>NC_083356.1:45784166-47163333 GCF_030254825.1 Meriones unguiculatus
GCCTCTTCCCAGCTGCTTCCTTGATACTTAACTATAAAATGGCATAGGCACATACATACGGGAAATCGGAAGGGCAGAGAAAAAAATGAGCCAGGACGGGGAAAAACGTAGTTGTTATGTAAGGTATTTCAAACTTTAGAAGAATAGTCTCTTTTGATGGCTTCAGTTCAAAGCTTTCAGTAATAGGCTTTTGTTTTATGGGTTTAGGGGTACAGTGTTAGTTGGTTGAACATGTACAAAACACTGTTCAAGTCCTAGACCCACAAAAATAAGAACCGTATTAAGCAATATCCTGTACAAAACACCCACCTAACTACTCCAGAGAAAGGAGAGAGAAGAGGGTAAGTTGAGCTCTCGATGTAAACATGTAACCAACTAACCAAGTTAGAGGCGAAAAAATGCCAAAGGCCAGGCATTAATCACAGCACAAGGTCAGAAAGTGTGAACGGGATGCGGGTAGTTTCAAAGCGCATAGTTATGGTACTGTACAAGCACAAGTGGGCATTAAATGTTGCTAATCCTATCATGGAGAAAAATGACGTTGTCTGATTAATAATATTGTCACATTTCCAATAATGGCCACTCGGTTTTGTTTTGTTTTGTTTTTAACTAAATAGAAGTACATGGCTTTATTTCCACTGTGGTGGTGATCACAATTGGACCTTTGATTGTTGGTGAGATGGCTTTTTAAATTTATTTCCAGTCCCATGATAATCACAATTGGATCTTTGGTAGATAAAATGGATTTTTAAATGTTTGTAAATATTCTTTTAAAGCACATTCACTTAAGAAAGAAGAAATAGTGTCAGGTGAAAGAAAAGAAAAACAACATTACATCAAAAGGTGGTACTAGGAGTATGTGAAAATTCACAGAGTTGATAGATAAACAGTGACATTTGAAAAGCAGGGCCACAAGCCTGCTTTAGAAGAAGTGATTATGGTCTTACCAAAAATTAGCTACATTTGCTGGGTACTAACTGTTGCAGGCGTGTCTCTGTTATTTTGTATGCCTTGTGTTGAAACACTGAAAAACAGGAAGCCTAGAGAAGATGTTTATGGACAGGGAGAGAATGAGGTGTGAGTGGTAAATGGGCTTGGGGTTTGGGATAGAGAACAAGTACCGGCAGAGATGAATAGGATCCATTCTGTATTCAGTGATTATGTAGTGAGCATCAAATGCCAGCACATATACAGGCCAGTAGTGACAAAGCCAATGAATAAAAGCGAGCATGGTTCCTGACCTCATGAAATTTATTTTTAAGTTAGAGAAAGGTGCTATTTAAAAGTGATAAAATTTAGTGACACACATGCAAGGGGAGTATCAAGAGAGTGGGTAGGAAATGACCTTGTAGACATGATTCTAGGCTAGGTTTAGGATATGAGGAGAGGTGACCTTGAGGAAAACAGACAAGAGAGAAATACTGATGGTAGGAAAAGTCTCAGATTTGTGACAGTCTGAAATAGGTGTCGCTGAGCACACGCGGTGGCACCAAGGTCGGCAGGGACCACGTCAGGCTCCAGAGGCCTTCTGCTAGGGCTTACAAGGTGTCTTGATCCCATTCACTGCACTGAAGAATAACTGAGAAGTCTCATACAGGGTGTGATAAGACCTGACTTACGATATCTGTATACTGACCAGAGTAGGTCATAATCACATCATGTGTTCTGGATAGAAATCCATAGAAGAATAAATCCAGTGAAGGGGTCCACTTACCATGGCCATGCTTATCTCCCCAGAGTATCCCTGCAGAGAAGGAGGGGTAAATGTTCCTTTCAAAGAAATTGTGAGCTTCTTGTGAGGACAGATTTCTGCATCACCTGAGAGTGAACCCAAGATGGGTTAAACCTGAGGCTCCTGGAGAGAGCAGGGTAAATTTACTTGATTCCCACTGCTCTATTTTTGTTCTTGGATCAAGGCTTTCTTTCTCATAAACAAACTTCATGCCCAGGGAGAACTCTACCCCTGTATATTTCAAGTAAGTGGCTTTGCAGATAAATACATGCCATTAATTGTGGGGTTATTTATGAAAGTCTCTGAATGGACAGGGACACTATTAAAAATGAGGTCTAGGAGACTATTTTAAGTTGGGATATATTTTTTAAAAAACACGCATGGACACCTTAGTCCATTCATGCTCTCACTGAGCAAGCCGCTAGCCACTCACTACCACGGTGGTCCCACCCCAGCGGATGGGCTCAGAAACTGCCTCTCTAAATGATCTCACTGAAAATGGGGTAAACCAGGAAAGCAGCCACATGCTTTCCCAAGGGAGAAAACACTCCGAATTGTTTATAAGAGGGTTGACTTTTAAAAAAATCTCTGAACAAAAGCTGTGCTGGGTGCCAACTTGGTTTGCGTAACTGCCCAAGAGCCACAGCCCCCAGCTTCCTGTGCCATTGTTCCTTGTGGTGGTTGGGAAGAGGGTGGCTGTGGGAGACCCAGAAGACTTCTCCTGTTTACACTTCTCTCTCTGCTGTTCTCTTGTTCTGTTTCCCTGCCCGGTGGGTGGGAAGTAGTGATGGCAATGGGAGATCTCCCGTGGCTTTGAAGCTAGGGATTGTTTGGGACAGTAACAAACACAATTCAGATGTTCAAGTTCATAAGCTGGGGCAGAGAGCTCAGGGGGAGGTCTAACCTAGGGTGGTGGTTCCTGTTTGGGCTGTATTTCTAGGAAGCCCATGTCCTTGACCGCTCTTGGCAACTACAGCGGGCTGGAGTGAAATGTGAAAAAACTGAGTTCTGACAGTCATTTTCTTCATTTCTTCCTCTTCCTCCTCCTCCTCCTCCTCCTCCTCCTCCTCCTCTTCCTATTCTTCTTCTTCTTCTTCACCATCCTCTTTCTCTTTATTCACCTTCCTTCTTCTCCTTCACTCTTCTTCCTCTTTTCATTCTTCTCTTCCTTTCCTCCTCTTCTGTTTTCTTCCTATTATTCACCGTTCTCTAATTCCAACTCTGTTGAGGTAAAACAGACACAAATAAACTGCACACAAGTAAAGAATACATTCTGATAAATTTTTACACATATGTACATCTGTTATACAATCCTTGATACCAAGTTCATGAATATTTCCACCATGCCTGTGCTGGTTACTTATTCATTTATTCAATGTGACACAAGCCAGACTCACATGAGAAGAGGGAACCTCAGTTGAGGAATTACTTCCATCAGATCGGCCTGTTGTTGACAAGGTTCTGGGACATTTTCTTGACACTTGATGTGGAAGGGCCCAATCTGTTATGAGAGGGAAAATGGCCCAGGGTTGAATAAAAAAGCAAGCTAGTAAGAATTCCTATGTGGTCTCTGCATTGATTCTTGCCTTGGCTTCTCTTGAGGATGGACGGCAACCTGTAAGCTGTTAGTTTGGGTTACTGTTTTGTCACAAAACAATCTAGAGCAATACCCAAACACTTTGCTGTGTACCACAGTAACCTTTTATGTTCTCAAACCACCCCACCTTCTCTCATAACCTTAAGCCTGACCCTCAGCCATGTTACCATAGAATAGTTGGCACTGTAGTGGAATATCTAGGTAGTCGCTGCTCACTGGTAGAATTTATTTAAAAAATAATGCCACACACACAACAGATTTTATATGGAAAATATTGGGGGGGGGGAAGGGAAGCAGAAGAGAGTTAGGGCCTTAGTGAGCCTGAGGGCAAAAAGACAGAGAGAGAGAGAGAGAGAGAGACAGACAGACAGACAGACAGAGATGGGGTACGAGTACCCCAACAGAGAAACAAAAGCAGAGAGCAAGAGAGAGAAGTGAGAGGCAGGGGTCCTTTTATTCAGGACCCCTGGCAGTGTGACCACCAATGATGACATCACAGGTGCCTAAGCAACTAGGAGTGGGCTAGTGCATCGACTTGTGAACTAACACTCACTCCTGGCTTCTTTCAGTATAGGCACTCTAACACTCATTTAGATACAGTCCATCCTTTTTTAATTGTGTAGCATTATATTCTGTAGATGCAACCCGTTGGCTTAGTCTTCTGTTGGGGGACACTTAAATTATATTCAGGTTTCAATTATTGCAAAATAGCTGCATTGTTAAGAACATCTGTGTATAACTTTTTGCATATGGGATTTGTTTCCATTTCTCTTAGTAAAAGCTTAGGTGTGGAGTGCCTTGATCCTATGGTAAGTGGACGCGATTTAATTTCTTTATGTAAGTGTCAAATTCATTGCCAAAGTGGTTGAATTTGATACTCCCATGAGCTATGTTTGAAAGCTCAACGAACTGAGGTCTCCAGTTCTTGGTGTGGCTGGTTAAGTTTTGGAAACTCTAATAGAATAATAACAGTAGATCACTGACTTTTTCTTTTTCGATGAAGCTTGGTTGGCCCAGAATTAGCTGTATAGCTTAGGCTGCTCTTGAACTTGCAGTGATTCTCCTACTTTTCCCTCCCATGAGCTGGGATTACAGGCATGTAGCAGCATACCCAGCCATTTTTGCTCTTCCTCAGGACTAGCAGAGCTGAGCATCTTGTGACGTGCTCATTCACCATCCACGTGTTTTCAGGAAATTTCTGTTACAGGATGTTAGTCATTTGAAAAACTGAGTTGCTTTTAAAGGCATTTAAAGGGTCTTTAGCTGAAATTTAGGTTTCTTGAACATATTTTGCAATAATTACTTTTCCAGTGTGGGATTTGCCTTTTTATTTTCTATATTAATGTTGTGAAGATTAAAATTTTAAAACATATGATGAAGTCATATGTTTTGATTTTGATTAAATTCTAATCTGGTTTAGTATCTAAGAGACATTTGCCTAACACAACATGGCCAACTGTTTCCTCTTTGTTTTCTTTTACTTCATATTTCATTTCAAATTCATGGTTCGCTTCATAATAGTTTTATATGTTTGAATCATACAAGATATACATCCAAATTCTTTTATTTATTTTTTTTGTATGTGAATAGCATTTTAAAATTGTTTGAGAGTTTCTTACATTTATGTGGTGAGTTTTAGTTTTTCTCACAATCCCATCTGATCCTCTCTTACTTCTCCCCTGGAACACTTCTCAACAAGCTTCCCCTACCACTTTTGTGTATTCTTTGGATGTGTGACCTACTGAATTTGGTTAGACTTCTTCGCCCGAGTGTGGGTGGGAGTTAGTAACTGGAGTAAGAGCATCTTATCCGTGGCTCTCCCGAGGAAAATGACACCCTCTCCCAACACCATTATCTGCCAATAGTCAGTCCCTCAGGTAGGAGCAGGCAGGCCCTCATGAGCCTCTCCCCACCCACAGTGAGATGCTGAAGGGCTGGATTATACCTGAGTGTTGTTCAGATCTACAGAGAGTTAATGAGGGCAACAGATATGTGCAGAAGACATCCCTTTGCTGCCATCCTCCTATCCCCAGGCTCTTACATTCTCTCTGCTTCCTCTTCCATCATGCTCTCCGAGCCTTTGAGGGGTACTATTGTCATGATATGTAATAATGATTCATCGGTGCCTTTGGGGAATAGCACCATGGCCGGCCCATGTCAAGGTGTACCCCCTTGAGGAATTATGCCATGCAACAGATCTGGTATAAAGGAGTTTTATTGGAGGGTAGGGAGGGGGCCTAGGGAAGTGTGAGGGACGGTGGAGTGGGCCTTAAGGGCTGAGAGAGAGGGGCCAGAAAGGGAGAGAATCAGCTGGAAAGGGGAGGGGAAAAATGGGGAGGGAGAGAAGGGAGAGAAAGAGAAGAGAAAATGAGGAGAGAGACTGGAACAGAGAGAGAGGGCTAGGCTGACAGGGGTCCTTATATTCTGCACATGCCTGGTGCACCTGGCAGCCACAGGTAATGACATAAGCAATTGCTGGGACCCTGAAGGCTGGCCAGCTGAATCGCCTGCACGCTAACAGCTATGGCTGTCCAAAAGCAATTCATTCTTTTCATCTTGATTCTTTCCACTCTGTTCGTAAACCAGCCATGTGTAGGTGTTGGTTACTTCCTCACTCACTCTATTCTATCAGTCGATCTGTTGTTTACACCAACACGGTCTGTTTGAACTGCTGTGATTTCATAATAACTTTAAACCGAAGCATTGTTAGCTTTTCAACTTTCTTCTTTCCTATAAATCCAATCTGCTATAGTTCTGTGTGCTTCCCTGCAAATTTTAAAATCAGCTTATCTTTTATTTTATTTTATTTTTTTTAGAAAATAATACAGGGGTTTTAGAAAAATCTACAGGAATTTTTGTTGACCCTATCCATCAAATTACTTATAGTTAACATCTTAAGTAATCTGGAGCTCCCTGATCTATGAACAAAAAGTATTTCTCCACTTGTGCTGGCCTTTTTTGACTGAAAGTTCTTTATTTCACTTTTGACTTTTAAAGATATTTTCCCTGGGTGAAAAATTCTAGGTCGACAATTCTTTCTTTCAGTGCCTGAGACATATCGCCTCATTGTCCTTCAGCATACATCATTTCTGATGGGAATGCTGTCTCTCTTTTATTTTTGTCAGTTTTAAGTAACTTGATTTTGATGGGCCTTCATTTTCTTACTTATTTTTATTTCTTGTGCTTAGGATACATGAGTTCAGTTTTCATCAACATTAGAAAACGTAAGACTATTACTTTTTCCAATGTTTTGAATTATTTCTGGGACTTAAATTGTACATGTGTGTGGTTTATTATTGAACATGTGCCATTGCTCATTTTTTTCAGACTTTCGTCAGTTTCATCTCAGGTAGTTTATTTTCCTATGACTTCAAGCTCACCATTCCCTACCCCTCCTGCTTTTAAAGGTAACTTTTTTTTTTTTTGTTAAAAAGGCTTATAGATCCATTTGGTATTTTTGATCCCAGCATTTGTAAAGTTTTTGCCTGTATATGTGCATGTGTGCTATCCATGTATGTGTGTATACATGTTCACATGTGTGTGTGCGTGTGTGCAAGTATGTGGAGGTACACTTGGAGGTCTGATGGTGATGTTGGGTGTCTTTTTCCAGTGACACTCACCTTGCATAACGTGGCCAAGTTTCTCGGTTGACCCTGGAACTTGCCATCTAGGGCTGGCCCGGCTAGCCAGCTTGTTCTGGGGAAGCCAGTATCTGTCTACCTACAATGCACTGGACCACGGGTATCGGAGCAGTCATGCCCACCCAGCCTTTAAGTGGGCTCAGTGGCTCTAAACACGTGGCCCTCATACTTATGGAGAAATAATTTCAACCCACTGAGCCATTTTCTCAGAGTGTGTGATTTTCACCTATCAGAACTCAGTCCTGGGCTGGTGAAATGGCGAAGGGTGGAAAGGTGCTTGCCTGGCAGGCCTGGCTGGAGCTCCAGCACCTGTGTAAAGGTTCAGGGAGAGAACTGACTCAATAAAGCTGCCCTCTGACTTCCACAAAGGCTCTTCTGCGTGCATGCGTGCACACCCTGAATGTATGAAAATTCCTTCTAGATCACGTACTTGTCTTTCATATCTTATCTTAGCATGTTTTGTTTCTTATGGTTTCCTGAGCACAGAGCATATAATCATAGTAACAGTTCACTATTAATATTATTCTTTGACATAATTTGTGATCTTAATACTTTAGTTTATGGATGGTTATCTTCCATGTGTTTGGGCAAAATTCAATTAATTGATTATTTTTCTTTTGGCCTTTATTATGGATTTACTGTGTGTTTCTGCTTATTTAGTCATTCTTAAGTTACACTTCAGATATATGAATTTTATGGTTTTGGTTGCTGGATTCCTGAAGCATTCTTTTAAAAATCCTTGAGCTCTATTTGATGACATATTATTATTATTATTATTATTATTGTTATTATTACTTTAATTATTATGAGTTTTTTAGGGTTTCCCTGTGTGGTTGTCCTAGAACTCACTCTGTAGACCAGGCTGGCCTTGAACTCACAGAGATCTGCCCACCCCTGCCTCTGAAGTGCTGGGACTACACCATCACTGCCCAGCTTCAGTGTCACAATTATATTTGGTGCAAGAGGAGGAAAGCTTCTTGAAAAAACATGTATTTAGTGTTACTCATTAGAAAGTTTAATGACATCCTTTTTCCCTAAAATACTTTAGGGCAGGAGTACTATGTTAATCTAGTTTCTCTCTCCTACTGAGAAAAGATGTTTTTGGTTTCAGAGACGAGGGTGTCCTGTGGAATTTTGCATTCCGCTTGTTGGGAATTGGCAAATTCTTTTTAAAAAAATTTTATTTTATTTTATTTTTAATTACACTTTATTTACTTTGTATCCCCCTCTAGTTCCCTCCCTCCTCCCCTCCCAACCCCTCCCTTCCTTTCCCTTCTCCACGCATGCCCCTCTCCAAGTCCACTGGTAGGGAAGGGTTTCTTTTTCTTCCTTCTGATCCTAGTCTGTTAGGTCTCGTCAGGAGTGGCTGCATTGTCTTCCTCTGTGGCCTGGTAAGGCTGCTCCCCACTCAGGGGGAGGTGATAAAAGAGCCAGCCACTGAATTCATGTCAGAGACAGTCCCTGTTCCCCTTGCTAGGGAGCCCACTTGGACACTGAGCTTCCATGGACTACATCTGTTCTAGGTTATCTCCATGCATGGTACTTGGTTGGAGTATCAGTCTCAGAAAAGACTCCTGTGTTCAATTTTTTTGGTTCTGTTGCTCTCCTTGTGGGCCTCCTGTCCTTTCCAGATCTTACTATTTCCTACTTCTTCCCTAAGATCCCTTGCATTCTGTCCAAAGTTTGGCCATAAGTCTCAGCATCTGCTTTGATAGTCTGCAGGACAGAGCCTTTCAGAGGTCCTCTGTGGGAGGCTCCTAACTTGTTTCCTGTTTTCTTCTTCTGATGTCCAGCCTCTTTGCCTTTCCCAATGGGATTGAGCATTTTAGTCAGAGTCCTCCCTCTAGATTAGTTTCTTTAGGTGTACAGATTATAGTAGGTTTATCCTATATTATAATGTCTATATTAGTGAGTATATACCGTGTGTGTCTTTCTGCTTCTGAGACAGCTCTCTCAGGATGATCCTTTCCAGTTCCCACCATTTACCTGCAAATTTCATGATTTTCTTATTTTTCACTGCAGAGTAATACTCCATTGTGTAGATGTACCATAATTTCTGCATCCATTCTTCAGTTGAGGGGCATCTGGGTTGTTTCCAGCTTCTGGCTATTACAAATAAAGCTGCTACAAACATGGTTGAGCAAATGTCCTTATTGTGTACTTGAGCCTCTTTTGGATATATGCCTAGGAGTGGTATGGCTGGATCTTGAGGAAGCGCTATTCCTAATTGTCTGAGAAAGTACCAGATTGATTTCCAGAGTGGTTGTACAAGTTTACATTCCCACCAGCAGTGGAGGAGGGTTCCCCTTTCTCCACAACCTCTCCAGCATGTATTGTCACTTGAGTTTTTGACCTTAGCCATTCTGATGGGTATATGGTGAAATCTCTGGGTCATTTTGATTTGGATTTCCCTGATGGCTAATGAGGTTGAGCATTTCTTTAGGTGTTTCTCTGCCATTCGATATTCTTCTATCAAGAATTCTCTGTTTAGCTCTGTTCCCCATTTTTTAATTGGATTACTTGATTTGCTGCTTTTCAACTTCTTTAGTTCTTTATATATACTGGAAATTAGCCCACTGTCAGATATAGGGTTGGTGAACATCCTTTCCCAATCTGTAGGCATGCGTTAACTTCATATGGAATAACAAGAAACTCAGAATTGCTAAAACAATACTCTACAATAAAATATCTTCTGGAGGTATCTCCATCCCTGATCTCAAGCTGTACTATAAAGCAACAGTAATAAAAACTGCATGGTACTGGCATAGAAACAGACTGGTGGATCAATGGAACTGAATAGAAGACCCAGAAATAAACCCACACACTTATGGACACATGATCTTTGACAAAGATGCCAAAAACATACAATGGAAAAAAGATAACATCTTCAACAAATGGTGCTGTTCTAACTGGATGTCTACATGTATAAAAATGCAAATAAATCCATACTCATCACCCTGCACAAAACTAAAGTCCAAGTGGATCAAAGACCTCAACACAAAAGCAGACACATTAAATCGGTTAGAAGAAAAAGTGGGGAAGAGCCTTCAACTCATTGGTACAGAGACAACTTCCTGAACAGAACACCAATAGCACAGGCTCTAAGAGCAACAATCAATAAATGGGACCTCATGAAGCTGAAAAGCTTCTGTAAAGCAAAGGACACTGTCATCTAACAAAACAAATGCTTACAGATTGGGAAAGAACTGGCAAATTCTTTGGCTGAACTCTGTGCATTGCCCTTGTAGTTATTTTAGGTTTGTTCTCCCAAGCTCACGTGCTTTTCTCACAAAGAGCCTGAGTCATGGATATTTGCCTGAACACCTGAGAGGGGCTCTTTGCAGCATCCTGGGGGCTGTCTGTGCTTCTGTCACCAGAAGGTGTGGCTCAAATTTAGAGTGGCTCTTCTAATCTCACATGACCTAGATCTTGGGTTAGTCTTTCTAGTTAAAACAACCCGATCAAGAAAAATTCCGGGTGTGCCCAGCCGCTTGAGTTTTAGAAACTTCCAGAGGTGCTCAACTTGTCAGTGAAGACTAGCCATAACAATGATGAATAAAGATTTTTCCCCAGACCAAATTTATTTATTAGTAAACTTATCTAACATTTACAAATTCTCATATTTAGTATATATTGCAAATATGAAAATAGCTTTTAATTTCAAGGCTCACATATTATATTGGGTCATGAACATGTGTTAAAACACATTTCATGTGAATAGAAAGAGCTATCAGGCTTTCATGAGGAAGTTAAAGATGACCCTAATATGGTACAGTGAGTATATAGATACGTTTACTCTCACTACTCACAACAATTCTAAGTTTGATAGTAAACTCATTTTACAATGAGAAAAGTTGGGGCTGGAGAGATGGTTGAGTGTTTAAGAGCACAAGCTGCTCTTACAGAGGACCTTTGTTCAGTTTCCTGAACCTATGTCAGGTGTGACTCATAACCATTTGCAACTCTAAGTCAAAGGGAGTCTCATGTATACACACACGCACATACAAACACACACACAGAAGAGAGAGAGAGAGAGAGAGAGAGATTGTGTGTTTTTATGTTATTGGGGCAAAATGGCTGTCCAAGGTCATGTAGATAAAAAGGAGGAAGACTGCCTTTCAGTCTAGCTAAAGGAAGCTATCGGTGAGGAAGCATGAGAAGTGAATGTGAATGAGGTAAGTGAAGGATTAAGTAATGTCCTTCCTGGAGAAAAGTGAAAAAGCCAGTGCAGTTAATGCTTGCAAATGTTGGAATTCTTTGATTACAGCACACTCTGGGAATCCAATTCAGTTTTCTGCTGCATGCTCATGCTGGGTTTGGAACTGGAAGGGTAGAGTTCAGATAGACTGCTTTGGCTGAATTTAAGTAACAACAGAATTAACGGAAAGAATTTAAGGGTTATTCTGTCCATTCTGCATCGCTCCTAAGCATTTTAGTGTTGGAGGCTGACATGAGCGAGGTTGAAAGCACTGAGTTCAGCTGAGTCAGTGAAGAAGCTTGCTGTCACTCGATGGAGAGTGAAGACCCAGCCAGTATTATTAGCCTTGGGGATGGAAAGCTCTGAAGTAAAGAGTCAGTGACAGAAGGAATAAAGGAATAGGGATAACTCAGAGTCTTTTACCTTGGGTAGTTGGGGAGAGAATGGAGCCTCTAACCAAGACTTCTAAAGAAGCAAAGCTAGAAAGCAGCAAGGAGCTAATATGTCAGATTTGAAAAGACAGGCTTAAAGTATGAGTAAATCATGCTAGTGAGGATGACGAGGAGAACAGTGAAGAGGACACCCTATCCATGGTGTGTTCATGTGAGAGGCGTGGGAGACACTGCTCTCAAAGTATAGAGCATGAAAAAAAAAAAAAAAACCCAAACAGAGAGAGCAATTCACTTCAGGACAGAAGCAAGAGATAGCACTGTTAGCTAGGCAGTGGTAAAAAGCTATAGCTATGTAGCCTGGAAACTTTAAGTCCAGTTCTTTTCATGTATGAAGTTGTGATAATGCCCACTCACACCTGGCCTAAGAATTGTGAGAGGTGAGGGGACAATGCAGGTGTGGGGCAAGGAAGAAACCTAATTGAGAGGGGAGAACAAAGAGGGGTACAATGGGGACAAGGACAAATATGATGTTTTCTTACATGTTGCTTTTAAATTTAAATCTATATGAAAATAAACAGATAAATAGAAAAAAAAAATTCCAGCCCATAATAAGCATTTACTCTGTTGTAACCCTTTGTTTCTCTTCTTGTGCCTTCAGCTTAAAAGTCCAAGGGTTTAAATACTGGCTTTTTCCTTGTTTAATGTAAGATGATATAGACAAAAGCAGTTAGAACATAGCAAGTCTTCAATGCCTGACAGCAATGCAGCTAAAACCTTAGTTATCAGAGGAGACTTCAGTGAAGCACAAACAGAAAAAAGGGTCCTTGTATTTTTTGTCTTCACACTATACATGCTATGAAAGAAGATATGGCTTTTTGGAAGGTGTGTCTGGCTTTGTGACTCTTTAATTTTTTTTTCTCAAAGAAGGGATGCAAAGCAGAAATTCTCTGAAATTCATAGATTTCATATCTTGAATGAAAGCTGAAATCTACTCAGAAGGGTTAGGCAGAAAGTTTGTAACTGCAAGAGAAAAGGGAAGATTTCCCTGGACTCCAGAGTTATGTATGGAGGTCTGAGCAGGTGGTTCATTCTGGGATGTAATGAAGACAGAGAGAGAGAGAGAGAGAGAGAGAGAGAGAGAGAGAGAGAGAGAGAGAGAATAATAGGCCATGGAGTCCTGCCATGGCTCATAAAAAAGAAGATGCTCACGCTTCAAAGGACCCAGATGCACACATGTCGAGTGCCTTTAACATGTATCAGATTATTTTTTTAATTTTAATTCAATTTTTTTATTAATTACAGTTTATTCACTTTGTATCCCATCTGTAACCTTTCCCTCACCCCTCCCAATCCCACCCTCTTTCCCTATTTTTCTCCTATACCCCTCCCCCAGTCCAATGATAGGGAAGGTCCTCCTCCCCTTCCATATGACCCTAGTTTCTCAGGTCTCATCAGGACTGGCTTCATTGTCTTCCTCTGTGGACTGGTAAGGCTATTCCCTGCTCAGATGGAGGTGATCAAAGAGCTAGCTCATAAGTTCATGTCAGAGACAGTCCCTGTTCCTATTACTGGGGAATCCTCTTGGACACTGAGCTACCATGGGCTACACCTGTGCAGGGGTTCTAAGCTCTCTCCATGAATGGTCCTTGTTTGGAGTATCAGTCTCACAAAAGACCCCTGTGTCCAGATTTTTTTTTTGCTTCTGTTACTCTCCTTGTAGAGCTCCAGTCCCCTCCAGGTCTTCCTGTCTCCAACTTCTTTCATAAGATTCCCTGCACTCTGCCTAAAGTTTAACTATGAATCTCAGCATCTGCTTTAATACCCTGCTGGGTAGAGTCTTTCAGGGGCACTCTGTGGTAGGCTCCTGTCTTATTCCCTGTTTTCTCCCTCTTCCCATGTCTGTCCTGTTTGCCTTTCTGAATGAAGATTGAGCATCTTACCCTGGGTCCTCCTTCTTGATTAGCTTCCTTGGGTGTACAGATTTTAGTATGTTTATCCTATATTGCATGTCTAATATCCACTTATAAGTGGGTATATAACATGTGTCTCTTTCTGCTTCTGGGATATCTCATTCAGGATGATCTTTTCTAGATTTCATAATTTGTCTGCAAATTTCATGATTTCCTTGTTTTTAATTGCTGAGTAGTATTCCATTATATGTTTACACAATGGTATCAGACTTCTATGTGACCCTGGAGGAAAGGTGGGTATACTGATAAAATTTGATATAAGAGCAAATGAATCATACAAATTTAGTATTTATAATTTCAGTGGCTTGAATAAGAATGGCCCCCTGTGTTGGATAATGTCATGTCAACTTGACACAGCTAAAGTGATCTGAGGGAGGTGACCTCAATCAAGAAGATGCCTTTGTAAGATCTGGCTGGAGGTAAGCCTGTAGGGCATTTTCTTAGTCAGTGATTCATGGGGGAAGGCACCACCCATTGTGGGTGTTACTTTTCCTGGGCTGGTGGCCCTGGATTTTCTTATATAAGAAGCAGGTTTAACAAGTCAGTAAGCATCATCCTTCTATGGCCTCTGCATTATCTCCTGCCTCCAGGTTCCTGCCCTGTTTGAGTTCCTGTCTGGCTTCCTTCAATGATAGACTATAATGAAGAAGTGTAAGAGAAATTAAACACTTTTCTCTTCAACTTGTTTTTTGGTCATGGTGTTTCATTGCAGAATGAAAACCTTAACTCAAACATCCCATCGGCTCTTATATTTGAATGCTTAGGGAGTGACACTATTTGTTGGGGTAGGTGTGGCCTTGTTGGAGAAACTGTGCCTCTAGGGGTGGGCTTAGAGGTTTCAGAAGACCAAGGGAGTCCCAGTGGCTCTCTTTCTTCTTGTTACCCATGGACCCTTGGAAGTAGAACTCTCAAGCTATCTCGCCAGCACCATGCTTGCCTGTGAGCTGCCATGCTGCCTGACATGATAACAGTGGACTAAACCTCTGGAAGTGTAAGCAAGCCCCAATTCAATGTTCTCCTGTATAAGAGTTATAAAGGCATGGTGTCTCTTCACAGCTACAGTACACTGGCTTAGACAGAAGTTCTTTTACTTCTGACACCAAAATCTGTATCCATCAGGGTTCTCTACAGTAGCAGAATTTATAGAATGAATTTCTCTCTACATATATAGAAAGGGGACTTATTAGAATGGCTTATAGGGTGTGGCCCAGCTAATCCAAAAATAGCTGGCTATGGATGGAATTTCCAAGAATCCAGTAGTTGCTCAGTCCAAGAGGCTGGATGTCTCAGCTGGTCTTCAATACATATGTTGAAGTCCAATGCCAAAGAAGCAGGCTCCAATGGCAGTGAAGGAATAGACTTGTTAGCTAGGCAAGAGCAAGCAAGCAAAGAACAAAAGCTTCCTTCTTGCAGGGCGTGGTGGCACATGCCTATAATCCCAGCACTCTTGGAGGCAGAGGCAGGTGGATCTCTGTGAGTTTGAGGCCAGCCTAGTTTACAAAGTGAGTCGAGGACAGCCAGGGCTATTTCACAGAGAAACCTGTCTCAAAAAAAAAAGCTTCCTTCTAGAAATTGTGGCCCAGGTTAGAGGTAGGTTCTCCTACCTCAAATCATTTGGATTAAAAGTGTGTTTTCCTATTTGAAAATCTTCCTACTTCAAAAATAAGCAAAAATCCCTCATCTATGTGCCTTCTATTTTGGGGTTTTAGTTAATTCCAGATGTCAAGTTGACAATCAAGAGTTGCCATCACAATAACCCTTCTTTTAAGAAAATAAAGTTGCTTTTCCTGTGGCATAGATACATACCATCATTGAGAAGATGCTTAGCACTGTGCTTGATATATCTCAGGGATTCAGTGAATATTGTGATGGAGCCAAGAAAATAAAACAGGAACATATTCTGAGTGAAGAGAGGAGCAGGAAACCAAAGATACTGTAAAATATAAGGTTAAACCTCTCCTCTTCCCGTGTATGTGTGTGTCTGTGCAGATAGGAGAGTGTTTATGGAGGTCAGAGGACATCCTCGGATGTTGGTCCTCACTTTCCTCCTCATTTTAGACAGGGTTTGTTGTTGACTCCTGTATGGCTTGTGAGCTTCTAGAGATTCTCTTGTCCGCACCTCCCATGTTTCCATAGGAATGCTGGGATTGCAGATGCAAACTACCATGTCAGACTGAATGTGTATTCAGGGAATCTGAACTCAGATCCTCAATCCAGCTTTCCAATTCCGAAAAACTTTCATGATCCTGGTATTAGTCAGTGAAATTAAATTCCAGAAAAGTCAAATTAGATGGGAATTTGAAACAAGGCATTGGTGGCCTGTGTGGAAGTAAATTCAGTGGATCGATCTGAAAAATGGCCACAGTGAGCTGTGATGCAAGAAAGTGAGGACAGTGAGGACAGTGTATAGAGACTGCCCTGTGAAGAAACTGGGCAGGAAAGAGAAGATATACAAGTGACTGTGAGGAGATAAAAAGCCTAAGGAGGATTTTGTCTTGTTTAGGATGGGAAACACTTTATGGACTATTGAGAGGCGAGGAATTAGGATCTTAGGAAGTTAAGTTATAAACAAATTTGAAATGAAAAGTGATAGATGAATGAAGACTCAGTTGTAATACATTGCTTCTAGTATACATGCTTCTAGCATTATGAGTTGAAGTTATTAAAGCACACGTGGTGTTCATCAGATTTTTAAAAATGGCCCTGTGGGCCAGGTACAGGCGATGAATTGGTTGCTTTAACCCATATATTAAAAAAAAATAAGTTGGATGTCAATACTTTAAAATATCAATAAAGTTCTAGTAAAGCCCCCATTCTTTGCCTTTGTTAAGATGGTAAGGATTGAAAAAGTTAACCCCTGCTTGGTAGGCTCACAATCAGTGGGAGCCTTAGCTGCTGCTATTTATATCAGGGTTGGCAACTGTTTCCTCTAAAGAACTGGAGAGTAAGTACTTCCGGCTTTTCCATAATCTCTAGCTATTCTGTCCTGCTGCTAAAGTTTGGAAGCAACAATAAACAATACATAAATGGACTTTGCTGTGCTCCAATAAATTTTATCTGAACAAACTTGACTTTCATAAATATTTTTAAAGTCATGAAGTACTGCTGTTTCGGGCTATCATAGATAAAGCCAAACAATACATGCTGGCAATGTGGGGAAAAAGCAGTCCTTGTCCATGCTGGTCGGAATGATGCTGTCACTGCACATCAATTGGGGTGTTCCTTGTAAAACTAAGACCAGTGCTGTTGTGCGGCCTAGCTCTGCTATTCCTAGGTGGATACTCAAGCGATTTTTAAACACATATATGACACACATATATGTGTACATATATTATATATGATATGAAAGACAAAGAAAGACAAAGAAGAGGGACTATTAGGAGGGAGGGTGGAGTCTAAAACACAGAAAGAGGGGGACAAAAAGGAATAAAACTTAGTGTATTTCTTTCCTATGCAGAATCTAGATTTAAATAGTCTGTAAATCTATTCATGTAAGTGTATAAACATAAATGTGTGTGAGAGAGAGAGAGAGAGAGAGAGAGAGAGAGAGAGAGAGAGAGAGAGAGAGAATGTGTGTCTGAGTGAGGGAGGGACCCAACAAGTGATGGGAAGGAGGTGTAGAAGCGACTAGTGGGATGGGGCAGATATGAGCAAAGTACAAGGATTTTGGCTTTAAAGATGTAGTAATGAAGCCTATTTTTTTTTAATAAAAAATATTAAGAAAAAAAAGAAAGAAAAATTTCAGGATTTGTTTAAAAAGGAAAGGGAGAAGAGAAAACAAGTTCAAGCCCTTTCTTAGCCAGCGAACAAGCTGAAGGTCAGCCGGACAGCACTGTGAGCCTCTGCCTTAAAAGAGGAAGAGGGTTGAGGGGTGGAGGTGGCTAAAGAGCAGTCTCCTGTACCACAAACAGTCAAACAACAGACAAAACGACCTCGGTCAGTTTCCTCACGAAATCCATTCAGACCGTGGTTTTTCCCTGACCCCGGCAGCTCCTATGCGAGTTTGTCCTGTCTCACAGGCGATCTTCTCAGTCTGTCGGTTCCCTTCGTGACTTCTCATCCTCCATCCCTTACCCGACGGTTGCCACACAGCCGCAGCAGCACTCCCGGTGCCACCCAGGCAGCCTGAAGAATCAGGCAGCTGGGTGTTTGTGCCATCGTCTTAGGAAACTCAGCGTCTTTGTCCTGCCACCCTGAGCTGTGCCCACAGAGAAGGCCTGTCAGGTATATGCAACATTTTCCTACCAATAAAACGAGGTCGTTCTTGGATAGGAGGCAAAGCAGAGCCATTCTTTAAGGTTTTCAAATATTAAAAAAAGGAACAACTCCTCTTCACTTGTTCCACAGACAGAAACAGCTGGCCAGGTGGATTTGACTTCAGACCCTTGGTCCTGCTCACTGCATTGTTTCCTCCCTTTTTAAAAATTTTTGCAAAGTTTTGTTTGTTTGTGTGTGTATGTGTGTTTGGATCCAAACAGCTCTGAGTCAGGCTATTTCCTCCAAGTGGAGGATAAGTTGTTTTTTATTGTTTTAAATTATATTTATTTACTGTATACTTTCCCTCCTTCATCAATTTACTTTATTTGCCTGTGGACATTTGGTTTTGATTCTCATATTGGATGATAGGCATCTCTGACTGCCTGGAGTAGAAGATTTTCAGCATCCAAAGGTATAAAACCTACTATTACTAGTTTCAATGTACTCAGGACATAGAGGCAGACAGATCTCCATGAGTTTGGAGACAGCTTAGTCTACATACTGGGTTCCAGTTCAGCCAAGGCCACACAGTAAGACCTTGTCTTAAACAGTAACAAAATGTGTGGAAATATTGGACAAACCAGCATGGACCGTTATTTTGTGCAGATTCACATTTTTATTAGTGGTTTGATAGAAAAAACACTATTATTTTAATTAATTAGTTTTAAAAATAGTTCAGTTATTTACAAATTTTAAAATAAAAGCTCATGATAAAAAAAGACCTTGCCCTTTCAGTAGACTAGGGAAACAGGA
Source organism: Meriones unguiculatus (assembly GCF_030254825.1). Lineage (NCBI taxonomy): Eukaryota > Metazoa > Chordata > Mammalia > Rodentia > Muridae > Meriones > Meriones unguiculatus. The sequence continues at coordinate 45,802,707 of NC_083356.1, forward strand.
TAGGGGGAAAGAGGAAGGGAGGAGATGAGGGGGCTCTGCAATGGGGATATAAAATGAATAAATTAAAAAAAACCTCAAAAATAAACATCACACACCAAAATTAACAAGATCTAAAGTCTATGCATCCTGTTGACCTTCTATACAGTTAGAATAGCCTTTCTGAAGCTGAGGGTCTTCACATTAGATTTCACACTTTCATTATTATTTTTTCTTTTTTTCTTTTTATTTTTTATTAATTACACTTTATTCATTTTGTATCTCCCCCTTAAGCCCCTCCCTCCTCCTCTCCCGGTCCCACCCTCCCTCCCCTTTCTGCATGCATGCCCCTCCCCAAGTCCACTGATAGGGGAGGTCTTCCTCTCCTTCTTTCTGATCTTAGTCTATCAGTTCTCATCAGAAGTGGCTGCGTTATCATCTTCTGTGGCCTGGTAACTGCTCCCCCCTCAGGGGAAGGTGATCAAAGAGCAGGCCAATCAGATTATGCCTCTGACATTTTTTTTTTAACTCACCCCTTTTCCTTTGTAGTTTTATCCCTAGAGCGATCACTACCAACTTCAATGTATTTATTTCCTTCATCCCTGAAGTAGTAAATTTTGTCTTTTCCATCTTTCCTTGTAGGACTTTGCACGATGCCTGTAGACTAGCTACTTTTCTTATTGCTGTGCCAATGCCTGACCAGAAGCAACCCAAGGAAGCCAGGAACCGTTTTGGCTCACTCTGTGAGAGGGTGTAATCCATGGCGGCTGGCAAGGCATAGAGGCAGAAGAGGGGAGACTGCTTCTTCACATCTGACTAGACCAGAAAGCAGAGAGGTTGAGTGGGAACTTGACTATAACCCATAAAGCACCTCTTCACCCCCTGACCTAATTCCTTCATCTCACAATGTTCCTCAACCTCCCAAAATAGCTCCACCAGCTGAGGACCAAGTGTACAAAAACATGAACCTTTGGGAGACATTTCATATTCAAGACTATCAAAACCTAGCCCAGATTTAGTTTCTAATGAATGATAGTTAATGACTGATTAACCTCACTTCTACCTTCTAAGAGTTAATATAATGATAGGTGAAAATCTCTTAGGTACAAATGAAGATAAAATGGTCATTCAGAGGTCTCTATCTAGCTTATGACTTCTGGCTTCTCAAAATAAGAACTTTCTCTCTTCTGAGTACCAAGGTCTCTCTGTATGGATCTTGGAACTCTCATTCTAGAGACCTGTTTATCTTCTCAATCTCAGTCACTGGTTTGATCAGGTGAATCCAGTCTCTGCTTTTTCCTCACTGGCTTGAATCTATAACATGACAAGACCCTGGTCATGCCATTCCTCTCAAGACTTCTCGGTTCTAGTGTCTTGTTCCTCACTGATGCTTTGAGGGGAGACCTGGCTTATTTCTTTTTTGACACCGAATAACCATCTCACAGAACGGAACTCTATGAGAAAGGGCCACAGCTCCAGAGGCTTTGGTAGTTAAACTTTTAGGGTCCTCACTTGCAAGAGCTAGAGAAAAAAGGAGGGTCAGTGGGGAGCGAGCGTGATTTGATTAGGGTGTAATTTTCCTCCCTCTGGGATTATTTCAAGAGTGTTCTACAAATGTCAGGGAACCAATGACTCTTCACATCGTGGAGTGTTGCTTTTGGAAAAAACAGAGGAAGTCACTGCTTTGGAGATCAGTGATGAATTTGCACTAAGGTAAGATCTCATCTCAGCAGAGGGTCTAAAACTTTGGCAGTATTCCCCAGCCCTCTTCCAAGCCTGGGAGAGATGCCATCTCCCCAGGACTGTGAAGCTTCAATTCCCTTAGGGCATGAGGGAGACAGACAACCCTTGCCTCTGTCCTACAACACTGGGAAAATTGAGGCTGGGAGAGGATCTGTTGCTTGGTTACTCTGGGCAAATACAAGCTACGGGAGCAATGCATTTGCAATAGAGAATCTTGTCAGATCTTTCCATTCCAGGCTTTTATCTCCATACCACTATCTGGCTTTGGGAGGGAAAACATACAATTGTTGAGTTAGAAGCAAGAGAGAGGGAAATAAAACAAACAACAGGGCAGGACTGCTTGGAAAAGAGGAGAGTTCTTTATGTAGCACTTAGATCATATGAAGTCATGTTTCAGGCGACATTTGTGGCTAACATAATTGCTATGTCGAGTAAGAGACAGCATACTAATCTTTGCATGTACACTGATAATTTTCTTTGTTCGTTCTTTATGGGGGTCTGGGGCAAACGCTTGTAATTTTATGACCACTTCTTTATTTTTAAATTTATAAATAACTTTCACATAAAGAAGACTACAGATACAAATACACCAGACCTGAACTATGGACGCCTGTGTCATTAGAACAACCATTCTGAAACTGTGGAGCTTCACACTGGAACTTACACACCCACTACCAAATGCTCTTTCGTGCATTTATACACCACCAAAAACTGAAAAAAAAAGTTTCTTATCCTCTTCCTGCTTTTGCAGAAGACCCTGGCTTAGTTCCCAACATCTACATAGTAGCTCACAGTCAGGATCAGGTGCCCATTACCTGTATTCCATTCTTCCTGTTATCTGGTAGTTAGCTTTTCTGGTTATCCTGTCTACATATTATGCTCTACCAATAGATATTTTTTTGTTGTTTGTTTCTACATCCTCCAGAAAGTCTACATTTTTCAGTCTTATATACTTTTTTCTGAGATATGTATAGATAACTAGATATGGTTGGTGGCAAAGAGAGGATGAATGAAATCCTGTGATTGCAGGACCTTTTTTTTTTTTTTTGCCTTTTTAAAATTTTTATTATTAGTTACATTTTATCAACTCTGTATACCAGCTATATCCCACTCCCTCATTCCCTCCCAACCCCACCCTTCCTCCCTCATCTCCTCTCTGCCCCTTTCCAAGTCCACTAACTGGGGAGGACCGCCTCTCTTTTCATCTGAGCCTGTTTTATCAGGTATCTTCGGGACTGGCTGCAAAGTCCTCCTCTGTGGATTAGCAGGACTACTCCTCCCTTGGAGGGTGGGGAGATCAAAGAGCCTACCAATGAGTTCTTGTCAGAAATAGTTCCTGTTCCCCTGTTCCAGCCTTTCTTGGCGAAGCCTTGTGAGGTGAGAGTGGCAGTAGCCTAGCCCTAGTCTGGGACAGCCACTGTTGGAAGTTGCAACTTGGTTCTTAGTTTTCGGTCTTAGTTGTGTCTTAAGGGTGTGAGAAAAAGGCAATGTGCTACCCCATTACACAGATATACAAAAAGAGAACCTTTGTGGGAAATTTCAGACCTTTTCTTCTGTCTTTGCAGCTTTCTTGTTTGCGTTATGTGAGGTATTAATGAAACAGTAGCTTAGCCTTATTTTCTAATTCTGTAGCTTTGAATTTTGGGGTTATGCTAGAGAGAGCCATACAGTAGGACATAGTAACATCACAGTAAGTTCATGGCCATACCTTCCATCTGTTCCATCAGCTCCCTGACACTTTCCATAGTAACCACCCTCATCTAGTGTCAACATCTAGCCATCTTTTATGTCCCCTTTAGTCTGAGTTCCTGACTCCTCTCTGCTTTTCAGAGGCAATTGATGTTTCAGACTGTAGCTTCCTTAGGCTCCGACTAGCAGGTCTTTATATGTGAGTGACATTATTCAAGGCCTCTCCTCCCCAGTCGATGCCATAACCTTGTATTCATTCATAACCTTCATGGGGGCTCCTTTTCATTTTATTTTTTAAAAAAATATTCATTTATTTTTATCTGTATGAGTATTTTGCTTGCATGTATATTAAATGCAATGAGCTCTGATGCCCACAGAGACCAAGAAGAGGGCATTAGTTCCCCCAGAACTGTATGGCTTGGATATATGTATATATATATATAGAATACATACATATATGATATAGGATATATGTATATATCATATATATATATATGACAGAAAGAGAGAAAATGTGTGTATGTACATATGTAGGCATCAAAATTGCATAAACTATTTATTTACATGAGAAATATGGCTGGCACTTTAAAAAGAGAAATTAGAGCAGCTCTAACATTTGAAGAAGAGAATGATATTTTCTGACATATACTTATCCAGTAGGATAAGAAAATATATCAGAGATGTGTAATAATATAAGAATATCATTTGAGGTGCTAACAAGATGGTTCAGTGTCTAAAGGCACTTTCTGCTCTTGCACAGGACTTGCGTTCAGTTCCCAGCACCCACCTGGCAGCTCACAACCATCTGCAACTACATTTCCAAGGCATCCAATGCTTTTTCTAGCTTGTTCAGGCACCAGACATACATATGGTCAGCATACATACATACAGGCAAAACACGCACATAAAATAAAAATAAAAATAAATAAATCTTCCAATAAGAAATATATTTGAGACAGACATAGTAAAAAGTGAGGAGAACTATTACTGAAGAAAAGGGATTTGGAGAAGAAAAACACTAAGGAGGTAGAAATGAATTTGTTTGGTACCTAAGAAAGGAATTGGAGAATAATCCATTCAACAAGCATTTTAAGAAGTATTTTGAGCCAGATACTATGAAGAATAAAGAATAGAAAGATGAAAAGACTAGATTACCAATTTCAAACAATAATTATAGCATATGACAGCATAAGTATTCAAATTGGTGTGTGTTCTGAGGGAAGTAGCAATATAAAGACAGCAGCTTTTGGCTTTCCTTGGTAGCTGTGGATAAGCATCACAGAGGAGCTGTGTCACTCCAGACTGGAAGAAACAGGACAGGTAGTTGGGAGTCAATTCAGAGAATTCAGTGTTTTACTCATCTTTACATTTCCAGGGCCCAGAGAACAGACAGATGCTAAAACACTGAGGTGACCATGAAGGATGAAGAAATTATATGGTGATGACATGAGGAAGAGGAAGGAAATGATGTCAATGTAGGGGCTGATCTTGAAGACTATACTGTCTTCTGCATCCTGCATGATGTCCTCTTAGCTTGAAGAAAAATTTTTGGGTTTTGTTTTTGTTTTGTTTTTGCATTTGAATTTTACTAGCTAACAATTAGGCAAGTTCATACTTCAAGAGAATTTGGCTCAATAAGCAGATTTTCAAATTTATATTCTAATTGTATTCAGAAACTTTAAAGATATGATTACGTTTTGGTCTGGGGTACAGGGAACTGATCGAAAGCTTTGGGAGTTTTGATATTCTCTGGAACCTTTTTGCTCATCTTTAATTGGCATGATATTTACTTTTCGACTTAGTTTTCAGGTCAACCCAATTAAGCTTCTCTGTGACACATGCTCTCATTTCACCTTGGCAGACGGGTTTCATTAGAAATCATCCACAGTGGGGGTAATGCAAACATAATATTACTTCTAAACTAGGCACAGTTTGATGAAAGATTTGGATGTGCTTCGTGGGTTGCTGTTCCAATTTCAGATATTTTGCTGGCATTCCCTGAGAGTCAGCCAAGAGCGAAGGATGACAGCTAAATGGGCTTTTCATACTCTGAATGTGGTAGTGGAGTTTTAGCCTTGTGATTCTCTTTAAAAACCTTTGGGGCACTGATGATGGAGAGGTCCTGAACTCCACAGAGAAATGTTATTTCAAATGAGTTCTTGCCAAGTCCAAATTCGCCAGTTAAAATTTTAAGATGAATTACATCATCTCTCACATTTATACATTGCTTAATCCAATTTTCAATGCAATAGTCCATGCATTATTCTCTATTGGACTTCATAGTAACCTCAGGCTACCAAGATAGCATTGCTTCATCCACTTTATGGATTTTATAGATGAGGGCTACGTTTAAAGAAAGTAACTTATTTGTCCATAATTACACAGATAATTAAATGTTTTATGAGGTCTGGGAATCAAGTTGGTCCACCCATTCCCAGTTAAGTGCTTGAACTAAATCATGAAGTCTTACTGGTAAAACTTTTAAATGCGCTTTTCAAATGAATCACATTTCAGTCTTTGCAACAGACAATGTCCACACCACAGATTTAAGCTGGCCAACATAATAAATATAGAAAAGGCAGAAATTCAGTTTTTTGCTCTTCAAGAGTTGAATTTGGAGCATTTTTATGTTAACATGATGGTGGCTTTATGGACCTACAAACTTCAGTGTTGGAGAATATCTCCTTATAACATAGGAGTGTATCTTTTTCTAGGATATTTGTAAAGAGCTGTCATCAGAGGACTTTCCTCCTTCAGTAGATGGGAAATAGCACAGAGACGCACAACTGGACGATGTACAGAGAGTTAGAGAGCTTGGAACACTCAGTCCTAAATGGGTTGTCTTCATCAAATCTCTCTCCTCCAGGCTCAGGGAACTCTGTAGAAGAGGAAGTGGAAAGATCGTAAGAACCAGAGGGGACAGATGACACCAAGAAAGCCGTGTCTTTCTTACATGACAAGAATGACGGACGTAGGAACTCACAGAGACTGTGGCAGCATGCATAGGGTCTACACAAGTCCAAGCCAGACAGAGGCTTAGCACTGAGAGAGGGAAGTGGACACAACTCCCCCTCCCCCGACCACCTCTAACCAACCAAGAAGCCACCTCCAAGTGACAATCACTTGCAAAGGAAAGATTAGTTTTCTCCAGTGGAGTTTCACTGGGCATATAAACCACACTTAAGGGCAGCCCCCTCCCCCCTCCAGTAATAGAAGGCCAACATAAAAAAAATTCTACGGTGTATTTGGACTTTTTTTTTTTTTATCTCATATTGCCTTTTGGGGGCACTTTTTGTCTTACTGGTCTTTTTGCTTGCATATTGTACTTGATTTTGTCTTTTTACAAATGTGTATGTTTATGTCTCTTTCTATCACATTTTCTATGTTTTTTTTTAATTTGCCTGTTTCTTTTTTAAAGAGAGATAAAGAGAAAGGCATGTAATTGGATGTATGGGGAAGTGGGGAGGATCTGGGAAGAGAAAGATTTTATGATCAGAATATATTGTATGAAAAAATTTATTTTTAATAAAAATAAAAATAGACTAAAACAGAATTAGAAATCTGTATAATACAAATGTTTTAGAGTTATATGGTCCATTTACCTAAAATGATGTGTCTTTCAAATTTAATGGCACACATCTTCTAATGACTTTGTCTTCAGTTTTCATGATACTCAAGTTCATTGCATGCCAAGTTGCTTTGATGGAATGGCTGGGGCAGATTCCTAGACCTGCCACAGTAATTATTCAAGGTAGAGTGCTAATGTCTTCATTGTTTTCTGGGCTCCGAGGTGCTTCATGGGTTATCTTTGTAATTCTGTCTCTTTAACTTTTTTCCTTGAAAATATATTATTCTTAAGTGTCCACAATGACCATTGAATCAGGAAGAGCTTGAACTCTGTGCCCAGTTGTAATGTATCTCTTTCCATTAAACAGTAGACCTTTGTACTTGTCCATGTTCTGTATTTACTCATCATGGGCCTCGTTTTTGAAGGCAATTGGCAGTGTTGTCTATAAGATCACCACCATCCATTAAAAAGATCTAACACTGAATATCAGAATGGGAACTGTTGTAGTAACTACCATTTATATTTCCCAAAGTTTTTTAATCTTTACATCACTTTTTCTTATAGTCACTTTGGTATAACAGAAACTTTCAGAAACTTTCAGGGGTGGCAGGTTTCAGCTAATGTCCTCAAATCATTATAATGCTTGTTCACTTGCCTTCCCTTTATATGTCTAAGAAAGGTATCTTAGATTATTCTTTCTGGAACGGGGAAGTCAAGAATGATTACATGTTCTTCATATTTCTTACACAGCAAAACTAAGAATAAGTGAATGCTTTGCCTATTTAGGTACCTGAACTAACCTGTGCCCTAGACTATTGAAAAAAAAAAAGAGATAAATGTTTGTAGAATTTCTTTATCTTAACATTTGCCATTATGAATGGACCAAGAAAGAAGTCTAACAAATTATGAAGGAAGAATGAATTTATTCTTGTACACATGTCTGGCTTTTAAATCCTACCAAAGCTGTAGTATACCCTGCTGTCAGAGACAAGGAACACTATGAATGGTCTTACAAATGAATGCTTAAAAGCAAAGGCAATGGAAAAAATGAAGGACAGGAATAAAAACATTGGACCTCTGAGTCCAAAGAAGGACAAAGAGCTTGAGCTGCCTGCTACTGCAGAAATTCCAGGCTTGGCCTGTGACTGATATGAAAATGCTGGAACAAGAGGACTAGAGAAGTAACTTCTAGGAGACTTGAGACAACTGCAGTGAAATTGAGTTCCACTGGCAAAGAAACAATGTGTTAAGTTCAATGATTTTGGTCTTGTAGGTTATGGCATAGACTAACCTACAGAAACAACACCAGTGATAATTGTGGCAGTGTTCTGACTAAGTTTGGTCTCTTTTTCAGGGACGAAAATCCAGAACTCCTAGGCACAAAGTTGGAAATTTGCCAATTAGACTAGTATCTTTGATTGTGCCTCACATGTATGACTTAGGTGGGTGGGATGCATAGCTAGTGCTCTAACATAAAAAAGAGAGCTCCAGGAATATGAAAGGAAGAGTGTATTATGTGAGATCTCAGTAGGAAAGAGATGGTAGACTCCAACGAGGCATTTGAAGAGTTTACTTAAATGTTTGTTTACAACATCTTGTCTTCAAAGTTGAAGAAAATCAACAAAGGATGATGAAGTATTTTAGGGATTATGCCTTGGAGGGTTAGATCTTGCTTGGCCCCTCCTTGTGTTCTATTTCTGATTTCTAGCTGCCATGAAATTAATTGGTCTCCTTTACCCTGCCGTTCTTAGAATTGAGACCTCAAAAATGCTGGGCTAAACAAAAATAATTCCTTCTTTTAGGCTGTTTTGGTCATTCATTTTGTTACAATGATAAGAAAAGATAACTAATAATGAGCTTCGACCAAAACAGAACATCATAGCCATGAGAGAGTGGTAGAAGAGGCTGCTCTCCTCTCAGCAGCTGATAAGGAGAGAGAGGAGGCTGAAGAAGAGGAAGGGGTAGAAGAGAAGAAAGAACAGGGTTAAGACTGGCCCTCTGATAGTACAAAAGGAGAGCCCTTACTCCTGCAAATAGGACCTACCTCCCATCACTTCTTAATGCCATCATATCATGAATCCATCAATGGATTAATTGGTTTATAAAGTTAGAGCCTATGTGATCCAATAACTTCCCATAAAGCCCAAGAATTTTTCAATAAGAGTAGTGGATTTTGATAAAAGAATCCAGCCCCTGCTTTAAGAGAAAAAAAAAAAAAAGATTTACTTATTTATATATATGAGCACTCTAATTGTATGTAATCCTGCATGACAAAAGACAGCATCAGACAGAAGAGAGCATCAGATCCCATTATAGATTGGTTGTAAGCTTCCATGTGGGTGCAGGGAATTGAATTCTGGACCTCTGGAAGAGCAACCAGATCTTTTAACCACTGAGCCATTTCTCTAGCCTCCCAGAACCCAGCCATTGCAAACTCATGACTTGGTAAGCAAGGGCAAGGAAATAAATTCTTCAATTGTTTTTCACCAGCTGATTTCCTCTTGGTAAATCTCACTATCTAATCCCAGCCCAAGGCAAGAAGATGAAATAGTACATCAACACAAGCCTTATAGCGTAAGGAGAAAGGTAAAAAACAACAGCTAGGAGGGGCTGAATGGAAGAAAGAAATGGGGGAGTGATGTAATTCTATTTCAATTAAAAACCACCACGTCTATATATTCCTAAAATCATAAGGTGTTTATTTTTTATAATCATAAAATGTTTATAATCATAAGGTGTTTATTTATATTTTTATAAATTACAGTTTATTCACTTTGTATCCCAGCTGTAGCCCCCTTCTTTATTCCCTCCCAACCTCATCCTCTCTCCCTCATCTCTTTCCATGCCTCTCTCCAAGTCCACTGATAGAGGAGGTCCTCCTCCCCTTCCATCAGGTCTCATCAGGACTGGCTGCATTGTTTTCCTCTGTGGACTGGTAAGGCTGCTCCCCCACCCACTCAGGGGGAGTTGATCAAAGAGCCAGCCACTGAATTCATGTTGGAGACAGTTTCTATTCCATTTACTAGGGAACCCACTTGGAGACTGAGCTGCCATGGGCTACATCTGTGCAGAGGTTCTAGTTTATCTCCATGAATGGTCCTTGACTGGACTATCAATCTCAGAAAAGACCCCTGTGCCCAGAATTTTTTGATCTGTTGCTCTCTTTGTGGAGCTCCTGTCCCCTCCAGATCTTTCTCTCTCCCTTCTTTCATAAGATTCCCTGTACTCTGCCCAAAGTTTGGTTATGAGTCTCACCATGTCCTTCGATACCTTCCTGGGTAAAGTCTTTCAATGGCTCTCTGTGGTAGGCAGAAAGGCAAAGAGGATGAATGTCAGAAGAGGGAGAAAACAGGCAACGGGACAAGAGCATAGGGTGTTTATAATTGATAGTGTCATAGAATTTATTTCGAAGCATAATTTTCTGTTTTCGATTTCCCTTTTATTTTTGGCAGTTTTAGAGACTGAACATAGGGCTTCATGTACGTGAAGGAAGCCCTTTACCTCTGAGCTCCAACTATGCCTTTCTTTCAGAGGAAACAGCTAGAGAGACAGGTTCTACTGATATCTTCATAGTGAAGACGAGAAAACCGAAGCACAGAAAGTTAAGGAACTTGTTCAAAGTCTCATTGCTAATGAGTAATGGACGAAGGATTTAGACTCATACAATTGGAAACCAAAATAAATGTGCTAAGTTCCCATTTAAGAAGTTCAAAGAATAAACAATTATTTTGTATTTTAAAATTGGTACAATGATAGGCCTATGGAAACTCTTTATAATTTACACTCAATTTGCCTGTGAATCTAAAACTGTTATAAAGATTGTCAAGTGATTTTTAAAAAAAATGATTCAAAACTGTATCTATATAGATAATATCCATCAAAAAAGTTCATGTCTTCTGAATTAACAATAAAAGACTTCCTCTGCAGTGAGATTGTTTAATTTAGAGATCTAAGATTTCAGAGTCTCTTTCTCAATATGCCACCATGCCTGTTTACTGACACATGAATACGAGGCTGTGATGCCTGTTGGGGTGAAGACAAGGCTTAGGAATGTACCCAATATATAAGCTGGACAACATGAACTGACACTACTCTGGGGCTAAGCTCGTGACCACTACTCATTACCAGATTTGTTGGCCTTGGTGACCATCTCTGAGCCATGATGGACGTTGAGTAAATGAAACTCTCTTCACAAAAAAAGATACTATTTGGTCTCTTTGGACTGGATAAGAGGTGTTTATAGACCTATGAATGTATCCTACCATCTTGCAGTCCCCAACTAGTAATGCACTTAAGTGTAATGATGTCAGAGAATGGGTCCTCAAGGAATTTTATGGGCCACATCTCCTTATCACTTCAAATAATTACTCTTTATATACTGTTCTGTGAGGTCTCAGATATATACGACTGCAAGAAAAAAGATAGTGAGACTTTAAACCTAAGATTTTGAGGAATAAAATTTGGGCTGCCTCATTGGATAAACAATCTCAATAACTGAAGTGCTTGTTGAAGGTAAAAGTAACACAGAAAAGAAAGCAAAAGAGAAAAGTTCTAGCTCAGCTGGACAATGAGGGGTGGCATCCAGGTTACTCTTCATTGCAAGAATTGTTGCCTAGCTGAGGACTTTCCAGCTTCCTTCAGTTTCTAGCCCTTACTCAGATCGGCTTGCCTACGGACAGCTGCCTCACTCAGGTTCTTTCCATTTCTTTAGGTTAGCACACATGCAGTAACTGATCAGTGGGGGTCATCTCAGTTCAACATGGAACAACTCCAAAATGTCACTTTATCTTTTAAAGTCCCCTTGGGGACTGACTGATGCTTTTGGGCTAACATTGTTATTTGTGTAATTATTTTCCTGGTTTCTCTTTACCCTCTAAAAGATATTGACTTCAAGAGCTTTTCTTTAGGAAGGTGTTGCGCAAGCTCCCGTCCAACCCAGAGTCTGCGTTCTGAAGTACCCAGCCTCCAGCTCAAGTTACAGCTTGGCTTCAGGAACAGAAATACAGTACAGGTACAGGTTTGAGCCATACTTTCCTTTGGTGAAGGCGGTCACTTCCCTTGCCTTTCTGTTACCTTTCTCTACCATGTGCTTGCATGTAAGTGTGTGCCAAGTGTTGTTTGGTGCTGGCTTTTCATTTGCTTAGAGTGATAGGATATCAGGAAAGAGAATGTCAGCACACCCTGAACTGGTCAGAGTGGCAGATAGGGTCTTGCTTGCTTTCTGCTCCAGGGAGATTTTGAGAGTTATCATGTCAAACAGGAGAAATGTTTTTGACAATGTTAAGGGAAGAAGGAAGATAGGGCAGGAAATTAGCATTGTGGTCAACAATGATGAACACTAATCATTTGGACTGCTCAGAAAAATATCTCTGGTATCTTGGAGAAAATTCTAAGATGTGTGGAAGTATATTCTATGTACAGAAGCTGAAGGAATGGGGCCATTCTCAGCCTTGCTCAGTTATTCAGTTTGTGGCCCTTCATCATGTTCTTCATGTAGCTAACCAGATTACTGACTCCAAACTGACTCCTGAGGAATCTGGCAAGTAAGACAGTACAATTTTCTTGGGGGCTCCAGAGACGGTTCTTTTAACACAATGCTTGCTACACAAATGCAAGGAGCTGAGTTTGATCTCCTAGAATCCCTGTAAAAAGCTGAGTGTGTATCTCAGGTCTACAATTTCAGCGTTTGGGAGGCAGATTCCTGGAGCTTACTGGCCAGACAACGTAGCTAAATTGGTGATCTCTGAAAACTCATAGATCTTGTCTCAGAATATTTGGTTGAAAGGATTAATAAAGACACAAAAGGGGGGAAGGGGCAGAGCGCGGCCGTGCCGGCCAGAAGCAACCACTGGGATGGACGTGTTTCTCATGATCCGGTGTCACAAGACCATCATCTTCACGGACGCCAAGGAATCGAGCACCGTGTTCGAGCTGAAGCGCATCGTTGAGGGCATCCTCAATCGGCCGCCGAACGAGCAGCGGCTGTACAAGGATGACCAGCTCCTCGATGACGGAAAAGCTCTGGGCGAGTGTGGCTTCACTAGCCAGACAGCACGGCCACAGGTCCCAGCCACAGTGGGCCTGACCTGAGCAGATGATGCCTTTGAAGCCCTGCGCATTGAGCCCTTCTCCAGCCCTCCAAAGCTTCCATAAGTTATGAAGCCACAGGATTCTGGAGGAAGTGCCAATGAACAAGCTGTGCAGTGAGGGCCCCAGGTCCCACCCCCTAGAGACCCATTTCCCCAATTAAAAAAAAAAAAAAGATTTGGCTGTCAAAAAAAAAATGACTTCTGGCTTCTGTACGCATGCCTACACATGCTTGTCTGTCCCTCCCCCGACACACACTCAATTTGTAAAGTCTAAAGCAGAGTCACAAAGCAAGTGTTATCACAACAGAAGCACGGTTGTTTAAGAACAGTGGTGGCATTCTAAGCAGACCATTTCTAGAAAGACGCTGGCTGTTTCCCTTGGTCTCTGCAGAGCCTGCCTGTTTTCCCCAGTCCAGGGAGGCATCCGGCACCCGTGCAGTCAATTTCTAGAGTCTATTTCTGGATTTTGCTACCATACCCTAGTTTATAGATCTTTTGGGATGCTCATGTCCTAGCTCTACATATACCTAATGGGGTTGACAATTAAACTCAAGTGCAATTCAGTGCAAAGTAGATGGACACCAAGAGGAACGAGAGTCTTTTTGTTGTGGAGACTCCCACATAAAACAGCGTTCTTGTTCTTTGCTCTAAGAAGCCCGAGTCTTTGCACTGAGGGCGAGGACATTGTGACTGCGCAGCAAATATGAACAAGCGGCACTTATTGTTCCCTGAGGTCCCAGCTGTGTTTCTTAGAGTCTTTAGTTTTCATTTTCACCTGTGATGCCAGGATGTTTTGTCCATTTTAATATGAGTCCAACCCAGATATTTCTTACTGTATGAAGCTGAGCAAAAATCTAATTTTAATGGTGAGCAATTCCCAATGAATCAAGGACTCATAGGAGCATAGCCAGTGTAGACTTGGACTGATAATCAGTGTGGTCCAGGCCAATCTCAGAAGCCCTCTTTCTAATTCTGCAGCAGAATTATAATCAAAAGAAACAGGCACAATATAGAGTGTAGAGCTTTCTATCAGTGCATTCCCTGATGCGGTCATTTAGGTGCACTCTCAAAAAGGCACATGAGATCTACAAATACCGTAGCATGGAGAGCAAAGAGGTTGCCTGGCAAACCACAATCTACTGCCAAGACCACTACAAGCTGTTACTTGTTCCTTGTTGACTCTCCCAACATTCTCATTGCAACGAGAAAGTAATAAATCGTTTGTTAGATGTCAGATGTTAGTGAGGTTTGTGTTTGTTTAACTAAGCCCATAAAAGCAGAGGGTTAATGTACAGCATCTGGAAGGCAAGGAATAGACTAATTGCTGAGGAGTCAGGAAGGAGTTGAGAAAAGAAGTCAGAGGTCAAGAGTGTACCAGGGACTGAGAATGAGCAGTGGGGCTTTCCTTGCGATCTGTGGTTGAGGTGATGTTGATCAAATACTAATGTCCCCCTCCTGCTAGGGCCTCTCTTGGTTAGAAGGGAAATCACTCATTAAAGGGACACACTTTGAACAGTGCCTTTGGGTTTCATACACACCTGAATTGTGCAGCAGTTACTACTTTAGAACAAACCACCATCATATTACTACCACGATTTATGAAATACCTACTGTAGGCCAGCCATTGTACTCTCTACTGCATGTTTTCTGTTTTTTTTCTTTTTCTAGTAGTATTGTATCAGGTATGATACACTCTAATGCTTATATGTGGTACTTTAAAGCTTCCTGTTAGTTCTATGTAGCCATGAGTTCCATTATGGCACTTTCATACATGAATGTAGTGTGTGTTATCATATCCATGTCCTCCTGTTCCCTTCCCACTCCTGCTCATCTTCTTTTTCAACTAGGCTTTCTTTTACATTCATGTCTTTTTTGCACATATGTTTTCTTCATCATTCTTAGCCTTAGTGTAGCTTTTATTATATTCATTTCAGAGATGAGGAAGTCTTTTCCTCATATGAAAGGGGAACTCAGAACCCACCTTTGGTTCTGTAGCCCAGCGTTTTGCAATTGCATTCTAGAGGTGGAGGAAGATATCCATTTAAGATCTGTGAACAAGATAGATGCATTCTTTCTGCTCAGGGCTGGTCCTTGTCCTTTTGAGGTTAACAACAACCAACGTATTTCTTTACCACAAGTCCCTGGTTACCAAAGTCAGATGCAGAACCCTGGGCTGCCCTGAAATTTGATCTGGCCCACTGTGGGATCTTTCCTATACTTCTGTTCTTTGGTCTCACAGTTTACAGAAAACACTACATCAATCCAGTTTATGCTGGCTCGAGTTCTAAGAGAAAGTACATTGCCTGACATGCAGAGCGGAGAGAAGATAAGAAAGTTAGGTTAGCAACAAACTTTGTGAGAGTTTTGTTTTGCCACAAGGGCCCTAGCCACATGGTGCC
The DNA here is from genome assembly GCF_030254825.1 of Meriones unguiculatus. Taxonomy (NCBI): domain Eukaryota; kingdom Metazoa; phylum Chordata; class Mammalia; order Rodentia; family Muridae; genus Meriones; species Meriones unguiculatus. Next base: position 45,818,171 of record NC_083356.1, read on the forward strand.
TTAGAAGAACCCAAGTCCTGGAAATGAAGAGTGTTTTTAAGGGCATACAGTATTAATTACCCACATTCTGTAAAGAGGTTGAAAGTAAAGCTGAAAATGGCCTGCATGCTCATCTCTTCCCTTAGGGGTTGGTACAAACACTCATGACACAGAGAATACCCAGTGGCATGGGCCAAGTGTCGGGGACTCCACATTTCTCTTCTATGTCAGCCAGTCACCTAGTGGTTCTTCCAAGCTTGGGATTTTCCTGACTCCAAGCTAATGTTTTCCTGTGTTCCATTTTATCTTATTTTTCCTCCTTTATACTCTTGGGTCTCTGACTCATTCCAGCTTTAGAAGTTTCCATTCTTCCAAAAACTCTGGAAGTTTTAGGGACTTTTTTCCATTGGAATTTCCCTATCATCCATGCTGTTCTGAAAACTCATCAATTCTTCATTTGCTTCCAATGATGAGGACTGGAGGAATGAAGCCCAGAGTTGAGAGCCTCAAATGAGCCTAGGTGAGTTTTCCTCATGGTTCCCCCTCAGAATTAAAATTTCTTGTATGTGTGTGTTTTGCTGTGTATACAGACACATGTGTTTGTGTATGAAGAGGTCAGAAGTCAACCTCAGACCTTTCCCTAGGCACCTTTCACCTTTGACTCAGAGTCTTTTACTGGCCTATAACGCACCAGGTGAGAGAGGCTCCTGTCTTCACTGCCTAGAACTGGAATTACAAGCAGATGCCAAAACACCTAGCATTTTTATGTTGGTTTGGGGGTGTCACAGTTAACACTTTATTGGCTTACTTATCTGTCCAACTCTTAGTATTTTTTCAATCTTGAGAGTCATAGGGCTGGGGAGATGACTCAGTGAATAAAGAACTTTCTCTGAAAGCATAGAGACCTTGAACTCACATATAAAAACTGCACAGGCATTGTAGCCATTTGTAATTCTAGAGGTTGAGAGAAAGAGATGGGGAATCTTTAGGAAAAGCTGGCCAGCTCAATTAGCTGGAACCCAGAAGCTGCAGGGTCAGCGAGAGACTGTGCCTAAGTAAATTCAGTGGGTAGTGACCAGGAAGACATTCAAAGTCAGCTCCATGTTTCTACATGCATACACGCACATGCGCGCACGCACACACACACAAAGGTGAAGATAAATATATTCCACTGACAGGGGATGAATACCTATCTCAAGGGTTTTTCAGGGAAGGCAAAAATAACTCTAGATTTACCTGGCATTATATATTTTGTCCTACCTATTTATAACTTCCTCAAATCCGTGTTCTCTAGTACAAAAGAGTTCCAATCTCTGAACAATTAAATTACCCCTCATTCTTATTTTACCTGCAATTCCAGCCCTTCAAAAATTCACATAAAATTGCCACTGCACAACGTACCTCATTCCTACCCTGCCGCTTTCTCTACCACCTGACACACTATAATGAGAATGCGCATCTATTCTAAAAAGCATACCATTCTAAAAAGCATACCATTCTAAAAAGCATACCATTCTAAAAAGCATACCATTCTAAAAAGTGGGAAGTTAGACCTCAGAATAAGATGAGAGTGAAGGGTCTAGAATGAAATGAGGGAGAACATGGGTAGTATGCACATATGCTCTGGCTTTGGTTTATCTAGAATCTGAATCTAGACCCAGTGGGACTCAACACATGTTATTTAAGATCTTGGGTATTCAGCTTCTGTGGCGGGAAAATGAGGGTAACAGATCTCTGTTTGAGGTTTTGAAGTAGTACAGTGTTTAGTACATTGGCACCAGAAAAACCCTTTTGCCTGTCTTTTCCTTTATTTGGAGGAGAGTTCTGGAGGTCATAAAGAAGAAAAGAAAACTATTTGCTCTTCTTTCTGTGTCATTTATCTTCCCAGCATTGCCTTCTTAGTCACACTTGCTTGCTGGATCAAGAATGATTTCAACTTCAAGAGTCAACCTCCTCATAGTGTCCATGCTAGGCCTGGCTAAATCGTAAGGGTCCTTGGGCAGCACGGTGGACAAAACTGCTGATCATGGGCCATGAACATTTGTTACTCTTTCATCTCCAGCCTTTGACTGGGGCTCCAAGTTTGTTTCCTGAATGAATTCCAATCACTTTGTAGAGACTGGACCCTCCTGTCAATACTGCCTCTAGACATCTAGGCCCAACATTTGCCTAACTTTCACTAACCCCTTCTTATGGCAGAACCCAAGTGGTAGTCTGGCCTTCAGAGATTATTCACCATCTCCATTATTTTAGCCTACTTCCACAGTTCCTTGTTTTGGAAGGCCTTGCCATCTGACTAATCACATTCCATGAGTGTGCTCTACTTATAGTGTTGATGTAAAATGTCCTTTAAAAGGCTCATGTTCTGAAAGCTCGGACCTTAGCTGGTGGGTCCAGCATTGCCATGTAATTTGATCATGAAAGCTGTGATATATTCAAAGAATGAATCTTTTGATGGATTGTGTGGGTTGCATGTTGGGAGATGATGAAAACCAGAAGGTACGGCCTAGTTGAAGAATGTGTGTCAGGAGAGATATACCTTGTCCCAAAGTTTTCCTGCCTCTCCTTACCTTCTGGTCTTCCATGAGATGACCTGCTTTGTTCATACTGTGAATATGCCACATACAATAATGTAAAGTCCCAGAATTAATACAGCTAAGTGAGTATGGACCAAAATCTACAACCATGAGCCTAGATAAATGCTTTTCTAAATCATTTCACATGGGTATTTGCATACATAAGTGAGCCAATCTAAATGATATAGCATCAGTGATGAGCCAAGTAAAGTTGATGCTGACTTTTCGATGTCTATATAAATATGGCATCTATGCTTATGTTTATATCTCTGTGTCTACACACACACACACACACACACACACACACACCACACCAACCCAGCTTCTGAACTCTTGTCTGAAGATCCTCTTTTACATTCTTCAGGTGAGAGTCAGGACCTCAATCTCCTGCTGAGGAAGCCTGCCAACAAATGTCTTCTGTCACTCAGCTTTGGCTACCCTGGCAGCCTTTGTAGACACAATACTACAAGGTCACAGGAAAGTGTTCAGAATTTATTCCTGAACCACCTACTGTTTCCAGGTCAAAACAAATCAAACAAAAACAACAATCCAGACCACTCTTATTTCTACATCTTGGGTGAGAGTCTAGATACCACCTGTTTTGCTACCCTTGCGTATTTTTGAGCTTGTGTCTTGTTTCTTCATTACTTTCCAAAGTGAGTACATTCATTTTCTTTTCCATAAATCCTATACTTACATAAAGAGAGGGAGGTGTTTTTGTATCTAAAGATCCTGACTCAACACATCCTGCCTAAATTGGTGCCCCTCAGCCTCAAGTTTGCTGCTGCCAACTATTGGATTAGCTGTTGAATGATGCTTGTGGCCTTGGCCTCCAGGAAGGACTAGGTTGGATTTCAAATGGCTTAGGAAAGAGAAAAACCCCAGTCAGACTAACTCCGCAGTCTTTCTTGAAAGCCTGAAGCATGCCTGTAACTGAGGACTGCTTTCATATTAGGAACAATTTTTTTGTCATGGAATCAAACGAGCTATTAAGGCAGGAATAAGAACAACAAGTAACAGCACAACGGTGTTCCACCTCTACTGATGTTGGTGTTTTGTGCTAGGATGTGGCTCAATTGCTAGAGTGCTAGTCTAATACGCACAAGTTCGATCCTAGCACTGCAAGCCATGCTGGTGGTGCTTTCCTATAAACTCAGCACTCCATGGGTAGGAAGATCAGAAGTTCAAGGTCATTCTCAGCTATATGGCAGGTTCAAGACCAACCCAGACTATGTAAGACCATCTTTCCCTCCCCCCCCAAAAAAAAAGAAAAGAAAGAAAAAGAAAAAACAACAACAACAAAAACAATAAAAGAGTGATGTTGCTCCCAGCTAGTGATTCATCCCCAAGTCAGAATCATCCACAAAGCAGTCCTCCACACTGAAGCCTTTCGGCCGAGGTGCCTGCCTAACTTTGCTCTGCTTTTCATTTGGAAATAAGCCATTCTCTCCAGTTTTCCAAGCCTGTATGTCTGGCCACGTTCTTGGCCCACTACTTGGTCACAGCTTAGACATTTTAACCTGCCTGAAAAACACTGTGGATGGATTTTCCAGGAATCCTAACCTAGACTTAAAAACAATGTTTGATCTTGAGTAATACTTTTTTTTTTCTCCTTTTGCTCACTTTCATGCACAAAAGATATGTCAGTATGCTGGTGTGTGTGTGTGTGTGTGTGTGTGTGTGTGTGTGTGTGTGTGTATGTTTATGGCATTTGGAGACTGGAAAAGCAATTTCAGTTGATTCGTGGTGGGGGCAGGAAAGTGCCTGCGTCTTTGGCTGGAAAGTTTTGCCCTTGGTCTGATTGTTCCCAGATGTGATGGGCAAACTCACTATTGATAATGTGGAAAAATTGGCAAAGTATTAGACAATGCAGTAGTGTGGACCCCTTATGGGGGCTAAATCTGGTTCCCAAACATCTGTGTTTCCTGCTTCTTTGTCAGTCACTCATGTTTTTAACCAATTTCTCACAACTTTATAGGTAATTGCTCCCAAGGCACTGCTAAAATGATTTCTGGACATCATTTAGCCAACGTGCTAGAGTGCTAAGGTGGGTAGTAATTATCATTTCCATTGTAAAGACAATGGTGCTGGAGAATGCACAGGTGTCCATTGTTCTGGACTTGATGGGAACTAATTCATTGATGCCAGAGATGGCATTTACACTCAATAAACTAAATGTCTTCACCCTGAAGCTGTTGAAGGTCTCTGCTTGCTGTCTGGAGGTTGCAGCTATCCATCCATAGTTCTTAACCCTTCTAGGCACACTTGACTGGTACCCATATGCTTTTAGACCAAATCTGGGCTGAGACTGAGGAAACAGTGAAGAGTTTAGTGAGCATACATATCCCAGTTCTCAACGATGCTGACTACCATCTCGTTTACTAGCAGTGGAGACAAGGATATGCTGTGCTGAAAACAGTTTTATGACATGAAAAAAAAATTGTGCCTGTGGCTCTTCCTATTACTGAGACAAACAAATGCCAAGGAGCAGGTATGGGTCAACAAAATGTAAAATCCAACATTGAGCACATTCTAGGTAATCTAAATATCTTTTACTAGTCTTTTAAATTTTTATTTAATAGGCATATTACTTTTAAAAATATTTTTTTTGGGGGGGGGCTGGAGAGATGGCTCAGAGGTTAAGAGCAATGACTGCTCGTCCAGAGGTCCAGAGTTCAACTCCCAGCAACCACATGGTAGCTCACAACCACCTATAATGATATCTGGTGCCCTCTTGCAGACAACACATTATATGCACAATAAATAAATCTTTAAAACAATATTTTTTAAGTCTGTTTGGTAATGCACAGGTATAATCTAGGCAGGTTGAAGGCTGAGTCAGGAAATTTGTATGCTCAAGGCCAACTTTGGCTACCCAATGAATTCAAGGCCAGCTTGGGATACAAAATTAAAACCTTAATTCAAATACTATTTAATTGCCATATAAAAACTACATATGCTGTACTATTTAATAGTATTTAAATGTAACACTATTTAAGTACTATTCAATTGCCATATAAAATTATATACAAGAGCATGTATTGACCCATGTACTTGCTTTTGCAATGGGAATGATAAAGTCCTGTTCTTGTGCAGTTCTCAGGGTATGTCATGGCATATTCCTATAATCTGGTGGCAGAGGCAGGTGGGCCTCTAAGTTCTAGGCCACCCTGGTTTGCATAGGGAGTTGCAGCCCAGCAAGGGCTGTTAAGTAACATGCTGCACAATAGCTTTCCAGAATTCCCTTTTCCCTCTTCTGTGGGATTTTGGGCCTTTTGATTTACATCGTTCTAATGTCTTCAACATCTGGTTTTGGCAACCGTTCTATCTTGCTTGGCTGCTGGTCCATGGTCTCTTCCTTTGCCTTTTGTGAATGGATGCTTTCATTATGATAATTTACAAAAGGCTAGTCCTTTCTTGGTAGTACGTCAGATATAGAAAAATTCATTTTTCTTTTTCGTTTTTTGTTTTAAGATTTGACTTGGGCTTACTTTAGAAATATTTTGATGGTACAGAGCAAAAAAAAAATAGCATAAACTGCTATATTAATGTCCATGATTATAAAGTTCAGTGTTAAGGTGCATCTTAAATCAGTTTTGTGCCCATGGCTCAATATAGAACAAAGGTAGATCTTTGTTTTTGTTTTTGTTGTTTTTTTAACATCTCTGAAAAGCCCTTTCTCAGTTGATCAAGGTTATGAATTGAGGCCAAGGGTCTTCTTATTCATATTCAGAAGGAAAGAGAGACTCTCACCTCTCATCTCAAACTGAAAGCCTTTGCTTAAGTATGATCAACGCAAGGTAGAGTACTGACACGAATGAACCTCTTTTCCATGTGCTGTAGGGGAGATACTGGTTCTGTATGCTTGCAGAATGGCTCATTCACTTAACTCAGTCAGCATAACTGTGCATCCCTTCTCCAACAATCAACATAAAACTGGGCAGATAGGGCAAGCCTACCTCAGGAGAGAGGCCATGCTTGCTGGTAGTAATTGTCTGCGGTGAATGGGTGCTGGGAGAACGGTTGATGGCCACCCAACAGTGCCACATTTTTGGGGACTCAAGACCAATATATATTCATTTAGTCAGCACTAAATTCTTTATAGTTATATGTAAGAAAATTAGGTATAATACTTTAAAACTTTTCAATTCTGTTTGCATGGTGTCTCTATCCCGATTTGCCAAACTAGATTAGAATCTCTTTATGTTCCATACAGCATCAAGGCAAGTCAAATAAACTCTCTGAGTCACAATTTCTGATCAAAAGATGTGAAGAGCACTGTTGACTTGGGGGTATATCTTGTGCTTTTTGTCTTTTTTTTTCTTTACATTTTTCCTTACAGAATTTCTCTGTAATATTAAAAAAAAATTCATGTCACAATTCACTGCCTTATTGCAGAGATATGTGAATGCTAATAAAATTTTCTTCCCTTAATGATCAAGTGGTAATTGTTAATAATTTAATAACTATTTTTAACACTTTTCCACATTTATACAAAATGCACAGTGCATGTATAGATACATTTTTTGTTTCTTTTTTACTTATAAAAATGACACATCACAAGTAAAGCTGCTACAAACATGGTTGAGCGGATGTCCTTGTTGTATACTTGAGCATCTTTTAGATATAGGCCTAGCAGTGGTATAGCTGGATCTTGAGGAAGCGCTATTCTTAATTGTCTGAAAAAGCACTATTCCTAATTGTCTGAAAAAGTGCCAGATTGATTTCCAAAGTGGTTGTATAAGTTTACATTCCCACTAGCAATGGAGGAGGGTTCCCCTTCCGCATCCTCTCCAGCATGTGTTGTCACTTGAGTTATTCATCTTAGCCATTCTGATGGGTATAAGGTGAAATCTCACGGTTGTTTTGATGAGACCTGATAGACTGGGATCAGAGGGAAGGGGAGGAGGACCTCCCTTTTCAGTGGACTGGGAGAGGGATATGGGTGAGGAGGAGGGAGGGTGGGATTGGGAGGGGAGGAGAGAGAAAGGTACAGGGGGGATACAAAGTGAATAAACTGTAATTAAAAAATAAAAATAACTAAAAAAATAAAGGATCTCTCTGTGAGAAAAAAATGACATATCACTCATACTAATCAGAAATATCTTTTCTTACCTAATAACGCACCACTGATCTACTTTCCTGTCTGTAGCTGCAGGTATAACTTACTTAATAGATGTCTAGTGTGTATACATGGTGAAATGTATCCAGCCGTTCCACTAATGCTAGATATTGAAGTAATTTTAAATTCCCTAGTACTGTAAACAGTGCTCTTTAGTCTTATATAACCTAATGTAACCTATTACCCTCCTGAATGATGCCATGGCATTTTCTTCATGTAATCTTATGTTTGTTACTTAGTGGCAGCTAAATAAGCATTTGTTCAGTTACTCCCTTATTCATGCTACTATGAGCAAAGTACTGAGTAATTTATGAGAGACATTATTTATTTACTTATTCATTTATTTTAGATAGGGTCTCACTATGCAACTCTGTCTGGCTTGGAACTCACTGTGAAGATCAGGTTGGCCTCCAGTTCATAGATATCTGTCCACCTCTGCCTCCTGAGTGTCAGAATTAAAGCTGTGTGCTACCTTACTCAATTCTCTCTCTCTTTCTCTCTTTTTGAGGAAGGATTGATATAGCCCCAACTGGCTTAAAACTCACTCATAATTCTCCTGCCTCGGCCTGAGTGCTAGGATTACAGGCATGAGGCGTGTGTCAGACTTAACTTTAAATTATTTTTATTTTTTTCTATTATTATTATTATTATTATTATTATTATTATTATTATTATTGTGTGTAGTAGAGGCCACAGGACAACTTACAATCTGTCTCTCTTTGTATCCCGTGGATTCTTGTTCTTTCCTATCATGTAGGTTGAACTTATGTCATCAGACTTGGCAGCAAGTACCTTTACCTGTTGAGCTAACTTGCTGGCTCCCTGTTTAATTTTTATAAGCTGTTTTAAGGTATTTATTTTTTAAATTAAGTTTTATGCCAGTATGTAAAATAGTAATTTCTTTATGGCATTTTTTTTGTACATATGTATCATTAAACTTGGTTCTCAGCCACGGGGCCTAGGTGGGCAAACCATGCTCAAGACAACCCCTGCCCACTGTCACATGGCATGGGCAGGGCATAGCACTCCTGAGACAGCACCCAGACACCCAGAGGCCCCAGATACCACTAAGATAAACAAGAAAGTGGTGAAGAGACGGAAGAGGAAGAGAAGCAGGAGGATGTGTGCACAATGAAGAGAGGCAAAACTGGACACTCTAGCGCAGTCAGGAACAACCTGATGTGAGAAGCTGGTGATACCTGGTGAGGTCCTGGCCCATGCTGGCACCAAGGGCCATGTCTGGGTCCATGACCATGCAGCAGAAGGGGTCTGCTGTTACCACCAAAAGCTAGGCACACATACCTGGTTTGAGCTTCTGCCTGGGACTATGTTGAGGTCTGAGGGCTGTGCAGGGCTGACCCTTCCCCTGGCCAGCTGAAGAACTTGGATAGTGGCCCACACCTTTTCCAGGAAGCACAGTAGAACTGGCTCTGGTTTCAGGGGTTTCAGGTGAGTTCAAGAGAGCTGTCCCTATCACCTGTATGCCATGTGGTGGGGTGGGTGAGTGAGAGAAGCCCCACCCTCAGTCACCCCTCACCACCCACAGCAGGCAGTAGAACTGGTCCCGAGGTCACGAGAGCAGCAGAGCTGTCCCTATCCTTCACCTGCTGCAGCAATCGCGAGAGCAGGCTCTGCACCTCGCTTAGGCAGCACAATAGAACCCTTCTGGTGTGGGCATGGGTGAGCAGCCAGCAGGCATGAGGAGAGGCTATGCCCCTTACCAGCTGCAGCACTGAGTGAACTACCCAGGAAAGTGCTGGAACGCTCGCTTGCCCTAGTAGTGTGGGTGTGGGAGAGCTGGCAGGCTGACCAGCTCAGCCTGGCCCAGACCCAGAGCTTTGAGTTGGTCCACCCCAGCATCTACTCCATGTATGAACTTCTGGAGCACATGAAAGAGCTGATCCTACAGATCCCAAGCTGCAGGATCTCCATGACACAGGGCAACAACAGGATACCTGAGAGGAATCCCAGTGAGACTCCAGTATTGATAGTCTAGCAGAAACCAGAGACCTTGAACCAGACCAACAATGAAATGTTCTTTGCAATGAACGTTTGCCAACAAAGAAGTGTGGACAAAGGGTATATACTCTGGGACACAGTGTGACACGCTAGAGTTTCCACAAGATTTTTTTTTTTCCTTTTTTCTTTTGGGAGGGAGATTGCAAGGGCAGAGGGCAGGCATGAAGGAACAGGGAGATTAGTGGGATTAAGGTGCATGATGTGAAATTCACAAAGAATAAAAAATAAAAATAGATATTGGTTCTTTTTCATTCCTCTTCCTCTATCTTCCTCATGGTCACTCTTTCTTTCCCTCTGACTGGTTCCCTTTCTCCTTTCAGATACTCGCTGTGTCATTGATTTTCAGGTCTCATGTATTATCTTTTCCTTCCCATTTCCTTTGTGTTCTTTTTCTTTGCTTTGTGACCCTATGTGTAATTTTATGACCTAGACATGCACACACACACATAAACATATCAATTTATGTATATGCATACATATAGATTCAGCATGTGTGAGAAAACATGCAATATTTGCCTTTTGAATATTTATTTTTAACAATTTCTAGTTGTATCCATTTTCCTAAAAATTAGACTTCAAATGCTTAGGACCTTTTCAGTCAGGTTATGGCAGGGATGAATTAGGGAAAGGATTTAGAGAACGCCAATCAGACTCAGGAAAGTGGAAGAAGAGTCTATTAGCTTAGGCTCAAACCAGAAGAGAGAGGGGAGGAGCCATGTGCACGGGAAGTACACAGTTCTCTACAGGAAAGTCCAAGCAGGGTTGGCTTCCTTGCAGAAACCGATGAAACACAGAGTCCCGGTTCTGCCTGTGCCAAATGGAGGTGGAAAGTAGGAGTTTCGAGGATGAGGCAGTGGTGATACGGAAATGTTACAGCTCTTTGGTTAAATCTCCATCTTAATGGCAATGGGTGCTGCAAATGCAAGTGCCTGATCTGTTTGCTAGAATGCAGGTTCTGGGTCTGCGCCATGCTGCTCCAAGGGGTCTGAGCTGACCTGAATGAGCTCCAGCAGCAGCCCAGGTGGTTCCACTGTGGCCTGGGGGTCCAGTGGTGACTTCTTTGGGGAGCAGGGGAGCCCTTCTTTCCTCAAAATACATGATGAAGCTCAGACATCTTTGATGAAATAGACGGTGCTTTCCATTTATTTCATGTGAGATAGGGACTTATAAACCTGGGCCAGTGGGTGGGGTTATGAGGATGAATGTGTGTCACTGGCTGGGACTAGAAATATGGCAATGCTGTATTTGCACGGGAAAGATAACAGGAGACAAGCTCTTGTGACTGGACCACCTATAACCTTGAGTGACCACCTATAACCTTGGGGATGTTTCACGTGCTCCTGAGGCGGGCACGGAAAACAGTGGAAGAGTTTTGTCCCACACCTTCTGTTCTCAGGAGGTTCAAATGTGAGATTTCCGGGATTTGAACATATTTCTCCCCAGCAGTTCCATGCTGATTCTCCTGGAGGCACGGTCCACGAGCCCCATAGAGTCACATCAGGAAAAAGATGAACAGCTGAACTGGAGAAAATTTCTGTTCTTGAGAGTGGTTCTGGCAGAGGAGAGGAGCTCCCACCTCCCTCTGGCTTATGAGGAAGTCTTGGGATACAAATGCAGCTGCTTCTTTCTCTTCCTGTCTGTTTACTTCCTGTCTGTTCACTTTCTGCTCTTGCTTCTCTTTTGCTGAGAGTTAACTGGAAGGAAAGAGAGCCCAACACCTAGGGATCACAGGATGGGGTGAGGTATCATGGCTTTATAGAAATTCAGGGCTTTGTTGTAGAACACGACATACAAAGGTCAGTATTAGCATGGCGACTTTATTTCAACGATGGCTCCTTCAGAAAGAAAATTGTTTTTTGAAATATTTATTAATTATAACAACAATAACCCAGTGGAATAAAATAGCCTTCTATAAGTCAACTTTTATGTCTTTCAAGATGTTTTATATAACTACATTACAAGGTCTCTAGTACAAGTAGAGTGCATTTTTCTTTGGCGTAAGACATGAAAGTCAGCAAACACTCACACAAATGGTTCTTAAAGTGCCCTTCATTCACCCCGGTGTGAGCACCAATAAGGAAGTGAAGACTCTGGGGGCTGAGTTGTAGGAAGTAAACTGACTTTCCAGTGTTGGAGACTCACCGCTCGCCTTGGGATCTTGCCTGATACTCATCTGTATGAGGTTTAGTGCTGCATGAGGCCACTTTTGAAACTCAGAGAAACCTCATGTGTAAGAAGGAATAATAATGACATCAGGCCATTTGTGGAAAAATTGATGCAACTGGAGATCATCACACCGAGTGAATTAGTCCAACCTCAGAAAGACAGAGATAATACGTATTTTTTTTTTCTCATTTGTGGTTTCTAGAGTTTTATGTAGTTGAATGAAAAAATGTATGCATATATAACATCAAAGAGAAGTGGAAGTGTTAGGGCTACAGAGGCAACTAATGGAAATGAGGAGGAGAAGGAAGAGGTGTGAGGGAGAATAGGCTGTATATTATACCTATTTGTAAAAACCTTAAATTTAATTTAAAAAAAAAGACACTCAGGTTTTGTCTTTAGGTAGAGTGACCTGATTCTGAAATTGATAGTCTTTCAGAAGCAAGTATTTCCAGATAGACACAGGTATATAGTTCCACTGATCCTTTTTTCTTTTTCTTTTTTTCTTCAGTTTGCCTTAAAGCATGTTTTGGAGGCTGGTAAAGTTGGAGGGAAATAAAGACCTCTGTGTGAAAATACTGGGTTTCAAAACTTTTCCATGTGGTTTGAATATACTTGAGACATTTAGTAGAAGAAGTGTGTACTTAATCATGACAGTGTGATTGGGAAAGGGTTTTTGTCAGCACAAAACTCCGGAGGGTAGCTGGAGACTGGGAGGCATAATCTTGAATAATTACAAGCAAAAACTGCTCTCAACAGATAGCTTCAAAGGAGAGAACAAGCTGGCTGAAAGCAGGGTGCAGATGGTAGGGAAGTGGTCACGGGAGCATGGCATGTGGGAAAGATTTAGGCTGGTTGTTGCGGACATTTAATAAGGAATCACTTATGGACGGTGTGATGGTTGGCATTAATCATTAGCTTGAAAGGATCTAGATTTACTGGTCTCCAAGCACACCTGTGAGGGGTTACCTAGATTAAAGTTGGCCCCAGAGAAGGTCTGCAAGGGATTATCTTGATTGTGTTAATTGATATGGGAGACTCACTGTCATTGTGGCCAGGACCATTTCCTGGGCGGGAAATCCTAAAATGTATGACTTGAGAAATTGAGCTCAACACATACATGCATTTATCCCTCTCTGCTTTCTCATAGCAGATGTGTCACAACCAGCTCCTCAAGTCTGCTGCCTTGATTTCTCTATTGTGTTTGGCTGATCCTTCAACCAAGATAAACCCTTTCTCCCTTAACCTGATTCTGGCAGAATGTTTTATTGTGTAGCAGCAGAAAGGGAAACAGATTCACACAAACATTGTCAACATTCAGGCTATGTGTATAGTAGCGGTCCGGTGGTAGGTACTTCAGTAGGACCAATTTTATCATTCTTTCATGTATGTGTTCAATAGTGGCAAATATTTTCCATATTCTGGTAACACAGAGATAAATAGGATGCCTCAGGAATCTTTTCACATTCAAGGAAGCCTGGTTGTTGTATGAATGAAACCTAACTATTTCACTCAGTGTAAAGTTCGAGTCTGTGTTGCCATAACAAAATAACTTAGACTGGATAAATTATAAAGAAAAAATATTTTTCTCAGACTTATAGGCTAGGGAGTCAAAATTAAAAGCACTTACAGATTTGCAATGAAAGTGCTGCTTTCTCCCTACAGGCTGGCAAGTCTTGCTCTATCCCCATGTAGTGAAAGAAAAAAAAAAAAGAAAAAGACAAACATTGTGATGTAATATGTCAGACACAAGTAGAAGAGAGTGATCTTATCTTTCATAACCTTTTATCAAAGCCCAGATTCTGAATCTGTGAGCTCTTGGCTGTTAGAATTTAATCGCCTTCAAAAGTCCACCTCTGAGTGCTATCACACAGATTGCTGGGCTTCAGCTTGTGAACTTTGGGGAACATGTTCAGACCACAGACCTCAACATTCGTCCATGGAATGTGGTAGACTTCTGTTTGTGGCTCAATAACAACCCACTAGTCCAGAATCACATTTTATTTATTCATTTATTAGTAAGCAGTTATTTACATCGTCTCTACTTATATGAAGTACATACAATTGGATACTTGTTGAAATAGAAAACAGAACTGTGGTTGCCAGAGACTGAGAGGGGAAGTTAGGGAATCACTCCCTAACTTCAGTGATGCATGGTTTAAAGAAAAAAAGTCCAGAGAACTGCCACACAGTATTGTGCTCCTAGCTAACAGCATTGTACTGTACATTTGTAATTTTAAAGGAGAGATTATATTATATTATATTTATTATATGTTTTAGCTATAGTTTAAAATATATTGCAATCTGGAGCCACTTGACAGTTAACCTTAGCAAGAAAGAGAAGTGAACATTGAAGAAATAGGGGTTCTTGTACTACAAGGGAGTAGTGATGTTAGGAGACCAGAAAAGCCAGGAGGAATTAAAATAGGAGGGAAACAGAAGTAGACCGAGCAGCCAAGGGTTACACTGAGCAGAAAATAAAGAGCTGCAAAGATTGGAATTTATGGATAAAGTTGTTTCCCTGACTACATATAAAGTTTAGACAGTCCTAGTGTTTTGTACATGAAACTTTCTCTTCTCAAACTAAGAGAGAACACTGTATGTGTTCAGCATTTTCATCCTTTCCCTAGCTCAGGATTCCTGTCCTGGTCAGGAGGCTGAAATATTGTGTTTCTTGTATTTAAGAGTATAAGTTAGAAAAACGTTGTTAGTGTAATTAGAAAGATGGGAGGAAGAATTGGAAGTGTGTGGAAGAATTAAGTAGCTTTTTTGTCTTTCCTTTGCTGTGAAGATTGTGGGCAAGGAATAACAGAGAGTGAAAAACAGAGAGAACTATATAGGAACAAAGCCTATATCCTATATAGTAAAGAGCTATGAAAAGCTGACAGAACTACAAGTACATATGGGGGGCAGAGAACGTACTGGTGGAGCTGTGGAATAAGGGAATAGAAAAGAATAAAAATGATCTTTAAAGTTTTGGACACGTGATACTCAGGGGATTAAAGGTTTAAATAGGATGTAGTTCAGTGGCTAGGGGAGAGAAAGGAGTGGCAATGGGTTAAACAATAAAAAGAATTGTTTTAAAAAAGCCTCATGTAAACCCATTCTTTTATAAGCTAGTTGAAAACTATAATCGAAAAGAAAGGGAGTTGAAAACTTATATGGGAAGACCCTATTGCTGAAGACACTTTGATTGCAGGACATAGGAAAAATCAGTCTGACATGAGTTAAAAATGTTCTAGCTGATAAGCTTTCACAGTTCTACAAGACTCTATGTGGGACATTCATTGATGGTGAAAATAAATCAGTGTTCTTACCCAACACTTTATGCTACAGGACTGATTTTCCAGGTGATGCAATAGTGGCACTAGCTGTTATGGGGGTAGCCTACCACTTTCCAGTTGGATTTAACCATGAACATGAACTCATGCCTCATACTATAAACCTGGTTTAAAAACAAAATGTGTCTGGTGTTATAAATTCTAAGGAGGAACTTACTATTGTTGTTTCACTCAATAGTCCTCTTGTCAAACTACCTTCTAAATATTTATTTTTATACCCATGGAAGTTTTCTGATTTCCTCCTTCAGCAGAGACATTTCTTTTTGTAGTGGGTAGTTGTTAATGAAGAGACCCATAAATGGTTAAAAAATGGTAAGAATAAGTAACTGCTGAATGCTCATCCCTGATTGGAAAATTCCATATCAACCTTTACAAAGCTCAGGAAGCATTGTGGAGGAGGGGCCAGAAAGAGTGTAGGAGCAGGAGGATGGGGAAGAACGCTGTGAGGTAAGTGGGCAAAGGAACCATTTATCATTTTTGACGGTACATGGCTTGGTGTAATTTTAAGCCTTTTAAGTTCTTGATCTTTTTGACATTGAAAATCATATGGGTGCCACAGGCTCAGTCCCAACTCTTGTTTGCTTAGTGTATAACC
The DNA here is from genome assembly GCF_030254825.1 of Meriones unguiculatus. NCBI lineage: Eukaryota > Metazoa > Chordata > Mammalia > Rodentia > Muridae > Meriones > Meriones unguiculatus. Next base: position 45,833,966 of record NC_083356.1, read on the forward strand.
ATCAGTGAATCGATCTTGGCCATCTGGGATTCCCGAGTGAAAGTAGACTCATGGGTATGACATCACCCTGCAGAGGTCATGATGAAGAGTTGTGTGACTTTGATAACATGTGCGAAAAAGATGTTTCCTACTAAAAAGTCATTTTACTAATGTTTGTTTTAATCATAATGAAATAATTTTATGTTTGTATAGCATTATAAATGTTGTTTATATTTAATAATTCTCATGTTTATCCCAACAGCCAATATTTTCCAAATCCAATTTATCATGATTCACTTCTGGTGCATTAAGTGACTTGGTTTAAGTCAGCCAGAGGGTGTTGGCACCAAATTATGAACACCAAAATATGAACATAGAACTGCTTGACTTCAAGGCTCCCAGCACTAATGGAGTGTAGTCTAGAAGTGGAAATGACTGTGCTTTAGCTGTCTGAAGTCTATATCTCTGAACTGTAGAAATAATGAATAAAAAGTCAATTGTGCTTGGACCAGCTGGATAAGGAAGGATGGACAAGGAATCTTCTTTATCTGGAAACAGATAAAGCTATTATAGTTCTAGATTTGGGATTTACTTCTACTTTGACAAAAGGGAGACAGTGGCTGGAATACGCTAGGGTTGGTGTGAAGAGCCATGTGCCCACCAGGAGTGTATGGTTGGTGAGGTAGAAGCATTTTTTCTTTCGAATGTAAATTTGTTATTCTTAGGCATGCTTTTTACTTCTTTCCCAGAAAACCAAAGTCTTGAGTATCATTACTCTTGAATAATGCCTAAGACTCATTTGGCAATGAATTAGGCAGCTTTTACAGATTCAATATGAAACAGTTACAAAAAGAAAAACCCTCACAGCTGTTTGAGGAAACTGATCTCTTTACATGTGGTCTCTTCTCCAAAGAGAAAGAAAAAAAATCCACCTCCCCAGAGTGGGGAAAAGTAGACATATTTTATTTTGGGCCAAGATTTCATTCACCAAAAACCCAATGTTACCAGAGCAGAAGCCAGGGTCACAGTAGCCAGAATTCAGGAGCTGGCTAATTTTCTTTTCCACAATTCCCTCAGTGTCTCCAGCTCCACCCTTTCCTACTCGGCCTGTGTTTACAGAGCCTTAGGCACAGTCACCCTGGTTGGTTTAATGTAATCATGGTTGAAAGGATCCCACGTCTAGTTGCCTGGTCAGTCGCTCTTGACTGAAGAGTACTCCAACGGGCTCATCTGTGGCCAGGGAGAGAGAATAACATGAAATTACTAAGCTTCATTAGGCACAAAAACATAAGATGGCATTCATGTTTGAAGGGAGCCCATGGTCTACAAGGCAGGTTACAAAGTCTAGTACATGGGGACATGCAGTCAGGTCATATGGGGACTTATTGTCAAAGAAAACCTTTAGAGTTTTCACATTGGCAACTGATTTACAGTGTGAATTTTAATTGTGTTTCTGTAACTAAAAGGCATTTATTAGCTTGGAAATAATAGGAAACCATAGGAACACATAGGAAACCACTTCGTAAATTCCAAGGAACAGCAGACACAAAGCAGTTTTGTGAGTGTTTTGATAGGAGAAGTCTGTGTGCTGTGTTATCCCATCGGCAATACCAGAATATGATTACTAAACAAAGTGGCCTACAACTGGACCACAGCTGGATGGGTAGAAAGTCAGTTCAGTGAGGCAAGGTCCAAAGGCTGAGATTGGGAAATTCATGATTTTCAGGGTGTTTTAGTCAGGGTTTTACTGCAAGTTGGGGAGGAAAGGGTTTATTTAGCTTACACATCTAGATCACAGTCTACAGTTGGAGGAAGTCAGGGCAGGAACTCAAGCAGGGCTGGAACCTGGAGGCAAGAGCTAATGCAGAGGCCATGGAGAGGTGCTCCTTACTGGCTTGCTTCCCCTGGTTTGCTCAGCCTACTTTGTTATCAAACTCAGAACCACCAACCCAAGTATGGACCTACCCACAATAGGCTGAGCTCCCCCACATTGATCACTAATTGAGAAAACACCTTTTAGCTGGATTGCATGGAGGCATTTCCTCAAGTGAGGTTCTATTCTCTCTGATGACTCTAGCTTGTGTCAAGTTGACACACAAAACCAGCCAGCACACAGGGTAACCTGTAATTTTGTAGGACAAAGTTTACAAGTTAGATTGGTACCAGACTATAAAGATGCTTAAATATTGCATAAAGATTTCACAGCATATTATGAAGGCAATGAGATTTGTAAAGTTAATTTAAGCAGAGTTATCATTTTCAACATGATCAAACCAGAACTTTGTCAGACCTTTGTGATGGAAAAATCTCAAGTGTAGAATGAGTATAATGCTACTTGGAGGCTCATCAGCAGTTTGAATGAGAGATGACAGGATTCTAATTACAACGGTGACAGTAGAAACAGAGACAGAGCCTCAAGTGATACTTGGCCCCAGCGAGGCTTTCTAGGAGAGGTGAGGGGAATCCAGAAAGACTCCCAGCTTTCTGATAGACTGTGTTGTTTGTGATCCAAAAGCAAAGAGCGGTTTAAGGTGAGATTTAGTAATGGATGTTTATGAGTTCAGTTTTGGACATAGGGTGGACCACATGGTGCTTTTTTTGGGTGTTAGAAGAGCTCCGGGCAGGAGACCCAGATCGAGGCTTTTTGGCTGTTTGTTAAAGGCTGGGATGTGAGTACATATGATCACCTGGAGAATGAGAAATAAGCCCTGGTATAACCATGGCCTGGATGGGGAGGTCAGAGCAGAGGTAGTGAAAACAGAGCAGTCAGAGAGATAGGTGGGAAAACTGGGAGGGAGGAATGGCCTATAGTGCAATGGCAGAGCATCTCAAGTAGGAAGGGACAGTATAAGAGCCAAACACTGTTGGAAGGGCTAATACATACAAACTGACAGATATTTGCCTGCTGGATTTAGCAACAGGATAGTCTTAGTTGATCTTGCTCATGGCATTTTTTTTAAAGGGTGGTGATGAAGAAATATGACTTGAAACTGGAAGAAATGAATGGGGGATGAGAATGTAGAAAGGGTCAGCATTGGATGCCTTAAGAGAGCAGTTTGGGAGTCAAAGAAGTAAGGTAAAAGTGAGAAAGAAAGGGTCATATATAACAAAGGAGGAATTTTTACATGTGGAAGAGGTTTAGAAATACTGCATGCTGTCAGGAAATAAAGGAGAAATGGAAGGGAGGGCTGTAAGTAACAGAATGGCCTACAGTGTGAGTGGCATCAGTTTGTGCTTTTCCTTCAGCTCCTGGTTTTTGTTTTCTTTGCTCCTGACATCATGGAAGGCATGATTAGCAAATATGTCTAACTGTGGTGGTTCCTAAAACCCTTTCAAAGGCCAGGGACCTGCAGACACCATTCACATTTCCACAGAAAAGGCTGCTATTTACAACCAGGCAAATGGAGTCAATGGCAAGTTGATTTCTGCCTTCTGTAATGAAAGAATATTGAGATATTGGTATTTTTCTACTAGTGATAAAGTAAAAAAAAAATGTGATAGCAGGATTGATCTGAGACCAGTCACAACTCACAGTGGTAATGGTAAATGTGCTTCTTGGCAGTCATGAGCAGTTTTTTAAAGGAAGAAGAAAACAAAGAACCTGATGACTTGTTTGAGAATTGACTCATGAGCTCCCATCGCATTTTCTTTTTCTTACATCTGATCTTCATATAGTTCAAGACCTTTGTTCAGACTGACTTTACATGAACAGATTTTGAAATCATTAATATGAAGTTACATATTACACATATTACACATCCTGTCCTCTAACCTAACTTGGGTGGAATGTGGGAATTTTCATGGCACTTTTTATAAGAGCTGTGGCACCCAAAGGTAGATGAAAGGATCATCCTTACAAGGGTGGCATGCTGGAGTTTGAGTGTGTTAAAGTTGTACACACATGGGAAGAGTGAAAGTGACACAGGATAGAGGCAGAGTAAGGAGGATGTCTGCTTTGATGAGGTAAGCAACCATGGAGTGTCAGACTCGAACTGAAATCATAAAAGTCAAAGGGGAAAGGGGAGCAGAGAAATTCTTTCACTAAGAAGGAATCTCAATCAATATCAGTAGCCATTAGGGAAATGCAAATCAAAACGACCCTGAGATTTCACCTTACACCCATCAGAATGGCCAGATTAAAAACTCAAGTGACAACACATGCTGGAGAGGCTGTGGAGAAAGGGGAACCCTCCTCCACTGCTGGTGGGAATGTAAACTTGTACAACCACTCTGGAAATCAATCTGGTACTTTCTCAGACAACTAGGAATAGTGCTTCCTCAAGATCCAGCCATACCACTCCTAGGCATATATCCAAAAGAGGCTCAAGTACACAATAAGGACATTTGCTCAACCATGTTTGTAGCAGCTTTATTTGTAATAGCCAGAACCTGGAAACAGCCCAGATGCCCCTCAACTGAAGAACGGATGCAGAAATTGTGGTACATCTACACAATGGAGTGTTACTCAGCAATGAAAAATAAGGAAATCATGAAATTTGCAGGTAAATGGTGGGACCTGGAAAGGATCATCCTGAGAGAGCTGTCTCAGAAGCAGAAAGACACACATGGTATATACTCACTCATATAGACATATAACATAGGATAAACCTACTAAAATTTGTACATCTAAAGAAACTAATCAAGAGAGAGGAACATGACTAAAATGCTCAATCCCCATCCTGAAAGGCAAAGAGGATGGACATCAGAAGAAGAAGAAAACAGGAAACAAGCTAGGAACCTGCCACAGAGGGCCTCTGAAAGGCTCTGCCCTGCAGACTATCTAAGCAGACACTGAGACTTAAAGGCCAACTGTTGGGCAGAGTGCATGGAATCTTATGTAAGAAGTGGAAAATAGTAAGATCTGGAGAGGACAGGAACTCCACAAGGAGAGCAACAGAACCAGAAAATTTGAACACAGGAGTCTTCCCAGAGACTCATACTCCAACCAAGTACCATGCATGGAGATAACCTAGAACCCATGCACAGATGTAGCCCATGGCAGTTTAGTGTCCAAGTGGATTACACTAGTAATGGGAAGAGGGACTGCCTCTGACATAATCTGATTGGACTGCTCTTTGATCACCTCCCTCTGAGGAGGGAGCAGCCTAACCAGGCCACAGAAGATGACAATGCAGCCACTCCTGATGTGATCTGATAGACTAAGATCAGAAGGAAGGAGAGGAGGACCCCCCCTATCAGTGGACTTGGGTAAAGGCATTCGTGAAGAAGGGGAGAGGGAGGATGGGACTGGGAGGGGAGAAGGGAGAGGCTTATGGGGGGATATAAAGTGAATAAAAATATAATTAATAAAATTAAATTAAATTAAAAAAGAAGGAATTTCAAGAGGTTTCATAACTAAACACAAAAGATGATATTTTTTTTTTTGGTGTCAAGACTATTGTTAACACACTGCAAAAGTTAACTGAAATCTGATGGTCATTGTACATGTCTGTATCCTGCTTTTGATGACTGCCTGGTAGTTCTACAGGAAAATGTCCTTGCTACTTGGATTTCATACTTATGAGGCTGGTGTATCATGCTTACACTCTAATTTCTTTTTTTCTTCTTCTCATTAATTAATTTATTTATTCATTTTACATCTCGATAGAAGCCCCCTCCCCTCTCCTCCCTGTCTCACCCTCCCACCCTCTTCTCCAATTCCTTCCCCTCTTTCTCCTCAGAAAAGTGGAGCCCTCCACTCTCCCCCATACCAACTTGCTCCAACACATCAAGTCACATCAGGACTAAGTGCATCCTTTTCCAGTGAGGATGGCCAGGCAGGACTTCCAGTGGAGGGGAAGTCACACACTAAGCCACACACAAAACCTTCAACCCAAAATTCACCCTGCCTACAAGATATGGAGGGATAAAGATGGAGCAGAGTTTGAGGCAATGGCCAACCAGTGACTGACACAACTTGAGACTCACCCCATGGGAGATCACTAGCCCCTGACACTATTCATGATACTCTGCTATACTCTATTTTTACTGTAGCAGGCAAGATGATTCCTTGGATAAAAGCACATGTTACCAAGCCCGAAAACCTGAGTTCTATCCCCAAGACCCATATTGTGGAAGGACAGAACCAGCAATTATTCCCACAAGTTGTTTTCTGACTTCTCTGACTTCACACACATGCTGTGGCACATACACACCCACAAACATGCACATAAACACACACACACACAGAATGATAAAGATAATTCAGAGTTTGAAAACTGAATTCAGTAGAGAATAAATTACTGAAGGCAGTTCAAGCTGAAATGAAGATGGAACTGCAAAACTCCACAGCAAAATTTGAAACCCAAAGAAAGCCTTACCAGTATACCAGATCAAACAAAACAAAGTAGAGGAATGGGAGCACTGGATCAAAGAATATGAAAACACTTACAATGCAATACCATGAAGAGACCAAAGTAATGAATTTTAGTCACAGAACAAAGGAAAGAGCAGCAGGTCAATTACATAGACCAGATCTTCAACACTGTACTAGAAGAAAACTCCACAATTAAGGAAAACATCCAGACACAAGAAGCACAGAACAGCAAATATATAGGAGCAGAAAAGAATGTCCTTCCAGTGTATTGATTAAAACAATAAAAACATAGGGCAAAGAAAGAGTATTGAAACCTGAAAGCGAGGTGGGCAGTGGTGATACACGCCTTTAATCCCAGAACTTGAGGGGCAGAGGCAGGTGTATCTCCATGAGTCGGAAGCCAGCCTGGTCTACAAGTGAGTCCAGGACAGCCAAGGCTACACAGAGAAACCCCGTCTCAAAAAAACCAAAAAAGAAAATTGAAAGAAAAACCATAAGTCACATATAATGGAAAATCCATCAGAATAACAAATGACTTCTCAACGAAAAAAGTGTATGTGTGGTATGTGTGTGTGTGGTATGTATGTGTGTATGGGTGTGTGGTGTATATAGACTTGTGTATTGTGTTGTGTGTATATGTGTGTGGTGTGTGTGCATGTGTGGGTATGTGTAGCATGTATGTATGTGTTTGTGTGTATGAAGTGTGTGTGTTTGTGTGCTGTGTGTAAGGGTGTATATATGTGTTTGTATGTATGGTGTGTGTATGTGTTTTATGTGTATGGTGTATGTGTGTGTGGTAGTGTGTGTGTGTGTGTGTGTGTATGGTGTGTGTGGTGTGGTGTGTGTGTGGTGTGGTGTGTGTGTGTTTAGTGGCACTGGGAATTGAGCCTATTCCCTAGCACACACTAGACAAGTGCTGTACTAAGTCACATTTCCAGTCTGTGGTTTTATATCAGAATCTCATGACATGACTCAGATAAACCTCCAATTTGTTGTATAACACAAGCTTTCAATCCTCCTGCCTCTACCACCCGAGTCCAAGCGCTGAATTACGGGTGTGCATCATATTTCTCAGCTAGGAAAGTACACACACACACACACACACACACACACACACACACACACGTCAATCTCATCTTGGCCCAGACGCTGGGAAGCTGAGTCTGAACGATGTTACGTGATTTCCAGGAGAGTTTGTTGTGCGAGTCTCAAGTGAGTGCGAGAATACAAGGCCCCAGCTCTGAGGGAGGAGTGGGATAAATACTCTAACAAAGAAGTTGTCCACTCGAGATGAATGTGCAGGTCACACTCATGTATTCAATCACTGAGTCATGATGCCTGAAATCATCAGCCTTTTGCTTAGGTCCTTTGTACCTTTTCTCTTTAATTTTTTTTTAATTTATTACAATCTATTCACTTTGTATCCCAGATATAGTTCCATTCCTTGTCCCCTCCCAATCCTGCCCTCTCTCCTTCTTCTCCTCCCATGCCCCTCCCCTAGTCCACTGATAGGGGAGGTCCTTCTACCCTACTATCTGACCCTATCCTATCAGGCCTCATTGGAGCTGGCTGCATTGTCTGCCTCTGTGGCCTGGTAAGGCTGCTCTCCACTCAGGGGGAGGTGATCCAAGAGCCAGCCACTGAGTTCATGTCAGAGAGAGCGAGCCCCTGTTCCCCTTACTAGGGAATGCACTTGGAGACTGAGCTGCCATGGGCTACATCTGTGCAGGGGTTCTAGGTTATCCCCATGCATGGTCCTTGGTTGGAGTATCAGTCTCAGAAAAGACCCCTGGGCCCAGATTTTTTGGTTCTGTTGCTCTCTTGGTGAAGCTCCAGTACCCACCATATCTTTCTATCTCCCCTTTCTTTCATAAGATTCCCTGCACTCTACCCAAAGTTTGACTATGAGTCTCAGCATCTGCTTTGATATCCTGGTGGGTAGAGTCTTTCAGAGTCCCTCTGTGGTGGGCTCCTGTCCTGTTCCCTGTTTTCTCCCTCTTCTGATGTCCATGCTGTTTAGCCTTCTGAATGAGGATTGAGCACCATATCCAGGTGCCCAAGATCCAGCTATAACCACTCCTAGGCATACATCCAAAATATGCTCAAGTACACAACAAGGACATTTGCTCAGCCATGTTTGTAGCAGCTTTATCCCTAATAGCCAGAATCTGGACACAACCCAGATGTCTCTCAATTGAGGAATGGATACAGAAATTGTGCTACATTTACACAATGGAATACTACTCAGCCATTAAAAACAAAGAAATCATAAAATTTGCAGGCAAATTGAAACAGGACAGTCTCTCCAAGCATGGTTGGCTACCATAAAAAGCTAAAATGTTACGCTCAGGATGCAAGGCTAAGCACTGCACTCAGGGTCAGCCCCTTTCGACCCAGAGAAGAGCATGTCTGATTGCATGCGGGCTGATACCCCAGGTCCCGCCTCTGAGAAAAAGGTATTGGACGGGTCTGATGCTCTTTGGGTGGATGACACCTAAATGAACATCGGTACAAAGTCCCAATTTATTTCTAATACCGAGATCAGACCTCTACTCTTGCCTTATGCGTATAAAACAAAAAGAGGGAACTGTAGAGAGCTGCATAATGCCGCGCCTTAAAGATGGAGCTGGTTTCTGCCTTCCACCTTCCCGATGGTGAGTGCTCTCTGTCACAAACAACTCTACATTTGGCTAAGGCTGAGGATCTGGCTTGCTTCCGTGTATGTGGCACGCTGGGGTTGGCTACCCAGAGGCTATTTAACCTGTGGGCTGGCTTTCCCCAGGGTCAGAAGATTGTTCAAGGTTCCTGAATAAGCTGCATTGAGAAGAAAAAAAAAATTTGCAGGCAAATGGTGGGAACTAGAAAAGATCATCCTGAGTGAGGTAACCCAGAAACAGAAAGACACACATGGTGTATACTTATAAGTGGATATTAGACATACAATATAGGATAAACATACGAAAATCTGTACCTTTTCCCTTGAGGAGACTGAAATCCACATGGCTTCCATGCATGCATTTTCCAGATTAGGGACGTGTCTGATACCTCAGCGCAGGCTCCTTTGCCCAGGTTCATTAGTTTTCATCTCTTCTTTCCAATGTTTTCTCTCAAACTACCCCAAACCCTTGTTTGGGGCTGGATATGTGTGTGGATAGGTTGATACCAGGTTGCTATTAAATGAACCCTTAGGTGACCTTGCCAGTCTCATTTGGGGACCAGCTTACCTGTTTTTTGTTTTCTGTGTTTTTTGTTTGTTTGTTTTTGAGAATATAGCCATCTTTGTCTTCAAGTGCTTCCAAGCACTTGGACTTGAGACAGAGCCCTTAAAGGGTGCCATGAGTTCTGATCAGTTTTTAGTGCCTTACTGCTGCAAATTAATCTCTAACGTACATGGGGGCCAGAGCCAGCTGGAGGTGTAGGAACAGCTCACTCTCACCCTTGGTTTACTGGAAATTTAGAACTTTGCCAAGTTTCAGCACTCAGAGCTTTGGAGTTAATTGGGGTGTTGTGGTTATTTTCAAAGCTTTAACAGACCATCGCCTGTTCTTGCGTCCTTTCCTGATCAAGGTAGTGCTGTTTTATTTGTGTCCTGTAAGTTTTACAAACAGTCCTTTCTAAGATCATTTCTCCACTTCATAATCTTTCTTTAAAAGCAATTTTTTTTGAGGTGGAATTCACATAAGATGAACTCACCTTTAAAACAGAGATTTTATGAGATTCTATGAGTGTAAACACACATGTCACCATCACCCCTTTTCAGACATGGAATATTCCATTATTCCAAAACATCCTCTCCCCCCCTTCCTTTTGCTCTCAGTCTCTCCCTACTCAGGGACACCACAAGTAAAATTTTGTCATTCTGCTTTTGCCCTTCTAGCAGTTTTTATAACTAGAAGCATACACTATGCCCTCTTTAGGTTTCCTTGTGCTTGCATCTTTCTAAAAGCCCTTCACGTTTTTGCATCTGTCAATCTTTCATTGTTGTCTTCTCCTATCTTAGTATAATTTTTTTGAGTTATAAATGTACATAATTTACAATTTGAATATTTTATTTTGAAATAACTTAGACTTACAAGAGATATGCAAACTATCATGTAAAAATTCTTGCATGACTTTATTAGCTTTGCGTTTTAATGAAGTATTCTCTTGACAGGACTGAAGGCTACTAGCTGGGGGAGAACATCACAGTGGTACTGATACAGGCTGTCCAGCTGAGGAACATCCAAGTGTTTACGATGTAGACTAATTTGGGTCACTTGTTAAGTTAATGCCTGGTAGATTTCTTAGGTAAAGAATTTCTATTTTGATTTTTTTTTTTTGTAGCAATTCATGAAGTTTAGATTGCAAAGTAAGGACAGTAAGTTCTGCTGCTGGATGGAGAAATATTACAGAATTTTGGACGTATTAAAATTATTGTAGTAATTAGTAAGATAATTTGAGAGTGTACCAACAAGCCCACTGATTTGAACACTTGGCAATTCTTTTTTCTGTTCAAGATTCTTTATTCTTTTTATTTTTTAATTAAATTTTTTAAAAAATGTATTACAATTTATTCACTTTGTATCCCAGATGTGGCCCCCTCCCTTATCCCCTCCTAATCCTGCCCTCCCTCCCTCTTCTCCTCCCATCCCTCCCTCTTCTCCTCCCATGCTCTTTCCCCAGGCCACTGATAGGGGAGGACCTCCTCCCTTTCCATCTGACCCTAGCCTATCAGGTCTCATCAGGATTGGCTGCATTGTCTTCCTCTGTGGCCTGGTAAGGCTACTCCCCCCTCAGGGGAGGTGATCAGAGAGACAGCTACTGAGTCTATGTCAGAGACAGCCCCTGTTCCCCTACTAGGGAACCCATTTGGAGACTGAGCTGCCTTGGGCTACATCTGTGCAGGGGTTCTAGGTTATATCCATGCATAGTCCATGGCTGGATTATCAGTCTTAGAAAAGACCCCTGTGCCCAGATAATTTGGTTCTGTTGCTCTCCTTGTGGAGCTCCAGTACCCAACAGGTCTTTCTATCTCCCTCTCCTTTCCTAAGATTCCCAGCACTCTGCCCAAAGTTTGGCTATGGGTCTCAGCATCTGCTTTAATACCCTGCTGGGTAGAATCTTTCAGAGTCCCTCTGTGGTAGGCTCCTGTCTTGTTCCTTTATTTCGCCTTTTTCTGATTTCTATCCAGTTTGCATTTCTGATTGAGGATTAAGCATCTTACCCAGGGTCCTCCTTCTTGCTTAGCTTCTTTAGGTGTACAGATTTTAGTATGTTTATCCTATGTTATATCTATTATACACTTATAAATGACTATATACCATGTGTGTCTTTCTGCTTCTGGGATGCCTCACTCAGGATGATCTTTTCTAGTTCCCACCATTTGCCTGCAAATTTCATGATTACCTTGTTCTCAATTGCTGAGTAGTATTCATTGTGTAAATGTACCACAATTTCTGTATCCATTCCTCCATTGAGGGACATCTGGATTGTGTCCAGATTCTGGCTATTACAAATAAAGCTGCTACGAACATGGCTGAGCAAATGTCCTTGTTGTGTACTTAAGCTTATTTTGGATATATGCCTAGAAGTGGTATAGCTGGATTTTGAGGTGGCACTATTTCTAATCTGACAGAGGGCTAATATCCAGAATATATAAAGAACTCAAGAAGTTAAAAAACAACAAATCAAGTAATCCAATTAAAAAATGTGGTACAGAGCTAAACAGAATTCTGTATAGAGGAATATCGAATGGCAGAGAAACACATAAAGAAATGTTCAGTGTCCTTAGTCATCAGGGAAATGCAAATCAAAACAACCCTGAGATTTCACCTTACACCCATCAGAATGGCTAAGATCAAATCTCAAGTGAGAACACATGCAAGATAGGATGTGGAGAAAGGGGAATGTAAATGGGAACAACCACTTGGGAAATTAGTCTGGCGCTTTTGCTGACAGTTAGGAATAGTGTCAATTCTAATATAGTCAATTGCCTTCAAAAATGACCAATGTTCTAATGATTTTTGTTTTTTTCATTTATTAATTAGAATACTGTGAGAAAGCATTTTCTATTCCTCCAACATATTTATTAATTTATTCATGTAAGACTTGAGTCCTGGTTGTTTATATTTTATTCTGGGAATATTGCTATTTACTGGTAACCCAATTCCTCTTGCTTTTACAGTGAGCTCCTTTTTGGGGTGTCTTTTTATTTTTTGTCACATTCTTACTTTTAATGTCATAGTATGCTCTCGGTAAATTACATGAATTATGTTTCCATTGTCTTAGGCCTAGATTGGATCATTCCTGTAAAGAATGTAAGCTTCTTATATAAGCAAATGGAATTTAGAACCCAAAATGTTACCATCAAATACATGTGTTTGTTGTTATTGAGTTGTCACTACATTAGGCTCTCTGAGAGAACAGACACGTGCACACATACGTATACACACGTACATATACACACTTCCACATACTTAATGTGGATGTTGCTTACATTTTCCTTTCCTTCTTTTTCTCCTTCCTACTTTTATTTTTTTGCTGCTGGGTACTTACCCAGAGCTTTGTACATGCGAGGCCTGAGCTACATCTACATAGATAGTTCTCATGGGTTATGTGAATGACCTCATGACATAGGATTGGTTTCCCCAAAGGCAAATGGTCTAACAGATCACAAAGGAATCTAGGTAACCTACCTTTTATGCTCTAGTTATGAACATCTCTCACTGTCTTTTCTGCCACTTATTGATCTCATAGATGCTTGCCTACTCAAGAAATTCTCCGGGAGACAATATGATGAGATGGAAAAAATCTTATATTTTCATTAGTGGCTCCTCCATTTTTAAATCTGAATTGTTGCTCTACCAGATTGTCAAAATTGGGCTAGTTTCTTCTCAAAATGCTGTACATAGTATCTGTGCTCTTTATTTAAAAGACAGTGTGTTCATTCTGGCTGGAAAAAATTACTACTAGAGCATTGTTTGGTCACACAGTGGAATCAGGCTAAAGGTGGCAGAGCCTTGTTCCCAGGTTCCCTTGAGCAACAGAGATGTTTAATGACAGGGACTCATTATTTGCCTTGCTTTTTTTGTGATGAAGAATAAAATTTATCTTCCTGAACTCCTTTGAACTTGGAATCAGTTTGATGTGTTATCTTAGCCTGCACCTATACATATGCAAGGTTCTATACATGTGATATGTCAGCTTGTACTCCCCCTAAAATATAAGGTTCTATGTATGTGGCATGTCTTAGCCTGTTCCTTATGTAATGTAAGGTATTCTGTGTGTTATATCTTGCTTGGCACATTGTGCCTTCTGATATCTAGATACTCAGGTCTTTGATGAAAGCGGGATCAGTCATGGAACATTCTTAGGCTTCTGTTTGCTATATACTTACTTCACTTTACCTTGTTCTGCTTTCCAGAACTCTCATTGGGCAGAGGTTGGGTATTTCTGTTCTGTATTTGGCATTTTGAAAGGTTTCTTTCCTATCTTAACTTTTGAGAACTGTTTACTATATTTTACTTGGGTTAATTTTATATCGGCTTTAATTTATTCAAACAACATCTTAAGTCACTTTATATTTTGTGTTTCATGGTTCCATATCTAAGATCACAATGGTCTAAATTGTTCCTTCTAATCACTTTGACTCATGGGTTTTATCTTATGTGTTAGGTAACCTTTGATGATGTCGTCATATATAGTTGGCTTTAATTTATGGAAAGTCCAGGGCACAAAACAAGAAGCTTTCTTCCAGATGGATGTACATTTGCTTCTACTTGAAGGGAGGGATGGCTTCTGCTATGAGGCCTCTGTACTTAGGCAGGGCTCTCCCTCTCTCTCTGTCTTTCTGTCTCTGTCTCTCCCTGTCTGTCTGTATGTCAGTCTGTCTCTCTTTTTTTCTCTTTCTTCCTTGACAGGATTTCTATGTACAACCTTGGCTGTCCTAGACTTGCTCTGTAGATGAGACTGGCCTCAAAATTACATATTCACCTGCCCCTGCCTCTCCGAGTGCTGGGATTACAGGCATGCAGCACCATGCCCATCTTAGTCAGGGTTCTTAGTGTAACCAAACGTATGAAATGACTCTTTTTCTCTCTAATCTAACAATGGCTGGCTATGAACAGAAGAAGAATCCACTAGTTGCTCATGTCTGGGCTGGATGTCTGAGCTGGTCTTTCAGTGTGCAATAAAATCCTGAAGAAGTAGGCTCTAATGCCAGAAAAGGAATGGACTTGCCAGCAAGGTGAGAGCAAACAGACAAAGAGCAAAAGTTTCCTTCTTCTAGGTCCTTATTAATGCAGATAGATCTGGATTAAAGATTTGGATTAAAGGTGTGTCTTCCTACCACAAAGATCTGAATTAGAAGATCTTCCCACTTCAAATTAGTCAGAAATTACTCACAGTGTCACCTTTATTTTGGGAGATTAGTTCCATATTAGTCAGGTTGACAACCAAGAATGGAATGACAGGGCCTCAGCCTCAGCCTCAGCGTCAGCCTCTCCCGACTTGTCCTTCAACGAGTAAGAGGTCTTTATTCTTTCAGCAGGAAGAACAAGGAGGTTTCGTCCATCCAGATCACCTTTAGTTTAGGGAGTTTACTTTTCACTCAGGACAGGCTGCTGTGGAACAGGTGAGCCTTTAATAGCTGATATTTGTGCTATTTTAAATCTCTGTGTATGAAAGTTTTCTATGGGTTCTTCTCCATGTTCAGGCAAGGCCAACTTACACTGGATCCAAACAAGTTGTTTCCACAGTATTATTTTGCTGATGTCTCCACAATAGAAGAATGCAGTTTATGCATTGCGCACCTCTGTAAAAATGTACAAGATGACTTCTCTCTCTCTTTTTATTTGCGTGTGAATAGAGTATTGTAGATATTCTCTCTCTTCTAGTATCTCGAACTCTTGAACTGCAGAATATGACACTGCATACACGCTTGCAAATTCTGTCTTCCATCTTTTCCATCAAACTAGTTTACAGAGAACTTGAAGATAATGTTTGATAAACAACAAATGCGTTGGAATGAGGGGTGCTGGAGAATGAGGAATTAAATTTCTTCAGAAATGTCACAGGTATAAGAATCTGAGCAGACTTTGAGCACTGTGAAGATGAATAATACAGAATAGCGACTTTACTTTCTATTTTGTTTTGAAAAATCAGAATGACTAAACAAATGTTGACATTAGCTCCTTCTTGTTCTCAAAATTAATTTTACCGTAAATCATTGACCATCTACAAAGAAATGTGTGTAACAAGGGCGCCCTCTAGTGGCTCCTTTCTGTCACAGGAAGCACAAAATTCAGGTCAGGCACCAAACAGGTATTTCAAGCATTCACCATTGCAGAGTGGAGTGCTTTTGCAATCAAAATCAAAGTGCAGATGTTTAGGAAAGCTTCCATCACTCCGCCCCCAAATTTCTCCTTAAACTACATGATACTGTCTGAAGGAATAAAACATAGTCTTAAAGATGCATACTAAAATCTTTTTGTGGTGATCAGAGGTCAATTCCAGTATTGTTTTCTTGTGCTCTTAAATAGTCCCTTCCTGAGGTTGGCCTGGAGCTAGCAGCATAGTCTAGAATGATGGGTCAGCAAGCCCCAGAGACCCACCGGTCTCCCTCCACTTCTCTATGCCCCCAACACTGGGACTGCAAAAGGTTGCGACCACGCCTGGCTGTTTCAGGCGGGCTCTGGGAATCAAGCTCAGGTTCCTGGGCTTGCAAGGCAAGCCCTATCCAGATAATTCTTTTTCCACCAACTTTAACTGTTTGACAACGAGAAAGCGAGATTGCTCATTACCCATGTTTAAAAAGAACTTGAAACATTGTGGGGAAACATAGACTCATAAACAAAAACTATTCCTTGTTGAGATAAATTTAAAATACGAGTTTCCCCCGAATTGAAGAGGAGTGAGGGCAGGTAGGGAAGACGATCAAAGTGTCCCATCAGTCGTGTGTGGACCATGTGCAGCCAAAGATAGCTATGAGTGCAGCGTAACACAAAATTCTAAACTCATTGTTGTAGGAGCCTGGTGGTCCTTTATCCATAAAAAAGACACCAAATCTTTTAATATTTCAAAGCCCAGGCCTTTGTTGGACAGGCGCTCAACTAGCTCATCTAACTCAAACCATCCTCCTAGCCCCATCCAGCCAAGTGGCTAGGTATACCTTCTAGGCCCATAGTCACACCCATCTCCTCTCTGTCTCCAGGTGAAAATCCTTTCCTTTTCTTCTTCTCAGAGTTTCTTTCTCCCTCCCAGGAAGTCCCATCTTGCACTTCTCTTTCTGCCCAACTATAGGCTGTCAGCCAGCCACTTCTGTTATCCAATCAGGGGCAGTTTGGCAGTTCACACAGAGTCATCCCCAACACATGAGACTCTGCCCATAGGACAACAAGATTCCTAGGGAGCGGGCAGGGCAAGCAACCAACATGTGAACACATAGTAGCTCCAGATCAGCCCCAACATTCATCAAAAAAAAAATTATTCAATGCTGTGTGTATGTGTGTGTGTGTGAGGGGGGTTGAATAAAATGGTGCCATAGGCCCATAGGAAGTGGCACTACTAAGAGGTGTGACCTTGTTGGAATTGGTGTAGACTTGCTGGAGGAAGTGTGTCATTGGCGGAAGGCTTTGAAGTCTCAGAAGATTAAGGTATACCTGTTGAGGAATTTTAATCCAGCTGCATGGCTGCTCTGGCAAGGAATCACAGCCAAACACCTTCTAGGTCTGTGTGATCTGGCTAGAATGGCACACCTTTAATCCTTCTGTCTGCAATACAGACATGCCCTCAACACACACCTTTAATCCCAAACAATGAAGGTAAATTTAGTTTTTAGAAGGAAGAAGGAAGCACCTGTTTTCAAAAGTGATGTCTAATTGAGAGGCAAAAAAAGTGATGAATCAGAGAAAGATTTGACAGAATAGGATATGCCCAATTCTCATAAGAATAGAGAGGAAAGAGGTGATGAGAGAGAGAGAGAGAGAGAGAGAGAGAGAGAGAGAGAGATGGGGGAGGCAGTTTCACTGGGAGAGTTTTACAGAAACAGGTTGAAGAGAGAACAAGCTAGATATAGGTGAAGACAGAATGAGCCAGAAAATTAGAAGAAGCCAGAGAATTAGAACAGATTCTAGAGTTAGTTTGAGGTCAACTAGAACGATTTAATCAGAAGATGAGAGCAGCCACTTTTAATCAGTCAGCTTGAAGAGAAGTTGGAGCCAGAACAGCTGAGCTGAACCAGCCAGCCAGAGTTCAGAAAGAGCTCCATAGGGTGAGTTTATTCAGTAGTAAGTCTCAGAGGTTGAAAACATTCTAGGTCTAGACACGATTGCATGGAGGCTAGAAGCTCCCAGGACCAGGCCTAGGTTAGTGGACGGAGGCAGTAAACCTCCAAGATGACAATTTTTTTTTGCCTGTCCATATTTTTATTATTTTTTTAAATTTTTCATCAATTGCACTTTATTCATTCTGCATCCCCCCATGAGCCCCTCCCTCCTCCCCTCCCAATCCCACCCTCCCTCCTCCCTCTGCATGCATGCCACTCCCCAAGTCCACTGATAGGGGAGGTTCTCCTCTCCTTTCTGATCTTAGTCTATCAGTTCACATCAAAAGTGGCTGCATTGTCCTCTACTATGGCCTGGTAAGGCTGTTCCCCCCCAGGGGGAAGTGATCAAAGAGCAGGCCAGTCAGATTATGTCAGAGGCAGTCCCTCTTCACATTACTATGTAACCCAATTGGACTCTGAACTGCCCTGGGCTACATCTGTGCAGGGGTTCTAGGTTATCTCCATGAATAGTCCTTGGTTGGAGTATGAGTCTCTGGGAAGTTCCCTGTGTTCAAATTTTCTTGTTCTGTTGCTCTCCTTGTGGAGACCCTGTCCTCTCCAGCTCTTACTATTTCCCAGTTCTTACCTAAAATTCCATTCACTCTGCCCAACAGTTGCCCATCAGGCTCAGCATCTGCTTTGATAGTCTGTAGGGCAGAGGCTTTCAGAGGCCCTCTGTGGTAGGTTCCTAGGTTGTTTCCTGTTTTCTTCTTCTTCTGATGTCCATCCTCTTTGCCTTTCTGGATGGGGATTGGACATTTTAGTTAGGCTCCTCTCTCTTGCTTAGTTCAAGATGACAATTTTATCTGGCACATAAAAGCTATATTTACATATACCCATTGGCTTGCTGTCTGCAGATGCAGATACAGGACTGCTAGCTCCTCTCCAGCACCACATCTACATGCTTACTGCCATGCTACTTATGGACTAAACCTCTGAACTGTGAGTTAGCCCCAGTTAAATTCTGTCCTTTGTAAGAGTTCCTTTGGTTACCTCCCTGGGCAATGGGCAAAGAGACACTTTGTTGTTCTTACATCAGTCAGGAGCAGAGCAGATGGCAACCTTTTGTTCATCCTAATGATGCCTGGCTTGGTGGCCAAAGCTATTTTATGTCTAGAACACATAAAAATCAAATCAAATCAAGGCAAACCCAGGCAACATAACACAGAAGGATGAAGACAGACTGAGACCCGTGTATGGCCATGCCACTCACAGACCAGCCCTCCGGTGCATGGCACAGGCAGGTCCTAGACCCACTTGCCATCACACCATGCAGCATGAACAAAGTGTGTAATCCAGGGGCCTACCAGCCAGAATCACCACAACGTGAGAGTATGTGATGGACGGATGGGGGAGAGAGAGGAGGGGAGCAGCTTGAGCATTATGAAAACAGATGGAACTAGAGACTTGTGGGTGGAGAGGCCTTTTGTGAGTGGCCGTCTTTGCCACCTGGGGCCATGGTGAGGTACCAGCCCCAGCTGACACCGAGTGTCATGCCTGGGCCTGTGGCTGTGTGGCAGCAAAGGTTAGTGTTGATACTCATGGCTCATATTACCACTAGAGAACATGGGGACATCTCTGGTCAGGGAAGCCAGCGGGGACCACGTGGATGTTCAGAGGTTATGGGGAAATGACCCCTCCCCTCACTGGCTAACATGCTCTAGAGAGCTAGCCCCATTTCTCACCACTGATGTGTTGTTCCTCCCCCCTCCCCCAGCAGTTGGGAAAGCTCTGGAAATAACCATATGGTCATGATAGCAGGAGAGCTAGTCCTCACTGGCTGTAGCACTCAGGATAGTGGGCCCTGTACTTTGCCTGGGCAGCACAGTGGAGCTGGCCCTGATGGCAAAGTCACCAGTGAGCTAGCACCAAGAATGCGCAAGCTGACCCAGCTTTCGCAGGGTTCAGCGCTTGGGAGAGTTGGCCCTGTGCCTTGACTGGGTAGCACAGAGGAGAGCTGGCTCTGGAGGCAATGGTGCTAGTGAGCTGAGCACAGGAGACCCTGCCTTCTTCTGTGTGATCTGGCATTGGGTGGCTCAGCCAGAGCAGGGCTAGAGTGCTAGAGTGCTAGAGTGCTCACTCTGGTAGTTAGGATAAAGGAGAGCTGGTGAACTGACCAGTTCAGCTACAACCCAGGCCCGGTTCCAGGGCTCTGTGATGACTCACTCTGAAATATAATCATCTGTGAACAGCTGGGACTTGTGAAAGGGCCAGTCCTGCTGATCCAAAGCTGCAGGACTGCCGTGACACAGGGCAACAACAGGATAACCAGGAGGAGTCCTGGTGAAGATTCAATATTGATGGTGTCACAGAAGACAGAGACCTCAAACCAGACCAATAACTAATTGCAATAAATATTTGCAAGTAAAGATGTGTGGACAGAAGAATATACTGTGGGACACACTGTGACATACTGCGTCTTCTGTGGTGAGATGTTTTCTATGCTTTATAAAAATTTGTGTGTGTGTGTGTGTGTGTGTGTGTGTGTGTTGTTTTAGGGGAAGGTTGCAAGAGCAAAGGGTGGATATGAGAGGAAGGGAAGATGAGTGAAACTGGGGTGTATGATTTGAAGTTCACAAAGAATCAACATGAAGTTTAAAAAACTAACAATAGATAACAGGGTTTCTTTAATGTGATATAATATTGTCATTAAATGAAAAGTGTGTTATGCTTTTATTCTTGCTTGGTGCTAAGTGGAACTGTTTATAAAATAGATGTAAACACAAAGTTTGGATATCTTTTTTAAAAATTTATTTATTTATTTTATTAATTACAGTTTATCCACTTTGTATCCAGCTGTAGCCCCTCCCTCTTCCCCTCCCAATCCTGCCCTCCCTCCCTCCCTCTGCTCCGCACATGCCCCTCCCCCAGTCCACTGAGAGGGGAGGTTCTCCTCCCCTTCCATTTGACCCTAGTCAATCAGTTCTCAGCAGGACTGCCTGTATTGTCTTCCTCTGTGGCCTGGTAAGGCTGCATCCCCCTCGGGGGGGGGGGTGGGTGATGAAAGGGCCAGCCACTGAGTTCATATACTGGTTTATATAGTAAATGTTTTTATGGTAAAACTGATAAGGAAATAATACATAAAGATGTAGAATATATAGAATGAGTTAATATTTGATGTGATTCTTTTCCAGTGTCCAAAAGGCTTTATTATTAAAAATATATGAGGTGAATTATTAAGATGAAAATATAAAAAAACTGCCAAAAAATTTGCTTTGGTCATGGTGTCTCTTCTTAGCAATAAAACCTTAACTAAGACAGTGTGTGTCTTTGTGTGCATGTGCGTGCGTGCGTGCGTGTGTGCATGCATGTGTGTGTGTGTGTGTGTGTGTGTGTGTGGTGTACATGCATACGTAAAACTTAATTGTATGGTTCACTGGCATGAACTTTGTAGATAACAAAGTTGCGTGGCAACGTCAAAGGTTAGGCACTCAGGAAAGTATAGGATACTTTGAAGAGGACACTCTGTCTCTTAGCTAGAACAATGAATGGGAGTTCCACTGGATAAAGCGTGTGGGTGTGGCACAAAAGCTTGGAAGGTGAAAGATATGGGCAGTCAGGAACTGTTTGCAGGGGGCTTAGAATGTGCACCTGTGACTCAAGCCTAGGCTACCTGTGGGGTTTTGGAAGAGGATATTAGAAGGACATGTAGGTGTCAGGTGATGCAAAGACATGAGCATAGTACCAAGATCAATGTGGCTGCGTGTGGACATGTGTGCGTGTTTGTGTGGGTGTCATTCTGTAAGTGGTATATGCCTTTTTTCCAACACAGGATCAGGATCTTCGGCCTGGATCACCAAGTAGGTTAGACCCTTTGGGTAGTGAACCCCACAGACCTACTTGTCTCCTCTTCCCACTGCTAGGATTATAACCATGCTATCATGCCGAGCTTTTTATGTGGCCTCTGGGGTCAAGCTCAGGACTTTAGTGACTGAGCTATGTCCCCAGCCTCACAGACAACTTTAACAACTTTTTAAAAACTCTGTTTATTTAATTTGGTGTGTGTGTGTGTGTGTGTGTGTGTGTTATAGGAGTAGTTCAATGATAATAAATTAATTATAATTAATTAATTTTATAAATAAGAATTAATTATTAAAACATTACTTTTCAGTGCAATTTATTATTCAACAATAGATAATTAAACACTGGCCACATGAAGCTTCCAGGAAGGTCCTAATATCTAGCTTAGTACAGTCTTATTACAATGGAAAGGAAGAAGGACTTAAGTAAACAGTGATTTAATTGTTTCTCTCACCTTAGACGAATGGTCTTAGATTTTGATAATGCTATAATAGTAAGCTACTAGATTATGTTAAACAGAAGGCTGGTCTATTCCCATGGGAGAATTATAGAATACACATATGTGTGTAGATAGGGGAAATAGGAAGGCTATTTAGAAAGCTTTTGGAGTAGTTCAGATGTGAAATGTTTGTGCCTGGGACCATGGTGGACATGATAAGGAGATTAGCACAGGAGCACTCAAGGTATACTTCGCTTGTAAAAGTAAGAGTTGTAAAGAAGTGTACTTATTCAAACAATTTTAAAAGTATGGGGCAAAGAGTGTGCTCTAGGCAAAGAGGCCCATGCAAAAAGCCAAATAGGACAAGATCTTCTCAGGTTAGGGGTTGAAGTGGTTTGTAGCAGAAAGCCATGTGCCCAGAGTGATTTTCAAATCGTAGAACTGTGGTTGCTCTTGCTGTAATCTTGAGTGTGTCTGCTGTGGTGGTTCAGAGCACAGTGTAAGCTTTCATCCCAAAAGCCAAACTAGACTGTGGGACTAGGGTAATGGTGATAGCTGCTGTAGTCTGACCTGGGTTCAGATACTACATATATGGTCTCATAAGTCTCATCGTATTTTCACAAGGTAGCTTTACTATGTTGCTTTACAGAGAAGTAACCTATGGCTCAGAGTGAGTTAATGTCTTGGGGATTCTTTTGCTGTGAAGACACACAATGACTATAGCAGCGCTCATAAAGGAAACCATTTAATTGTGCTGGCTTATGGTTCAGAAGTTTAGTCCATTATCATCATGGCAGGAAGCATGGTAGCACACAGACATGGTGCTAGAGAAGTAGCTGAGACTTCAGTATCACATGGGCAGGCAGCAGGAAGAGAGAGTGAGATACTGGGCCTGGCTTGAGTTTTTGAAACCTCAAAGGCACCCCCCCCCCATACACACAAGGGATCCACTCTCTCCAACAAGGCCACACCTACTCCAACAGGAACACCCTTCCTAATAATAGGAGTCCCTGTGAGCCTATGAGCCTATTTTCATTGGAACTGCCACTATAAGTTACTTGAGCAGGGGGCAGAGATTATGTAGCACTTGGATAGAGGAGTACTGACACTGAACCCTATTGAATTTGAGACACTGTGTAGTCCTGATTGTCCTGGAACTTGCTATGTAGACCACCCTGTCCTGGAACCCACAGATACCTACCTGCTTCTGCCTTCAGAGTGATGAAATTAATTAAGGATAGACACTACCACACTAACCCTGAAATCTGACTTTTAATCACTCAGCTCCACTGCCGATGGTCAGTTAGTGTTGAGGGAATGAATGAATGAATGAATGAATGAATGAATGAATAAAGGGATTCTGTTTCAGGCTCTTCTTTTCATCTCTGTTCAGAACCAGGTGCCTCTGATTCTTTAAAGCAAGCAGGTTGAGGCAAGCCATTGGCATTCTCATGCTGGTTTGACAATGAGAATGGAAATCTTATCTCAAGTAATTTTCGGAACTAGTATTGACTCTAGGAAATCAGGGTCACATAGGAACAAATTCAGCAAGATTTCAAACAGTGTCAGTACCTAATAGTGGGTTGTGAGCCTACTATTAATGCTTTTTAATGCTTATTTTGGAGAATTCTGAACACGAGGGAAAGGATGTGTGTGTTCCCAGTGATGTAATTAATTAAAGGTCAAGAAATGAAATTATGACTCTGGAGTTAAAGGGCACCTCATCTTTATCTGAAAATAAGAAATCTCTGGGTGAAGTTGAGTTGCCACAGGGCTATATCCAGGGAGTAATTTGTGCAGAACCGTGATAAGACATTGATCTGAATGAAACCTAGAAGACTTGGATAACTGAGACTTACAGGCCTCTGGTTGAGAAGTGAAATTCTTTTCCAGAAAGGAATAATTACCATTGCCTTCGCACTGGCCTCAGAATGACTGAAAGGGTACAGTCATGGGTTGACTTAAACCCTACAGCTTTTAATTGACAGAATACGTTTCTAGCCTTTTGCATTTATTTCTCTGATCTTACCTAGAATATGGGTCAAAGACTTGGCCAAACAGGAAACAACTTCCTGAACAGAACACCAACAGCACAGGCTCTAAGAGCAACAATCAATAAATGGGACCTCATGAAACTGAAAAGTTTCTGTAAAGCAAAGGATACCGTCATCAAAACAAAATGACTGCCTACAGATTGGGAAAGAATCTTCACTAACCCTTTATCTGACAGAGGACTAATATCCAGTATATACAAAGAACTAAAGAAGCTGAAAAGCAGCAATCCAAGTAATCCAATTAAAAAATGGGGAACAGAGCTAAACAGAGAATTCTCAACAGAGGAATATCGAATGGCAGAGAAGCACTTAAAGAAATGCTCATCCTCATTAGCCATCAGGGAAATGCAAATCAAAACGACCCTGAGATATCACCTTACACCCATCAGAATGGCCAAGATGAAAAACTCAAGCGATAACACATGCTGGAGAGGTTGTGGAGAAAGGGGAACCCTCCTCCACTGCTGGTGGGAATGTAAACTGGTACAACCACTCTGGAAAGCTATCTGGCGCTTTCTAAGACAAATAGGAATAGTGTTTCCTCCAGACCCAGCTATACCACTGCTAGGTATATACCCAAAGTTTGTTCAAGTACACAAAAAGGACACTTGCTCAACCATGTTTATAGCAGCTCTATTTGTAATAGCCAGAACCTGGAAACAACCCAGATGTCCATCAACGGTGGAATGGGTACAGAAATTGTGGTATTTTTATACAATGGAATACTACTCAGCAATCAAAAAGGAGGAAATCATGAAATTTGCAGGCAAATGGTGGGATCTAGAAAAGATCATTCAGAGTGAAATATCCCAGAAGGAGAAAGACAAACATGGGATATACTCACTTATATAGACCTATCAGATATGATAAACATAATGAAATCTATACACCTAAAAAAGATAATCAATTGAGCGGACATGGGGTAAGATGATCAATCCTCATTTAGAAAGACAGATGGGATGTGCATTGAACGTATGACAGGAGTCTACTGAGTGCATCTGAAAGACTCTAACTAGCAGTGTTTTCAAAGCAAAGACTCATGACCAAACCTTTGGCAGAGTACAGGGAATCATAAGAAAGAAGGGGAGTTAGTCTGATGGGGAAAGGATAGGAGCTCCACAAGGACCAAATATATCTGGGCACAGGGTCTTTTCTGAGACTGACATTCAACCAAGGACCATGTATGGATATAACCTAGAACCTCCACTCAGATGTAGCCTGTGGTAGCTCAGTAACCAATTGGTTTCCCAAAGTGAGGGGAACAGGGACTATTTCTAACAGGAACTCAATGACTGGCTCTTTGGTCTCCCCACCCCCGAAGGGAGGAGCAGTCCTGTTAGGCCACAGAGGAGGGCTTTGCAGCCAGTCCTGAAGATACCTGATAAAACAGGATCAGATGTTTGGGGAGGAGGTCCCCCTTATCAGTGGACTTGGAAAGGGGCACGGTGGAGATGAGGGAGGGAGGGAGGGACTGGGAGGGAATGAGGGATCGAGATACGGCTGGGATACAGAGTTAATAAAATGTAACTGATAAAAAAAATAAAAAAAATTAAAAAAATTACAATAAAAATTCTCAGAGCACAAAAAAAAGATATTTTGAAAAACACTACATTTGCATAACTTTTGCAATAGTATTTTACTAATATTCATTTTTACTAGTTTTGTTGCTAAACTCTTACCATGCTTATCTAAAATTTTAAATCTTATTAAAAGTGCATATAAAATATATATTAAAGTTTTCTAAAGTACTAGAACAGTTGAAAAAAAAAAAGACTTGGCCAAGAATTTTGAAGCATGGCAATAACAACAGTACCTGCCACCTTCAGGTAACAGCAGAACTGTTCCTTATATTTTTTATTTACTTATTTTCAGTGCTGGAGATGGAACCCCAAGCATTACATGGGTTAGGTAACTGTTTTGCTGCTAAACTACATCCTCAGCCTGGTATTATGAGGCAGGGGCTCCATTATGTAACTCCAAATTGATCATGAACTTGCATGTCTCCCAGGATGACCTTGTACTCATGACCTTCTTTCCTCTACTTCTCGAGTACTAGAATTACTGATTTGTGTAACCATTTCTGATTTAGGTGATCTTTCTAACAGAAAATTTTCTCAATTCAATATTCCTCAGCCTGGTTTTCCTTAGAAATTTCTGATAGTGTCACATGCTATCATTTGAGTTAAATGAGAGTTTGTGTTTTTTTATTGTGTGTTTTATTAGTAACTAACTCCTAGTTTGGACCACTGCTAGGGAATAATGGAAACATTTATTTACAGTTGTATATGTCTTAGTTAGGGTTTCTATTGCTCTGGTAAAACACTACAACTATAACCAACTTGGGGAAAAAAAAAGGGTTATTTCAGTGTGCAGTTCACATTACAGTCCACCATCAAAGGAAATCAGGGCAGGAACTCAAACAAGGCAGGAACTTGGAGGCAGGAACTGATGCAGAGGCCATGGAAGACTTCTGCTAACTGGTTTGCTTCCATGTGGATTGTTTTGACTGCTTTCTTATAAAACCCAGAACCACCAGACCAGGGTTGACACCACCCACAGTGACTCGGCTCTCCCACATCAGCCATCAAGCAACAAAATGCGCCACAGGTTGCTCACAGGTCATTTCAGGGGGCATTTTCTAAACTGAGGTCTCCTCTTCCAAAATGATTCTAGCTTATGTCAAGTTGGCATAAAATTAACCAGCACCGTAGAGGAATGTCTTATGTGGATGAAGCAGTTGTCAACAAATTGCTGATTAAGCTGGGCGGAAGGACAGGAAGTAGAGGGAGGGATTTACTGTAGGAAGAAAGGAACTCTGGGAAAGAAGAGGAAGGTCTTTTCTCCAGGAGGCATGGAGGAAGACAGGTGTGTTCATGGATTTGGGGAGGATAGTTGAGCACATGGCTATAGGAACAGACTGATGGAGTAGAAGCCACCTGAGGAATCATAAGACTGGCAAGTTATTGGTTTTTTCTTTTCTTTTTTTTTAAGGTGCTAGGATTAGAGTAGCTCAGAATCTGCTCAGCATAGTGCTTACAGCTTAAAAATAAATCATAAGTCTCTCTGTGTCAGTCATTGAGGAACTAGCTGGTTAAAGAAAAACTACTGCCTTAATGATTTACGGCATTAACATAGAAAGAATAATTTTTCTTTCTAGAAATAGCACCCAAGTAAATTAATGTATCCACACCCGTCAAAATTATATTTTATTTTTTGGTGGGGATAATAGGCTCCCACGGAGCAGCTTTGGCTGTGGAGACATGGCAGGTTAGAGAGACAAACTGGGAGGCTAACAGTCTACTGGACTGAGTTGGGGAATGGAATTAACTGTCTAGATTTAAAAACAGAGACTGCTATGGTCTCTCTGCAAGACATTATGGCACATGGTGTTAAACCCACATCTCCATATCCCCAAAGATCACCAGGAGCGGACCATGTATGCAGGAACAAATCACCTTTGGAGCCCAACGCAGTGGACAAGGCTAAAAGGGGGAATTGTGGATAAATGCCTGGTGTGGATTTAGCAGTTGTCAATAAAGAGCTGATTGGTCCATCAGCTGGGCAGAAGGATGGAAAATAGAAGGCAGGACTTTCTGGTAGGGAGAAAGGAACTCTGGGAAGGAGAGAGAGAAAGGCTTTTTTGCCAGGAGACATGGAGGACAACAGGCCTGTTTGTGGCTGTTGGGAGGATAGCTGAGCAAGTGGTTATAGGAACAGACTGATGGGGTAGAAGCCACCCAAGGAGTCATCAGATTGGAAAGTGATTGGTTTTTACGTGGATTTTAAAGGTCTTAGGATTAGACTGGCTCAGAATCTGCCAGCACAGTGCTTACAGCTTAAAAATAGATCATCTCTCTGTGTCAGTTATTGGGGAACTAGCTGGTTAAAGAAAACTACTGTGTTAATAATTTATTATATTCATTAATATAGAAAGAATAATTATTCTTTCTACATAACACGGTCTGATAGAAAGTCCAAGGTCAAAGTTTTGGTAGATGTGAAGGCCTTCTTCTTCTTGATTGTAGATTACTACCTTTCTATGTTCTTTTATGCATAGAGAGGCAGATATACACAAGAGAGCAAGCTCTCATTTTGTAAGACAACTAT
The DNA here is from genome assembly GCF_030254825.1 of Meriones unguiculatus. Classification (NCBI taxonomy): domain Eukaryota; kingdom Metazoa; phylum Chordata; class Mammalia; order Rodentia; family Muridae; genus Meriones; species Meriones unguiculatus. Next base: position 45,861,964 of record NC_083356.1, read on the forward strand.
GTTTATGGGCAGCATTCTCATGACCCAGTGACTCATTTTCCAATGCCACCACAGTCTGGGGTCAGGTTTTAATATTTGAGTTTGGGACATTGCAACAGCAGCAGCTTAGCAACTTCCTGGTCTGTTATCGTTATAGTGGTCCTTAGCACGGTGCCTGAACAAGCTCAATAGCTGCATGTCACAAATAGAATGTTGAGGGCCTGTCATATAACAGCAATGCTCCAACTGTCTTGAAATCTGGGGGCTGCAGAGGGCACCATTGCATGTGCAGGTTGAGAGAACAGAGATTCAAACTTGTAAAATTTGGAAGCCGTTGCTTGTAGAGTGAATCTGGCCTGCTGCCTGTTCTGTAGATTAAGCTTTTATTGATGCTGGGAAGGTGGCTCAGTTGGTGAAATGCTTGCCTAGTAAGCACACAACCTCAGTTTGAGCTCCAGAACTCGTTTTTTTTTTTTTTTTTTTTTTAGGAGTCAGATGTGAGAGCATGTACTTATAATCTCAGTGCTGATGGAGGCATGACGGTTCCTGGGGCCCACAAGTGAGGTCCAACTAACTTTCTTGGCTAGTATCAGGCTAGTGAGAGGCTGCAAAAGATAGTCACTGAGGAACAACATTCAAGATTGTCTCTGGACTCTGTATGCCTGTATATGCACACACACACACACACACACACACACACACACACACACACACACATGAACATGCACACACACACACATGAACATGCACACACATAAATATTTTATTGGAACCCAGCTATGCCTGTTGATGTAAGTTTTACTGCTGCTTTTGCACGGACACAACAGAACGGAATAGTTTCAAGAGAGAGCATATGGCTTACAGAGTCCAAAATATTTACCACCAGGCCTTTATAGAGGAAATTAGTGTATTTACCCATGACCTTCTGTCTTTTCCTAACTTTTACTGTGTGTATTGTTGACCATTACAAGAGGATTAGACTTTAAAATTACTAAAAGTGTCTCCAGAAAAAAATAAAATGAAGCAAGACATGGTTTTCACAAGCTCAGTTAACTTGCCCCACTAGATGTCTCTCTTCCCCAAATTTCACTAAAGCCAATGTTGAACCAACTGTCAGCCAACTGGGGCTGTGACATACCAGACAAATATTGACAGTTGCTAAGGCAACTGGGGTAAAGTATTGGCCAGGGGATAATATAGGCGCCAATTGTGCGTGCCATGTTTCTCACATAGGGGAGATACAAAGAGAGAAAAATGAATGAAAAAACATGTTTGGAGACCTCTCTTCAGCTGTGGCTTAAGAGTAAGTCACAGCTGATGTTTATCTTAACCTCTATCCTCTTCTTTCCATTTTCCTTGAACTTAACACTTTGGGGACTTGGGGGACTCTTAAGTCAGCTACAGTGCATCATAATCGGGAAAGTTTTCAGAGTACCAATCCTTTTGTCCAGTGGTGTCTGAACTTTACTTTTCTAAATACTAATGGTAACTGTAAGGTCATGTGAGTTTTTGGTCTGTCTGATTTTGTTGCATGGGTGGTTTCTCTAGCATTTTTTTCGATTATTGTTTGTTCTGAGTCCTGTTCCTGAAAGGATGCAAAGAGGAAGGACAGCTGGAGTAATACCTCATTTGAAATGTGAAGGTCCCAGAAACACTAGCTTAGGAGAATATGGGGAGACTAGAGGACAGTTGGGGCTAGGGGAAAGCTATGTAAAGTGGTGACACCTTTTCATCTTTCTACCCTCACATTCCATGTTTGGAGTAAGCCAACATTTGTGGGAGTTTGCAGTAGGAAAAGGTTAGCTGTGAAGCTGGAGAGTATCAGTTCTCAGAGAGGAAGAGCAGTGCTAACCCCCATCTTCTCACCTCCTTCCTCCATTTGGTGCTGGCTGCAAACAAAATGCTGAGTGTTCCCCTAGAGAGCCCTGGCTGAATCTAGGCTTTTCTTCCAAGAAGAGCCAGCTTGTTGGCCTTCTGGTTCCCACTTTTGCTCTTTCCACAGCTTCCTCATCCTTTCAAGACTTTGTCAAGTGCGAAGTGTCTGATCCAGTCACTCATATTTGGATTGTTCAGGTCAGCAGGGGAATTAGGGTTAGGAATGGGTAGAGGGTGTGGAATTCACAGGCTTAAATCCTCTAGATAGTCCCTTTTCCTCTCGAGGATTCTGTTTTTTCCCTCAGATATGTCAGGGGTTAGTGGAGCATCTTCATAAAGCAGGAACACACATGTTTCATCCTGATCTCTAAGGTCAAGAAGTCCTTCTCAATTTAGTATGTTTGCTTTCATACATGAGATACTACCTGAAGAATGTCTTTATGACTCCAGTCATGAGCAACTTATAGATCAAATAGTTTCTTCTGGTTTATGGTTTCAGAGGGATAAGTGCTTGTCATGGCATGGCAACACATGATAGGAACAGGAACCTGAGAGATCACATCTCAACTACAAACAGGAAGCAGAGAGGAAACTGAAAGTGGGGTGAGGCTGTATACTCTCAAAGCCCATTTCCAGTGAGGTACTTCTGCCAGCATAACTCTACCTCCTAAAGGTTCCATAATCTCTCCAAGCAATGCCACTGACAGGGGAATTGCTCAAATACAGGAGTGTAGGCTGAGATTTTTCAAACATCTACTTTATTTAAGGTTCTTAAATTATTTTACCTCCTTTCCAACCCCCAAACTTAGGTAGGAGATTAGTAGGAAAAAAAGCTATAGAGCTCTTTTATCTGCTTCATGCTGATAAGGGTCAATGGGTCCTTTGGGGATTACCAAACTCAATCAGTAGTCTAGTGAAACAGTGAAGCAGCAGGCGCAGCAACAGTGGAATATTCAGGAAATGCGGCTAGACTCTGCCCAAAACACACAAGTCCGCCGAAGTGGCAGAACTCCGCCAAAGCAGCCTGAGAGTTTCTCTGGATCATTTCATAAGAGACATTCCTCATTTAAACCACTGCTTCTCACCTCACAGCCCCGTGAGCACATGTCCAACTCATAACGCAAAAATGTATTTAGACTGACATCAAAACTCTCCATGTCTTTAACAGTCTCAGTAGTGTCCAAAAGTTCCAACGTTTTCCACATTTTTCCAAAAATCCCAACATGGTACAAACTATCTCTGGCTATAAAATATCCTCCAAGAATTTCTGCCACCCACTAAGGCTGTCGATGCTCTAGACCCGTGTCAGCCCTAACAGTGTGGTATGGCCATCTGGCTGCCCTAGAGAGAGGTTATTATGGGTAGGTACACAGAGCTTTCTTACTTTTCTCTTTTAGAAATGAATATTCTTTTGTTTAATTCTTTGTTTCCTGTGACATGATGTGAAAACATTTTTCAGTCCATTGAGCTTTTACCACTAGATAAACTTAGTCTTTAACCACTATGTTAATTCGAGGCTCTCAGCAATGACACTGTGGACATTTTGGGGACAGATAATTCCTTTCTCTGATGAGATATTAAGAATCAGATCTGGCTACCCACTAATATCATAACAGCTCTTTTACGTTGTTGTGATTAAAATTGTCTCCAGACAGAGCCAAATGACAGTGTGGGAGCAAAATCACCTCTGCTTGAGAATTATGAAGTACCAAACCCCTAACTGTGTCATCTTTGGAGTGTCCTCAAATAGTACTAAGTTTTAGGTGCCAATGAAAGAAAGGGTAGATATTTTACTATCTAAATTGCAAATAGCATCAGTTTTCCCCCTTTCCAAGACTAATGGGGTCAGGAATTAGAATCAGGGGTGAGGCCATAGCTCAGTTGGTAAAATGCTTGCCCCATAAACATGATGACCTGGACTTGATCCCCAACACCCATGTGAAAATGCCAGCTGTTGCTGTAAGCCCCTAGAGTGGGGAAGCTGAGTCATGAGGATCTCTGAGGCTTGATGGTGTAGCCAAATCGATAAGCTCAAGGTCCAGTGAAAGACCTTATCTCAAGCATTAAGTTGGAGAGTAATAGAAGACAATAATTGATATTAGTCTCTGGCTTCCACTTACACACACACACATATACAACATAAATTAGAAAAAAATACTGATAAAATTAGAGGGTCCTCATCTGCATGGAGTACTTGTACCCTCTTAGATAGTGAACCATGGTTCAGGGTGGCCACTGAGCATGCCCAAACTTTCCTGTCTTTAAGTATCTCCAGTGAGTCAGGTTGGCTCTGTGAGCGTGGAGCAGATGGAAGTGATTATGGCATGGCATCTAGAAAAAGCCTACATCTGACATTTGTCTTCTAGAAAACCATCAACCTGTCCATTAGCCCTGCAGACTGCCTAGATTTTGAGTCTCTTCTGAAAGACTGAGAAATTCCATTTTTCCCACTGGACAGGAGGGGCTGGCTGAGGTCATTATGACGATTCATAAGCAGCATGTTGGACTGTAACTCCCAGCGGAGTTTGACATACTGATTTTATGCATGCCACGTGAAAGATTGAACAGTTGTAGTTCTGCTTCGTAAATTACTCCTTGAAGTCTTTAAACAAGATAGCTCTGCCACCAACATAGCTGACACATCCTAATTAATCTTTGTGGAAAGAGCCTGACATGTTGCAATGAGCTCATCCAAATAGCATCGGTTCTCCTCTGATACTGAGGATAAATTGGAACAAGGCATGATTTATAGGAAATAAAATATCACTCCCATTTCTTCATTTTTCTTGCATAGGTCAATCATCTACAAAATGGGTTATGACTTATAGATTTTGTAGAATTGTGCTGTAGACATTAAATGTTTCCAACATGTGATGATGGATTGATGTTCAGTGAATGGTGATCAAGTTTTCTAAGTTCTATAATGGGCACCGAGGAGCTTTCTAGAAAAGGGCAACTGCCACAAAAACCAAAAAGATGCCTTTCTATTCCTTTGGGAACGTAAGATAATTGCAGGTTTAAATCATTTGTGGGAAAATGACTGATGGTTCAAATGAACTTATAAATGAGTTCTTACACATTTACAGATTGTATGAATCATACAGTTTTCAAGTGAAGAAATGGCAAATATCCAATAAATGTGTCAAAAAATGTTCTACAGATTTAGCTATCAGGGAAATGAAAATCAAAACTACATTGTGATTTTATCTTACCCCAACCAGTCTAGCTACCCCCGAGTAAAAGGAGTGACAAATATTGAGAAGGAGGTAGGAGAAAGAGACTCCTTTAAATAACTGACAAGCCTACGGATTAGTATACTATGGAAATCACCATGGAAGTTCCTCAAAAATTAAAAACAAAGATTTTTTTTTAAAGAGCAGATCAGATGTTCTTTAATATCAATTGCCTTTTCTTCTTGGCAGGGAGCTGGTGGGCCAAAGGTTGCCCTGAAGGTCCTCATTCAGAAGAGGTGAATGCTATGGCACCTCAGGGCCATTGTAGGCTTGTGGAGTTTGGTTTGGAGATACTGGTGCTCCTATGGACATACTTCTTCAGCAACCGCTCCTGCTCCAGCTGGACCTGCACATACCGTAAAAACAAAAATTCTATACAATTAAGCTGCAGTGTTTCTGGATATGCAGTCAAAAGAACCAAAGTCACCTTACTATAGTGATAACTCTATATCCATATCTATTGTATCTATTCATGATATTCAGATTAATGATCAGCTTAGGTCCCATCAGAAGAGGAATGAAGAAAATATGATACATTGTGCACTTTCACACACACACACACATGATAGAATTTTATTCAGTCATTAATAATGAAGGTTTAGCAAAAGAACACAGGGACACATATATCTGTAATTTTACCACACTAGGGAGGCTGAGGCAGAAGGATCACAAGTTTGAGGCTAACCAGTGCTACATGCTAAGACTGTTTTAAAAACCAAACCAAAGAAACACAAATTCAGGAAAGATGAAATCGTGTCTTTTTCAAAGAAATGGGTGGATATGGATATTATCACATTAAATGATATAAGCCAGGCTCACAGAGAAGGGTATGACAGATTGTTTTCCACAAGTGGAGTCCAGCAGAGAGGAAAAGACATGAAAGTAAAATAGAACCATTAGGAATGTGGAAAAAAGGAAAATGGGGAAAGGGTATAAGAAAAAGTAGTGGGGTGGGTATGAGCATACAAATTTCATACATTTGTGGAAATGACACAATAAATCCCTTTATTTTTTAACGTTCAAAATTTTAAAGGGCATAAAATAGTACTTTGCTTTACTTTTGTCCTAACTTGGAGCAATCTACTGAATTAAGGATCCTACTTTATTCTAAAGTTCAATTCTTTTGTCAAAGAATCTGTGCCTAAAAATGCAATGCAAGAATTTATCTGTAATGGCAAGAAAGAGTGACAAGAGGCACAGTGTAAGATCTTAGATAATCCCAAAATTTGGTTGAATGAAAGCAATCAATAGTAAAACAAGCCTTCTTGTGTAAACATTGTAGATTAATTTTTTAGAAATGCCTTTGAGGCTTTACTAAATGGAGTAATTATTCTTAATGCACTGAATAAGAATCATTAACTAATTAATAACTTGAGTTTTCAAAAGTGGTTAGGCCATAATGACCCATTTCCAAAACTGACTTCACTAGTTTGATGCATCTGTCTATAAATCTTTGTATATATGATCCACCTCAATATATCTCCTTTGGGCACCCTGACAAAGCAAGTGGCCCTATAAAAATAACAAGTCAAATTTGTCAAATGAGTCAGATATAGTGACATTTTACAGCTCCTCCTGCCATTTCTGGGGATGTCATATGTACAGTTTTAATGAATACTCTCACTACTGATTTCATCACAGGCATTTATTCTGTGCTTTAAGAAACCAGAATACATCTTTTCTTTTCTTTTCTTTTTCAGTACTGGGTTTCTCTATGTACCCTTGGCTGACCTAGAACTCACTCCATAGATTAGACTGGCCTCGAACTCATAGAAATCCTACTGCCCCTGCCTCCCAAGTGCTGAGATTAAAGGAGTGCACCACTACTGTTTGGCTACAAGAATGCATCGTAAAGCCAATGTGGTTGTTTTTCAGTTGAGAAATCAAAAGAGTGTTACAACAGGAGAGTAATCCAGAAAAGGATATAGCAAAAAAGACAGAGGGGAGGTGCTTCTAGCTCTTGTGAGCTGGCAGTCAGTCAGGTACAAAGGGTTTGAGTCTAAAGCTGGGCGCTCTGGGTCTGAAGCCTTACAAGTCTTATCTATAAATGGGACAATAATACTTATTATGGTAGGCGTAGTGAGATAAAGCCGGGATACATGGTTACTTACAAGTCTATTACATTTATCTATCTCAGTTGGGGTCACAGAGGTGCTGAATTGAACATCCTCATTTGTGGACACAGAAGCACGAACAACAGGCAACCTTGACATGTTTGGTTTTCTGACACTGAGTACATTGTTTCCTAATACATGGCTTTGTTTCTGTTGGGCTGTGTTGGGGTTGGTGAAAATCTTGATAGAGGGTGTTTTGTGGTTGGTCTTGAATGATAGCCATAAAGCCATGTCAGAGGAAGGAGGGCACTCTAGGTGGGAAACATGGCAACACGGGTGATGTGAGCATGGTAAGACTGGAGCCCTCTTGGCCAAGGGGAAAGGAGAAACAGGTTGGGCCTCTGCATGTACCATTGAACATGGCTTTGGAATGATAACTTTCCCTTAATGAATGAAGGAAATCATCTGAAGCTCCCTTTTCTGTGCACTTCTGGAATCTTTGATGTATGTATTTGGGAGGTAGGAGAGGAGTGTAGCCTTTTCAGGTAGATGACCAGTGTCACATCAGAAACTGTCATCACAGGGAGCTTCGTGTGAGAAGCTGGTTCACATATGAATGGGTGAGGGGCAGAATTTAGTCTTGGGAATCAAGGATGAAGCAAATATTTATATAACTGTATGAACTTCATGAGGATAATGTTGACTTCTCCCTTCATCCTAGCAGTTCTTGGTCCTAGAGTTTTCACCAAAAGTCAACTCTCTTCCTTGCCTAAGGGTCATGTGTTCTCTCCATTGCCACTGGTAGAAATTACAATTTATGTGAATTTTAAAAGGATAATAAAACATGCTTCACAAACTTTCACCTGAACTCTACATTTTTTATGTGATATTTTCAGATGACAGAGGTTGCTCATCATATTCTGGTGTATGGTGTATTATTCTGGAAAAGGTAGAAAGGTACCATGTAAAACAGTGTAAAGAAAAACCATGCACGGCACTTGAAATCTCAGATTGGAGTCCAGTGAAAGACAAAAACGGAAGTAATAACAAATAGGGAGCTGCGGTAATAATTATTACAAGAAATAGTTAAACACAAAGAAGGGACTATGGCTAGTGAAGCTGCACAGTGGGTAAGAATACTTGTCCATCATGATAACCTGATTTTGACAAATATGGTGGAAAGTGAGAACCAAGTTCTGTAGGTTATTATTTGTGTGCGTGTGTGTGTGTGTGTGTGTGTGTGTGTGTGTAAATAGTTTTTAAACCTTTTTTTTAAAAAGGAAGAGGTTGTGGTTAGTTTAGCTGGGTGAAAAAGTGTAGTGGTACTAAAATTGTCTTATGTAACCTGAACATAACGTATTTTCATGAAACAACATAGAATCTGAAAGATTTTTGCAATCTCTATCCTCTTTTCTGTATGCTGTGCTATACAAACAACAGAGAAGAGTTTCACTGTTGAACTTTCAGATGAACTAGAACTACCTCCTCTGTAAGACCTACTATGACAATACCCTTCAAGGCCCTAGCAGTTGGTTTTGTTTCATTAGGACAAATCTGGATCAGTCTGGAACACAGTGATCTGTATTTAATCAAAGTTAAGAACTTTATAATTTCTTTCAAGCTTTTGAAATCCTACAAGCAGAACTTGCTTCATAGGTTTTGCTAATAAAATGTAAGTCCTGGTAACATCTTCTTCCTGGATTATACAATATTTATTTCTAAGCTCCTTTCAGTGTAAATAAGAAGCTGATATAAAGCTCTGCCATTAGAATGGAGCTGCACATTGTATGTACAGTTTCTTAGGCTGACATTCAGACCTAAGGAGAAAGACATCCTTTAGGAAGAGTGGTCCAACATTGTCATCCTTACCCTTTACACCTCCTGATTATCCCTTGAACAGCTGGCTTAATGTAACAGTAATTTACAGTCCCCAGCTGGAAGGCTGCAAAGAATTCTTCATTATCCATAGTTCAGCAAATGCCAGGAGTGTTGTTGAAGTGGTAATTGAATTTTGTGAACCCTCTGTGGTCCAGCCAGCATAGCATTGCATGCAAGAATCATGTGACGTGCTGAAGATGAATACATGTCTAATAATAAAGTATCCTCAGGCAAAGCTCAATAACACCCAGCCAAAAAGAACATAATGATTTGATGATTTGACTTCTGATATTGAGCGTTTTGGAATGGGATCCATTCAGAAGCATGACAATGTGTACCTACAAGGAGGTTATACAGAGCGAAATCTAATGCTTCCCAGAAATCTTTATCAAAAATTTAATTGAAATTTTCATCAAGTAGAGCTGTGCATAAGACAAATTATCCCCTTGTCTAATCAAAGCTATCCTTGCCTAACTCTTTAATTGAATCCTTGTGTGGGAAAAGAAAATTCCTGAAATAAATTTTGATGAGAGTTTTCAATGAAATGTGCCTTATCACAACTCTAGCGACCAAGTGCTTTAAAACTTTCACACTCACAGAATGACCTCACACTCAATGCTTTGCAATGCTGTTTCTAAAAGAGAACATTTATGGTTTGGGAAAATAGCTCAGAAAATCAGCACTGTTGGAATTGTTTTGGTTGCTGAAAATATACTTGGCCTCAATGACTGTGGCCCTCTTGAAAGGAAACAGCTTTGGCTCTGAGCTTAGGCAGACCCCGGGTTTGAATCCTCCCCCTCTCGTGGCATGCACTCTGTCCTTAATAGGTCATTCGGCTTTTTGTGTCTTTTTCTCTTTCCTTGCAGAACTGAGCTCTATGGAGTCGGGGAGAAAGTGGGAAGACTGCTTGCTACATAAGCATGAGGACCTGAGTTTGGACCCCAAGGACCAGTGTTGAAAGCAGAGTTTGGCAGTGTACCCTTTAATCTTAGTGCTGGAAGGTAGAAGATAGGAAGATATTTGGATTTGATGGGGAGCCAGTTTAACCAAATCAATGAGCTCCGAGTTCAGTGAAAGACCAGTTTCCCACAAATAGGTTGAAGATCAACTTAAAAAGACACCACACACACATTTGGATACACGTGAATACACACACACACCCCACAAACACGCACACAGAGAAACATACACACATACATATGGCTCAATAATCTACATATACATTAAGTATATAGAATAAAGGACTGTGCCTATTACACTAACAGTTGTCATTTACAAGTCTGCTACATGACAGGCACAATCAACTGCTTTGAGCACATACTGTCTTAATTCTGTAAGTTAGTATGTAAAGTGACTGACTTATCCTACTTTTGCTAAGACCGGCCTTGAGTTTATAATGGAAAATCTTAAATCTTCAGGATCCTTGTCAATTGAGGACAAAGTAGACCAGTTCTTCACTCATCAGAACATAGTCTCACTCTACAGGTGTAGAGACTGAGACTCAGGCATGAACTGCCTAATATGTCAGAACTTGGAAAAAGTAAGTCTGGTCTTCAAAGCCAGGCTCAGCTAAGTCCCATGGCAGTGCTGTTTGGGTGCCCAAACTTGGCTCAGTCAGTGTTAGCTCCCTTACAATGTTACAAGAACATTTTGAACTTTACAAAACTTCATACATCAGCTCACATTTTTCTAACCTTTAATTATAATTTCAGGAATGCATTTGTGAGGGGGTGTTTGTATGTGTTGGAGAGTAAGAAATAGTGATAATAAGAACAAAAGTCTAAGAGTCTGGCATTTATTTCAAAGAATGTCCTGTGATCTGTCAATGCAGAAACCATTCATTATTTACTCATTCAGTCAACAGGTATACAAGGATGTATGTTGTGTGTGAGACACTTGGGGAGATACAAAGATGGGGAATACACTCAATGTGTCTGTAATAAAGAATATGAAGAATCAGTTATAAAAGTACTAGAACTCTGATAATAGTGACAAGTCCTAAAACCAACGCCCTGCAAAGACATTGCCCAGTTGACCTTTTGTGAGAAGCTTGAACTACATGAAGCTACATGGGCCTACCTTCACGCTTCTAGTTCTCTCTCTCCCATCTCCCCTTCCTTCCTCTCTCCTCTCCTTTTTTCTCCATTTGCATTAAGTTGCTGTTCTTGACTGGAGGGTTCATTCTCTTTTCCTTTGTTATTTAAGAGGAAATGTCAGCTCTTCAGGTACAATTGTAGTCACTGGATACCTTTACAGGGTAGTTTTATGTCAAGTTGAAAGAAGCTAAAGTCATCTGTGAGCAGGGAACCTCACTTGGGAAAATGCCTCTCTAAGATTGGGCTACATGCAAGCCTGTAGGACAGTTCTTAATTAGTGACTGGAAGGGAGGGCAGCCCATTGTGGGTGGTAACACCCCTGGGGTGGTGGTTCTGGGTTCTATATGTGAGCAGACTAGAAGAGCATGTGGTGCAAGCTGGTAAATATTACCCCTTCATGGCTTCTGCGTCAGCTCTTGCCTCCAGGTTCCTGCCCTGCTTGAGATTCTGTCCTGATTTCCTCCAACGATGAACTATGATGTAGATGTGTAAGCCAAATAAACCATTTCATTGTCAACTTGCTCTTTGGTCATGGTGTTTCATCACAGCAATAGAAATTCTAAGATGCTACCTCAAGCTATATTAACCACTGGCTTGATTATAGAATGTATGCATTTATTTATGTTCTATATTCCACAGGATTTATGAGTATTTATCTTCTATCTTCATTGTTTCTTGCTTTAGCTTTTCCAAACAATGTAAATATCAGAAAGAAGGGTAGCCTGTTTAATTTATTTCTTGTTTTGTCTTTAGCTGTGTTCTGAGGATTTAAAACAATGCTAGACACATAGATGTAAACTAAGCATTCACTAGATGAGGAAAATGAATTAATTAGCAATTGTTTTTGATTCTCAAAGGTGCAGCTAATTCTACATGAAGCAGTTGTCATAGGATGGACTAAAGAGACATCTTGATTCACCCTTATTTTTTTTTCTAGGTACAATAGCATATCCTTTCTTTAAAAAAAATGTTGACAGTCATAAAAAATGTAAACATTAACTTTTTAAACCTTCAAAATATCACACTGCACATTTTTTCCTAGATATCCTTTGATAAATGTTCATAGATATTATCTTAAGACAAGGTCTTGCTACAGCACTGGCTGGCCTAGAACTTGTGATCTTCCTCCCTCAGTTTCAACTGAAATTATAAGCATGCATCACCACACCGGGTTCTTACATATCTTCAAACAATAATAAATTCCTCTTTTTATAGTTCTATATTTTGTGTGTGTGTATCCTTTATCTTATTTTCCCACTCTAACTTTAAAGATTGCTTTGTTTTTTCCTAAAAATTTACACATTATGATTTCTCTAGCTAAATCTGTGTTTTTGGAACTCATTATGAAAAAACATGGCTTTAAACAGCTCCAAAGACAGAGAATCCTGCTGTGGACTCATTCAATAGCATTAACAATTACAAATGAGAAGATTTTTGGTTTAAATTCAAGATACACTAATTCTTTTAACCGTGTGTGTGTGTGTGTGTGTGTGTGTGTGTGTGTGTGTGTGTGTAGGTTTGCATGTCCCTGTGTTCATATATGGAGGCCGGAAGTCAATGTTGAGTGTCTTCCTCTTTTCTTTTCCACCTTATGTTTTGAGACAGGGTCCCTCACAAAACCTGAATCTTGGTGTTCCAGCTTGACTGGCTGGCCAGTGAATCCCAGGGATCATTCTCTCCCCACCCTTCTCCACCAGAGCTGGGAACACAGGTGTGCTGGGCCACACCCAGCTTTTCCATGAGGGCTTGGGATCCAAACTCAGATGCCCACACTTGTGTAGTAAGCTCTTTGCTCACTCTGAGGCTTCCTGGTTCTTTCTTTTAACTTCCTGGTTTTTAAAAAATGTTTTCCATGAGCAGCCAGAGGAGATGAGGGGTACTGACTTGATATTATTATTCAGATTAAATGATGCAATGAAAGCAAGGTGCTTAGTCCAATGTAAGTATGCAATAAATGTTGGATGGCCTTGATAATCTTCTGTGAATCAACTCCTAGAAGTCCAATTTGCTTCCCAGCTTATCTGGAAGGCAAATATAAACTAGCTGTAAAAATGGATGTGAAGGAGGCTATAGTCTGAGGAAATGTAGTTAGAAAAAAAATCCTTTTTAAAAAAAATAATGGAAGACTGTGGGTTCATAATGCACCAGCCAGAAACTTCGAACTATAAACGCTCATATTAACTGTGGCTTGGCTTTTATATCACCCAGGTGGCAGTCCTGGTCATGTCCTGCTCTGCATCATCACTGGGATTAAGGCTCCTTTCAGTCACTGACAGACTGAGTCCAGAATGTCTTATGGAAATCATAATCAAGGCCTTCATATGGAACAGTAGTATTTGTATAGGACACACACGCCCTCCTCTATGCCTTAGCATCTTACTCATAATAGCCAAAATAACAGCATAACATTTATGCTATGCAAATGGTTGTTACCTATGTAACCACTCTAGGCCAACTACAGGGTACAAATTAGCTACAAAGTAACATTTGTTCTCCCTAATCTCTTCAGTCCAAGGTTAGTTGGTTGGTTGCATCCCTTGGTACAGCGGTTCCGGTCCGTACATGGATAGGTAATGGCATGTTTTTCCCGGCAGATGGCAAGGGTAAACTGACAAAGAGGATACAAATGATTTCACTTGGGTAATGGGAATGGCAGCTGGGCTATCCTTTGATAAAAGACACAGAGAAGTGAATATTGACCCTAAGAGAGCAGATTCAGATATCAGTGTATGAGTATGTCTAGGATGCTTCTGGAAACATGGTTGGGGCTGAAGATGATGGTCTGAGGAAATGGCACAGAGAGTATTTGAGACCTTGATGGTAGAGATCACTGAACATAGTTAAAGCTGTCTTTCCCCCTTCTGATAAAAAGCTATGAGTACATCACAAAATACCCACTTTGCTTTTCAGTCGATGCTACTGACTGAGGGAGGTCCCATTTAATTCATGGATTTTTATTTTAAGTGAACAACATTAAACTCATAACACAAAACTAATACCAGAGTCACACACTCATAGCATCATTTTTTTTAAAGTTTCGTCTGACAACTAGAGAAATTAAAGAGAATATTTTACAAGATGTATAATTTATATTCCATAAATACTTTAAGGGGAAAAGTGAAGCACGTGTGGTGATGTACCAGTTGCATTTGGCAGCACATTTTCTGATCTTTATCTATCAAACACATGTAGTACACATGTATATCTTGTGTTTTCATAACCATAACCAAAGGATTATTTTGAGCAGCTCTTCAATAACTCTAAACTTTCATAAAATTTGTGGATTCTGCTCTTCCTTCTCAAAACTGCACCAAAAGCACATTTGAAAGTCATCAGAGATTGTAATTAGGTGGCCTGGTCCTCAGTGTACTGTTTGACTACGAGAGAATCCCTGCTGAATTATGAAGAAGTGAGCCTCGGCAGACCCCAGGACACAAACCGTGGGTAGAGAGGCCCCGTCATCTCTGCACTGGAAGGTTTTGGTTCGGCTTCTTTCGACTGGAAAGGAGTCAGTTTATCTACAGTGGAGAAAGTTCGTGATCCCAGTCCACTTAATTAAAGACATTCCACTGCTGTAGCCGCAGCACATTTCCTAGTATACCACTAAATAAAAAAAACCAGACTCTGAACTTCCATGTTCAAGAGCTGTATGTTTTCTTTGACCTTAGACTTGGAAGTGCAGAGCTGACCTACCCAAAACGGGAGCTCAGTAGAGGTCCCTCAGTATATAGTGATATATATATGTACATGTTCAATGTGATCTTAGATTTCCCTGTGTCATTCATTTCTGTGACACTTATTGGGATATAACTAGTGCACAGAAAATGAGCGTAGCATGACCCACTCTACAAACTAAATCATCGATCTGACTTAAATTTATGCAGATTTGCACTTTCAATAAACAGCACAGGAAAGCAAGTCCTCCCTAAGCTATATCCTGAGCTTACCTTGATTCCAAGTTTACATTTGGAACACCTTTCCTTAAAAAATAGAAAACAAATATAAATGATGTCATATGATCACAGAAACATACATGGACACTGTTTCATTATTTTCTTATAGTCAGGTGATGGCCAGCCAAGTGACAGTAAGGGTTTGCCTCCATCCATGTGCTTTTCTGGACACCTGTTACATTTCTCCTCTGCTCGTCTTCAGCTCCAGCTCCTGAAGAAAGGCTTCATTGTTCTGGGGGCAGTTAGAGTGACAGGTACAGGTTCCAATGACCATCACTGGTTTCTTGATGGTTTGCCCTGGGGAACACTGAAATTCCACCTGGATGGTTTTGGTGTTGTGTGGGGTACAGCACCGGCCATCGCTGCAGACCCCACAGAATCTGGGCTTGTAGGTGTGCAGGCTAGTGCAGTTCTTGAACTGTAGGTGGATGGCTTTCAGGGACTTCTTTGTGCGGAGACACTTTTTACCTTTCTAAGGAAAAAAAAAAAGAGAGAGAGAGAGAGTGTTGACTGGAAATCCTGCAGTTCTTCTGAAAGACCACTTAAGCAGTTGCCCACCCAGTATCCTTTGATCTTGCTTCTTTTTAAATGAAGCAGCAATTTTACTTGGACAATGTTGTAAGCTCAAATCAGTAGCTTCCCCAGGGTACCTGGGAATTGGTGATAAAATGTCCAGCGACAACATCAGTCTAGTCATTCTGGGTAATCCCCCCCTGCCTTTTGGACATTTCTTACTGGCCTCTTACATTCATTTTCTTTTCTGCCTAGAATTTGAATATAATGCCAAGTGAAAAGAATCCCCTTTTGTCTTTGAATCTATGAACAGGAAGAAGAAAGCATCTCCCATTTAAAGACATTGCTTTTATTCAGCAAAATGCATTCTTTGGTGTTACTGAGAAAAGGACCAAAAAATGGCATTAGTAAAGCCTATTAATGTTTTGAGGACTTTTAAGGCATTAATTTACTTAATTTAGACAGCATTAATTCACATAATTATGTATATTATGCACAACTGACCCAATTTTATTTAAAAAAAAAATGGAGTCTTAAAGGACTGAAGTGATCAGAAAATATCAAATATTGGAATTTGTCTGATGTAAAGCCAATTCCTTTTAATACATTATGACCTTGGAAATTCTAGAACCATAAAATTTAAGACTCTTCCCATGAAACTGAATTGAGTGGAAAGTTTATTCAATATCCCACTAGTTCAGATAATAAAGAAACTGACTCAATTTCATTAAATAAACAAACAACTAACTTTTATTTTGTACTCGACTACAAATTTGCCAGAATTCTCCACTGCACACTTTCCGGGGGTGGGGGTGGGGGGAGTCTCATGGTATGTAGGGTGATGATTAGGAATCCTTTTATGTCCATGGTTCTCAAACTACCACACACATGAACACACCCTCAGGGCTTTGTTAGAACCTACTCTTGGTCTTTACAGGCAGGGTTCTGGTCTTAGCAGTTGCTGCTGTTTCTGGTATCTACACAAGAAGAGCCTCAGCCATAGACTTTAGAAATCTCAGAAACAAAGAACCTAGTCCTATATTCCAAAGACATTTCCAGGACCTGTATAAAGTACGTACACCATGTAAAGATCTTAAGCATAGTACTTCCCAGTATAAAGTAAAATGTTAAAGCAAACATCATTCATGTGAAGGAACAATACAAAAGACCAAATTCTAGAAGACTTATAGAAAAAAGCCTTATTTAATAAAGAAGTAACTATGTTCATGAAAATTTTGAAAGGCCTGTTTTTCCTTCTTTGTAGTTAATATTTAGAATATGGTTTTTTCAATAGCTGTTAAAAAGCAGAGGTAGCAACATTGCTGTGAATTGCGTATCCTTGCAGGCAAGTGTGTGACTGCTTATGTGGGTGAATGTTCATTGCGAAGCTACCCGTTTCCCAAAGTGTCAGAAGACGCATTTCTAGGGTACAGTTTTGGAGAAAAGGTATTTCTAGTTCTTTCTGAATTTACAGAAGGAACATAGAGTTGGGGTAAATCTCTGAAATCATATAGCTGAACAACCTCATAACCGGTGAGATCACGAGGGACTCTTCTCTTAGCAGCAAGGAACATTTCCTGGCTAACATCAAGAAAGTATTTAATCTATGTCCAACAGTTTGTAAGTTTGTAAGCTCATTTTGTTTAATCCTTATGACAACCTCAAGATAAATGTTTTCTTTTCTTTTGTTTGTTTGTTTGTTTGTTTCTTTTTTCTTCCTCTCTCTCTCTTCTTTTTGAGTCAGAGTCTTTCTATATAGCTCTGCCTTTCCTGGAGCTCTCTATGTCGACCAGGCTGGATTCAAACTGAAAGAGCTCCATCTGCCTCTGCCTCCCAAGCACTGGGATTAAAGGTATGTGCAAATATGTCCAGCACGAGATATGTTCAATGGTCCACTCAATGGGGAAAGAATTTAAAATAAATTGCCCAAGATCACACCTAGGTCCTGTTGAAAGGATTTAAAGCCAGGTTGAACTGGTTCTAGTGTTGTCCCCTTAAAGATTATATGATACTGCTTCAGAGTAGAGATACACAGAGCTTGGATTTCTAAAGGTTGTTTTATCTTGGCCTCAGGTTGATAGAAGGCTCTATGTAATGGTTAAATCTGATCCAGTTCTGCAACAAGACCTGTTATGTCATCAGGAACCAATTAAGGCTCCTGATCTGCACACTTTATACCTAGAATCAACATATCATGTTGACATCATTCCAACGACAACAAAAAAGGTGGTGGGGTGTTTCATTTGGCTCATGTTGCCTTACTCTGGCAAATGTGCTATTTCTACCAGGCTTTTCAAAATATTGTTATGTTGATCATTTCCAAACACACGTTCAATGCATTTACTGACTGTTTTTTTTATTATGTACACAGTATGTTCTGGGAATCATAGTAGGATCTTTGGACTGCAAGGTGAATAATAAAGCAGGCAGCCTCTATCCCGGTTCTGCTTATAGCTTGTACCAGATTTCTTAAAAAAAAAAACAAACCAAAAAACAAAAAAACAAGTAACCTTACTAAAGCCAGCTCTACCTCACAATCAGAGAGCATTTTTTTTTTCTCCAAGTATGGGATGTGCTGTATTAGCCCTTCCTCATTTGTTTGTTGAACAGCTGTGGGGCATTTACATATAATAAAAAGAAAGACAGAAAGGACTGATTTTGATTCCGGGTGCTCCACACCCTTCCTTTGTCTAGGTTAATGCCTGGATAGAGCAAATGTTTTTCAGTCAGCCAGTGTGGCCGTGCCTTTCTGGAGGCCAGGCTTCAAGGAGGCGAGGCCACTGCTGTAGAGTGACAGGCCTCCTCTGGACTCCTACCTTGTCTGTTGGTTGCTTGGACTCTTGTTCACAAGGCCGAACCATGCAGAGACGAGTTTGCTTCAGCATCTCACACTGGCGGTTCCTGTTGGTGACCCTGGAGGACAAGCCCATTCCGCAGCTTTTGGAGCACGCACTCCACTCCGTGGTCTGCTCAATACAGTTGATGCTGGCGTCAGAGACTTCGACCCCTACAGTGGCTTCTGGCCTGTAGGCTGTCGAAGACATAAATACAGTTATTTGAGTAAAATGTAGGCATCAGTAAGTGTCCCTCAGACAACATTAGATGGTGAATTTTAATTTTGTAGCTGATATAGACCAGTTTAGAACTAGGTTTATTTGTAAACCCCTAGTGGGTAGGCATGATGTAGGACTGCAAGAAACTTTTATTCACTTGACCATGAGACACTTAGAACAACTTGTTATAAGAAACTTAAATTATATGAACATAGGATCATAAGCTGAATATTCTCATCGTGTAGTTTGGCACATAAAAAGGTCATGATAAACAATTTAATTTTTGTGTATACGTTTGTATGTGTCTGTGCATGCATGGCCATGTGTTTGCAGGTGTACATGCCTGTGTATGCACATGTGTTTGGAGGCCATAGGTCTACCTTAAATGCTGTTTCTCAGGAGCTCGTTCACTGAAATCTGGGGTTCATTGACTAGGTTAGTCTGGTTGGCCAGTGACCTCAGGCGACCTGCAGTTCATTGCCTCCTCAGCATTAGGATTACAGGCAAGGTGTATTTTTTAAGGGTGTTGGGGATCTAACTAAGCTCCTCACATCTACACTTTGCAATCACTTTGCTAACAGAGCTATTTCTCCAATGCTACATTTTAATTCTGATGAGTAAGTAGAGCTAGCCAAATCAAAAATCCAGAAAAGAAAAAGATTTTTTTTAAACTAAGAGTCAATCAGGAGAGAGCAAGAGAGAGTCAAAGAGTACCCATCCCATAAGGCAAACACTAAACACAAGTGACCGGCTCAGTGGGGCCCATCTAAAAGAGAAGCTGTGTACACAATTTCAGCAATCTAGCTCAGAAAGAAATCAACGGTGCATGTGATCTCAGTGGCAACCCAGAATTCACAATGGAACAGCCATCCCAGAGTCACACTTGCTTTGTGACTGCATTGACCCCCACTCTCTAGCATGTCTGCAGAGTTTCTCACCTGGAAGGGCCAGGCCTCCCAATGTCCCCTGCTCATTTGGGCCACAGGTCCACTTTTCGCAGCACTCTCCAGGCACAGCAACTTTTCTTGGAGTTGGGCAGTCAGGACCTGGCAGCAGCACATCCAGCTGGCAGCGGGGCACACAGCCAATCTGCCCATCTCTGCAGGTGCAGTGGTACTGACAGTTTGGTTCAAACTTCTCTCCGCTGCGGTAAATGACCCCATCGAACACGCAGTTGTCTCCCTCGAGAACTAGAACATCCAGGAAGAAGGGAAGGCAGAGGGAAGAGGAGAGAGAAAAATGAAAGCACAATTCAACTGGAAAGCTGTGTACTGTCGGTAGGACATGGTCAGAAGTTGTTCCTTTTCTAGTTCAGATGACTGGCTTCTTACAGGTCTCAAGGAGAGGGAGGTGTAAATACTGAAGAATTTGAACACTGTCAATACATATATTTTGGTTAATTGATGGCTTTTAACACAGCTCCACTTCCTTTTGAAATCACCTACTCTGAAACGATTTCATTTCTAAGACAACAAAGACAAGAACAAATGAGGAGGTCACACTTTGAAGACCCTATCTCCAAAGATAAGATCATTTCCCAAGAACCGTCTTAGAGTCTTCTACTACAGTAGTTTAGAATTTAAAACCAAATAGCTTTCAGACTGGGAAGGACATTAAGCTTTCTTGGCATTGATGTGCAGTAAGACATCACTAGCTTAGAGAAAAAAGAAAGAAAGAAAAGGCTTACTTTAAACTTCTCAGGGAACTGGGGGATGCCCCTGATTATAGCAGTGTACCTCGTGGGAAATTGATCTCCCATTGATTAATTTCCATGAGCCAGGATTGGCTAGTTGCCTGCATTTTATTTTACTGCAGCCCAGACAGGAGTGACATAGTCCTCCCAAGAGAAGGAATTGCTTTGGCTCAAGTAGGACAATTACAGGTGTGAAAACAAATGTGTTGGGCTGCTGTCGGGGAACCGGGAACCGTAGGCGTGTGAGTAAACCCATACTCCCATCACCCCAACCGTTCCCCTGAAAATCCAAATAAAGTGATCTCGTTGGCCCTTAACTCTGCTGTCATCCCTTGTCTCTTCTCTAGGCGGCAAGCCATGTACCTGCACTGAGCTCATCTCCTCTCAGCCTGATGTCCGATACACAGTAATCCTTCCACGTAGGTCACTTATGGTACTGTACTATTGCTACAAATGTGTTTTGCTTGGTTCTCGAGGAAAGGGGGAAAGAGAGCAAACAGAGGAAAACAGTTTCACCTAGCTGCCCGAGGAGAGGTGAGGCCAAGGAAGGGACAGCAAGAGGGACAGGATTACCCATGCATATGCCAGTCTGGTTGCTGGGGTCTGCACTGCGGTCACAGTAGAGGCCGCTGCTCTGGTCGCAGGGCTTCAGCTCGGAGCAGCTCTCCCCGCGCTGGCGGGCGCACACCAGACAGCAGGAGCAGCCGTCCAGCACCGAGCGCACCCCAGGGGCGCAAGTCGGAGGTGTAGTGGGGCACTGGAGCGGGCACGGGGACTGACAGCGCTGGGCTGCAGAAACCTAGGAAGAGCGGCGGGACAAGAAAAGGGACCCTGGTTATCAGGGACAAACTAAGGCAGAGTGAGCCCGGGACGGATCAGGGTCAAGCCAGGAGACCATCCCGGGCATCCTAAGCGTGCGCCACTTACTTGACTTAAGAGATAGAAGAGCAGGAAGCCTTGGCAGAGGCATCGCCTTCGCAGGAAGAAGCTCATGTTCTGCATGCTCTGTATGCTAAGGCTGTCACGGGCTGGAGATGGGGACTGCCCCTTCACCCAGGTCTGGCTGAGTGGCGAGCGCCACCCGTGCAGGTTTTATAGCGCGCTCCAGGGACGCACAAACTGGTTGGCTGCGTTGGGAGGAGGGGGTGGGTGGGTGGGGAAATCAGCTGGGTGGGGAAGTGGAAGCAGCTCCGCGGTTGCCATGGTGATGGGCCCCAAGGCTGCTCTCCTTAGGGCGTGGCGCCCGGCCTGAGTGTGCCTGTGTGTGGCGATTGGCTTTTCCCTGAGCACCGGGAGGGGCTGGGTGGAGCCGGGAGGCCAAGACCCCAAGCCAGCTACAGCTCGTGGGAAGGAAACGCCCTCTTCCTCGGTGTGTTTGCTTCACCTTCCCCTCGGAGGAAGACCTTGCTACTCCCCAGCACCCTCCGCCCTCACTGCTCCAAACAGGGCTACAAACACCGAGCTCTGAACCGGGACGCCTGAAGTTTGGGGCCATATGCGCAGGGCAGGGATTGGCCAGAGGCCCAGAGGTTTAGTCATAAGGGAAGCACATGCAAGTTTGTCACCGTTTATTAGGGCACTCTCTGAAATGTGTTAAGGACACACACACACACACACACACACACACACACTGATAAATGAAATAACAAAACACTTCGTCAAGAGTGGGGGGATGCTATTGGCTAAATTCTTCTGATTGTAATCATTTTAAAATTCGCGAAGTCTTAAGACCCAACTTCTACATGCCCAGTGGAAATAAAAGTAAAACAATGAAATACAAATAAAAGGAGGAGGGGAAAACTTTCCGTGGCAGAGAAGTCTCGAAACACCTGCCATATGGCACCAACTGTAAAACTGCTAACAGGCTATGGTCCTGTGAAAGCCTCCTGGGTTGCACTCACTGCCCCCGGTGAACTGAAAAGGAGAGAGGAAAGTTCTTGTTTGACTTGACTGAAGAGCACCTCTCCAACCTGTCATTCATTTGCAAAAGGAAAAGGTGATCAGCAGCTGTATGTTTGCTCTCTCTTGTGAGAAAGAGAGAGCTGGTTTTATTCTTGCAAAGGTGACCCCATGTGACAGATTTAAAGCAGGTTTTTCCCTCCCTGTATTTCTGTATTCTCAGCAAGAAAAACTATACTCAGCCTCCTTGGGGATAGCTACTTCGGAAAGACACTTCGTAAGCAAAACTATACAGGCCTGTGATATAACTCTAGACTTTACAAGACACAAATTGCCTCTACATTGCTGACCTTCAGCAGGAGGGAAACCAATGGTAAAGTGTATAGTGAACCTCGGTTGTCTCTCCAGTGCTCCAAGAAGGCAAAGTCACTTCCACCTCCTTTGTGTTTTATTTGTTTGTTTGTTTGTTTGTTACAGCTTGGAACTTCCCTGACACACTGCCACAACTGATTTTTTTTTGGGGGGAGACAGCAAACTGTGGCCGAGAAACACGCAAAGTTTACACAGAGATGGGGTTGTTCATTTGCACATCTGATTGGGGGTGCTCATGTGCTTGTCAGGTTAATGTTTTTCATTCGCCACCTGTCTTGGTCATACCTCCCTTCTGGCTGTACAGCGGAGACAATTAGAGTGCGCGTTTTTTTCTAAGTTAAAGATTCTAAGTTAAAGATTTTTTTCTAAGTTAAAGATGGCCTGACACTTGACCATCTTCGTGGTGTTTCTTGGTGTGGTGAATTCTAATGTATGATGAATGGTAAGCTAGCTTTGGGGAAACCAAGTAGGAGCAGCGCTGAGGTCCGGTAAACTCTGGGAGAGGGTGAGGAGAGCAAGGAAAGTGTAACACCTTGAAGGCAAGAAGTGGCAGATTCACTGCTGCTCGGACTCTTGCTGGTGAATGCAAGAAACTAAAGGAGGGTTTTAACAGAAGGCTGCTGCGATGTTTCCATAGTAACTGGTTGGGAATAGTGCAACTTGGTCTCAGAGCTTTGAAGACTGTCAAGACCAAGGCTCTTGAATGATTCTCACAGCTTCTCTGTGTTATGACAACATAAGCCTGTTTCTTCCCTATAAAGCAGTACTTCTCAACCTTAATGCTGCAGCCCTTTAGTACCATTCCTCATGTTGTGGTGACCCCCATTCATAAAATTCTTTTGTTGCTACTTCATAACTCTAATTTTGCTGCTGCTATGAATCGTAATGTAAATATCTGATATGAGGGTATCTGATATGTGACCCCCAAGGGGTTGTGACCCACAGGTTGAGAACTGCTGCTCTAAAGGGAAGGATTTTAGAGCAAAATCTCTGATTTTTTATGGCCACATCACTATGGAAGGAACATCTCTTTTCATTAGACTCCTTTGAGAGAAATTGAGGAAAGGGAACCCAGAGATTATTCTGGGCTCATCTGAGGAAACAAGAAGGTGAGGTGCGATGATTCGCTAACACACATGCTGGAAGAGAAAGCATATCAGGTTCTTGAGAAAGCGGGACCATTCTTTAGGAAGAGAAAGAACTTGGCAAACAAACACAGCACCTCTATTTTATGATCTGTTAAGATGGTGGGGAGGAGTAAAGACTGTCAAGTCAAAACAACTATGTACTGCAGACAAGACTATCTGGCAGTACCCATGTCACATCAGGCTTTTTGTTGTCCTTGGAGCCAGCCTGCATGGCTTGGTGTCTTATATCATTTTATAATTAAGGTTCCGTGAGACTTACACCCACCAGAATGGCTGAGATAAAAAACTCAAGTGATAACACATGATGGAGAGGATGTGGAGAAAAGGGAACCCTCCTCCATTGCTGGTGGGAATGTAAACTGTTACAACCACTTTGGAAGTCAATCTGGTACTTTCTCAGACAATTAGGAGTAGTGCTACCTCAAGATCCAGCTATACCATGCCTAGGCATATATCTAAAATATGCTCAAGTATACAACAAGAACATTTGTTCAACCATGTTTGTAGCAGATCTATTCATAATAGTCAGAAGCTGGAAACAACCCAGATGTCCCTCAAAGGAGGAATGGATACAGAAATTGTGGTACATTTACACAATGGAATACTACTCAGCTATTAAAAACAAGGAAATCATGAAATTTGCAGGCAAATGGTGGGAACTAGAAAAGATCATCTTGAGTGAGGTAACCCAGAAGCAGATATAAGTGGATATTAGCCATATAATATAGGATAAACACACTAAAATCCATACTTCTAAAGAAGCTAAACAATAAGGAAGACCCTAGGAAAGATGTTCAATCCTCATTCAAAAGGACAAATGTGATAGACATTGGAAGCAAGAGAAGACAGAGAACAGGACAGAAGCTGACCACAGAGGGCCTCTGAAAGATGCTGCTGATTGAGGTATTGAAGCAGAGGCTGAGACTCATAGCCAAACTTTGGTCAGAGGGCATGGAATTTTATGAAAGAAGGGGGAAGATAGATCTGGAGGGGACAGGAGCTCCAAAAGGAGACCAACAGAGCCAACAAAACAAAACAAAACAAAACACAACACACAAACAACTCAAAAAACAAAAAACAAAACTGAGTCATGGGAGCCCTGCAGAGACTGATACCCCAACCAAGGACCATGCATGGAGAGGACCTAAAACCCTGGCTCAGATATAGCCCATAGACTGAGTCTCCAAGTAGGTTCCCTCCTAAGGGGAGCAGGGGCTGTCTCTGGCATGAACTCAGTGGCAGGCTCTCTGATCACCTCCCCCTTGCAGGGTGCAGCCTTGCCAGGCCATAGAGGCAGACAATGCAACCAGTCCTGATGAGACCTGATAGGCTAGGGTCAAATAGAAGGGGAGGAGGACTTCTTCTATCAGTGGACTAGAGGAGGGACATAGGGGGAAAAGAGGGAGGAAGGATGGGACTGGAAGGAGATGAGGTAGGGGACTTCAACAGGGATACAAATTGAATACATTGTAATAAATGATAAAAAAAACAACAAGCAAACAGAAAAGTTTTCGTGAGAGTTGAGGTCTCTAGGGAGTTCTCATTGGAAATATTTGCTGAGTTGCTGGCCTAAGCAACCAACCAAAGCAGTATGGAGTCAGAAAGCTGCAATGCTGTTTATTCCCTACCCCCTTCATCTCTTCCTCTTCTCACTTTCCCTCCTTCCATATTTGACACAAGAGGCTCTTGTGTGCATTTTCTGCATCTAATGCAACATCATGACTTATTAGTCAATTCTCCTACCCTGAATGCACTTGGAGAACTTTCCTTATGTTTTTGCATCTGAGATGTTGCTGCTTTTTCTTTCTCACGACTATGAAAAGTTTCAGAGACCATTGGAGCCTACTTCTAGAGTAGACAACTATACCAAGAGTCCCCGTGTTTACAAATGGAACATGTTAACATCTTCAAGACTCAGTGCCCTCTCTTCTTAGCCTTGTGTTCTCTGTAAATCGACATACTCATTCTTTAATCTAGCCCTGTGTGCTTAGCTACCCTCATGGCTCCTCCTTCATAACTGTCATACTCTTTCTGAATTACCTTTACATGTCTCTCTTCTGGGGCCTCAGGGAGATGGTAGCACGCAGAGTAACTCCCATCTCATGTGAAGCAGACCAGTTGCCTTTGATGTCAGGTTTTATGGACTCAATCAAGCCCTTATGCCTTTCAGACAGACCCCTTGATTCCTTGTTTTCCCAGGAACATTCCAGGAAATCTAAAAAATGGAAAAAAAAACCCATTCAACTTATAATGTTTATGGTTTGAAAGATGTTTCATCTGGTACAAACATGACTTGGGTTCAGATATCCAGCACCCATATAAAAACTAGGAGTTGGGGTGTGCTTATGTAAACTCCTGTACCATGGAGATCGAAACAGACCGATCCCAGGAACTCACTGACCAGCCAGATTGGCCTGCTCAGTGAACTCCAGGCTGAGTGAGAGACCCTGTTTCTAAAACAAAAACAACAAGGTGAAAAATGATAGAAGAAAATACCTAATTTTGACGTCTACATGCATATTCATGCGTGGACACACACACATCCCTTACATTTAATCTTCCCTTCTTTAACAGTATTTAACACTGGAAAAAAATTAAGACCAAATTTAATGAATTTCTTAAAGAAAAAAATTGTCCAGAGATTGAGAAAAGATTATTCAAGTGAAAGTTGCTGGAAGTATGAAAAATAAGTTAAATTTTCTTGTTAGCTAAGGACTTCCTTTTATGGAAATGGTGCCAAATTTAGGTATTCAAATCATGTTTTTAATGTTTTCTTCATTGCAGAGGAACTCTGTATGTATTATATCCAGGCCACATTCACAACTCTTGGTTGCCAGAACTCTCCTTCTTTTGGACAGCTGGCTGTCCAAGTGGCTTTGGGCTACTTGGCAGAATCAAGCCAGTCCTACTTCCAAGACTTGAACTTTTGAGACTAGGGATTGGCACTACACCCATCTATGGACTGCACATCAGGTTATCTGATAGTCTTGTCTACAGTGCTTCCTGTGGATGGGAAACTCAACTCATAAATATTGGGGACAAAATGTTTAATAAAAAAGCAAGGCAAAATGTTTAACAAAAAAGCAAGGCATAGTTAACAAAAGGTAAAGTCCCAATTAACATACTATTATCTTAAAAGAAAAGAAGATAAAAATTACATTCTGTGTAATCTTTATGTAAACTCTTATTTATATTTGGAGCAGGAAAATACTTAACATAATCTCTCCCACTCAGTCTTTTGAATTTTCAGCTGTGAATACTAGAATATGTGTGACCACAGAACTTTGCTGAAGTTGACAATGTGAATGTTCATATTGTCCAGTCACTCATGGATAGCTGTTTTATATCTCACGAGATGAATTGAAGATGAATAAAATGTTTTGTTTCAAGGGTTTTATAATTTAGTAGAAAAATGAAGTAAAAATAAGTACTGTGAGGCAGCATGTGAAAATTCCTATAAATAAACACAAGTACAGTACCATAGCAGTATAGAGAAGAAAGAAATACACTGCACTGTTGTAAGAATTGAGAATGGTGGAGGCTGGGAAGAGAATGTTGGGAAAGACAACACCACATTCATTGTCTTCCCACTAATAGACAGTGTGGTGGAGACTGAAGGACATTAATTTGGATTAAGCTTGGAAGTGTGTGTTGGTCACAAACAACATGAACAAAGATATGATGAGGGAAATTCAGAACTTTTTTCTTTTCTTTTAAATTAAATTTTTAATATTAATTAGAGTTTATTCACTTTGTATCCCAGCTGTAGCTCCCTCCCTCATTCCCTCCCATTGCTACCCTCCCTCCCTCATCTCTTCCCATTCCCCTCTCCAAGTCCACTGATAGGGGAGGTCCTCCCCCCTTTCCTTTTTAAAGGCATCACAAGTGTTGAATGTGTCTGGAGCAAATGATGGTAGCGGGAGATAAGACTGGAAAGGTGTCCACAGCCATTTCCTATTGAAAGATTCTAAACAACTAATGATAGAGATTGTGATTTAAAGTTTTGCCTATATTCAGGGTACATTCAGGACAATCTTTCTTCAGGAATTCATGCTGCCTTATAGCAGGAGTAGTTTAAGGGGAAAGGGAGGGGAAAAAGGAAGGGGAGAGATCTGATGTTCTTGTAGCTTTTTGTCTAGCTTAGGTTGAGGTTCCCCAAGCTTTCTCCCTTTCATGGTAACATCTTATTGGTGTCATCCTTGTTCATTCTGGTTCAACATTGATTTCTATTTTCTGTGACCACCTGTTTAAAAGTTTTTCAGCCACTATTTATTCCCCAGTTACTATCTCTGTGTCTTTCAATATTGTTCCCTAAAGTAGTTTATACTATTGCTTCTTGCTTTCTCAAATTTTCACATTTTACATTAATTTTCCTTTTTTATGAATGAGGGCTTAACTCTCTTATACCACAATTCTATGATTCCTTTTCTGCACTCACCATTCTCCATTTTCAAATATCCACAAGAATATTTGTGTAAATAAATGCTATTTAATGTAGTTATTGTTCACGATGTGTTATAATTACGTTCACTTTCTTATGAAACTCTGTATTTCCTAAACTTACTATTTATTTTTCTTTGCATCATTTGTAAAGTCCCTTGGATAGAGTCACATAACAAAGGAGCAGATTGAAACAGTAATAAGTTTCCTGACAAAAAATGAACCAAAACCAAACAAAACACAATGACATCAACAAAAAACAAACAAACAAACAAACAAACAAACAACATTCTTCACAGAAGTAGAAAAAAAATCCTAAAATTCATATGAAACCAAAAATGACAGTGGACAGCCAAAGCAGTCCTAAGCAAAAAGAAGAACACTGGAGGGATTGCTATTCCAGGCTTTACTATATGAACTAATATAATATATACATATATCCATGTATATTATTGTAGAGTAAGTTAAGACACATTTGAGCTGACTGTGCTTGGCACAATAACCATAGACTAACAAAACCCCAGTACAAGGCCAGAGAAACATCATTTTGAAGTGTTGGTCAGGGTTGTCAGAATTACTCCCCAAACAATATGCATTGTTGATATGTCCTTTGATTGCCTCTCAGGGATTGAAGGTGGACCCATATTGCTGAAGAAACCACATGCTTAGGATACAGGACTCAGATGGTTTGAGTTGGATCTGACCTGACAGCTTCTTTCCTGCATTCTAGCTTTCATGGTTCTAGAAAAGACCATGACAACTTCCAAAGGAGTGAATAAATTAAGAATTTCAACTCATTTGCAATATCTGTGAATCACAGCACTAATCAGCATGTCAAGATTTGTAAAAATACACGAAAAGTGGCTCACCTGTCATTGCCAACCAACATCTGTGTAGTTGGACTGAAAACCTGCTCAACGGAAGAAAAATTTGCTTGGTGCTAGACACCTTGGTAGCTTCTCATGGTCAGGAAGGTCATGGACCTTAGAAAGGGACCTACTACTTCCATTTCACTAGACCAGCCTTGTTCTTTACCACATGCTAAATCAGGTAAGTGTGGCCACTGCCACTCCTCCAGGAAGCCTCTCTCCACAGCAGATGGAGACCATCACACAAAACCACAACTGAACACAATCCAGTGAGCTAATGGTTGTGAGCTGCCCAGGCCCAGTGAACACATTTACAGTACAGGTCCTGTGACTGCACAAGAATAGAAAGAGAGATTCTACAAGCCAGACTACCAAGAAGTCTGATGTAAAACACTCTTTTATAGAAATGGCTGCATAAACTAGACCCACAACAATGACAATATGAAAGGACATGTTTCCATGGAGGAGGGATATTTTCCCAGGGTCCCACCATAGACAAAAATCTATAGGCAACTAAAATGACTGCTGGGAGATGGAGAATTAGCCACTTCCAGGAATATGACCTCGTATGGTTGCCCAATGTACAGTCGTCTGCCCTAAAACCATATACACAAAATCACAAAAATGGATCTAGCAGGTTGTATTCATGTATATTTGTGCATACACATACATAGTACATGTATGTATGTATGTGTGCAATAATAATAATCAAAGATAAAGAGGCTATCAACTTCAGAGTCAGGGAACATAGGAAGGGTTGAAGAAAGGATGGGTATCTGGGAGGGTTTAGAGGGAGAAAAGGGAGAGAAATATGATATAATTCTATTCTGTTTAAAAATTTTTAAAATAAAAATTTCAGGGCCAAATAGTTATATTCCTCAAAAAATGGCCAAGGGTATCCGATAAACTGCCACTTGCCCTTTCTCTCCACTTGGTTTTGTTTTGCTTGGGACCTGCAAATTGTTACTCATGTGCTATTTTCCAGATATGCTGATTTGAGTTCTGCTGAGGTCACCGTTCATCTGGGAGCTCCCATTACCGCATGGTAGTGCTGGCTTTCTGCTCTGTGAATCCCAGACCCTTCTTCTTCATAATTTACCCTCTTGTTTGGTGCAATGCCTCCTCTAGTAGAGTCTTCATCAAATGGGCTGCAACATAGTTTTTTGTTTTTTTTCCCCTTGAACACATAAACCTTATAATATCCTGACTAATGTCTTTGGTAAATAGTGATGAATAAAAATGGAATGAGCCAATGGTGAGACAAAGCTATATTATATAAATACAGGTTTAGTAGGAGCAGCACCAGAGAGGGAGGGACAGAGAGAGGCACAGAGAGAGAGAGGAGAGAGAGAAAAAGAGGAGGAGAGATACAGAAAGGAAGAGAGAGAGAAGGGGAAAGAGGAAGGGAAGAAAGAAAGAGGGAAGAACAAGGGCAAAAAAGGCAGAGAGGAACCAAAATGTCTGGATTCTAGAGTAAAGCACCTCTGGCAGAGGGAACACCCCACCCATAGGTAGAGGGCAGGGTATGACAGCCATGCCCTGCAGCAGGTAGGGACCTAACAATTAGTATGTAGCATTAGATTGGAGACTATGGACTCTCTGAATTGAAATGCATATCTGTATTACCTTCCCGCTTTCAGCTTTGCCCCTCCCCCTTGGGGGTTGGTCTGGTGCTGTTGTGTATTCAAATGCTAAATAAATACTGGCCTCTAAGATCTGGTTGCTGTCTAGAAGAGTACATTCTCATGTACACCAAATGATGCTGGAGCCTGTAGCTGGGCAGAACAGAGGTAGGGGAGGATTTGGTTCTCAGGCTGAGGGTCTGAGGTAGGAACCATGAGGCTGTGGCAGAGAAGAGGGAGAGAGAGAGAGAGAGAGAGAGAGAGAGAGAGAGACAGAGAGAGAGAGAGAGAGAAGGAAGAAGATATATCTGTCTGTCTGTCTATTTATCTGTCTATTATCCATCTATATTTTTTCTATCTCTGTCATATTTATCTATCATCTCTCTGTCTATTATTCATCTATATTTCACCTATCTCTATCATCTATCTATATTTATCTATATCTATTTATCTATGCATCTATTCTCTTCTACCCATCATCGATCTATTATGTATCTATAATCGTCAATATTATCTATATACATCTATCTATCTATCTATCTATCTATCATCTATATCATCTATCTGTTTGTTCATCTGTCATATCCTACCTACCTACCTACCTACCTACCTACTTTCCTACCTCCCTGGTCTCATCTGGTGTTCTCTGAGGATAAAATTAAACCTTCCGTTCAGAAATCCTTATGTTTACTCTTTGTGAGCTGCTGGAAACTGAACCTAGGGCTTCACACATGGCAAGAAGTGCTCTGCTTCTGAACTATATCCCCAGGACTAAATTCCCTATTTCTATTATCTTAAAAACAAATAAACCTCTTTTAAAGCTGAATATGAAATCTTCAAAACTGGTAAACAAATTATAAAAGGACTTCCCAGGCTTCTATTAGTGTTTTTTTGTTTTTTTTCCCCCTTGCTCTACTTTATAGAAAGCTTACACTGCTCTTCCCCTACCCCCCCACCCCTCCAGGGCTGGAACCATGGGGGTTGAGAGAAAGTTTCTGCTGTGCCGGAAACTCTTATTAAAAAGGGAAGGAATTTTGTTTCGCAGAGTTGAAGGTGAAGCTGCTGCGGAAGAGCTTGCTCTGAAGACTCTGAGAAAGACAAGGAGGAAGTTCGTCTATGAGAAGGCCAAACGCTATCACAAGGAGTACAGGCAGATGTACCAGACCTCATTTGGATGGCCAGGATGGCAAGGGAAGCTGGAAACTTCTACGTCCCTGCAGAACCCAAACTGGCATTTGTCATCAGAAATCCAAAGTATGAATGGTGTAAGCCCAAAGGTCCGCAAGGTATTGCAGCTTCTTGGTCTTGGACAGATCTTCAGTGGTATCTTTGTTAAGCTCACCAAGGCTTCGATTAACATGCTGAGGAAAATCCTAGAAAAAAAAGAAGCAGATACACCCAAGAGGAGCAGACAGCTGGAAATAATCAAACTCAGGGATGAAATCAATCAATTAGAAACAAATAAAACTATTCAAAGAATCAATGAAACAAAAAGCTGGTTCTTTGAGAAAATCAACAAAATAGGCAAACCCTTAGCCAAACTAACTAAAAAGTAGAGAGAATCTATCCAAATCAGCAAAATCAGAAATGAAAAGGGTGACATAACTATAGATACTGAGGAAATTCAAACAATCATTAGGTCATACTACAAAAGCCTATATGCCACAAAATTTGAAAACCTAAATGAAATGGACAATTTTCTTGATAGATTCCATCTTCCAACATTAAGTAAAGATCAGGTAGAAAGACTGAATAGTCCTATATCCCCCAAGGAAACTGAAGCAGTCATTCACAGTCTCCCCTCCAAAAAAAGCCCTGGGCCAGCTGGTTTCAGCACAGAATTCTACCAGACCTTCAAAGAAGTGCTAACACCAATTCTCCTCAAACTATTCAACAAAATAGAAACAGAAGGTACATTACCAAACTCATTCTATGAAGTGACAGTCACCCTGATACCTAAACCATACAAAGACCCAACAAAAAAAGAAAACTTCAGACCTGTCTCTCTTATGAATATTGATGCAAAAATATTCCATAAAATACTTGCAAACCGAATCCAAGAACACATCAAAGATATCATCCACCATGACCAAGTAGGCTTCATCCCAGGCATGCAAGGGTGGTTCAACATACAGAAATCCATCAATGTAATCCACCACATAAACAAACTGAAGGAGAAGAACCACATGATCATCTCCTTAGATGCTGAAAAAGCATTTGACAAAGTCCAACACCCATTCATGTTTAAAGGCTTGGAGAGATCAGGGATACAAGGCACATATCTAAACATAGTAAAGGCAATATACAGCAAGCCTATAGCCAACGTCAAACTCAATGGAGAGAAACTTAAATCAATCCCACTGAAATCAGGGACAAGACAAGGCTGCCCACTCTCTCCATACCTCTTCAACATAATACTTGAAGTCCTAGCCAGAGCAATAAGACAACTAAAGGAGATCAAGGGAATACAAATCGGAAAGGAAGAGCTCAAAATGTCACTATTTGCAGATGATATGATAGGATATGTGAGTGACCCCAAAAATTAAATCAGAGAACTCCTACAGCTGATAAACACCTTCAGCAAAGTGGCAGGATACAAAATCAACTAAAAAAAAAATCAGAAGACCTCCTGTATACCGAAGACAAAAGGGCCGAGAAAGAAATTAGGGAAACAACACCCTTCACAACAGCCACTAATAACATAAAGTACCTTGGGGTGACACTAATCAAGCAAATGAAAGACCTGTTTGAGAAAACTTCAAGTCTCTGAAGAAAGAAATTGAAGAAGATCTCAGAAGATGGAAAGATCTCCTGTGCCCATGGATTGGTAGGATTAACATTGTGAAAATAGCCATTCTGCCAAAAGCAATCTACAGATTCAATGCAGTCCCCATCAAAATACCAACTCAATTCTTTACAGACCTTGAAAAAAAGATTCTCAGCTTCATATGGAGAAACAAAAAACCCAGAATCTCCAAAACAATTCTGTACAACAACAGATCATTTGGAGGTATCTCCATCCCCGATCTCAAGCTGTACTACAGAGCAATAGTAATAAAAACTGCATGGTATTTGCATAAAAACAGAAAGGAGGATCAATGGAATCGAATAGAAGACACAGAAATAAACCCACACACTTATGAATACTCAATTTTTGACAAAGAAGCCAAAACCATTCAATGGAAAAAAGACAGCATCTTCCACAAATGGTGCTGGTCCAACTGGATGTCTACATGCAGAAAA
This sequence comes from Meriones unguiculatus, assembly GCF_030254825.1. Lineage (NCBI taxonomy): Eukaryota > Metazoa > Chordata > Mammalia > Rodentia > Muridae > Meriones > Meriones unguiculatus. The sequence goes on from NC_083356.1 coordinate 45,895,884, forward strand.
ATGAAAATAGATCCATATTTATCGCCCTGCACAAAACTAAAGTCCAAGTGGATCAAAGATCTTAACATAAAACCAGATACTCTAAATCTGTTAGAAGAAAAACAGTCTAGAAAACAGTGGGGAACAGCCTAGAACTCATTGGCACAGGAGACAACTTCCTGCACAGAACAGCAACAGCACAGGCTCTAAGAGCAACAATCAATAAATGGGACCTCATGAAACTGAAAAGCTTCTGTAAAGCAAAGGACACTGTCAAAACAAAATGACTGCCTACAGATTGGGAAAGAATCTTCACTAGCCCTTTATCTGACAGAGGACTAATATCCAGTATATACAAAGAACTAAAGAAGCTGAAAAGCAGCAAACCAAGTAATCCAATTAAAAAATGGGGAACAGAGCTAAACAGAGAATTCTCGACAGAGGAATATCGAATGGCAGAGAAACACTTAAAGAAATGCTCAACCTCATTAGCCATCAGGGAAATGCAAATCAAAACGACCCAGAGATTTCACCTCACACCCACCAGAATGGCCAAGATGAAAAACTCAAGTGACAACACATGCTGGAGAGGTTGTGGAGAACAGGGAACCTTCCTCCATTGCTGGTTGGAATGTAAACTGGTACAACCACTTTGGAAATCTATCTGGTGCTTTCTCAGACAATTAGGACTAGTGCTTCCTCAAGACCCAGCTATACCACTGCTAGGTATATACCCAAACTTTGCTCAAGTACACAAAAGGGATATTTGCTCAACCATGTTTATAGCAGCTTTATTTGTAATAGCCAGAACCTGGAAACAACCCAGATGTCCATCAACGGAGGAATGGATACAGAAATTGTGGTATTTTCACACAATGGAATACTACTCAGCAATCAAAAAGGAGGAAATTATGAAATTTGCAGGCAAATGGTGGGATCTAGAAAAGATCATTCAGAGTGAAATATCCCAGAAGGAGAAAGACAAACACAGTATATACTCACTTATATAGACCTATAAGATATGATAAACATAATGAAATCTATACACCTAAAAAAGATATTCAAGAGAGCGGACATGGGGTAAGATGATCAATCCTCGTTTAGAAAGACAGATGGAATGTGCATTGAATGTATGACAGGAGTCTACTGAGGGCATCTGAAAGACTCTAACTAGCAATATTTTCAAAGCAGATACAAAGACTCATGACCAAACCTTCGGCAGAGTACAGGGAATCATATGAAAGAAGGGGAGTTAGTATGATGAGGAAAGGATAGGAGCTCCAGAAGGACCAAATATCTTTTCTGAGTCTTTTCTGAGACTGACATTCAACCAAGGACCATGTATGGATATAACCTAGAACATCCACTCAGATGTAGCCTGTGGTAGCTCAGTAACCAATTGGTTTCCCATAGTGAGGGGAACAAGGACTATTTCTAACAGGAACTCAATGACAGGCTCTTTGGCCTCCCCACCTTCCAAGGGAGGAGCAGTCCTGTTAGGCCACAGAGGAGGGCTTTGCAGCCAGTCCTGAAGATACCTGATAAAACAGGATCGGATGAATGGGGAGGAGGTCCCCCCTATCAGTGGACTTGGAAAGGGGCAGGGTGGAGATGAGGGAGGGAATGAAGGAGCGGGATACAGCTGGGATACAGAGTTAATAAAATGTAACTGATAAGAAAAAAATAAAATTTTAAATAAAAACAACAACAAAAACATGCTGAGGATTGTGGAGCCGCACATTGTTTGGGGTACCCCAACCTGAAGTCCGTGAATGAGCTCATCTATGAGCGAGGCTATGGCAAAATCAATCAGTAAGAAGCGAATTGCCTTGACAGATAGTCCTTGATTGCTTGATCTCTTGGTAAATTCGGCATCATCTGCACAGAGGATCTAATTCGTGAGAACTATACTTTTGGAAAGCACTTCGAGGAAGCAGGTAACTTCCTGTGGCCCTTCAAACTGTCTTCTCCACGAGGTGGAATGAAGAAAAAGACAACTCACTGTGTGCAAGGTGGAGATGCTGGCAACAGGGAAGACCACATAAACGGCTCAGTAGAAGGATGAAATAAGGTGTGGCGCTGGTTTTGTCCGCGGTATTTTTGTAGTCTGAACAGTTAATAAACAGTCACAGCTTGGCAAGTAAAAAAAAAAAAAAAAAGCCTATACCTTGACTTCATAAACAAAACTTTTAATGATTTTTTTTTTTTAATTTAATGCAGTCCAACAGCATAGCTGTTCTTGGAGGTAAGGTTTTCACATACAGGTCAAGTTGGCCTGGAGCTCAGCATCCTCATCCTCTGTGCTAGGTGTGCAGCACAATGCCCAGCTGGCAGTCATTTTACACACAGTATAATTTACACACATTTTTTCAATGCCCAGTTTCATATCCTCTCATAATAGTTATGTAGTCACTACCAAAGCCAGACACAGAGAGACAGATCTGTCACATCCCAAATGTTTTCCTATGTCTTTTAGCCAGACCCTCACCACCGTCTCTGCGTACTTACAGCTTTGCCTTACTGGAACGCCACGCGAACCTTCAGAAGCTTTCGGGCCACTGCTTTTTGTATTCTATGCAAAGTTTTCAGCTGGGAGAGACAGGCTTCCAGCCTTTTCCATGTTGACTGACGAGGCCATTTTCTCCTGAATTTAGGGAAGTCACTACTTTTATCTTCTGTAATATGTTAATCATGTAAAAGTTACTTTATTGGTCTTTCAAACAGTCTGATGTGCAAAGAGAAATATCATTTGGTCATGTTTATAATACTGCTTTGAATTCAACGTGCCAGTTTGGTTGAGAATTTTCATAACTGTACTGATGAAAAATATTGTTTTGTAGTTTTTTGCTAATAGTTTAATTATTTTACTAGTTTTTCTAGTATAAAAATGCCAGCCTCGGAGACTGGACTGGAAAAATGAGAACTTCATTCTTTGCTATAGAAGACATTTTAGAGTTGATATTGATTTTTTTTAATGTAATTGATTGGCAGAGTTTATTGATATAGCTGTTTGAACCTAGACTTTTCTTTAAGATTTATTTATTTGCATGGAAGAAGTTGTGCTTCTTGAATTCTGAAGAATAATCTTTGAGTTATATGGTACAGAGTGCCTGTGCTTGCGGAGTCCACATGCTTTCGGAGAGTTGTTCTTTCATAATGAATCAGTATTTTCCCATAGTAATTATGGGTCATTACACTAGAAGGCAACAAAGTTAGAAACTTTAAAAATAGATGTTTCTTTCAACTCAATTTACAATATGGTTGATTGTTTTTTTTTTTTTTTTGATAGGACATTCATTCTACTATGCCATTTTCTGACCATTTGCTTTTGCTTTCCTAATATGAAGCTCCATAGAACTCAAAAGACTCTGCAGACCAGATTTTCTTTCATTACTTAGATGCAGTATGAGCAACACTCCCTCCAGATCCACTTGTCCACATCATCAGTGACTCAGGGTGGTACTTACTCCTATCAGTGCTCTGAGTTTGTGAAAGACATCCTGGTAAGTTCTAGTCATGCTGCTGCTGCTTTTTTGTTTTGTTTTGTTTTGTTGTTTGTTTGTTTGTTGTCCTTTCACCAAGTGTAAATACCAAAGGTCTATACTATAGATTGCATTGTACAGTGGTATTCATTTAACCCATGTTTTGAGTACTGGCCAGTCCCAGTAGCTTCACAGTCTTGTTTCACAGTTGGCTCAGGTTTAAGGACTCCAGGACTCCAGGAGATATGGTCATAATAATAATAATCTTTCACACTGGTGAAAGATTAAGCTCCTAGTTCATTTTTTAAAAATAAGCAGTAATTTGGGTAATTTGATTCTTATTAAGTCCATGCACTTGATAGTATGTGTTTTTTGGTGAGTTTGTCCATTTTCATCTAAGCTGTTAATTTATGTGCAAAAAACTGCTCATGATACTCCTTTGCTATCCTTTAGGTCTCTGAATGCTTTAGTGAAAAACCCCTTTCATTCCTGATATTGTTATTCTCTGCTTATTTATCATTCTGACTAAAAGTTTATAATTTTATTGATGTTTTCAAACATTCAACTGATGTTTTCTATTGGATTCATTGATTATTTTTCTCTGTGTTTTTAATGAGATTGTTTCTGGTTTTTATTTTTTTTGGTTTTTTTGTTTGTTTTGTTTTTAATTCAATCTATCTGATTTGTGCTTATTTTGACCTTTCATATCCAGGTCCTTATATTTTTATTTGAGATTTTTATTGCTTTCTAATATATCATTTAATGTTATTTTTTTTTAAGTACGGGTTAGCTGAATCACAAATATTTTGATAGACATGTCTTGATTTTTATAGTGACAATTGCTTTTACCATTAAGTTACTTAGAGAACACTGTTTAAGTCTTAAATACTTGAAGATTTCCCAGACAGCTTTATGTTGTTTATTTCCAGTTAAATTAGAGACGGTTAGAAAATGGAGTCTATATAATTTAAGTATTTTTCAACTTTGATATGTGTTTTATTTAAAAATTTTTAATGTCATTATAAATTTATTTTAAAGTATAATTATTCACATAATAACCTGATTTGTTGAATGTTTTGAAGTGAATTTTTTCTTTCATTGAAAGTAAAAAGTAAGCTTTTTTTTTTTATGCAATAGACCCTGATTATGGATTCCTTTTTCTCTACTTCTCTGAGTTTCTCCCCACCTCCCATTAGATCTCCCCTTTCTGTCTTTCATTAGAAAACAAACAGATTTCTCAGGGATAATGACAAAATAAAATAAAATACATGATGAGATAGCAAGCCCAACACACATCAGAACAGGACAAAACAAACTAAAGGAAAAAGAGTCACCTCCCACCCTGGCAAAGGCACAAGAAACAGATATATAGACACAGGAATCCACATGTATAGTCATAAAAATGCAGAAGCCATAATATGTATTCAAAGGATGTGTGCGGTAAAAGAAAAAAAAAAAACAAGTAAAAAATAAAAAGGTAAAGTTAAAAAGAAAAAAAGCCCTGACACAACATTATGAGACATGGAACCTGCAAAAATGCCAACGAATCCCTTTTCTGTTGGCCAGTTTATTGCTGGGCATGCAGCCTACTCTTAAGAGTCCTTTGTTTCCCCAGTGAGACTTCCCTGGAGGAAACTAAATTTTAATTTGCAAATCATTATCAATTGTTTTAGGGACACAAGTATGAGCTATATTGGTGACTATTTTGTGTGCACTTGAAAAAAAGTGTTTACTCATTTTAAAAATGGAAATAATTATTAAATGGCCTCAAGGGATTCTTTTTAGAATAAATGATGTAATGTTTATAAGAGTTTAAGGATCGCTGCATATGGGAAGCACCAAAATAAACCCAAAGAACTCTCTGTTTTTATTGTTATGATTGTTTTCTTCTCCACCCAAGAACACATTATGACTTAACTTCCTTTTTCAGTAGTCTTATTTTTGAAGTAAACATTGACCTCATTGAGGCCTAATTTTTGATGGCTAACTTTGTTACTAACTCTTCTCTGGCTACTGTAAATAAAAAATATTTTGTAAAACATAATTTGTTAGATGTTTTCTATATGTAACCTGTAAAATTGATTATTTGTTCTCAATTCTTTCATGTATTCAGTGGCCTTGCAGTGTTAGGTGGAAGCTTACTAGCTGCAAATCTAGGTTGTTGACTGGATATTTCCTGCTCATTTTCTTTCTTCTTGTTCTGCTGCAATGACTAAGCTTTCACATACATCAATTAAGCTTTTTACTGGGCCAGTGCCAGAGGGTTCTACCTTCTCTAACACTTTCATGAGAACTTCTTTAGTATTTTGCAAACAGGGTCTAATTTGTTTAAAGACAATGTTTTTTTAAAATTTATTTATATTTTTATAAATTACAGTTTATTTACTTTGTTTCCCCTCTGTAGCCCCCTTCCTCATCCTTCCCAATCCCACTCTCCCTCCCTAATCTCTTTCATGCCCCTCCCTAAGTCCACTGAAAGGGGAGGTCCTCCTCCCCTTCCATCTGACCCTAGCCTATCAGATCTCAGCAGGACTGGCTGCATTGTTTTCCTGTGTAGCCTGTTAAGGCTACCTCACCCTCAGTGGGAGGTGATCAAAGAGCCAACCACTGAGTTCATATCAGAGATAGTTCCTGTTCCCATTACTAGGGAACCTACTTGGAGACTGAGCTGCCATGGGTTACATCTGTGCAGGGGTTCTAGGGGTTCTAGGTTATCTTCATGCATGGCCCTTCATTGGAGTATCAGTCTCAGAAAAGACTCTTGGGCCCAGAATTTTTTGATCTGTTATTCTCCTTGTGGAGCTCCTGTCTTCTCCAGGTCTTCCTATCTCCACCTTCTTTCATAAGATTCCTGCACTCTGCCCAAAATTTGCTTATGAGTCGCAGCATCTCCTTTGATAGCTTGCTGGGTAGAGTTTTTCAGAGGCTCTCTGTGGTAGGCTCCTGTCCTGTTTCCTGTTTTCTCTCTCTTCCAATGTCCATCCCCTTTGCTTTTCTGCTTGAGGATTGATCATCTTAACCAGGGTCCTCCTCATTGCTTGGCTTCTTTAGGTGTACAGATTTTAGTAAATGGAGAGAAACTTAAATCAAGCACACTGAACTCAGGGACAAGGAAAAGACTGCCCAGTCTCTCCGTATCTCTTCAACATAGTACTTGAAGTCCTAGCCAGAGCAATAAGACAACTAAAGGATATCAAGGAGATACAAATCAGAAAGGAAGAGGTCAAAGTATCACCATTTGCAGATGATAATGATAGTATGTATGAGTGACCCCAAAAATTCAACCAGAGAATTACTTCAGCTGGTAAACACCTTTAGCAAAGTGGCTTGATACAAAATTAACTCAAAAAAATCAGTAGCCCTCTTGTGTATGAAAGACAAAAGGGCTGAGAAAGAAATTAGGGAAACAACAACCTTCACAATAGCCACAAAGGACATAAAGTACCTTAGTGTGACCCTAACCAAGCATGTAAAAGACCTGTTTGAAAAAAACTTCCAGTCTCTGAAGAAAGAAATTGAAGAAGATATCAGAAGATGGAAAGATCTTCTGTTCTCATGGATCACTTAGGATTAACGTAGTGAAAATGGCCATCTTGCCAAAAGCAATCTACAGATTCAATTCAATTCCCATCAAAATACCAACACAATTCCTTAAAGACAATGTTTTAAATTCATACTGTTTGTTCAACTTTCTGAGTCCATTTGTGCGTGCTATTGTGTAGATTTGTAGAGATTGAATAGATTCTTTCCATTAACTTTTGTTGCATTCCATTAATAGACCTTTTTATTGATTTAATGATTTTGTGTTCTTGGAAAAGGCTAGCTTGGTTATAGTATGTAATGCTAAGTTGATTTATTAGCTTTAATTAGAAGTGTTGTCTTCATATTAATAAGTGAAATGTATCATGCAAACAAATTAGAAAGTTCTTATTTTTACTTTTTGGAAATTTATTTTGTCTGAGGATCATTTTTTCCCTGAAGTTGGGAAGAAGTCACTGTAATTTTTGCATATCTTCCAAAGAATTTGAAAAGCTTATTTTCTAAGATTAAAATTGCATAGGTAATTAACCTTATTACTTATATTACTAAATTCCTTTATGTCAATAATTTATACCTACTAATGTTATTTGTGCCAACAGAGTATTAATATTTTTTCATAAAATTTATTTTTATCTTTTGTATATTTATGACTACCTTCAACATATTAAATGTATAATACATATAACTAATTTCTTTATAGGAAATTACATTTTCCTTGTTAGTGTGTGTGTGTCTGGGTGTGTGTGTATTTCAGGGTTTCTCCATAGCCTTGGCTATCCTGGAACTTACTCTGTAGACAAGGCTGGCCTCACAGAGATTCACCTGCCTCTGCCTTCTGAGTGCTGGCATCAAAGGCTGGTGTCACTACTGCCTACCTTATCTCTCTCTCTCCACATACATATTTTTTCCCCCCAAGACAATAGCTCAAGCTGTTCTGGAACTTGCTCTGCAGACCAGGCTGGCCTTGAACCCACAGAGATCCTTTTGCCTCTGCCTCCTGAATGTTGGGATTAAAGGTGTGTGTCATCACTGCCAGGCTCTTATATTCTTTTGTGGGGGGGGGAGCAATCTGGGAAAATATTTCAATTCCTATCTTCCCATTATATTTCTGATGTATTCTTGATGAGTTGATTTATTGATTTTCAATTTCCTGATTCATTTTTGTTTGTGTGTACATATTTTTCTATTTCAAATTCTACTTTTCTATTTCAAATAGTGCATAGAAACGCTATGGTACTTGAATTATTTTTTGTGGCAGCATTGATTCAATAGGTAATACTCATATGTGTTTGCTTATTATTAAAATAATCAAAACTTTATTACTTGCTCTCTGTGCTCTAATATTTGTGATCTTTTATTGTACTTTTTCTTGTTTGTTTCTAGATAACTTCATTGTTGTTACTTTTTAAAATCACGTACTTCCTAGAGATTTAGTAAAAAATTTAGTTGTCCAGTTTATTTTACTTGTCGTTATTTTATGTAATGAAGCTAAAGAGTGACTACTTTGCCTTAAATAGAACATTTTTGAGTCCTAGGTTTTGTTTGTTAAATTGCTATATATAATTTCATATATATTTAATGTATCATTACACATTATCCATAGTTTTATTTTTATTTTTTGATGTTATTTTTTTTCCTTGTATAAAATTCAGAGCTTTTAACATTAAAGTTTATTTTTGTCACACACACACACATACACATATTGGTTTTTCAAGACAGGGTATCTCTGTGTAGCAATGGCTGTCCTGGAACTTTCTCTGTAGATCAGGCTGGCCTCGAACTCACAGAGATTTGTCTGCCTCTGCCTCTGCCTCCTGAGTGCTGGGATAAAAGTTGTGCACCACTGCCACCTGGCTCCTTTAATATTTTTTTAAAATTAACTTTTATTAGAGATTATCACGTGACATTTTCATATTTATCTATAATTTTATGCTATATGTTTCTAAACAAAATAAAATTGAAAATTGTCATTAAGGTTTCTTTGTAATATTCAAAATCTTATACTGATCTCTACTCCTATTTTGATTTTCTTTTTGTTGTATAACTTGCTTTGATTAATTTATTAGACCTCTGGAGTAAAAAGTCAATAAACTTTCCAAGAGGACTGGATGAATTATGTATTTGCTGAGGAGTCTTTGCATATAGAGAAGTCTATTGCAGTTGAAGGACAGTTTAGCTGGACACAGAATTCTTGGGTAAAATGTTCTCTTTAGGGACTGGGGAGATTACTCAGTGGATAAAGTGCTTGCTGTGTAAGCATGAGGGCCCAAGTGTGGATTCCTAGTACCCACATAAAAACCTATCTTGGCAATGTCTGTCTGTATCCTCAGTGATGGGGGTGGAGATAGATGGCTGCCAGGGGCTTGCTGGTCAACCATTCTTGCTGAAACAGATAGTTTCTGGTTCAGCTGTTAACATATCTGAAAGCCTTAGAAAGTTGGAGAAGTTGTTAACAAGACATCCTGTGTCAACTTCTGGTCTCCATAAAGCCCTTATGGTATTTACATCTTCATGTAGCACAGACAGAGAGAGAGAAAAAGAGGGAGAAAAAGGGTGGGTAGGGAAGGAAGAAGGAAGGGAAGAAGGGAAGAAAAGAGAGAGTCATTTTAGAAACTATTTATACAGAGTTGTCCTAACTAGTACACAGATATTTCGTGTATTAACTCATTTGGAACTTATGTGAAATCCTGCACATGGTATCCTGGTTTGAAGATTCTTCATTGAATACACAATCTGTTTAGGAAACTTGCCAAAGGTGAGTGACTGGCAAGTTGAGAATTTAAACCCAGGGGATTTTCTTTCAAAATCTATGCTAATAATCACTAGGCATTTGGTACGTTAGGTAGTCAGTATCAGTTACTGTCTCTACGTATTTGCAGATTTTAAATCATTGTATTTATTTGTAATTTATAGAAGAGATCACTGAAGAAAATTCTTCTCTTTCATGGAATGGAAAAGAATAGAAAGAAGTGCCAAGCAGAGAGCACAAAACGCGTGAAGACCTCCAGTAAGACAACATAGTGAGGTCTAGACCAGGTATGGACCATAAACTGTGGGGAACGCACTGTGTATTTAGAAACTAGATAAACAAGACTATGTGGTTTATGGTAAGGATTTTTGCTTTTTAGAAAGGACAGGAATTGAAACTCTTTACACAGTAGAGTTAGGTAATTTCCAAACTTTCTGCTTCAAGATTGGGTTGGACAGAACTCACGGGCAGTCGAGGAACCCATTTACAAAAGTGTGCAGTCAATAGATGATAATGACTGAGGCCAGGTTTTGACAGTGGAGATGGAAAGAAGCAAATTACAGAAGCAATTACAAACTAAATGTTCTATAAGTATAGGTTGGCCTAATTTGAAATCTTTTTTTTTTACACTTTGAATTACTACTTTTCATTCTTTTTGAACTTTATTTAAAAAATTCTTTTTTATTTACACTTTATTCACTTTGTATCCCCCCTGTGGTTCCCTCCCTCCTCCCCTTCCAATCCCTCCCTTCTTCCTCCTTCTGCATGCATGCCCCTCCCCAAGTCCACTGATAGGGGAGGACCCCTTTTCCTTCCTTCTGATCCTAGTCAATTAGGTCTCATCAGGAGTGGCTGCATTGTCTTCTTCTGTGGCCCGGTAAGGCTGCTCCCCTCTCAGGGGGAGGTGATTAAAGAGCAGGCCAATCAGTTCATGTCAGAGACAGTCCCTGTTCCTATTACTATGGAACCCACTTGGACACTGAACTGCCATGGACTACATCTGTGCAGGGGTTCTAGGATTTCTCCAAGCATGGTCCTTGGTTGGAGTATCAATCTCAGGAAAGATCCCTGTGCTCAGATTTTTTTGGTTCTGTTGCTCTTTGTGGAGTTTCTGTCCTCAACAGATCTTGCTGTTTCCCACTTCTTTCATTAAGATTCCCTGCACTCTGCCCAAAGGTTGGCCATGAGAAGAAGGAGAAAAGAGGGAACAAGTCAGGAGCCTGCCACAGAGGACCTCTGAAAGGCTCTGCCCTGCAGACTATCAAAGCAGATGTTGAGACTTATAACCAACCTTTGGACAGAGTGCAGGGAATCTAATTTGAATCTTGATAGTGGATTTGGAAGGATGTTTCATAGTAAATGCCAAGATTCTGGGGCTAATGTTTGGATAAAGGGTATACATGAGGAAGTAACAATTTAATGACTTTATCTTTCATGAATCAATAGGTAAGATGGACTGCTGTGAGAGTATGAGAGGCTGAAGAGCCAAAGTTTCAAGGTTTGAAATGGAAACTAAGGAAGACAAAAATGATAGAGTGTGGCATGCAAATGTTGAATTACCAAGGGTTTAAGTATTAGATTCTAAGAAAGATGGACCATGTGTATTGAAGAGACTTGCAGAGAGATGAAGCTTCTGGGTTGGAGAAATGCCCGGAAGTAGGAGAGATTGGGAGAGTTTGAGTGCCATGAGAACTTAAGCGCAGATAGAGTCTCAGGTCGGGTTTGCTTTAACACCACACTCAGCAGTGTCTGTGGAGGCCAGACCACATCCATATGCCGTAACTATATGATGAATGAATCTAGTTTTATCTGTGTGATAACTAATGGGTTTCCCTTAACATTTCAGTTCTCTAGATGAAATTCTTTAGCTTAATGATTGGGGCTTTTTTTTTTACATTAAAACATTCCTTAAATATTCAGCTCTCAGTTCCCATTTCTGAAAAGCATGGCTATATTAATGACAATACCTGCCTCATAGGTACTTGTGAGGTTTCAACCAAGTTATATGTGTGAAGTGTTCAGCTTTTGACTTAGTAGTCAGCCACTACCTATATCAAAATAATTATTAAGTTTTTATTGCTATGGGCATCCTTCCAATCTGCGAGTTTTCTGTGTTTGTATTGGCTGCATTTCTTGTTGTTCTGCCAAAATACCTGAGAGAAAAAAAAACTTAGGAGAAGATGTAATGGGGCTCACAGTTTAAGAGTGACCAGTCCATGTTTGCTTGGCCCCTGGTTGTAGATGTATATTCTCCACTTCCTGGTGAAAGAAAGCAGAGAACAAGATTGAGGAAGAGGCTAGGGCAGAGGCAGGTCTCAAGAACACATCCAAGTGATGTTCTTTCTCCAAAATTGCCGTAGAGTCATTCAACAAATACCTGCTTTACACTTACTGTGTATGAATATTAGGTTGGTTTATGATTAGTCCAACCATTATGATTAGAGCCCTCTCATAGCCTAACTGGTTCTGTCAATCCCTCACAAGTATTCCCAAAGATGTACTTTATTAATCTTTTAGGCAGTCATCATCGCTGTCTTACCCATGAATCTTTCAGTTTTTAGTAGAGCTTGGGTACCACCACTCTTTTAGATCTTTTTTGTACCACACACAAGTTCTCTTTTGAGAGGCTGATGAGTCCCAATTCCGAATCTGAATGGGACATGTAGCTTCAGTATCCAGGTAGGAGCCTTGGAGAGTGTGTAAGTGCCCTTATTTTATTTTCTGATCACAGTGGATCAACATGTTCAAGTAGAGATAATGAACTTGTAATCTGGAAACACTTGGATGATGATGAAAATACCATTGTCTCTCCTCTGTGGAAACCATGCGGATCTTCAGTTTTTCCCTAAAATTGAGAGTATGAAGTAGAGCCATGACATGTGTGTCTGGGGGATCCACCACCATCACAGGAATAGCAAAGGAATACTCAGAGAAGTGGTTCTTTAGGACCACTTAGAACCTTACTAATGCTGTGACCCTCTAATACAGTTTCTCATGTTGTGGTGGCCCCCAACTATAATATAATATTTTTGTTTCTACTCCATGACTATAATTTTATTACTGTTGTGAATTGTAATTATCTATGTATTCTGATGGTCTTAGGAGACCCCTGTGAAAAGGTCATTCAACCCACAAAGGGTTCACAACCCACAGATTGAGAACCACTACTTCAGAGGAACCCCAAGAGAGGACTCAGCAGAGACCAGAGCAGAAATATGCTTGGGTTGGAATATTTTGAACTCCTTGATTAGACCTGTGTAAATCGGACTGTATTCTAGATCTCCAATCATGTGAATTAGCACATTTAATTTACTGTTCAAAGTACTTAAATTAGGATTTTGTTATGTGTACTGTGTATTCATAATTGATTTATAATTTTCATTACAAATGTGATTTCTTTACCTCATTCTTATATGGAACAAAAAAGATTTATTCTTTTAATAATCTCATGTAGAAATTCCATTTCTAGCATAATCAATAGATATTAGGCCATTAGTTATTACCTATATTTATTTCAAAATAAGTTAAACTTCTAGAGAAAAGCAATATTTTGAAACTCATTTTTTGAAAGAATTATGTTATGATTCTCATGGGACTAGGCCAATTATATTTCTACATACAAATTAGTTTTGATCAGTGTTTCATTTCAGTTTTAAATACAAAACAAATATATCACACAAATCTATTTTATTATTCATTATAAAGCCGAGTTCAGCACTTTGTTATTTAGTATCCACTATTAAACTTCTGTGTTTCTTCAGCCTTTAAAATTTGAGAGACTATGGCTTTTATTATTCAGAGAGAACCCTTGAAAAAGAAGAAAATCTGAAAGCAGATAGAACTGGGTTTTGAGCTCAGCCTTGCCGCTTACTTGCTCAGTGAACTTGAGTGAGTTGTTTAACTCTGAGTCTCAAGTTTTTCTTCATAAATTGGGAATGACAGAACGACTTCCTGAAGAACATGAAATGAAGACTGTGTAGTCACATGGAGCTCTTAGCTCTTTTAAAAACCCTTCAGACCTCAGAAGACCCAATTTCCCTCACTGTCCCCAATTAAAAGCCAAAATATTTATCATAAGGGCACACCAACAGATATATTTTTTTAATTAAAAGTATTAACTGTTTTCTTTACTAGATTGTGAACATACCATGAAAAAGGGCTAACAATAGAGTTTTGTTTTGTTTTGTTTTTTGTTTTTAGGGACAGGTTTCTCTTTGTAGCCTTGACTGTCCTGGACTCACTTTGTAGATAAGGCTGGCCTCCAACTCAAGGATATTCACCCGCCTTTGCCTCCCAGAGTGTTGGGCTTATAGGCGTGAGCCAGCACATCAGGCTTAATGATAAGTTTTTACTTTGTCTGTTGTTGTGTGCAATTTTATGTCACCTTTAAATTTACATTAAATCATGTATATTTATTGTCATTGTAGGAATGCCTGTGATCCTGGGAACACTATACATATCAGAAGGCACACAGAGAATTTTGAATTAGGTTCTCGACCATGGTATCTATACATCAGTTTATTTGCAGATTGTTCTGTTTTGTTTTTGTTGGAGGGCTTATGTTGCTTCATTTAGTTTTTGACCTCACATGATTTTGTGTTGCTGTGTAGCTCATAATAAGGATATTGGAAAAATATGTGTGCAGTCACGCTGAAAACTGCCCACTTAATACGAGCACAGAGAGAAGCACCTCCTCCTTTGTTTTATCCTTATTTTTGAAGCAATTTCAACACTTGGATGTGAAGTGTAGAGGAAGGGCCTTTGTCTTTTGTAGTGCCTTTTTCTTTCTTTCTGTAAATACCTTGAATGATTTTCATGTGAAGGAAATTTTACTTTCCCCCTGGATCTCAGTTCTAGCTTAAACAACCAGAAACCATTTATATACCTTGCCCAGAGGCCTTCACGTGGTCATGCCAGTTGGATCCTTTCTCCATTCCTAGCTGGAGACTGAGCAGTAGTAGCTAAGGAACCTCATCAAACACAGGAATAAACATATTCAAGTCTGAGTCTGTCTAAACATGGGTATAACCACCCCAATGACTGAGCTTTCCTTTTTGCTGTGCAAGTTGAATTCAGGAGAGAGACATCAGCCTTGGAAAGAAATAAAAGACACAAGTAGATAAACAAAGTGTTGCCTTCTGTGAGGCTTCTCTATGGTATGGTAGTTACACTTAGAAGCAAGACTCACAATGACTGCATGATTAAAATCCTGGACCTGGTGTCTTGGGTTCGATTCCCTAGCTGCCACTTACTCACCAATCGGCATTTGAAGGGCACTCTTTGTATGCCTCTATGCTGTAGAGGTAATGAGCAGAAAGCAAAGATAAATAAAACAAGCATTTGTAACAGAGCCCGTCTTAGTTATTTTTCTGTTGCTGTGATAAAACATCACAACAACTTATGAAAGGAAGCATGGAATTGAAAAGAGTCTGTGACTGCAAAGGGTAGTAGAATTCATGAACATCATGGTGGGGAGCCTGGCAGCGGGTAGGCATATTGTCAGAGCAGTAGCTGAGAGTTCACATCTTGTGAGAACAATCATGAGGTGGAGAGAGAGAGAGACAGACAGAGATAGAGAGAGACAGAAAGTGGGAATAGCATGAGCTTTTGAAGAGAACTGGGAATAGCATGAGCTTTTGAATCCTCAGTGTCCACCCCTGGTGACATACCTCCTCCTCCAAGGCCACACCACCTAATCCTTCTCAAATAGTTCTACTAATGACTGATCAAGAACTAAAACATATGAACCTGTAGGAGCCGTTCTCATTCAAACCACCAAAGAGCCTTACACTGTAAATCCTAAACATATTAATTCTGCTTACTGTTATATTTCTGGATGAGTGTTTGGAATTTAAGAATACTATAAATAGATATTTCATGTGAATAAATTAAAATTATTTTGCATTGATACAAGATATGGAGTTAAGATTATATAAACTTGATCATGAGGGAATCAGTGAGAATACTTTTTATTAACTTACACTATGGAAATGATAATTGTTTTCTTACAAATTTTACTGACATCTCTCATTCAGAAATTTCTTTATAAGCACAGGAAACATGCTTTATAAGCAAGACCTAAAGGGAAAAGAGACCAGCATGTTTTGGATTTTAAAGCAGTGCTTTTGTTATTTCTTTTTTATTCCTTTAATTATTTTTATTTTTATTAATTACAGTTTATTCACTTTGTATCCTCTGTGTACCTCTCTCCCTCCTCCCCTCCCAAGCCCACCCCCTCTGCCCCACCATGTCCCTCTCGCAGTCCACTGAAAAGGGAGGTCCTCCATTGTTATTTCATAAGCACTGTGTACCGACCCCTCCCCACACACTCCAGGTCTCTGTTTACCTCCTGTTTTCACTGAGATTCTTGAAAGGATACTCTCCATTGGACATTACAGTCTATTACTTATTTTTCTCTTGGATCTAACACAGTTATTTCCTTGCAGCTGGCTGCTGCTGAAACAAAACAAAGCAATATAACAACAAAATGAAACAACAGCAACAACAAACCCACAACATGCCCTCATTGGTCCCTACTGTTGGACAGTTCATAGCATCACATACTGTCTTTTTTCTCCTCCTTTCTGAAGCTTCTTTTTCGCTCTGGCTTTCTTTATTCCTAATTCTCCTGCATTCTTATTTCCTTCTTAATCTCTCTGGATACCATTTGTCATTGTTTCTTAAATTACAGTTTTGCAGGATTCTTCCCTCAGAGACACCATTATTTCCCCCTTAGATTGTCTGAGCTGATAACACATGCTAATAAATTCATGTACCACCTTTAAACTGTTTCAATGTCTATTTTTTAGTTTATATGAACTTAGATGAGGTAATAAACTAAGTGCCAGTGGAAAGATTTCTTTCAAGACTCTTGGTTAAAAAGGATGCAAAGAGAATGCTGGACAGTCAGGACATAGGGTGTGCCTCACAGAGTGTTTACTCATTTCCTTGCACATCACCTAAACTTCCCTTTGGTAAATCCACTTTATGAACAATGTGACCACAGCCCTTTTTCATCCATAGTCTTACTATTTAGTCTTAGCGTTTCTCATACTTTTTACCCCCTACAATATGCATTGTAGGTAAAGGAAAGACTACAAAAAAAAAAAATAAGACCATCAAATTCTCAGAAAAAGAGAAAGATAGATAAGTAGATCCTCTCAGTTAAAGTGTGGTTGTCTGAGAAATTTTGCAACAAGATGAAATCTGGAGCTATTGATCATCAAAATTTGACCAAATAATCCTAAAATCAATGACAATTTAGAGGAGATGTGTTCAGTATTCTCAAGGGATTATCTGTGCTACTAAATAGCACTAGCGCTCAAGGCTGTCTCAGTGCAATCCTAAAAGTGTTTCTCGACTGAGCACTAAAAATCCGTCAAGCACACATTTAGAGTTAATCCTACCACCTTACTGCCAAGCCATCCTTGGGAACTGGTAGAAGACCCTCTAGCAATGTCAAGGTTCAGCAGTCCTTCATTCAGGGTGGAACTCTCACCCTGACTCTCCATGACGGCCACTTGGTACAAGACTTAACATTTAGTTTCTTGAGAGAAGCCCAGTTACTTTTGTTAACGTTGTAACTGTCTACTGGGCATCTGCCATACTTGAATAAATACTTGTTAGTTTGCATTTTTGTTTGTTAATTTTGTTATAATTTTCACCATTATTTCATACACATAAATAATAAAATATGATCATATCCATCCCATTTTCTCCCTCCAAACTCCATTTCTTTCACCAACATGTTCCCCTCCCATCTTCCAACTCTGATTCTCTCTAACTCTTTCGATGACCCACTAAATTTAGTTAGTGATGCCAATGTGTGTGTTTGAATTTGGGGCCATGTGCTGGAAAATGGGAAGCATACCTGTGACCACATGCTGAAACAAACAAACAAACAAACAACTCTCATTCCCCCAGCAGCTGTCAGACACCAGCAGTCCCTCATTAAAGAGTAGTGCCTGGAAAGCACTTCTCTCATCCATGCTAGAATTTTAGCTGGATTATTCCTGTGTTGTGATTAGCTGCTTTGAGTTTATGAGTGCTGTAGCCATATCATCCAGAAGACATCCTTTCACAGCATTGCTCCCCATCCCATTGCCTTCTTTAGCAGGGTGATTTCATGACCTAGCCTCACCTATCCAAACTCTGCCCAGCACTTACAATGTCCATTTCCCTGTGAAACCTCCCCCATGACTGACAGTTCTCTTCCTGAACACTCTTCCCATCAGCTTCTGTTCTCATTACTCTACTTCGTGGCTCATGTTGTGATAACTTACACACTTGTTTTTTCTTATGCAGTAGGTTCAAGCATTTTAAAGTCAAGAGCGTTCTTTTGTGCTTATTCTTGTCTTCTCCAGCAGTGTTTGGACCTTCAGTTATTGTTTGCAGCATGAAATTGAAATAGCATATGAATCTGGGGGAACCTGAACTATTAGGAGCACACACATCTCCATATCAGTCTGTGCTAAGTTTTACAGAATGCCCTTGTCTTCTTTATACTAGAAAAGTTTATTTTATAATCAAAATTATGTATATGCTGATGGATAGAAGGATCTTTAGAAGAGCGATCTGTGGACTTAGCCCTGAAACCCTTACAAAGTGCTGAGGCATTAGAGTGTTATCAGAAGCCAGCTCTGCTTTTCTGTTGTTTGTTTTGAGACAGGATCTCTTGTAGACCAAAGTAGCCTTGAACTCCTGATCCACATGCCAACACCTACAAGTACTATAAGTATAATCTTGTGTAATCATGCCCTCTTGAGATCACAGACTCTAGATCTAGACTGAACCTTGTTTCTGCCACTGATAAGCTGTGACCCGAGAAAGCTACTTCCCCCAACAAGCCTCCTTTTTAGCCTCTGGGCTACAGGTAGAGAAGGCACTCCTCTCTCAGGAGGTTGATGAGAGAATGAAATAAACACATATGTGCAAAGTGCTTAGGACGGTACCAATACATGGTACTCAGTAGATTCTAGAAACAAATTCTTATTATTAGTTCACTGAGTCATGTGTGTCTGCCTCTCTTTTAGAAACATGAACTTCAGATTGGTCAGTGCTGTCTTTTCTTAACTTTGTAGTTAAATGACCACCACAGTGGTACACACTAAACACTGAAAAAAAAAAAAAAAGAATCTGGAAGAGAATGTCTCCCTGCTCTAGAAGTCACTGGATTTCCTTGCTTCCTGCAATGGGGCATCCAAACAACTTTCTTTGTTGCCCACATCAACTTCATATTTAATCCTGCTGTTTTTCATTTGCTTTATAATTCAATCATAATGAACTTTGAAACCCACTCCAACTTCCAAGAATCTCTAGGGACTTGCTTCATCAGTCTGACATCACATTCATTTACATTTCTGATTTTTTTTTCATTTCCTTGTATGAGGTCTAAGCGTGGTTCCAGTAAAACACTTTTAAGATTGCATTACACATACTGTGTGCTATTTATTTCTGGCTACATGTTTAAATTAACAAGCAAGAAATTGCTTATGCTCCGGTTAGCTGTTGCAAACTGTAATGCTATATCTACTGCAATTGAAAAAATTGGATTCTGACTATTCTTTTGTTACATCTAAGCTAACAGTTTAAATGGAAAATATTTATATGGACACATGGCCAACTAGAGTTCAAGGAGAAGTTGATTATTTTCCAAAGCTGGTAAATTCTTCTCTGGTCCCCATGATAAATAATTATCTATCCTCTGGCAGGATTGTTCTGAAAGAGCCGATACATCACTTTCAAAAACATCTTTCTATGTTGGTTTATTTTGTTTGGTGGGAAATTACTTCTTATATAGTCCTGAAGAACAATGTAGTGTTGAGTGAGTCACCATTTTCTAAAATAGCTGTTGAGTATTTGAAAGTGGATATTTTAAATCTGACTTAAATAATATATTATATTGATGGTCTGAATCCTGAAACACACACAATTTCATATTACTTTACTGGTGAGGAAATACAAACAACTAGAGATTTTAGAAGTTTCCAATTGTCACACATTTGCCCACTGAATTACTCTTTGCACTCAACAACCAGCTTAAGAAATTTGTATTTAAAAGAAATTATTTATTTACTTATTTGTTTATTACAATTTATTCACTTTGTATCCCAGCTGTAGCCCCCTCCCTCGTCTCCTCCTAGTCCCACCCTTCCTCTCTTTTCTCCCCCTCTGCCCTTTCCCTAGCCCACTGATAGGGGAGGACCTCCTCCTTTTCTCTCTGACCCTAGTCTATCAGGTCTCATCAGAGCTGGCTACATTGTTTTCCTCTGTGGCCTGGCAAGACTGCACCTCCCAGGGGTAGGTGATCAAAGAGCTGACCATTGAGTTCATGTCAGAGACAGCCTCTACTCCCCTTATTAGGGAACCCACTTGGAAACTAAAGTTGCCTATGGCTTCCTCTGAGCAGGAGTTCTAGGTCCTCTCCACTCATGGTCCTTGGTTGGAATATTGGAAGAGGCTGAAACCTCACTCAGAAGGGCAAACAGGCTAGACATCAGAAGTAGGAGAAGACAAGGAACAAGATAGAGCCTTCCACAAGGACCTCTGAAAGACTCTACCCACCAGGGTATTGAAGGAGATGCTGAGACTCATAACCAAACTTTGGGCGCAGTACCAGAATCCTTATGGAAGAAGGAGATAGAAAAACCTGGAGGGGACAGGAAGTCTATAAGAAGAACAACAGAGCCAAAAAACCTGGGCTCAGAGGGTTCTGCAGAAATTTGTATTTTTAAGAGGCCATGGTACTGGCATAGAAACAGAATGGTGGATCAATGGAACCGAACAGAGGACCCAGAAATAAACCCACACACTTATGGACACCTGATATTTGACAAAGACACTAAAACCATACAATGGAAAAAAGATAGCATCTTCAACAAATGGTGCTGGTCCAACTGGATGTCTACATGTAGGAAAATGAAAATAGATCCATCCTGATTGTAGCCCCTTCCACCTCTCCTTCTGGTCCTTCCCTCTAAGTTTTCCCCCTATCTCCCCTTTCCTACTCCTCAGAAAAGAGGAGGTCCTCACCAACCACCACATCAAGTGGCATCAGAACTGAGCACATCCTCTTATCCTGAGATTCAGATTTCTTAATTATGAGATTTTTACTCATGTATTTTCATCATTTTTGTGTTAAAGTTTGTATGTGTGATAGAGAGAGAGAGAACTTTTACATATTTTGCGTACTCTGAGTACACATATTAAATACATCTTTTTTCTAGTCTCTAGATTATATTGTGATTTTTTAAACTATTTTATTGAACAGGCAATTTTAATCTTTTTCTTTTTTTTTTTCAATGCAGTTTATTCAGGAACCTTGAACAATCATCTGACCCTGGGGAAAGCCAGCCCACAGCTTAAATAGCCTCTGGGTAGCCAACCCAGGCGTGCCATGTGGGCAATGCAGATAGGTCCACATACATGGAAGCAAGCCAGATCCTCAGCCTTAGCCAAATGTGGAATTTTGACAAATTTATTGGTCCTTGTTTTTTTAAATTTCATACTCAAAATTCATTAAACTGTTCTCTTTCCTTCAGAAATTCTTAATTTATGACTTTCATATTTTAGTTTTAATCCTCTTTAAATTTATTTTTATGTATGTCATAAGCCATTCTTTTTATATATAGCTAATAAAATACCAGCACATTCTTTCTTAATTTTAATTTATTTTTTATATTAATTACAGTTTATTCACTTTATAACCCAGCTATAGTCCCCTCCCAATCCTACTCTCCCTCCCTCATCTCCTCCTTTCCAAATCCACTGATAGGAGAGGTACTCCTCCCCTTCCATCCTACCCTAGGCTATCAGGTCTCATCAGGACTGACTGCATTGTCTTTCTCTGTGGCCTGGTAAGGCTGCTCCCCTTTCAGGGGGAGGTGATCAAAGAGCCAGCAACTGAGTTCATGTCAGAGACAATCCCTGTTCCCCTTACTAGGGAACCAATTTAGATACTGAGATGCCATGGGCTATATCTGCAGTACAATCTTTTCTGTTTGTTTTTGGATATCTTCTTCCTATTTGTAATTTTTACTTCCATTTGTTTCCCTGTGTAAGCCTTATTTCTTGTCATTATTTAAATTTTTTTTCCCTAATAAGTCTGTTTCCATTTTTCAAAAGTCTTTTCTCTGCTAACTTTTTGCATTTTTTTTGGTAGATTTGCTCTCACTACCCCTTCCTTTCTATATAATGTGTCAATATTAAAAGGATAATACTGTTACAAGTTACACCTCCATTTCAGCTGTTTTGCTCCCTTGCTCCAGCATTCTCCATCTGAGTGACCACAGATACCTTACAGACATCACTTATACAACTTAACTCATTGTGTTTCCTCTCTGCTGTTCTTCCTGGTTTCCCCCATTTTTGTGTCTTCTCCTTTTGGTGGTCTAGACATCCAGCATCAGGTCCACACTGGAGCTTAAGATTGCCCTTACCTCCAGGGCATTTTCAGATACATCGCTGACGCTCAAGAAATTAGCTCCTGGCCTTAGAATTGTACATGTTTCTTTCCTCCTGGACTATTGAGGCTGGTTTTGACCATTTACTTTAGACGGAAAGCAGCAGAGTAAACATGCTAGGTAATTTTCCACCTAAGGACAAGGAGACTTCCCATCACTTCTTGTCCCTATGTGTCAACAGAAGGAAACCAATAAGCAGGTCATTTGTCAGGGCCCCACTCATTATCATGAGCTCTGCATTCTACATACTTGTCCGTGTCCAGCACTTAAATTCTCTATGCAGGGCATCCATGACTGGGCCAGTTAGCAAGGAGGATCTGCCGTTGTTTTCCGTATCCTATTGACTCCAATCAATATTCTTCTGTAGCTATTATACTTTTTCTGTAGGTCTGATGGTTTGGACTAGACATGGCACCAACATATGCTCCTTTAAGCACTCACAAATGATGAGTAGGTACCAACAAATAAGAAACAGTGCAGAGAGCTGACATTGTCCTGATGAAATGAGATGGTATGCTTAATTAGGGGAGAAATACACGATGTTTAATAAATAGTAGTAAATAGTAATATGTTTATTGCACCAGAGCTCTTGCTGCTTTTCATTATGTGTTTCACAGTTAAATTAATTGTTCTCTAAAGTCAACTCTGAGTTGGGTGTGGTAGTACACAACTTTAACCCCAGCACTCAGGAGGCAGAGGTAGATGGATCTCTGTGAGTTTGAGGCCAGCCTGGTCTGTATAGTGAGCTTCAGGCCAGCCAGGATTGCATAGTGGGATCCTGTCTCCAAACAACAAAAACAAAAAAACAAAACAAGACTAACTAAACAAACAAAATAAACTCTTGTGATTCAGACCCATACTATTGCTCTAATTTCACTTCTATTGTTATGAAAAAATACTGTGACAAAAGCAATTTAGGGGAGAAAGGGCTTTTGTAATTTCAGGAAGTCCAGACTGAACCTAGCAACTGCTAGTCACATTACAGCCACAGTGAAGACCCAGCCTATTGTGGGTGATACCATTCCCTCAGCAGGAAGTCCTGAACTGTACAAGAGCAGAGAAATCGAACTGAGCTCAAGCAAGCCAGTGAAAATACTCTTTCTCCTCTAATTTGCTTTTGTCATGGTATTTTATCACAACAATAGAGGTCTTCCCATATCAATTAAATCAGTCCCTCACAACCCTGTGTAGAAACCCCTGATTAAGAGTGTCTCTCCAAGTGATTCTAGCTTGTGAAAGTTGACAATTAAATTGACATCACTCATTCATAGCGCAGCTTAGAGCATGGACTATAAAAAGTATGTGGAGACTAAGTGAATTAGAGAATCAATGCTTATTACAAATGACTTGGTCAGACTCTTTGGAGGAAGTTTTAGGAGAAAGAGAGAAAATCATGACAATATTGGGCAAATCAAAATGAACACTACTACGGAGAGAAAAGTATTCAAATATCAGTCATACTATTTGTGTGAACTCTGAGATGCTAGATTGAAAGATGCTCTTCATTTACTATGTAAGTGATGCTGGTAGAGCTGGCAAACAATTTGGAAAAAAATAGAATATGTCTCTATCTAACACCATATGGTAAAATAAAATCCAGATGGATTAATCATTTCTGTGGAAAAAGTAAAACCAACAAACTTTGGAGGAAAATAGTTTGGGGTGAGTGAATATTTGACCTTGAGCAACAAATTCTAAGAATGCCACCAAAGAAGATATTGTCCTGGTAAGTTAGTCTCAATATACAAATATCCATTTTAATTGTATTTCTTATTTTTGTATCATTTCTCCCTTTCTCTTTCCCCCTTCAACTCTCCTCATGTACTGCCCCCCGCCCACTGTCTTTCAAATTCATGACCTCTTTTTATACAGAAACTTTTTTTTTTCCCAAAAGAAGAAAAACAAATTGCCAATAAGAGTGTGGGAAAAGGTCACCATTAGTGATTCCAAAATTTCCAATTAAAACAAAGAAACATTGGAAACAAGAGCATAGGGAATGCAAGGCCAGCCTTGGCTACATGGTGAATTTGAGTACATCTTGAGTCACACAAGACTCTTAGAAAAATAAGAGAAAAACAAACTTTGAGATTCCCACTTAGCCAAACAAACAAACTAAAACTTAAATAAAATATATGTGTTCAGTCATTAGGTAAGTTCTAGAGAGGTCTTGTCATTGATAGTTAATGTACTGTACAATAATGTAATAATATTATAATGTACAATGGTGTAATAATGTAATGTACAAGCATGTAATATTGTATAAATAATGTATTGTGTACTTGAAATTTATGTGAAGACAAGACCATGGCATCATCTCTGTCATTTGGTTAGGTAAATTAGCATGTAACCCTTTCGCAGTTTTGGGGAAAGAGGTATCACTGTGAACTGTGCTGCACATCAAACTGGGAAGCAATTTGGTAATCTCCATCAAAAACCTTAAATATGAACTTATTTTTATCTTAGGAGATGAGCTCAAGGCATTTATAATATTTTATCCAAGAAATAACCATAAGAACATCAAAGTGTTCACAAAGGGAACTATAGCAGTATTTCATTTCACAATGACAATGATGTTCATGTGGTGATTTGTGTCTTAGTTTCTTAGATGTTATATGGGTCAATGTGAGTCAGGACCAGCTAGTTTGGTTTTATACATCAGTACTATGAGCTTGGCCAATCTTGGCCAATGTGAGTTTGAGATATGTCTGGATATACGTAAAAAAAAAAAAAAAATGCTTCTGAGTTTGCAACTGAGACTTCAAATTAAGAACATGGCAAATTCCCCAGTGTAATAAATTCTACTCCAAGAAAACTTTTGGGACCCAGCCAGATTCCCCAGGGAACAGATCCTTTGCCTCTCAATCTGCCAAGCAAGGATACTTTTTCTCTTTATTGAAAACTTCTGCGATAGGTATTAGCTGTCTATTGCTCACTAACCTACAACCACAAGCTTAGCAGCTTTCAAACCTTGAACCCTTAGCTCACAGTTCTGTGGTTCAACAACAGAGCTCAGCTGTCGTCTTTTGTTTAGGGTTTCAGCAGGTAGGTGTCAAAGCTGATTGACTGGGAGCATATGTAGAGGCTAAAGTCTGGAGCCATTTCCACTGGCATGCAGATTGGTAGCAGAATCCACATATTTACAGCTGTGAAACCAAGGTCCCTATCTCTGATAGCTCTCAGCAGGCTACTCTCAGCTCTATGGTCCTCATTCACGCCCTCCTCTGTCTGTTTTCAGATTCACCCACAGCTCATCAAATACTTTCCTTGCTTTCAATTTTTATTTTCTGTTCTGTTCCCAGGCAGAGAATTCAGGCTGTGGTAAACTGGGTTCATTATAATTATTTCCCTTCCTACTACTGTAGCCAATTCATCAATGACCTCTAATTACATTCTCAAAATCCTCCCCTTTTTTGAATAATATTCATATCCTGAAAATTAGCCTGAGGAATTTTGGTGAGGAGAAGACCATTGGATTCTGGTTTCACATGATGCCTCCTTGTGAGTTATTTTCAGTCTTTGACACTTGATACAAAGAATAAAAATATCGAATGCAGGAGGCAGTTCTTGCTGTATAGAGGTGATGATGACACATTCTTTGTATGTGTGTGTATGTGTGCATGCCGCTCGTTTATGTATGTGTGCACACATTCATGCACATGCAGAGACAAGTGAAAGATTTTAGATACTCTGCTCTATTTTGCTCTGCATTATCCCCTTAAGAAAGGGTTTCTCATTGAACCTGAAGCTAGGCTGGAGTCCCCAGAGGTCCTTTTGACTCTACTTGCTACAATCCTGGGGTTGCAGATACTTGTTACCACAACTAGTGCTTCTTCTTCTTTTTCTTCTTCTTCAGGTGAGTGCTGGCAATTTGAACTCAAGTCCTCATGCCTGAGGCAATAAAAGCTCTCACCCACTGAACCATCTCCTCACCCTAAAAGGTGAGAACTCACAGTCTTACAATTTGGAATCATAGATCCGGGTAGGGAGCAATGTTGTTGGGTGAGGATGGTTGGCTGGGGTCTGTGGAGAGTTAGCCCTGGCAGACTATTGCCATGGGAAAACCAGTGCTGTCTGCTAGAGCTTTCACAGTTCCAAAAGGCGCATGTTTATATACACATCCTTGATATTTAAAAAAATAACACATCAAGTAAGCCAAATCCAAACTATACACATCACCAGCTTTCAGGCTCGGCTTTGATTTCTTCCCCTGCTATAGTATTTGTGAAAAAATTCAAATTGAAAGAGTTAGTTGACATACCCAAAGCCAGCTAGGTTTTGGGTGACAGGGCTGAGATGAGAAAGTCGAATGAACTAACTCAGTTCCCCACTCTTTTTATTGTTTGTTTGTTATGTTTTGTTTTGGAGACAGGGATTTGTTATTTCTTTTTTTCAAATGTCATAATTTCAGTTTTCTTTATGGCCAAATAAAATCCCACTGTATATAAAGTATCACACTTTCTTTATCCATTTATCTGCTGATACACAGATCACCTGTCTCAATTTCTTGGCTATTGGGAATAAAGCATCAGTAAACATGATGTATAAGCACCTCTGTAGTTGCACTCAAGGTCTTCTGAGTTTAGACCCTGGAGTAGTGTAACTGCATCCACAGTACACTAAAACAAAGCAATGGGACTCAGAAGATTACTAGTGCCGCAATGTGTATATGCATGTGTGAGGGAAGCAATTCATGAAACCAGATAAAGGAACACGAAGATAAAAGTTTAAGTGGGGAGAGGGCTACAAAAGGTGTGCTACTGGGAAAGGAAGGAGAACATCTGGAGAAATACAGGAGAGAAGAAGAGAGAGGAAGGAGGAATAATTAAAAAAAAAGTATGTTAAACCCTAGAAAAAGAAGAAGCAGACACACCAAAAAGGAGTAGATGGCTGGAAATAATCAAACTCAGGGCTGAAATCAATCAATTAGAAACAAATAAAACAATTCAAAGAATCAATGAAACTAAGAGCTGGTTCTTTGAGAAAATCAACAAGATAGACAAACCTTTAGCCAAGCTAACTAAAAGGCAGAGAGACACCATCCAAATAAACAAAATCAGAAATGAAAAGGGGGATATAACTACAGACACTGAGGAAATTCAAACAATAAATAGGACTTACTTCAAAAGTCTATACACAACAAAATTTGAAAATATAAATGAAATGGACAATTTTCTTGATCGATTCCACTTACCAAAGCTAAATCAGGACCAGGTATATCACTTAAATAGTCCTATATCCCCCAAGGAAATAGAAGCAGTCATCGAAAGTCTCCCATCCAAAAAAAGCCCAGGACCTGACTGTTTCAGTGCAGAATTCTACCAGACATTCAAAAAAGAGCTAACTCCAATTCTCTTGAAACTATTCCACAAAATAGAAACAGAAGGAACATTACCAAACTCATTCTATGAAGCCACAGTCACCTTGGTACCTAAACCTCACAAAGACCCAACAAAAAAACAGAACTTCAGGCCAATCTCCCTTATGAACATTGATGCAAAAATACTCAACAAAATACTTGCAAACCGAATACAAGAACACATCAAAGATATCATCCACCATGACCAAGTAGGCTTCATCCCAGGTATGCAGGGGTGGTTCAATATACGGAAATCCATTAATGTGATCCACCATATTAACAAACTGAAAGAAAAAAAACCACATGATAATCTCCCTAGATGTTGAAAAAGCATTTGGCAAAATCCAACATCTATTCATGTTTAAAGTATTGGAGAGATCAGGGATACAAGGCACATATCTAAACATAGTAAAGGCGATATACAGCAAGCCTATAGCCAACATCAAACTGAACGGAGAGAAACTTAAAGCAATCCCACTGAAATCAAGGACAAGACACAGCTGTCCACTCTCTCCATATCTCTTCAACATAGTTCTGGAAGTCCTTGCTAGAGCAATAAGACAGTTGAAGGAGATCAAGGGGATACAGATTGGAAAGGAAGAAGTCAAATTATCACTATTTGCAGATGATATGATAGTATACGTGAGTGACCCCAAAAACTCTACCAGGGAACTCCTACAGCTGATAAACACCTTCAGCAAAGTGGCTGGATACAAAATTAACTAAAAAAAAAATCAGTAGCCCTCCTGTATACAAAAGACAAAAGGGCTGAGAAAGAAATTAGGGAAACAACACCCTTCACAATAGCCACAAATGACATAAGGTACCTCAGAGTAACCCTAACCAAGGAAGTCAAAGACTTGTATGAAAAAAATTTCAAATCTCTGAAGAAAGAATTAGAAGAAGATATGAGAAGATGGAAAGATCTCCCATGCTCATGGCTTGGTAGGATTAACATAGTAAAAATGGCCATCTTACCAAAAGCAATCTACAGATTCAATGCAATGCCTATCAAATTACCAACACAATTCTTTACAGACCTGGAAAGAAAAATTCTCAAATTCATATGGAATAACAAGAAACCCAGAATTGCTAAAACAATCCTCTACAATAAAAGATCTTCTGGAGGTATCTCCATCCCTGATCTTAAGTTGTACTATAGAGCAACAGTTTTAAAAACTGCATGGTACTGGCATAGAAACAGAATGGTGGATCAATGGAACCAAACAGAAGACCAAGAAATAAACCCACACACTTACGGACACCTGATTTTTGACAAAGATGCCAAAACCATACAAAGGAAAAAAGATAGCATCTTCAACAAATGGTGCTGGTCCAACTGGATGTCTACATGTAGAAAGATGAAAATAGATCCATATTTATCACCCTGCACAAAACTGAAGTCCAAGTGGATCAAAGATCTCAACATAAAACCAGACACATTAAATCAGCTAGAAAAAAAGTGGGGAATACCCTAGAACTCATTGGTACAGGAGAAAACTTCCTGAAGAGAACAGCAACAGCACAGGCTCTAAGAGCAACAATCAATAAATGGGACCTCATGAAACTGAAAAGCTTCTGCAAAGCAAAGGACACCGTCATCAAAACAAAGCGACTGCCTACAGATTGGGAAAGAATCTTCACCAACCCTTTGTCTGACAGAGGACTCATATCCAGTATATATACAGAACTAAAGAAGCTGAAAAGCAGCAAACCAAGTAATCCACTTAAAAAATGGGGAAGAGAGCTAAACAGAGAATTCTCTGTAGTGGAATATCGAATGGCAGAGAAGCACTTAAAGAAATGCTCATCCTCATTAGCCATCAGGGAAATGCAAATCAAAACAACCCTGAGATTTCACCTTACACCCATCAGAATGGCCAAGATCAAAAACTCAAGTGACAACACATGCTGGAGAGGTTGTGGAGAAAGGGGAACCCTTCTCCACTGCTGGTGGGAATGTAAACTTGTACAACCACTCTGGAAATCAATTTGGTGCTTTCTCAGACAACTAGGAATAGTGCTTCCCCAAGATCCAGCTATACCGCTCCTAGGCATATATCCAAAAGTGGCTCAAGTACACAATAAGGACATTTGCTCAACCATGTTTGTAGCAGCCTTATTTGTAATAGCCAGAAGCTGGAAACAGCCCAGATGCCCCTCAGCTGAAGAATGGATGCAGAAATTGTGCTACATCTATACAATGGAATATTACTCAGCAATGAAAAATAAGGAAATCATGAAATTTGCAGGTTAATGGTGGGACCTGGAAAGGATCATTGTGAGTGAGTTGTCCCAGAAGCAAAAAGACACACAGGGTATATACTCACTCATATAGACATACAACATAGGACAAACCCACTAAAATCTGTGCATCTAAAGATACTAAGCAAGAGAGAGGACCTTAACTAAAACGCTCAATCCCCATCCTGAAAGGTAAAGAGGATGCACATCAGAAGAAGAAGAAAACAGGAAACAACCTGTAGGAACCTTCTACAGAGGGCTTCTGAAAGCCAGAAGAAGAAAAGAGGAAACAAACTAGGAACCTACCACAAAGGGCCTCTGAAAGCCTCTGCCCTGCAGACTATTAAAGCAGATGCTGAGCCTGATGGCCAACTGTCGGGCAGAGTGAATGGAATTTTATGTAAGAAGTGGGAAATAGTAAGAGCTGGAGAGGACAGGGTCTCCACAAGGAGAACAACAGAACAAGAAAATTTTAACACAGGGAACTTCCCAGAGACTCATACTCCAACCAAGGACTATTCATGGAGATAACCTAGAACCCCTGCACAGATGTAGCCCATGGCAGTTCAGTGTCCAAGTGGGTTACATAGTAATGGGAAGAGGGACTGCCTCTGACATAATCTGATTGGCCTGCTCTTTGATCACCTCCTCCTAAGGGGGAAGCAGCCTTACCAGGCCACAGTAGAGGACAATGCAGCCACTTTTGATGAGAACTGATAGACTAAGATCAGAAAGGAGAGGAGAACCTCCCCTATCAGTGGACTTGGGGAGTGGTTGCATGCAGAAAGGGGAGGGAGTTTGGGATCGGGAGTTGAGGAGGGAGGGGATTATGGGGGGGTACAAAATGAATAAAGTGTAATTAATAAAAAATAAAAAAAGAAATGATCACCTCCTGAACAAAACACCAACAGCACAGGCTCTAACTTCAACAATCAATAAATGGGACCACATGAAACTGAAAAGCTTCTGTAAAGCAAAGGACACTGTCATCAGAAAAAAACGACAGCCTAAAGACTGTAGACTAAACCCTATATCTGACAGAGGGCTAATATCCAGAATATATAAAGTACTAAAGAAGTTAAAAAGCAACAAATCAAGTAATCCATTAAAAAAATGGGGTACAGAGCTAAACAGAGAATTCTGTGTAGAGAAATATAGAATGGCAGAGAAACACTTAAGGAAATGCTCAACATCCTTAGTCATCAGGGAAATGCAAATCAAAATGACCCTGAGATTTCATGTTCACCCATCAGAATGACTAAGATAAAAATCTCAAGAGATAACACATGCTGAAGAGGATGTGGAGAAATGGGAACCCTCCTCCATTGCTGGTGGGAAAGCAAACTTGTACAACCACTTTGGAAATTAAACTGGCACTTTCTCAGAAAATTAGGAATAGTGCTTCCTCAAGATCCAGCTATACCACTCCTAGGCATGTATCTAAAAGATGCTCAAGTACACAACAAGGAATTTTGTTCAACCATGTTCGTAGCAGCTTTATTCGTAATAGCCAGAAGCTGGAAATAACCCAGATGTCCCTCAGCGGAGGAATGGATACAGAAATTGTGGTACATTTACACAATGGAATACTACTCAGCAATTAAAAACAAGGAAATGATGAAATTTGCAAGCACATGGTGGGATCTAGAAAAGATCACCCTTAGTGGTGTATCCCAGAAGCAGAAAGACACACGTGGTATATACTCACTTATAAGTGGATCCTAGACTTATAAGATAGGATAAACATACTAAAATCTGTACACCTAAAGAAGCTAAACAAGAAGGAGGATCCTGGATAAGATGATCAATCCTCACTCAGTAAGACAAACGGGATGGACACTGGAAGAGGGAGAACACAGGAAACAGGACAGGAGCCTACCACAGAGGGCCTCTGAAAGACTCTACCCAGCAGTATATCAAAACAGATGCTGAGACTCATAACCAAACTTTGGGCAGAGTGCAGGTAATCCTATGAAAGAAGGGGGAGATAGTAAGAACTGGAAGGGACAGGAGCCCCACAAGGAGAGCAACAGAACCAAAATATCTGGGCACAGGACTCTTTTCTGAGACTGATAATCCAACCAAGGACCATTCATAGATATAACCTAGAACCCCTGCTCAGATGTAGCTCCTGGCAGCTCAGTCTCCAAGTGGGTACTCTAGTAAGGGGAACAGGGGCTGTCTCTGACATGAACTCAGTGGCTGGCTCTTTCATCACGTCCCCCTGAGGGGGGTGTAGCCTTGCCAGGCCACAGAGGAGGACAATGCAGTCAGTCCTGATGAAATCTGATAAACTAGTGTCAGATGGAAGGGAGGAGGTCCTCCCCTCTCAGTGGACTTGGAGAGGGGCATGGGAGGAGATGAAGGAGGGAGGGTAGGATTAGGAGGGACTGAGAGAGGGGGCTACAACTGGGATAGAAAGTGAATTAACTGTAATTTATATAAAAAGTAAAAATTTAATTAAAAATGATCCAAAGAAACTCATTATTTTGTTCACCACTTTATAAAAATCTGACAAAACTGTAATCTCTTTCTAGCCATATACATTGCTACTATAAGAAAGCATGATGAATTTAGTGGTTTAAAAACCACAAATACATTCTCATATTTTCCTGGAAATGAGAAGTCTACATCTTATGAAGATAAAATCAAGGTTGTGTTTGGGTTGGATGCTGTGGAGGTTTTAAGAAAAGGAAAAAAAAAATCTTGCCTTTGCCTCTTCCAGCTTTCAGGGGCTTCCAGCATTCCTTGGCTCCTGGTACTATTGTTCTAATCACTGTTCCTGTTGTCACTTTAGCTTCTGTATTGCTCCTCCTGTATTTCTTCCATAAGGATCATTGTAACTATATTGGTCTCATCCAGGTACTCAAAAAATCTCTTAAGATATTATATTATACTTGCAAAGTTCCCTTTATGTGGAAAGCAGTGTGTTCACAGGCTTCAGGGAGGTAGGCAAAAACACTTTGGGAGACATCCCACCAGTCCTCCTATACTAGATCAACATTGGTGATCTCTGTGTCTCATATTTCTCTGCTCGGAGTAAAAACCAGAACCTCACGATCAGTCAGAGAACGTGGACCAGGCAACCGTTTGCCATATAACTCTGAAGCACACTGCATGTCTGCCCTACCGCAGCTTTCTCAGTTTATTTTATGTGTCTCAAATGGAAGACAGTCTCTCAGAATGTCAGGTTAAAAAACACGCAAACCAAAACAAAGCTCTACCAAATAAGCAGAAATTCAGTATTTGGGAGACTGAGGCAGGAGACTTGCCACGAGTTCAAGGCCTACTTGAACTATGTAACAAGGAGCAAATGAGCCAAGGCCTCTCTCAAACAGGAGAAAAAAAATCCAAAACCACATCATAAATATTAACGTTTTTGCTTGCTCTTCCTTCTCAGCTTTATGGTGTGTTGAATATTGTTTTATACCCAAAACCATTTTCTTTTTTGTAAGTATTAAATTTAGGGTCAAAACAAAGAGAAACACTTCATCGAGGAATAATGGGTTTACCAGTCAGAATAAAAAAAAAAAAATCTTTCTGATCCAGGCTCGCAGTGGCCACCATCCTTCTTAATCGATTTTACACTTCTACTTCCTTCATGGACTGAGAAATACTTGATCACAGACAGAAACGATAAATCACAATGGCCTGCCTTCAAGGTCTGTGAGTCAGTGTGGACGTCTGAGTCGCTCCGAAGTGAGAGACCGACTGGTGCCGCCAGGCTCTTGCCTGAGGGTTCCCCTTTGTAAACTGAGAAAAGCCCCATTTGCTCTTACCATGCTATGAAACTTGAAGTTTAAGAAATTCTTGGGTCAGTGGAACTTTCAAATTTATGTAATTAATATTCATGAAGCGTGATATGTGTAGAGGCCTGGATTTCAGTTTTACAGACACACATCAGTGTTTTGTGGTTTTTCTTTGTTCCCAGCATTTGGTCTGTGGAACTTGCTGCATTTTTCACAAGCACCTTTTCCCTCCCTAATACTTGCTGAAGTATTTCCGGGGTGATGCAAAAGCAGGGTGGAGTTTCGTGGGCAAACCACTTACACAGGTTAGACAAGCACAGGGATGTTCAGATGTGTACAAATTGTCAGAATAAATGCTACAGGAGGGACTTGTAAATGACACAGCAGGAAAGAGCGGGAAGCTGCCACTGATGTCAGCAGTCGGTCTGCGCGTCTGTGTGGACAGCGTCTTGCATTCCAAATGATTTATATTTCTATTCAACCTGGTGAAATTCCCAACAAAAATTAACTTGGGCTATCTGCCAAACTTTCCTCTCACACATGCACACACAGGTGGATTTCGTGTACGAGTGGAATGACTCAGTGCTAAGTGCTCTAGAGAAGTGTGATAGCTCAGTAGTGGTCTTAGAGTGATGCAGTCTCAATGTCTTGCCAGTGCTGGGTCAACTGGCCTTGTGGGAGGGAGATGCTTCCCGTTGGAGAGCAAACCCTGATGTATTGTGGGCGGTATAAGGAAAGTACCTACGATTGTCGCGGGAGCCAATGCCAACTGCCATGGGGCTCATGTCTTTTATCCTGAAGAGCTTCCCTTCTGGGACTGTTTGCTTTCAGGTTGTGGGCATTCATTTCTTTCGGAGAAGAAGCACATGTAAGCTGCATCACTCCATGTGCTAACTCAGGTGGGAGTCCTGCATCCATCGACTCTGAGGTATTAACGATCTGTTTTTGTTGACAGGATGGTTCAGCGATTCTTTCTTGTTGGTGAAGAGATGTGTTTAGAAGTGCAAATGATGAGTTGTAATCATGCAGCTACACATTAAGGAGGCTTTTGTGGACAGCTGGGAAGGAGTAGGCCTGAGAGGACAAGCCTGATGGTTGTCATCCACCTACTGACAGAGAACAGATGAGGTGGAAGACGGAGTAGCCTGAGAAGAATAAAATTCTATCTAGGAGGGTGGGCTACCGAGGACTGCACAGGGGCATCTTCACCTGGTTTACTATAATGTGTTTACCTTTTTACATTTTTATTTTTATTTTTTGCATACACCATTGTAATCCATCTGAAGATTTTGTCTGGTCAGTTTTTAAAAATTCAGTCTTATCTCATGTGATAGCATTTCATATTGCTTAGCATTCACCATCACTAGCATCTTTATTATATATTATATTACATTATATTATATCATATCATATATTTATTATAATAAATATATGTTATATATTTATTATATTTATATATTATATTATATTATATTTATATTTAGATCTTTAAAGTGAATAACTTTGCAGGTAAGCACAATGGCTATGACCAGATGGACGTCTAGTAACAGTCTCTGTGATGCCACTTACAGCAGGATTTAAGGAAAGCCCTTTGATTTCTTAGAGGCAGTGTCATTAGAAATAGAATGAGAATGATTCTATGAGAATACACCTCATGGGAATATTGGGAACATAAAGGGAGAAGAAATATGTAAATAGCTAAAAATTGTGCATGTGCTATTAAATATGATTTTTCTTTTTCAAAGAAAGGATTTCACATAGCCTATGCTGGCCTCAACCTTGCTATATAGCTCAGTTTGTCCTTGGACTACTTTGTTTTATTAATCACAGGTTATTTATGTTCTTGGACTTCTAATTTCCTTCACATGTGTGGTGATTATAGGATTGCACACTATGTCTGGCTGAATTATTTCTGTCATGGCTATTTCAATGTTTAGTTTTTTGTCTAGTGCTATGTTATAATTTAAAAAAGAGGCAGCTATAATGCATTATATGTGAAAAAACAAATGCTGCAATAACATTGTAAAAACCCCGCAAATTATCTCAGGCCATGCACAGAGATGCTAATTGCATACAGCCTTCAGTGGTGCCTTCAAACATTGTATGAGCTTGTGGTCTCCAGGTCATATAGTGTGGTTCCTAGTGTCTCCAGTTTCTAATGGGATATAGACTGACTCACCAAGGAACTCACTTTCACTTATAGTAAAATTTATGCTGTGGAAAAACCATGGCTATCCTATAGCAGGACCTCAAAAGATAGGAAGAGAAGAACAAGCTTTATATTATAAACAAAATTCTGCTTTGGGGTTCTTACAAAGCCTGGGTAGAATATCCGCCATTAACTTGAGACTAGAACGTTGAGGGTGTGCCTTAAGAGCCCCTATAAGTGTAGACAGACTTTTTTCTTTTTTTTTCATTGTTATCATTTATTACAATTTATTCATTTTGTATCCTGGCTGTGGCCCCCTCTCTTGTCTCCTCCCAGCCCCACCCTCCCTCCCTCTTCTCCCCCTATGCTCCTCCCCTAGTCCACTGATAGGGGAGGTCCTCCTCCTCTTCTATCTGACCCTAGCCTAGTAGGTCTCATTAGGACTGGCTGCATTGTTTGCCTCTGTGGTCTGTAAAGACTGCACCCCTCAGGAGGAGGTGATCAGAGAGCCTGCTACTGAGTTCATGCCAGGGAAAGTCCCTGCTCCTCTTACTAGGGAACCCACATGGAGACTGAATCTATGGGGCTACATCTGAGCCAGGATTTCAGGTCTTCTCTGTGCATTGTCCTTGGTTGGGTATCAGTCTCTGCAAGGCTCCCAGGGCTCAGTATTTTTTTTTTGTTTGTTTGTTCTTTTGGTCTCCTTTTGGAGCTCCTGCCCCTCCAGTTCTTCTATCCCCCCTGCTTTTTCACAAAATTCCATGCATTCTACCCAAAATTTGACTGTGAGTCTCAGCCTCTGCTTGATACCTCCATCAGTAGAGGAGGAAGGATGAGGATCTAGCATCTTCTCTAGAGTCTTCCTTGTTGTTTAGCTTTAGGAGTATAGATTTTAGTATGTTTATCCTATATTATTTGGTAGACTACCTTCTTAAAGGCTCCCCTGTGCAATGAACCTGAATTCACCTATCCCTTCTTTACTCATGTAAGATACTTACAATTCCCACAAAGCATACAACTGGATAAAGTTTCACAGGCTTAGAGTCACAGAAGTACCGGGAAGCCACTCACACTCAGCCACCCCAGTGCTTCAGATAAAGCAACTATGAAGCCTGTCTACTGAAGGAAATGGTCATTACTTCATGTTTGTATGAGAGCATGGCAGGGAGACTAAGTGTCCAGTGGTCAGTGATGCAGGGAGACTAAGCATCCATGGTCAGTGATTACCTCCTTATCCATTTCTACATCTCCAGCACGTTCCCCGAAACCTCGTCTATGATGATTACTAAAACAATTGCTTACTGTATAAACAATTGAAAGAATGCCTGACTTAATTGTAAGACATCCAGATTCCAGAATGACCCTGGCATGGACAAGGATGTTACTCTACAATAGTAATATCTTTGGTTTAAGGAGGGGATGGGATATTGATGAATAAAAACATTTTATTTGACTTGAATGTTTACTTATATCTGATGGCTACTTGTCCTAGCTCATATAGATTTCAGAGGTCCTGACTATCTAGAAAAGTTAGTCCTCTTCTGTCTCAGGCATATACCTAGAGTGTCCCTTAAGTAATTGTCACCAAGATATCTTCCTCTTCCTCTTCTTCTTCTGGCTTTGGAGCAATGTGGATTTTAGAGGACTCTTCTTAAGGAAGTCACATTATAAAGAAATACAAGTGTAATAAAGTGGAAGAGAAGGCTCTAACATGCATTCCTCTGAGATACAAAGTTTCATTTAATGTGTACA
The DNA here is from genome assembly GCF_030254825.1 of Meriones unguiculatus. NCBI lineage: Eukaryota > Metazoa > Chordata > Mammalia > Rodentia > Muridae > Meriones > Meriones unguiculatus. The sequence goes on from NC_083356.1 coordinate 45,933,345, forward strand.
AGTCAGACAGGTAGAATTGGCTGGGAATGTTGAGAAGATTTTATTTCTAATTCCTCATCTTACAAATCAAAGGAATGTGGATAGGGTGTTGAAACAACTTGTCTAGAGTGACATAGGGAATCAGTAGCCACGCTGGTACCATAAACAGGACATCCGGCTTCTAACCAGTGTTCTTTCCAGTCTCAGAGCAGGTTGCCCAGCCTGGAGCCCGAGAAGCCACTTGCAGGATTATTTGGAGGAATGTTTGTCATCTGGCGGCTGCACTCACCAAAGAGCCAGACTGCTTGATGGTGGAAAAAAAAAGAAAATGGGAATGCAAAATGCTAAGATGGAACTGAGCATTTTATATGGAAAACATGAATAAGCTATGGCTTGAAATATTAAAAATAGGTGAAATTCAATTTAAATTCTATTGGGCACTGACTTTAGGGTTATAAACAAAATGTCTGGAAAATTTATTGAACAATATCCCTTTTTGCATTGTGAGGCAAATCAAAAAGACTGTGCTCCAGCAACTTATTTGAAGGTAGAAAGGATTAACCTAATAGAGAAAAGGAGGTAGGGTACAGTCTTATCTTGGTGGTGTAGGACTAGCCTCCCTGGGCTGGACATTAAAGAAGTCAATATTAATGCCATCTAAGCGATGGCTTTATTTGGTTCACCAATAGTGCTCTGAAATTTGATTTATTTATCTGTAACTGGTGGAGATTGCACCATGAGTCAGAAACAGTCTCTCTCAAATTGAGCATTAAAAGATCTACCTTCTGTCTTGGCCTATTTGGATGCTATAGTCTAACATTTGAGACTGTATGGCCAAAACACAGACATTTGTTTCTCTCTCCTCATTTTGTAACTGATTATTGGCTTATTGTATCCTCATTTTTGTAGGAAAGAGATTGCTTTCCTGTTATCTTTTCCTAAGATACCTAATTGCATTATGAAATCTCCACCCACACGATTAATAACTTCCTAGGAGCCCCGCCTTGAAATGCCATCACACTGAAGATCTAAATAACATACAAATTTTGGGAACATGTGACAATTAGTGTCTGATGCCTTTTGTTTGATAGCTTTTGTATCGGATGAGGGCACCTGTTTGTTTGTTGACTGTTTGTGTCAGCTATTACACCAGAGTTTGTGAGTATGTAGCAAACAGAAAAGATAGAGTTCCTGACCCCATGGAGATTATACGATAAGTGGAGAAACAATAAATAAACAGTAACTAGCAAGGAAATTTCTCCTGGGGTTGCTGAGGAGAGGCTCCAGCACTTGCTCTTAAAGTATGAGCACTTGTGTTTGAATCGTTATCACTCATTTAAAAAACTGGGCATACAGAAGCAGGAAAAAAACTCAGATGTCCCTCAGCTGAAGAATGGATAGAGAAACTGTGGTACATTTACACAATGGAATACTACTCATTTATTAAAAACAAAGACATCATGTAATTTGCAGGTAAATGTATAGAATTAGAAAAGATCATCCTGAATGAGATAACCCATACTCAGAAATACATGCATGGTATAAACTTACTTATTTGGCATAAAGTATATTAGTATATAAAGTATACATATATGTATTTATATTATATATAAAGTATAAGGATACTTTATCTAAAGGATGTAAAGTATGTTATATATAATATAATACATATATAAATACATATAAGCATATAAAATATATTATCCATATAAAATATATGTACATATATATAAAGTATATTATCCATAAAGGATATTAGCCATAAAGTACAGGATAACTATGTTATAATCTACAGACCCAAAGAAGCCAAGGAGGGCCCAAGAGATGATGCTTAAATCTCACTCAGTATAGGAAATAAAAAAGACATCTGAAGTAGATGAAGGGAGAGAACTGTGTGAGAGAGGACATGGGGAAGCCAATGGTGGTGGAGCATGGGGATCAGGTGTGGAGAGAGTGGGAGGGAGGGGGAGGACCTGAGAAAGAACAGAAATTGGTGGGGGGCATCTCTGGGACAAGGGAGGTTCCTGGTAGTCTATAGGGGTGACCTTAGCTGAGACTCCTAGAAGCGGGGATTAGGGAGCCTGAAGTCCCCACCTCCTGTAGCCAGGTAGGACTCCTTAGGGGAGGGAGGGGGACACCAACCCACCCACAAAACCTTCAACCCTGAATTTACAATACCTACACAATATTCAGGCTTAAAGATGGAGCAGAGATTGAGGGAATGGCAAAACAATGACTGGCCCAACTTGAAACCCATCCCATGGAAGAAAGCCAACCCCTGGTCCTATTAATGATACTCTGCCATGCTTGCAGACAAGAGCCTAGCATAGCTGTCTTCTGAGAGGCTTCACACAGCAGCTGATGGAAACAGATGCAGAGACCCAGAGACAAACAAAGACTGAGCTGAGGGAGTTTTGTGGAAGAATGGGAGGGAGGATTGGGGGAACCGGAGGGGTCAAGAACTCCACAAGAAGACCTACAGAGTGGACCAACCTGGACTCATGGGGGCTCACAGAGACTCAACCACCAACCAAAGAACATGCATGGGCTGGACTTAGACCACCTACACATATATAGCAGATGTGCAGCCTGGTCAACATGTGGGTCCCCTAACAATGGGAGTAGGGGCTCTGTCTGACTCTGTGGCCACTGGATCCCCTTTCCCTTAGCTGGGCTGCCTTGTCAGGCTCTAGTGGGAGAGGAAGAGCTTAGTTCTGCTGTGACTTGAGGTACCAGGGTTGTGATCTTTGCTCAGTGATCTGTAGTCGAACACTCTGTTGCAATGCTGGCGAGTAACAGTGAGATGTATCTCTTAGCCTCAGGACGGTGAAGCTAAATAAATGATTCTTGTCTGTGGCCAAATACGTAGGTACATATCCAACTATGTGGGATATTCAACATTTTTAATTTTTAACCTTTTATTATAAAAGAGACTTTGTGCAGGTGTTGATTCCTTTCCCAACAGGGGGTTGGTGTAAGCATTCTGAACCAATTTATGGTAGGCAGGGTTAAGCTATGGTGTTCAAGAGGCATACTAATTACACAGCCATTACTTTAAAAAATATTTTCAACTTAAAATGTGTTTATGTTGACCCCTGATCATAAATCGAGAAACATTTTCATATTTATCCAGGCTGTATTTACAAAAGGTAAAAACATAACTTGTAAAAGGGGTCATCATGGGGAAGAGGGTAAATACTGGGAGCGAAGGTTTCTATGGATAGACTGTATTCATGGAAGGGTTGCAAGCCTCAACATAACATCTAAATAACCATGGGAAGATTGACTCCAGTCAAGTGATAGGAATGTGTAGAAGTCTGGGGTCAGAAAGAGCTGAGGATAACAACATCTGTCAGGCCACTATTTTTCAACAGCAAACCACAGAGACTTAGCCAGAGAAGTTCTGTGTTTCACTTCAAGAGGAAAAACATTACTTCCAATTTTTATGTGTAGAGAGCATAGAATCCCAGCATGACCTGATGGCAACCATCTTGAGTCATAACTACCATGTCTGCCCAGTAGCCAACCTGATCTGTCTTCCTTACATAGTTTTCCATTGTACTTAGTAATAAACAAAACCGGTATGTTGGCATGTGGGATTTCACAACTGGATAATATCCACACCCTCAGAAGATATGTGCCTAACATTTTTGATGTTAGATCGAGGTACATCAGGTATGGTCTGGCTTCAACTGAGTCACTTTTATCATGGCCATTATGTAAACTGCCTCTCTTTGGTTGAATCACAGGGTCTTGCTGCTACACTTGACCATTCTTCTATCAATAAGCCTACAGAAAACTGCACTCTGTACACCCCTGGGTCTGTCAAACTAACTCTTCAGTTTCTTGGCCCTGTTCACCTACAGAAGTTAGTTGGTTCTTTTACAATGGCTTTTCTAAGAACTGAGAATGACTAGAGGGGTAGGTTTGGGAGAGATAAGATACATAGCAGCTTGGATGACAGTATAAAGAGGGAAGATTCAAATTAAAATATATTTTATAGGTTGTGTTGATTAGACTTATCAATTGCTATCCTGTGTCAGGTGGGTAGAAAAGAGAAATCAAACTGAAATTTGATTTGCATATTTGAATTGTCTTAAGTGTTGTTTAGTGGTATGGGGAAGGCTGGAGTTGCTGTTTGCTGAATTGAGGAAAGACTGGAGTTGAAAATGGTTCTATGGAGGATGAATTCACTAGGAGACAGATTCAATAACTTATCTACTCCTTCTAATTGCTTTATCTTTTCAAGGCCGAGGATGGAACCCAGAATCAAATGGATGCCGGGAAAGTTACCACTGAGTGGCACCTTCAGTCCTGATCCTATCAATTTTATGTTATAGCAGATATGTGTGCAAAAACATACCAAGTATTATAAGTGTGGAGGTCAAAAAAATGATTTGGTCAGTAAAGGTTTATATTTTAAATAACCAGACTATAGACTAGAGTTAAAGCCATGCAAAGTACCTGGAGAAAAGATAAAAATAGGAAAGAATGTCCAAGGGTTGTGGAATAGGCAAGTTCTATTAAAAGCTGGACATGGGTCACCAATAAAGTAGAAAAGGGACTAGAGCTCACATAATTAAAAAACAAAACAAAAGAAAAAGAATGCTGAGGAGAAAACAGTGTGGATTAAGAATTACTGAACAGTTGAATAAAATATAAACTGTTAAGTTGTCTTTAGATCTAAAATCAGAGATCACTGGTGACCTTCATAAGACCCCTTTGTATTTTTTCAACATTTAGCATTGGAATGGAAACTGTATATCAGGATTTGAAAAGCAATTGAAAGATAAAGATATGAGATTAATGTGCAAGAAGATTTTCAGATGTTTTGGTGTGAAAACCAGAGGAGTAGTAATACAGGATCTTGAAATACTTGGAAATCCAAAAAGTAATGAATTTTTTTTTTCAAAAAGAGATAAGATACTAAAATATGCAGAATGACTGGATGGCTGGTTGTCAATCATTTGCTGAGTTTGAGAGATTAATAATTTAGAACATGCATTGAAAAACCAGGGCCTTTTGCTCTAGGGTATATTTTTGTACCATAGAGGATTGAGGCTTTGCAAGGTTTTGACATCTGTAAATGGTTAAAAAAACAAAACAAAACAAAAAAAACCTTAAAAATAGCATTTCCTGGCATGTGAAAATTCTATGAAATTCATAGTCTAGCATCTATAAATAAACTCCCTTGGAACACTGTAATACTCACTCATTTATGTATTGTCCAGGCTTTCATGCTCTGGTGTCAGATGTCTAAGGTCATGACAGAGTCTTGAAGGCCAAGAAGGTCTTATGTACTTAGTATCTACCCTTTTAGAGAAATAGCTGTTGGTCAATGACATATAATACATAGGAATTACTTGGTGAGATGTTGAGACTGCAGAGAGGCAAGGAGGCTAGCCTTTACAGGATGGATCCCAGGAAGGCATTAGACACAAGTGCAGATGTGCACAGTGTCTTGAATTTATGGCTGAAGGCCACTATCATTCTTTCATTCTTTGCTCTCTCAGTGACAAGAAAATGTACTGTAGATTCAGGCTGGAAGTTTGACCTAAGCTTTCTTGTCCCCCAGAAATAATTGTCACCATGGAGCAAACATTAAGGTATATAATATCTGACTTAAAATAACAACAACAACAACAATAAAACCCATCTGACTGAATTTCTTTAAACTTGAAACAATTTTCTAAGCTGGGAAAGGAGAGAAAGACTGTGAGGAAACTAAATCTATGTTTGATGCTTCTCTAAAGGGTTAGCCCTCCCTGTTTTCCTGACAATACTCAAAAGAGAAAATGATAGACCTCCTAGGTAACTAGATAAGTTCTGCATAAAGAACAGGTCACAGCGATTTTTCTTCTTTGAATTCTGGGAAACAGAAAATGTACAGATGTTTTCCCAAGTGATTATAACACAGAACGAGTACTAGAGATATGATTGGAAGATATCTGGGGAGGGGAGGAGGGAGGAAGAGAGATAGAGGAATGAAGAGAAGGAGAGAGAGAGAGAGAGAGAGAGAGAGAGAGAGAGAGAGAGAGAGAGAGAGAATGAGAGAGAATGAGAGAGGAAAGATCACCCCTGAGCACACATCTGAGGTCCTGTAGATCTAGGATATTGTAGTGAAACTTCTACTTGTGCCAAGGAACTATAGTACTCACAAGTGCCATAATGGATGAAAGAATGAGCCACAAGGATAGAGACTAGGTGTAAACAACAGCAAAGAAGACTTAAAGACAACCAGTAGGTCTAAGAAGAAAGCCAAAGCAAATGGGACTTTTTAAACTTTTATTGAAGTTACCAAATTGATTGATGGCTTAGAGCCAGGCAATTTACTAAGTTTGCTAAGTTACTACGAAGGTCTGCTGATTCCTGGAGGCCAATGAAACACATGGGAAGCATTGAACCATAAATTCTGTTTTCTTGGAACTGACTAAGAAAAACCTTAAGTGGCTGAAATTTCCCTTGAAATTGCAAATTTCTATTTCTGTTCTAGGTGCCATAGGAGTCTTGGATATAAAAGAGGAAAAAATACTTACATATTTTGCATACTTTAGTTTTGTGGTTTGAAGGTTCCAAATCTTAACAGAAATTGAAGTTGTGTGTATAGGGGCAGTTAGAAATACTTAGTTTTTCTCTCTGAAGAGGGGGGAAATGTTTTTATATTTTCCCCCTAACATGCTGAATTTACGTGTTTGATCATAGTTATCATGTTAAAGGGCTGAACATAGCACATAAAGCTTTATATGTACCTTTGACCCCATTCCTGTGATATTCCATGAGGTATAAGGAATTATGATCATTTTACAGATGAAAAAAACAAAGGGCGAGCATGTATTCAATGACTTGCCAAATGTCATAAACTAAATGGGAGGCCACAGGCTCCTTTTTCTCGTATTCTTTTCCAGCTTTTATCTTACCCAGTCAATAACTAATGGGGTTCACTTAGGCACTTTTGGACAGCTATTGAGCTAATTGTTTCAAATATTTATTTTTCTCTTCACCTTTTAAAACATAAAAGTGTTTTGGAATGTTTGAATCCAAATCACTGGTTGGGTAATTTGGAATAAATTACCTAATGTAACTGAGCCAAGCATTAAACACTAGGACAAGGTTAACATCCAACTCTGTCTCAAAGCTCACATTAATACTCAATTACACTAACACCCTTCTCCTTTCTGCTTCTCAGACAGCTGAGGATCTACTGCCCCTAGGAAATCTTTGCTAACAAGCGAACCACAGGTAGGGGAATTATCATTTTTTCTCTTTTTTAACTTACAGAACATATGCATAGACTACCCACAGAACACCCATGAGCCCTTCTTCTTTGGTATGGCCATGTATAAGAAGAGTGGAAACAACACAATCACCAGTAGGCCTGGCCATCGGTCCTCCCAGGCTTTTCACTAGGCTTCTTTCTCCTAGTTGAAGCTAGATGCGAAGTAGCAGACGATCAAATAAAGAGATCAATATATGTGATATCTACCCCCAGAGAACTCCTCCTACACAAGACTGTTATATTAGAGAAAAAGAAATTTCTGGAATACTGGGTCAATATTCAGTTATTTTTGGGGTATTTGACACTGGCTACAGCATTTAACATATGCTAAAGACTACGGAAGAACAGGATAAAGGTAACCACAATCAAGTAGCTACATTTAAGTTACACAAAAACGCATTTAATTACTGATGTTTTACACAGCATTATAGACTGTACGGTACATTACATGAGAGCAAGCTATGAAAAACAGTAGGAGTAGGAATCAAGAAGCTATAGCACCCAACTTACCATATGAATGATGTAGTGACCTAGAAGGATGGAAGATGGTTGAATTGTTATTTTAAGATGATAAACCCAGCAGGCACGTGGTTGGATGTAAGAAGACAGAAAAGCAGGAGAAACTAAGGATGATTCCTGTGTATCTGGCAGGATGAAGGTGCCAGTTACAGGCTTTGTACGAGAAGACCAAAGGCAGGTGAATGGGGTAGAGAAGAGATGATGAGTTACATTTGATGGGTTATCTCGGGAAGTTAGAGTGGGCTTGAACATACATACAGCTCATGAGGAGGACACTAGAAGGGCCCAGCTGTAAAATCAGATGCCATTTATTTGATAATTAATATGAAGAAAATAAAAAAGATGATTCCACGTTTTATGTAACAAATGGTGCCATTTTGTAACTTAAAGCTTCTTACTGCCACTTTGTGGAGACTCACCCAGAGCTAAGATGGAAGCATCTCACTTTTCATCCCTAGTTCTTTTTAGAAAATTAACAGATTGAGGTTTTTGTTATTTTTTTTGTTTGTTTGTTTTTACAGTATCATCCTGAGTTAGGATTATAACTAGAAAATATCATCCTGAGTGAGGTAACCCAGACCCAGAATGACAAACATGGTGTGTACTCACTCATAAGTAGATATTAGCCATAAAGTACAGGATAATCATGCTAGAATCCACAGACCTAAAAAAGCCAAGGAAGGCCTAAGGAAGGATGCCTGAATCTCATTGAGAAGGAGAAATAAAATAGAGAGCTGAAGTAGATGGCAAGAAGGGATGGGGGATAACAAAGGTGGGGATCAGATGTGGGGAGAGTGGGGGTGGGTGTTGGTGTGGAATGGGGGTAGGGGTGGGTTGAGGGAAGGACTGGAAAAGAGAATGGAAATCAGTGGGGGGGCATCTTTCGGACAGGGGAGGCTCCCAGGAGTCCATGGGAGTGGCCCTAGCTGAGACTTCTAGCAGCAGGTGTTATAGATCCTGAAGAAGCCACTGCCTATAGCCAGATGGGACTTCCAGTGGAGGGAGGGAAACACCAATCCACGCATAAAAGTTTTGACCCAAATTTGTCTTCTCTGCAAGTAGGGTAGGGATAAAGATAGAGCAGAGACTGAGGGAATGGCAAATCAATGACTGGTCCAACTTGAGAGCCACCCTATAGGAGAAGGCCAGCCCTTGGCTCTATTAATGATACCTCCTATGCTTGCAGAGAGCAGGCATACTGTCTTCTGAGAGGCTTCACCCAGAAGCTGGTGGAAACAGATGTAGAGACCCACAGCCAAACAATAGGCTAGGCTCACGGAGTTTTGCGGATTGAGGGAGCTGGAGGGGTCAAGGATACCACGACAAGACCTACAGAGCAAACTAACCTGGGCCCATGGAGGCTCACCGAGACTGAGGCACCAGGCAAAGAGCATGCATGGGCTAGACCTAGATCCCCTACACATATGTAGCAGATGTGCAGCATGATCATCATGCGGGTTGGTTGATACCCCTTGGGTGCTTCCCTTTCTGAGAATAAGGAGGAGGGAGGTGAGGGGAGGGAGGAGAGGAAGGAGAAGGCTGCGATCATGCTGTAAAGTAATTAAATAAATAAATGAAAAAATATGAATTCCGTTGAGGCCTATTTGTTTTTCCCAACAATATTTTATTAATTATTTAGGAATGTCATACAATACACTCCAATCACACTTGCTTACTGTTCCTCCCAGGTCCACCCCACCCCACAATAAAACCCTAACAATAAGTCCAATTTGTGTTGCTCACATACTCCCTGGAGCATGGTCAAACATAGTGGCCAGCCCTTTACTAAGGACTAAGATAACTTAGGACTAAGATAACTTACTCCTTCTCTACCCGCCAGCCCTGCCAGAAGCCATCAACTGTGAAAAGCTACACACCCTCAGCATGCATATCACGATTTTTAAGGTCTCTCTTCAATAGTTGTATGCCTGGACTGTTCTTTTCTCTTTCTTTCTTTCTTTTTCTTTTTTAAATTTTCTGGTGACCAATGACTTACACACACATACACACACACACACACACACACACACACACACACAGTGTATGTGCACGAGTGAGCTTGTGTGTGTGTATGAGGCATGCCATAGGGTTTTATTTCTGATCCATAATACTGGCATTTGCAAACTTGGCTTCTTTCTCTCCTACCTTCAGTGCCTGGTTGATATCGCTTGTATGATGAGTTAGTTTTGTCAAAAACCAAACAAAGAGGTAGGCTATGGTTATACTGGGATGATCAAAACAAGACAGATAGCTTTACTAGACTGCAAAACTATACTGGGTTGGATGATTTCTGCTTTTAATAATATGATGTAGACAGACAGATCTTGGATGTCATTTGGTGCCAAGAGAGACTGGGCATTGAACTCTGGGCCTTCTGGCACCCAGGGCAGACCTCAGGATCTGAAGATAGATGTCAAAAACCAACCAGTGTCACCAGTACAAGTTGGACACATTTGAGTAGGTGACAGTTTCATCAAAGGAGTAATGATGAGTTACCACTTAGGATGCTGGGCCTCTGTCACAGCCTTTCTTGGACAGGTACATCTGACTTCTGATACTGACACAGAGTAGAAGAATAAGGCACTCAGAAATGTGTGCTAATCTTAGACTACATTTCCAACCACACTTGATTTAATGTGGGTTTGGGAAGAGTGCATGCTGTAATGTTTCTTTTACCTATAATCTTAGGAGAACATCTGTAACTATAGAAACTGGAGCTAAAGAAGTTTAACATTTTCTCCAAAATCATGTAAGCCATGTGGTTTTCTGGGTCTAAATTCTTTTCACAAGGCCAAGTTGAAAGGAAATTCTGAGCTTTCTAAATCCTCGGCCTCATCTCTTTGCTCTGGCCCACACTGTCACAAAGCCTTTGGCATTCCTAGACTTCTACAGTGCTTGCAGGAGAAGATAGGGGAGTTATGCGCAGAGGTGGCATTTCTGGTCAGGAAAATTTGTCAGGAAGCTTCACACTTACATGGAATAAAATTGCACTGCACAGGGTTTTATTTCTGATCTATAATACCGGCTTTTGCAAACTTGGCTTCTTTCTCTCCTACCTTCAGTGCCTGGTTGAAATTGCATGAGTTCCCAGAATCTGTAGAGTTGGCAACAGCTGACAGCTGTATGTAAGCTGTCCTGGGTGACCTGCCTTGCATAGGCTGCTACATCAGGACTGAGCAGGGGCCCTTGGGTTCCAACAATGCCACTGATAGCTAGAGACTGACTAGAATACTCAGTCACTCCTGATGAGAAGGAGAAACTCGTGTCTCATTCAGCAAGAATGTACCCCCATCCTCGGTTTACAGTGCTCTTGTATCTAAGGTTCACCCTTAGAACTCTATGGCAGTAAAAAATGGTCATGATTTATAGGAAAATGTCACTTGGCTGTCTCCTCCATAAAAGCCTTTTACAACTCTCATCGAATATAAATCAGGATATATGCAGCCAACAAAATGATGGTTTTGGCATAACATTTTTTCAAGACGAAAAGAAATGGACTAGAATTGTCTTGGCTTTTTACTGAAGACAAATATTACAGGAATTTATAGCTAGTCCAAAAATCAATATTTTTGTCATTAAAAATAGATATTAATTAATTTATGCCTTGGTGAAATGCCAGTTAAATTAATTACAGTAGGCTTGATGCAGTTTATCCATGCATCCTGAGGGTGCTGCATTCTAGAAGCTCGGAATTTACCTGAAATGTAGTGTTTCTTTTTCTTTCTGCTAAGTTCTATTATTAGATACACGTCTTGAGCATAGTTAAACCATATTTCATTCTATTTGGGTAGGAAAAGGGAGGGCTCCAAATAAGATTGGCTCTAACTTGCTGGATTCCAACTTGAATACGTTCAAGGAGCCTCATATTGTCCTCTTCTCCGAATGTCAACAGTATGGGTGAAATATACAATTGGGTAACTTAAAGCTATGTTTGAAATGGCAACCCTCACTTTCTCAAGTACCTTTGCATCTCAGAGCACACAGAATGGGCATGAGGATAAAGAACAGAGGTTATCACAAAAGACCCTGGAAAGGAGATCCAGTTTTGTGACAAGAAGAGAAGGAGGTAGAGAGTCTTCAAGTACTTGTCACAGAGGAGAAATGGAAGATGCTCTAAGTCCTGAAAAGAATAATTTACCTTACCACAGGGGCACACTGGGAAGGCATGTCAGTAGTTGGTGCCCTTTGTCTTTCCTTCAAGGCCACATGGTTAGTCCACTTACCTCTCTTACTCCAAACACTTATCTTGACTGTGCAGCAAATAATACATGAAATATTCCCTTCACTGTGACAGATGCCTTAGGGGACAATCAATAAAGAGAGCAGCAGAGTAAACTCTTTTCGAGGCCAATGCAGGAGTCAGAATGCTTGTTCATGGAAAGGGTAGCTTTCCAGGATATGGTGCCTACTGTGCAGCAGAAGAAGTGTACAAGGCGAGTGAAGTCTCAGTGGTTTGATGGGGCATGAGTCGGGGCATCTCACACTGTGCACTCTATGAGGGAGAGAACCAAAGATTGTAAACTGATCAGAATCTCCGGTGCTGGGAACACAGAGAGGTCAAATTTTGATTTATTGTGAAGAAGAACATTCTTTCACTCTCCTAAACAATATAATTGATTCTAAGTAAGATCCTTTAAAATCATATCCTTCTCAGTCTTTATCTATACAAATAATGTCAGTTGTGGCTGCAAAGAATGGACACATTTCCACCCCCAACTTTAATACTTCAACAGTATATCAATAGCTTTCTAAGGCTGTGAGGTATGTTATTTTTTCCTAGCAAGGAACAGGCAGAGTTAGCATGAGAACCAACGTGTCTTCTACTTTAGTGCCATTTAGGAAGACTCTAGATGATAATTCAGAAGAGGCTCTGGTAGAAATCACTCCAGTATGTACAGAGAGGTTGTTTTGAGATAGCATTGAAAAGAGCATAGTTTGGAAGAATGATACCACCTCAGGGACGGTCTCAGCGGTTATGGCGTGCTTGTGAAATAGAGCAGCAATCCAAACAAAATTAAAAATATTTCTGTTTCTCCCTTGTCTAGCTGTTTCATGATATGGTCTCCTGATTAATGTCTCACTGGTTTGGGATTAATGGCGGCTTCTTCTTTTCACAGTTATTTTCTGAACAAGAATATTGCATTGTCTTCCTAACACCCTTCCAAGAAGACCTCGTTTCATGTAGAGATTCAGGAAACTTGAGATCTTCCAAATGCATTGCCAGACTTATGGTAGGTGTTATACTAAGATTTCTCAAAGAATAAACAACATATCTTGATAACATAGCACTAAAGTTCTATCTCACTGCCTTTAAAACAAAAAAGTAGAGGACAAACTTGAACATAGAATGAGGGAAAATTTATAGTACGAACGCATTCCAAATCTTTGTAATTTTTTTTTCTTACTCGAATTTGGAGTCTATGACCTCTCTAACAAGATCAAAGCCATGAGTCAAAAATAGTATTGCATAAAATTTAGAGTTTTACTAGTTTCATATTTGACTCCTCTTCCAAGTTATCTCAGGATTTGAAGTATAGATGTTGTTATGACATAGGTTCTGATAACTGTAATATTATCAGATAATACACATGAGTTGTGTTAAACTTTTCCAGTAGATGTAAGGAAAAACTGGTAAGAGACAGGAGAAAAAGCAGTGTCACTACATCTTTCTCTCCTTGTGTTTTAGGAAATAAAACAAAAAGTCAATGATAAAAACAAAGGGTTCAGTGAGAGGGCTAAGGATATGGAGTTCAGTTGGCAAACTACTTCCCTATTATTCATGAGTCCTGGGGTTGATCCTCTGTACTGTGTCTACCTGTAATCCTAGCACAAGGGAAATGGAGGCAGTAGGATCAGAAGTTCATAAAGTGAATAGAAAAATCAGTGCTTTAGTCAGCAGTTGAAATGTATATGCTGGGACCAGTCTTCATCCTAGCTGCTGTCTGCCTCCTAGTATACTGTCCCTGTTTCTAGAAACTAATGCTTTTTGTTTGTTTTTCATTTTTTGGTGTTTTTTTTTTTTTTTTGAGTAGAGAAAGATGTCAAGCAAGGTGAAAGTTTAAAAAATAAACAGGCTACAGACATGGACTTCTTCAGCTTTCTGGAAACCATTAGACTGCTACTACAAGAAGATGGTTGTTTACAACTGAAGCTAAAATTATGTGATTCTCTCCATTTTGACCATTTTACCCTTTACAGATCTTTCCTGTCTTCTACTTAGTGAGTGGTTGGACATCAAAAAGGTCATTTTGGATTTCCATGCTAATAAAATACACTAACTTAATGAGATATGAGAGAGTTGGCTTCAGAATAAATCTTTGTTGAAAGGCACTTGAGTTACAATTGGAATGGAAGTGAAATAAAAGCTGGGTTTTATGGCACAGGCTTACGGGCACAGGCTTGCCCTGTTTACGATTGGCTAAGACAGAAAATATCAGAATCCAAACTGGTCCGAGCAGATACATTTGAACTCTTGAGAAGACAGGATAATTCTCCCTCTTTAGTAAAGTATTTTCATCTTTATATAAGTTAAATGTACTGAGTTATATTTTGTATGTAATCATAGGATTTCCTAGTCGTCTTTATCCTGACTTACTTCATCTGCAGCTTTTCAGTAACTCCTCTCTAATGTCATTTGTATTTATTTTTTTAATTTAAATTTAAATTTATATATTTTTAGTTTATTCAGTTTATATCCCGATCATGGCCACATATCTCGTCTTACTCCAGTCCCACTCTCCCTCCCTCTGCCCCCTCTTCCTTTCTCCTATTCCTCAGAAAGGGGGAGCCCTCCTCTCCTACCAACTGACCCCAGCCCATCAAGTCTCATGAGGACAGGCTCATCCTTTTCTTCTGTGGCTTGGAAAAGCCACCTTGCCAGGGGGAAATAAGGAGCAGTCAACAGAGTGCATGTCAGAGACAGCCCCTAGGGGATCCACATGAAGACTAAGCTGCTGATTGGCTACATCTGAGCAGGGGTCAAGGTCCATTTTCTGCATCATTCCTGGTTGGTGTATCATTCTCCGCAGTACCTCCTGGGCCCAGATTTGTTGACTCTGTTCTTTTTTTTTAAATATATATTTTTTAATTTAATTTTTTTATTAATTACTTTATTACTTATTTATTTTATTTATTTATTACTTTGTTTATTTTTTATTAATTACTTTATTCACTTTGTATCCTCCCATAAACCCCTCTCTCCTCCCCTCCTAATCCCACCTTCCCTCCCCCTTCTTCAAGCATGGCCCTCCCCAAGTCCACTGATAGGGGAGGTCCCCCTCTCCTTCCTTCTGATCTTAGTCTATCAGATCTCATCAGGAGTGGTTGCATTGTTATCCTCTGTGGCCTGGTAAGGCTGCTCCCTCCTCAGGGGAAGGTGATCAAAGAGCAGCCAATCAGATTAGTCAGAGACAGTCCCTCTTCCCATCACTATGGAACCCACTTGGACACTGAACTCCCATGGGCTACATCTGTGCAGGAGTTCTAGGTTATCTCCATGCATGGTACTTGGTTGGAGTATGAGTCTCTGGAAAGACCCCTGTGTTCAAATTTTCTGGTTCTGTTGCTCTCCTTGTGGAGTTCCTGTCCTCTTCACATCTTACTATTTCCCTCTTCTTTCATAAGATTCCATGCACTCTGCCCAACAGTTGGCCATAAGTCTGAGCGTCTGCTTTGATAGTCTGCAGGGCAGAGCCTTTCAGAGGCCCTCTGTGGCAGGTTCCTAACTTGTTTCTTGTTTTCTTCTTCTTTTGATGTCCATCCTCTTTGCCTTTCAGGATGGGGATTGAGCATTTTAGTCAGGGTCCTCCCTTTTTTAAATTTATTACAATTTATTCACTTTGTATCCCAGCTGTAGCCGTCACCCTCATCCCCTCCCAATCCCTTCCTCATCTCCTTTCAGGTCTATCAGCTCTCATCAGGACTGTCATTCATAGTCTTCCTCTGTGGCCTGGCAAGGTTGCCTACGCCTTCAGGGGTAGGTGATCAAAGAGCCAGCCACTGAGTTCATGTCAGAGACAGTCCCTGTTCCCCTTACTAGGATGCCCATTTGAACACTGAGCTGCCATGGGCTACATCTGTGCAGGGGTTCTAGTTTATATACATGAATGGTCCTTGGTTGGAGTATCAGTCTCAGAAAAGACCCCTGGGGCCAGATTTTTTTATTCTGTTTTTCTCCTTGTGGAGCTCCAGACCCTTCCAGGTCTTTATATCTCCTGCTTCTTTCTTAAGATTCCCTGCACTCTGCCCAAAGTTTGGTTATGAGTCTCAGCATCTGCTTTGAAACCCTGCTGGGAAGAGTCTTTCAGAGGCCCTCTATGATAGGCTCCTGTATTGTTTCTTGTTTTCTCCCTCTTCCAATATCTATCCCTTTTGCCTTTCTGAATGAGGATTGATCATCTTACCTAGGATCCTTCTTGCTCAGCTTCTTCACGTGTACAGATTTTAGTATGATTATCCTATATTATATGCAGCTCTGTTCTTCTTGTGGAGTTCCCCGGGGCCTTCTATCCTCCTACTCTTCTATTAAGACTCTTGCTCTGCCCAAAGTTTGGCTCTTAGTCTTTGCAACTGCTTCCATCCCCTGGTGGGTGGTTGTCAGTCCTGTATTGATGTAGTATATCTAAAGTACGTTTGAACATAGTAACGCCGAAGAGATTTCATCTTCTCCGTAGTTATACATCCCAAAGCAACAAAGCTGATTTCAGGGTTTCTTGGATCTTACTTCTTGGACATGGAATATGATGTTGTAAAGAAACACATAGGAAAAATAAAACACACAGCGTTTGGTGCCAGACTTTACGTGTTAGTATGTGTTAATTGCTTGCAGATAAGGAGCATCTGCATGACCTCTAGGCTGTTGTCAGATGTACCGCTAGAGGGCGCCACATCCGCTTCCTTCTTGCGTTGCGTTCCTTCTTCATTGGGTCATGAAGAAGATTCATGCAGCTAAAAGGGAGTAACTTTTATTTTGTTTAGAGGAAATTTATGAAAGGGGTCTTCTTGTAGGAAGGAGATTTGGTCATTTCTTTTTACTAGTGGAGACATGAAGAAAGGAATTCTTTGTGGTGTTTCAAGGCTTAAGGATTGCTTATCAAGGACTGAGCATAACAGAACAGGATACAACTGCAGGAAGTAACTCTGTTTATTGACTTGTTAGTTAAGAATTAAACTCTTTCTTCCTTTATCTCACAGAGATATTGGCAGGAGGAGTCTAGTGTGACTTTTGAGGAAGATTTGAGAGAGTGGGGGTTCTGTCACCAGAAAGTGCCTTTCGTGCTATATCTAGCTACACAGACTGCTGAATACTCAGAAGCCAGTTTTAATGGATATCTAGCTTAGGCAGTTTGGTTGTTGTCTTAGTCTGTGTCTTATTGCTGTGAACAGATAACATGACCATGGAAACTCTTATGGAGAAACACATTTAACTGGGCCTTCCATACAATTTAGAGGGTTAGGCCCTTGTCTTCACGGCAGGAAGCACGGTCACACAGAGGCAGACATGGTGCTGGAGAAGCAGCTGAGAGTCTACACCTGGATCCACAAGCAGCAGGTAGAGTGAGGTAGTGGGCCTGACGCGAGCTTTTGAAACCCCAAAGCCTACCCCCAGTGACACACTACCTCCATCTAGGCCACACCCCGTCACAACCCTCAACTAACACCACTCCCTAATAACCGAGCATTGAAATCTGTGAGTCTGTGGGGACCATTCCTATCCAAACCACCACAGCTGTGTAGATGCTACAAAGCATCCAAGATACGAATTGCTTTTCGCTGTTTAACAATCTTAAGATTGACTCTTCAGAGTCATGGGTCTGTAGGTTGACTGAATACAGGTTGCTATTCAAGGGAGAGACTCTAAAGGCATTCAGCCATGAAAGCCATGGATTCCGAGAATGGAGTGCTACTTCATTATCTGCTGTCCAGGTCCACAGAGTCTGGAATTCCTGTTCCGGGCCTTTGTACATTGTCTGGAGCCGTGACTCAGCGGCCTGCTTTGATATTTAAATCTCGGGCGGAGAGATGGCTTTTAGGAGGCCTTTACTAATGGCAGAGGAGAACTTGCAAGTCCATCTCCTTTCGTTTGTGACAACAGGTGGGATAGCTTGTGAGGGTTACACCTCTTCCTCAGGCTCCTTGTGCAAATTAACCTATTGTTCTGAGATGTTTTACTGGCTAAAAGTAACTACTCAAATAATAAAGTGGTCAGAAGGCTGGAGGCAGAGGAGGAGGCAGACTTGAGACTTGCTGCTTGCTGCAGCTGCCTGCCTTTTGCTGTGGCTGGACCTTTAAAAAGTTTCCTGTGTGCTGTGTGTTTATTTTATTAATTTTAATCCTCACTCCCAACTCAAGAACCTTTCGAATCTGCCCGGCTGGCTCCGGCAGTACATCCAGAGAGATATTTGCCCTTTAAAATCAAATCCAGAGCCTGATGTTTGATGCGTGTCTAGACACACTAGAATACTGATTCTAATGATAAAGTTTAATTTCTCTCTCTCTGTCTCACACACACACACACACACATATCAAAAGACAAAATAGAGTTAAATCTTTATGAAGATGACTTAACTGTTTAAGTATGCATCGCCCAACACTGAACATTGTACATACACATGGAGCCAATAAAATGCAAATACACAATACATTTCAGTGCAATATTTCTTTCACAACATGAGACGGTGAAGCAGGAAGTCTGTTACAATTTGGAGCTCCAGCCTGGGCTTCATTTCTCCAATTGTCTATCTTTATTCTGTATTTCCAAGCGATGATCTTCCGTAACAACCTCATCTTCAATCACGTGCGGCTCCAAAGTATAGCCTCAGGGTGCAAATGCATGGTACACACGGAAAGTAGCCATGCAACGTCTATACTGGAAGGGACTCTGAGGAGCTTTGTAGCGTCGAAAGCCTTACTCAGTTATAAACACCCTTCAAAACATTTCCATAGTATCCAGCTCCACCAGGAAAACATGCAGGAATGCAAACCTAACCTTCTCACCCAGTTGTCAATTCCAATTATGATGCTCAATCTATTTTGGTTTGGCTGTGTTTGGTAGAATTCTGTCTCTTGTGAACACCTCTCTGGGTCCTAACAAACATTCTTTAAATAAAAATAGAGAGAGAGAGAAAAAAAAAACACATCGAGAATTCTTGGGGAAGAACATTTTTTTTGGGGGGGGAAGGGGGTGGCACTGCTTTCAATTTACCTGTCAATCCCTTCGGTTCTTTCCGTAACTGAACAGGAACCCCCAGTGGGCCTTTGGGACAGAATATGAAGCTCCAGGCAGTGGACAGATGCAGAAGGTTAGAAGAAAGTAGAGAATTGCCGTGACTGGACTTAGGGGAGTCATAGCCAGGGCTTCTGGCCAGAGCCAGATGAATTTGATTTCCCACCTCTCTTTGATGTTCGTGTTGACAGACAATGTGAAGCTGGCTCCCTTGAGTCCAATTGTCCGAATTTACTGGATTTGCAGGTGGTTGGCTTCATCGCATCAGTGGAAGATGATACAAATGCTCTCTCAAGGCATGCTCAATGCAGAAGGATCTCGTGTATCACAGAGCCAGAATGTTAGAGTGAGCAGGAACTTCAAAGGTGACCAAGATTCATCTTGACTTCAGCTGATTTTTACTTAATTTTTTTTTCTGTTAAAACTCAATTACACAGTGCTGACTTGATGCTGTTTTCTGTTGTTTATGCTGTTGTTGGCCTCAAGGCTCTACTCTTATTTCTTGCCATCAGTTTCCAGCTTAGCACTATCTCCCTCTATTCTTTCCTTCCCAGAATAAGTACTCCCTTGCATGTAGGGAAAGATGTATGGTTCCTTGGGAAATCATTTTTATGCACACATGTGAGCTACATTTTTATAAATACAGAATACTTATTGTCTGTTCAGGCCTTCCCCATAACTGCCCTTTGTGTGTTTGTACTCTGCTTTGCTCCCGGCAGTTGCTGAGTAAGCCTGTGACTTCTCCTAGCAGTTTCTCCTGGCCGCCTCCCCATCCATGAAGATGTGCCCTGGGCTGTCATTCACTTCCCATTTCCATGTACAACACAGGGATAAACGGCTTGGATATACTCTCTTTGGGCCTGTGAATGATTTCTTTGGGGGATAGACAGTACAGGGGGGTTCTTTAAAAGGCTTAGTGGCACTTGGTTTCATTACATGTTTTAAAGTGACTTCTCACTGCGATCTTTTGGGGTTGTACGTCAACCTGCAGAGGAGATTCTCTTCTCCTACATACACTTATCTAATTGGCATTACTTTGTCTCTGATTGTTGACAATACAATGTATGTGAAGTAGTCTAATGGCATTCTGGGTTATTTTTCTCATTATAACTCGAACATCTCATTGTGTATGCTTTTCAGGCTACTCTTTGTGGAAACTGTTTATTAGTAAAATTTTTGACCCATTTTTCATCTTAACTCAACTGTCTTCAATTTTCAAGGAATGTTAAAGTATTCTAGATCCAACCTTATGTTGGTTTCTGACACTGTAGATGCCTATGCTGGTGAAGTCACACTGGTTTGTTTCATCTGTTACGTCTTTTGGGAAATACACACCCATGGCTTCTGTCTGGGGTGCGGCACTCAGGACGCTCTTCTCAGTTCCATGATTATAAGGATGTGTTATCAATTTCCAGGCATCCGTTTTCAAGGTTAGCTTTAATTCACACATATATTATTCTTGGTGTGAGACAGAAATAGAACTTTTCCTATTGCAGATTATTTTATTCAGTTTTATCTTTTTAATAATTCACCTTTCCACATTCCTAGTGAGTGCCAATCTGATTATAAATCATTCCCTGTATTCTGTTCTTGGCTTCCCTTTATGTTTTCTATGTCTACCTCACCTTGTTACATCCCATGCTATGACCTGGTTCTATGGCTTGTGATAGTTTGTCACATTTCCTCCCACTCCTTATTTTAAAAACTGGCAATTGTCTGCATAACTTGCTCTTTTTGCCTAAATTTTAGAATGAGTTTGTGTGCAATTTGATTGAAATAACATCAGATTTGAAATTTTTTTCAGAAAACATGACACATTTATTTTATAAAGATTAGTTTCATTATTAAACAGGCTATATTATAATTTTGTGTAAATTTTCTTTCAAGCAATTAAATGTAGTTTAAATATTTCTCTGTGGGTATTCAATCAGTTCTTGTAAAGTAGCTGGTAGGATTTGTTGTTCTTCACAGAGTATTTTAATTTTACTTTTTCAGATAAGGTCTAGTGTAGCCCAGGTCGGCCTCAAAGTTCCTAGGTAATCCCCTGCTGGGTAGAGTCTTTTAGAGGACATCTGTGATAGGCTTCCTTCCTCTTTCCTCTCTTCAACCACTTCAGATGTCTATTCTATTTGCCCTTCTGAATGAAAATTAAGTAAGCGTCCTCCCTAGGGTCTTCCTTGTTATTTAGCTTCTTTAGACATGTAGATTTTAGTAAGGTTATCCAGTATTACATGGCTAGTATTCACTTATAAGTGAGCATATACGATGCATGTCTTTCTGAGTTAGACATGTTGTTAGACATGGAAGTGGTTACCACACTTCCAATGATGATCTTTTCTATAGTTCCACCCGTTTTCCTGCAATTTTCACGACTTCCTTGCTTTTAATAGCTGAGTAGTATTCCATTGTGTGAAAGCACCACAATTTCTGTATCTATTCTTTGGTTGAGGGACATCTGGGTTGTTTCCAGATCCTGGCTATTATAAATAAAGCTGTTATGGAAAAAAAAAAAAAACTGAGTAAATGTCCTTGTTGAATGATGGAGCATTTTTTTGTGTATATGCCCAGAAGTAGTATAGCTCGGTCTTGAGGTAGTGTTGTGCCTAATTTTGTGAGAAAGCACCACATTGATTTCTAAAGTTGTTGTGCAAGGTTGTACTCCTACTAGCAATGGAGGAGGGTTCCCCTTTCTCCACATACTCACCAGTATGTGCTGTCACTTGAGGTTTTGATCTTAGCTATTCTGATGGGTGTAAGATGGAATCTCAGAGTCGTTTTAATTTGCATTAAATTAAACTTGTGTGTTTTTACTCTGCTTTGCTCCCGGAAGTTGCTGAGTTGAGCATTTCTTGAAGTATTTTTCCTCCACTCAATATTCCTCTATTGAGAATTCTCTGTTTAGATTTGTACCATTTTTAATTGGATTATTTAGTTTGTTGGTGTTTAACGTATTTTATAAAATTTATTTTTATTCTCTTTTTATTTATTTATTTTATATCCCAAGGGTGCCCTCTTTCTCCTTTCCTTAGTCTTCTCTTCCCCCCTTTCCCCTTCCCATTTCCCTTTCTTGCCAGAAAATGAAAGCCTCCTCCCTCTTCCCGTATCAACCTTCCCCAGCACATCAAGTCACATCAGGACTGAGCATAACTTCATCCCCTGAGGCTAGACAAGGCAACCCTGCCAGTAAGAAGTTATCCAAAAGCAGGCAAAGTGAATTTCTTGAGTTCTTTATATAATTTAGATATTAGTTCTCTGTTGGATGTAGATCTTTCCCTAGTCTGTAGGCCGTAGTTTTGTTCTGATGACAGTGTCCTTTGCTTTACAGGAGCTTTTCAGTTTGTTGAAGATGCTATCTTGTTTCCATAGTATGGTTTTGTTTCCTTTGTCAAAAATCAAGTGTTCATAGGTGTGTGGGTTTATATCCAGGTCTTCTATTTGATTCTATTGATCCATGGTCTGTTTCTCTGCCAGTACCATAAACTTTTTATTACTGTTGCTCTATAGTACAGCTTGAGATCAGGGATGGAGATACCTCTAGAAGATCTTTTATTGTAGAGGATTTTTTTTAGCTATTCTGTTTTTTTTTTTTCCATATAAAGTTAAGAATTGTTCTTTCAAGGTCTGTAAAGAATTGTGTTGGCATTTTGATGGGAATTGCATTGAATCTGTAGACTGCTTTTTATAGGATGGCCATTTTTACTATGTCAATCCTACCGATCCATGAGCATGGGAGATCTTTCTACTATCTTCTCATATCTTCATTGATTTATTTATTCAGAGACTTGAAGTTTTTTTTTTTTTCATACAATTTTTTCACTTGCTTGGTTAGAGTTACACCAAAATACTTTATGTTTTTTTTGTAGTTATTGTGAAGGGTGTTGTTTCCCTAATCTCTTTCTCATCCCATTTGTCTTTTGTATACAGGAGGGCTACTGATTTTTTTTAAAGTTAATTTTGTTTTCAGTCATTTTGCTGAGGGTATTCATTAGCTGTAGGCATTGCTTGGTAGAATTTTTGGGGTCACTTATGCATACTATAGTGTCTGTAAATAGTGATACTTTGACTTCTTCCTTTCCAATTTGTATCCCCTTGATCTCCTTTAGTTGTCTTATTGCTCTAGCTAGGACTTTAAATTGAAGAGATATGGAGAGAGTGGGTAGCTATGCCTTGTTCCTGATTTCAGTGGAATTGATTTAAGTTTCTCTGTTTAGTTTGATGCTGGCAATAGGCTTGCTGTGTATTGCCTTTACTATGTCTAGGTATGTGTCTTGTATCCCCAGTCTCTTCAAGACTTTTAACATGAAGGGGTTTTGAATTTTGTCAAATGCTTTTCAGGCTTCTAGGGAAATGAACATGTGTTTTTTTATTCTTTCAGTTTGTTTATATGGTGGATTACATTAATGGATTTCTGTATATTGTACCCCTCTGCATGCCTGGGATGAAGTCTACTTGGTTATGGTGGATAATATCTTTGATGTGTTCTTGGATTCATTTTGCAAGTGTTTTATTGAGTATTTTTTCATCAGTGTTCATAAGAGAGATAGGTCTGAAGTTCTCTTTTTTTCTTTGGATATTTGTGTGATTTAAGTATCAAGGTGACTGTGGCCTTATAGAATGCATTTGCTAATGTTCCTTTTGTTTCTATTTAGTGGACTAGTTTGAAGAATATTGGTAATAGATCTTCTCTGAAGGTCTGGTAGAATTCTGCACTGAATCCATCTGTTCCTGGGCTTTTTTGGATGGGAGACTTTTGATGCTAGCTTCTATTTCCTTCGGGGATATAGGACTATTTAATTTGTTTACCTAATTTTGGTTGTACTTTGGTAAGTGAAATCTATAAAGAAAATTGTCCATTTCATTTAGATATAGCCTTGCCCAGCAGTATCTTAAATATTAAATTTTGAACATGAAATGTATCTTGATAAATTCAATTAGGTCTTCAATGAAGTCCTAATAAAGCCAAATATTTTTAAAATAAAAATAAACATTTTTGATGAGTATCCCTATAATGCAATTTTCAAATTCTATTATAATCCCATTCTCTTTTCATTTGAAATCTAGAGCTCATGTGCTCTATGTCTTCTTTATTAAATCAGTCATGAACCTTAACCCAGCTTATGAAGGAACTTTGCAATATATTAACTTTAAAATAAATATTATTTAATAATAAAAATTAGATGTAACGTATAATACTTTTTCTATGTAATATAAGATAAATTTAGTTAAAATAACAACCTTTAGAGTATGCTGAAAAGGATATATTATCTATGAAAAAATGTATCTAAGATATGGAAATGAAATGTAACAGATGCAGCAACAGTAGCTATATCTGGATTGTCCATTATGTTTTATTTTCACAATTTTCTACATTAAAAACAAATGTTACTCAAATAAAAAGAGAATAACTTTAAAAATACACACAGTGTTGGGCAATTAAACTATTCACGAAGTTCCAAGAACATTAAGTTCCATCTTATTCTATTTATTTCCAGTTTAACAGTCCTTTATTGTGTAAAGCATTGCGCCAGATACTAGGAAAGAAACAAAGATGAATCAAGCGCAAACCGAACCCTTAAGAGAGTGTACAATCTGATATGTAGTAGGAATGTGAAGAGGCAAAGTGCTGACTGTGCATAGCCATGGCACTCCTGAGTCTTCGGTTCCAAATTGGAATTCTGGCATTACATTTGAGCCTTTGAAATTTCCATCCCAGGAGTGTGGCTGACGTTATTCCTCCCAGGACCAAATGAGAGCTGCTGTCTAGGAAGAACAATTAAGAAAGATCTCACAAATGTCCCTGAAATGGGAGCAGAAAAAGAGGCTTGGCAGGTAGGTGCATTGGAAAGTGGCTTGATTTGATGGGTAACAGCCTACAGGACAGGGAAGAAGAAGTGCATGAGCCTGTGATGATGATGATGATGATAATGATGATGATCGCAGCAATGTTTGTCCTGGTTAGTTTTATGTCAACTGACACTCTAGAGCCATTTAAAATGGAAAGAGGGAGCTTCAATTGAGAAAACACCCTTATAAAATCTGCATTTAGGCAGGTCTGCGGTGCATCTTCTTTTCTCATTTTATTTTTTGTAGTGCATTCTCCTGTTAAATGGTTGTGGGTAGGCCCTGCTCACACGGGGTGGTACCACCCCTGGGCATGATAATATAAGAAAGCAGGCTGAGCCTGTAAGCAGTGCTTCTCCAAGGCTATCAGTTCCTCCATCAAGACAGGATGGTGAAGATGAAGGGGTGAGGAAATGTTTAGGATTAGAAAAATCAACAAATATTTAAATCACAGAATCTCTGAAACATTGGAGGAGCTTGTGAGAGATCATGTGGCCATTCTTTCATCTGAAAACAAAACAACTCAGTCTTTTCGATACTAACAATTTCAAGCAAACCAACAAGTGTCCACCAGCAAGGATGAAATGAACACGTTAATTCATCATACTCTGTTATATCTCATTTCTCTAGAAAAGTGAGATATCAAGAGGTTAAGTTACTTGTCCAGGGTCACAAAGTCAAGGAACTTACCCAGTGTGACAAAAGAGAAGAGACTCACAAAATTCAAAGCGAGGAATGATTCAAACTCAAAGGCACTGAAGATTAAGCATTTCACAGGATCCCTGGATCCTCTCATCTTCTTTATCACCTTACCCAGATGTATGTCTCTGAGCAGGTCCTTTCATCAGTGTAGATTTTCCCATGAGAAAAGCAGCAGCCTCCTTAGGATAGCTATCCTTGCTTCTCTCTCTAATTTATCTTCTAGCTTTCCTACCATGTCAATTCAGGATGGAGCTCAGGTCATCAGGCTTTGAGGCAAGCATCTTCACTGGACAGCTTCCTTTATAATTACTGCCAGCCCCCTCCATGCTTAAACATCATACATCTTTGTTCTGTTCACTTAGAAGTTAAATTGCAGTGGCGGGGTTTTGTATAAATGCTGGGCACATGAGTTTTGAGCTCTGTTAGGTGACCATGAAGGAATGAACATGGCTGGATTATACATTAAGAATATATAATTTTGTATTATGGACACTGCCACACCGTTTTCCAGGGGAAGTGAACAATTTTGCATTAGGCAAGCTGTGAAAGAAGTTCTGTGTTCTACCTCCTTGCTGCATTCTGTTCTGGCAACATCTGTGACTCATCCAGGACTCTGAATCACTAGTAGCTGATTGGTAGTATCTCAGTTTGAAGTTTGCAGTACTTTCATGGATGGGCTGAAATGTTTTGCTTCTATTTGTTTTCCATTTCTATATCACCTTAGGTAAGCTGCACATTTTGCCATTGTTTAATCAGGCTATCTAGATGGCCATCAGTTTCTGAAGTATTCAGTAAGTGGCACCTGTGAGTTAGGCATTTACTTTTCTCTCATTTTTTTTTAAATTTTACTTTATTTATTTTACATTCCAAGGGTGCCCCGCCCTCCTCTCTTCCCAGTTTTCCCCTTTTCATCCTTCCCCTTTCCACTCTCCCTTTCTTCCCTGATAAGGGATTCCCCTCCCCCAATATCAACCCTCCCAGTACATCAAGTCATATCAGGACAGAAAATATCCTCATCCCCTGAGGCCAGGAAAGGCAACCCTGCCAGGGGAAAATGATCCAAAAGCAGGCAATAGAGTCCCTGGTAGAAATATGTCCCCTCCAGCTTCCACTTGCCAGGAGACCCACATGAACACCAAGCCACCCACTGGTCACATATGGGCAGGGACTTTTCTCTCATTTTTACACCATGTCATTTTAATCTTTGCTCAGGAACAGAATAGAACTAGTGCTTATAAACCTCATTAAAGAACACACCCTTTGGGGGAGGGTGTATAATTTCTATAAAATTCGTAGAGTCTCATTGTGTACCGCAAATGAAGATATTTAGTCTCTCCATGCAATGCTGGAGTCTGAGATCACTGGTTCTTTGAATGTTTGGTATCATGGAGGAATCTTTGATTCTTTTGTACATGTGGTTGTTAACAATACTTCTAAGGCCAGAGGGCATGGCTGAGTTTCTAAAATTCCAA
Organism: Meriones unguiculatus; assembly: GCF_030254825.1. Taxonomy (NCBI): domain Eukaryota; kingdom Metazoa; phylum Chordata; class Mammalia; order Rodentia; family Muridae; genus Meriones; species Meriones unguiculatus. Next base: position 45,960,358 of record NC_083356.1, read on the forward strand.
TTTCACACAGTCCAATAATATTGAAAATATAACAAATGATTCCCGGCCAATGGGATTAACATTGACTGATGTCAGGGACTATGCTTTGATAGCATTAGCTCCCGCAGTCACCACAGTGGTAGGCAAGAACCATAGCAGAAACTGTCAAAGGTATCTGACCTTCACCAAATATATGTTTCCCGCAGCTTTGAAGGAAGAGGAGAATGGGCTCCAAACCCTCAGGGTTCCCACACGGGGAGGAGTAGTGGAATTAGCTTTTGGGTGAGTAGATTTTATTTGAAAGTTTCCCTTAGGAGTTCCAAATGCATTCTATATCATTGGCATTTTATGCTGCAGTACATAAGAAAACTCTGGTATCTACTTTTTTTTTACTTATAATAATGATTTCTTTAATTAAAATAAGAGCAGAATAAATGGAGTAGAATAAAAATAGTTTCTGAATGACAGATATGGTGTGATGCTTTATATAAACATCAAATGTATGAAAGAATTAGGTATATTATTTATAGATGCAGACATATGTGACCAACTTTACGAAGTTTCAGGGTTAATTTTCTCAGGAAAGAAGGGGAAGAAATGGAGATCAGGAAGTTTCACACAGGAACCTTCCCTCTCAAGTTGCATTTTTTTTTTTTTAATAAAAATCAGTCTGGGAAAAAGGATGAAGCAAATACGTGAATACTGATATTCGATGAATCTGGGAGTAGCTACGGTGTTTAGAGTTGTTCTCTTATTAGAAATGCACCCAAAATGCTAGACATTATAGGGAATCAGTGAATAAGTATACTTGAAATAGAAAAGAACGTTCAGGCATGGTGGTGTATGCTAGCAAATTCTAGCACTTCAGAGGCAGAGGTAGGAGGATCATTATGAGTTTAAAACCAGCCTGGTCTACATAGTGAGTTTAAGGACAGCCAGGAATACAAAACAGAAACAATACAAACAAACAAAGAAGCAGCAGCAGAAGAAGAAGATGAAGAAGAAAAAGGAGGAGAGTGAGAAGGAGAAAAGAAGGAGGAGGAGGAGGAGAAGGAGGAGAAGAAGAACTACAGTAACAACAACGGTACAAACAAAGAGAGGAACTGGTAGCTTCTCTAGCCTGAATGAGGGGCGACGACACAGTCATCCAGTGTGATTTACAGGAGGGACAGATCCCTAAAAGAGGAGAAAGAATTAAACTTCATATTGGTTGGTTTAGAGACACCAAATGTGGATTCTCACCTTATACAGCATAACCTATTCTTGTTTCTTTCTTTTCTTATCCTTTAATTTTTTAGTGCATGTTTTTAGACTGCTAGGTATATGAAAAAAAAAAAAGGATGAACTGGAAAGGCTATGCCTTGACTTTGGCAAAAAATGTAATGAAGAATTTCATGCTCCAGGAAGAATGGATGGAAAAGTGAAGATTAAATAGAAGTCCAGTTAACCATACTCAATGTTTTGCGTAGGATAAATTAGGTATGTGTATTACTTAAACTGAAGTTTAATAGAACTTCATATTGTGAGTGAGGTTTTGTAGACTAGACTTCACAGCAGATAATGAAAGCTGGTGTTCATCATAAGAACCCATTGAAATAAGCACTATTATTCTGAACTAATTTCATCACTATGATATTATGATGTAATAAGCATTATGTATTTGCCCTCTGACCCTGACTCCCACATGTGTGTAGGAAGGTACAGGGTTGGTGGTATAGCACTATTCTTCAAGGTCAACTGCCACCATCTTCAGGAGCTCAACTGGGTCATCTCACAGACCACCACAGCTAGGCTTGCTGACCATTGGCTTCCCTCCCAGAAGAAGGGGGCAAAGAGGGTCATGGGTCAGCCACTCCTCTCAATCAGGACACAGAATGGCCTTGGGGTCATGAGAAAGAGGCTGGAGGATATGGGTGGGAAGGATGAGGGGAGGGGGCTCCATCTATGCAGTCTGGAAAGATATCATCCTTGCTGGATACATACCTTCCAGTGTTCCTGCTTCAGGTTATTTATGCCCCTGCCCAGAACTTCTCACCTATTGTTATGTAAGTAAATTTGACAAGCTTATTGATTCCCTTAAGACTTAGGGGGTGAGCTAACCTTGGTGGAACTGTACCTTAGTTTGTCACTGGGACCTTAGGAGGAGGGGTAGATATTGTGTATACCTACCTCAGAGAAAGAATGATAGCAACAGTATATGCATGTGTTATGTCCAAGGGTACATGTGGTGTTCAAGAGTGTATCTGGGGTCGCATTCACATGAATGTGTCTGTGTGAGAGAGAGGGGAGAGAGAGAGAGAGAGAGAGAGAGAGAGAGAGAGAGAGAGAGAGAGAGGTTGAAGTGAGTGTGTATGCGTGCATGTACTTCCATCAGCAAGTGCTGGTAGGGATCAAAGGTTGACTCAGAAGTTCTTCCTCTGTTGCTCATCTTGCGATGTAAGTCAAGTCATTCTTTCTATCTCCCTTCATTTTATTGTTCTGTATTAGCATCTGCCACAGAATCTGAAACTCACTGTTTTGGCTACTCTGGATAGTCAGCAAGTCCCTAGGATGCTTCTGTTTCTAACCTCCAGCGATGAGGTCACAGAATTGTGCCACCGTGCCTAGATTTCACATGGGTGCTGGTGATTCGAACATAGCTCTTCATGCTTGTGCATCAAGTACCTTACTCATTGAGCTATTTCCCCAGCTTGCTTTTAGCAGGCTTTCCTCAAATCCCCTCAGAATCTCAGTGATAAGCATAGCTTTGGATGAAAATGAGCCAGCTAGTAGTGAAGGTTCCTAGGTAGCCTCTTGCAGAGGAGAGCTTTTCATCAGAAAGACCAAAGCATGATTAGGAGATTGGAACCTACTGTCCCACCTCTACCCTCTACAGGTGGTAAACAGGCTAAAGGTTGAGTTGATCCCCAATAACAATGTTACCAATGATGTAATGATGGCTCATAAAATCCCTTTTTATGGCTTGGGAAGCTTCCGGATAGTGGGACACAGAGGTTCCTGAAGGATGGTGTGCACAGAGAGGACATGATAGTCCATGCCTCTTTTTCCATGCTTTGTCCTATTCATCCCTTCCACCACAGGTATCCTTTGTGAGATCCTGTATAAACAGCGAGAAAATGCAAGTGTTTCTTGGCATTTCTTGGCACTATAGCAAATCAAAATAATTCAAGGGTCAAAGAACCTCCAGTGTAGAGGTACTACATCAGACATAGGGATCACAGCCTTGAGTGTTGGATTGGCATCTTAAGTGTTGCACAGTCTAGTCAAGACTAGATGTGACACAATTTTCAAGTAAATGGTAGCAGAATTTATGTGAATTACAGGACACACAACTAGTATCAACTGGAGAATTATTTGGTCTGGGAGAAATACCAGTTTACCTTAGTAACCAGCACCGAAATGTTTGTGTTAACTGGCATGGGTTAAAGTCAGATACAAAAATGGAGCCCCCCTCCTTCATCTTTAGAGGAACTAAGAGAACAGTGTGAGATTTTGTAACTTTCTAAGTCCATTGAGTAGTTTATATACTTTTTGGTTTAATGGAGATCTTCTATATGCCTCACTGAAAGACAATAAAAACATGGCTGAATTTGAGTTTCAGTTTGCCATTGACTAACCCTGCAGGATCCTAGGAAAGACCTAATTCTAATTTTCAATTTTCTTGCTAAAACAGACTGCAAGGAAAAGCACTTGTTTATGAAGAAAAATGGGGGAATTGCTCATAGAGCACTTCTTCTGTTGTAGGATTCTGGCTATGACACTATAATTCAATGCAATGGCAAGAGTGAATGATGAGCTATTGAGAACGCATTTTTGTCTGGGACTCTCAAGGCTGAATTTTCCACTTCATGTTTAGACTTACTTTCTTTCCATCACAGGAGGGACAACATGCCTGAAGATCATTTCAGGATGTACTCTTGTTTTAGCTTCTATGCTGGAGAGAGCTAACTTCTGGCTCTCCTTTCTCTTGTTCAGAGTCTGCTAAGCTAGAGACCAAGTTCATTTTGCCTGTGGGACAGAGGTAAAAATATAACCTGTTGCTGGGTAGTTTTATCACATATTTTTGTATTCGGACAAGTAATTCACTTACAGTGGATGTCCTGTCACTGTTAAGCAGGACATATTGGGGAAGCTCCCAATAACTCCGTGACAAATTCTTTTCTCAGAAAAGGTTGCCAAGCTTACTTAGGCCCAAAGAAACAGTTAGCAGGCAGCCAAGGGGAACAGCTTAAAGCACTTAAGAGCTTTTAAAATACAACTTTTCTCTTCATAAATATAAAATAATGTTTATTGTAGAAAATTATAAAACAGATGCTATGAATTAATGTGTCCACTAAAAGTTCATGTGTTAGAAACACAATGCCTCAAATCCCATGTTAGGATTATTTAGGCCACTGGAATGCAATTAGCATTAAATTCAGGAAAGCAGGACCTGACCTGGGTAATGGCTTTACAAGAAGAGGAAGAAAGACCTGAGCTGACAAACATGCTCAGGGTGTTCCACCATGCAACACCCTCTACTATATTATGATGCAGCAAGAGGGCCCTACCCAGATTCTATGCAGAAACAAGCAGAATGCCATTGGATTTCCAGCCTCCAGAGACATGAATAGAACCAATTTCTATTCTTGATAAATTATTCTTGATAAATGATGGTCTGGGACATTTTGTCATAGCAGAAAAGAATAGACAAAGACCAGAGACTTCCTGTGTGTATTAAATATAAGGGCATTTTTAGTCACAATTTTTGTTATCTTATAGGTTTATTTGAACTACACAGTGAAAAGGAAGGAATATTATTTTGAGAATCAATTACCCAGATATTTTTATAGATGCTGCAAATTTTCAAGTTCTCTATGATGGAAAACATCTTTATGACATACTATAAAGACAATATAATATAGATAAATGTCTATCACTTACCTATCCATCATCTATCTAAATATCTAGCTTTAATCTATCATGTCTCTATTTATCTATCTAAATATCTATCATATCTTTATTTCTTTCTCTGTATCTCTCTCCTCTATCTAAATATGTATCTGTCATCTATTATATCTCTCTGTCTATTTATCTATCATCTATAAATATGTATCTCATCTATATTTTATATCTATCTATCTATCTATCTATCTATCTATCTATCTATCTATCCAAATATGTATCTATCTTTCTATTATGTCTCTCTATCTATCATCTATCTTCTGTAATTTATCTATTATCTGTCTCTACATTTATCCATCATCTTCCTAGCCATCTGTCAAACCATGATCAATTTTATCTATCTCCAATAATCTACATCTATCATCTACTTACCTATGTACATACTATTTATCATTCCTGGTATCAGTAAAATGGCCTTATCTTTTAAGAATGCAAGAATAAATGACTTAAACCTCAAAGAAAAAAAATGAAGTAATAATTTTTAACTGAAGTCACATGCCAGAAGATTGTATTTCACACAGTGATCATAAGACACATGATGAATTGAGTACCCCAACAGCACAGTTGTTCGGAATAACTTCCTTCCTTGACTTTAAGACAGGACTCTCTAGTATTGCATTCAGAATGGCACAAATACTCAGTTTTCCTAAAGTTTGAGATTGTTCCCAGGGTACATATTTTAAATTTATCTTCCAACAATTCTTTTTTTGTTGCTCAGAAAAATCTTGGGAAGCTGGGAATTAAAATCTTTCTTGCAGATGAAAAGCTTGTTTTCTGTTGGGTCACTGACCTTGGCTTCTTTCTTCGATTGCTTGTCTACTCTGAACAGTGATGGGTAGCATTCAGAGTCACCTGTCAGGTGCCAGGGGACAAGGGGTGCTTTCAGACTTGGTGATGCCAGGGACACATGCTTTGTTATAAATCCAAGATTTTCCATTTTACCCTGTATCAAAAGAAATGAGTCAAAGAGTCAATGTTTAAGTCACACAGGGCAACGTTAAGGGTCTCTTGGAAGCTTTGGGCAAAAAGAAAGGGAAAGAATGATTTAATGAAAACCATTCTAAATAATTTAGTGGTTCTTTTAATATGTTGCTTTATCTGGAAGTAATTTGTTTCGGGTGAGAAGTTGGTCCTTGGTTGTGTCTGGAGGATCTGTGGAAGGGCTTTATTAGGGAGTCTTGTTGCATAGCTTACTTGTTAAACCTCAGGTGAACACCAAGTCTCATTTTATTTTTGAAGGGACTACTGGAACTAATGGCTATCAGTGGAAGAGGATGGAAGGACAGAGATGGTGCTGCTGTGTAAAACTTCATGTCATTTTACTTCAAACTATCCCTTATCTCAGGTCAGACTCTTTGAATATGGATGACAGGGAATGCAAAATGAAGTACCTGTAGGATCCAAAAGAAAATAGGCTTCTATAAAAGAATGGACTGGGTGTCAGAGCAAGTCTATCTTGATAACAACTAAAATGAATCAACAAAGGAAATTAAAGACAAAAAGAAGCAGACATCTTCTGAGGCAGTGGGATCTTCAGAATCCTGGGTGAGAGGAAGGAATGAGAGCACAATGTTAAATACTACTCTCTTCTGTAGCATAATCAAGCCTGAAGTGCTCACCGGAGATTTTGGTTAATCATGGGGCGGGTAGGGCCATCAGTAGAATCTGGAAATCAGCTGGTTTATGACCCAGAAGCAGGCTAACTCTTAAGACTGAGGCCTAGCTTCAAATTTATTCAATGCCCAAATAGACCAAACGAGATGCACACCAGTGACACCTGTTTTCCTTAAACAGTTCCCAGAGAGGGAAAGGCCAACACCTCCTCTAGGTTCTTGTTGTTGTCCTCTCTTCAGCCCTTGTTCTTTCCTGTTCTTACAATCATACTGTATTCTTTTTTTTTTTTTTTTCTAAACGTTTGCTTTAAAATTTCTTTGGCAGCATTATCGCTCCTACTTGAAAGGATTTTTAACTAATCATTTTTTTTGAGTTAAGATATAGCTACATAGCCCATAGCTGGTGTCAAAATCAAAATCTTCTACCTCAGCCTCCTGCATGCTAGAATTACAGGGCTGTGTAACCATGCCTGGGTCTAGGGAGTTTTTTTATCAGCTGATCTTCACAAAAATGCATCTTTCCATAGAATGGCAAGTCAAGTAGACATAAGGCCTTCTTGGCACTATCCACTTGTTTTTTTCTTTTCTCTCCAAGACAATTTTATTAAATATGTTTTCAGATACTGTAGCATGTTCAGCACCTTAAATTAAACACACTGGTGGACTATAAAATGTTGGTACCAATGCATATGTGTTTAGCATTTGCTAGCAAGGCTCTTTATGGAATCCTCCAAATCAGGATAAAAATTGACACATTTCTTATTACTCTCAGCAGAGATCAGTATGCTCAAGTTTTGTCATCCCTAGCATGGTCTCATAGGTCAGATGGAAAGAGGAGTGTAGAGGGCTCTGCTGAGCACTCCATTGCAAACACTGCTGATGAAATAATCCTCACACCATTCAGTTTTCTTTCTGGACACAACTGCAGGCAATAAAGCACTTTTAGAGGTTGCTGGTTTATTTATTTTTGATTCAGTTCTCACTTTGAATGTTTATCTGTATTTGAATCTGAATATTTAGGTAGTAGTACTGACCGCTAAGGACACCCTTGCTCAACAATTCACAGTGTTATGGGAGATGGATGGTATGGTGGTTTGAATAGGTTTGGCTGCCCATATACTCATGTGTTTGAATGCTTGGCCCATGGGGCATGACACTGTTAGGATGTGTGGCCTTATTGGAGGAGGCATGGCCTTGTTAGTGGAACTGTGGAACTGTGTCACTGTAGAGGCAAGACTTTGAGGTCATATATATATATATATATATATATATATATATATATATATATATACTTAAGCTTTGTCCAGCATGATAGATATGCAGTTCCATCCTGGCTGCCTTCAGATCAAAGTGTTGAACTCCTGGCTCCTCCAGCACTGTGTCTGCCTGCATGCTGCCATGCTTTCTACCATGATGATAATGGACTAAATCTCTGAAACTGTGAGCCAGGCCCAATTAAATGTTTTCCCTTGTGAGAGTTGTCATAGTCACGGTGTCTCTTTACAGCAACAAAACCATAACTAAGACAGACGATAAATTTAGTTGCTCATATACAAGCTTAGAATTCTCAAAATGACAACAGAATGGGTAACTGGCTATCCTTCTGAACACTAAGGCCAAAGTACAAAACCAAGCTTTGTAAACTTCTAAGGCCAAATCAAATTCTGGTGTGTTCTGATTACATGTTTTCATGTGCATCTATACAGAGAATCTTCTGTATAATTTACTTTACCTATTGGCATGTAGGTAGTTGAAGGAGTGGTGAGATGTTTAAGAAATAGTCCAGGCCATACACACCTGTTCTCTCTCCTGGATTCCAACTAGCTGCTGCATCAAGTAGCAGTTTTGAATCGCTGTCTTTTCATCTTTCAGGTGTCTGCCCCACATTACACCACTGAAAATATTCTTGCTAAAGTCTTCAGCAATCTGTTAAACCAACTTGACTACTGAAAAGGAGCTGATAACCTTGATTACTTGTTTTCTTCTCTTCTATTATTACATTTTTGTATATTCAAAATCCCTTCCACATAACTGTTAGTCAAGTTTTTGTATGTGTGTGTGTGTGTTGAACTCTACCCATTATGGGAAAGAAGAAATCAAATGACACCCCAGTATAATTAGTAACTTCACATTTGCTTCTTATCAAAAGCAATCTGAATTTGGGGCAGTCAGCTGACTATCTGCTTTCTTGGGCAGAGGTTGGGCATGGCTTCTGTATGATATGTTCATTGGACAGTGTTCTCTGTATCACTGTAGGCAGACTGGAGGTAATGGTAGCCCTCACCTTTACATTCCCTTCTTTATAGCCTGCTGTACTGGTGACAGTGCCCAGCTGGATGCTGAAGAGCTCTCCCCTTCTGCAGACCTACAGCTCTAAGTTCATGACTATGTTGGTTGTGTCCTATCTAGAGGATGGAATCTAACACTTTCTCCTTGCCTTTTGGCTCTTATACTCTTTTCATTCCCTCTTCCACAAGTTTCTCTGAGCTGGAGATGAGCAGTATAAATCACTCCTTTAAGGCTGAACCCTCATCTGTCACTTACTCTCAGCATCTTTGGCAACCGAGAGTTTCTTCACAAACTGCAGTTCACTGCAAATAGCTTTTTGATTAGGGTTGAGAGTAGCTTTTGTCTAAGGCTATAGACACAGATACTTCGAAGACAGATTGAGTCTCTGTCTGTTAAACTAACGATCAGAAGCAGTGCTCCTTCATCACTCCTACTACCTCCCAAGGCATGGGTGTGTTTATCTTTTAACCGGGCTTCACTTTTTTAAAAAATGTTTTTGTTTGTTTGTTTTTAGCTTTCTAGTACCTTCTTATGTTTCTCAGCTTGTGATAGCAAAACTTTAAATTCTCTGTCCATCTTTACATAGCCTTCACCCCTGGTTCTTCATTTCATATGTTGTTTGAAAAATGTTTAATTTACTTCGTGTGTGCAGTGTGGGGAGAATGGATGCCATGGATCAGGTTTTGTTAGAATACAGCTTGAGGGAATTAGTTCCCTCCTCTTATTATGTGGGTCCCAGGGATACTCAGGTGGTCATATTTGTATTTAGGGTGATTTCTAACTCTGGAGAATGATTTCTTATCTTGAACTATAGATTTAAATGAATCTGTAGATATTTAAATGAACCTTTACTTGAAGATATCAGGGATTAGGACCAGATTGTGTTGTACACACAGTTCACCCCTCTGCACTCTCTCAGTTGTTGTTTCATGTTTCCCCAGGCCTACTATGAACTCTGTATTCATGCCCCAGGACCAAATGATCTTAACATGTTTTAACTGTCTTTGTATTCATATCTAGATTAACTGGTGTCGAAGGTTAGGTATTTACATCCCTAGCTACTTGGCACGGTGCCTGAAACAGAAGAAAACTGATAAATATTACTAAAACAATTAATTTCACTAATTTGCAGGGAAGAGAGTAGAATGGGAAATGATCTCTGTTAATAACAAAGGACTGTAAGTTATTAGCTGATAACCATGACAGTAGGAGAGAGAAAAATGCCAAATAGAACTGACAGAATGGGCAGGAGAGGGGGGAAGGGAGAGAGAGAGAGAGAGAGAGAGAGAGAGAGAGAGAGAGATAGCAGTTCAGAGAGTGAGCAAGAAGGTGGGCAGTGGGAAATGAAATTCTACTGTTGCATGTGGGTAAGGGTCTTTTTAACTGAACATTCTAACTGTCCAGTAACCTATTTGGAGTAAAAAGTTTTATAAAACCCTCTTCATACATGGTGCTTTAGATAATGAAATGTGGGCTAATCCATGCACATCTATGATATAGTTATGTAGCAAGTTGATGGCAGGCTTTGTGAACAACATAAAGAGGAATCCATGATGCATTCAGTTTGAGCAGGAATTCAGAATGAAGGAACCAGGAGGCCCCACAAATACTCCCTGGCATACCTATACCTATAATAACATTGTAAATATATCAAATAGGAGCTTGCCACATTTTGCTTTTTTTTTTTTTTTTTGCATTGATGGGAATTTGTATAATGGTGATTAACTACTGGAGACTTAAAAGATGGTTGAGTTGCACTCGTGCACACATGCACACAGACACGCTTGGTTTTCATTTTTTAAACGGTCTAAGATGTATTCAGAAAAAAAACAATGCAAAGAATGTTTTGTCACTATAGGCATTCAAGCATGGGAACATGGTGTGAGGGTGAGATAAAAGATACTCTGGGTATTTGAGGAAAAGTGAGATGCAGGACCCTGCCACTAGGGCATTCACGTATCTGCTGCTGCTTTGGGAATGTTGGCCTTATTGAAGGAACCCAAACAACAGGTTAAGAAAACAGTAGGCTAAGATAGACGAAGAAAACGACCAGATGGATTCACACGATCTGACTTCTTTTCTCCCCTTCTCCCTCGTTTCAGTATGAAGCACAAGACACGTGAGCAGTGCAAGAAGAGACTAACTCATCTCACTGCTGCTCACAACTTCCTTACGTGTCAGTTTCTCCCTAATCAGTCTGTGATTGATTGCGTTAGTCCTTGAATACTCTGCTGCTTTCTTTTTTCCCACTGGGTTTACACTCTACTGATAGTCAGACTTCTAATGGGGAGTTTTCCCAACTGAAAATGCGTACTTTCTTCTTCAGTGCTAGAGACTGAACATAGGGTCGTACACTCGCTCAGTAAGTGTGCCACCTGAGCCACACCCTAGACTAAGCTTCATGCTGTTGTCCTTTGAGTATTATTATTTATGCTGCAGCGATTCTAAGATTCTAGAGGTCTTTCAGCGCAGTGAAAAGTTACTTTTTAACTTGGGGAGATTTTATTATTTATATGGGTCAACTCCGAAATCAGGTAATTTGTGGGAAATACTTCAAAACTGAGGATGTACTAGCCTTTCATGTATTTAAACAAGGTCTGAGTTTCTCTTGTGTGCAGCCCTGGGTTATGTTCTGTGGTATGGAATGTCTGCTCTGAGTGTCTTTCTGTTTCACCCTCTGGAACCTGCAGTAGGTTTGAGTTCTACACACAAAAAAATGCCTGGTACTTATTTCTTCCATCCTGAACAGCATTCTATCTATATTAGCTTGCTCTAAGAGAGATTCACAGTGTTCTACAAATTCCGCCTGGCATTCAAAACAGACTTAAAATAAAGCTCCAGATGGAGACACCTACATAAATGTACAGAGTGAACAACTAAAGAAAACAAGTAAATGTCATCACCACCTTATGTGTTGAAAGTTCTGTAAAATATTCCATTGGTAATTGGAAAAGGGTGACGATGAATCTGTAGAGCATTCTAGGTAGTATAGACATTCTAAAAATATTAAACTCTCAACCCATAAACATGGAGCATCTTTTGACTTATTTGTACATTTGTTCACCTATTTTTAAAAATCAGTTTTATATTTTCAATAAATGATTTCCACAAATGATAAAGTTTATTTCTAAGAGATTGATTTTATTTTTAACTGTCATAAATAGGATTATTTTCTTGATTTATTTTGAATAGTTAATTATTAGTATATAGGATAATTTATAGAAACACACTGATTTTGTTTGTTATAATTTTGCTATACTCATTAGTTGAGAAGGAGAATGTGAGAGATGGATATCAATCAATCAATCAATCAATCAATCTGTCTGCCTATACATATATATATAGAGAGGAGTCTTCAAAGTTTCCTATGTGCAAAGTATGTACTATATCAAGATAATTTTATTCCTACTTATACTTCCCCTGTTCCTCATATCTTTCTCATGCCTAATAGTTCCAACTGGGACATCTAGAACTATTTTAACCTTAACTGGCAAGAATGATGAGTCTTTTTTTTTCTTATATTAGCAAAATAACTTTAAACTTTTCACCATTTAAAGTAATGTTAGCTGTGGGCTTATCCCATTTGGCTTTTGTTGAGGGAAAGGTTACAGTACTTGGGGACATAGGAGGAATAAGAAAAGCAGCTTGGAAGAGTGAAGGAAGGAGTGTGTTACCTTTTCTCTTTTCAGAGGTAGCCCAGAAATATAACCTCCCCCTGGGAACAGGAAGTGTAATAAGACTTTTCCTTGAATCCTAAGGCTGTTGCCATCTCAGTGAAACTCAGCATTGGGCAAGCCCATGTCCTCAAACTCCAGGTTGGTTCCCAAAGAAGAACCTCCAGACACACCACATTCAATACTGTAGCCTACTGTGGTGCCAGTCCTTGCACAAAACTAATCCAGCAAACCAGTGCTTGAGACTGGCACTCCCATACCCAAGGGAATACACTGTCACCATGACCACAGACTTCATTGAGCCTCTGGTCCATGCCCAGGCAGTAACAGATGAACCCTAACCCTAACCCTAACCCTAACCCTAACCCTAACCCTAACAGGAACAGGGATGCCATGGTGGCTCAGTACGCTCTGTGCCAGGTGCAAGCAGCATTAGATAGCAGCTCTCCAGTTCCCGACAGACTAGGAAGCAGAGAGAGCATGTCAAGCAGGAGGCCAGGGACCATTCCCCCATGAATACACTCCAGTGGCCCACTTTGTCCAGCAAAGTTCCACCAGAGGATTGCTGTGCTGGCTAGTTTTACATCATCTTGACACAAGCTAACGTCATTGGAGATGAAGGAACCTCAATGAAGAAAATGCCTTCATGAGATCGGGCTGCAGACAAGTCTGTAAGGCTTAATTAGTGATTAATTAGTAATTGATGGGGGATGGTCTGGTCTATTGTGGGTGGTGCCATTTCTGGGCTAGTGGTCCTGGTTTCTATAAGAAGCAGACTGAGCAAGCCATGAGGAGTAAACCAGTAAGCAGCACCCCTCCATGGCCTCTGCATCAGCTCCTATCTCCAGGTTTCTGCCCTGCTTGAATTCCTGTCCTGACTTCATTTGGTGATGAACAATGATACAGAAGTGTAAGGCAAAAGCTCTTTCTTCCCCAAGTTGCATTTGGTTATTATATTCTATCTCAGCAATAGTAACCTTAACTGAGGCAAGGTTCAATGTAATAGTACCGTCTAGGAGACAAGGTTCAATTCACAAGCCTCTCAGAGACATTTTTTACTCAAACCACTCACAGGGTATGAGAGAAAATAATGCTCTTTGTATTTCTTGTCCTTTCTAATGCTATCTTCTATCATCTTTCATTAGTCCTTCTTTCGTATAGTCTTCTTTCTCTCTCATCTCTCTTTCTCTCTGTGTGTGTATGCACACACATATATCCCTGCATGAAGACTGTGCATATGACAGAAAATGTGCTGTTTGTATTTCCCAATTTGTCTTCTTTCATTCGTCATGATGACCTCCAGTTCCATCCATTCTTCTGCAAATGATGTTGCTTAATTCTCTTTTACAATTGAATAAAACACCATTGTATTGAAGAAAATATGTTTCCGTTTGAGAACTGGAAATTGGGTGTTTGATTTAAATTCTCTATTTTCACTTTTTAAAAAAGCCTCTACACTATTGTGACTATATACCACACTTCCTTTATCTACTGACCTATGGATGGGCATCTAGGCAGATTCTACAGGTACAACATTGTGAACATGGGGCGATACATACAGAAGAGCAGGTGTGTCTGTGGACCGCTAACACACACACACACACACACACACACACACACACACACACACCACACAGGCACAGAAGTGAGGAGAGTGATATAGCTAGATTATACGGCAGCTCTATTTTTCCATTAATTTTTATATATTTTTTCAGAAGATTGTCCTTGTACTATGAATCTTATTTATTTATTTTTAATTTTATGCATATGTGTGCTTTGCCTGTATGTAGGGGTATGTGTGTGCCTGGTACCTACAGAGCCAGAAGAAGGCACAAATCCTCTGGAACTGGAGGTAAGGACAGTTGCGAGTCACAATGTGTGTGCTAGGATTGGATGTGGGTCCTCTGCAAAAGCAAGGAACGCTCCTGGCTGCTGAGTAAGCTCTCCAGTCCTCTCTAGTGTTTGCTTCTGTGGAGGCCTTCCGTGTTGGCTTCCACAGTGGTTGCACTAGTTTGCATCCCTGCCAGCCGTGTATCACTGTTCCTCTCTCCCCTTGTCTTCACTAGCATTTGTCGCTTGTTTTCTCACGCTAGCCATTTTGAACTGGGTAGGTAGAAGCTCAGTTGATAAGGATATTGGACCTTTTTTTCAAATAGTTGCTGGCTTCTTGTATTTCTTCTGAGAACTTCCTGTTCAACAATTTTCTTTGTTAACTTTTCTTTTCAAATTAATTTATATTTTGCGTTTTAAGTTAAGACATAATTATATTATTCCCCACTGCCCATTCCTTCTTCCAACCCCTGTAGATCCCACCGTAGACTCTCAAGGCGATAGCCTGTTTTTCATGATTATTCCTGTTACATATGTATTGTTTCAAGCAGTATAAGTCAGTTTTCCCTTTACCTGTTCTAGATTTTCTACCGAATGATACTCCCCCTTTTGTACTTTTCAATCAAGTTGTTTCCAACCTCGAAATACAACTTACCCAGTGTTCAACTACCATCCAACTTGTATTCTGCAAGATAGGCACTCCTAGTTATTTTACAACCATTTTCCTGCTATTGGAACATAGGAGAGTCCTCATCCACAATGTCCCACTAAGTACCTAAGTACCTGTAAGTTAACTCACCTGAGCCACAGACATTTACCTATCTTTAGTTGAGAATGAGAGGCTTCAGAATAATAAGCTCAAAATTCTCCAAGCCTACAATAAACTCTCCAAGAACAAAACCAGCCTAGGCTGGTATCCTGACCTTTTCTATGGCAGCTTTCATGAAGGAATGCAAAGTATTTTATGGTGATGAATTTTGGTAATTAGACTTGGCACTTTGGACAAATACTGTAGGGCTTATTTTTATTGAAGGGA
The DNA here is from genome assembly GCF_030254825.1 of Meriones unguiculatus. Taxonomy (NCBI): domain Eukaryota; kingdom Metazoa; phylum Chordata; class Mammalia; order Rodentia; family Muridae; genus Meriones; species Meriones unguiculatus. The sequence goes on from NC_083356.1 coordinate 45,975,723, forward strand.
TAAAATGTTGAGCCCTGAGCTTGGGTAATCCATCCAACACTTACAATAAACTGGCTGCAGGAACCTCTGTGGAGTCTGTCTTCTGACTTCCATTTTTCCAACTTTTCTGAGAGTTCAAACCACTGTCTTTTTTTGAGACTTTTTTTTTTTCCATTGGCAGCTTGACAGTGTGGTGCTGGGTGACTGGGAAATCACAGAAAGAAGTCTTGGCTCTATCCTGCTTCCTAGATGCAGCTGAATGAAGGCTGTAAATAGCTTACTGGTGTGCTGGTCACCCCGCCTGCAGCCAGTTCCTCTATCCTGCAAGTGGCTTACAAAACATGTTTGCAGCCCGTTTGTTCTTGTTCTCAAGGAGACAGCTTATTTTTCTTTTCTCTGTTTTTTTTTTTTTTTTTTTAGTGAAGTACATTATAGTGGAGACATTACTTCAAAGGCAGCTTCACAATCTCTGGTAACCTGTCATAAATTCATAACTTATGAGTATAGTCAATATTTTTCAAATGCTAAGGGAGAAAAATGTGACAATTAAAAAAATCATAAATATAGTCCCTAACGAAGACTCTTCTTTTCTCCTAGCTATGGAATCCTTATCTTAACAATGTGAGCTAAAGGAGCTAGTCTAAGGAAGCCTCCAGACTGAAGACTTGGCTATTTGTTTCCGAGTTGCACATGCGGGTAGACTACCTTTGCTATTTGCAGATCTGTTGGGCATATGGAATCCTTTTAGGAGCTCTGTGCACCAAGAATTCTGTTCTTGTTTTGTTTGTGCCAGACTGTGGCTATTTCAGCTTACTGATTCTGAAGAAACTCCCTTCTTACTTTTATTTTTTTAATTAAAATTTTATTTTTAAATTTTTATTAATTACAGTTTATTCACTTTGTATCCCCCTGTACCTCCCTCCCCCCCCAGTCCCACCCTCCCTCTTCCCCACCTGTGTCCCTCTCTCAGTCTACTGATAAGGGAGGTCCTCCTCCCCTTCCCTCTGATTCTAGTCTAACAGGTCTCATCAGGAGTGGCTGCATTGTCTTCCTCTGTGGCCTGGAAAGGCTGCTCCCCCCTCAAGGGGAGGTGATCAAAGAGCAGGTCAATCAGTTCATGTCAGAGACAGTTCCTGTCCCCATTCCTATGGAGCCACTTGGATACTGAACTGCCATAGGCTACCTCCGTGCAGGGGTTTCAGGCCATCTCCATGAGTGGTCTTTGGCTGGAGCATCAGTTTCAGAAAAGACCCCTGTGCCCAGACTTTTTGGATCTGTTGATATCCTTGTGGAGCTCCTGTCCTCTACAGGTCTTACTATCTCCCACTTCTTTCATAAGATTCCCTGCACTCTGCCCAAAGTTTGGCTATGAGTCTCAGCATCTGCCTCAATACCCTGTAGGGTAGAGCCTTTCAGAGGTCCTCTGTGGTGGCTCCTGTCTTGTTCCCTGTTTTTTCCCTCTTCTGATGTCCATCCTCTTTGCCTTTCTGAATAGGGATTGAGCATCTTAGCCAGAGTCCTCCTTCCTGATTAGCTTTCTTAGGTGTACAGATTTTAATATGTTTATCCTATATTATATGTCTAATATCTGCTTATGGGTGAGTATATACTCTGTGTGTCTTTCTGCTTCTGAGATACCTTACTCAGGATGATTTTTTTTTCAGTTTCCACCATTTACCTGCAAATTTCATGATTTCCTTGTTTTTTAATAGCCGAGTAATATTCCATTATATAAATGTATCACAATTTCTGTATCCATTCTTCAACTGAGGGGCATCTGGGCTGTTTCCAGCATCTGGCTATTACAAATAAAGCTGCTGTGTACATGGTTGAGCAGATGTCCTTGTTGTATACTTGAGCATCTTTTGGATATATGCCTAGGAGTGGTATAGCTGGATCATGAGGAAGTGCTATTCCTAGTTGTCTGAGAAAGCGCCAGATTGATTTCCAAAGTGGTTGTATAAGTTTACACCCTTCTTACTTTTAAATAAAAACTTAGCATTCCTCTCAATGAGAGCAAAGTGTATAGCAATTAAAGACATTTTTACAGAAGTAAAGTTTTTGTTTTTGTTTGTCTGTTTTTATTTTTTAATTCAGGAAACCAAATCATCTTTGTATTAAAATCAACTAACAACCCTAACAACCTTGGTCAAAATACAAATTATTTTTTTCTAATATTTTATATTCCAATTTAGTGATTAAAGCACATGAGCAAGTTTTGAACTGGTTATGTAAAGGATGTGAAAATGGAATTATACTAGTGGTGCATATACTTAGAAAATATATTTTATTTATTAATCATTTCACTGATATCTATTTATCAGTATAGTTTTTAAATCTCTGTAAATTTTTGCTATACATTAGAAGTGCAATGGCATGACATCATTGCACAATGACACATCACTGTGTTAGGTGTCCATGATCATGTATTAGAGAAATACACAATCATGGTGCAAGAAGGAAGCAACAGTACAAAGTTGTCCACTGACCTCCACATGGACACTATGGGATGCATATACCCCCACAATAAGTACATAAGTAAAGTAATAAAATGTTTTAAAACAGGCGGTCATAGTGTGGACCGTTAAAGCGGCGTGAGAGACACAGAGGCATACACGGAGTACAGTGGAATCTCTGGCAACATAACCTAGCATGTTCATGCAATTGCAGTATTTATTCTCTCACCCTTCTGTTCTATACATTCTACAAGTGTTCTTCCTACTTTCCCAAGTACTAACTATTTATTCAACAGGCCCTGGTCAAGGTGCTGGAGATAACTCAGTGAACACAAAAAACAGTTTAGGTCCTTTAATAAAAGGGAGTAATAAACAAAATTAGATAAGTAAGATATACATGATCATTATAAAAGTTGTAAAGGGATTTAGCAGGTTTCTGTGCTTTAATTATGTATAGACTATAGGATATTGGAGTATCAAGGAAGAGTTCTTTGAGGATATCCTATAGGCCAATTTCCAGGGCCATCAAAAGAGTTTTCTAAGAACAGGGAAGACTTGTGCAAAGGCCCCAAGGTATGAAGAGCTCTACAAGTTCAAGATATGAAAGGGAATATGATGGATAGAAAAAATAGGGTCAGAGGATAGTAGGGTAAATAGAAATAAGAAAGAGTAGAGTCAAAGAAGAGGTAGGAAAATACTTACGTTTATGCTTTCAGGCTTAACCAGAGAAGCCTCTTTTCCCAGTGAACAAGCTGGGGATATGCAATGGATATGGGCTCAGCAAGAAAGACATTTATACACTCTGCTCTCAAGATCGGGGAATACTGAGGAAGGGGTGAATAGAAGGTAACAGCCTGCAGATAGGTAGAAAGGCCATAAAATGCCATCTTCTGGGGAAAAGAAACACACTGCCATTATGAACCTGGAGCAGCTGCAGACACTTGCACTGGGGCTGGGCAAAACTGGACAGATCAGGAGTCTGTTGGGGATGAAGAAGCAGCTCATGAGGCCACACCTCTCACTGAAGAACTATTTGGTACTGATAGCTCTAGGGAGATGGGGAGTCATTGCTTTCATGCACCAACTCAGGACCCCATCAGACACCAGTAGATAGTTCTCATCCAGGCTCGGAGATGGCCCTGGTCAAATGAAATGGGTCATAAAACAAAGCCAAGCCATATATCTGGGAAAAGGAAAAGTTTTGTCATTTATTAGATCCCTCTTGTTTTTCAGTTTCTCTCCTGTACCTCACCTCTCTTCCAGACCCATTCTCCACCAGTTTTCCTTCAGAAAAGAGCAGGCCTCCTAGGGATATCAACCAAACATGGCATATCAGCTTGCAATAAGACCAGGCGCTTCTCCTCATATTAAGGCTAGATGAAGCAACCCAGTAGGAGGAAAAAGCCTCCAAATATAGGCAAGAGTCAGAGACAGCCCTTGCTCCTTCTGTTAGGAGTCCCACAAGGAGACCAAGCTACATAACCATAACATATATGCAGAGGGCCTAAATCAGACCTGTGCAGGTTCTGTGATTTTCTGTTCAGTCTCTGTGAGCCTGGGTTCATTGATTCTGTGAGGGTTTTTTTTTGGTGTCCTTGACCCCTCAGGCTCTTAAAAACCTTCCTCCCCCTCTTCTGCACGATTCAGAAGTTCTTTGGCCTTCTCTCCTAAACCTGAAACTGCTTGGTAGCCTGTGGCTTACCTCATCTGGACAGTGGCACATCAGTGGACTGAAATAGCTTGGGTCTTCCTGTGCAGTTCCCTCTACCCTTCAGAGCTCCCTGGAAGGCACTTTCTATATGCAAGTCAGGTAATTACTCAACTAAGTGCCCAAATGTGTGCAGATGGACATGATGGATATTCAGTTTTTCCCCAGGGTCCTTTTACAAATCAAAGTTCTCCCTTTGGTTTATAAACTCCCGTGGAGTTAAGTCAAATAGTCTGGTGCTTCTTACTCATCTGCATTTAGCTCATTACCATGTTATTTATTATTATTATTTTTTACAGCGGTTTGAAGTATAAAAAAATCTCTTGGGACTTATTTATTTAAGCAACAAAGTTTTTGAATTTAAAAGCTCCTTTTAACTTTTTCATCTTAGGGGCAGGAAATTATGATTTCCTAAACACAAATAAATGCAAAACCTAAGTCAGCTGGCATCAGAATGATTTATGATGCTTGTGTAGGTCTTAAATCAACCAAATAGATCTCACTGATCCACAGCACAAGAAAAGCAGTTTTGATCTCACAACCATTGGGTGTCACTTTTGTAAGCTAGAGAACATTGCAGTGACACAGTATGCCCACTTCATTTCCTCACGTTTTCTCAATGTAATGCTGTCAAACTCCAGACGTTCCTAAAGTATCAGCCCTGAAAAGAAAGACAGAAAAGTCACGATTTTAATCACTGAACAGACCTGTGTGAAGGGTCATTTCATTGGCTAAAGAACTTTGGGTTGAAAGACTGTGTTTGTGAAAAAGAAGCTCTTTATTGGTTTATGTGATTCCAACGCTCACAGGTAGGAGGAAATGTGGTCTAAGAGACATAGAAGCTCAAAGAAGCATATCAAATTTACAGATGCTAACAGCATTGCTGAATGCCTTTATGTGATGGTAAAATGGTTAAAGTAACTCAAGGCCAGATACTTCAAGGTTCCAGTGAAGGACTTTAAGCACATGCCCTTGCTAGTCTATCTGCAATTGGAGACTCTCTAGATCTCAGTTTAAGCCAGGTGACACTCCTAAACCAAGAATGATGCTAAAATCTTGTAGTTCTCTGGCTGGCCTGTCCTCGGCCACATTCTATACAGGGACGTGGTGGATTGAATGAGCCTTGCTTCACTCAGCAGGTTGGAGATAGAGAAGGGATGTTAATTGGGTAACCCAAGACATTGTATCTGCAAGAAGAGACAATAAATACTGAGTAAGAGTTACCCAAGAAAGTTTAATGAAAACATTCATGCTTAAATAATCATAAATAAGTAAATAGTTATATAAATGTCCGTACTCAGCCATTCATCTGATACTTGAATTTAAGTGGAGAAAGTGGGACAGTAATTTGGATGGAAGTCCCCATTTTGTCATAAATTACCTAGTTGATACTGCCAAGTCCTTTCACTTCCCCGAGCCTCAGTATCCTTATTTCTAAAACGAAGGGCTTGAACTCAGTGTTCCCTCCAAGTTTTTCCCCCTGGCTCTGAAATGGTGATGATCCTAGCTTGCCAAAGGAGAATGGGAAGATTCTCCTGGCCTAGGATTTCATGGAAAAGAAAACGGAAGCAGGCCCAGGTGCAGGGCAGAAAAGGGAGCCAGCAGCCCCTGGGCCATAAAGTGAAGGAAGCAAGCAGGAGGCTCAGGGGAATGAGGTCAACTTCAGGACAGGACATCTTCATGAGCCAAGGAGCACCCTCCAGGCTCCTTGGGGCTCTGTGGAATGAGCACAGTGGAGCAGTGGCGAGAGTTGCCATAGAGAGGGACAAATAGACTGTTGTTTGCTGCAGTAACTTGGATTCTGCCAGAAGGCTTCTCACACTCAAAATAAATATTATATATGGCTTCCATCAGTGGTGCTTAATCCAGAAAGAAAAACATATACAGTGTATTTTCTGAGGTGTTAGAAATATAATAATTTGGGGGCTTGAGAGATGGCATTGTGCTTCAGAGCCCTCCCTGCTCTTCCAGAGAATCTGAGTTTGATTCCCAGTACCCATGTGAGGGAGCTCACAACTGCTTGGGTCTCCAGTTCCAGTGGATCCAACGTCCTCTCTGGCCTCCCTGAACACCCCACCCATGGAGCATACACTCACACAGACACCTTTACATAAATACAAATAAAGCTACAAAGAAGAGATACACAAATTTGACATGTCCATATTCTAATGTAGAGTCCCTGAAATAAAATGCATTTTTGAAGTTGAATTTTTTTTGGATGCTAAAAAGCAGACATGTATCATATATGAGCATCTTGTGCATATAATACATATGTATATGTATGTATATACATATGCATGTATTAGTTCTCCAGGAAAATGTGTAGTTGCTTTTTTCATTGAGAGAAGGTCTCAAGTAGCTTTTAGTTCAGGTTATGCTGGAGTTTGGGAATAAATGTTAGAAGAATGTTTAGTATTTTTTCAGTGAAGGGTAGAAATCTATGGGTCTTACATACCCAAGTTAATTGACATTACACCAAGTTAGGTAAGAAGAGAGGGATAAAATCTGGAATGTCATTGAATAAATAATTATTTGTTTCTATTATGTCAAGGTGTGGGATTCAGCACCTCGCTTTTTCCTCTGTGTGATTTGATGGTGCTGGAAATGAACAGGTTCTCTCCCTTCTGGCACACTGCCTGTGTTTTCATCACATCGCCCCTGCTTCTCACAGGATGGCTCACACCAGTCTATGAGTGGTTCTCCAGCATTTGGTGGTCTGAGCATCCTCCCAGCTATCCTTTCCTTAGTGATTTTATTTTCGGTGTATGATCGTCCGTATTTTTATTGGACTATTCTCCCTCTACCTGCTCTGTGTCGGTGTTCCTCTTCTCTTATTCTGCATATTTCCATTGGTGAGTTAATAGATTGCCTACTGAGTTTATCAGCTTTCTATTGCTCTAACAAAATACTCGAGATTGTCATCCTAAAAATAATTTATTTTGGTTTACAATTTGAGAGACTTTTGGTCAATGGTTGGGGTTTGTTGACCTGTTCCTTTTGGGCCTGTGGTATGAATCTTGGTGTTGTTACTCAATAGTCTGGGAAGCAAGTGGGGTCCCAAAACTCCCTTCAAGGACATGTCCCCAATGACTACAAGTTTTTCCACTCTACCTCTTATTTTACTAACTCCCAATAGCACCACAGGGTGAGGACTAAACCTTCAACATATAGGCCTTTGGAGACACTCAAAATCTAAAGTATAGCCTCTTTCTAAGTATCTTCTGTCACTTGCATGATTACCTCTCCACCTTATATCTATGACTCATAGGATCAGGACTTTCAGCTATACTAATGAGTTTAAATTGACTATTTCTGACAGGAGCTCAATGGCAGGCTCTTTGATTCCCCCCACCCCCAAGGGAGGAGCAGTCCTGCTAGGCCACAGAGGAGGACTTTACAGCCAGTCCCGAAGATACTTGATAAAACAGGGTCAGATGAAAGGGGAGGAGGGCCTCCCCAAGCATTGGACTTGGCAAAGGACAGGGAGGAGATGAGGGAGGGAGGGTGGGATTGGGAGGGAATGAGGGAGCGGGATATAGCTGGTATACAGAGTTAATAAAATGTAACTAATAATAAAAATAAAAAGAAAAAATAAAAAAACCAAATTTATTATATCCACCTTCATTCTGCCCTTCTACCCTCTTATCCCCTCCCCCAGACACAGACATAAAAACACACAGATACAGACACAGACAGACAGAAGATAGAAAGACAGGCAGACATGCACACACATGTGCATGTATAGGTACTTAGGAATAACTATCCTTCCACTTACTCAAGAAATACTCTTGCATTCAGATCCACCAATTATACTTCGTTTTATCTTTCCTGTACAGTTCTCTTCTTCATGGTTTACTTTACCTTCATTCATAACTTCTTCATCATCTACCCATGTCACTCAGCAACCTAACTTCCTTCTCTGTGCTCAACACCTCCCTATAATCCATTCTTGCCATTGCTGTTAGTGTCTTTCTCAAGACGTGATCAAGCCAGTACTCTGCTTCCATGTGTGATGTCCTGCCCTTCAAGACTGGGGCCACAGTTCTCACACAGATAAGACAGTAGGCTTCAGGCTACCACACCACTAAATTCTCCTTTGGACTCTCATTGTGTTGTCCAATCACAAGAGCTATTTCTAGTCCTCCAAAGCCAATCCTCACTTTCTTGGTTCTTTTAAAGCTGTTATTCTCATTTTCTAAAACTACTTATCCTCCCAAAGACTTAATTAATTTACATTTATGATTCAAATTCATCTTCGACATCTGTTCCTCCAGGAAGTTTTTCTGATCGTGCCCAGTTAGTTAGAAACAAAGCAATCCCCCGTCCCCAGTAAGTTCTAGATCTCTATGCAAGGCCAATGCCTCCTCCACATACCCACAGAACTGTGTTATGATCCTATTAAACCACGGTTTATAACGTTCGTTTCCTTTTACTAGACTCAAGAGTTGTGTACAAAGGTCAGGAAGTTCTTACCCTCATTGCCGAGTCCCATCACTTCCTTCATTAAACTTGGGTTGAATGGTGGAACAAATACACCCGTGTATGTGCCTACACACATATACACAGACCACCCGCATGTTAAGCCTTTACTAAGACATCCAGTATGTTTTCATTGGGTCATTAATTCTGGAGAATCATGTTTTAATTTTCATAATTCAAATGACTAGTTGTCGTTCAGGATAGGTGGAATTATTTTGTAGCGATAACTCCTAATTTCAGAATTCATGTAGCCTCAGCTCATTACATAGCCCCAAGCAGGACAATTCTAGTTTGTGCCTAGAATTGTGAAAAAACAACAACGACAACAACAACAGCAACAACAAAAAAACAACCTCTGTAATATTTTCCAATCAGCAGAATTTTAGAAGCTAAGACTTTTGGTTTGTTTTTCTATATACAGAGCTCCACATCAATGAGAAAAAGTACAGTTTAATCTCCCTCACATGTTGAATTAAAAAAAAAGTTCCAGATAAACACTGTGATTTATTTTTCAGTCCTATATTAGCATTGTGAAGCCTCAATTCTTTGGGCCTTCAAATAATTATTTAAAGATGATTTGATTACATGCGTTTGTTGAGTAGAATATGAAGAAGCAGTGCAAGTGTACAGTGTGCTGTGATGAAAACAGGGGAATATTTCCAACCACAGCTTTTACGTTGATGATCAACATGTAGTAATTGTGCTCGTTTATTGAGTAGGGTGTGATATTTGATCACACGTGTGGTGTGCATTCATCAAAGCAGGACAGGTATGACATTTGCCATCTCCCCATCATTATGTTGTGTTTGGATACTTGAGCACCATAGCTGTTGGTGAATCATAGTCACCCCTCTGGGCGTTGTTCCTATTACCCGTCATTTGGTACCTGCTATTCAGCCTCCATTCTCTTCGAGTCATCTGAGTCTTTCAACCTTAAGCCCTCGCTGGCTAGCACATACCAAACCATCACAAGAACCGTTGTCACCTCTCTCTACTCTCATTCCCTTACATCACCTCCTTAGTCTGGATGGTGGCACAGCTTGCTGCTGGCCAGATTCTTCTCCCTCCTTCACCTGATACATTGCACCTGGAATAGTTTTACTAAGATTATCCTTGTGTTACCATGTGTCTCATGAGCTCGTGGAATATAATCCAAACCTATAGCTTAACACCAAGTGCCTGCCAAACAATGTTTTCCAAACTCCATTGTGATATTCAGCTCCTTTGTTGTCTGTATACAGGAGGGCTACTGATTTTTTTTGAGTTAATTTTGTATCCGGACACTTTGCTGAAGGTGTTTATCAACTGTAGGAGTTTTCTGGTAGAATATTCCAATCTGTATCCCCTTTATCTCCTTAACTTGTCTTATTGCTCTAGCTAGAATTTTAAGTACTGTAAGAGAAGATATGGTGAGAGTGGGCAGCCTTGTCTTCTCCCTGATTTTAGCAGGAACACTGTAAGTTTTTCTCCATTTAACCTGATGTTGGCTATTGGCTTTATGTATATTGCTTTTATTGTGTTTAAGCATATGCCTATCATTAATTTCATATGAAAAAATAAATGAGCCAGGAAAGCCAAAACAATTCTATACAATAAAAGAGCTGGTGGTAAAAACATCCCTGATCTCAAGCTACAGAGATCAATACTACAGAGAAATAGTAAAAAAAAAATGAATGGTATTGGCATAAAAACAGACAGGTTGATCACAACTGAAGATGCAGAAATAAATTCACTCTCCTAAGTGCACTTGGTTTTCAAAAAAGATGCTCAAGCCTCATTCAGAAGGACAAACACAATAGACATTGGAAGCAGGAGAAGGCAGGGAACAGGGCAGGAGCCTACCACATTGGGTCTCTGAAAGACTCTACTGATTAAGGTTTCAAAGCAGAGACTGAGACCCATAGCCAAATTTTAGGCAGAGTTCAGGGAATCTTATGAAAGAAGGGGGAGATAGAAAGACTTGGAGGGGACAGGAGCTCCACAAGGAGAGCAATACAAGCAAAAAACAAACAAACAAAAACAAACAAACAAAAACAAACAAAAAACACAACTGGGCTCAGGGGGCCCTGAAAAGACTGATACCCCACCAAGGACAATGCATGTAGAGGACCTAAATCACCTGCTCAGAAGTAGCCCATATACTCAGTCTTCAAGTGGGTTCCCTAATAAGGGGAACAGGGGCTTTCTCTGGCATGAACTCAGTGACAGGCTCTCTGATCACCTCCCCCTGGGGTGGGGAGGTACAGTGTTGCCAGGCCACAGAGGAAGACAATGCAACCATTTCTGATGAAACCTGATAGGCTACAGTCAAATAGAAGGGGAGGAAGGCCTCACCTATCAGTGGATTAGGGGAGTGTCATAGGGAGAGAAGAAAGCAGGAGGGTGGGGTTGGGAGGAGACAAGGGAGGGGAGCCACAGACAGGATACAAATTGAATAAACTGTAATAAATGATGATGATGATGATGATGATGATGATAAATATGCTCCACCACACAACAAGGACATTTGATCAACTATGTTCATAGCAGCTTTATTCGTAATAGCCCCAAACTGGAAACAATCTAGATATCCCTCAACCAAAGAATGGATACAGACATTGTGGTACATTTACACAATGGAATACTACTCAGCTATTAAAAACAAACAAACAAAAAATCATGAAATTTGCAGGCAAATGGATGGAACTAGAAAAGATCATCCTAAGTGAGGTTACTCAGACCCCAAAAGACACACATGGTGTGTACTCACTTATAAGTGGACATTAGACCTATCATACAGGATAAGCAGACTATAACCCATAGACCAAAGAAGAGAAATAACAAGGAGGCCCAAGGGAGCGTGCCAGAATGTCATTCAGAAGCAGAAATAGAATAGACAGCAGAAGTTGAGGAAGAGAGGGAACTGGACAGGATATGGAATGGGGGTGGGGAACAAGGGTAGGGATCAGATGTGGGGAGAATTGAGTGGGGTGAGAGGGCTAGTAACAAGAAGGGAAACTGAGGGGGGAGCACCTTTTTGTCAGGCTGTAGGCCTGCGACAGGGCGGGCTCCTGGGAGGATATGAGTGTGACTCTAGCGGAGACTCCTAACAGGGGGGCAGGGGTCACAAAGACTGAAGGGAGCACCTCCTAGCCAGGTAGTTCTAGCGGAAGGAGGGGAACAACAACCTGCCAACAAAACCTATGGTCCAAACATTAACCCTGCCTACAGGAAGTGCAGGGACAACAAGGGAACAAAGATTGAGGGAAAGTCCAACCAATAACTGGCCCAACCTGAGACCCACCCCACAGTAGAGAGCCAGCCCCTGACACTAATAATGATGCTCTGCTCTGCTTGCAGACAGGATCCTAACTTGACTGTCATCTGGGAGGCTCCAGCCAGCAGTGGTTCGAGACAGATGCTGGGACTTGCAGCCAAGCATGAGGTGGAGCTCCGGGGGTCGTGTAGAAGTGTTGAGGGAAAGATGGAAGGACCTGGAGGGGACAGGAACCTCACAAGAAGACCAACAGACAACTAAACCAGTCCCATGGAGGCTTACAGAGACTGAGACATCAACTAAGGAGCATGCATGATCTGGACCTTGACCTCCTACACACATGTAGCAGGTGGGCTGCTTGGTCTGGTGAGTGGAGGGGGTGGGGCTGTTTCTAACATGGACTCTATTGTCTGCTTTTGTCTAACTTCCCCCTGGCAGGGTTGTCTTGCCTGGCCTCAGGGGATGAAGATATGCTCAGTACTCATGTGCCTTGATATCCTGGGGAAGGGGCGCTCTCCTTTTCTGGGGGGGAAAGGGAGAGGAGTAAGGGCCAGGTGAGGAGGCTGGGAGGAAAGAAGGGGGTGTCCTTGAAACCTAAAATAAATTAAAAAGAAAATAAAAGCAACTACTTTTTATTCTTGGTGAATTTCACATCAGGCACCCAATCCCACTCATCTCCCTGTCCCTTTATATCCCCCATCAGCCCTTGCAAAGGACAGTCTCTCCCCTTGAAAAGGGCACAATAATTAGAAAACAAACAAACAAATCCATCTCAGTGGAAGCCGAAGTGTATGACACAGTACATCCTTTTGCCCAGATATCTTCACTTTCAATTGTTTGTTGTAATGGGCCAGAATAAGAGTGGCTAAAGGTATCGCCTAACATTCTGGCCCAGCTGCTGAGGACAAAGGTCTCACACGCTTGCCTGTTCTTTAAAAATGCACTCAGACTTAATTGCTTGTAATGGGGCTATAAAAATGATGCTATGCTTTATAAAACAATTGAGCTAGGAAGCCTAGAAACCACGTTCTGAGATTTAGTTAACACCTCAGTACATTGTAAATAATATCTACCTCCTTTGATGATGGTTGCAATAAAGTTTGTATTTAATGCCAAAGTTTCACTTCTGCTTATATTTTTACACATAGGGAAAGCAATATGCAGTATGACTGAAGACACGCTTCTTGTGTATTTCTGGTATTTACTGAAAAATCTTGTTTTGTTAAAATTTTTAACCACATTTTATTTGTTTTGTGTGCAAGTGTGTGTGTGCGCATGTGTATGCCACGGGTTCTTGTACAACTCAGAGAACAACTAGGAGGAGGCCTGGAGGTTGAACTCAGCTTGTCAGGCTTAACGGCACGTGCCTGTCCTCTCTGGGCCTTTTTGCTGGCCCCAACTATTGTTTAAGAACCAAGTTAGAGTCCTTCCTAGGACACAACTCAGTGTCAACTGTTGCTGAAATCCACTTCTTAAAAACCACCTTTTTTTCTTCTTATTCTTGATGTTAAGCATTCCGAAGGGGAAGCGATCTCTGGAAATGCTGTGTTATTTTTATTGAGGAGTCTGTTCACCCTAGATAGGGAAGGCATTGACAGACCAAAGAAATGGCTCTACTCAGATGCAGCTTTGTGACCCAGTGACTTTAACTGGGGTTACTTAATGGACTATGGGCAAGGGATTCCTAACATGGAGGTTATGCCACCAGGAAGAGTTTTTTGTTTAAGGCAATTGTTAACTGCTTACGTATCCTTTGGGAGGTCCAAAGAGCCTCAAGTACCTCTTAAGCTGCTCCCCTTCCACAAGGGAATGTTAGTAGGTCCAATCATAAGAGCTTATCTATGCGTGATCACAATTGCTTTGGCATGCAGACTCAGGAAGGGGTTCTAGGATAGGGCTAATTCAGTAACATGAAGACCTGAGTTTGGAAGGGCAGCTCCTATATAAAAGGCCAAGGGCCATGGGATGCGTGCAATTGCAATGGGAGAGAGGAGATAAAAGCCCAGGGTTTTTCCGGCCAGCTGCAAGTGAAATGAGAGACCCAGTGTCAGAAACCAAGGTTGAGCATTATGGAAGAAGATCCGGTATCAACACCTGGCCTCCTTGAACACACGTATGTGCACACGGAGGTGCTCACGTACATGTAGCAAACACAAAATAAGGCAAACGAAAAACAAAACAAAAATGTGGCAACACCTATTCCATACACAGGGGCAGAATTCCACAAGAAGAAAGGTAATTTACACGAAGGAGGGAATTTGGTGTGTGCAGACGTTTTAGGGGAGAATGAGAAGAAAGTTTGACTTTTACACCCTAGAACCGGAACTGTCCGGGCAACAGCATCAGCAGAGCAAAGCAAGGCCCAGAGAGACAGGTTTGGAAAGAGTCTCCAGTTAGAGCCAGGCTATGTTGCTCAAATAATGTGTCAAACACAGCTGCTGCAGCTCTCACAACTCGACAGATCAGAGTAAGACTATTTAGACTGCAGAGATAACAGAACTAAAAACTGAGAGATTTGCCCCAAATCACATCCCTGAGCCAGAGTGGGACAAGTTCTGGGTGACACTCAACTCCGTGCTCCTTTTCTGAAGCCAATAGACTGGACTACCTGGGGAAGAGCTGATTCTGTTCACTAAGAAGAAAAGGAAGTTCACCGTGGCTCCCAGGGCTTTTTCTTCTGCGTGTACCTCTCCCACGGCACGCACGATGCCTTTCAGAGTTGTTAGTACCTTGAGTGCTGTGAAGGGGTTTAGCAAAGTGGGGAAGAACGGAAGGGGCACAGTGAAAGACACCGAAAGACGTTAAAAAATTAACTCCTCACGGTGATATGTGGCTTGTCCAAGAACAGACAAAACGCTGGTGTCTTCAGTTTCCAAAGCTCTGCCTCCACCTCACCACTCCCTCACCGCCCTGTGAAAGCAGGCATTCTAATCACATTTGTGCTATCGGCTGCTTTTCAGCATTGCGCTCTGGTCAGTGCCTAAAGAGGGGCCAAGGTTTTTGGCTCTCACTCAGAACAGCATGTTACACACGCCTTAAAGTTTGGATTTTCATGTTACCCGGAGGAAAGAGACTCAGAATGGAAAATATTGCAGAAGTTTCCCACCCTTAGCTTCGTAGCAGCTGCCTATGAACTCTCTAAAATGTATCCTGAGCGCCCTCTTCTGGCTGGAGGGAAGCATAGCTTCAGGGACAGTGAGCACCTGTTGTGCTGTTTTTGCTTGTTCTTTGACCAATCTGAATAGAAATGGAAATTATCATGTGATCAAAAGAGAAAAGCTGTGAGGCCTAAAAAGAATTCTCACATGTGGCTCTGCAGTGCAAATCTAAACCCCGCTTAATGGGTTGCATGAAAGAGATTGTGCTGTCGTCTTGTTTTGGGACATTTCATCGGTAGGCTTGATTAAACGAGCACAGATAGCTACTGTGAGTGACCAGAACTCATTTAAGTTCTAGGTAGGGATGACCAGGCTCCATAAATTGTAAGACAGAACCCAAATGAAAGCTTAGAATGCAGTGTCTCATTTTAAAGAATTCTTTTATTCACTTGGTAGCTAGGGACCATTAGAGTACTTCAAGGAAGAATGAAAAGCTCATGAGGCTTGGTATGAGAACAGAAGGAGATAAAGAACCAGGAAAAGGACCTCTTTTTCATTGTAAAACCCTGTGCCAGTCTTCCATCAGATTCATGGCTTGTGCTAAAGATTAGAAAGTCTGTCTGTTCAGCTCCATGCCTCTGCTTCAGAATGGTTACCTTTCAAAGGCCATGGATTCACTGCTTGCTGGCTCTGGCACAACTCTATGACATTGACATGGATATATTCCAGTTGCATTACTGTCTTTCTTGCGGCTTCTATTGCTGCAATAAAATGCCACACAGGAACAAAAACAACTTGGGGAGAAAAAGGTTTCTTTCATTTTACACTTCCACATCATGGTCTGTTGTCGAAGGAAGTCAGGGCAGGAACTCAAGGCAGGAACCTGAAGGAACACTGCCAGAGGCCATGGCCATGGAGGAATGCTGCTTACTGGCTTGCTCCTCATGGCTTTCCTAGTCTGCTTTCTTGTGTGACCAGGACCACTTGCCCAGGGCTGGTACTACTCACAGTGGCCTGAGCTCCCTTACAGCAATCACTAATCAAGAAACTGACCCACAATTACTTTACCGGAGTCTCCTGACTTCTAAGAGACTCATGTCCACATTGGTCAAATGATGACCGTGAGAGAACAGCCTTGTAACTGTGAAGATTAAATTTGATGCATGCAGGATTCTTAAATGAGTGATTATCACACAAAGTATGCTCAGTAAATGCTGTCTGCTAATGCTGCTCTTCAGCCAAAAGAGGGCTCACTCATATGTTCAAAGCTGTGTTCAGTGAAGGAAACCCCAAACCACTTTTCACAACATGTATAACATACAGCAGAGGTACCATGATTTAAAAATGTGTTCCGGTCTGCCTAGTTGTTTCCAGAATTCACACAACACAGGAATGCAGATTGGTTTTGTAATGCAGGTTTAACTATACCCACTTGTAGAGTAGAGTATGATATTTCCACATATATCCATAAGGCCTGATAATTGCAGCAGGGAATTAGCCCATAGAGAAAACATAGAGCCTATCTCTACCTATTCTGAAATATAAAATTTATTACTGTTAATTTCAGTCTCCCACTGTGCAGAACACCAGAACCTTAATCCTATCCAGCTGTTACTTTGTACCCAATCTTCCCTCTACCTCCTCTGCATGGGTAAGGGCTTTGGCCTCTCTGAAGTCAATTCTTTATTAAGTACCTTCAGATCAAATCCCTAAAACATCGCTCAAAATTTCAGAGCTGATTTGAATTTTATGAGTTAATGGAAAATTTTGAGGAAGGCATAATAAAAATTCCCATGAGGGCCCTGGAAAGAAAGTTTCATTATTCAACTGAAGGGAAAAAAAAACCCTGAATTCAAAGTAACCCGGCAATAATTAATATCCCACCAGCTTCGCTCACTTCAGAAGCAATTCTGCATTTGCTTCCTTTCATCTAGCATCAATCCAGTGGTTCTGACTACAGGACACTGCACTTGATTGTGAGATGAGCAAAAATTAAAAAGTAAGGACTTCGGGCCTTTCCTTTCAGCAAAGGGACCGCGTAAGGCATGGAGTTGTTGTATTAGAATGTCAGCTCACAGAACACCAGGATGTCACTCGGGGGTTTATGGGAGCAAGCTGGAGGCCCTTAGCACAGTTTTTCTGCCTGACCCGGATGGTTACAAATACAGCACGAGTAGTGCAAGTGCAGGCACCACACTCTTCTCCAAGCACCAGTGGAGCGGCAGCCGCCGCCTTGCTCAACAGTCTCTGCTTTAGAGCCTTTGTGAGTGAATAGGGCACTGCCGTAACTACTCCCCCTTGACCGAGTTTTCACCTCTCCCGTCTATCACTTCTACATGAAGCATTCTGATCCTCTTTTCCATAAGATTTATACCTTTAACTTGTTTATGTTTGTGCCTCTCTCTCCAAGGAAAGTTGCTTCCTGGAGCTCCCTTCACTAACCGACCTCGCCTCTTGGACAGTGCCCACACTGGCTATCGGCAGTTATTCCGAGTGATTGAGAAGACTTCCTCTGATTCCCTGGAAATTGTTCAGAACTTCCAGTTCAGAACTGGTACAGAGCCTTCCTGGTAAAGCCACCCTTTAAAGTCATTACTTTAAAGAATGCCCAAACTCTGAAGATTGTCAAGAGAATTAACAGAACAGAAGTCTTTCTTTTTTTAGAACAATCACTCCTAATTATAATTTACCCAGAGAGTAGACTAAGCTGCCATCCAAGAATGTCAAGGACACATAGTTCTGTTTGCCCTCCAAGTGTTTTGAAGAATTTTCAAACCCTTTACAATAACTAACATTTTACAATTTCACCTGTAATATAGAAGGTTCCAATTTAGTAATTTTCTTTAAAAAAAAATATAGCCATCTATTCCTCTGTTGTCGAGTGATGTCTGCTTTAGTTTGATTTGCATTTCCCTGAAGGCTATACATGCTGACGTCCAGTCCTGTGCTTGCTGGTTGGCCATTCTTGGCTCTGCTTTGGAGTAGTTTCATGCAAGTCCTTTGACAATTTTGAACTGGATTATCTGTTTGAGTTATAAAAATGCTTTATATATTCTGTATACTGTACCTTCAAGAAAAATGATTTTTCCCCATTCTGTAAGTTATCTTTCACATCTTTATAGTGTCCTCTAATATACAACAGGTTTTTTTTTGTTTGCTTGTTTTATCTTCAAGTTTATTTTATCCATTTCTTTTTTGTTGTTGTTGTTGCTTTTCTTGTCCTTTAAATATTACAGAGGAAAATCTAAGTCATTTTCAATGTCACAAGGATTTATTCTCTTCTTTCCCCCTGAGTTTTATCTTAGGCACCATTTGTGAAAGAAAAATGTCCCAAAGTGAGAATATATACTTTTGCAACACAGTGGGTGTCTAAAGTTTATCACTTGCAGGGACATCAGACTCAACTCAGCAGCCAACCAAGGTGACATTCCCACAAGTTTGTCATCACCATATAACATACTATACCTTCCAGAAGCAGCTGATTGAGTGTTGGGGTGGTCTGATGAAAACCTGAGACACCAATACAGACCGTGAAGTTCAAGTGATGTTTTTGGGTGTCATAGGCCCACTGAACCTGAGATTTCTATAAGGCACTGTATTCAAAATGAAGAACACATGAGGTTGGGGGGAATATGGAAATAGAGGCCACTCCATTGCGTTACTAGTGGCTTACCAAGGACTTGGCACTTTCTATCCTTGAAGGTTTAGGTTCATCCTTCCAGGGAACTTATGAATCAGATAAGAAGGCATTGCTCTCTGTTCGTGGGTAGTCAACACATATTGGTAAAGAGGACAACTGGTTTGACAGAGTGGATGCAAGGAGGGATATGAACACATGTGGGGCCCATTTTTGGTACTTTCTCATTCATTTACGGCTAAGAATATACATGCTCAATCGCCCCATATGCAGAAATTGTCAGAAGACAAGTTTCCTCATGAAGAAAGGTTTCAGGCATACACCAGATACTGCACAAAGACTTGTAGAGAGAGGTGAGTGACAGCCAATACAATTCAGAATTGATCACTGAGAGGGAGATGGTAAAAAGCAGCGTGGTTCTCCAACCACCCATAGCGATGTGGTTCAGTTTATCCACTAACGTCTTTCTAAGTGTTTTCCTTCTGCCAAGAGATTCAGCGAGGAATGACTTCAAGGACATGCATGGAGAAGTAGATTTATTAGGCGCAAGTGACCCAAAGCAGAGATTAGGATGTGTGCTTTTCAGATTTCTAACAGTGACCCATGCACAGAAGTCATTTCAGTCTGACAGTTTTTCGCTACAGGTGCCTGTGGGACCTTTGTTATGTTTTTGAGCCAATGAGCTGAGTTTTCACACTTTTTGAGTAATTCATCACCAATGATAGGTCATGATGTTGCAATAGGACTTGCCGTGTTTAGGTATCTGGGACTTTTTTGTGGGCAACCTTGAGGCTGGGGCTCATGGCTAGCTCAGTAAGACTTTCTCAGGAGATCTTAGGCTGAGACTCTTCCTACCTATGCTCACTCTTCCTTCTGCCATCCCTGCATGTGGGGTAGGAAACTTTCCTACTTATGTTCATTTCTCATAGTCATTACCTCCAAAAACATCTTGTTCTAACTCGATCCTGGTTCCTCTTCCACAGGGGTCGGCTCAGAGACTTACATGATCATTAGTGGGACATAGGGGAGGTATGGAGAAGTGACTTGGCTTTCTCATACTGCTGTTAAGGGAAATATTTTTCTCTTCTTAAATGTCTCTCAAATTGAATATAACCAGAAAACTATGTCCATGCTATGTAAGAAATTTACAAATTTTTACAGACAGTATAGCTTTTGAGGTAAAGATGCACAAACAAAAAAGTAAAATATATTGCATTAGGAAAGAACATGGAATCATGTTTATTTGCTGAGATTGTATTTGCTCACATATAAATAAGTATAGTAGCGTGTGTGTGGGAGGTTAAATAATTTTGTCACTCTTTCTTTGGAAAAACCAAAGCTCAGTATTTATGCTAAAAGTTCGGATCTATCACCACCAGTCCCCACATTACACATCTCACTTCATTTTCTCATTCACAGCCTCCAGCAAACAAGCATAGAACATCAGTTTACTTTTATGAGTCTGATGTTGGATATCACACACCGGAAAAGTCTGTTGAAATTAGTTTTAGGGATCACTACAACTTGGAAAACAGCTGACTCAGCATGAGATAATGCTGCTCATTCACCAAAGCATCTCTTAGCCCCTTTAACTTAACCCCTTCCACACCAAGGTGAACATGTTAGCAAACAAGAAAGCCAAATAACCCAGACAATAGCTGCCCAATACTACCCTCTCCACGCAGCCTTGGCCTGAATTCCTTTTCTTTCTTTCTTTTTTTTTTTTTTTTTTTTTTTTTTTGATACAAGTCCTTACATATCCCAGGCTGGCCTTTAACTCATTATGTAGACTGTACAGCTTTTGAGGTAAAGATACACAACAAAAAGTAAACTATATGCATTGGGAAAGAAGATAGGGTGATGTTTATTCACTGAACTTCTGATTATTCTGCCTCTATTTCTTGAGTGCTGGGTGGCATTAGAGTCACATGCTACCACAGTCTGTGGTTCTTGGTATCAAAACCAGAGTTATACATTGAGGGCAATAATTCTACCGCCTGAACTACCTTCCTACCCAGCCATGTTGGCCAACATCACTCTTTGAATATCATGGGTTTTGTTTAAGATAAAAATAGCCTAAGATTAGATATGAGATAAAAATAGTCTAAGACAAGATATGATTAAACATTCTGCTAAATACTTTTGGTGCGACCGGGGAGAAGGAAGTCAAAATCTGGGAGAGCAGAGGCATACAGAGAAATCAAGAGACTGATTTCATGCCTCTGAAGACTAGCTTTCTTCTGGTAAGTGGAGGACTCTGGCTGTCCTCCAAAGTGGTTCAGTCTTCTTATCTTTAAAATAAGGTAATGATATCCAGGCTTCTGGTAGTTCTGATAAGGATTAGGTAAGATAATATTTTTAATACTTTTTTAAAGTTTATTTTCTATAATTTATTCACTTTACATCCTGATTGTTGCCTCCTCACTCATCTCCTCTTGGTCCCACCCTCCCTCCCTTTTCCTCTTTATCCCATTCCTCTAGTCCTCAGAAAGGGGAGCCCTTCTCCCCTACCAGCTGACCCCAGCCTATCAAGTCTCATCAGGACTGTCTGCATCCTCTTCCTTTGTGGCCTGGAAAGATCAGGCAACAGAGAACTTTCCTGCTCCCCTTACTAGGTAACCCACATGAAGCCTGAGTTGCCCATTGGCTACATATGTGGATAGGGCCTAGGTCCATTCCATCCTTGGTCCTTGGTTGGTGCTTCAGTCTCCACAAGCCCCTCTGGGCTCTGGTTTGAAGACCAAGAGATAATATTTTTTTAAAAATGCTTCAAACAACACATGACACATGGACCAGATACTTTCTAGATAAAACAGAGTGCACTTTTCACTTTAAGTTCCCTCTCATAATACTTCACCAGGTTTTTCCTCCTTGTGTTCAACCCAGAAAAACATTTACCGGCATTTCCTGAGAGACTCTGTTTTACACAGAACTACCTGAAACAGAGCTCATTCATAGGTCTAGAACTTCAGTCTGCTTTGTACTAAACAGTTAACTGAATGTCAAAGTGAGTGGCATTTAAAAACAGTGACCCAAAAGATTATCAAATGAATACTTTATTAGAGTCATAACACTTATAAAATAAATTTATCAGATTTTAAAACCAACCAACACTTTCTTGTTTTTACAGCTAAGATATGAAAAGAGATTTTTAAACGCCATTATTTTTGTTCAAGTGCTTTGTCACTCAGCTCACAAATCTAGAATGCAATTAATCTACACATCTAAATATTCACAGTTAGTGAGCTTTGGGTTTGGTTCTTGCTAATCTAGAAGCAATCCATTTACAAAAGTACCACCAATACATCTGAATGAATTCGTTTAAATTAATACCATACCAAGCATGGCCTGTTACACCTTGGGGGGAAAAATTTCAACTCAATTCTAGTGTACTACATTTTAGTGATTCCAAGTACAACGTACAATGTATCTTTATGGCACATTTATGACATCATGATATAGAACTCATAATACAGGTTTTCAGTGTGTGGTCTGGAGCTAGAATAATAAAGGAAGTCAGGCATTATAGAAGAGATAAAACAAGAGTGTAAGGTCATAAGACTGATTTTTTTTCAAGCTACATATAGAAGTATATCTCTTCTTTAGCTGTATTACAAACTGAGCCCCCAGGAGGCACTCTTCTGGGGAAGGACTAGGTAAACAGCACTTGATCTCTGGGCATTGGTTATGCTCTTCACTCATATTTTCCTAATATTCCACGAATTCTAATGCTCCAGCTGTGCATGGCACTCTTAGGTGATGGATCAGCTAGGAAGCAATTCCCAAGCCCATTTCCAGAGGCAGCCCTGTTAAAGCAACAGGCAAAGTAGCTTGTATGAGAATGTGGGGGGAACCTTGGCCTACTTCTGATTTGCTCTTGATTCAAGCCATTTGTGGCACACTGCCAAGCCCACAATGTCTACAGATGGACTAGGATTGTTTTCTGTACTATTCAGCCACATCTAGTTTTTGTGTTAGCTACTGTCTTAAACTGACTTTGCCTGTCTGATACCAATGTAAAAACAGCATAGATATCTAGGCTATTATCAAAGCATGTAATAATCTATAGCTTTATGGTCTAGTTAATATTCTATTCAAATTTAACTCAGAAAGTAATGCAAAAACAATCAGAAGTAAAAACTCAACTCTTCAGAGAGCTATGTGGAAAAACTTTACATACATAAATATTTATATATTCATGCACAGGGCAAACAACAATAGTCTGTGGCATAAATAAACCAAAGTAAGACATCAGTAGCAAGATTCCAGTTCCAGTAGTGATTAATTTCCTCTGGGGATCATGTCTTAAGCACTCTCATGTGAGAGTCTTGCTGAGCTATTAGGAGATTATTAGTTTGGAGTTTATTTCATACCTTATTTTTCTGTACATCCAAGGCTCTGCTGAGGTTATCTTGAGAAACTGTATGTCCTGCCATGGGTACATATTTAACAATTAACCAAAGGCAATGTGATTGTTGCATAATGAAACAAAATATGTTATGTGGCTTGTCTAATGAGGTTGATAAACCTTATGATGGTTCAATGAACTGAAGAACACCTAAGGTTTTTTGGCAGTAGTTGATAAAATTGTGGTCTGTGGACCACATCCAATCTTGCTCCCTTTTTGTAAATAGAGCTTTATTAGGCTACAGACATGCTCATTTATTTACGTCATCTGTAGCTGCTTTTGTGTTATCATAGGATAGAAAAATTTCCACAGAAGCTATATGGCCTCTTAAGCTTATATATGTGCTACCTGGCCCTTTGGTTAAAAAAAAATGTATCTCATTTCCTGTTTTATATTAAAGGTAGGAGTAAATGAGAATCCTGCTTGAGATGTATTGTTTTAGCTATGTATTATTATTAAAGTTTGGGTGACTTAACAAACAAAAGGAATACTATTGTTTTGTGAACAGTGTCTGTATATTTTAGGAATATACAAGGAAAATGTATTTAAAATAAGAAAGAGACGAAAATTGAAAGGATACTTCTCTAAAATCAGAATAAAATGAAAATGCCACCTATGTAACAAACCACAGTTTTCACTGAGTTTCTCTCTGTAGTAAGAAAATGATGCTTGGAATGTTTTATCAGGACCAATGGTACCCAAGTGATCAGACATATAAAGTAGACAAATGAAACAAGCACACAACTGTCAGTTTCCCAGGAGTGTTACGGTCGCCATCTTCGCAAAGCCAGACCCAGACTGCAACCATAACAAGCCGTGGTCATAAAGGCAAAAACCTAAGAACAGGAGAAGAAAAACTGCGTTCAGACTCACAACATGGACTTTTAGCAAGCACATCCTAAGAGGCCACTGAACAGATGCTCACCAAATGACCTAAAGATGCTTCAATTCAGGACAATATTTTGTAGGGATCTATGTTTTGATGACTTTGCTTTATCTGCTCACAGCACTGGACTTCCATTTGCACACTGCAGCCCTTAATTTTCAAATCTACACCCAGCCTCACATTCAACATTTTCTCATGTAGCAGGCTCATGTGTTTAAATACTTATGAAACCCTAGGCAGCGTATTAAAAATTCAGTCTGTTATCTAATCATCCAGTAACCATCAAACGCTGAGGACACATCAGATCGTTTCTGTGATTTTTAGAACTCGGTGGACAAACCCTGCAGGAATGAGTCATGAGGGTGGCTCCTTCTCTCTCTTCTGGGAGACAGTCATCATAGCCCAAGCCCTGCTTGGAGCTGCTTCCTTGGTGCCATGTGGGCTTCATTAACACCGACTGTGCAAACATCACTGCACTTGGTACAGATAAGTAAATAGTCCACATTGTCCGCACATGACATTGAGAGGTTTGTGAGTCAAAGGAGATTACAAGACAATACAATTCTTTTTTTGTTTTGTTTTGTTTTTCCAGACAGGGTTTTGGTCCTGGTTGTCCTGGAACTCACTTTATAGACCAGGTTGGCCTCAAACTCAGACATCCTGCTGCCTCTGCCTCACAGGTGCTGGGATTAAAGGCACATGTCGCTACTACCTGGCTAGGGTAGAGGTTCATTTTTGTATTTAAAAAATTTTAATTAACTAATTAATTATTTTACATCTTGATCACAGTTTCTCCTCCGTCTTCTCCTCCCCCAACCTCTTCACTGGACATTCTTAACCAGGAAACTGAGGAGGAATTTGTCACAGTTTAATTAACTTTACTTGTGCCACTTGTTTCTGTAATGCATTTCTAATGCAGAAAATTTCCTCTGAGTGAGAATTAGTGCTTTGGGAATCTATTATCAGTGAGAAGGAATTGCCCTCATTCTCAGCTACACTGAACAAAAAAAAAAAAAAGTACAAGATTTAACCCAACGTGACACATGAATGGCTGATCAATTTAAGCTTTGGGAAACTTAAGAGCTGGAGTTCTGACTGTACTGAAGTGGGTGGATAAACTAGAATGTCATAAAAGACACCATACATGCAGGTGGTTTCACTTTGGCAGAGAGAGAGAAACAGGTTCCCAGAAGAGGCACATCTAGAAAATAACTGCCTAGAGAATTCTAAAAGTTGGAGACTTTATGAGGCAAGGGCTAAAGAGAAGACGCTAGGCTCATTAAAGCCCTATAGGAACTATTAAATATCAATCAAAGAAGTAGTTTCAATCTGTGATAGTTTTAAATGTTATCCATGAAAACAAAAACTATTTCTTTGTATTGTTTATACAAAATGACAGTCTACAGTGTGTGAATGAAGGAGGATTCTTGTTTAAAGTCCCCACAGAAGGCTTTCTCCTGTATCCCATCTGTTATGGTGGCTGGTGAATTTGCCTCCCCACCACTGGCACTGACCCCAACAATAAGAACTGTAACTTATCCACGTCAGCTCCATCTGGAGGAAACCCCTTTCTACTTGACAGTCCATGGTAAACGCGCAGCCAATAATCTCGATTTAAAATGGGTGCAAAGTAGAAAAGAGCAGAGCTAGAAACAATCTCCTTCACCAGGTCTGAACATTTAGAAAAAGAGAACACGACAATGAGTTCTTAAAAAATCAAGTAACATAGACCCATTGTCTTCTCAGATAATGTCAACATCTTTGGGCTGCAACTGAGTCACACACAACAGCGGGATGATGACGGTACTCTGCTCATCGGACCACTGAACAGATAAATAAGTAGCTATTACATATTTAATTCTAAAGGCTACTATTACAAGGCCACTGCTGCCTAAGGGGTCTCCTGAATGCTTGGCCAGGGATGAGCAACGCTTTCCTCAGGGAGCACTCACTGTGGCTGCCACGTTGACGTTGTACTGGTTGTTGCTGAGCAGCGGCTGCACAGTCATGGTTGCGTTGCATTGCAGGTCGTGCAGGGAGGTGGCTGCTGCTTCCAATACAAAGGCTCCAAAGTAGAAGACAAACACTACAAAATGGTAGGCGAAGTCCTGAAAGAGTGGAGAAAAGGCATTTATAGGTAAAAGTTGTAAGATGCTTTCTTGGTCTTCATTTCAAAATGGAATTTTACATAGGAAAGCTCAGAGCACTTAATGAAATTAGCTTAAGTATATCCGTTGTTTATTTTGAGTGTCTTAGCAATCAGGCCATTAGAAGCTAAATAAGCTTACCCTTAACTCCGGAGGAATGGCAGTTGCTAGCTGCTGGGAGAGGTAGGAACAAGTTCAGCACATTCCAGTGGGAAACTACATGTCCAAAAACATTTGGGAGCACAAATAAATCCTGAAGCATATTTTCAAAAAGGGGATATAGAGCTGGTGTCTTGGGTAAATATTATTAAAACATGTTGTATGAAGCTCTGAACTCTCAAAGGACTAATAAAAAATTATCAGTTTATCTATTTTCTTTGGTACAATAGTAAACTTTCTTATATATTGTATTTCTGATAAAATATAATCAGTTTACGTCAATACACAGAGATATCAATATGAATTAAAATAAAGTCTTTAAATCAAATTTAAAACTAAGGTAAATGTCATCTTTAAGGTTCAAGTAAATTATATTTAAGTTATAGCCTTCTGTTAATTTCATACTTAATATTTTATTTTGAGTATTTGTTATTGCAATTGCAATTAAATATTTTCCTGTGTTCTACAAGATCCAAACTTAGTGATAGAACTGAATGGCATACAATCTTATATTTCATTAAAAACAAGGAATACCTGCAAACATTGTTTTAAGTTTGTGTATTAAAGGAATTAGTGACGCACAACCTCTATTATAATCCAGTTTTACTTTAAATATATCATCCACATATTACTTCCTATTTGCAGCTGCCACATTTCCAGCGACTTCATCTGTGTAACTTCTTATCCCCACACTTATCATATATTATCTCCTTTACAAACAACTTTTCATCTCTCTTTTCATACAAAGATGAAGTTTTGAGGGGAGGATCAATACCATGCTTATCTGCTTCCAAAGCCAAATTTTTTTTCATTAAAAAATCTTAATTCATTAGTAATTTTAACTGACAAATAGGAATTCTGTATTTTTGTGTATGTGTTTTAAAATACGCATACATTAAGAAATATACTCACCTTTTAAATGGCGATAACTCTCAAAATCTGCTCATCAGTTTTCCAGTGCATTTCATTACTAACTAGAATCTCTGCTTTAGAGCCTTTGAGGGTCTTGTTTCTTTCTGAGATACTGCACATTCTCTGGCAAATGCCTTCCCAACCTCCTCTTCCCAACAGCTTTCATAACCACCACTTTATTCTCCACTTCTTTGAGTTTATTTTTTCCCTTTACACCTATTAATGAAATTATGGTGCATAGCATTTGGTACCTGGTTATTCATTTTACAAATCCTCCATGTTCATCCATCTTATTGTAAATACTAAGATCTTCTGAATTTCTAAAATGCCAAATAGCTTTGAGTGTATATACTCTATTTTATTTACCTATTACTGACTAATGAAGACTCAAATGGATTGTATATGATGGCGACTTTAAATAATCCTGCAAAACACAGGTGGGTACAGACAGATCCATTACATACTGACTTTATTACACATACACACAAACACAGAGTGACACACACACATAGTGAGATTCATGGGTCATATAGTAGTTCTATTGTCAGTTTTTGAAGAACATTTTATATACTCCATAGTAGTGATGTTATTTGCATTCCCACAGTGTTTGAGAGTCTTCTTCAAAGTCACTTTTCTCCTCTAGCACAGTATACTAACAAAATTACAAAAGAGAATGTCGTATTGCTTTTGTACATGTCCACTCTACAGCATTGTCCACAGAATTTTTCTTATTATGTGTAGAATGTTCTGCTAGATGAAATTTAACAAGGGTGAGATACACAAGGTATAAAGAAAAATGCTTCCTGTGAAACACTTGTCATTGAGAACTGACCCACAGAGGTGCTGACCACACATCTAACCCACAGCCAGTGCTCAGACACATGTGGTCATGCAGTTACTCAATAAACGTTCATAGACAAAAGTCAATATCCAAACTGGAATGTCGGTGCATTCATGAGTTAAGCATATCTGATTGGGTTATTAATTATTAAAAGCTGTAAAAATTGAGAAGGTGTACTGAGATTGACTATTACTTACTTAATTTACTGAATATTCTCGTTTCTGCATTCTCAGAAATGTTTTATCTTAAAAAGCCAAGACAGGGGCTAGGAAGACAGTCCAGTAAGTGAAATACTTGACATGCAGATGTGAGGACCTGATTTCTCACCGGCACTCATGTTAAACAGTCAGGAATGGGTGGCATGCACTTGGAATCTCAGCACTGGAGAGGTGGAGACAGACAACAGATCCCTGGGGTTCGATGGACAGCTAGGTTAGATAACTTCTAGATCCCAGTGAGGGATTCTGTCTCAAACAAAACAAAACAAAACAAAACAAAACAAAACAAAACAAAAACAAGATAGATGACCCCCAAGAAAAAATACCCAGAGTTCCATAGACATATGCATAGACATGAACACACATACATAGCTGTACATATACCCCTGGCACCTTTCACACAGAAAGGCAAAGAGAAAGTTCAGTGATGTGACTTGGAACTGTTGTGAGATTTACTGCTTATCTTTTACGTGGCCCCATTCCATCAGCTTTTGTGAGTAGATATTGGTTCTTAGGGTACTTTGTTTCTTGGGTTTCAATAGAATTGAAGCATGCTTAAGTGTCTGAGCCAAAGACATGTTCTTCCTGGATGGCTCTCAGGGAGTCACAGTACATTTGGGCTGAGCCTACTCACTGTGCCCAATATAGGATCTCAATGGGCAGGCTGTGCTGTGGGGCTTCTCATGATCTTGGCCAACACTGCATGACAAATCAGGCTATTCTAATTGTTTTTACTTCCTTCTGCATTATCTAATATAGGTATTTCTTCTTTCCTTCCCACAAAAGACACACACACATGCGAGCATCCAAACACACACACACACACACACACACACACACACACACACACACACAGGAATGCACCGACCCACCAAACCAAACCAAACCAAACCGACCTGAACCAAACCAAACCGACCTGAACCAAACCAAACCGACCTGAACCAAACCAATCAAACAACCAAACATCTAAACAGCCACCACCAACAAAATTTTCTCCTTTTAGATATATTTTTATTAACTTATTCTCTCATACATTATATCCTGACCATAGCCTTCTCTTCCTCCTCTCCTCTAAGCCTCTCCCTCCCACCAACCTCTGCCCCATCCACTTTTCCTGTTTCCCCCCAGGAAAGGGCAGGCCTCCCATAGATATCAACCAAACATGCAATATCAAGTTGCAATAAGATCAGGCACCTGCCCTCCTATCACAGTCCTGGGAGGCAACTCAGCAGGGGGACAAGGGTTCCAAAAGCAAGCAAAGGTGTAAGAAACAGCCCCTTTTCCCTCTTTTAGGAGTCCCACAAAACACACACACACACACACACACACACACACACACACACACACACACACATATATATATATATATATATATATATATATATATATATATATACATATGCCTTTGTTAGACACATGCAAGCTCCCTAACTATCTGTTCAGTCTCAGTGAGCCTTTTTGAGTCCAGGTTTGTTGATTCTCTGGGTTTTCTTGTGTCCACGACTCCTTTGGCTCCTACAATTCTTCCTCCCCTTCTCTGCCCAATGTTTGGCTGTGGGTCCTCTGCATCTGTTTCCATCAATTGCTGGATGGATCCTCTCTGATGCTGCAACACCTTTTCTAAATCCTCTGTAGTGCCTGTTACTTAGTGGCTTTGAGAGTACTTAAGATTTTTTTTTAAATCTTTCACTTCATTATGTAGTTTTAGATGTTATTAACTGCACAGTGATTCTTTTGCTGCCCTGTCTATGGCAGAAATGTTTGGAAAGCCTCTTACAGGCCTCCTGTAAGCGGTCCATCTTGACCACTACAGATCTATGCACTGACATATGTCCACTCTGGTCGTCTTCCTCCAATTGCTGTTCTACATGGGAGCCACACAAAATGTCTTCTGCAAGGTTCACTCATGGTGTAGAACACTTGAACTACCCTGGAGGTTCTCAAATATGGGAATGCAGCAAAACCATCTAGAGAACTTACTCAAGCATAGATGAATGAGCCCCAGTTTAGGACTCAGCAGTTTTGAGAGAGTGGACTGAAACTGTACATTTCTGACAGGAATCCAGGTGACACGGATGCCTTGGTTGGAGAGTACCTTTTCTCTATATATCATCTATCTATCTATCTATCTATCTATCTATCTATCTATCTATCTATCTATCTATTTTTATAAGTGCTTAGATTTTTTTTCTTCTTTAAAATTTATCATTTATTACAATTTACTCACTTTGTATCCTGGCTGTGGCTCCCTCCCTCATCTCCTCCCAATATCATCCTCCCTCCCTGTTCTCCTCCTATGCCCCTCCCTTAGTCCACTGATAGGGGAGGTCCTCCTCCCCTTTCATCTGACCCTAGCCTATCAGGTCTTATCAGGACTGGTTGCATAGTCTTCCCCTGTGGCCTGGCAAGGCTTCACTCCCAGGAGGAGGTGATTAAAGAGCCAGCCACTGAGTTCACAGCAGACAGAGTCCCTGATCCCCTTACTAGGTACCCCACTTGGAGATTGAGGGAATCTGAGTCTGTGGGCTATATCTGAGCTGGGGTTTTAGGTCCTCAGTCCTCTCCATGCATGGTCCTTGGTTGATACTGCAGGGTCCCCAGTTTTGTTTTTTTTTTTTTTTTTTTTTTTTTTAGCTCTGTTGGTCTCCTTATGGAGCTCTTGTCCCCTCCAGATCTTTCTATCTCCCCCTTCTTTCATAAGATTTCCTATACTCTGCCCAAAATTTGGCTATGAGTTTCAGCATCTTCTACTGATACCCTGATCAGTAGAGTCTTTCAGAGGCCCTCTGTGGTAGGCTTCTGTCCTGTTCCCTGTCTTCTACTGCTTCCAATGTCTATAGTGTTTGCCCTTCTGAATGAAAATTGGGCATCTTCTGTAGGGTCCTTCTAATTGTTTAGCTTCTTTAAGAGTACAGATTTTAGTATCTTTATCCTGTATTATTTGTCCAATAGCCACTCATGAGTGAGTATACCATGTGTGTCTTTCTGCTTCTGTGTTGCCTCACACAGGATGATCTTTACTAGTTCCATCCATTTGCCTGCAAACTTCACTACCTTTCAAACCATCATTTTTGACAGTTCTTCACTAAGGTAGGCTCAGTCCTCTTCTGACTCTTCCTCACATGTGCTCTCTCCTAACAATCTCTGCCAGCACTTATTACCTCAGAGCTTTGCCTCTTCACATTTTTATCAGACAACCTCAACCTCAAACACTGCTTGGAATTTTTTTCAACCCACATAACCATTTCTCAAATTCTAATCTTGAGTCAATGCTCTGTCCTTTTTTTCAGGGATGAACATTCACTAAATAGTTAGAAAGAGAGAAAGTAGGGACAGAGGGAGGGAGAGAGGTAAGAAAAAGAGGAAGGAAAGAAGGAATGAAAAAGAAAAATATATGAAACAACAACAACAACAACAAAAGAAACATCTCTTTGCCTCCTATGGGAAATGCTGGTTACACAGCACCATGGAAAAGGGAAGGCAGACACTAAAACTTGAGTTTTATTACTGGTGGCCTACACCATAACCCCAGAACCCAGGAGTCTGAACAAGGAGGATCAACAGTTTGGGCTACAATCTGGTGAACATATAGGTAGCAAGGCTGTCTCAAAGGAAAGAAGAATTGTCCAAGTCAAAGCGGCATAGAATGTAACTCAGGTCAACTAAATTGTTAGATTCACTGCATGAATCTGATTAAATGTATGCTCTCTAGGCTTCTGTAAAACAAAGTGAGACTTGTTTAATTGTGTAAAATTTAAACATCTCCTCTTAAAGGTATCCTTCCTTAGCATATTTCCCCTAAAAAGGAAGGGGTATAAATATGAAATTTTCTTCTTTAAAGTTAGACCAAAGTGATTTTATACTCATATGCAAGCTATTTCAAAATCCAAACTGGTTTCCTATCCAGGCAGGTGGTAGAGACCTGTGATCCTAACCACTTGGGAGGTTGAGGCAAAAGCAAGTTCGATGGCAGCCTGGACAAGTGAGATGCTGCCTCAAGGCCGGAGATATAGCTCGGAGTTAGAGAGCTTGCTTAGTGAGCAGACGGCCTGAGGGTCAACCTCCAGCGCCACCCAGATGCAAATGGTCTTGCTTTACTTCAAATTATAATGAAGAAACAGTTTTGCTTTTAATGCTTTTATTATACCAACTATACCCCAAATAGGAAGCTAGTGAAAAAACAAAAAATAAAACAACAACAAAACAACAACAACAACAACAAAAACAAAAAAACCCAAAACCAAACACCTTGCACAACAAATGTGAATTTAATCCCAAATAATAAAAAAATTAGAGAATGTGCTGAGGTAATGGCTTAGTGGTTAAAGAGCTTGCCAGGTAAGCAAGAGAACAAGAATTCCCAAGATCCTACTTAAATGCCTGGGGGGTGTGGTGGCCCACCCATAATCCCAGCTCCAGAGGGTGGAGGCTGGGGATCCCTAGAGCAAGCTGGACACCAAGACCTGTCCTTCAGTCATTGAGCTCTGCTTTGAATGAGACTCTGCCTTGGGCTGACAGGCACAGGCACATATATGCATGTGTACCCACATGTCTCCATACATGTGTACCCACACACATGCACACAAGGTGAATATGGAAAACGAAAAAAATTCACCACTAGTATTCTCCAGTAAATTCTTGGAGAGAGTAAATTATTTCTAAGATGCACTCCTAATTCTCTCAATTAGAGTACATGGGTAGCATTGGATTACCCACAGGAAAATAATTAATTGTTTTAGCAGTTAATGTCTAATAATTACAGGGTGCAGCAATTAGAACTTTGAACCAATCTTATGATGATTCCATGATGAGCAAGACTCAAAAACAGCCCTGGCCTGGGAGTGTACAAGTATTACAGCTCATGTAAAGCTAGGTACATGATCAGGTTCCACAAATGCACATGAAGAAAGCCGCAGGAAACAAGGAATGGAAATCTTTATGTAAACCAGAACAACATTAACAAACTCTAAGAAGGCAGAAGCTGGCTCCTGGGAAGTATGCTCCATATGTGATGAGCTCTGTGCCACGGCAACCATAGTATCACATGCTGTGTACTGCTATTGCATGGAGAACAATGTTGACTTGAAAATGTGATGTCTGAAATGTTCTAAACACTGAAAATTTTTTGAGTAGTAACGTTTGTGCAAATATTCCAGAATTTTCAAAGTCTACACATTTGAGACACTTTTGGTTCTAAGCACTTACTCAGCCTGTACCTATTTCTTTTCCTTAACTGACAAATGAATAAGCAACATAGGATAATCTTCCCAGATGAACCCTGAAACCTTGAGCCAAACCATTAGAGGTTTCCTTTTCTTTCTTTCTTTCTTTCTTTCTTTCTTTCTTTCTTTCTTTCTTTCTTTCTTTCTTTCTTTCTTTCTTTTCAGGGTGTCACTTTGTTAATCAGAGTGGCCTTGGACTTAAGACTTTCCTTTCTCATGCTACACAGTGATGAATTATGGCTTTGCGTCATCAGGCCCAGCCTTCCCTTAGTCACTTTGATATAGAGGTGCAATTAAGATAATGGGAACACTTATGATTTATAATGCTACAAATGGTGGGAAATGCAAAGTTTAGAAAACCAATAAACTACTAAGAATACTTTAGTACTGAAAACATAATTCAATATAAGTGGAAGGAAGGATATAGTATAGATGGATAACTGTCTAACAAGACCAGGAATGATGTCCAAAAGTATTTAAGCACTTAAAATGTACACACATCAACCAATTAGAAAGAGTACTGGATGTCGCAGGATC
Organism: Meriones unguiculatus; assembly: GCF_030254825.1. NCBI lineage: Eukaryota > Metazoa > Chordata > Mammalia > Rodentia > Muridae > Meriones > Meriones unguiculatus. The sequence goes on from NC_083356.1 coordinate 46,009,666, forward strand.
CTGGAGATATTTCCTGATTGAACACTCAGTTGCTAGGTAATCAGGAGAGCCAGGAGTCCCAGGGGAAGGGTCTGGGGTGGTGTGTGATGCAGCATTTGGGAAGAGCCAGCAAGATGGTCAGTGATTGTTAAGAATCCTGTAGTTCCAGTAGGGGCAGAGTAGAACAAAGTCGCCTTGTACCATCTTTGAGTGTGAGTCTTGAAGGACTAGTTTTCCCTTGGTAACTTTGGAGGTTAGCTGATTCACTCGCAGACCTTCTCATGAGAAAGCCCGGCATTCAGAAAGAGGAGATGAAGCACCTCTCTGTCCTAACTAAGGACTGTGGATATTTTCACATGATCGATAACAAATATTGAAATTAGGGAAAATGTAGGGATACACTAGCAACCTCATAGAACTAGAACACTCAAGGTTCTAACTAATAACCCTCAGTGTCTTTAAGGAAAGAGAACTATTGTCAACTGGTGATTATAACCCAGACACAGAGCAAAGCACTGCGAACACGAAGTTAATATTACCACCATCTTACAGAGGAGGAAATTAAAATTAAAAGAAGTTAACTATTTTGTCCAAGGCAAAACAGGCTTTATACAAAACCCCACTGAGGGCTGGGACTATTACATAGCAGTGCCTTTTTAGTTTCAGTCTGACCCACGCCACCCTTGGCCAGTATGCCTCAAAGGGCGGCCCTCTTTGCCGGATGTCATTGCTGAAAACATTTGCAATTATAGTGCTCTTTATGTTTCACGAGTAAAACATTTCTCTTTAACATTTGCCCCCAAAGCTGCTGGGGAAAAGCAGCAAACTCAAAAGCATCATATTAAGATCTGGCGTCAGTTTCAAAACACCCAAGTGTGGGTCAGAGCCTGAAGGACGTTCCCTATGAGCATCACTAAAGCTCTGTTCACCCTGAGTTGGAATCATCCCCAGTGCTTTCAGAACTCATCCCGGAGGATGAAGGATTAATGGATGAAAGAGAGGCTCCACACAACACATGGGAATATACAAAGTCTATCAACTGCAGTGAACGGTGGCTTATTTTAAACATCAAGTTTAACACTGTGTTGTCAACTTATCTTTCAAGATTCACGGTTTTAATTAATTTTAGAGAAGATCTTATTATAAAATATTCTCTTCTGAAACACTGAGAAAACACTCTGGAGCTACTTGTTTTATAAAAATCTTGGACAGTCTGTCCCTTCTGTGTCTGTGTGGTCCCTTGCCTGCCCTTCTATGTCTGTGCAGTTCCTGGTGTGAATGCAAACAATCTTGGATTGAAAATATTCAGAAAATATGTGTGTATACAAAATATGTGCAGACATTCTTCTCTTGTCCTCATTATCCGAACAATACAGTATAAAATCTACATGCAGGGGCTGGAGAAATGGCTCACTGTTTAAGAACATTGGTGCTCTGCCAGAGGACCTGGCTTTGATTCTCAGCACCCACATCATGGTTCTCAAGCATCTTCTGACACAGTGCACAGACGTACATGCAGGCAAAACATTCACACACAGAATAAAATGAATAAATCTTTACGGATGACTGTGTATAGCATTTACAATGTGTTATGTATTCTAAGTAACCTGCAGATGACTTAAAGCTTATAGTACAATGTAATGTAGCTAATATGCAAATAGATCTGCATACTTAATTAAAAGTATGCTTAAATATATACAAACATATATATAACCTGAGAGTCCATGGATGCTAGTGTCCAAGGTGTGAGGGTATGCCGTGCAATCAGTGCCTCTCTTATTGAGGCACGACTAAACCCACTTAAATATCCGAAGAAGAATGAATGGAAAATTTCAAGACATATGTGACTCAGTTCCCAAAGACATTTGTTCTAATGTTCAGCAATTCATTTGTTGCATGGTATGAAATAGCTTTTGAATAAGTCATGAAAGTAACAGTGAATTCTCAGTTCTGTTAGTGTGGGGCCTTTACTAACTTAGCTCCCACTGCCCACCAAAACCACACACGGGCACCACAGTGGTCTCCTCAGGCTGACCTATTCTCTCTTTTGTACAGCAACAAACAGAGCAGGGACTTGGGCATTTCTGAACAGAAGGAGATATTTGTAAGTTTCTTACACCTTCTCGAAATAGACTTACAATAAAAATTTCTTACCAGGAAGTTCCAGTTGGCATCAATCTGAGTCACCATTCCAGAGAGGAACAAGCCCAGGAAGAGCAGAGAAAAGAAGAAAGCTGTCACAGACACAAACATGACCCATCCTTGTAGCAGAGGTAGAGGAACATTGGAGGAAGCAACCAAAATCCAGACAAGGCCCCCAAGTACCTGAAAAAAAACAAAACAGACAATAGAGGTTTTGCCTCTGAGAACACTTTTATTCAACTTTGTTCTTCCATTTCTTACCAAGGCTCCTGTACTAATCCCTGTACATTTATCACTGTTTCAATATCATTCCACAAGATGTGTTCTTCTGTTAGGTGCAAGACCAGCTCTAACCCAGAGCTTGAGTCAGTTTGGTTCCTGGATTTTCATGTTGGATTCTCTTTCTTACCCAGGTGTTCTCTAGTTGTCTACACACACTCCCAGTGTTCTCCAGTCATCCACACACACCTTCAGTGTTCCCCAGTCACCCACACACCCCTCCCATGTTCTCCAGCTCTTAACATATACCATCTAGTGATCCGGCTCCTTCTCTGAAAACCACCCTGCTGATGGGCTTTCATTCCAGTCAACATTTTATACACTGCTTGGTCTTCATTTCCTTTCCTTCTGCTGTCATTGCTTACTAGAGAGTTTCTAAGAGAAGAACAGCTGTAACTCTTTAAATTCCCATGAGCAGTGCTCATTATCCTTTCTTTATTACAGCCTTCTTGTACTTTCGACATCAGTTCTTACCTATACAATCATAGCTGCAGCTGTTGTTCAAGAGAGTAAGCAATGAAAGCCTCAAACATGCACTAACTACCATGTTCTGGAAATCAAATTTGTACCCTAGGTTCATGTAATAATCGATAGCTAACCATAACACCCAGGTGCTGTACTAAGTTCTGGGAATAAAATCAAGCTGCACTGGCTTCTGACACCACAGAACTCAGTCTATTCCAGGAAATGGACAGCTAAGCAAGTGGTGAAGATACTGCTGAACTGGTGCCAGAGTGGGCAGAAAACTGGCCTCTTTATTTCCACAGAGTAAATGCTCCAGTTGCAGATCTGCATAGTTAGGAAATGTATACCAGAATTCATAAGCCCTAGGACAGGACTGGGGTGACGTAGAAGGAATCTAGGCAGGAGATGAATCTGGTGGTAATCAGAGAGGAGCACAGCACCTAGTGCAGGCAAAGAACACAGCTCAGCAGGATGTGAGCACCTGAGCCAAGACGTCTTGAGGACAGGTAGGGCGATTCAGGCCATGCAAGAGCAATGGAGGCCATGCTTGTCTGAGCAGAAGGGAGCGTATTTAAGACCTGCCCTTAAAAGGTTTTCTGGCTAGAATGTGAGGATGGACTGTAGCAGGAGGGATGCAGGACTGAAGGCCACATGGGATGACAGGATAACATAAGTTACCATGAAGGTACAGATGGGTTAGTTGGGAATTTCTAGGTAGACGATGACAGCGCTTGAACAGATGTAGGGCATGAGAGTCAAAGCATGTAAGGAAAATCCCCAGATTTCTGGCTCAGCGAGCAATGATGGCATCAGAAAACAAAAGAGGAGAAACAGGGGCAATGATACTCAGTCTTCTCCAACTTGCCACTAATAAGAGAACAGTGGCACGGCCTTTACAAGACACGGTAGGCTTTTTGTGATCTTACTAGTCCTTTTTATTATTTTCCTTTTAAAAATAATTCATTTACTTTTATGTGAATTGACATTTTGCCTGCATGTGTCTTTATAAGGGTGTCAGATCCTCTGGAACTTGAGTAACAGACAGTTGTGAGCTGCCACGTGGGTGCTGGGAATTGAACCCTGGTTCGCAGAAAGAGCTCGGAATAGCTCTTCAGCCCCTCTTTTTATCTTATGCCACCAAGCTCTTCACATTATTATTATTATTATTTTATTTCAGAAAGTGAAAAAAATCCACAGTTCAAAAACAAAGCTGTTTCATGTCTGAGTGGCTGGCCCTGCTGGCCCAGAACATCACCGGATTGTGCTTGAGTCACTAACTCATACCTAATCTTGAAACATTATCTAAAGTAAAAAATTTCTCAACTGAGTTCTACCTATTCTCAGCTACCATTTTTCTTGACACCCTCCCAAGAGGCATTTGTTACCTACTGGACATCATGAGAATTGAATACCTTGGAATTTTTTTCTGTCTTCAATACCATACCCTCTTGGCAACACTACTTCTTAAATCTCTACACCAAAGTCATTTACAAATCCCATGGTGATTCTTTTCTAACTACCAGTCAGAGAGTATAGTAGATTTGGCAACACAAAAGGTTTGTTCATATCCTTGCTTTCAAGATGCCTTGGGCACGTAGGAATCCCCACAACCCCACACAGGATGTTCTCAATATTTGTTTAGTGAACAAACAGACTAGGGCTAGACTAGCACTATGAGCAAACCTTTAAGGCCAATGGGCATCTGCATGTGGCTTCATATGTACTTAGGTAAGATCCAACTTATGCAAATCACAAAAGATAAAATATATTCAAGTTTTAAAATGAAAAGGGCTCAAGCCAGGTGTGGTGACACAAGTCTTTAACCCAGGCAGAGGCAGAGGCTGAGGCAGAGGGGCAGAGGGGCAAGAGGGAGGAGGCAGAGAGGCAAGAGGGAGGAGGCAGAGAGGCAGAGGGGCAGAGGTAGAGGGAGGCAGAGGGGCAGAGGCAGGTGGATCTCTGAGTTCAGAGCTATGCTGGTCTACAAAACTGAGTTCCAGGATAGCCAGGGATACCCAGAGAAATACTGTCTCAAAAAATAAAATAAAATAAAATAAAATGGACAAAGGGCTCAGTCACATATTTTGTTGATGTACTCTGAAAAAGCATTCTACAAACATAATAAATTACTACTTATCTAATACTGTATAATGACAGTTCAAATATCCATTTAATAAGCAGTTGTGGTAATAGATCTCAATTTCTATTACTTTCAAATAAAAAATTAATAACCCCAATATTTTATATAATCCATTTAAGTGATGAATATTAATTTTTAACTGTCACTTTATTAGTTATCCTAAGAGTTAAAATACACTTGTTTCTGGAAGAGATTATCTCCTCTCTTATATCACTTAATGCATATTTGAAGGCAGTGAGTCTCCAATGCATCAATCTTTTCTTGATTCTCAGCATCTTCTTTCTAGTAGCCTTTCCTTATTCTTTACCTACAAATGATTTATTTCACTTTAAATACATTTTCTAAATTATAAATAATTATTAAATTTCAAATATTTCAAGAGTCATTTACTGAGAAGCTATATGCAAGGGTAATGGGGAATAAAGAACAACTGATCATTGGTTATTAGAACAGGCAAATCGAACAGATAAGCACAGCAATATGACCCAGACAATGTGGTAAGTTCACTTCTCTAAGTAATCCTTTGGAATAAAAGTAATATTAATAAGTCTGACCTCAAATAGGTGGGCCCCCAGACCTACTGCTAGACAGTGAGCAAGAACATTCAAGAAAAACAAAGCAACGTTCTAACTAAGGAAGAAACACACACCATTAAATCTGATTGGCAGACAGATTGTAGCAAGTGCTATGAAAAGAACCGAGCACAGTGAGTTCTGTGGGATGGGAGAAGGGGACAGAGATGTAACAGGAGGGATCCTGAAAGGTGGGCAGCAAGGCAGATTTGAAGTCGGGCTTGGGCAGGGATACAAACATGCACAAGAAAATATATGGGTTAACTGCTCCATTGAACTCTAAATTATAGCCTTTCCTAACCTCAAGCTTTGAAAAGGAAACTCAGTACTTGCAGAAAAAGTGATCTGATTAGCCCCATTTATGGAGTGTGGGTGGCATGGCAACAGGAGAAGAGAGAGTGAGTGCTAGTTCCTTCTTTCTCAATCAATCCCACCCACATAGCAACCCTAGGCATCTATGTGTTTGTTCTGCTCATGGGCTACCTTTGAATGACAGTGGATATGTGTGATTAAGTTCTCATTTAAGTGAATGAGTGGATGGCACAATTAAACTTGCACTGGATAGCCGTTTTCCCACTTCAGGAGTATCATTGACTGGTAACTGCAAGGCCCCGGGTTTGATCCCAATTCTCTCTCTCTCTCTCTCTCTCTCTCTCTCTCTCTCTCTCTCTCTCTCTAATATCTTGCTGCTGTAGGAGTCACTATGGCTTTGACACAAGTATCTCTTCCCTCCTTCCTGATTTCCTTTCAAAGAAAGCTACCTTTTCTTCTAAGCTTCTCAACATGACTTCATCATTAATCAGTGAGCTTCTAGTGAGACTGGCTGTGCTTGGAATTCTAGTTCTGGGCTTTGGTAAGCTTGGAACATTTCCCAAATAAGTGATAATCTCCAGTGTTCTGGTTTAGGGGAGAGTGTCCTGCTTTCAGGGATGAACAGGAGAGCACTGACATGGTTAAAGTCTGAGGGAAAAGAGCTGATAAAATATCCTGGCAACAGCAAGTGTGCAAACTGCAGAACAAGGTATTGAAAATGCCATTGTGCACCCACGTTCTCATCTTGGATCCGAGTCCACATTCTGCCCTCATGTCTACCTCTGCCTGTTGCTGTTCCCTAGTGTTCTAAAAAGCATGATAATTATGTATAAAATGAGCCTTCACATCCAGTTTCTGTAAGAAACTAAATGAGGGCTCATGGATCCACCCAAGCCTCAAACTCTAACCAAAAGTTCCTCTACATTCAAGTAATACAGGAGAAAACCCCTAGAAACGTCCATCAGCTTCCCTATGGTTGGCTGTTCTCATCTTCTTGGCTCAACTTTATGGGTCCCTGGCACACATGTGCTCAATTATGTTCTGAGGTGAAGTTATTAGTTTGTTCCCTGTTAGGTTTTGAAAGTGCAATGATTTTCTGGAGGCTGTCTTGGGTGGTTGTGGAATATTTTAGAGGTGGGGTATCTAGCTGGGGAAAGTGGGTCACTGCAGGTCATGCTTTGAGGGTCACAGTCTAGACCGTTTTCTGGCTTGAGCTTTCTTCCTACTTCCTGGTTAGAGTCCCAGCTGTACAGAAACCCACTATGCCTCTTCTCCTGTCCCAGGGTGAACTGTACCCCCCAACTGTGAGCCAGGTATTTTTTTATTATTATTATCAGAGTTATGGGGAATGAAACCAAGAAACTACTCATTTCTAAAACAAAAGATTTTTTGTTTTGCAGTTTATAATATCTTTGTTAATTACATTTGGGCTCTGTAGACCAGAAACCCTCCTGGTAGACATGACTAGAGACCTCCTCCCATGAGAAAAACAAGGGGGTGGCTATTCACCTACAGATCACACTACAGTAAACCCTCTCAGCTGGAATTGAACCATGTTTTCCCCTAGAAGCTATTGGCTAATAAACACGGTCCTGGCAAGAACAAGATGCTTGTGATTTTGGCTGTGTGGATTACAGACTTCTCAACCCATCTCTTATTTGGATAGCTCTGACATGCTCCCCAACGAGTCTTTCATTCTTGCAAATATCTCTTCTCTTTTCCAAAGACACTGGTTTCCTGATATGCTCTGACATTTAACTAATAACTTTCCAACCTACTTGACACCTACACCTTTGTGAACCCATCTTAAGTAAACAAGCTACTTTCTAATGTTTGAGAGAACACCAATCTTGAGAGACAAATTCCAAGACCAAATAACCCTAGAGAAAATATATTTCATCATTTAGAATATTTTGTTATGCTGCTATCTACACAGCTTGCCATGCCACCTCTCTTTTGTAGCCAGAACACTGAATAATCCGCAAACTTGGGAGTGGGGGAATAATTCTGTCTCCTAGAGTGGCTTACAGAGTTGGTATCAGCATGAAGTTGATGGTCATACAATCACAGAAGTATTAGGTAACATATGCTGGGTTCTTATGGCCAAGTCTGTTCTAAGAGTTTTATTTTTTTTTGTCAGCTTAATCTTTAAAGAGCCTAAGAGATATTATGAGCCCCCTTTTATAGGGAAGTTAGTTGAGAAGCAGAGCTCCCATTAACTTTGCCAAAGTTGCACAGTTAACAAATTGTAGAAGTGGGATTTGGACTTGGCAGTGAATTCCCAAACTATGCTTTTATCAGTATAGTTTTCTGTCTCTTTAAATTTTAGTGTTCAGTCTAGGCTTAGATTTCTATCAACTTTCCAAATGACTGTTTCAAGTCATGTAAAAGTGGCCAAATGGTAACATAGGGAAGTTTTACCCAAACCTACTGAACCCCTCACCTACTTGTTAAGTGTGTCTGTTTTAATGGGTGCCTATTTATTGGGTGCCTGTTCAATATTATATTTATAAAAATGTTTAATATACCTAGAACTTATCACTTACATAAAGAAAGATTCTATATTTAACTCCATGTTACATACAAATTATATTCTGAAAGTTTTTTTTTTTTTTTTTAAAGCTAGAAACATACTTATGTCAAGAGATACAATATTTAGCTGGTAGATACTTTTACAAGACAGGCCATACAATGAAAATGTATTTAACATGTAGTTGTGCCCAGTGGTAGCCATACTAGAATTTGGGCATTCACCTACCTCAAACTTCCTTCACTGTGGAAATGCTCCTTTCCCAATCCCTTTTCTCTGCATTCTAGTCCATTATTTCATCCTGCATACACAAATTGCTGTATAGCTGACCGGTGGTACCATATCTTCCACAAAAACTTCTCTGGCTAGAAACCACCCTCAGTGTTTCTGTGGTTACTGGTGCATGTATCCTTTTGACCATTACAACATCTAGATTGAAATCATGGCCTCACATGCCTTTCACTCACTGAGCTGTGAAGTCAGGATTGGTGACATTTTCTTAAATGTTTCTGAACACTAAGAACACAGGAGGCACTTTCTACATAAGGTGTTCAGTTGTATCTTGCTTCAAAGGAACATAAACCAATCAGTGAGCAATTAATGGCTCTAAAATAAAAAAGTGTGAGTCATGTACCTTCAGATCCAAGGAACACATGGCTATCTGAAGTCCAGCCCATTTTCTGGTACATGACAGATAACAAAAACAGGTAAGAAGACTACCATGGAGAAGCATGTCCTCAATTAAGTTTTTAGTGATTATTGGCCACAAGCCCCACCTACTACAAGGTCTTTGGACGCAGGGGAAAAAGATGATGGAAAAGCATTCATGTCTTGTAGACATGCCATACCTCCCAAACTCCAATTTTCAATCTTCTTTACTTTCTGGTTTGCATCTGAATTACGTTTGTCAGTGCTACAAAATTATACCTTCACCTCATCTGACTCAAACGTCCATGTCAGTTTTCTAAATAGCTAACGCAAACCCTAAAATAGAAAGCAAATAGGGTAGAAGAGAAATGAGTTCTGGCCTTTTTACATTTGCATTCATCATCTCCCTTGCTTTCTACAGTCTCCTTTTCATGTATGTAGATAGCTCATGATTGTGTAGATTAAAAATGCCTGCATGCCAATGTCCTGGCCAGAACTGCACAGACCATTAGCTTTTTTTTTTTTTTTTTTTCTTTTGACCGTCCTTGTTCTGAAAGTCCTTACACAAAAGTTAAGAGTCTTAGGCAGGGTTCCTATGAGAAGATTCAGTCCTCCTCTATAAAACAGACCAACCAGGAATTCAGGTTAAACTATCTTACTGGGGAAAATATCAGGATTTTCAATTTTAAAGAGCTTATCTGCTTCCAAACTGCTTCCCTCCACTTACCAGTTCTTCTAGAATATTCTTATACAAGTATAAGGCCACAGCACTTTCTGACTCTGCATGTGTGTCATAGCTAGGACACTGGCCTGGTACCAGTTCTTCATTATCGACCTTTTAAACTCAGTCACACCCCAGCAGACATGTCAGGTGCACAGCTCTTACCACGAGGCACATTTTTACACAGCAGCACAAACCAAATCTCTTCCCCTTCACTTTTCCACTGGTAGCTCAAGGTCAATCCTTTCAGCAAGTTGGTTTAAAGCTTTCAGAATTTTGGTTCATATTTCCTACAGGGCTGTGAGTCAGGGGACATGAATGCTGAACATTCTGGCGGTGGCATTGGGTGACTTTCCCTTACAAAAATTACAGGCCCTTTTTCTATAATTGCTGACTGTTAACTCATAGGCACAAGCAGGGGAAAAGTCTTATGTACAGGATAAAAACGCACCTAGAGAGGCAAACACATAGGTTTCTAGGCCTTCTAATCCACTTCAGACAGTGTCTCTTTGCAATCAAAATCCATTTTCTAGCCAAGGAAAGAAAACTACAGATACTAGTACATTTACATGTTAGTAAGACTACACTCAAGCTGGGCATGGTGGTGCTCCCCTGTAATCCCAGCACTCGGGGAAGCAGAGGCAGGCGAATTGCTGTGAGTTCAAGGCCAGCCTGATCTACAAAACAAGCCCAGGACAGCCAAAGCTATACAATGAAACCCTGTCAAAGCATACAAACAAACACAAGGAGGGGGGCTACAGCTGGGATACAAAGGTAAATAAATCGTAATAAATAAAAAAAAAAACTCAGTATCAGAAAACAAACAAACAAAAACATAAAAACAAGCAAGGAAAGAAAAAGACTATAGTCAAAGACTATAACTGGAGATACCTTCCAGAGTTCTCTGTATGACTGCACTTGCCTCCGGCCCTTCCCCTCCCATCAGCCTCCCCTTGTGCTCATCTCAGATACATCTTTTATTTCAGTCTCGTCCAGTATCACTTGAGAGACCAACCAAGTTCATATATTAGTCAGCCCGCTAAGCCTTAGGGTTTTTCTCCTTTATTTTTTCATCTTTCTTTTTCTTGGTTTTACTTCAAGGTCTTATCAGTTCTTAACTGAGTTATAGTAATAGTAACACCCACCACTCTACCTACCCCTACATCAACCTACTGTCCTTTTAACTTTAATCTCTGTTTTACAAATTTCTTTAACGATTTCTAAGACACAGTCTAACCACGTTTAACCCTTTTCTCAGCAGCGCTCTATGCCGAAGAGATTCACAGCCTGACCTAGATTTTGTCAGCAAAGCACAGCTTCGATTTTGCTAGCAGCATCTTCCTTCTCTTTTTCCCGTCTTCTCATCAGTCATGCCAAAATACTAACAACTGCTAGAAATTTCATGGTATGGTATTACTATTGTTTAAGCTCTGAGGTTTGTGTGTGCCCTTCTTTTTACCTGGAATTTTGTCTCATTTACCATTTCAGGCTAACCTCAAATGTTACTGCCCTATTACAGCTCCCTGTCCTAGCTCTCCACAGTTTGTCCCAGTAGCCAAATGTTCTCTTTCTCATAGCATTTTCCTAAGCCTCTCTCAGCGTTTCACAAGACTGTAAATGCTTTTTGACTTTTATATCCTGCTACATTTCCTTTTTTTTTTAATTTTTATTTATTTATTTTTGAGAAAAGGTCTCACTAAGCAGCCCTTGGCTGGCCTGAAAATCACTACATAAACCAAACCAGCCTCCAACTCACAGAGATCCACTTGCCTCTGCTTCCTGAATGTGAAAATTAAAGGCATGCAGCAACGGGCCTGGCCTACACAACTGCTTTTAAAGGAAAGGACTCTAATAGCTATTGCATACTTCAGGGCATAAAGAGAAGGTCCAATGAACAGTGTGCTCTTTGATATATCATTATGTTAACTAAAGGAAAAGAATCATGGTCCTAAAACACTACAGTAAGAAACATGTAGAAAATGTGTTCTAGAATTCCTCAGAAAGAGAAACATAAACAGATAAATTGAAGGTGTTTTCTTAAACACTGAAGCTGCGAGACTCACTGAATAAACCAATGTTATTGTTTTCCACAATTAAAAGTGTTACATTTGATCTTTCTTACACATGTTTTCTTAAATAATTTCATTGAGAACAGGACCCTAGCTATGTTGCTCATTCAGAGAGTAAAAATACTCTGATATTACAGCTAGGCCTAGATAGAAAATGCTCTGGTTGTAGTTCACCTTCCATGACAGCTTCTCTTCCCCAAATGTATCTTCTTATCTAGATTATACTGGCTTTCAGGTGAGGAGGCTTCCAAATGGTTTTGTACACAGTAGGTAATGAATAAATATCCACTCTAGAAACACCGAGAGGATCTCGAAAATGATGACTTTTTGTTCATGAGGACAAGTGTGTGCATTGCATGGGTCTGTGCCAGTGTGGACAACCTGGAGTGTGAGACCTCAGAGTCCCACTTTTGAGATGGTCTGTTTTGTTGTTCACTGATGCTTAGGTGAGGCTCTCTGGCCCTTGAGGTTTCAGGGATTCCATTGTCCCTGCCTCCCTTCTCACACACGGTGGATGACTACAAACACAAGCTGCATGGAGGCCAGTGTTTCAGGAGTTCTGGGGTTTGAACACAGGTCCTCATACTTTCCCATCAAGTCCTTTACTCAGTCCTGATCCTCCCAAAATGATAATTTTTGGAGTTAATGTTTTCATCCTGAGCTAAAAGGCTTGGCTTAGCAATACTAACTTTGCATTAAACTCATGTAAAAGCATTGTAAGGATATATGTGGTAAGAATAGGTTAGACCAAAACAAAATGGCTGGCAAGTCAGAAGACCAGTGGTAGAACATAGCTATCTCAGAAAAGGATTGTATCAGGAATGTAAAATTGGAGCAGTCCCCACTGATGAAATAAGTGTTGTGAACTGCCCTACTTGGTTCTGGTGGGCAGGCACTATTTACAGAGAGCTGTGAGTGTGGTAGAGTACCAGAGACTGGGATTAAATTCCTTGAGCAAAGTTAGTGTGAGAACTGCATTCCAAGACCACAGTTTCATTAGCTGAATTGCCTCCCGATAGATGAAACCATCTTCGCTGAACACAGTTTGCAAAGCTTCAGAGAGCCACAGGGCACAAAGGGAAGAGGTCTTAAAGAGAAATGGATTTCAATGGAAGGTCCAAATTTAAAAGGCGTTTAGAGGGATCCAGAAACACTAACAGACGCTAATATAATTGTTCTCAGTGTGGAGTTGACTTAGTGTATGAGAGTGTGCCTAAGGAATCCTCCTCACATTTAACAAGTTTTGAAGAGGATCCATGGGAGTCTGTGACTTAGGAATCAAAAAGAAAAAAACAAAACAGACCGAAACAAAACACCAGGGCAATAATGAAAGTTAGGGATAAAGGTGCTTCAAATGAGTTACTTGGCTCTTGTCTGTACTTAAGGTGGGCGTTCTGGGCAGAAGACCACAAAGGTGGCCTGCTAGCTGCTCTCTTGATGTTATGATCCAGTATCACTAAGCATTCCAGAAGGATGGTGGCCAAAAAAGGAACTGTTGCCTTGGCTCAATGTGGCTTCTCATTTCCCTGAGGTCATTGGTTTCATTGGGACATTTTGATCCTCCCCGTGGGAAGAGGTAACAGGAGGTTCAGAGAAGGGATAAAAAGATACTTTCGACTTCAGCTTGGGAGGATGTTCGGCCATAAAAATAACAATGTCGGGCTGGAAGGGAAGCTCATTCGGTAAAGTGCTTCTACTTTAATCCTGAAGTGCCGGCCGTCAGCCCCCAGGATTCACTTAAGAAAAGCAGGTTGTGTTGGTGTGTGATGGTAGTGCTAGGCAGGCAGAGACAAGCTGGTCTCCGGCCAGCCTGTTCCACTTGGCAAGTTAGAGGCCAGGAAGAGGTCTTGCTCATACAGCTCCCCATTTTCCCCCAAAGAGTTGACAGGATGGTGAGATGGCTCAGTGGGAAATAGTGCCTGACCTCAGGCCTGCGAATCTGAGTTTGACCTCTGGACCATGGTGGGAGTGGAGCATCTGCTCCTGGAAGTTGTGGCCTTACTTCCATACAACCATTGTGGAATGAGTCTGCCCTCCCCTTCTCTCAAGAAATAAGCAAAATATAAAAAAGAAGCAATGAACAGTTCTCGAGGAATGATACCCAAGGTTCTCCTCTGGCCACCACATGCACTTGTACACACAAGCATGAGCCCTCACACACGCATACTGAACATGCATGTACACACACAGTGAGACACAGGCACACACCAGTGAAAATTCAAATGGCTTTGGAAAGAGACACTCGGTATCATTCTAAGAGTTTGTGCCAGGTTAGGAAAGTTGCCAGAGGAGCAGAAGTGTAAGAAAGCAGGAAGCAAGCCATTTCTTAAAAAATTTGAGGTGTGTGGGATACTTCCCCACACTTCCAGGATCTGATCGTCCTATCTGTTCTAACAAACAGAAATATTCACATTGGTAAGGAGATTCTCTTTCCTGCACAGCCTGGCTCAAAGGCTCTGTCAGTGAGTTGCAGCTACACTGTGTAATAGAATCTCCAGGGAACCTTTAGAAAAATTAGTTGACTCTGGGTGCTCCCCTGGAGGTTCTGATTTAATTAGTCTGGGCTGGCGACAGTACTTCCAAAAGCTGCCAAGTTATTAAGTACAGCAAGAGTTGAGAACTAACTAGTGTGGTAGATAGGAAAAGGAGATAAGACATTGGGGGGAGGGGGTTCAGTAAGTCACCTCTTGGATTTGTTTAGCTTCAGAACTAAATGGTGTTCCATAAAGTGTAGCACATCCACGTGTGGGTCTTGAGTACCATCTGATCTGGTAACACGTGGGTAGGACTTCCATGCATATGTACACATACATAGTAGAGACCAGCGTATCAACTTTGAGTAGCAGACATCTCAGATGTATCCTTCCGCTGAGGACGGGGCTGACTCTACCAAAGGTTAGGCCGTGAGGCTATGCGTGTGGGTCTTCTGTAGATTTCAGGATAAGCAGCAAGTACGTGAAGATGTGGGAAGAACTCGTGAAAGAGGAAGCAAGCATGTAGGACTTGAGGAATGTGGGCAGGAAGGGCGCCCAGAATCTGGGAACTCTTTCTCTGCAACGCTTCCTCATTTAAAGGCGATGACCCTCCACAACCAGGAGGCTGGTCCATGCCATCTCCTCCCGGTCTGTTCCTCTCCTTGCAATGCCTGTAACCATCTCAGTAATGCCTATGCTGCTGAACTGGGATCCAACCAGAACCCACACCGGGGTCTTCCTGTCTCACACACACTATCTGATCACAGATGCCACAGCCTGAGACTCACTCACTTGGGTCTCTTCTTTCAGATTCAAATCTGAGCTAAACCTAAGGTGACTTGGCTACCTAAGCAAAACGGGACAGAAAACCAAGATTTTCAGCTCTGCAGCAGCACAAAAGGGAAGCCCGAGTGACCCAGATCCAGGTTATGCAAACTTGCAGGATGAGGGTTGACATGAAAACCCCAAGCAGAACAAACAAAACCAGCCTGCAGGAAAGACGCTGCCTTACTGACATTTCTTTCTATTTGACATTCTCCTGGCATGATGCAACCTCAGTTGCCCAATTTATATTTGCACTTTTCCCCCCTTGTCCACAAGGAGCTTCAAAAGCTCCCAACTCCACAGCATTCCTTTCAGAAGTTCAAGTGTCCAGTTCAACAAGGTTGCAGGGCAGGCCTGTGACATCGACTTGACTTTGGGCAGAGCAAAGCGTTCTGAGTAGGCTTGGAATTCTCGGGTAAACTGGAAAAGGACAAGGGGCAAAGGCAAGAGTTGTAGCTGACGGCCCCACTTCCACCTTGCCCCACCGTCCGTTCTCACACCCACTTGATTACACACAGCCAGCTGCACCTACAACCTCACCTTTCTCCCTGCCCTGTTCTTCCCCAATCCAAAGGGCACTGACATTGGCAAGGGTGAGTCGGATGAAAACCGTACCCAGGCTTCAGCCTCCTCCTCCTTTCCCTGGCGCCTCCCGCCCAGACTTTCCACATCCTAGCAGCTTCCTGGCCACCCAGTCATCAATACACCTTTTCACCACCCAACAAAATGGCAGGTTGGCGACAGGAGAGGCGGGGAGGACGCCTGTTCCACCAGCCAAACTGAGTCCCTCTCCAAAGCCCTGAGTCCTCAAGACCCCTCCAAGCGTAAAGTCCCTAACCGTGGGCCCCTAGTCAGCTCGTTCTTTCTCTAGGGCACATTTCCATTCCAGGCCCGCGAGCAGGTGTCCGCGTAACAGGTGCCAGGCAAGAGGCCCCGGTGCAGCGTGGAGAGGACCCGACACCCACAGCAGGAAAAGCCCACTTCTAGAGAAAGAAGGCTGAGCGAGGGCGCAGAGGGACCACCCCGGGCCGGGGGCAAGGATGCTGCCTATCCTTGCTCCCGGGGCTGGCTCGTCGCCTTCGCTGCCCCACTTACAATCTCTAGGCAGACGAAAGCTCCCGAATAGGTCCGCAGGATGTCGGGGCCAGCGGGCAGGGTGACCCGGGGAGCCGGGAAGGACACGGCGGGGTTCGGGGGCGGCGGGATCGCCGCTCCTCCGGCCGACATGCTGCTGCCGCTGCTACGTCTCCGCGCGCCGCCGCCGCCGCCGCCTCCCGCGTCCCGCCTCCGCCTCCGGGGCTTGGCCGCCGCCGCAGCCGCCGATCCGGTCCGCGGGGTCCGGGCGTGCTGCGCGCCGAGAGGGTGTGGCTACGGGCTCTCCGCGGACAGGGCCCCGCCCCATCACGTGGGCTCAGGTGAGCGAGCCTCCGCCCTGACGTTCCCGAGGGTCACCGGCACAGGTGCGCTATGCCCCAGCCTCAGCGCCAGCTCCGCACCACCCCACGCCCGGGATCTTCAGCTCCCACCCGTTACCCCTGCGCTAACGGTCCGCCGCGTCCCACCTGCCCATCCCACCTAAGCCTCCCTGCTGGTCCTCACCCACTTTCCCCAGTTGGGTAGGATGGCAGAGGCTGTGACTCAGAAGGAAAAGTCCAAGTGGCCAGCCACACCTGGAGAACTGAGTACCTGCTAGAAAGGGTGATTCTAGTGGGATTATGAAACCCACGCCAGGGTCGTGTGGCCCTTTGGAGTCGATGGCAGTGGGTGCCCTGAAGGCTGCTTTGAGTCGGTCCTGCTCTGTTCCGGGAAATCCGTGAAAGGATGCCCTCCAAGGACGAACAGAAGCGCTCTTTAAACTGTAGCTTATAGGACGGACGGCAGCTATTTTTTCCCCCAGTTTTGATATCTATGTCAAACATGGATGCCACCTGCCTTACGTTTCCACACAGACCCCTTCTGTTTCACCCTCAGAAATGAACTCTTTGCCATTGCTTTTAAACACTTAAAAGATATTAAAAAACAAAAAACCAGAACCAGGATGCTGCTATGTGGTCCCCTGCCTCGGTTCACCTCCCTGCACCCCCATTTTAATCTTGGTTTCCGTGTCAACGTTCTGTAAGTGGAATAAAGGAAGAGTCGTTTCTCAAAGATCATCTGAAGATAAGTTCTACAAATCAGCACACACGCAGATCAAGTTGTTGTTCTTAAAGAAAGCTAGGTCCGGCCTGGGGCCCCAGGCCTGGAATCACAGCGCTTCACAGGGTGAGGTCATAGAACTGCCGTGAGTGTGAAGTCGGCAGTAATAGGACAGCTAGGGGTACTTAGGAAGACCCCGTCAAGCAATTACAAACAACAACCAAAGCTGTGCAAGCATAGATGTGTGTTTATTACCTACATTTGTACACACACACACACACACACACACACACACACAAGCCAATATTAGACATTCTCCAAATTGAGCCTTGTTCTGGTCTATCAAGTTTAGCTCTTGAACGGCGCGTCGCTTCCTACGTGGATCGTCAGCAGGTTTTACCCTGTCTTTATTATTTTAATAAGCGAAACTCATAGGTGTGGTGGCGGCACCAGAGGAAAAGCCACAAAGGAAGGTGTGATGAAACCTTCTGTATGCACTTCCTCTCACCCCCACCTGTTAGTCACCAAGTTCTGCGTTTTGTGTGAGGTGGTTTCAAGTTTTCTGCATTGATTTGTTTGATCAATGAACTTTTCTGTGCCCGGACCCTGATTGGCAAGAAATCTTTATGTCTTATTTTCTGCTTAGGGAGCACTTAAAGGATGTTCAAAGGTGAGGCCACTTCAGAGAATTTGTAGTGGAAATGCAGAGTAACTGCATACAAGATATTCAAAGTATTGTGAGTGAACTTGAAATGACCTCGGAGTTTCCAGACCAATTAGTGACCTAATACCTCAAATACATTTAAAGTTATCACCAAAGAGAAAGCCTGGGATTACATGCTTCCAGCACCTGCCTTGCCATATGGCTGTCCCTGCCCATACCTACTTTGGTTTTCAGTATGGCCGGGAGAATGCAAGAGACTGCTATGTACCTCTCTTCTACTTCAGCGTATCTGCGCAGAAATGAAGGCTTTTCTGGAATGGGCTCCCTTCTCATGATCACTATCTGTACCAGTTCTTTTGATGATACCAGTTTCCTCTTCAGAATGGCAAAATCTCTAAGCATCCTTTCCCTCGATGCTTATTTCTTTCTCCACAGCATTGACCCAGAGTTCTTAATAGTGTCACCTCTATCCATTTCCTTGACACCCAGAGTACCTTACTTTGCTCGTAGATTTCCTGAGCACCCTTCTTGAATGGTTAATTATTTTTAAATTATTTGCTGTACATAATGGATATTGAATCTGAGATGCTGCCCATGCTAGGCAAGGTACCTCTCTGCTGAATTAAAACCACTTAAGCGCACTTTTAATATTTTGTGGACATGTGTTGCTTAAATTGTGCAGGCTGGCTTCAAACCATATACTGCTGCCTCAGCTTCTGAAACAGCTGAAACTACGAGACTCTCTTTTGCGCTGAAGTCAATGTTCTCACCTGCTGACATTTCTACCAGTCCTGCTTCACAGCTCTCTGCTGTCTTTATAAAGGTCAACCACATCTGTAGCCACTTTACCCCTGGGAAATTTGTGAGTGACATGCTTTCTGCTGGACTCTCCTATTCATTTATCTCTCCATCATCACCAATTCCTTGGTTTCCAGCAGTTTATCCTGTCTTTATTCCCCTATTGGACCAGTCTGGTATTTCTGCCTTTTCTATCCACCCTATGCCTTTAGGAGAGAATGAAATAACACTCGCATTAGCCTCACACACTGTTCTCTATTTGTCTTTTTCTTTCATCTTCATTATTTCTTGTTTTTCAGCTGATGTTCAGTCCAATTACTTCATCTGCCCCTTTAATGTTATCATATTTCCTAGGGTTACGAAAAGGGTGTTAGAACCATGGCTATTGATTTCAGCAGTACTTGTGCTAGCTAGTGTTGGGTGAGCCTTATAGATCCTTCTACCCAACCCCCTTTCTCTTGGTTATTATTTCATAGCTTCCGGCTTCTTTCATGTTCTAGTCTTTGCGCGTGAAACAAGAAAACAAGGTTTTGAGTGGATTAAAGCAAATCTAGAATATTTAAGTCTTTCTGGCTTCCTTTTTTTTTTACAAGGAGTTTTAGAACATCTGACCTATAGTATTTGCTTCATTGAAAACATTGCTGTCAATCCAATTATCCAGGGCCAACATGGATATTTCTGTTGCTTTTTTTCTCGTGCTACAGCTTTAGGCAGCTACCAGATGTGGATTTTACTTCCCACGCTATATCCACCTCTCCTCATGCTCACTACTGTCTCACTCTACCTCACAGGACACAACCCCTTTCACAGCGAACACCCTGTCCATCTTACCTTCCTCATTTGTGTACTATAGTCTGACATAAAAATGATTTCTAAACACAAAACCGACCATAGTCAATCCTCTACTTTATAACCACTCTAGAAATTCCATGCTTTTCTCTGGGTCAATTCCAAGTGCCAGGAATGCAAACACTTATGTGACAGGACTTCAGGTGAACATTCTTTCTTTCCAGCTCTATTGACCCACTTAAAATGCCAGTTACAGCCTTGTCCCCAGCCTCCCAACATTCGTTCTTCTACTAGAACATCCTTTCTTTTGTATAGTCCATACCCTAAAAACTCTTTCCTAGAAGGTTCCTTTGGGTCATAGAGACAGCACTTTCCAGTTTCACGGGCCCCATATCTTCACATGTGTTCCCACAACTTGATGGGATTACTCTTAGTGCCATTACCTTGCTGAATTGAGGTGGTGTTTACTTGTCTCCCATCTCTGAGCTAGAGTTGTGTAACAGGATGTTAATTTTAAAAGTTCAGTTAGGGCACCAGGAAATATCAGGTATCAAGGGGAACTGTGTATCAGGACATCAGAAGTCTAGAGAGGGGTTGATTGCAAGCTTATTAGACAATATGTGAGCTACTGTCTTCTGTTAAGAATGTTTAAATCTTGAGAATGAGAAAGTTTGAAAATATGTTTGGGGGAGAGGTGGAGGAATTCCACTTCTTCCATTTTTTTCTCTTCATCACTCCCTGTCTAATTAACCTTTAGTCATTATTGCATAATACAAGGTCAAGTACAACAATCTATCCTAGAGAACTCTGTATTTAAATCTCTCTGCTTTACAGTCATTTCTTTTCTCCTTTCATATGAAGATTTGAAGTTCAACTCAGTTTTTCATTTTCCTCTTTACATTTCCTTCTGGTAATTAATTCCTCACTTTCCCTTTCTCTGTTTGACTTTCTACCCTCCATTTTCCATTTCATCTTTCCTCCAAATAAATATCTTCAATTTTCCCTTATTCCCTAAGCTGGAAATATTTTATTTCTATTCTAAACAGGAGAACCAACATTTGTTATACGGAATCACAGGAACAACTAAAATCAAAATGGAAAATATGTGAGATAGTGATTATTTTAGGCTTTGCATATCACAAGGTGCAGAACTATGGTTAGACAGGAAAGTAAAGCCCTATGGTTTTCTGAGGTTGAAGAATTTTCAGAGTGCAGGAAGGAGGTCTCCTTGGGAGAGGCCTGCAGTTCCTTTGAGTTTAGGTGACAGAAGTTTGAAATTTAAGGAAACAGAAGGGCTAGAGTTCATGGGGTACTAAAAATAAAAAGCTGTCTACCAGCCACAACTGAGCAGTCACCAAAAGGGTCCCTGAAATCTCCAAGGGAGTACCTATTAGTACATATAAACACATGAAAGTGAGATATCTCCCCACAGCCAGGGCAGGAACACCTCAAAGGAGCAGAAGTTCACACAGGGTCAAGAATAGTTCATATTCCATCATTCATAGTGTGATACTCCCAACAAATGGAGTACTGGGTAGAGTACTCAGAATTTTACCTCAGTACTAGGGCAAAGTCCAAGCTGGATCAATGTCTGTTCTAGTCCAACATGACAATATTTTATTCATCTCTCTTTCTTTTTTGAGATTGAATCTTCTAGCTATGGTTACCTTAAATTTATGATATGATCTTCCTATCTCAGTTTCCCAAGTTTTGGGATTTGGCACAAATCCTTTTTAAAAAATACATCAGCAGTGCGAGGCAGTGGTGGTGCATGCTTTTAATCCCAGCACTCAGGGGGTGGAGGAAGGCGGATCTCTGAGTTCAAGTCCACCTTGGTCTATAGAGTGAGTTCTAGGAGAGCCCGAGCTACACACAGAGAAACCCAGAGAAAAGTGACTCAAAAAAATGTTCAAAAGGCATTACTTACTCAAACATGGTACAGAACAATACTTAGAAATTTCATAGGAATGCAAAAATACACAACAAACTGCAAGATAAAAGTTCTCAAAGTCAGGTATTCAATTAACAATGGCCAGGTGTAAATCAGCCAAGTTTTTTTCCAGTACAAAGAACATTAAGATAGTTATTATAAATGGACATCATATGCTAAAAAAGAAATGTGGAACACATCAAATAGACAGATTTAATGAAACTGAAGAGTGTATGAAGACAATAAGGCCACAGATGAAAACTATCTGTAGAAGATTAACAACAGGCTAGCTTCTGTAGAAGAGAAGCCCATTTAACTGGACAATATAGAAGTAGAATTTAATGTTATGTACACAGTGGGGAAAATGACTGAAAAAAATGAGCAACATGTTCCTGAAAGGTGTAATTGAAATGTTTTATTTATTTCTAATCAGAGTCTCAAAAGAAGACAGGAGAATAGAAGGAATATTTAGAGACAACCCCTGAATGACATCCAATTTTTAAAGAAATTGCACCCACAGATTTAACACTCAACAGACTGGAGGAATTGGAAACATGAAGAAATCTAAGCTAAGTCACATCCTTATCGAGTTGCTTAAAAGCCAGGATACATGTCTTTAAAGTAACCAGGAAAGAAACCTCATTGTGTCCAGAGCAACAAAGGTAAAAACAGCAAAAGATTGCACATAGGCAGAAATTTAAGCAAGAAGACAGCAAGATGTTATCATTAAGCTACCAAAAGGAAGAAATAAATATTGTCCCCCTACAAGTTTATAAACAAAAAGTCTATAGACTATAAACAAAATGTTTTCAAAACTGAGGGTGAAACAATTTTTTTTTTCATGTATGGAAACACTTGAAAATGACCGAGAGCAGAAAACACATTACAGGAAAGGGTACATGAAGTCTTTTAGGTAGGAGAGGAGGAGACCTTTAAAATTAGGCATATTCTGCATGTTAGTCTGCAACTTGTACAGATAATCTCGACAAAGTCTAATATGCATCAGAACAACAGTAACTATAAAGGAGCGTTAGTGTAGCACCTGAAATATAGGATAGTTTTTGTTTTTCCTATTGCAGGGTGTTACTTTTCCTGTATGTTGGAGGAGGTGGAATTTTTGTCCCCAGAATATCAGACCCTCGGACTAAGAGAACTGGATTGACTGTGTCCTGATAATGCATAGAGACTTTCTGGCTAATTTTTAATTAATTAGTTAGTTAGTTAATTATTACAATTTATTTACTATGTGTCCCAGCTGTAGCCCCTTCCCTCATCTCCTCCCAGTCCCACCCTCTCTCCCTCTTCTCCTCCCATGTTCCTCCCTAGTCTACTGATAGGGGAGGTCCTCCTCCCCTACTATCTGACCCTAGCCTATCAGTTCTCATCAGGAGTGGCTGCATTGTCTTTTTCTGTGGCCTGGTAAGGCTGCTACTCCCTCAGGGGGAGGTGATCAAAGAGCCAGCCACTGAGTTCATGTCAAAGACAGTCCCTGCTGCCCTTACTAGGGAACCCATGTGGACACTAAGCTGCCATGGGCTACATCTGTGCAGGGGTTCTAGCTTATCTCCATGCACGGTCCTTGGTTGGAGTATTGGTCTCTGCAAAGATCCCTGGGCCCAGATTTTTTGGTTCTGCTGGTTTCTTTGTGTAGCTCCTGTCTCCTCCAGGTCTTTCTTTCTCCCCTTCTTTCGTAAGATTCTCTGCACTCTGCTGAAAATTTGGCTATGATCCTCAGCCTCTGCTTTGATACCCTGCTGGGTAGAGTCTTTCAGAGGCCCTCTGTGGTAGGCTCCTGTTCTGTTCCCTGTTTTCTCCTGCTTCCGATGTCTATCCCATTTGCCTTTCTGAATGAAAATTGAGCACCTTCCCTAGGGTCCCCATATGAAATGTGTTTCCATAGATTTATAGGGCTCTTTTAGTAAGGAGCACAAAGAGAAATACAGCTGATGTGAATGTCAGTTATAGATAATACACATTGTATAGATGAACATAGATCTAAATAGAGACTTGGTCTTCTCCATATCCATGCTTATATGGAACAATATTAAGCACAGCCATTTTTATTAGAATTGATTAAATATGAATTTATTCTGGTATAAATTTGTCAATTTTCAGTGTTTAGAATAATCATTTTTCATTATGTCCTTTACCATTTCTTTCACTATAAATTTCAAATAAAAATTTTCCCTAGTATTAAAAAACAAAAAAAGAAAATCCAGTTCTACATAGAGGAAATACCTAGAATGAATAATGAATGCACAGGTGGGGAAACACAGGATATTTTGAATTGTGTGTGTTTTGGGAGTGTGTGTGTGTGTGTATGTGAAGGAGTACCAGTGGAGGCCAGAGTCTATCATCAAGTGTCTTTCTTAGTTACTTTTTCTGTATTAACCTGGAAACCACTTTTTAATACTTTAATGGAATCTTTGAAAATTTTTTCATGTATAAATTTTTTACCATACTCACCCCCTACACCTGCTCTTGCTCCTTTCTGACACCCCCCCACACACTGATGTTCTCCCACTTGCATGTATTTAAAATTCACTGTTTGCTGAATTTACATGATCATGGGTTGGAGCATACTTACTGGAGCATAGCAACTTACTGGCTACATCATCTCGGGAGACATCATACATGCACAGTACTTCTCCTCATTCTGCTGGGTTAGCTGATTTGCCCAGGCTGTCCTGACAATGAGCTCCAGGGGTCTGCCTGTTTCTACCTTTCCAACGCTGCTGATATACACATGTCATTGTGTTCAGATTTTTGTTTGTTTGTTTGTTTGTTTGCTTTTGAGACAGGCGCTCACGATAGCCCTGTCTGGTCTGAAGCTCACAATGGAGACCAGTCTCACCTCACACTCACAAAGATCTGCCTACCTCTGACTTCTGGGTGCTGGGATTAAAGGTATATGCCACCACATAAGGCTTGTGTCCTCTTTTTTTTTTTTAATGTGAATGGTGCATATCCAAGCTCTGGTCTTTATTCTAATATGTAAAACATTTCCCACCTGAGTTTATAAAATATCTGAACCATTCCCTTGAGGTACCTTAGATTTAAAAAGTATCTTACATTCTAGTTGCTTGAATAAAAACATGGTTTAATTGTATAAGATTTATAACAGATGTAAGAAATATACTGTGCCTCTAAAACATTACAGGGATCTTGAGATCGAAATACCACCAATAGTGTCCCAAAGTCCTTCTCCTTCATGTAGACTGTGTGACTAGTACATGAAGTTAGATTATGGAAATTTAAAGATGTCATTTGTGAACTTTAAAGTAATTATGACAAAAATTGTTCCCTGTTTACTCCTGCTTCCAATGTTCATCTTATTTGCCTTTCTGAATAAAGATTGATCATCTTACCCTGGGTCCTCCTTCTTGCTTAGCTTCTTCAGGTATACAGATTTTAGTATGTTTATCCTACATCATATGACTAATAAGTGAGTATATACCATGTGTGTCTTTCTGCTTCAGAGATGCTTCACTCAGGATGATCTTTTTTAGTTCCCACCATTTGCCTGCAAATTTTATGATTTTCTTGTTTTCAGGAGCTCCACAAGGAGAGCAACAGAAAAAAAAAATCTGGGCACTGGGGTCTTTTCTGAGACTGATACTCCAACCAAGGTCTTAGAACTCTTGCACAGATACAGTCCATGGTATCTCAGTCTCCAAGTGGGTTCCCTAGTAATGGGAACAAGGACTGTCTCTGACATGAACTCAGTGGCTGGCTCTTTGATCACCTCCCCATGAGGGGGGAGCAGCCTTACCAGGTTACAGAGGAAGACAATACAGCTAGTCCTGATGAGACTTGACTGGCTAGGGTCAGAGGGATGGAGAGGAGGACCTCCCATATCAGTGTACTTGGAGAGGGGCATGGGAGGAGATGAGAGAGGGAGGGTGGAATTGGGAGGGGATGAGGGAGGGGGCTACAGCTGGGATACAAAGTGAATAAGCTATAGTTAATAAAAAAGAAATTAATTAAAAATAAGCTGGTAGTAAAGTTAGGTATGCCCTGGTTACTCGCATGCCTCACTGGGTGCCTGTGCCCATTGATGCCCCTCACGCTATGACTCTCTTCAGACAGAAAAGGGATCTTGGAACTGCAGCCACCATTGTTACTACCATCTCATTGGCGGCTGTTGGAGCTACCACCAGGGCATTAGCCATGAGTCATACTGTGCAGACTGCTCAGACCCTGAATAATCATTTAGCCAATGTAGCTCATGCCTTAGTTGTACATAAAGGAATTAATGCTCAACTTGAGGGTGTTCAATCAGAGGATTGACCTCTTGCAGGAGCAAATTGATACCCTATGGCAAATCGCTCAACCTGGCTGTCAATGAAAGTATGCTGGACTTTGTGTCACTAGCATACAACATGAGAATTTTTCCTGCGCTGCAAATCTGTCTAAACAATTGTCGAGCTATATTTTAGGTAATTGGACTGGAGAATTCGATACTACGATGGAGCAGCTGAGAGTGGCCATTGTCACAGTAAATTCTACCAGAGTGGACGCAGGACTAGCCACAGGATTATCAACATGGATTGCTGCAGCCATGAATCATCTGAAGGAATGGGCGGGCATGGGAGTGTTAGCAGGCCTTCTGGTGTTGGTCTCCTTGGTTTGCCTGTGGTATATATGCAAGATTAGAGTCTCACAACAGTGTGATGCAACCATGATCATTCAGGCCTTTACAGTCATTGAAGCAGGACATTCTCCCCAAGCATGGTTGGATACCATAAAAAGCTAAAATGATATGCTCAGGATGCGAGGCTAAGCACTGCACTCAGGGTCAGCCGCTTTGGACCCAGAGAAGAGCATGTCTGATTGCATGCGGGTTGATGCCCCAGGTCCCGCCTCTGAGAAAAAGGTATCAGACGGGTCTGATGCTCTTTGGGTGGATGACACCTAAATGAACATCTGTACAAAGTCCCAATTTATTTCTAATATCAGAGATCAGACCTCTACTCTTGCCTGATGCGTCTAAAACAAAAAGGGGGAACTGTAGAGAGCTGCAGGATGCTATGCCTTAAAGAAGGAGCTGGTTTCCGCCTTCCACCTTCCCGATGGTGAGTGCTCTCTGTCACGAACAACTCCACATTTGGCTAAGGCCAAGGATCTGGCTTGCTTCCATGTATGTGGACCTATCTGCATTGCCCCCGTGGCACGCCTGGGTTGGCTTCCCAGAGGCTACTTAAGCTGTGGGCTGGCTTTCCCCGGGGTCCGAGTATTGTTCAATGTTCCTGAATAAACTGCATTGAAAAAAAAATAAGCTGGAAAAAATGAATAAAAGGGTCAGTGAAAATTGATAAAAGGGTCAATTTAACAAGAGGGCTTAAAATTTCCAAATTCTTATTTGCTTTGCAATAATTTACAAAATATATTATGTAGAAATATTATGTATAAATGTAGAAAGACATACAGATATCCGTAACTGGAGTGTGGGATTTCCTTATCCCCTTTTCTCAATAATTGGAAAGTTAGAAAGGCAGTATGGTGACTTATCACCACCAACCAGTAACATGTCTGGCTCTCCAGGAGTCTGTGTGCAAATAATTGATAAATAGCTGCCCTCGGGGAAGCCTGAAATGGAAATACATAAAAAAAGTAGACAGGGAAACTGAGGAGGCCAGGAAAGAATGTGTGACCTCAGGCCAAAGTCAAGCTGTTGCTGCCAAGAAGCTGGAGTGAAATCTGAAGATATTCTAAAAAGACCCAGGTGTCTCTTGATCTTACTATTACACGACTGAAGTAATGTACCCCAAAGAAATGGGAATTTCCCCAGGAATCGCATGCTTGGAGAAGGAAAAGGCATCAGTCAGAGGGGGAACTTGTGACCCAGGAAGAGATTTCACATAATTCCAACTACTTAAATGATGGACAAAGATGGACCTAATGGCTGTCCAAACCCCACTTGGATGGGACTGCTTACAAGTGTATCCTTGACCCTCCATGTTAAAACTTTAATTTCACTTCAGGACCACAACCAAAAACTTGGGGTGGGGGTTTCCTGGATCTTTCCCTCTCTTTCCAATGTGACTAATCTGGATAAATCTCCCTTTTCTGCTTTTCTCTATCAATTTGACTCTTTCTTGGCTTATTGAGGAAAGGTTGGTTAGACCTGACTTAGGGCACATGTTAAGACTCCCAAGTTAATACTTCTTTACCTGGCCGCCACTTCTCCCAGTCCTTTGCACAAGACTCCATTCCATGTCCTCCAGACCCTCCCCATGTGCTACAGAAGGCACCAGAAGGTGGTGTTTAAAGGGACTGGGGGTGTGATGGCAGCAGCTCCCTTGCTCCCTAGTTACACTTCAAACTCGCTTCTCTCTCCACTTTCAGCTTCTGTCTTTCGGAACGACCTTGTATCCGAAGCTCAACGTGTTGTACAATAAACTTCCTTCAAGTTATACTTCACCTTTCTTTTGGTTTCTTCTGCTGCTCTTGCTATTACTTTATTTCCAGTCACTCAGCTTTAAATTTTACTTTAAAAAGTCAAAACCAAACAAAACCAAACTGCTTTGTTTTTTTAAACTTCTTATTTTTAGGTAATTTTCAAGTTATTTTGTATACATCCCATTCATCCACTTTCCTCACTGAGAGCAAAGCTGAATTGCCTCTTCTTTGAATTACATACACTAACATTTGCGAATACCGCTGTTCGTCATCCCCTCTTTATATTCTCTGGTAAATTTTAGACAGTTCTCTGACACTGGCTTCATCAAAAGCAGCCTTGACACTCCATTTGCCGCCCTCCTAGCTTCAATGTCTGCCTTTTACATCTTAAGCTAACAACAAATGGAAGATGCTGTGCTGCCTCATTCCCCCTCCCCATCACAACGTCTTTGTTAGTCTCTCCATTTTTTCTCTCCTTTGGGTAATCCCTCCTTCAGCTTTTGCTTATATGAGTTTGAGTTTGATCTGTTCTTTAACTTTCTTCTTGAAAACCACAGTGATTTTATTTGAACTTTTCTGTCTTTCCAACATTTTCCACATTCTGTCTTACATAGCAGCCACCTACTAGTTCATACACCTATGTATATCTACAAACAAATATTTCTGAACATGGAAATTCACACACACACACACACACACATATACATGCTATATATGTGTTTACATGCAGAATGATACAACAATTCATTATATACTTGCTTTTCTAATGTATATCATGATTATTATTGCCCTTTGTGTGCCAGTGTTGTGCATGTTATTCGTTCCTTTTATTTATTTATTTATTTATTTGTTTATCTATTTATCTATCTATTTATTTATTTATTATTTATTGGTAGTGTTTGGGTATTGAGAATAAAGCTATGCCTAAGCTAGGAAGCATTCTACAGTTGAGCTAGTTACCAGTGATAATGACAATGGCCTCTTTTTCTTTTTTTTTCACTTTTTGTTTTGAGACAGGATCCTGTTAACTTTCAAGGTTGGTTTTGAACTCACTCTGTTGTCCACATTTGAATTTGAAGTCTTCCTGACTTGCCTTCTTTAATAGTTGAGATTATAGGCCTGCACCATCACTTGGTTTAAGTCATTCTTTTATTTCACAGATTCATTTTGTGTTGTGACCAATCTATACCAGGCACTGGAGATATACTGGCACATGTGACTGACAGAAATCTACTCTTTATCAACCTTCTAGTTTATCAGGGGAGCAGACATCAGTGATACAAGTATTTATTTTAAATTATGGTAAGTATTATAAAGGACATTGGTCAGGGTTCTAAAATGCAAGCAACAAAACTTGAATGTAGGTCATTTAAATAGAAATACATTTTATTGAGAAGACTTGTAGAAGATGGCAGATTTGGCAGGCAGGGTAGAAAGCCAAACTCAGAAAATTACAGACAAAAGAACAGATACATAGCCAAAGCCACAAAGCCACGTACAAAATTCAACTACAGGAGTAGTCTAATAGGCTAATGCTGATTATATCTCCCTCTCTCTCTCCCTTCCCTCTCCTCCCCTTCTCTCTCTAACTTAAAGTCTTTGTAGCCAAAGTTGGCTTAGAACTTACTGCATAGGACAGACTGGCCTCAAACACAACCTATTCCTCCTGCCTCAGCCTCCTTAGAGCTGAGATTACAAGTGTGAACCACCACAGCCAGCCAGGACACTATTTTCTATCACTAACCATCAGAATCCGTGACATCCACTCTTACTATAGCTAGATTCTTGATTCTACCACCACCAGACCCTTTGCCACCCATGTCTACCTAAAACTGGATATTGGTGAAGCCCCCGCCACCACCTGAAAATATGTCCTCCCCACATAAGCTTCTTTGAGTTGTGAGTTCTTATTCAAACCAAGAAGCCAGTTTACCCAGCCTGCCAAAGCTGGTTTCCGCACCTGTAGACCAGCTGGAAGGAAAATAAGGCACACTGGTCTCTGTTTTTAGTCTTACACAATGAGAAATGTCTTCATGGCTCAGTATAGCTTAAACTTTGGAAAATTGGCCAATAAACACTTGGTTTGTGTGCTGAGCTGCCAAGAAGACAATGGCAGATGTTCTTTATATGAAGAGCATGCAAATGTTTAGCTGAGCATCTTCATCCAATGTGGGACGTTGAGGAACCTTGTAATCAGTAAGTGAATTAAACCCAAGGATGAATATAAGCTAATCTGAAGGGTAGAGGCATACTATTTTGCATAGGGTCTAGTAGCTGTGTGCAGAAGGCTCGGCATGCATAGGGACCATCTGCTGTGTGCTAAACATTATTAATAATAACATATGAGTCATAGAGATCATCCCTAAAAATGCAATGTTAGCTCTGTGCCTTGGCACTTACCTAATTTTGTTCAATAGACAATGATTTTAGTATATATGAAATGAAGAAATGGATTGGTGTTTATATAAAACATTTATAGGATAGAGAATTAGTGTTTCCAGGACTTTTACTGTAGAAAAGCCTTTTCAAATGGCCAAATTTATACTGAGTGCTCTGTCACACCAAAGTAGAAAAAGAAATGTTTCCCTAGGGAATTGTACTACCACTGTTCTAAAGACTTAGGCATAACCAGATTCTATCTTGCTAGAAAACTATACTATGATAGATATGGCCTATTAATCTAATTCTCTTCTAATTACATTACATTTATAAGTATAGCCTCTAGACAGATATTAGCAGAGACCAAAAGCTTCTGATGCTTTAAGATTGTGATTCTATTAGAACAGTTTTAGGTTCACAGCAGAACTGAGTGGAAGGCATGAAGATTTCTCACACACCCTCTGGCTTCCACACATAATTATTGCTCTCAGCCCATGGTTAACTTCAGAACTCAGCATCACAGCTGTACATCCTGTGGATTTGGACAAATTATGTGAGGATTAATGTTCTCCACTGAGGTATCACACAGAGAAGTTTTGCCTCCTTGAAAATGGTCTGCAGGCCACCTGGACATCCTTCCTTCCTTCAAGTGCTTAGCAACCATTCAACTTATTCTATTGCTAAAATTTTGCCTTTTCAGGAATATCATATAGTAACAGAAACCTTCCAGATAATCTTCCTTCCTGTAAAGTTTTCTTTACATCCTTTCATAGTTTAATAACATTTATTTCTAGTGTGGAATAATATTTTATTGTCTAGCTTATAGTTTAGAAGAAAGAAGAATGATTTAATGAAAAGTTAGGTAAAATGGTAAAAATACATAGCAAGTGCTATACTACTTTTAAAAATGGCTTTTTAATGATATGTATGTGCATGTTTTGCTGCATAAATGTTCATGTACCTTGTGCATGTCTGGTTCTGGAAATAAAGAGGGTACTGGATTCTCTGGGACCAGAGTCACAAATGGCTATGAGTCATCTCCTTTAGAAGAGCAGCGACACTCTTAGACCACCATACTATTTTTTTTAACTCAGTCTTTCTTGAAGCATGTATTTTTTGGGGGTGGCTAATGTACCCATCTCACATGTGTAGGTCAAGATCAGGTTTTACACTATCAAAAACTGTTACTTTAGAAGTAGATTGAGATGGCAGGAAAAAAGATATCAAAGACCTATTTGATAGAAAAAAAGAGAGAAAGTTCTATAATAAAGAAGGGTCAACCTGGAAGGGTTGATTCTTCTATTTCATTGTCCTCTTGGAGAACTCTGGCTATGTGTAATAACGAAGTAAGTAGAAACTTGACTAAGAATGCTCTTACATAAGCTGGCTAATGTTGTTAGGACACTAAATTTAAATGATAATAATAAGCAAATACATTTCTCTTCCTCAAACTTCCTGCGACCTTCATGTTCATATGTTTAGGATGTTACAAACTGGTTTACAGGGTGTATAATTGTTAGAAATCATTCTTCTTTTTAATTAAACATACTCCATTACAGTAATTAATCTGCTATATACTCATTAAATTGAATTATCTATCATTTTTTTTCCCTAAACATTGCATTTGTTTCAAGGCCTTAAACTGTCTTAGGACTCCTCTCGCGCCAAATACTCATTAACCTTCTCTTTAAATGCATCCTCATTTGAACAGTAATGAGCTGTCTTTCCTATTTTTGTTTTTCACAATGAAACCAATATTATCCAGGGATACCTATTATTTGTGTCCATGTGACAGCTGAGTTCTAATATTTTATATCAGAACTGGTTTTTCAACTGTTATCAAAATACCAGCTGCACATGATTAAGACACAATTGTACTTATATTCCCAGTCTCAATGTCACACAATTGTTATTTTTATATCTACTAGTAAAAACTGTGGAAAATGAATTTAAATGAAATTGTCATACTAAATTGTAAGTATTGAGCATTGACACCAATATAACTAATTGGCTACAGAGTTTATGTAATATATTTTACTTATGAAATGCAAGACATATTATGTATTTACAGATACAAATGTACATGCATCTATAAATGCTGCACACACACACACACACACACACACATAGGGAGAGCAAGAGAAGGGGTATTGCTTGGCATTAGATTGTGATAGTTAAATCAACTTTTGAGTTAGAATTCCCAGGTTACATCACATGTGTAAATAAAGGCAAGTACCTTTACTGTACAGTGCCACAGGTTTTCTTTTCCATGGAATATAAATACCAATGTCTGTAAAATCCCTAACTAATGAGTATTAGCATTCAATCAGGAAAGGAGGAACCCCATGACTGTTATGAAGTAAACAATAAAAGTAGGAGCAGGAGGGAGATAAGAGAGGCTAATAGGTGGGAACATAATTACTGTAAATGGATGACTTGTGGGAAAATAAGTAAAAATAAAGAGAAAAAACTACAACCGACAACTAGTTCTCCTTTAAAAAAACACTGTTTAGGCATTCAGATTTATACAATGATGGGAGGAACATGAAGAAGCAGAGTTATGAAAAAGATTATAAAAAGTTGTTCTGCAACCCTGCCTGAGGAGGCTTGTAGGCAAGGTCCAGCTACTGTGGAAGTGTATGGGAGGTGATGGGTAGCATGGCTGCTGCCTCTATGACTCTCAGTGGGGCACTTTGAGGTGTGTGTGTGTTAGTTATATTACCAGACAAACAGGAAGAGTCTGAATCAGGGGCAATCTAGATTTTTGACAAACATAGTCATTTGGTGCAAGTATACTCCAAATATCGCATTTACGTTTTGAAGGTAATTTCTGTGTAGTTGAAGTCAAAATTTAGCCCAGTGTTCCTATATTCCTATTTGTTGAGTCTGGCAGCCTTATTCTGTGGTCAATTTTGGTCAGCATGGCCAAGAGCTAGAAAAAAAGAATTTGGCACAGAACAGGGAAAATCAAGACTAGACCAGAATTCTTGCCAAATAGTGTATTCCTCACTAATGTGTTTTATTTCTGATTTCCCAGGCATCTGCCCAATTAACCATGTCAGAATTGGTTCATATAGATCCCTGAGTAGGTGATGTCTTAACTTCTGCTAGCAGCGTCAGTTCTAGCAGATGCTGGGAATTTCCACAAAGATGGCGCCTTCCCTTTTTCCAGCCTTGTCTCTCTTTCCTCTGTCTATCCTCATGCCGGTTCTTGCCACACACATTTCTTTCTTGTAACATTCACTACAATCTTCCTTGAAATTATACCTGAACATGATATGATCTGCTAACAAACTTCAGGGTTATCCTGAGGTGTGCATCATTGGTTTGCCTGTTTATAAACTGGTTCGTCTTTTTGGGAAAAGGACTTTACATCTTATAATGAGGCATAATTCCTTAGTCTTAGTCTATGCAGCTCCGGTGAATTAAAAGCCTGTTTCTGTCTGCAAGCTAAGAACACAGAGGGTCCTGGTCAGTCTTCCTATCCATTCATTCTGTGAGATGAATTCTCAAGGCTCATTGTTCCCATCAAACTGCTGTAGTAGGGTACTTTCTTTTTCATTTTAAAAGCATCTATCTATCTATCTATCTATCTATCTATCTATCTATCTATCTATTCATTTATTTAATATGTGTGAGCATTTATCTATATGCCCCTGTGTGTACATGTAGGATATTTGTGTATCCTATTTGTGTGTACTTTTATACTTATTTACCTGTGTCTTTGGAGAACAGAAGAAGGAGGTTGGATTCTCTGGATGGTTGTGAGGTGTCACGTAGGTGCTGAGAACCAAACCCCAGATTCTCTGCAGGAACAACCTCACCACTAAGCCATTTCTCCAGTCCTTACCTTTTTAAAAAACTTCATGTGCGTGTTTTTTTGCACATGAACATGTGTGTGTCTGTACGAGCTTGTGTGGAAGTCAGAAGACAACTTTTGTTCTGAGTTCTCGCCTTCTATCTTGTTGAGACATGGTCTGTCTTACTGTTTCTGTGGCTGCACTGCTTACTCCAGGTTGGCTGGCTAAATCTCTGTGTCTTCCTATCTTGACATAAGGGAGCTGAGATTACAGACGTGCACATTGCAACACTTCCTACATGAGTTATAGTTTTGAGCTCAGGCAGTCAGGGTTGTGTGGCTTGCTGGTCCATCTTCCTAGCCCAAGACATTCTTGAATCTGGTTACTCCCAGGGTCAGATTATGGAGTTAGCTATGCCAGATAGCAAAGCCAGCACGCGGATAGACAGTAGAGAAGGAAATGCATTATACATGCTTTCTAGTTCTGAGATCTACTGTTCCACTCGAGGCTTACTACATTTCTCTTTGTTTGAAGAGGTTTGGTTAGACATGCATGTGAACCCAGACAAGGAACTAAGACATTCACCTGGAAATGCTGCAAGAAACTGGTAAATGCACAATGTTTGGGAGATTCACTGAACCCCATTTAAATATTGTAAATTACCTACAAAGAGAGAAAAAAGTAAGTCACAGATTTTGGGTTTCTGGTATATGTTTCAGTGTTATATAGCTACTTACAAACATATCAGGTTTTTATATCAAACATGAATCTTTTGTATTGCAAGAACCTTAAAAAGAAATGAAGTGTGATATGATTTAAGGCTCAAAAAATGACTCCTATGGGAAAAGAAAAGCATATAGAGAACATATTCCCTCCAAAGTGAGATGAATGAAAACAGATTCTTAGTTGCTGAGGAAATAATTCTAGAGATCAGCTAAGTTATTTTCTAATTTGTACCTCTCTTTTAAAACAAGTGGGATAAAACACTCAACTACAGAAGAAACTGAAAGAGGCAAGGAGGGACAATGTTTAGACAAGCGGCCTCAGTGTTGGATCTCAGAGACTGTTTATCTCACATTACTGAAGAATTGTTAGGTTCTAAACTCTGAAAGGCTGAGTTCCAAGGCTTTGTTCAAGTGTGTATATGCCTGGCCTCCAGAATACCATGCTGTGCCCCACAAGACCCTAGTTATCTATCCCTTATAGAGGATATATTCCTTTTTTTACCATTAGTATAGGTGTGTCCTCAAGATTAGAAAATTCCCCTACCTTGAGACATAGTCTACTACCAAGTTCAGAAGCTAAATATTCTAACTACTCATTATCTGTTTATTTTGTAATCTTCCTTGCCACTGAGGTAGAATGTGCTGTATAGATAGGTCTTATTAGATGTGTCTGTGTCAGAGTTTGGCACAGACTTTAGTAAATGAACCCGAGAACACACAGAATCATTCTGATTGGGTGGTCTCTTAAGCCCAATCATTATGCCAACATGACTGGTATCAGCAGTGACTGTTCCAGGGCAGCTTCATTATCTGTGAAGCCAAGTGCATGAGCTGAGCCCAGTTGAGGCAGCGATGTCTCCAGAAAATGTTCAGAGTGATTCACATATTTCTTGGTATGTTTATTTCTAGCTTTGTGTTTAGATTCACTGAGCTATATCATGCACTTTAATAAAACCATTTTATATTCATAATACAGAGTTCTTCTTTCAGAGGCAAATGAGAATCCTATTGATGTCCCAAGACAAAGATTTTCTTGACTTGCCTCCCACCTACTTCTACTTCTTTTTTTTTTTTTTTTCAATGCAGTTTATTCAGGAACATTGAACAATCCTCAGACCCCGGGGAAAGCCAGCCCACAGCTTAAATAGCCTCTGGGTAGCCAACCCAGGCGTGCCATGGGGGCAATGCAGATAGGTCCACATACATGGAAGCAAGCCAGATCCTCGGCCTTAGCCAAATGTGGAGTTGTTCGTGACAGAGAGCACTCACCATCGGGAAGGTGGAAGGTGGAAACCAGCTCCATCTTTAAGGCATAGCATTCCGCAGCTCTCTACAGTTCCCCCTTTTTGTTTTAGACGCATCAGGCAAGAGTAGAGGTCTGATCTCTGATATTAGAAATAAATTGAGACTTTGTACAGATGTTCATTTAGGTGTCATCCACCCAAAGAGCATCAGACTGTCCGATACCTTTTTCTCAGAGGCGGGACCTGGGGTTCTTAACATCTGTTTTTATTCCAAGTAACGATGCATACATGAGTCTTGATTCTCAAATTCTTTAAGAACTAAAGAAATGCATTTCTAAAACATGGCATCTTGGGTAATATATATAAAATGATATGCATTCATCCTAGTATACTGTTACCTGTTTATTGTTGTGATAAAACACCATGGCTAAGGAAAATTGTAGAAGAAAAAGATTTATTTGGCTTTTCATTCCTTGGAGATAATAGTTCATGATGGGGGAGCAGAAGTAGAGGGAAGTTGGAGTGGCAACTGAGAGCCCAATTCCAGCGCAAATGGGAATCAAAGAGGCAGGGGTGAGGTTGGGGATGGGGACTTTAGTGGGGTAGGTGGTGGTGGGGATCATTGAAAACGGCAGATGGCTTCTGAAACCTCAAGCCTGCCTCCTGTGACATACTTATTCCTTCAAGGCCCAAATAATGTCACCAACTGGGAACCCAGTATTCAATGCCAGAGCCTATGTGTTTGGGGGACATCTCATTCTGAGCAAACACAGAAAACTTATGAGTAAGCCATGGTTATTTATAATCACAACAGGAGGCATTTTTTTTTTCATCCCATTCGTTTTTCTTTATATATTTACATACTGATGCTAACCGCACTCCAACAAACTCTGGTTTTATAGCAACTTGACACAGGCTAAAATCATCTGAAAGAAGGGACTTCAATTGAGAAAATGCCTCCATAAAATCATGTTGCAGGTAATCCTGTAGAACATGTTTTTAATTAGTGCTGGGTAGGGATGTGGGGCAGTCCACTGCATATGGGCCACCCATGGCTGATGGTTCTGGGTTCTCTAAGAAAGCAGGCTGCAAATAGTGATAATTTGACTTCTTCCTTTCCAATTAGTATCCCCTTGACCTCCTTCAACTGTCTTATTGCTCTATCAAGGACTTCCAGAACTATGTTGAAGAGATATGGAGAGAGTGGGCAGCCTTGTCTTGTCCCTGATTTCAGTGAGATTGCTTTAAGTTTCTCTCCGTTCAGTTTGATGTTGGCTATAGGCTTGCTGTATATTGCTGTATATTGCCTTTACTAGGTTTAGGTATGTGCCTTGTATCCCTGATATCTCCAATACTTTAAACATGAATGGATGTTAGATTTTGTCAAATGCTTTTTCAGCTTCTAAGGAGATTATAATGTTTTTTTTTATGGTAGATCACATTTATGGATTTCCATATTTTGAACCATCCCTGCATACCTGGGATGAAGCCTACTTGGTCATAGTGGGTGATATCTTTGATGTGTTCTTGTATTCGGTTTGCAAGTATTTTGTTGAGTATTTTTGCATCAATGTTCATAAGGGAGATTGGTCTGAAATTCTCTTTCTTTGTTGGGTCTTTGTGAGGTTTAGGTACCAAGGTGACTGTGGCTTCATAGAATGAGTTTGGTAGTTTTCCTTCTGTTTCTATTTTGTGGAATAGTTTGAAGAGAATTGGAGTTAGCTCTTCTTTGAAGGTCTGGTAGAATTCTGTGCTGAAACCATCTGGTCCTGGGCTTTTTTTTTTGTTTTGTTTTTTGTTTTTTTTTTTTTTTGGATGGGAGACTTTCGATGACTGCTTCTATTTCCTTAGGGAATATAGGACTATTGAATTGATTTACCTGGTTTTAATTTAGCTTTGGGAAGTGGAATCGATCAAGAAAATTGTCCATTTCATTTAGATTTTCAAATTTTGTGGCATATAGACTTTTGAAGTAAGTCCTGTCCAAGTTGGTTCCATAATAATGGGAACAGGGACTGCCTCTGACATAAACAGATTGGCCTGCTCTTTGATCACCTCCCCCTGAGGGGGGAGCAGCCCCACCAGGCCATAGAAGATGATAATGCAGCCTCTCCTGATGAGATCTGATAGACTAAGATCAGAAGGAAGGAGAGGAGGATCCCCCTATCATTGGACTTGGGGAAGGTCATGAATGAAGAAGGGGGAGGGAAGGTGAGTTTAGGAGGGGAGGAGGGAGAGGTTTATGGGGAGATACAAAGTGAATAAAGCATAATTAATAAAAGGTAAGACATAATTAAAAAAAAGGTAAGACAAAGGTGATGTCATCAGGAAATGCCAAAAGTGACCAGCGACAGGCAGTAACAGACATTCAAAAGGCATGCATGAGGATTCTCAAAGCAATTATTTAGGTCTTAAGTTTTTTTAAACTGTTTTTTATTTTTAGTTCAAAGTAAAAAATAAATTAAAAAAAGACTTGATGGTAACTTCAATATCTTATTCTGACACTATAATATATCTCTTGGCTTAAGAAGTCCACATAAGGGCTGGAGAGATGGCTCAGCAGTTAAGGGCACAGGCTGTTCTTCCAGTGGACCTGAGTTCAATTCCCAGCAACCACATGGTGGCTTTCAACTATCTGTAATAGTTTCTTCTTCTGCTGAGCATGAAAACAGTGTTCATATACATAAAATAAATCTTAAAAAAAAAGAAAGCAGGCTGAACAAGACAAGGGGAGCAAGCCACCAAGCCAGCAAGCCAATAAGCAGCACCCTTCCATGATCTGAGCACCAGTTCCTGCCTCCAGGTTCCTGCCCTGTTTGAGTTTCTGTCCTGACTGCCTTTGACAACAAACGGTGATGTGGAAGCATAAACCAAATAAACCCTTTCCTCACCAAGTTGTTTGGGTCATGAACCCTCATTACAACAATGAGTAACCCTGAGTCACAACCCTGAGTAATGAGGGTCATGGTCCCTCATTACAACCCTGAGTAAGACAATCTCTTTCCTTCTCTGTTAGGCGGTATTGTAAGCATTTCTCCTGTTATTTTAACACATTCAGGTATTTTTTTCCGGTTATGTGTTTTAGACTGTTTTAAGTCTTGCACTCTTATAAAAACCTCTGATCTGACAGAGGACTCATATCCAGTATATATAAAGAACTAAAGAAGCTGAAAAGCAGCAAACCAAGTAATCCACTTAAAAAATGGGGAACAGGGCTAAACAGAGAATTCTCTGTAGAGGAATACCGAATGGCAGAGAAGCACTTAAAGAAATGCTCAACCTCACTAGCCATTAGGGAAATGCAAATCAAAACAACCCTGAGATTTCACCTTACACCCATGAGAACGGCCAAGATCAAAAACTCAAGTGACAACACATGCTGGAGAGGTTGTGGAGAAAGGGGAACCCTTCTCCATTGCTGGTGGGAATGTAAACTTGTACAACCACTCTGGAAATCAATCTGGCGCTTTCTCAGACAACTAGGAATAGCGCTTCCTCAAGATCCAGCCATACCACTACTGGGCATATATCCAAAAGAGGCTCAAGTACACAAAAAAGACATTTGCTCAACCATGTTTGTAGCAGCTTTATTTGTAATAGCCAGAAGCTGGAAACAACCCAGATGCCCCTCAACTGAAGAATGGATGCAGAAATTGTGGTACATCTACACAATGGAATATTACTCAGCAATGAAAAATAAGGAAATCATGAAATTTGCAGGTAAATGGTGGGATCTGGAAAGGATCATCCTGAGTGAGTTGTCCCAGAAGCAAAAAGACACACATGGTATATACTCACTCATATAGACATATAACATAGGACAAACCCACTAAAACCTGTGCATCTAAAGAAACTAAGCAAGAGAGAGGACCCTAACTAAAATGTCCAATCCCCATCCTGAAAGGCAAAGAGGATGGACATCAGAAGAAGAAGAAAACAGGAAACAACCTAGGAACCTACCACAGAGGGCCTCTGAAAGCCTCTGCCCTTCAGACTATCAAAGCAGATACTGAGCCTGATGGGCAACTGTTGGGCAGAGTGAATGGAATTTTAGGTAAGAACTGGAAATAGTAAGAGCTGGAGAGGACAGGGTCTCCACAAGGAGAGCAACAGAACAAGAAAATTTGAACACAGGGAACTTCCCAGAGACTCATACTCCAACCAAGGACTATTCATGGAGATAACCTAGAACCCCTGCACAGATGTAGCCCATGGCAGGTCAGTGTCCAAGTGGGTTACATAGTAATGTGAAAAGGGACTGCCTCTGACATGAACTGATTGGCCTGCTCTTTGATCACCTCCCCCTGGGGGGGATCAGCTTTACCAGGCCATAGTAGAGGACAATGCAGCCACTTTTGATGTGAACTGACAGAAGAAGATCAGAAAGGAGAGGAGAACCTCCCCTATCAGTGGACTTGGGGAGTGGCATGCATGCAGAGGGAGGAAGGAGGGTGGGACTGGGAGGGGAGGAGGGAGGGGCTTATAGGAGGATGCAGAATGAATAAAGTGTAATTGATGAAAAATTTTAAAAAAAAGGGAAAAAAATAATTTAAGAACCTTAAATGACTTTCAAAAGTGGAGGAAAACATGGAGTTAGTCAATTGGCATGGAGCACGTCTCGCCCCTGGGGGCAATGGTCTCCTGAACCTACTCAGACCTTGGACACACCACTGCTAGTTCTAGAACTGACGCAGGATGTTCCAACGAGGGGGTTAAGGTTTCTCATAATATTTCCTATAAGCCCACACCTGTTTGTCTATATCCCCCATTTTTATTCATTATTAGCCAGATAGAGCCAAGTAATTGTGGTAATGATACTTGCTTTTTTGCCCAATGCTGGAATGCTAGTAAATTTAGGTATGCCCTGGTTACTCGCATGCCTCACTGCGTGCCTGTGCCCATTGATGCCCCTCACGCTATGACTCTCTTCAGACAGAAAAGGGATCTTGGAACTACAGCCACCATTGTTACTACCATCTCATTGGCGGCTGTTGGAGCTACCACCGGGGCATTAGCCATGAGTCATACTGGGCAGACTGCTCAGACCCTGAACAATCATTTAGCCAATGTAGCTCATGCCTTAGTTGTACATAAAGGAATTAATGCTCAACTAAAAGGAAGCTTGATGGTGTTCAATCAGAGGATTGACCTCGTGCAGGAGCAAATTGATACCCTATGGCAAATCGCTCAACTTGGCTGTCAATGAAAATATGCTGGACTTTGAGTCACTAGCATATAACATGAGAATTTTTCCTGTGCTGCAAATCTGTCTAAACAATTGTCTAGCTATATTTTAGGTAAGTGGACTGGAGAATTCGATACTACGATGGAGCAGCTGAGAGTGGCCATTGTCACAGTAAATTCTACCAGAGTGGACGCAGGACTAGCCACAGGATTATCAACATGGATTGCTGCAGCCATGAATCATCTGAAGGAATGGGCGGGCATGGGAGCGTTAGCAGGCCTTCTGGTGTTGGTCTCCTTGGTTTGCCTGTGGTATATATGCAAGATTAGAGTCTCAAAACAGGGTGATGCAGCCATGATCATTCAGGCCTTTACAGCCATTGAAGCAGGACATTCTCCCCAAGCATGGTTGGATACCATAAAAAGCTAAAATGTTACGCTCAGGATGCAAGGCTAAGCACTGCACTCAGGGTCAGCCGCTTTGGACCCAGAGAAGAGCATGTCTGGTTGCATGTGGGTTGATGCCCCAGGTCCCGCCTCTGAGAAAAAGGTATCAGACGGGTCTGATGCTCTTTGGGTGGATGACACCTAAATGAACATCGGTACAAAGTCCCAATTTATTTCTAATATCAGAGATCAGACCTCTACTCTTGCCTGATGCGTCTAAAATAAAAAGGGGGAACTGTAGAGAGCTGCGGAATGCTATGCCTTAAAGATGGAGCTGGTTTCCACCTTCCACCTTCCCGATGGTGAGTGCTCTCTGTCAGGAACAATTCCACATTTGGCTAAGGCTGAGGATCTGTCTTGCTTCCATGTATGTGGACCTATCTGCATTGCCCACGTGGCACGCCTGGGTTGGCTACCCAGAGGCTATTTAAGTTGTGGGCTGGCTTTCCCCAGGGTCCGAGGATTGTTCAAGGTTCCTGAATAAACTGCATTGAAAAAAAATAAAATAAATAAATAAATAAATAAATAAATAAAATTTTAAAAACAAAACAAAACCTCTGATGTTAAATATCTTTGTCAATAAGATCTTTTTATAAAGTTATGTTGCCAAGTGAAAGGTATGGGATTTCCTTGACATACTTATAGACTTGCCTCCCAAAGTGCTTTTTTATGAGCTATGTGTGTTGTTATATATAGGATCATTTGTGTTAGTCAGTTTTTCTTAGTTGGATGAATCACTTGAGAAAGTCAGTTCACGGTTTCAGATGTGAGTCTATGGTTGTCTGTCTCCATTCTTCTTCAGCCTGTGATGGAGCAAAATTATCATGGCAGAAAGATGTAGCAGAGGGAAGTTGCTCAACTCGGGCAGCTGGGAAGCAGGGAAAATAATTTCCAACTCCAATATATTTCATTAAAAGGCATAGCCCAATGAGTCTGTCCAATTAAGAACCCAGCAACATATTAATTTATTGGTTAGGTCATAGCTCTTGTAAACAAATTCCTTCTTAGAAGCTGAATATCATATTGAGAACCAAGCCTTGAATATATGAAAAAAAACCATAAAAACACTTCAGAAATTACTAACTCTATAACTAAAATTATAGCTTAAGTAGATAAATAGGCATGAGTTACAAACGACAAAGGTGTCTAACAAACAGGTAAAAATATTGAATCTTACTATTAATAAAAAATGGTAGTGCACTCCTTTAATCCCAGAAGTCAGGAGTCAGAGGAAGGTAGATCTAAATTTGATAGACATTGGGAGCAGGAGGAAACAGGGAACACGACAGGAGCCTACCACAGAGAGCCTCTGAAAGAATATACTGATCAAGGTATTGAAGCAGAGGCTGAGACACATAGCCAAACTTTGGGTAGAGTGCAGGGAATTTTATGAAAGAAGGGAAAGATAAAAAGACCTGGAGAGAACAGGAGCTACAAAAGGAGACCAAC
The DNA here is from genome assembly GCF_030254825.1 of Meriones unguiculatus. Taxonomy (NCBI): domain Eukaryota; kingdom Metazoa; phylum Chordata; class Mammalia; order Rodentia; family Muridae; genus Meriones; species Meriones unguiculatus. The sequence continues at coordinate 46,052,766 of NC_083356.1, forward strand.
AGAGGCAAAAACCCTGGACCATGGGGCCTCTGCAGAGACTGATACCACAGCCAAGGGCAATGCATGGAGAGGACCTAAAACCCTGGCTCAGATGTAGCCCATAGACTCAGTCTCCAAGTGGGGTACCTAGTATGGAGAGCAGAGACTGTCTCTGGCATGAACTCAGTGGACTGTTCTCTGATCACCTCCCCCTGGGAGGTTCAACCTTGCTAGGCCACAGAGGAAGACAAAGAAGACAGTCTTGATGAGACCTGATAGGCTAGGGTCAGATAGAAGGGGAGGAGGACCTCCCCTATAGGTGGACTAGGGAAGGGGGATAGGAGGAGAAGAGGGAGAGAGGGAGCAATTGGGAGGAGGACACAGCTGGGATACAAAGTGAATAAATTGTAATAAATAATAAATTAAAAATTTAAAAATGTAATTTTGTGAGTTTCTTCTTTCCTTGAAGGTTTCCTCCTCTCATTTTGATTATTATTATTTTATTATCATTCTCATTTTAATCTTAATCTCATTTCTAGGAATTGAATCCAAGCTATCCCATATGTGAGACAAGTACCCACATTTAAGCAAGAGCTTAAATGTGTTTAACTTTTTTTCTTACATATATTAAGATATGTGTAAGAAAAAATATTAACTGCCTCTATTTTTTTAAAGACAGCTTTTCCAGGTAATATTTTTAATTAAATTTTTATTTTTTAATATTAATTACAGTTTATTTACTTTGTATCCCAGCTGTAGCCCAGTCCCTTATTCCCTCCCAATCCTACCCTCCCTCCCTCATCTCATCCCTGCCTCTCCTCTCTCTAAGTCCACTGAGCGGGGAGGTCCTCCTCCCCTTCCATCCGACCCTAGCTTATCAGGTCTCTTCAGGACTGGCTGCAATGTCCTCCTCTGTGGCCTAGTAAGTGTAGTGTCAAAGAGCCAGCCATTGAGTTCATGTCAGAAACAGTCTCTGTTCCCCTTACTAGGATAGTCACTTAGTTTCTGAACTGCCATGGGCTACATCAGAGCAGGGGTTCTAGGTTATATCCATGGTTGGTAGGTCCTTGGTTGGAGAAACTGTCTCATAAAAGACCTCTGTGCCCAGATATATTTGGTCCTAGTGGAGTTCCTGTCCTCTCCAGGTCATGCTAACTCCCCCTTCTTTCATATGATTTCCTGCACTCTGCCCAAAGTTTGGTTATGAGTCTCAGCATCTGCTTTGATACACTGCTAGGTAGAGTCTTTCAGGGGCCCTCTGTCCTGTTACTTGTTTTCTCCTACTTCCAATGTCCATCCCATTTGTCTTTCTAAGTGAGGATTGATCATCTTACCCTGGGTCCTCTTTATCTTCTTTAGGTGTACTGATTTTAGTATGTTTATCCTCCTATAGGTCTAGTATCCACTTGTAAGTGAGTATATACCGTTTGTGTCTTTCTCCTTCTGTGATACCTCACTCAGGATGATCTTTTCTAGATCCCACCATTTGCCTGCAAATTTCATGATTTCCTTGTTTTTAATTTCTAAGTACTATTCCATTGTGTAAATGTACCACAATTTCTGTATCCATTCCTCCACTGAGGGGCATCTGGGTTGTTTCCAGCTTCTGGCTATTACAAATAAAGCTGCTACAAACATGGTTGAGCAAATGTCCTCGTTGTGTACTTGAGCATCTTTTGGACATATTCCCAGGTAATATTTAAGTTCTTCTTTCTTGCCCTTTGATATGGAGTTTCAGGTATTTCAGGCTGGCTTCCACTTTCCTATGTAGTGAAGAACAACCTTGACCTTGTGGTCCACTAGCATCTCACTGCAGGGTGCCAGGGTTGTGGCACCATGTGCCATTTAGTGCTTAGAACTGAACTCAGGACTTTGTGTAAACATTCTGTCAGTGGAACTATATCCCAAATGTAAGGATTAAATTAATAAAATGAGTTGCCAATGTTTGTAAATGATAAGAGGGATGAAAAGATGCCTTAGTGGTTACAAGCACCTGTCACTCTTCTGGAGGACTTGGGTTCTATTCCCAGCACACACATGCTGTTTTACAACTGTCCATGACTTCAATTCCGGGGGTTCCAATTCTCTCTTGTGATCCCTTTGGGCATCAGACATGCCTGTGATTTACAGACATGCATGCAGACAAGACACTCATACACATAAAATCATATAATTTAAAATGGTAAGAGTTTATTATAGTGCAGCTTCTCTCTTCAAGAAAAGTTTTGAAAATTCTGGAACAATAAGCTGATGTTCTTCAGAGTCAAGAAAGGCTGAACACAGTGGTGATTGTCTGCTCCCCTAACAGTACTTTCATGTTCTTGTCTTGACTCTGGGTCCAGAATACTCCCTTTCCTTGTTTATATCCATTCTCAGAAAGAAAATATGGGCTTACTGACTGCTCCCCCAACCCACAGCCAAACTGCCTGGCTTTAAAATTTCTACCTACTTGCTAACTGTATATTCTTAGTGAATTCATGTGACATCAGGTGCCTCAATGTTCCTTCTACAAAGTAGAGTTAAGAATGCCCATCTTGCATTGTCTTCCTTTGTGGCCTGGCAAGGCGGCAGCCCCCAAAGGGTAGTGATCAGAGAGCCTGCCGCTGAGTTCATGCCAAAAAAAGTCCCTTTTCCCCTTACTAGGGAGCCTCCTGAAAGACTGAGTCTATGAGCTACACCTGAGCTGGGGTTTTAGTTCCTCTCCATGCATTGTGCTTGTTTGGGGTATTAGTCTCTGAAGGGCCCTCAGGGCTCAGTTTTTATTCCAGGCCACAGAAGAAGACAATGTAACCAGTCCTGATGAGACCTGATAGGCTAAGGTCAAATAGAAGGGGAGGAGGACCTCCTCAATCAGTGGACTATTGGAGGGGTATAGGGGGAGGAGAGTGGGTACTGAGAGGAGATGAGGGTGGGGGGTCAGAGTAGGGATGTAAATCAATGAAATTATAATAATAAAAACATTTTAAAAGAGTCAAGTAAAAGAAGCCTGAAGTAAAGATCCAATAAAAACTAAGCTGAATGTTAAAAAAAAAATGCCCATCTTCTGAGGCTGCAGTGAGTGTTAAACACAGTTATGAAACATTCCAGCCTGTGTATATGTGTAATAAACTCAGCTTGTTATTGTTAAGCACCTGGACTTTGTAACAGTTGACTTTACAGCAGGTGTTATAATATCTATAAAAGCATCTTGAGAATGTTCTGCTCCCCACTCCCTCCAAGACAGGGTTTCTCTGTACAGCCTTGGCTGTCCTGAAACTTATTCTTTAGACCAGGCTGGCTTCAAACTCAGAGATCTCCCTGCTGCTGCTGGGAAGACTTTTCTTTTTCTTTTGTGAGAACTGTCACTTTTTTCTTTGTTAGGAACTCATTAGGTTTGCTCTCTCTGAACACACACACACAGACAGAGAGACAGAGAGACAGAGAGGTGGGGCAGGAGAGAGGGAGGGACAGAGAGAGAGATGGGAGAGAAGCAGAGACAGAGAGCTGAAGAATCTCCTCTTGTTGGGACTGAAGGTTCCAAGCTTCTAAGCAGGCTGAGAGATCTCTGAGTGGGGTGTCCTCCATGAGTGTCCAACAGCTGCTCCTAGATTATGAACTAAATTTAAAGGAATATTTGCTTTTTATTTCTTCTTTGTTAGCTGAAAGCCAGGCATGATAGCTCATGCACTTGATCCGAGCACTCTAGATGCAGGTGGATCTCTATGAGTTTGAATCCACCCTGGTGTACACAGAAAGTTTCAGAATAGCCAGGGCTACATATAAAAACCCTGCTCAAAAAAACAAAACAAACAAACCTCCCGTCCACATATGAGCCTTGAGATTAATCCCCTTCCACTTCTCCAGAATCCATTTATTTTTATATTTTTCACTGTGAGTTCTCTTTTACTCTCTTCCTCCTTCTCTGTTCCCTCCTCCCAACAGGCAAAGGAACTCTGTTCTCTTCAGTAATTACTTTGCAACCCGAAACATGAGACTTGATCATTCACATCTTATCTTGGACCAGGAAACACATTATGATTAGTTAACAAGTTAGTTATCCATATTAAAAAAAAAAAGTACCAGACTCGAACTGTGCTATGAAGTTGGGGTGCTACATAGGACTTTTTCAAATTAAACAGCTGCTTCAGGAAAGAGCCTCTTCCATTGTAAAAACCATTCCAGCCCCCTTTTCAGGGATGCTGAGATGCTTTCCTCCATACAATAATCTCTAGTATGAATAGCCCTAAGGGAAAAATAGCTTAAAATTCTCCTGAAGTTTAAAAGAATACCATGTATCATGAAATCTCTTTCTGTGTCTTGGCCTCTCTCTCCCTCTCCCTTCCTCTCTCTCCTTCTTTCTCTATTTCTCCCTTCCCCTCTTCCCCTCGCTCCTCGTCTGTCTGTCTGTCAATTCTAATTAGGCTCCTTCTTAAAGGGGAAAGGCAAGGTAAATTGCTTTTGAGAAAGCTCAAACTTGTAATTCTCTGTCTATATTTTCTGACTCAAATTTACCCATAAGCTTGAATTTACTGTGTGTATTCAATTTGCAAGAAATGACTAGACTTAATTGGATCCTGAAACTTTAATAAAAACAGAAAGCATTAATACTTCTTCATGAGGCTCTTTGTGATTTATTTTGGAATTTGTTTTAAATGCTCAATGGCTCAGGAGGAGAAAACAGAGCATGTTCTAAATGTCTCTCTTATTGAATTTGAGAATGATTGACAGGCCTTTGACAGGAGAGGGGTCATGCAGGGATTTGGAGACTGGTAAGAGTCAGGTTTCCTACATGTTGGTATTTGTCAGACATAGGTTTTTTTTGGGGGGGGGCTGAAGGGGGAACTGGAACTAAAATATTGAATCCAGGTGAGCTGTTTTGAGCTGGCTATAAACCAAAGAGGAAGTTTACACAGGTGGGCAGTCAGAAATCTGGAGGCCGCAGACACCCAAGGGCAAAGTAATATGAGTACTCACTCCCAAGTCTGACTGGGCAGGTAGCCATCGACTCAGAGTGACACAGGGAGGGAAAGGCAGGGACAGACAGCTGGGAAACCAGAAACTGGGCAAGCTCATGAGCACTGGCCCCTGTAACAAAAGACCTTGATAACAGACACCAAACCCTGTTTATGATGTAGTTGGAAAGGCATGAGCAAAGAATTTGTCCTCAGATCCCTCCCAAATCCGGCACAGTGACCCAACACAGCTTTCTCTGGCTCCGCCCAGTGCCTGGCATAGAGGGAGTGGAAAGGCAACACCCAGCGGCTCAATGTCTGCACAGAATGGGGGTTTTACCTACCTCATTTTGTAAGGATCAAAATGAATACAGTAACAGTAGCAGGAGAGACCTAGCATGCCAAGGAGCAGGTGCTCTCTGCAGAATCGTTCTGCCGTCTCCTTTTCCGCAGCACCTTCCGTTTTTTACCCGTAGCTGGAACAGAAGTCAGACGGAGGCGAAAATAGCTGGAGGACTGTGGTTTACAAAGAACTCAGTGACAGAGGTGGCAGGCGTTTGCCAGGGACCTGGCATGTTTAACAGTTTAGAAGCAGCTTCCAGCTGGGGGTTCCCTTGGAGACTGTCCGTGTTCTATTTTGAACTAAAATAACTTAACTGTTGTGAGAGATTCTTCTCACTCTGCATTGACCTTATTTCATTGTTGTTGGTTTGCTATGGAAGATACAGTCCAACAGGAGGTGTATACATATGAGTGATGGAAAGCATAGAGAAACAGCCTGAAGCTGTTTGCAAAGTGAGTGCACTAGTTCTAATTAGATGATTTTATTTGAAGGGCCATGACTTTCCCTACACGGGTTGATCTAATGCTAATGTGTAAGCCTCTCAATTCATTTGGGTAATTACGCTCATCCATTCCGTGTGTCTGTCTTGACAGACCAAGTGCCCTGAGGATAAAATCCGAACTCTTCAACATGGTGGGTTAACTTTTAGAAGCTAATCTGCATCTGGTGTATGATCTCATTGGTCACTTCTCTTATAGTTGAGAGGCAAGAAAGGTCTTTCAATGTAAGCGTGGTCTAGAAACAACAGGAAAAAGAAAACAATTTTGTTCTGCCTAAAAAGCAGAACAGCAGAATGGTGTGGCCAAACAAAATCAGCGGCAACACTTGCCACAGGGTTGCCCTCATTTACATGGCTGGATTTGCATAACCAACTGCCTACACATTTGTTGACCCTAACCAAATTGCAGACCAAATGCCAACCATCAAAACCTGCCTAATTTACATAGCAGGAATTGTATGCTGGGAAATTGCACAGCCCAGTGGCTCATCCTAATGCAAGGACTATCCTTTCCGACTATAGCCATATGCTGGCCATTCTTTTGTTATTGCCTGTGTGCTCTCTTGGCAATGTGCTAAGTCAATTCCCCTTCTTCCTACAATTAACTAAGGAGTGAATTATTTCACTGACCTGCATGCAAACTGTCTTGAAGCCGAATAAACAAGGATGATTTCCAGTGTGAAACCATGTCCTATCTGGATCCTCGTAAATGTTCGGTACTCCATGGAGTAACTTATTCCTTCTACTTTACTTTCCATCTCCTACTCAGGTACTTTACATCCTAGCATGTAAATTACCCATTTCTGAGAAGTCTTCCCTGAGTCTCCTGTGACTGACCCATATTTCTTCTTTATCAGATATTCTGTAGTACCTGGAGCTAATATCCGGATACACATTGAATAAAAGGGTAACTTCCTAGCAATTACCTACATGCTAGTCATTCTTCCTCACAACACTGGATGTTTAAGAGATAAGAATGTTGTAACCCACTCTACACACAAAGCAGTTAAGAGATAGAAGGTAAAATAATTATGTGTTCAACGTGTAAAATAATGAACTAACCTTAAGTGAAACGAAAATTTCTCCAAACAATAAAATTATCCCTTAGCAATTTTGGTAACTGTGAAGAAACAAGGAAGATACCAAAGTACCAGTAACTTTTGAACAAAGAATAATTTACAGATTTAAAAGATGTCAGATAAGACATCTAAAGTCCATTCACATATGCATGTGTGTGGGTAGGTGCTTCCATAGAGGCCTTTTGGAATCCTGAAAACATTTGCTACTGAGAATGAGGGAGACTTTACTGAAGCAGAAATGAGATAATGCAAGGAAATAGCACTAATAATGACACTTAGTAAAGTCAGAAAGTGGCAGCTAGTCATAGTGTTATAATATGTTCACATAAATATACTGGGGATATTCCCCTGTCTCCAATTTTGTGCTGTTCATCCATTGCATTTGCATTGTGGTATTGCCCTATGCCAAGTGATAACAGTGCCAAAGAAAAAATCAGAGCCCTTTGGCCTAAGTTCTTCCTCATTTTTTATGATCAGTTTGGAACTACAGGGGTACAGTTTTTCTGGACAGTTGAAACCCTGTATCCTGGTGTTACTTAAGAAGCTGCACCTGAGCATCAGACCGTCCGATACCTTTTTCTCACACCTAAATGAACATCTGTACAAAGTCCCAATTTATTTCTAATATCAGAGATCAGACCTCTACTCTTGCCTGATGCGTGTAAAACAAAAAGGGGGAACTGTAGAGAGCTGCGGAATGCTATGCCTTAAAGATGGAGCTGGTTTCCGCCTCCCACCTTCCCGATGGTGAGTGCTCTCTGTCACGAACAACTCCACATTTGGCTAAGGCCGAGGATCTGGCTTGCTTCCATGTATGTGGACCTATCTGCATTGCCCCCGTGGCATGCCTGGGTTGGCTACCCAGAGGCTATTTAAGCTGTGGGCTGGCTTTCTCCGGGGTCCGAGGATTGTTCAATGTTCCTGAATAAACTGCATTGAAAAAAAAAAAAAGAAGCTGCACCTGACTCTGATTCGTTTTATTTAATATTTTTTAAAAATTTCTTTACTTTATATCCTGGTAGTAGCCCCTTCCCTTGTCTCATCTCAGTCCACCTTCCCTTTTTCTTCAGTCCCATCTGCCTAGCCTTTTCTAGTCTTCAGAAAGGGGAGGTCCTCCTCCCCAATCAACTGACTCCAGCCTATCAAGTCTCATCAGGACTGGCTGCATCCTCTTCCTCTGTGGCCTAAGAAGGCCACCTCACCAGGGGGAAGTGATTGAGGAGCAGTCAACAGAGTCCATGTCAGAGACAGCCCCTGCTCCTCTTACTAGGGAACCTACATGGAGAAAATCACAGACCTGATACATGGACCAAACAACCCACCATGTTACTTGCCTTCCTGTTTCTCAAGGCAACAAACACTAGTGTGTTTGTGTGATAGATGAGAAAGTCCTGGAAGTATGTTTTCTCACTTAGTAGAAAGAACCTAAGTAAAACTTTCAGAACTTGATTCTAGCTTCCAGAAGACACAGCTGCTAAGCTCTTGCTTGTATGGGCACATCAAATTAATAGCATCTGAAACCAAATTCAAGTTTCCACAATTTTCTTTGTGTTATATAGATTCGTGGTTGACAGTACATTTAATTCAGAAGAACAAGTCAGAAACCCGTTTTTTTTTAATGCCACATGTATTTATAAATATGAGGGGGTATGGCTATGACAGGGGACCATATATACTTACTTTATTTATGGTAGAACCCAGAATAATTAAAAAGAAAGACTCATTACTTCACAGCAACTCCTTCCTGGGTTATTTGTGTTGGATCTCACTGAATGTATCTCCTTACTGTCTTGTAGTTTGTACCTATCCCCTTAATTTCATTTGTGACCTTTGTTTTAGATCTTTCCCCTTACTGTTTTCCAAACTCTAAAACTCTACTGACTTCAGAGCCTCTAAACACATTCCTCACTTTCTGGGTACAGATTTTTGCTCAGGAAAACCCAGAGCTCACTCTTTAGTGAGCAGTTTTTCTGCCACCCTCATGAGCCTTGTTTCCCCCCTAGTTAATATGATTTGTTTGTCCCAGCTTGGACCAATTCATTCATTTTTTTTCCCTCTTGCAAGTGTGATACATCCTGTGTTTTAAACAATTAAATTTACTGTCACTGATTCTGTTCTCAAGAAAGCATATTATCGTTTGTTGACAGAAAAATGTCAAGATCAGGGTTTGAGAGGAAAATAACTCCATGGAGAGTCAACTCTCTGGACATTGCAATGATGGTAGTTTATTTTCTTTCAGCAACTTCATTAGTGACTCCAGCGTGGGTGTTGCACTGTAGCTGACCTTTGATACGCACATCATTACAGTGTGTTGTCTCTCCCTCTGAAAGCAAGCATGTGATTTTTTTTTTTTTTTTTGGCATTTGTTTCAGGGACTTCTCCTGGGCAAAATATGGTAAGATTACAGAAGATGCTCACCAGAAATATGGGAGTTAAGAGTCAGTGAACTAACCTTTTGCCAACCCAGTCTTCATTCTCTTTGATAAATTTCCCTGCCTCGCATTTTGAAAGGTTTTAAAATTAAAGAATATTGGCATTTCTTTTCTTTCCGTTTTCTATTTTTTAGTGTTTTCTTGAGGCAAGTTGTGGTGCTTTGAAAGAAAATGGCCCCCATAGGCCCACATGGAGTGCCACCATCCTGGCTGGAGGAGGTGTGGCTCTGTTGAAGGAAGTGTGTCACTAGGGGTTGGGCTTTGAGGTTTCAGAAGCTCAAACTAGTTCACTTCCTGCTGCCTGCATATCCAGATGCATAACTCTCAGCTCCTTCTTCTCCATCACCATGTCTGCCTGCGTGCTGCCATGCTTCCCATGATAATGAAGATAATGGACAAACCTCTGAAACTGTAAACCAGCTCCAATTAAATGTTTTCCTTGATAAGAGTTTTTGGGGTCATGGTGTCTCTTCACAGCAATAGAGCCCCAGCTAAGACACAAAGTCTCTCTGTTATGTAGCTCTGGCTGTCTTGGACTCTCTATGTAGACAGGCTAGCTTTGAATTCACAGAGAGCCACTTGCCTCTGTGCCACCACATCTAGTTCATTGTTCAATTTCATAATATGTTTCTGTTGATGCCCCCATTGCATTCTACAGCCGACCATTCTATTTGTATCCTTCTGCCAACTATTAGCCCCTTTCTTCTCTCATGCCATGAGTACTCTGCAGGAGGGACCCAGGCCTGGGAACCACAACAGCAGTCTTGAAAACACATTGACTACACCATTGGAGAAAATGACACCCATTCCCCGGGAACCATTGACAAGTCAGTATTGTATAGCTTGAGTTAACTGTCTTACCTAGTAGATAATTACAACATGTAATGAAACACATTAACATTCTATATAAATGGAGATATAACACTTAAATGCATTTAAGGGTTTGTTTGTGTGTGTGTGTGTGTGTGTGTGTGTGTGTGTGTGTAATTAATGCATCAAGAATCCAAGAACATGAATGTATAGAATGGAACCTCATTAATTCTGAGGATCAGTGCTCCCAAGCTCTTCTTCAAGTCCATCATGCTTTCCTTCCAGTTCTTTTCCCATGCATGGCAAATAGCATAACCTTGCTGCTTTGCCTTTTCCACCTGTTAGGCTTTCACTTCCAAAGAAGTAGTTATGTGATATAAATTATGTTCCTTAAGAATCACTCCCTGTGCACTTACCCTTATCTTTTATCTCCTTTCCATTTTTATTACACTCAAGGCCTACCAGTCTGTTTGCTTTCGTGCTTTCGCCCATGCACATGCATGCGTGTGTGCGTCTGTAAGTTAAAGGACAACCCTGAGTGACTTTCTCAACTTCATCTCTATTTTTGAGTCAGCATATCTCACTGAATCAGATATTCACTAACTTGTTAGGTTTGTGTGCTAGCAAGCTCTAGAGATTCCCCTGTCTCTCCCTCCTCATAGCTGAAATTGCAAGTGTATGCTGCCTTGTCTAACTTTAACATGTGTGGTAGGCATCTGAACTGAGGACCTCAGGTTTCTAAAGCATTCACTTTATTGACCGAACCATTTGCCCAGCCCCAGGGAACACTTTTTAAAAGTCTTTAAGTATGCTAATAATGCAAGCTGCTCCCTCTGTGCCCATGTTAGTCCTACAATAGGCTTATAACTAGAACCAAGTTTTAGCAAATTCTTAATGAAGACATTCTTTAAAACGGCAAAATGTTTGTGAAAGTGTAAGCTATACCAGCTAAGATGTTTTATGTTTCAGTGACCCCTAAAAATGTCTGAGAAGTAATTCCTGAAGCTGCCATCCGGATCATCAGCTTTGTGAAATCAAAGTCTTCTTTGTCTAGGTCCTTTAGACATCCACAACCTTTAGTCTGGAGTATAATATTCCATTCAGTTATAGGGAAATAGCCATATTAGACCACTGTCAAATCTGTGAGACTTAACCTAGAGGATCTCAATAAATGGATGCTGAACACACATATTTAGAAAGAGACATTAAGTAGAGGTTTGTAGGTATTCTGCTTTTGTCTCTTGTTGTTATCTAACCAGAGAAATAGGGCAGATAAAATATGGGAGCTGAAAGCTAAAAATTACAACAGCTAAAAAGTTTTGCCCTGTGAATGCAACAGCTACATCTGGAATATAAATAATGCCAGAGTTGTGGAAACAGGAAGAGAACTATGGATCTTATATCAGAAAGTTCTTGGTTGGAATTAGCCCATTTATCCTGTCAAAGTTCTCACAGATAGATTTTATTTTATTTTGCTTATTTATTTATTTATTTATTTATTCACTTTACATCCCAGTTGTAGCCCCTCCACCTTCCGCCTATGCTTCCTCCTCTATTCCTGGGCATATACCCAAAAGATGCCCCTCCATTCAATGTTCATAGCAGCTTTATTTGTAATAGCCAGAATCTGGAAACAACCTAGATGTCCCTCAATGGAGGAATGGATACAGAAATTATGGTACATTTACACAATGGAATACTACTCAGCAATTAAAAACAAGGAAATCATGGTATTATCAGACAAATGGTGGGAACTAGAAAAGATCATCCTGAAGTAACCCAGAAGCAGAAAGACACATATGGCATATACTCACTAAGTGGATACTAGCCATATAATATAGGACAAACATACTAAAGTCTTTAGTCTTAAGGAAGCTAAACAACAAGGAAAACCCTAGAGAAGAGGCTGAAACCTCACTCAGAAGGGTGAACAGTATAGACATCAGAAGTAGGAGAAGACAAGGAATAGGACAGGAACCCTCCACAGAGGACCTCTGAAAGACTACCCACCAGCGTATCAAAGCAGATGCTGGGACTCATAGCCAAACTTTGGGCAGAGTGCAGGAAACTTTATGGAAGAAGAGGGAGACAGAAAGACCTGGAGGGGATAGGAACTCCATAGGAAGAATGACAGAGAAAGGGGGACCTGCAGAGATCGATACTCTAACCAATGCTTGGAGAGGACTTAGACCACCTGCTCAGAGGAAGCCCATAGGCAGCTTAGTTTCCAAGTGGATTTCCTAGTAAGGGGAGCAGGGGATGTTTCTCACATGAACTCAGTGGCCATCTATTTGATCACCTCCTCCCGGGGGATGAAGCCTTGCCAGGTCACAGAGGAAGATGATGCAACCAGCCCTGATGAGACCTGATAGGCTGAGGTCAGATAGAAGGGGAAGAGGTCCTCCCCTATCAGCAGACTAAGGAAGTGGCATGGGTGTAGAAGATGGGTGTAGAAGATGATACTAGGAGGAGATGAGGAAGAGGCTACATCAGGGATACAAAGTAAACCAATTACAATAACTAAAAAAAGAAAGGAAGGAAGAAAGGAAGAAAAAGCGAACCCTGTTTCTATCAACCCATCTGAGGACATCAAGTCGAATCAGGACTGAGCACATCCATTTCCCCTGTGGCCTGGAGAGGCAGCCCCATGAAGAGAAAGTGATCCAAAAGCAGGCAACAGAGTCTATGTCAGAGACAGCCCTCACTCCTCACTCCCACATGCAGAATGAGATGTCCATCAGGTACATCTGTGTAGGGGGCCTAGGTCCAGGTATGGACCTTAGTTGGTGGTAGATGCTATTTATTTATCTATTTCTTTATTTATTTCTTTATTTCTTTACTTTTTTGGTAGATGCTATTTAAATTCTCATTTTATTGACTAGGAAATTGAGAGAGAGAGAGAGAGAGAGAGAGAGAGAGAGAGAGAGAGAGATTAAGTGGCTTGTTTGGGTTAGGTTTCTTGGTAGTGCAGGTATCCAGACTCAAGTTTAGCAAGGTGATTCTGAGCTCCACGCTCCATTGCCTTGGAGAAACAACAGTCCTGATAGAAGCACAGAAGGGTAGCTTGTCTTAGAAGCTGCCTGTGTCTGCCTCTGCTTGTTTGGATCAAAGACTGGAGCCATGCCACGCTAGGCAGTTACTATCTTGAAATCCATAATGGTTTTGTGGATGATAAGTTTTGCTAAGTAAAGCAGTAAGTTATGTTTTCTGCAAAGACTGGAGATACAACTTCTTGCCTGAGCACAGACATTTTATGAGACCTATAAATTTAAGCAGTTTGTGAAGGTCATGGAAAACAAGAAGCAAAGAGAATGGGTTCTGCTAAAATACAATAGCAAGATGGCTAGAGGTATAGCAGGTTGTTGAGAGCACTCACTGCTCTTTCTGAGGATGCAGGTGGTGGTTCACAGTTATCCACAACTCCAGCTCCATCGGAAGTATTATTCTTCTGACTTCCCAGGTGCTGGACATACATGTGGTACACATATCTACATGTAGGGCAAATGGAAAAATAAAAATACAACATATTTAAATAACATAAAAATGCCAATAATCTATTAACTTCAAGACTATATTAAAATGCTGTCTCATTATATGTGCCTTTAAGAGTTGTACATTATAGAAAATTTTATGAAACTATCATTTTAATAAATCAAGTATTTGGGTGCAAACATGATATGAAAATTTTTAATAATAATGTTGGTGGAAATATTGAGAATTGAGGATAGTTTATAACAGAGGCTGATGACATTGGCTTTTGAGACAGCATGTGTGATGCTGGTCCAGTTCTCACTGTAAACATTTGTTATTAATTTCTAAAGTGATTATGCTTGTGCATTTTGCAGAACTTTTAAATATTAAGAGACCAACCTTACATGGTGAAAAGAAGATGCCAAAGGTGAGATACTGTCTTATCTCACACTGAAGAGTAATATCCTTTATATTATTGAAAGCACTGACAATGTACAGGCTCTTATTGCAATGTCTATTTGTAATTTACTTACCTATCACTCCAGAAATAAGACAGATGGCAAAGAATACTCTCCATCTTCACTTCCAAATGATACAACATTGTACAAGTCTAAGTGGAACTTCTGATTCAGTTCATATAAAAGTGGTTGGTGTTGAAAGGCAGCTATTCACAAGATGTACTGGTAGTCGCTGCAAATAACTCATGCTGCTGCTGATCTATCTGCTGTTTTTCGACGTATTGTTCTGGAGTGGAACAAAAGCAGAAAGGGCTGCCTCTGAGTATTCTACCAGGATGCAATTGTATAAGCAGTTGACAGTTGTCTACTCATTGATTCAGAATATTTGGTAAATATTTACGGTGTAGCTATTTGTCAACATGGCTCCCAAGTAATCAGTTCAGTGGTTATTCACCAAGTAGTTAACAGAGTGCTTTCCATGTGTTAGGTACATAGTAAGGACAGGGAACACAATGTAAAGCAGCAGCGATACAGTCTTTGTTTCCAGTGGAAAGATAATTGTAAGCAAAGACAGTAGAGCCTAGGTTTAGCCTATTTCCAGGGCTGGATATTTTTCATCCAAATGTTTTCCTCTTTGCTTAAATCTACTCCTCATCCAGGAGACTTATTGGTAAGTTTATAACAAGGGACTCCTTTTCCCTTCCCTGCCACACTGTGCTATTGGCTGAACACTAAAAAAAGACGAAAGGTATGGAAGAGAGTGATGTCAACGTCTTCCATAGCAGGTTGTTACAGGTCAGCAAATTTTACAGCTCCTTTTAGGTAATCCTGCCCAAACTGTTCTCAAACTTCAATATTGCTTTCATTCTTTAGTCTTTTCAAACTTGCTACAGCTTGAATCTTTATGTTTGCTTGTTTGGTTTTTTTGAGACAGGGTCCCATTAGGTACTATTGGATGTCCTAGAATTAACTATGTAGATCAGGCTGGCCTCAAACTCACAGAGATCCTCCTGCCTCTGTCTCATAGAGCTGCGATTAAAGGTATGCACCATTACAGCAGACTTGGTTTGAATATTCACTGTTCCCCCAGTGATTAATGTTCTGAGCCCTTAGTTCCCACCTTCTGACAGTATTTTGAAGGGTTTGAAACCTTTTAGAGGTAAGATCAGACATTCAGAAATAGGTCTAATCTGTGCGTCTAAAGAAACTAATCAAGAGAGAGGACCCTGACTAAAATGCTCAATCCCCATCCTGAAAGGCAAAGAGGAAGGACATCAGAAGAAGAAGAAAACAGGAAACAAGCTAGAAACCTGCCATGGAGGGCCTCTGAAAGGCTCTGCCTTTCAAACTATCAAAGAAGATGCTGAAACTTATGATCAACTGTTGGGCAGTGTGCATGGAATCTTATGTAAGAAGTAGGAAATAGTAAGATATGGAGAGGACTGGAACTCCACAAGGAGAGCAACAGAACCAGAAATTTGAACACAGGGGTCTTTCCAGAGACTCATACTCCAACCAAGTATCATGCATGGAGATAACCTAGAACAGCAGCACAAATGTAACCCATGGCAGTTTAGTGTCCAAGTGGGTTCCATAGTAATGGCAAGAGGGACTGCCTCTGACATAATCTAATTGGCCTGCTCTTTGATCACCTCCCCCTGAGTGGGGAGCAGCCTTACCAGGCCACAGAAGATGACAATGCAGCCACTCCTGATGAGATCTGATAGATTCTGATCAGAAGGAAGGAGAGGAGGACCTCCCCTATCAGTGGACTTGGGGAGGGGCATGTGTGAAGAAGGGGGAGGGAGGGTGGGATCGGGAGGGGAGGAGGGAGAGGCTTATGGGGGAGATACAAAGTGAATAAAGTGTAATTAATAAAAATAAAAAAAGAAATAGTTCTCTGAGGGTGAGCTTTGGGGGTTTTACTTTCTTTCTGCCTAGCATGACTTGAGCAAACTTTTGGCTGCCTCTACCAAGGAAAGAGCCAGCCCACTTTGCCCTCCCTTCTATGATGAAATAAATTTCTGGAACTGTGAGCCAAAATGATGTCATTCATTGTCAGGCGGAAGTCTCGGACACAGC
Organism: Meriones unguiculatus; assembly: GCF_030254825.1. Taxonomy (NCBI): domain Eukaryota; kingdom Metazoa; phylum Chordata; class Mammalia; order Rodentia; family Muridae; genus Meriones; species Meriones unguiculatus. The sequence continues at coordinate 46,068,850 of NC_083356.1, forward strand.
TGTCAGCTTTTTGATGAAGAACTGAGTGACCCTGGGATTGGGTCCTATTTCTCTCAGGAACAGCTAGAGCTCCTTAGGGTGAGGCCCATGCATTAGGCAGGTTTTGTAAAAATTTTCCACAGTGTTACAATTAGTTATCGATTTTAAAATGATATTGTTGGTATCAGAGGCCAGAGGAAACTTGGGAGTTCTAGAAGACTATGTTATAGCTCCCTAGCTAAGCTGCCGTGCTATTCATGGCAGAGGATATGGTCAAAAGCTCACGCCTGGTCAGCTTGCAGCCAAAACACAGGCCTGCCTAGGCCCAGGTCCAGTGGGTCAGAAGTCAGGCCTGGTGAGATATAGACCCGTTGGGTGCTTCCACAGTGGTCAGGAAGCTCATGGTGGTCAGGCAGGCTTGAGACTCTCCAGGGAGGGCTACCCTTCCCCAGAATAAATAACTGATCTCAGGTGGCCATGTTGGAAGGCTGATGGTATCACCCAGCACTCACCCTGCAGCACTGTGCATATTTAATTTATGTGAAATCAGGGATTTATAAACCTTGGGCACTGAGAGGACCTTTGAGGGTGGATGAGTTTGATTCGCTGGGGCCAGGGGTGGTAGGATTACCTCATTTACATGCAGTAGGATGGTCCTATGATAAAAAGGAGAATATAGTACTTGATTATCCTATGGACCCTTTTCTGATAAGAAAACCTGCTCAGGAAGCGCCTAGGAATTCCTGGAAATACTCTACCCCATGCAATCTTTGTATTCAACAATGTCTTTCAATTGTACTTGGAGATTTTTTCCCCATCCATAGGCTTGAATAAGAATGACACCCATAGGATTATATGTTTGAATAATTGGTGGAACTGTTTAGTAAGGATTTGGAGGTGTGGCCTTGTTAGAGGAGGTGTGTCACTGGGGCAATCTTTGAGGTTTCAAAAGCCCACACTATTCTTCCCAAGTTTGCTCTCTCTCTCTCTCTCTCTCTCTCTCTCTCTCTCTGCTTTCTGATATCTTAGCTACTGCTTCAACACATTGCTACCTGACTGCTGCTGTGCTTCTTGCATTTATAGCCATGGACTCAGATTCTGAAACTCTAAGCCCCTCAAAACTGTTTCTTCTATAAGTTGCTTTGCTTATGCTGCTTTGTCACAGCACTAGAAAAGCAACTAAGACAAGGTGGTCTTGAACTATTGAAAATATTGCAGCCATGCACAGTGACACACACCCATAATTCCAACACTAGGGAACGAAGAGGCTTGTGCATTCCTGTGAGTTTGAGGTCAGCTTGCTCTACAAAGCAAGTCCAGCACAGCCAAGGCTACACAGAGAAACCCTGTCTTGAAAAATCAAAACAAACAAAAAGAAAATCCAAACTTTGGACAGAGTGCAGAAAATCTTATGAAAGAAGGGGGAGATAGTAAGACCTGGAGAGGACAGGAGCTCTACAAGAAGAGCAACAGAACCAAAAAATCTGAGTGCAGGGGTCTTTTCTGAGACTGATACTCCAACCAGGACCATTCATGGAGATAACCTACAACGCCTGCACAGGTGTAGCCCATGGCAGTTCAGTGTCCAAGTGGGTTCCGTAGTAATGTGAATAGGGACTGTCTCTGACATGAACTGATTGCCCTGCTCTTTGATCACCTTCCCCTGAGGGGGGAGCAGCCTTACCAGGCCACAGAAGAAGACAATGCAGCCACTTCTGATGAGATCTGATAGATTAGGATCAGAAGGAAGGGGTGGAGGACCTCCCCCATCAGTGGACTTGGGGAGTTGCGTGGGTGGAGTAGGGGGAGGGAGGGTGGAATTGGAAGAGGAAGAGAGAAGGAGCTACAGGGGAAATACAAAGTGAATAAACTAATTAATTAAAATAAAAAGAAAATATTGCAGAGATTTGACACAGAGAGTGGAACATTCATACTAAGAATGAATGAAACATAAGTGACAGTAACATTGCTAAGTCTTTGAAAAGTCAGGAAGAATTTGCCTTCTCAGTTCATATCCCTGTGTCAACATTCAGAAGTTACATTTCCTTCAATTGTTGAAGCAAACACCTTAATCCTCATTTGATCATCCGCATAATAATGTTGCTAAGTGGCCAAAATTGCTTCATTTGCATTAAGTAATTGATATCAAGGATTGTTCAAGAAGATTTATGTACTGGGGATAGATTAACTGGGGCAAGTATTTTTTTTATGAGCATATGTATGTATGGTCTGGACTTCAATAAAAGGTATAATTGTTGTGAGTGTCAATTTGCTTCACAAAATGATATTCAGAAATATGTAATAAAAATACTTGGGAAGTGAAATAAAAAATTACTCAATATAATATTGGGTCAGAATAATTTGAGTCCTTGATTAAAATAAAATGTACCCATGTTCAAGAATAATCAGTGCAAAACTGAGATTAAAAATAAGTGCTTAAAACAGAATATATTCTGGGCAACTAGTGACCATTGAAAAATGGGAATGTAATTGGTTGTTTAGCTATCTTTGTTCAAAACCACATGCCCGTTACATTGGGGAGAATCTTCTTTCTTTTATGTGGCTTTTAGGAGACATTTCTCCATGGTTTCTTTTTTTTTTTAATTTTATTTTTATTATTAGTTACATTTTATTAACTCTGTCCATGGTTTTTTTTTTTGTTTGTTTGTTTGTTTGTTTGTTTTTTCAATGCAGTTTATTCAGGAACCTTGAACAATAATCTGACCCTGGGGAAAGCCAGCCCACAGCTTAAATAGCCTCTGGGTAGCCAACCCCAGCGTGCCACGTGGACAATACAGATAGGTCCACATACATGGAAGCAAGCCAGATCCTCAGCCTTAGCCAAATGTGGAGTTGTTTGTGACAGAGAGCACTCACCATTGGGAAGGTGGAAGGCGGAAACCAGCTCCATCTTTAAGGCGCGGCATTACGCAGCTCTCTACAGTTCCCCCTTTTTGTTTTAGACGCATCAGGCAAGAATAGAGGTCTGATCTCTGATATTAGAAATAAATTGGGACTTTGTACCAATGTTCATTTAGGTTTCATCCACCCAAAGAGCATCAGACCCGTCCAATACCTTTTTCTCAGAGGCGGGACCTGGGGCATCAACCCGCATGCAATCAGACATGCTCTTCTCTGGGTCCAAAGCAGCTGACCCTGAGTGCAGTGCTTAGCCTCGCATCCTGAGCGTAACATTTTAGCTTTTTATGGTAGCCAACCATGCTTGGGAAGACTGTCCTGCTTCAATGGCTGTAAAGGCCTGAATGGTCATGGCTGCATTACGCTGTTGTGAGACTCTAATCTTGCATATACTGTCCATGGTTTCTTATACAAGAGGACTAGCAAGAATAAAATAAAATGATCTTTTCCAAAAAAAAAAAAAAAGAATAATATCAGAATACAGAGTATCTTTTCTGTATCATCTCATTTGCTCATTGCTATTCAGAGAATGTTTTTAGTAACCAAATTTATACTTTAGATCTGGATACAATTCTGGATTAAGGAAATATGAACACACAGGGGAAATGTCTCATCCTACTTTTTTGACCATATAATTTGTTTTACAACTGACCATAAATTAAGCATTAGCTTAAATTTGCATTGGTAGTGTCCATATCAGATTAATTCTATTGAGTGTTAGTACCTGGCTCAATGAGTACATTGCAGATTTATGATTTAGGTACCTGAAAATTGTATAAGGTAAGAAAAGGAAAAGAAAACATGTTGTCCCAGTGCAGAGTTTTAGAATGATACATGAGAAAAATTGTGTAGCTCCAGCCCCTGCAGAGGAACTTAAACCTTGCCTTGATGATTGACCTGCAGATAGGAGTGTGCTCTTAGCTACTTTACTAAACTCTTGTTCAGAGATGACTTGTGTGCTAGTGTTCACCATAGTTGTCACTTTCATGACAAAATTATCTTGAGAATTGGTTTAAAGTTTTAAACTGAGGAACACAACAGAGTTAGTCCTTTATGCTTAGACTGAAGGGAAGAACAAGAGTTTGTATGCCTGAAGCGAAGTGCAAGGTTACAACTGTGGATGGGTATTAAATATAACACAATATAGAAAAGGGTTTCGACAGAATTCTGTGGGTCCAAGTGAGTACTGTGTCATCTTCTCTGTGTGGGATCATTTCTGGGCAACTGTTATTAAAATACAATGCTATTTGATAAGGAGCCAGGATCCAAAATTCTTCACACTCTGATAAACCTCAGTGGATTAAAGAAGGCATTATATCAAAGGAATAATCTTGGGGAAAATGCTGTTCATTTCTAAAAGGTTTCCACCAAATCCCCATAGCATCTTCAAACCACATGATGTTATCAGAGTGCTGTCAGCATGTGCTGGACTCAGCAGGATAGCTGGTCTTTTTGGCTTCATTTCTCTAGCTCTACACCCTGATCTCAATTTTCCATCTTAACAAAGGAGAGTGAATAAAACTGACCCAAAGGAAAGAAAGGAGAACATTTACTTGTTTATCTTTGTACTGCAAAAAATCAGTAATATGGTCTGAATTTTTTGGACTTGATTCTTATAAAGCACTAAATCTCTTTTGTGCAGTGAAGGGAAAAGATGAGCTCTGGATAGTACATGCTATTTCTTCAGTCATACTCACAAATCCTGTCTGTTTCTTCATCATTCCCTTTCCAAGTGGATATAACAAAGTTTTAATGCTAGTTCAGTCCTTATTGTTTGTATCATTGTGATGCTATTATTATGTATTATACCCTAGTAGTCATTTGCTTAACTGGAATTAGAGATCTCTCACTTGACTAGTCTTCACTGTAGTCTTGATTCTCCCACAAACCTTCTTTCAGGTATACTTGTTTCTTTTTCTTTTCACTCATCACCTTGATATTAAGTAAACAAACAAACAAACAAAAATACCCCAGGGATCAAACAAGTTAAAAAGAAATGTTAAAACATCAATGGTAAGATGACAGATTCTGTCTCAGTATATAAGCATTTCCTTGTCTGCCTAGAAGTCTTGACTTCCTGCTTGAAGAAATAGATTCTGGACATCACTCTCTTTCTAAGAAACGATCAGTTTTCCATATACAATACATTAAGAATGTTACCAAAGAAATCTAAAGTGACATTGTGGCTTGATATTAAATAATAAAAAAGGAGTTCTTCATTCATCCTGGTCATAGTGGGAATCAAATCATGGCATTTTAACTCAGGGAAAGAGACAACAGTTGCAGTCATATTCTGATGATGACATAGAATGGTTAAAAAGACCATGGTTCCTATTTGTGGAAAAATCTTTTGCAAGAAATGAACTCAACATGTGGAGAAGACACACAATGAATATAGAATACAGTGTTGTTCTTCTCCAAGTCAGATCCTTTGCGCTGGCCTTTGCACTTTCTGTTATGAATATTACAATCTATTTATGCTTTATTTTTCCTCACCTCACCTAATTTAAGGTTGAATTTCTGTTACTTTCAACTAGAAAGAAGGTTATTTTAGGAAACACTTTTTTAAAAGGAACGATTTTCTTCTTCTGATATCCATCCTCTTTGCCTTTCTGGATGGGGATTGGACATTTTAGTTAGGGTCCTCTCTCTTGCTTAGTTTCTTTAGATGCACAGGTTTTAGTGGGTTTGTCCTATGTTGTGTGTCTATATGAGTGAGTATATACCATGTGTGTCTTTTTGCTTCTGGGACAACTCACTCAGGATGATCCTTTCCAGATCCCACCATTTACTTGCACATTTCATGATTTCCTTATTTTTCATTGCTGAGTAATATTCCATTGTGTAGATGTACCACAATTTCTGCATCCATTCTTCATTTGAGGGGCATCTGGCCTGTTTCCAGCTTCTGCCTATTACAAATAAAGCTGCTACAAACATGGTGGACATCAGAAGAAGAAGAAAAGAGGAAACAACCTAGGAACCTACCACAGAGGGCCTCTGAAAGCCTCTGCCCTTCAGACTATCAAAGCAGATGCTGAGCCTGATGGGCAACTGTTGGGCAGGTGAACGGAATTTTAGGTAAGAACTGGGAAATAGTAAGAGCTGGAGAGGACAGGGTCTCCACAAGGAGAGCAACAGAACAAGAAAATTTGAACACAGGGAACTTCCCAGAGACTCATACTCCAACCAAGGACTATTCATGGAGATAACCCAGAACCCCTGCACAGATGTAGCCCAGGGCAGTTCAGAGTCCAATTGGGTTACATAGTAATGTGAAGAGGGACTGCCTCTGACATAATCTGATTGGCCTGCTCTTTGATCACCTCCCCCTGGGGGGGAGCAGCCTTACCAGGCCATAGTAGAGGACAATGCAGCCACTTTTGATGTGAACTGACAGACTAAGATCAGAAAGGAGAGGAGAACCTCCCCTATTAGTGGACTTGGGGAGTGGCATGCAAGCAGAGGGAGGAGGGAGGGTGGGACTGGGAGGGGAGGAGGGAGGGGCTTATGGGGGGATGCAGAATGAATAAAGTGTAATTGATGAAAAATTAAAAAAAAAGGAACAATTTTATGAACTGGGCAAACATGAGGTGGTAGAAGAGTCTGTCTAAATAGAAGATCCTCAAGTCAGAGCTGATTCAGGTATGGATATTGTCCTTGCCCAGCTCCACTCAGAATTCAACTAGAAGGAATTGAAACTACGGAGAACAAAGAGGTTGGGAACTAGGAGGATGCCCAAGTAAAAATGGTTCCCATTGTGAGACAGTGAGTCATCATACAAAGTAACAAACAGTGCCAAGTGTAGTGGAACACGCATTTATTCCAAGCACTTGGTAGGTGTAGGCAGGAGGATCTCTGAGAGTTTGAAGCTGGCCTGGTATACATACTGAGTTCCAGGACAGCCAGGGTTACATAAAAAGACCCTGTCTGGACTCCTAGTGGAGGGAGAAGAACACCACAAAAACTTTGAGCCAAAAATTACCCCTTCCACAAGATGTACAGAGATAAAGATAGAGCAGAGATTGAGGAAATGACCAACCAATGCTTGGCCCAGTCTGAGACCTACACCATGAGAAAGTGCCAACCACTGACATTATGAAAGATAATCTGCTATGCTTGGGGACAGGAGCCTGGTACATCAGTCCTCTGAGAGGTTCCACCCAGCAACAAATCAAAACAGATGCTGAAATTCAAAGCCAAACATTAGGCAAAGCACAGAGCCTTGTGGAAGAGTTTAGGGGAGAAGGACCCGGAAGGGACAGTAGCTCCACAAGAAGACCAACAGAGCCAACTAACTAGGGCCCAAGGGGGTTTGTAGAGACTGAAGCACAAACCAAGGACCATGCATGGACTGGATCTAGGGCACCTACATAGATGTAGTCGATGGGCAGCTCAGGCTTCATGTGGGTTCCCAAGAAAGGGGAGTGCAGGGGCGGAGGCTGTCTCTGACACGGAATTTGTTGCCTGTTTTTTGATCACTTTCCCCTGGCAGGGCTGCCTTGCCAGGCCACAGGGGAAAAGGATGCTCTTAGTCCTGAATTGGCTTGATGTGCTCTGTGGGTTGGAAGGGGGAAGGGCTCACCTCTCTGAGGAGTAGGGGAGGGGGAATAGAGGAAAGAGGGATGGAGGGTGGGACCGGGAGGAGAGGAGGGAGGGGGCTATGATCGGGAAGCAAAGTGAATTAAAAAAAGAAATATATATATATATATGGGAAGCCATAAATGCAATTTTAAACATTACAGACGCTCTGTTAAAGATTACAAATGTTAAGCTAATCAACCTATGTAACTCTCCTGAGAAGCCCAGGCCTACCCTTGTGTGTGTACTACTATTTTTGTAAAATAAATTCCAACCTTGCTTTAGAAAATTTTAAAAAAAGACCCTTTCTCTCAAAAAAAAAAAAAAAAAAAAAAAAAACAAAACCAAACCAAAAACTAAAAAAGAAAAACAAAAAATTCCTGATCCAACCAAAGAAAACAGAAACACACAGACAAAACTAGTGAAAGCCAGGTATGTCTTTAATGGGAAGTAGATTCAACTTAGTAAGTAAGTAGCTATGGCAGGAGGGATAATTATGAGGCAGAGTCCATAACACAGAGGTAGATATTCTGGTATTAATGTTCACAGAGGTTAGCACCAAATGAATGTATGATCATTACTCTAGCTGCAGAGGAATGTTTCTGTACTGGGCCATATAAGTGTGGATAGAATAATTTGCTACTCAAGACAATCAACCTAATTAAGGAATAGTGTGTTAATTATTCATTTATATTGTCTCTTGATCCAATGTAAATATTTCACATTCCTGAATAAGCTCCTAGATTAAAAAAATAAATAAATGTAATTTCCCATTTTAAGAACACCAATCATCATAACGTTTTCAATTTTTTTTTTAACCACTGAAGTGCTTCTTCATTCCACAACATTTCTTTAATCAAGAGTAGCCTTCTTCCTCTACAGCTAAACATGAGTCAATTTATATATAGCATTTCAGGAAATATGTTATACGAAGAAAAAAAACAGGAATTGCAAATAAGTTTTTATAGGCATCTATAATCTTGCAAAATTTAATATGCTATTCATGATATATAAGAATTTAAGGGTTAGATACAAGCCTATCTCATCTCAGAGGTGGAACATTTACTATACTATTTTGTCATTTCTCTGATGTTCTGTGTTTACTTGTATGGTTGTAGGCTGTTTAGGTATGATATTAGGAGGCACCATCCAAGGTCACAAATTTACTAACACTATACCAAGGAAAGCTATATGGAAAAGAATAAACATCATATCTTGGATCAGAAAGATCTTTTAGAATCGAAAACACTTTTCTACTTGTTATCATAGATAAGCCTTATTATAATCCTGCAAAACAGGTATTAGAACTTTTTAAAAGGCTTATCCAGTTTTGATAGGGACACTATATAACTTGCCCAAGGTCCTGTGGGAGAACTCTGTTAGAAAACTAAGGACTGTATTCCATCCTTATATTTTCCTTCCCAATATGCTACAGCAGCTGCACAGCAGAACACCTGGTTGGTCCTTGAATGAGCTGTCTGAGATCTTATAAATGACAGTCACAAAGCCACTTCAGGTACTTTCTAAGCATGGTGCTGCATAACTGGCCTGGGGTTGTACTTCTTGAGAATGGCTGAGAAATCAGAGCCCAGAATGTACTTCAGACAGTTTCTTATGACTAGAAGTGTGATACCCATTGCACCACAGAGCAACCTCAGCTTCTCAGTTACTTAGCATAAAGCTCTTCTTGGATCTTAGCATGCTGCCAAGAAAGTGACAGATGTTTCTTGGTGCCTATTTGGTAAATTAGCTATTGCTGTCTGCTCAACCTATCTAGCAAAACTTATTTCAACCAGCTAAAGTATGCATAGGCCAGAGCAGAAGCTTTGAGTTTTATATTTAAAATATTGAGCATGGGTATTTTAATGCATTTATAGAAATTATCGTTATATATTATATGAAACATGTAGTTATTATTTACTGTATTTGTATGTTTACTTTATTGAAAAAATTCTAGGCTGAAAATCTACTAGAAACTAAAGACAATCATACAGTACCCTGAGATACTTTTGTTTCAATTTTGGATAATTTGTGAAAGAACAAAATGCATTCAACCTTGTCAGAAATACAATTTTCTGGGTTACTCAACATTGAAGAAAGTTAGAATGGTCTCATAATTTCATAAAGGAAAGAAATAGAGAACCAGTAAAATAGATGATTAGCTAGTCTGTTTAATAAATAACTACAAAGAAAGGAATTGTTTTTAGTCATTCAATTTCAATATACCAACTTATCTCTCTCAACTGGGAAGTTTTAGTTATGCATGAGCACTGCTTGAATGAGGAAATGGCTAGAGTTAGCACTTTTTCTATATGGTTTTATAAGCACCAAATAATAATAAAATGAATTATACCAAAGAATGTTGAAGGCAGCGTTCAGCAGCCATCAATGTCTAAGATTTATGACAATTTAATCCTGGCAATTTTTTTCCCTGCTTAGAGAATTCTTTAATGGGTGTGTTCTATCTCCAGCTAACTAGAATCAGTGAGAAGATAAGTCTTGTAGGAATAAGCTTGTTTTAAAGATTGCTTCTAACCTAAACTTACTGTCTGCAGAGTTGTTTGCATGGGCCTCTTAGTTCAGGCAGTGTGTATGAGAACACCTTTGATTTATTACTTCTTTTTAGAGTTGTTTACTGGACTAATCCAACAGCAAGAATGCAATGCTTTGAAAAGTCCTTTAATAATCACTGTTGGTTTTGCGTCATTTGCTGTATTGAAATGTGCAGTCAACTTTCCAAATAAACTTCATATTTTCAGCACAATAACCTTTATACCTAACTTCATCTTAATGTAGGAAGTCCAAGGTTTTCAACTATGAAGGCAAATACTCTCTCTAGTCACAGAATGATGTTGGTAAAACACTATAGCCATGCAAATTGACTGTACACAGGTTGATTTTTTAAATTCTTTATTAATTACACTTTATTCACTTTGTATCCTCCCTGTGGTTCCCTCTCTCCTCCCATCCCTTCCTTCCCCCTCTACACGCATGCCCCTCCCCAAGTCCACTGGTAGGAGAGGTCTTCTTTTCCTTCCGTCTGATCCTAATCAATTAGGTCTCATCAGGAACAGCTGCATTATCTTTTTCTGTGACCTGATAATGCTGCTTCCCCCTGAGGGGGAGGTAGTTAAAGAGCAGGCCAATCAGTTCATGTCAGAGACAATCCCTGTCCCTATTACTATGGAACCCACTTGGACACTGAACTTCCATGGGCTACATCTGTGCAAGGGTTCTAGGTTATTTCCATGCATGGTACTTGGTTGGAGTATCAGTCTCAGGAAAGACCCCTGTGTTCAGACTTTTTTGGTTCTGTTGCTCTCCTTGTGGAACTCCTGTCCTCTCCAGATCTTATTATCTCCCACTTCATTCATAAGATTCCCTGCACTCTGCCCAAACTTTGGCCATAAGTCTGAGCATCTGCTTTGATAGTCTGCAAGGCAGAGCCTTTCAGAGGACCTCTGTGGGAGGCTCCTGTTTTGTTCTGTTTTCTCCTTCTGATGTCCATCCTCTTTGCCTTTCTGGATGGGTATTGAGCATTTTAGCTCCTCTCTCTTGACTAGTTTCTTTAAGTGTACAGATTTTAGTAGGTTTATCCTATATTATACATCTATATCAGTGAGTATATACCATGTGCATCTTTCTGCTTCTGCGATAGCTCACTCAGGATGATCTTTTCCTGATCCCACTATTTACCTGCAAATTTCATGATTTCCTTGTTTTTTATTGCTGAGTAATATTCCATTGTGTATATGTACCACACTTTCTGCATCCATTCCTCCACTGAGGGGCATCTGGGCTGTTTCCAGCTTCTGGAAATAAGGCTGCTACAAACATGGTTGAGCAAATATCCTTACTGTGTACTTGAGACTCTTTTGGGTATATGCCTAGGAGTGGTATAGCTGGATCTTGAGAAAGCACTATTCCTAGTGCTGAGGAAGTACCAGATTGATTTCCAGAATGGTTGTACAAATTTACATTCTCACCAGCAGTAGAGGACGGTTCCCCTTTCTCCACAACCTCTTCAGGATGTGTTGTCACTTGAGTTTTTGATCTTAGCCATTCTGATGGGTGTAAGGTGAAATCTTAGGGCCATTTTGATTTGCATTTCCCTCATGACTAAGAACGTCGAACATTAAATGTTTCTCTGTCATTTGATTTTCCTCTATTGAGAATTCTTTGTTTCCCATTTTTTAATTGGATTACTTGGTTTGCTGCTTTTCAACTTCTTTAGTTCTTTATATATTCTGGATATTAGTCCTCTGTCAGATATAGAGTTGGTGAAGATCCATTCCCAATCTGTAGGCTGTCATTTTGTTCTGACGACAGTGTCCTTTGCTTTACAGAAGCTTTTCAGTTTCATGAGGTCCCACTTGTTGATTGTTGCTCTTAGAGCCTGTGCTGTTGGTGTTCTGTTCAGGAAGTTGTCTCCTGTGCCAATGAGTTCAAGACTCTTCCCCAATTTTTCTTCTAACAGGTTTAGTGTGTCTGGTTTTATATTGAGGTCTTGATCCACTTGGTCTTTAGTTTTGTGCAGGGTGATAAGTATGGATCTATTTGCATTTTTCTACATGTAGACATCCAGTTAGACCAGCACCATTTGTTGAAGATGCTGTCTTTTTTCCATTGAATGGTTTTGGCATCTTTGTCAAAAATCAGGTGTCCATAAGTGTGTGGATTTATTTTAGGGTCTTCTATTCAATTCCATTGTATCCAGGTTATTAGAAGAATTTTTTCCACAGGCATTGAATCCATCTTTATGGCTTTGAGGTGGGTGTCTCTTAATGGAAACCATCCACTTTTGGTACTTTATCTTGGGATGAGACTTGTGTGGGTTGGACTCCAAATGTTAATGAAGTTGCCTAGCTACCACATTTCAGCAGAGGAGAAAATGAGAATTTTAGCAACATTTAGCTGCATAAGAAGCTTACCAGGCCTCTGTTGACAAGTAAATGGCAGGGAATTTATAATTTTCATATCCCTGTTCTCTTAGAGGAAGCTACTTGTGCAAATACTTAGGTGCACAGTCCTATGCCAGTTCATACCAGTATTCAGTAGCATTCTGTCTAAAGTGTGGATCAGCAGTTCACCAAAAAGTCAATAGACAAATATTTTTCAATTCCTTGATTTGCAAGGACAATGCAGGGGATTATGATATCAAGCTGTATTTACCCTAATTCTAAGGAATGGAGACAGCAAGGGCAACTTCATCATGGAAGGACTCACTAACATGAGGCACAGAGAAAACAAAGGCCTTAAAGATAGGTACCTCAAGAAGTACAGCAGAGTGTTTTGAAGGATCTCAGGGAAACTTCATGAGAGGACTGAGACAAAACTCTGGGCCAATCCACTTAAGGTCTTAAATGTTGTTTGGACTTTGTCCTAAATAGAGGTTGTCAATCTGTGGGTTGTAACCTCTTTTTTAAGGGGGTCTCCAAAGGCTATAATATATTTACATTAAGCTTAACAGTGGCAGAATTAAGTTTACAGTTATGAAGTAGCTATGAAAATAATTTTATGGTTGAGGATCACTACAACATGAGGAACTGTGTTAAGGGCTCTCAGCCTTAGGAAAGTTGAGAACCACTGTCCTAAAGAAAAGAAATTGGAAATTATTAAAAGTCATGACTACACAAAGGAACAAAATCATTGGTGACTCAAAGAGACACCATTAAATGCAGTAGATTATTTAGGAGAATAAAGTGTATTTTCATTGTACTGCTACCCAAAGAAGATGATGAAGACATAAAGTAGGGCAGTGCCAACAGGATGAGAAGGAAGACTGAATCAAGAGCTGTCTCAGATGTACAACTGAACAAACTTGGTGCCTGTCTCTGTGAGGTCATGAAAGGCAGATATGGATGGAGAAAAAACAATCTCTTATAAAGGCATAAGAGAAAAACAAGAGGAGCAAGCATTCCTTTTAAAATATGTTTATCTAGTATCTATTATCTACATATCATCTATCTATCTATCTATCTATCTATCTATCTATCTATCTACCTATTTATCTGTCTGTCTGTTACCTGTGTGTGCCACAGCATACATGCTGGAGACAGAGGACAGAGAACAACTTATGCATTTCAGTTTCTTTCCTCCACCATGTGGGTCCAGCAGCAACAACCTGTGACTGCTGAGCAATCTATACAGATAATGCACTCTTAAGGAATGCTTATTTCCATGCATTTGAACATTTGAAACGTTCAGATAGACACACCATTGGATTTACAGGAGACTCAGATATAGTGGTGGGTTACAGATATATACAAAACAAAGACGAGAATAGAGATGATTGCTTAGAAAGGGAGTTTATGTGACTACTAGACTGAGCTAGAAGAGAGTTTGATGATTAGTTGCAATTTGAAGAAATCTAATTCCACAGTGAAGATTTCTTTGGGTAGAGAGATCCAGGAGAAAAATCAAATGCAGAAGTGCCAAAAATTCAATGTAAAATGCATATTTCAGGGAGCATTCTGCTGTTGAGTGAGGCCCTGAGAGAACAAAGGAGAGCTGACAGTATGATTTAGTGTGGGTTGTTTAAGAAAGTATGCTTTTAATCAATAGTTAAAGTTTAGTGACTTTCAATGACAGTATCAATAGAATGCCTGGAACAGGGTGCTAATTGGGGTGTGAGAAATGAGAAATTTTGAAGGAGTAAATGATGTAATGAAGAAATTTGGCTATGGAGAGAGAAAGCTTGTTTTGTGTTTGTTGTGTGCATTTATATGTATGTGTGCAGGTGTCTTAAGAAGGTAGGAAATATTATCAAAATTATGAAAAGTACAAAATATTTCATTAGAACCAAGTTTTTATGTAGTTTTCAATATGGAGAATAATTCATGTGACAATTTATCATTTTGTATTTTCCTCCCTTGAATTTTGGTGGGGGGGTCACCCAAATCTTTTGATGAGAAGGAAAGTTAAGACATCAGAGATTTGAGACAAGGAATTCTTTTTTTTTTTTTTTTTGTGATTTTGTTTTATTTTCTTCAATGCAGTTTATTCAGGAACATTGAACAATCCTCGGACCCCGGGGAAAGCCAGCCCACAGCTTAAATAGCCTCTGGGTAGCCAACCCAGGCATGCCACGGGGGCAATGCAGATAGGTCCACATACATGGAAGCAAGCCAGATCCTCGGCCTTAGCCAAATGTGGAGTTGTTCGTGACAGAGAGCACTCACCATCGGGAAGGTGGAAGGCGGAAACCAGCTCCATCTTTAAGGCATAGCATTCCGCAGCTCTCTACAGTTCCCCCTTTTTGTTTTAGACGCATCAGGCAAGAGTAGATCTGATCTCTGATACTAGAAATAAATTGGGACTTTGTACAGATGTTCATTTAGGTGTCATCCACCCAAGGAGCATCAGACCGTCCGATACCTTTTTCTCAGAGGCGGGACCTGGGGCATCAACCCGCATGCAATCAGACATGCTCTTCTCTGGGTCCAAAGCGGCTGACCCTGAGTGCAGTGCTTAGCCTCGCATCCTGAGCGTATCATTTTAGCTTTTTATGGTATCCAACCATGCTTGGGGAGAATGTCCTGCTTCAATGGCTGTAAAGGCTTGAATGATCATGGCTGCATCACACTGTTGTGAGACTCTAATCTTGCATATATACCACAGGCAAACCAAGGAGACCAACACCAGAAGGCCTGCTAACCCTCCCATGCCCGCCCATTCCTTCAGATGATTCATGGCTGCAGCAATCCATGTTGATAATCCTGTGGCTAGTCCTGCGTCCACTGAGACAAGGAATTCTTATAAGGAGAGTTCCTTAGTTCTTTCATACTGCTAGAACAAAATACTCAAGACTGGAGACTTAAATCAGAATAGGCCTCCGGGAAGATATGAGGGGGACTCTAGCTAAGATTCCTAGCAGCAGGGGCCTTGGAGACTGAAGACACCCTCTATCTAGATAAGACTCCTAGTGGTGGGAGGAGATCACCAGCCCACACACAAAAACTCCAATCCAAAACTCATCTTGCCTACAAGATGTGCAGGGATAAAGATAGAAGAGATAGAGCAGAGATCGAGGAAATGTCCAACCAATGCCTACTCCAACCCAAGACCAACCCCATGGAAAAGAGCAGACCCCTGACACTATTAACATTACTCTGCTATGCTTGCAGACAGAAGCCTATCAGAGTTGTTCTCTGAGAGGCTCCACTGAGCAACAGTTAGAAACAGATGCTAAGACTCACAACCAAACACTGGGCAAAGCATAGCAAGTCTAGCGGAAAAAAGGGGGATAGAACAAAAGAATCTAAAGGTGAAATGAGCTACACAAGAAGACCAACAGAGCCAACTAATCAGGGCCCAGAGGGGCCTATGGAGTCTAAAGCACCAACTAAGGACCATACATGGACTGGATCAAGGACATCTAAATATATATTTAGTCCCTGGGCAGCTCAGGCTTCAAGTGGGCAGTACAAGGAAGGGGAGTGGGGGCTGTCTCTGACATGGACTCTGTCGATTGCTTTTTGATAGCTTCCCCATGACTTAAGTGCCTTAATAGGCCACAGGGGAAGGGACAATTTCAGCCCTCATGTAACTTGATGAGTTGAGGTGAGTTGGTAGGGGGCTCTCTTTTCTGAGTAATAAGGGAAGAGAGATGGGTAAGAGAGAATGTGACTGGGAGGAAAGGAGGGAAGGGGATAAGACCATTATATAAAGTGAATAAATAAACTAATTTTTATATATATATATATATATATATATATATATATATATATAATTTTTTTTTTCAGACTTCTGGGAGCTTTGTCTTAAGATCACGTCTCCAGCATCCAGTGTGTGGTGAGAATCTTCTTGTTTTGTTTCCACCTGGTAGAAAGCACAAAGACTCACTTAAGTTATTTGAAGCTTCTGTTCTAAGGGCATTTACCATTCTCAAGGTTACAGTCCCCACAGGCTAGTTAACTCCCAAAGGCCCCACCTCTTAATACTCTCACACTGGAGATAAGGTTTCGACCTGTGACTCTGAGAAACAGGTTGAGACCATAGCAGAGGTGATGTGTGTAATGATTAAGGACATAGAGCTCTGTTTCCATTCCATACTTATTCGCGAGTACTGGACATAGACTCTTAGCAATACTAATTCGCTTACTAATGGAAATTTACCAGAAATACTCACTGACCTGAAGTCACCAGAGAGTTGGGTTGCTAGAGTTTTCGGTGCTGGTTGGCTATATTACCACAGAGGAAAAATGGGAGGAAAGAAGAGGAAAGGAATTTTGGCTGTTAACCAAAATTATTGGTGGAACTAAAGCAATAGGACATGACTTTGGCAGTGCTTCCTTAGGTTTTCTGTAGCTTTAAAAGATCAGATCCACTCAGGGAGCCATGATGATAAGACATCTTATTTAGAAAAACATCAACTGCAACTTAGTGTTTTGCTTTGGATATCTTATGAGCTCTTGTTTCTTTCTGCACTTGTTTTCTCTAACAAACTACCGACATATGCTACAGTCATGGATTTTGGAGAAAAAAGAGGCACCACACTTTTACATAATTTTCCACATTCCCTTTTTATTGTTTGCTGGCTTTAAATTCTCATGTGTCATGATCCTCCTTTCTCTTAGGACAAGGAGAAGATTGCTCCATAAATAGATTCTTGTTGAGAATATCTACCATTGGGTCCTCATGAAAAAGGTCTTATAAACATAGAGATGTCAAAGAGGATGGACATCAGAAGAAAAAGAAAACAGGAAACAACCTAGGAGCCTTCTACAGAGGGCTTCTGAAAGCCAGAAGAAGAAAACAGAAAACAAACTAGGAACCTACCACAGAGGGCCTCTGAAAGCCACTGCCCTGCAGACTATCAAAGCAGATGCTGAGCCTGATGGGCAACTGTTGGGCAGAGTGAATGGAATTTTATGTAAGAAGTGGGAAATAGTAAAAGCTGGAGAGGACAGGGTCTCCACAAGGAGAGCAACAGAACAAGAAAATTTGAACACAGGCATCTTCCCAGAGACTCATACTCCAACCAAGGACTATTCATGGAGATAACCTAGAACCCCTGCACAGATGTAGCCCATGGCAGTTCAGTGTCCAAGTGGGTTACATAGTAATGGGAAGAGGGACTGCCTCTGTCATAATCTGATTGGCCTGCTCTTTGATCACCTCCCCCTGAGGGGGGAGCAGCCTTACCAGGCCACAGTAGATGACAATGCAGCCACTTTTGATGAGAACTGATAGACTAAGATCAGAAAGGAGAGGAGAACCTACCCTATCAGTGGACTTGGGGAGTGGCATGCATGCAGAAAGGGGAGGGAGGGTGGGGTCGGGAGGGGAGGAGGGAGGGGCTTATGGGGGGATACAAAATGAATAAAGTGTAATTAATAAAAAATTAAAAAAAAGTTAAAAAACATAGAGATGACATAGAGGTGAAGTATAATTGTGATGAAATAAAGAAGAATTTTTGTCAACATGTATGAAGAAACAGAAAGAGAATATAAGAACTATGACTGTGTCAGTCATGTGAATGCTAGTAAGGTAAATGAGAAAGGCAAATGTGTGAAAAAAAAATTGAACCAGAAGTTTTTCTTAGGACATGTTAAATTTGAGATGGCATCTCAGAAAAATCAAGGATACTGCATCTTAAAAAGATGTGTAGATGTTCTTACTTAGAGTCATCTTAATAAAGTTAGCAAAAGGAATTATTTTGATGGGAGTGTCTTTAATATTTTTTTTTCATGGATCATCATCAGTTACTATTCAAATACTTAAAGATTTTTTTTTTAGTTATGTATATGGATCAAGCTAATGCATTTGTATCGGGTTCCAAATTACTTCAAATTACAGCAGCCAAGTTGATAAAGCCAATATTACTCAATGCTTTTCTTTTCTTTCTTTTCTTTACTTTTCTGTCATCCTATACATCTAAGCTAAATCCTTATAAAACAGACATGAACCCAAAATATATCTTAAAATAAATATGCAAAACTTGATGTGAAATAATTTTAAGTTATAGTTTTCTCAGTGACTATAGGTCATATGTGTTCAGCTGTTACTCCTACTATGGATACAGCAATGACACAGTGACTGGTTAGGGATTATTCCTGAGACGTAGATGATGTAAAGGCTGTCATTTGGATTTTATAAGGCATTAATGTTTTTCTTGCTCTTTTAATAATCAAAGGATAAACCAAAGGAAAACATACTATTTAGCTATGTGGGTTATCCATATTCATTGTGAAAAATTAGTAACTATGTGTATTGTCAAAAGACTAAGCTCTCCCTTTGAGAAATGATTACTTCACAATCAATACTGATGATTCCTAGCAGAGTGTCAACTACATGAGAAGCTCAGAAGGTGTGTTTAAAATTTAGCTTACCTGGATTATGGCCATGTGAAAGGAGACTGAACATCTATTCCTGATTGTGTAGGATTGAGGGTGATTTTCGGATAAAGGATATGAGATTAAAACTAGCACTGTTTTGGTCAAAAGACTTCCCTAAAGTGAGTGTGAATTAATTATGCTCTTTAAGTAGGGAAATTATTGTTTTGAATGTGTTAAAATTTGTAAGTCCCTCTAAAAGTCACTTATGAATTGAGCAAGGTACCACATTCCTATAATCCCAAGACTAGGGAGGCCATGACAGCAGGATAATGAGGTCAAAGCCAGTCCATGCTACAGAGCGAGTCTCTAAAAATGTCATTTAGAGATTGAATATGCAGCTGCAGAGATGATTCAGCAGTTAAGAATCTATTGTCAGGATTCCCTAGAGGTACAGAAATTACAGAACATATGCTCACATGTACGCTCACACACACACACACACACACACACACACACATGAACACAGGATTTTTAGAAAGGCTTACAGTTTGTGGTCCAGATAGTCAAACAATAGCTGTTCATCAACAGAAGTTCCAAGAATCTAGTGACTGTTCAGTCTGAGAGGCTGGGTGTTTTAGCTGATCTTCAGTATACATAAGATTTTCTAAGGAGTAGGATCTAATGCCAGTGAGGGAATTGCTAGCAATAGTGAGGGTAAGCGGGCAAAGAAAGAACAAGCCGCATTCTTCCACGATCTTTATTATGGGCTGCCAGGAGAGGGTCAGATGAGAGGTATATCTTTGTACCTCAGAATGTCTTGATTAAAATTTATCTTCCCATCTCAAAGACCTGTATTAGGTGTGGGTCTTCTCACTTCAAATGATTTAACTAACAACAACAACAACAACAACAACAACAAAAATCCCCTCACCGGTATCCCCAGCCATTTGGGTTTTTGTGAATTCTGGATATAGTTAAGTTGACAACTAAGATTAGCCATCACAGAACCCACACTGCTTTTTCAGGTCCCTAGATTTACTTTGGGCAGCTCACAGAGCCTCTGTCTCCACCCCAGGGGATCTGATGCCCGTAAGGACTACACTCATGTGCACACATTCCCAACACTACCACTCAAACAAAATAAAAAATAAACAAATAGACAAATTAAAATTGAAATAATCGGTTCTGTCCATTCAGAAGGCAAAAGGAGGATGTGGCACATTGGAGGCCAGGCAGCCTTGGCTACAGAGTATGCTCATATATCAATAATGAGAGGAAATGAAATGGAATATGCAGGTTTTGATATCTTAAAAAAGAAATATTCACCAGTCTCTAACGCTTTTATTTTTATACTTTCCGAGCTGGGTAACAGTGGTGACTTATGCTTTTAATATGACTGATATCTCAGGAAAATGCATGTAACACATGTAGACTTCACAGGCTGGAGATCTGTCAGAAAATAAAGAAAGAAAGCATTGATCATGGTAAATGGCAATTTTTTTCTTTGTATATCAGGTTCTCAAATTTACATGAAAATAGAAAAAATCACTGTAATATAACCTTATAAAATATTCTTGGAATAAAAATGTGTGAGATATTTTAAGTTCCAAGACTAAGCTGATAAAAAAAGCTCTTATGAGCCAAATGAAATAGCTGGGTAATAAAAATACTTGCTTAGTTAGAGTAGGGCTTGTATTATCACAACAAAGCCTCACTTTAAGGCCATCATTTTCCTTTTATTTTTGAAAGGAAGGAATCATTATTTAATGCATTTTTAACTTTTAACTGAAGAATCAGACATGTAGACTTCAATAAAACCAAAATTAAAGAAAACATTTGCGTTCACTTCCTTTTTATTAAGTTTTATAGAGTACATAAAACTAATCGAACCAGTTACCCTGCATTCTTGGTAAAGCATTGCCTGTTTCTTGATACAAGGAAGTAAAAATATCTAACATATATAAAGCAGTATTGGCTCACATGCATGGGCTTTACCAACCTTATTCTTGTTTGAAACCAAAGACCTGAAAATTCCTTTCTGCAAATTCATTTTTATTCATGAGTCTGAGCACATGAAGGTGTCGGTAATACCTGCAAACAAAAGCAAAGGTTTCATGTAAGCTCAGAAGAGGAGCAATACAGAGATGTCTGTGGGCTGCCCTTCACATCTTTCCAGAGTGGAGGTGGCTTCAAGCTGGTGCAGAGGGAAATGAGGTGTCTGATAGGGAGGAACTGGAGTGGGTGTTTGGGTCTTTATGTACCTGTGGAGAAGGCTGCTGATGTGGCTAAGATTTGTCTGAAGAGTGGTGGGGATAGCACAACTGTCTTGCCATGCTAATTATATCCCTAATTCAAAAAATTGAGCAAGTTTTATGATGACAGCTAGCTTCTGATTATCTGACATTGTATCTATTATAAATGCTCTTAAAAGGCAAAATTTTACTCGCTATTAATTGATCTTGGTACCTTCCACTATATATATGAATACATGTCTCTTTTTGCCCCCTATCTTGCGTTTTAAGAACAATCTATTTAAAGGAGACTTCTGCCTCAAGGCATCTTATAATTGGGAGTTATAATTAAATAGGTCAATAAAAATTACCATGTCCATTTAGGCTGAGTATGGAGAGATTGCTTTATGTTATGTGTGCCAAGGTATTATGAGAGTGAGCCAATGCTAAAGCTGGTGGAGAAAACATATCAGTGTGCAGCTGCTCCTGTAACACATCACAACAAATCAAAAAACCTCAATATCAACTTATTAGTTCCCAGTTCAAAATTCAAAGGCCTGAAATGAGCTTCCTTTGGCTAAATATCAGATTGTAGCTTTGCTCCTTCTGAAGGTTCTCACCTTTGTCTCTCAGTTTTATGGAGCTTGTGAATTCCTGGGCTCAGGGCTCCATTCTCTGTGTTTGAAGTCAGCAGTGTAGAACCTTCTCAGGGTGTATCATTGCTACCTCCCTCATTCTTCCAAATCTATTAGATCCACCACCCCGTCTCAAGATTTTTAAAGCAGTCACATCCATGAACTTGCTTGTGCAATAAGCTAAACAATTTACATTCACAGATTCTGAAAAATAAGGCATGGGTATGTTACATATATATATATATATATGTGTGTGTGTGTGTGTGTGTGTGTGTGTGTGTGTGTGTAGTCTACCAGTAAAAACATTACAGTCATCAAAATTAATGAAACAAATATAAAAGATTGAAATGTAAAAAAATAAAAGAGTGGATCATTTTACTTCTTAAAAATGAAGAAAAATCCTTAGTCATGTGTCAGTTTAAATACATGTATATTAAAAACCAATTTTAGAAACTTCTAGGATTTACAACTGGAACATTAAAAAAATGATTATTCTTATTAATAAAATAGGGACAAATGTACATTGTCTTCTCTTTCAGCAAATCCTACTGGTGTGCATCACGACAACCGGCTGTCTTCTCAAGGATATTTAAAAGTCACAGAAAATCATCTGACAATGTTTATAAGTGAATTTTGATTTTAAGAACACATAAGTGAAAATATGAAATTATATAGAATATATATATGTGTGTGTCTGTGTGTCTGTGTTGTGTGTGTCTATGTGTGTGTGTATACATAAACAACTATATGTCTCTGGCTGTCAGCCTAAATCCTTTTGTTGAGATGCTAAAGGCAATCTCACAGAAATTTATATAAAGAATACCAGTTTTTCTGGTATTATTGGATATTTGTGATAGACATTACAATGTTGATCCTTGAAGAATAAAGATCTCATACCTCTTTGCTGAATCAACCACTAATACAGAATCCTTGGCTGCCAACATGCTTCATAGACCACCCGAGCTGAAGAGATTTGTCTCTTGCCAAATGACAACTGTCTTCCAGATGACAGACCATATGCCATCACTTTGAGAAATAAAATATGCTTTCTTCCCAATTCTCTAAGAACAATAAACTGTTTACAATAACAAAGCAGTAAGTATTGGTTTTATGGTATACAAAGGAATAAAACTGATGACACAATACATTGCTTATATGAGGACAGTAAATAAAATCACATTCCATGTTCTTTACAATAAATGTAAAAGAGTGAATTATTAATTAAAAGGGAAACAGGGCTGAGGAGATCAATGGGTAAAGTGCTTGGTATGCCAGCATGAGAATTTGTGTCTTGAACCCCAGTAGCCACAAAATCGTTGGCCATGCATTGGGTGCCTGTAAACCTAGTGCTAGTGGAACAAAAGTGGGCAGATTCTGGCTGAAACAGTGAGCTACATTATATAAACATTAAATTTAGAAAGCAAATGTATCTATAATCTGAGAGTAGAGTAAAACAGGGGGTTTATCAGTTCACTATAACAGATAAAAGACTGACTCATGAAGAAGATAAAAGAACTTCAGTTATATTCATAATAATAACAGAGTTCCAAAGTACACAAAGCACAAATGGAAAAGTAAAAGAAGAAATACACAAATCTACACCTAGGGAATTTAAACAGTCCTCTCTCCTGACTGATGAAACAAATAGATAATAGTCAGTAAAAGTATGGAAGATTGAAGAGGAATTTTAAGAATTCCCTTTTCATAATTGTTATAGTAGACAAAAGTCAATGAATGTATGAAAATTTGAAGAGTCTGAAACGCTCCTCATTCATAATTGTTAGAACAGGTAGAGAGAGTTGTCGTCATTCACTTGTCTTGTTGCAGCAACTAAATATCTGACAAAAACAACTAAAAGAAGGGAGGGTTTACTTTAGCTTACAGTTCCAGCAGAAGCAATCCATCATGGAGTGTGGTGGAGGACCAGAAGATGTCTGCTTACATTCCGTGAACACTCAGGGAGCAGAGTGACGGATGCTTTCCCCTGTGCATTTAGTTCAGGACTCAGTCCAGAGAATGGTGTAGGGTGGGCCTTTCCACCTCAATTAGCATGATCTAGAAAATTCCTCACATACATGCCAAGAGATTGGTTTCCATGGTGCTGATAAATCTCGTCCAAGTGACAATCGTGGTGAAGGATCACAAAAGTTCTGAAGATGTGGACGATTCCAAAAGCATTCTCAAACTCCTGAAGTGATTGACATTTGAGGGCAACACACCCAACAAAGTGCAGGGGAAGCAGTTTGTATTTCGGGCCATTCTACAAGTCTCACTGGATTCAAGTAAATGAAAATGAGTTCCTTTATTGAACAAAATTTGGAAATATCTTAGGGATAATATTTAAATATTCCTTCTTTGTAATTTGTACTTCTCTTTACTAGTTATTGTTTCTTAAGATTATTATATGATGGGATTGGGAGGGAATGAGGGATGGGGCTATGGCTGGGATACAAAGTAAATAACCTGTGATTAATATGAAAAATAAAAATTATAAAGAAATCACTATATGCATTTGAAATTGCTTGTTCTTCAAAAACTAATTCTTTCATTAAGAGGTATAAGAGCACTATATTGTGATTCTTTGTATTAATAATGCTTTCATTGTTTATGGTAAATACTGAGAGAATGGCATATGTAGTTTGTAAATATGGTTATGCTATTAAGAACAGTTGATGTTTTTTACAAAGGACCCATGTCCTGCTCCCAGCGCCCATGTTGGGAGGTTGATAGCTCTTTCTGTGAACTTCAGCTCTAATACAACGAATGCCATTTTGTGGCTTCCTTAGGCTCTACACTTTCATGCAAACACCTAGAAACTATATGTAATTAAAATTAATAAAGTATATATTTAAAATTAAAAAAAACAAAAAATGAAAAATTACAGAGCATGTTCTGTGAATAGAGCCATTGAAGATGATTCATAAATTCAACAAAATTAAATTAGAAGTTAGTGAAAAGAAGATATTTAGAAATTGAGAAACCAACATTTCAAATAACATGTAAACAAATGAAGAAAATAAAAATAGCTAGAAATTTTGAATGGAATGATAAAATCACGACATAAAAATAATGCGCTGGGGTTAAAATAGGATTCATTATGAAATTTATCACTTCAAATGTTTAATATTTCAAAGGAAATAGCAAAATGACTTATGTTTCAATCACTTGCATCTAGATAAACCAGAGAAAGAAGGAAGAAATAAAACAATAGATATATAAGATGAAAGCAACAGAAAAATAATCAACAAAATCAAAAGTCAGATCTTCACGGAACTGGAGTACATCATAGAGGCTGAATAGTTACTTGCCATACAGGAGGGACATGAGGAAAAAGACTACTACTAACAACAACAACAACAAAAACAAAACAAAACAGATGAAACAGTAACAGGATTGCTTCAGAGGAAGGAAAGAAAGGAAGAAAGACATACAGACACCTGCACACAGAAATGCTGATATTCAGAAAAAAGGCAGGGCTATTATTACATATCTTCCAGATAAGAAAAGATAAGGGAGTATGTGGAAGAATAATTTACTAGCCCACTTGAAAATTTGCACAAAACCAATTTCTAAAATATCAACAGTTTAAATTAATAGCAGAATATATTACATAGCTCTTACTCATTTCAGGTGTTAAGCACGCATGAAAAACAAATCTTTCTACACAGAATGGCCAGGCCCATTTGGTGAGCAAACATGTGAATTCTGTTAGGCATTTGGGGAGAATGTACCTCCCTACTACAAAAATTCCTCCACAGAAGCAGAGAGACAGGGCTGGAAAGTTGACTCTGCTTCAAAGCACTTGCTGCTCTTGCAGGTGACCTGGGTTTGATTCCCAGCATCCACCTAGTAGATCACAACTGTCGATAAGTTCAGTTTCAGGACATCTGGCACCTTTTTCTCACCTTCTGACATTGGTAGGCCCAAGGCATGCATAAGGTACACAGGCATACAAGCAGCATAACACTCAGACACATTAAAGAACAACATAGTTGTTATTATAATAAGTAGAGGGATAGTTTGTACCTTGTTGTAAGAAGCTAACACCAGCTCAACATAAACACACACACACAATGAGACATAAAATTGGCACTAATCATTTACAGGTGGGTATGTTTGGCTTTAATTAATATACTTCATCATGTAATGTACTGCTTTCTCTTAAAATGGGGACCAGGAAAATGTTTATTTTCAATACTTCCACCCAGCATTGTGTTGGAAACCCTAAGCAAAGCACTGAGGACAGAAATTCAACCATAGCGATTAGGAAAGAAGGAATGAACTTTCATTCACAAATCTAGGATATGTAAAATGTAGAAGGGATATACAGCCTTATGAATAAATACTAACATGTACATTTAGCAGGGAGTCAAGAGATACCAATCTTGAGCAACAGACACTACATAATATAACTTATAAAACAAGGATGGTTTAAAATGAATTAAAGATTAAGTATCCTGAAAAAAGTTCAACTAATGTTTTCTTTATTTATGTATATATAATTTATGCATACTTGTAGTTATTTTAATAAAATTTTATTGAAAAAGACTTTATTGGGCTGGAGAGATGGTTCATTTGTTAAGAACATTTGTTGCTCTTGCAGAGGACTGGTGTTCAGTTTCCAGCATTTACATAGTGGCTCACATTTATCTGTAACTCTCTTTTCTGAGGATCCAGTACTCTCTTCTGGCCTCCATGGGGATCAGGCATATATGTGTTACACAGACAAACCACCCATATGCATAAAAATAGTTTATAAAAATGTATGAGTATAAAAGCTATATGCTATGACAGAAGAGTAAGAATGCCATGAATAAATCAAGCACTAGTCTTGGGAAGCAGGACGGCACTTAAGCGTCAATGATTCGTAACTTACACTTCCTGTTGTTTCTTCAACCCTCTGAATACTCCCCCTCGCTTTGTGCTCGCTCACTTTGGATGTTCCACTTTTAGTGTTCCAAGCTACGACTCTCAGTGTCTTTCTTTCTGAGTTTCACTCCTGCCTCTTCTCTTTTGTGGGAATCTTCAGCTGAGTGATAGGTACCTCAAACTCAACATTCTGGTACTAGGAATAATTAATGAGGAACCTCCTCTAATCTTATCCTTTATGCTGGCTTATCTTGTAACCTAGGCTACTAACAATTCCTCTTGCTTTCCCCTTTACCGTTGTAACCTTTACCCGACAGGTTTCTGATTTCATCCACCTGAAGAGCTGGGACCAAAAAGCTGCTTAAGGGCCCCTCATATTAGCCCACAACCTGTGTCCAGTCAACTGCCTGCTTCTCTGCTCTCATTTTGACCTTCATTCTGTTTGTATTTGGGCCCACTGCCAAAGGTACTTTATCAAATGCAAACTGGCTTGTGAGTAGGATAAAGAACAATGAAACTTTGAGAGTACTAGTCAGACCACATGTCTGATGACATTCTCTGCTTACAATATGTAACCTTGGTCAAGTTACTACCTTCTATTTCCTCGTGTGTACAATGAGGAAACCATAATGCTGACTACTGCCTTAGGAACTTGAATGATTCAGTAAATGGTGTTTGCCTTGTTTGAGGACTTCAACTAACTATATTATTTTATATAAGCATACTAAACATATATTAGCATATACATACATATGGATACTCATCTATGAATTATGTAATGGTTAACTATTACTCTCTCCTTAGGTTGGCATACAAAGCTATTATCTTTTTTGTTTGTATTGATTGTTATTACTTTATGTGTGTCTACATGATGAGTATGTGAGGGTGTACATACCATCACATCCATAGTAGCCAGAGGCCAGCTTTTAGGAGTCAGTTGTTTTCCTCTTTCATGGTTTGTAAGGTTCGTACTAAGGTCCTCAGGCTCATGCTGTAAGTGTTTTTACCTGCCCATCCTCTTACCTGCCAGCTGCCAGCTATTCTGATAAAAAACAAAACATTGTTTAGCTTATATGTTAGTTATCTTTGGGCCTCATTTTCTGGAAAAGTAAGTTGGACTTTGTTTTTATAAAGGGCTATGAACAGGGCCAACACCTTGACCTTCTTCTATGGCAGGACCTTTTTTTCTTTACTACCTGTTTTTTCTAAAATTTTTTAACATATCTGAAATCTTTAATCTGTGTTGTTTCCTGGGTTACATCTTTTTACCCAAAGCAACACATAAGCAATCATGAGGTTTGAAAAAATCAGCCATGGGTGAAATATGATACAGTCTGTGTGCAGTAGAACCACACCCAACTAAGCTCTTTCCCTCATGTGACTGGCCATGTCACTTAATTTCTGAGTGATTTGTATTGATGTGAATGCAACAAGTTCTGGCCAGGAATAATGGTTGTGCTCTCTCTTTCTCTCTCTTTTCCCCCTCTGTCTTCCTTCTCATCCTCTCTTTCTCTCTTTCATTCTTCCTTCCTTTTCTCCCTCTTCCTTTTCCCTTCCCTACCTCCTCCTCCATTTTTTCTTTTACCATCTCCCCCTCTTCTGAGAAGCTGTTTAAACTGCAAAGCTAACATTACTTTCCACTGATTTCATAGTATCTGCAGAGCCATATGATTTCCTTATCTGTAAAGTGATGTGTGCTGTAACTGGTGTGTGAGTTAACATGCAAAGCATACAGCTCCTGGCTGCCTTATGGGCATACACCCAAAAGACTCTTTACCGTACAACATGGACATTTGCTCAGCTATGTTCATAGCAGCTTTATTCGTGATAGTCAGAAACTGGAAGCAATCCAGGTGTCCCTCAACTGAAGAACGGATAAAGGAAATGTGGTATGTTTACACAAGGGAATACTACTCAGCTATTAAAAACAAGGAAATCTTGAAATTTGCAGGCAAATGGATGGAACTGGAAAAGACCATCCTGAGTGAAGTAACCCAGACCCCGAAAGACATGCATGGTATGGACTCACCTACGAACGGATATTAGCCATATAGTACAGAGTAACCATGCAACAGACCCAAAGAAGCTCAGTAATAAGGAGGGCCCAAGGAAGGATGCTTGGATTTTACTGCGAAGGGGAAATATAATGGGCAGCAAAAATAGTTGAAGAGAGAACAGGATGGGAGAGGGAGTATGAAGGGAAACAGGACAAGCAGCAGATATTGGAAAAGCCGGAGGCAAGAGGACAGAGGGTTTGCACACAGAAGAGAAGCTGGGAGGGGTTATTTCAGAGACAAGCTGGAGACCTACAACACGTAGGCTCCAGGGGAAATATGGGAGTGACTTTAGCTGAGTTGTGGAGACTGAAGAGGCCACCCTCTACTTAGACAGGACCCCTAGTGGAGGGAAATGGAACACCCGCCCACCCACAAAAACATCAACACAAAATTTAGCCTGCCTACAAGATGTACAGGGATAGATATAGAACAGAGATGGAGGGAATGTCCAACCAGACCATGGCCCAACCTGAGACCCACCCCGTGGAAGAGAGCCAACCCTTGATATTAACAAGCACACTGCTATGCTTGCAGAAGGGAGCCTAGCATAGCTGTCTTCTGAGAAGCTCCACCCAATAAAGGATAGAAACAGATACTGAGACTCACAGCCAAAGATTGGACGGAGTGCAAGTAGTCTTGTGGAAGAGTTGGGGAAAGGATAGGAGGACTCAGTGTTAACAGGAACTTCACAAGAAGGCCAACAGAGCCAACTAATCTGGGCCAAGGGGGGGGGGGGGCTTGCAGAGACTAAAACACCAACCAAGAACCATGCAATGACTGGATCTAGGCCCCCTACACATATCTACCCAATAGGCAACTTAGTCTTCTTGTGGGTGCTGTTTCTGACATGGACTCTGCAGCATGCTTTCAGTCACTCCACCCTGGTGGAGCTGCCTTGCCAGGCTACTGTGAAAGAGAATGAGCTCAGTCTTAATGCTACTTGAAGTGCTAGGATGGGTTAGTAGGGGGGTGCTTTCCTGAGGGCTAGTGGAGGGAGGAGGGGGAAAGGGTAGGACCAGGAGGAGAGGAGGATGGGGACTACGATTGGGATGTAAAGTGAACAACTAAGTAAATAAAGTTAAAAGTTAAAAAAAAAGACGATCTTTAGCCCATGACAGTACTAGAAGATGGTCGAATTCCTGACTTGACAGCATATGTCTTTAACCACTGAGCCATCTTACCGCAGCCCAACTTTAACCTACATTCTTTAATCTACATTCTTTTACTTAATATTTCTTCTTTTACTTTTGGGGTAGTGAGGAATGAACCCAGAATGTCACTCATATCACGTAAATAATTTATTAGTGGACATAGTCCCTGTCCTGCTTCTCCTTGTTTATACTTTGAGACAGTATTTCAGTCTATAATAAGGCAGTGTGTTAATAAGTGTTCCTTCTCTTCCAGCTCAGATTAAAGGCCCGCAACACCAAGTTATTAAAAATAGTCTTTGAAAATTCAGTTTTCCCATTGACTAGATGTTGATAATTTTGAATAGAAGAAAAAATTATTTTTATTAATTTTTTTATTAACCACAGATTATTTACTTTGTATCCCAGCCATAGCCCCCTCCCTCAATCCCTCCCAACTCCACCCTCCCTCCCTCATCTCCTCCCTGACCCTTTCCAAGTTCACTGCTAGAGGAGGTCCTCTTCCCCTTCCATCTGTCCCTAGCTTATTAAGTCTCTTCAGGCCTGGCTGCAATGTCCTCTTCTGTGGCCTAGCAAGGCTGCTCCTCCCTCAGGGTGGGAGGGGGAGGTAAAGGAGCCAGTCTTTAAGTTCATGTCAGAAAGAGTTCCTGTTTCCCTTACTTGGTTACTGAGCTAACATGGGCGACATCTGAGCAGGGGGTTCTAGGTTATATCAATACATGGTCCTTGGTTGGAAAAAGAGTCTCATAGGGGACCCTCGTGCCTTATATATTTTATCCTTGTGGAGTTCCTGTCCTCTCCCAGTCATATTAATTCCCTCTTTTATCATATGATTCCCTGCACTCTGCCAAAGGTTTGGTTATGAGTCTCCCATCTGCTTTGACACAATGCTATGTAGAGTCTTTCAGAGGCCCTCTGCAGTAGGCTCCTGTCCTGTTACTTGTTTTTTCCTACTTCCCATGTCCATCCCATTTGTCTTTCTAAGTCAGGATTGATCATCTTACTCTGGATCCTCTTTCTTGTTTATCTTTTTTAGGTGCACATATTTTAGTATGTTTATCATATCTTAGAGGTCTATATAAGTGAGCATATACCATGCATGTCTTTCTGCTTCTGGGATACCTCACTCAGGTGATCTTTTCTAGGTCCCACCATTTGCCTGAAAATTTCATGATTTCCTTGTTTTTAATTGCTGAGTAGTATTCCAATGTGTAAAAACTACCACAATTCCTGTATCCATTCATCTGTTGATGGATATCTGGGTTGTTTCCAGGTTCTGGCTATTATGGATAAAGCTGCTACAAACATGGTTGAGCAAATGTCCTTGTTGTGTACTTGAGCTTCCTTTGGATCTATGCCTAGGAGTGGTATAGCTGGATCTTGAGGAAGCACTATACCTAATTGTCTGAGAAAGCGCTAGATTGATTTCCAAAGTGGTTGTATAAGTTTACATTCCCATCAGCAATGGAGGAGGGTCCCTCTTTCTCAACATCCTCTTCATCATGTGTTGTCACTTGAGTTTTTAACCCTTGCCATTCTGATGGGTGTAAGATGAAATCTCAGAGTCGTTTTGATTTGCTAAGGATGTTGAACACCTGTTTAGGTGTTTCTCTGACATTCTATATTCCTTTACAGAGAATTCTCTGTTTAGCTCCATACCTCATTTTTTTCCATACCTCATTTTTTAATTGGATTGCTTGATTTATTGCTTTTTAATTTCTTTAGTTCTTTATATATTCTGGATATCAGCCCTCTCTCAGCTATAGGGTTGGTGAAGACCCTTTCCCAGTCTGTAGGCTGTAGTATTGTTCTGATGACTATGTCTTTTGCTTTACAGAAGTTTTCAGTTTCATGACTTCTCATTTATCAATTGTTGCTCTTAGAGCCTGTGCTGTTGGTGTTCTGTTCAGGAAGTTGTCTCCTGTGCCAATGAGTTACAAGCTCTTCTCCACTTTTTCTTCTAAACAATTAAGTGTATTGGTTTTATGTTGAGGTCTTTGATCCACTTGGACTTTAGTTTGTGCAGGGTGATATATATTAATCTGTTTTCATTTTTCTGCATGTAGACATCCAGTTGGACCAGCACCATTTGCTGAAGATGCTGTCTTTTTTTCCATTGAATGGTTTTGGTTTCTTTGTCAAAAATCAAGTATTTATAGGTGTGTGGGTTTATTTCTGGGTCTTCTATTCAGTTCCATTGATCCACATTCCTGCTTCTATGCCAATACAGTGCTGTTTTTATTACTTTTGCTCAGTGGTACAGCTTGAGATCAGGGATGGAGATACCTTCAGATGATATGTTGTTGTATAGGATCCTTTTGGAAATTCTGGGTTTTTTGTTTCTCTATATGAAGTTGAGAATTTTTCTTTCTAGGTCTGTAAAGAATTGCATTGGTATTTTGATAGGAATTGCATTGAATCTGTAAATTGCTTTTGGTAGGATGGCCATTTTTACTATGTTAATCCTACCGATCCATGAGCATAGAAGACCTTTCCAACTTCTGATATCTTCTTCAAAGATTTGAAGATTTTTTTTCAAACAGGTCTTTCACCTGCTTGGTTAAAGTCACCCCAAGGTACTTTATTTTATTACTGGCTATTGTAAAGTGTGTTGTTTCCCTGATTTCTTTCTCAGCCCTTTTGTCTTGGGTTTACAGGAGGGCTTCTGATTTTTTTTTAACTGTTTTTTATTAATTACACTTTATTCATTTTGTATCCCCCCATAGGACCCTCCCCCCTCCCCTCCCGATCCCACCTTCCCTCCCCTTTCTGCATGCATGCCCCTCCACAAGTCCACTGATAGGGAGGTTCTCCTCTCCTTCTTTCTGATCTTAGTCTATCAGTTCTCATCAAAAGTGGCTGCATTTTCATCTTCTGTGGCCTGGTAAGGCTGCTCCCCACTCAGAGGGAGGTGATCAAAGAGCAGGCCAATCAGATTATGTCAGAGGCGGACCCTCTTCCCTTTAAGTTAATTTTGTATCCAGCCACTTTGCTGAAGGTGTTTATCAGCTGAAGGAATTCTCTGGTTGAATATTTGGGGTCACTCATGTATACTATTATGTCATCTGTGTATAGTGAAACTTTGACTTCTTCCTTTCTGAATTGTATCCCCTTGATCTCCCTTACTTGTCTTATTGCTCTAGCTAGGATTTCAAGTACTATGTTGAAGAGATATGGAGAGACTGGGCAACCTTGCCTTATCCCTGATTTCAATGGGATTGATTTAAGTTTCTTTCCATTGAGTTTGATGTTGGCTATAGGCTTGCTGTATATTGCCTTTACTATGTTTAGGTATGTGCCTTGTATTCCTGGTCTCTCCAAGACTTTAAGCATGAATGGATGTTGGACTTTGTCAAATGCTTTTTCAACATCTAAGGAGATAATCATGTGTTTTTTGTGCTTAAGTTTGTTTATACGGTGGATTACATTGACGGATTTCCATATATTGAACCACCCTTGCATGCCTGGCATAAAGCCTACTTAGTCATAGTGAATGACATCTTTTATGTGTTCTTGGATTTGGGTTGCAAGTATTTTATTGAGTATTTTTGCATCAATTTTCATGAGAGAGATAGGTCTGAAGTTCTCTTTTTTGTTGCATCTTTGTGTGGTTTAGGTGTCATGGTCATTGTGGCTTCATAGAATGAGTTTGGTAATGTTCCTTCTGTTTCTATTTTGTGGAATAATTTGAAGAGAATTGGAGTTAGCACTTCTTTGAAGGTCTAATTTTGCACTGAAATCATCTGGCTCAGGGCTTTTTTTGGAAGGGAGACTGTTGATGACTGCTTCAATTTCCTTGGTGGAGATAGGGCTGTTCAATCTTTATACCTGATCTTTGACTTAATTTTGTTAGATGGAATCTATCACAAAAATTGTCCATTTCTTTTAGATTTTCAAATTTTGTGGCATATAGCCTTTTGTAGTACGACCTAATGATTCTTTGGATTTTGTCAGTGTCTATAGTTATGTCCCCCTTTTCATTACTGATTTTGTTGATTTTGGATAGTTTCTCTCTGCCTTTTAGTTAGTTTGGCTAAGGGTTTGTCAATCTTATTGATTTTCTTAAAGAACCAGCTCTTGGTTTCATTGATTCTTTGAATAGTTTTATTTGTTTCTAATTGATTGATTTCAGCCTTGAGTTTGGTTATTTCCAGCCATCTGTTCCTCTTGGGTGTATCTACTTTTTTTGCTAGGGTTTTCAGTTGGGCCATTAAGTTGATTGAATGAGATGGTACAAATTTCTTCTTGAAGGCACTTAGTGCTTTGAATTTTCCTCTGAGCACTGCTTTCATTGTGTTCCATAAATTAGGGTATATTGTATCTTCATTTTCATTGAATTCTAGGAACTCTTTAATTTCTCTCTTTATTTCTTCCTTAACCCAGCTGTCATTGAGTAGCAAGTTGTTTAGTTTCCATGTATGTGTAGGCTTTATGTAATTTCCATTGTTGTTGAGGTCCAGCTTTATTCCATGGTGATCAGATAGAATATAAGGGATTGTTTCAATTTTCTTGTATCTGTTAAGGTTTGCTTTGTGACCAACTATATGGTTTATTTTGGAGAAGGTTCCATGAGGTGCTGAAACAAAGGTATACTCTTTTGAGTTTGAGTGAAAAGTTCTGTAGACATCTATTAGGTCCACTTGAATTAGGGCCTCTGTAAGTACCTTTTTTTCTCTATTTGGCTTCTGTCTAGATGATCTGTTCTTTGGTGAGAGTGGGGTATTTAAGTGCCCCACTATTAAGGTACTGGAATCAATGTATGATTTAAGTTTTAATAATGTTTTCTTTACAAATGTATTGGGGCATAAATAAATACTCTTGTATTTGGGGAATAGATGTTCAGAATTGTGATGTCCTCTTGGTGGATTTTTCCTTTGATGAGAATATAGTGTCCTTCCTCATCTTTTTTGATTAATTTTGGTTGAAAGTCTATTTTATTAGATATTAGGATAGCTACCCCAGCTTGTTTTCTGGCTCCATTTACTTGAAAAACATTTTTCCAGCCCTTTACTTTCAGGTAGTTTTTATCTTTGTTACAGAGGTGTGTTTCTTGGATGCAGCAGAATGTTGGATCCTGTTTCCTCATCCATTCTGCTAGTCTGTGTCTTTTTATTGGAGAGTTGAGTCCATTGATGTTGATAGATAGTAGTGACCAATTAGTGTTAATTCCTTTTATTTTGGAGTTGGTGGTGTTACTGTTTTTCATTTCTTGTTTTTTTTTTTAATTTTTGTTGTGAAGTTATCTATATCCTGTGTTTTCTTGGGTGTAGTTGTTTTCATTGGATTGGAGTTTTCCTTCTAGTAGGGCTGGGTTGCTGGGTTGCTGGGTAGATATTGTTTAAGTTTACTTTTGTCATGGAATATTTTTCCCCATATATGTTGATTGAAAGCTTTGCTGGGTGTAGTAGTCTGGGTTGGCATCTCTGGTCTCTTAAATTCTGCATGACAACTACCCAGGCCCTTCTGGCTTGTATGGTTTCTGATGAGAAGTCTGGTGTGATTCTGATAGGTCTACCTTTATATGTTACTTGGCCTTTTTCTCTTTTTGCTTTTAATATCTTTTCTTTGTTCTGTATATTTAATGTTTTGACAACGATGTGACATGAGGATTTTCTTTTCTAGTCTAGTCTGTTTGGTGTTCTGTAGCCCTCTTGTATGTTTATGAACATTTCTTTCTTAAAGTTGGGGACATTTTCTTCTATGATTTTCTTGAAGATATTTTCTGGACCTTGGAGACTGAAATCTTTTTCATCAATTCCTATTATTTTTAGATTTCACCTTTTCATGGAGTCTTTGATTTCTTGGATGTTTTGTGTTTGGGACTTTTCCAATTTTACTTTTTCTTTGAGAGAAGTATCAATTTTTGCAATTGTATCTTCAGCCTCTGAGATTCTCTCTTCCGTATCTTGTATTCTGTTGGTGATGCTTACCTTTGTGGTTCCTAATCTTTTCTCAAAGTTCTTCAGCTCCAGGGTTTTCTCTGTTTGTGTTTTCTTTATTAATTATAATTCTATTTTTATGTCTTGTACCATTTTCTTCTGTTTGAATGTGGCTTCCTGTCTCTGTATGATGGTTTCTATTTTTTTGTTTGTTTCTTCTCTATACGCCACTAATTTTGCCTGTACTTGTCCCTGTATTTGTTTGGCTATATTTGCCTGTGTTTCTTTGAGAACTTTGTTCAGTTTCTCTTTCTTTGCCTCCACCTGGGAGGTCAATTCTTTGAGAGATTTGTTCATTTCCTCTTTAACTGTCTGTGTTAGCATGGCTATTTCTGAGAGATTTGGTTCTTTTCTATTTATGTGAATCTAATAACTGTATAAGCATATCTTTAAGGTCATTTTCCCGTGATTCAGATGAATTGGTGTATCCATTGATTTTGGAGGTTGCTGGTGAAACCATGATTTCCTGATTTTTTTGGGGTGTGTTCTTTTGTCGACCTCTGGCCATTTGCTTAATCATAACCTTTATTGCTTGTTCTTGGGTTCTGTAGTTCAGATTGGTGCCGTCTTTCTCTGGTGTCTGGAGAATTCCTCAGGGAGCTGAGAGCGGTCCAATTGTTTCAGCGTATTTGTTGGTGCTTCAGCTGTACCTGTAGGAGAAAAGTCTGTGGGCAAATGCACAAGCATGTAAGTGTGTGTGTGTGTGTGTGTGTGTGTGTGTGTGTGTGTGTGTGAAAGTTTGCTTTGAGGGACAGGGTGCTAGAGAATGTAGAGGCCTTCAGCGTGAGGGAGGAGTGCCTTGCGGTCATCAAAGGGGTGGTGGGCAAGGAAGTTTTCGAATGCACTGGTGATGATTGGGTGCGCAAATTCTCTGAGTACGTCAGTGGCCTATAGGTTACTGGTATTCTTCTCTAACTGAGCTCCAGGAGTTATTTGCGTAAACTCCAATGGTAGCTTCACAGAGCTGGGGCTTCCTTGGCCCTAGAATCCCTGTTTTTCCCATAGTGGATGTGTGGATAGGACGTTTCTGATGGATGGATTTCTGATGTCTGGCTGCTAGCTTAGAAACACCCTGGATCTAGGGCTCTGCAGGCATTTGGGGAAGCACCCACTCTCTAGCACGTCAAATCCTAATGCACAGGGGATCTCCTGTTCTCTACTGACAGGTTTGGACCTCCTGAGCCAAATGTGTGCTCAGACAGCTCAGTGGTGCAGCTGTTGTACCCGGTAATCCAGTTGTGGCTGTAGAATTTGGGTATCTAGGTACCTGCCTTGAAGTCTTGTGTAGCCACAACCGTGGCTCAGCGCTTGGTGCACCTGGACATTTTTGCAGGTTGCCGGACTTTGGTGGCTGCACAGCCACTGAGGGACTGAGCGGCTCCTACAGTCAGGCTCTGTGGAGTTGGTAAGGCCGGCTGCTCGCAGGCCAGGTGGGGACCCAGCCAGGATTATACTGCGGATCTTGGGCTCCAGAATTGGGTGATGCTGGCTGCTGAGGCTGCGGTGCTAGTATCCCAGCCTCTGCTGTCTTGGTTCTCGGACAGCAAGTTCTGTGTCACTAGCACTGTGGCTCAGCTACTCTGAGGGGGAGGGAGGCCCGAAGAAGGAAAGTGCCCCTCTCTGTCCCCAGAGAAGTCTGCATCTGACCTGGATCAAAAAGTTCTCCACTGTGGTATCCCCCCTCCTTCAGGAAGACATAGTGTCCACTTCCACTCCTCCACTCACCAATTTCGGAGTTCAAATCCAATGCCTCTCAAAAATGGTGCGCACGGATCGCTGACATCTTGGATCCGCCAAGCACAAATATTTAGAACCAATTTATTCACACAATAAGAATGTACAAAGTTAAGTGAAAGAATTTTATATACAAATTCATCATGGTTATATAATACTATCGTTATCACTTAATAAAAAACCCACTAAACACTCAAATTACTCACAAAACACTCAAATGCTCTCAAATTATGTGCCTCACAGAAGATGAATTATTTAACAAGCAGGAGGAAATGTTTGATTCTGAGTGCAAACCACTAAGCCATATTCTTTAGATCTAGTTTTCTTATAGCTTAACTTTACTACCTGAATTCATTGCTTCTTTTACTAAAATTTTATTCTTTTAAAAAAGAAAATAATCAGACATAAAACTATGTAGTGATGTCACTAAACTTACAATGATTAGTAAGTTTATCCCAATAAAAAGTGTAAACATCATAAGCTAAACATGTATTTACTACACCTGTTTCATGGACCACCATTATTTGGATAAAGAATGCAGTTCAGATTCTTTATCCTGCCATTAACATAGCTGACTATGAACTGAAAATTCTGCCACTGGCCAGCACCAAACCGCTTTATTGTAGCCTAGAGAAAGAATATAAATATTCAAAGTACAGTGACTACAGAGTGCATACCAGTTTTTCACTACTTTATTTTTGACTTTACAAAGCATATTACTATTTTAAAGGAATGTGAAAACCAATATTATAATTACTTTTTAATGTAAGAGGCTTTTCCCTTCTATTAAACATAAATTATTGGTTCTGTTGCTCTCCTTGTGGAGCTCCTGTCCCTTCCAGGTTTTTCTATCTCCTCCTTCTTTCATAAGATTCCCTGCACTCTGCCCAAAGTTTGGCTATGAGTGAGTATCTGCTTTGATACCCTCCTGGATAGAGTCTTTCAGAGGCCCTTTATGGTAGGCTCCTGTCCTGTTGCCTGGTCCATTACCCAAATCAGACAACGGTTGGCTACTACCACAAGTTCTATCCTCTTCCCCGCATCCACTAAATGGATTATTTTTTTATATCTAGTTTCTTGAGTTCTTTTATATATTTTGAATATTAGTCCTTGATATCATGTGAAGTTGATAAAATTTTTTGCCATTCTGTACACTGCTATGTTGCCTTACAGAAGCTTTTCAGTTTCATGAAGTCCCATGTATTGATTGTTGATCTTAGTGTCTGTACACCAATGGGCTCTGTTTAGAAAGTTGTCTCCTGTATCAATTTGTTTAAGATTACTTCCCACTTTCTCTTCTGTTAGGTTCAGGGTATCTGGTTTTATGTTGAGGTCTTTGTTCCATTTGGAGTTGAATTTTGTACAGAGTGACGAGTATGGATCTATTTGGATTCTTCTTTGTGTAGTGATATAGTTTGACCAACATCATTTGTTGAAGATGATATTTATTTTCCAGTGTGTATTCTGGCTTCTTTATAAAAATACATGTGTTTGTAAGTGTGTGGATTTATGCCTGCATCTTCACTTCAATTCATGTCTGTTTTAGTGCCAATACTGTATGTTTATGCATCTATGCATATGTCTATATGCATATATATTAATTTTAATTTTTTCTTATTCATTTTACATCCTGGTGGTAAACCCCTCCCTCCTCTCCTCCCAGTTCCATCCTCGTTCCCTGTTTCCTTTATCCTCCCTCCCCTACTCTTCAGAGAAGGGACCTCCCCATTAGCATATCGAGTCACATCAGAACTGAGCTCATCACCTTCTCTTGTGGCCTATAGAGGTAGCCTGGCCATGGGAAAAGAAACCAATTGAAAAGTAGACAACAGAGTCTGTATCGAAGTCAGCCCCCTTCTCACCAGGGGACTCATATGAGGACCAAGCTGCCAATCAGCTACATCTGTGTAGGTGGCTTCAGTCCAATCCATGAATTTCCTTGCATCAGTTTCCATAGAAGCCCCAGGGCTCTGGTTAGTTGGCTCTTTTAGTCTTATTGTGGACCTCCTATCCCCTCTGGGTCTTTTTATACTTTCCCCTATTCTCCCTCAAGATTTCTTTTGCTCCACCCAATGTTTGATTTTGGGTTTTTACACCTGTTTCCATTAGTTGGTGGGTAGAGCTACTCAGAGGACAGCTATGCTAGGCTCCTGTCTTTAAGCATTGCAGAGTGTCATTAATCATGTCAGGGGTTGGCTGTTTTATTAATATAGCTCTGTACTATGATTTGAAATCTGGAATGGTGAAACTTCTATCATTTCTCTTACTGTTCATGATTGAGTTAGCTATTCTGGATTTTTTTGTTTTTCCATATGAAGTTAAGGTCTTTGAAAAAATGGGATTGCTTTTTTTAATTTTTAATTTTATTTTTTTTATTAACTAGAGTTTATTCACTTTGCATACCAGCTGTAACTCCCTCTCTCATTCCCTCCCAATCCTCCCTCCCTCAGCTCCTCCCATGTCCCTCTCTAACTCCACTGATAGGGAGGTCCTCTTCCCCTTCCATCTGACCCTAATCTATCAGGTCTCATCAGGACTGGCTGCACTGTCTTCCTCTGTGGCCTGGTAAGGCTGCTCCCCCATCAGGGGGAGGTGATCAAAGAGCCAGCCACTGAGTTCATGTCAGAGATAGCCCCTGTTCCCCTTACTAAGGTACTCACTTGGATTCTGAGCTGCCATGTGCTACTTCTGAGCAGGGGTTCTAGATTATCTCCATGTATTGTCCATAGTTGGAGTATCAGTCTCAGAAAAGACCCCTGTGCTCATATTTTTTGGTTCTGTTGCTCTCCTTATGGAGCTCCTGTCCCCTCCAGGTCTTTCTACCTTCTCCTTCTTTCATAAGATTCCCTGCACTCTCCCCAAAGTTTGGCTATGAGTCTCAGTATCTGCTTTGATACTCTATTGGGTAGAGTCTTCAGAGGCCCTCTCTGGTAGGCTCCTGTCCTGTTCCCTGTTTTCTCCATCTTCCAAATGACCATCCCATTTGCCTTTCTGAGTGAGGATTGATCATCTTGCCCAGGATTCTCCTTCTTGCTTAGCTTCTTTAGGTGTGCAGATTTTAATATGTTTATTTTATATTATATGTCTAATATCCATTTTTGAATTTTGATGGGGATTGCATTGAATTTGTAAATTGTTTTTGGTACAATGGCCATTTTTACTATGTTAATTGTACTGATCCGTGAGCATGGGAGATCTTCTGATATGTTCTTCAATTTCTTTCTGCAAAGCCTTGAAATTTTTATCACACAAGTTTTTCACTTGATTTGTTAGAATAATCTCAAGTTATTTTATATTATTTGTGACTATTATGAAGGGTGTTGTTTCCCTAATTTCTTTTCAGTCTATTTATCATTTGTATAAAGAAAACCTTCAGATTTTTTTGGGGGGGTTAATTTTGTATCTAGTCACTTTGCTGATGGTATTTATCAGCTGTAGGGGTTCTCTGGTAGAATATTTTGGGTTGCTTATGTATACTATTATATCATCTGCAAGTAGTGATGGTTTGGCTTCTTTTGAGTAGTAATACTTCTATATCTTTCTTTCCAATGTGTATCCACTTGATCTCATTTAGTTTTCTTTTTTTTTTTTTTTTGATAGTTTATTTTTATTTAAAACTGTTAATGATATTTGTGCATTGATTTTGGGGGGTTCATTCTTTTTTATTTTTTATTAATTATACTTTATTTACTTTGTATCCCCCCTGTAGTTCTTTCCCTCCCCCCCTTCCAATCTCTCCCTTCCTCCTCCTTCTCCACGTATGTCCCTTCCCGAGTCCACTGGTAAGGGAGGTCTTCTTTTCCTTCCTTCTGATCCTAGTCTGTTAGTTTTCTTATTGCTCTAGCTAGGACTTCAAGTACTATATTGAATAGATCTGAATAGAGTAGATGGCCTTGTCTTGTGCCTGATTTTAATAGAATTATTTTGAGCTTCTTGCCATTTAATATGATGTTGTCTATAGACTTTCTGCATATTGTGTTTATTACAATCACATATGTCCCTCATATTCCTAATCTCTCCAAAACGTTTTATCATGAAGGATAAACTCCTTTTGCCAAAGGTGTTTTCTGCATCTAATGAGATGATGATTTGTACTTTTTTATTTTGTGTTTTTTGAATTTCAGTTTATTTATATGATGGATCATATTTACTGATTTTCATATATTAAATCATCCCTGCATCTCTGGAATGAAGCCTAGTTGATCATAATGGATCTTTTTGACGTGCTCTTGGATTCAGTTTGTAAGTAATATATTCAGTATTTTTACATCTATGTTCACAAAACAAAATGGTCTGTAATTGTCATTCTCTGTCTGGAGGGAGTCTGGGATAGTCCTCGGGACGTGGCTGTCATATGAGATTCTTCCTTGATGCTGCTGCCAGATGGGGCAAGATCAAACATCTCAGGAACCACTTTAGAGAGCTTTAGTGTGAGGCCCGTGTACTGGGCCAGGGTGTGGAAAGAGTTTTCTACAGAGTGTCATGGTTAGTTAGCTCTTTTAAAATGAGATCGATAGTGGTAGTGGAACCTCAGGTGTTCCAAAGCCTGTGGTGACACTGAAGTGTTGCAGCTCTTCAGTTAAGCTACTGTACTAAAGATGGCAGAGGTGTGGATGAAAGCCCATGCCCAGGTCAGCTTGGAGCTGAAACACAGGCCTGGAGAGGCCCAGGTCCAGAAGCCCAAAGGGCAGGTCTGGTGTGACATGGGCTGGAAGGACACGTGTCAATGGCTTCAAGGCAGATACTCACGGTAATGAATGGTGGAGGCTTGCTGTACATGGCAGCATGTGGCCAATTGGCAGTCAAGCCCCAGCAGGTCCGGAAGCTCTATGGAGTCCAGCATAGTGGTGGTGGTGGTGATGGTGGTGGTGGTTGTCTTATTGGAAGTGGAGTTCGAACGTCCAGTAGCTATTCTCTGGTGAGAAGGGGAGCCCTCTTGCCCCCAGAATAAATGATGAATCTCTGGTGTCCATGATGAAAAGCTGATGGTATCACACAGCACACAGCACAGAGCACACTGATTTGAAACCAGGCATTTATAAACCTTGGGCAGTGGGAAGAATATATTTAATTAATTATTATTTTTTATTAATTACAGTTTATTCACTTTGTACCCCAGCTGTAGCCCCCTCTCTCTTCCCTTCTCAATCACACCACCCCTCCCTCATCTCCTCCCATGTCCCTCCAAGTCCACTGATAGGGGAGGTCCTCCTCTTCTTCCCTCTGACCCTAGTCTATCAGGTTTCATCAGGATTGGCTGAATTGTCTTCCTCTGTGGCCTGGTAAGGCTACTCCTTTCCCAGGGGGAGGTGATCAAAGAGCCAGCCACTGAGTTCATGTCAGAGACAGTCCCTGTTCCCATTACTAGGGAATCCACATGAAGACTGAGTTGCCATGGGCTACAGCTGTTCAGGGGTTCTAACTTATCTCCATGCATTGTCCTTGGTTGGAGTATCAGTTGACCCCTGTGCCCACATTTTTTTGTTCTGTTGCTGTCCTTCTGGAACTACTGTCCCCTTCTATGTACCTATCACAGAGGCATTGGAAAGACTACATCCAGCAGGGGATCAAAGCAGTTGTTAAGACTCATAGCCAAATTTTGGGCAAAGTGCAGGGAATCTTATGAAAGAAGGGGGTGGGTAGAAAGACATGGAGTGGGAGTGATTTTGAGGATGAATGTATTTGATTTGCTGGGGCTAGGGGTGCTATGGATTCTTGATTTCCATGTAGTGATACAGTGCCTCATTTACATGCAGTAGCATGATGTCCTAAGAAGCAGAACACAGTACATAATTATCATATTGGTACAGGAAGAACTAAGCCAAGACACCAATGTATCTTATTAGCATAGAGTGGGTATCTCCAGGAATCTCCAGGTGCCTGCTAAACAGGTTTTCTTATCAGGACAAAGTCTGGCATGTACTTTTTCCTGAGAGCTATGTGATGTTCCTTACAAAATCTGGGTTTACCAGGTAAGGTGGATAGAGAACCCATTGAATAAAGGGAGTTCAACATCTTAGACTGAGCATGAGGCTCTCCATTAATGTCAGACTTCAACCTCAACCAGCAGAGTTCCACATGCAATTCTCTTTCTTTGTTGGGTCTTTATGTGGTTTGGGTATCAGGGTACCTGTGGCTTCATAAAATAAATTGGGCAATGTTCCTTCAGCTTTTATTTTGTAGAATAATTTGAAGAGTATTGGAGTTAACTCTTTGAAAATCTGTCCGATCAATTTTGCATTAAAACCGTCTGTCTTAAACTTTTTTTTTGGGGGGGGAGGGGTTAGACTTTTTTGTTGTTGTTGTTGTTTGTTTTTCAAGACAGGGTTTCTCTGTATGGCTCTGACTATCCTGGATTTGCTTTGTTGACCATGCTGGCTCCAAACTCACAGATATTTGCCTGCCTCTGCCTTTCCAAGTACTGAGATTACTGGCCTGTGCCACCTTGCCTGGCTTGTTTAAATTACTTTTAAACTTCAATTTTGAAAGTTTACATAGTTGTACCATCAAATGTTGTAGAAACAAATAAGGCTCAGATATCATAATTATACTTACCTCTTCAAAATATTATATTGCTCTTTGGGTATAGATTCTCTTACTGATATTTTTTTTTTTAGAACTTGGTAAATAGTTTGGGTTTTAATTCCTTGAATACCTCACAAAGGATTTTTAAAAATACTTTCATCTTCATATCCATGCTTTTATTTATCTATTCATCCAAGTGCCTAGGTACGCTTTTGAGATTCTGCAAGTTTGGCAGTCATTATTTACAAAATTTATTTTGGAGCACCTGCTGTGTGCGATGCTAGACTTGTCATATTGGTCTCTGGGCTCAGTGAGCTCATGATTTCAAAGCAATTCTCTAAATATTATAAAGTACCTTAATCATTCAATGACTCAAAGTTGCTGAATTTGCATGATTGAAACTTCTCAGTTTGCATAACAGAATACATTTTGGGAAAAATATTTCTTCAAGAAATTAAAACATTTTTTTTGTATTGATTTTCTTTTGTTTGCTTGTTTGGTTTTTCACGACAAGAGTTTCTCTATGTAGTCCTGGCTGTCTTGGAGCTCACTCTGTAGTGCAGTCTGGCCTTGAACCCAGAGATCTGCCTACCTCTTGAGTGCTGGAATTAATGAGTGTGCCAACACACTCTGCTTTACATATTTATCCTTTATAGCTGGAATTTGAAATTCAATCAA
Organism: Meriones unguiculatus; assembly: GCF_030254825.1. Classification (NCBI taxonomy): domain Eukaryota; kingdom Metazoa; phylum Chordata; class Mammalia; order Rodentia; family Muridae; genus Meriones; species Meriones unguiculatus. The sequence goes on from NC_083356.1 coordinate 46,113,424, forward strand.
TGCTCCCATTTTAGTTTTGAGAGTTACACTGCTTGAAATTTTTGTCTTGATTGTTTTGATTTTTACTTGATACATCTTCAAGTGTGTAAATATAATTGTACCTGTCTACTATTAAATAATAAACTAAAATTCTACCCTGTACATGGCAGCACGTATGCTTTGTATTGTATGAAGCATGCACTGTGTACATGTTTTGTGGTTTGAATGTGCACTTCACACAGACTTATGTGTTGAGGATTTATTCTCAAACTGATGGTACTGTTTTAGGATGTTCTGGGAACCAGTTGGAGGCAGTAGATCATTTAGGGCTGTATTTTGTCACTGTATTTTGTTCTGGGTCTCTCTTTCTTTCTCTTTGCTTGTCTATCATCTGTCTGTCTCTTTCCCCTCTCTCTGGATACCATACAGCAATATTCTTATTTCTATTATTTTCTACCTTATCTTTTTTTAATTAAAATTTTATTTTTTTATTAGTTATAGTTTATTTGCTTTGTATCCGAACTGTAGCTCCCTCCCTCACTCCCTCTCAATCTCAACCTCCCTCTCCCTCTCTAAGTCCACCGAGAGGGGATGTCCTCCTCTCCTTCCATCTGGCCCTAGCTTATCAGTTATCTTCAGGATGGTTGAAGTGACCTTATCTGTGGCCTAGCAAGGCTGCTCCTCCCTTGGTGGGGGGAGGGGAAACTCAATGAACCATACACTGAGTTCATGTCAGAAACAATTCCTTTCCCCTTTGAGCTTCCATGGGCTACGTCTGAGCAGGTGTTTCTGAGTTATTCTTATGAGCTCCTACTGTGACAGATCTAGTCAGAAGGATGGGCACCAGTGACAACATTGTGAATATCAGAGAAAGAAAAGACACATGGTCTCCCCTAAAATCTGTGTATTAGCTCATAAGAATAACGAAATTTGCCTTGTATTTAGATTATATATTGTTTTGGGAGCCAGTCACCGTGGTTGGAGAAAGCAGTTAGTCTGTTTGGCCAGTCCACCATGAACTTAGCTATGGAAGAAGAGACAGGCCCTTATGAGCCTTGTGACCATAGGGACGAGATATGCTGAGTAACAGTGTAAGCGCTTTACCCCAAAGTGACAATCTGAGCCCTCTAGTTTCATTTGTAATACTAAAAACATAAATCTACTTGGAAACTGCTCACTTGTGTCTAAAGCCCATTGTGTAGGCGTGAAACTTTGTACTGTCTCTGTTTTCTAAATGGGACATGATAAATTGTCACCCTGAAAAAATATAAGCACACATAGTCTGTTAATAGTGCCTAATAGTGACAAGTGACAGTACAAATACAAGGAACATGCAAGTCAAGATTGTCTCAGAGTGGAGCCATGTAAGAGCAGTGAAATCTACTTTAAATCTGTTATAAAAGCTTCAGCCAGGAACAGTAATGAGTTTTACAGCATCCCGGTCAGAAACACCCAACAAGCTGCTATTTCACTGGACAGGATCCATTAATCATTGTGCCTGCAGAACCTGTCTTTTAAAATGGACCCTGCCTATGCAGGGGAAGATGCAGATCTGTGGAATGTTCAGATAAAAGTCCACATGTGTTAACCACTAATGACAGCTTTCATAAAAAAAAAAAAAAAAAAAAAAAAAAACAAACAAAACAAAAAAAAACCTGAAGGTTGTGATACCATCAGGAAGGAAAGATTAGGAAAAATAGCTGGAAATATTTTAGCCAGAACGTCGGTACTTCGTTTTACTACCCTGCAAAAACAGTCCCATGCTCAGTATAAAATTCAATGACACGCTCTCTTCCTTGACCTTCAAATACGATTGGCTGGTTTCACTCATTGGCTTGTCACCTTCTGAATCACAGCAACCCTTCCTAGTTGCTTCAAAATTCTTCCAGAGGTAGGCTTCTGTGTTCCACCTGCATGCTTCAGTTAGTGCCCACTGATGCGTGTGTGGACTCAAATGTGTTTTGTTCTAGAGCTGTTTATGCCAGTTCACCTGATACTGTAATTAAAAAAAAAAAACAAAACAAAACAAAACTAGGTAGTGGTGAATATGAATGTTATTAATCTGAAAAGGTGGTTGTTTTGGGAAAACATAAGTTGAACCTTTTGTAAAGTCTAATTTTCAAAAGTAAATTGCAGTATTGAGGGAATGTCTTCATCACCTCCCCAGAGATGGAGCACTCTATGTGAGTTCAAAGGGTGATGTTCTCCCAAACTACCTCTTTCTTCTGCTCTCACCCTTCAGAATTCAGGAAGCTGGGCTAGGAAGACTAATTAATTCCTTAACAGGCTCCCTTGCTGACTGTGGCTTTCACACGTTTTGACCGAGGAGAACCCTGGGAGGGGACCAAGGGAGGTTTTGCGTGCTTGTTCTCCTCCTCACAGCTTTCGTGTGAGTCACACGAGGCTACCAAAGTTCTCTCTTGCTGACACAGCTGACTCTCTGTTGACCACACCCTCCCACTTCCTCTCAGGCATACAGGTGCCAACGCAGCTCTGTTTTGGCCAGCCCATGATCTCTGTGCTTCTCCATGCTTTGCCTGTGCTTTCATTATCCCTCCCTTGTTTCAGCTTACTCATTGTGAGTGTACGTTCTGCTTTATCCCAGTACTCTGACCGACACAGAGCCTGGAAAGAGGTGAAAATTGTGTCACCACCAGTCAGTCCTGACTGAAAGTTTTTGGTTTCATCACTTCCTACTCTGATAGAAGAAAGCAAAGCATCAGAGGAAAGTTTCAAACTCCAATTTTGTATTCATAAGCATGTGGCTAATAAATTCATTACAGACACATGTTCTGTTCCTACTGACATGGGGAGAAACCAGTTATTTATAGCTTTGTTTAATTCAGTGTCTGGCACTAAATTTAATAAGTACTCGTTGCTGGTACTTTTTGAAATTTGGTAAAACAATAGCTTAATTCATGATTAAAAGCAATACTTTTTTAGATGTATGTCATGAAAAACTACATTAGTGCCTGGGTGACGGTGGTGCACGGCTTTAATCCCAGCACTCAGGGAGGCAGAGGCAGGTGGATTTCTGTGAGTTTGAGGCCAGCCTGTTCTACCCAGTGAGTTCCAGGACAACCAAGGCTACACAGAGAAACCCTGTCTCAAAAAACCAAAACAACAAAACATTCCCCCAAAACTTCCACGAACAAAAGAAAACAAAACCACGTTAGCACTTGCCGCATACAATACTTTCCTCATTGTTTATATGTATAAAATCTGTGACAATCTAGTGTGACATGTCCTTTATTCCTTCCATGTTATAGGAAGGAGCCTGCAGCACAAAAGTTGAATGATTTGTTTAAAATTACTGTTTATACCCTTAACCTAGAGCTTTCAGTATTGTTATTGTTACATGTTTGGCACATTTTTCCTTCTTGAGCCCTAAAAAAGGGCTACCTTTTGTAGGTCATCCTTCATTAAGAACATTTAATTTTGCCCAATCAAAGCTGACATGATTAATTTTATCTTATGTATGTATGTATGTATGTATGTATGGGTCTTACTGTATAGCCTTGGCTGTCCTAAAATTAACTGGGGTGGCCTCAAACTCATGGAGATCCACCTGCCTCTGCCTCCTCAGTTCTGGGGTTAAAAGTGTGTGCCACCACACTTGACCACATGATTCATTTTAGACTGAATTCTCCTCAGTGGGAAAAGACATTAATAAAAGATTTTCTAGTTGTTGGGCATGATGGGCCATTTCAACAACAATATTTTGTTTTCAAATGAAAAAGATAAATATTTTTCATATCAAAAGTGTCATTGAAGTGTGTGTGTGTGTGTGTGTGTGTGTGTGTGTGTGTGTAACTCAACAAAGAAAATGAGGCCATGAATTTGAGAGGGATCAAGGATGCTGAGGGGAGGGGTGATACATGGTAAAGGTTGGAGGAAATGGAAGAGGGGGAATAATGTGATTATATCTTAATTAAAAAATAAAGAAGTGTCACCTTGATAATCCATAGTGGACTAATCTGAGTTTCACCAAAGAATATCCTTCTATTGGGCCCAATGATGAAATGCCTTATGGAGAAACAGATGCCACCTAGGAGGCTAAAGGTGTCAAAACAGATTCTTATGAAATGGAAAAGAATGCAGCGTCTGTTCTCAGCTGTAAACTGAGTAAAAATAAACTTTGGGTCACACAATGATTAGAGGGCACATTTGTGTAGGTATTACATGCCATAACCTGATGAAGAAAGAAATTGGTAACTTGAGCCAAGCTGTCCTGAAGAAAATCTGTAAAATGGAGTTGGCTTCATTGCTGGCAACAAAGAGGTCCATATCACACACAGTGATGTATGAGAAGCCAGCTTTTCATTTTCTTCTGTGAAGTGTGACTAGAAAGACTGTTGCCACTAGTAACTAGAGCAGAATAAGTTCCTTAAATTATGGTTTTGGAAATGGCTGGCTAGGAGAAGAACATCAGTGTTTGTTTATTTGTTTGGGGGATGGATTTTTTGGTCATTATTGGCTGCCTTTGCAGGGTAATGATAAATACATGACTCTGAAAGGAACTGGCTAGTCCACAACTGAATGGAGATGCTCAGAGTGCAGAAATCAGAGTCTTGCCATCTAAGAAGATGTTGAGTCGTTGATGACGAGAAGGCACAAGGGATTGAAGAAGGCTCTACTACAGCAAATGTCAGAAGGACATAAACTATTACCTGTAGTTCCAGAGATTCTCCAATAATAAAAGACACTGGCTTAAGGGAGAGTGGTTACAGGGTGGGCGAGGCAGGTACTGACTTGACTCAAGAAACAGAGATACATGGGGTTTGAGAACTCTTCTTGTCAAAGAATTTGGTGTTTGCACATGGGATCAAAAGTAAGCAGATGAGAAACCTCCTAACTTGTGAAGGGTTTACATTGTTAGGGAAACCACAATACTGTTCTTTAAAAATCATTTAGTTGTATGAGGCCTCAAAACCTTCTTAGGTTCTAAAACCTTTGAAGAAAAAGAGCAGAGCTGCAAAGACTGTAACGGCATAAAGCATGGTCTCTAATATTCACATTAGGTGTGGTAGGAGGGAAAAATGGACAAGGAGCATGTCCTTGACACAGAACCATGGTTTGCAGAATGCCTCTGTTGAAGGCATCCACTCTTCCCAGAGAGGAGCCCTGATGATGGAGTCAGCAAAGTGAAAGGTTATATTTGCACTTATTCTAACTCCCAAAATGAACTCAAGGTTTCAAATTGACGGCATTGTCAAGTTTCCAGATATAGTGAGTCAACTTAATGGCAAAATTGTTGCTTTAAGTAACAGAAACAAACCTTGCTTCATCTCTGAAATATCAGCTTGAAATAAGTGTAAATAGGCAATAATGTTGGGCATTGAAACAACTTAAAATACCTCATAGAGCTTGCATAGCGCTTGCTCTGTGGAAAATTGTAATTGCTAGCTCACCATTTGGGAAACTTTCAGTAACTCTTAAAACACTCAGGGAAACTAAAATTTCAGTGAATTTGAACGTGCTCATGACATTTTAAGATTGATTTTTGGCCAGCAGTTACATCCTTATGGTCTTATCCACACTTGATTTCTGTGTCTAGAGTAAGCATAGCCTTGCTGGCTAGATTGAGGTTAAAACCACCATGCCAAGGAGGAGCAGTACCTATTTCCTTACTACCAGCTTTGCCTTTATTTTAAGGCCGAGTGGGCTCATTATTTTACACTAAAATAAATGCCCTGCACTGTGAAGTAATTGATCACATGTTTGAGGAGTCTTGAGATGAGATGTGTAATTGTAAATGAATTCATGTTTACAGCAGTCAAATCTGACAAGTAGCTCTAGGCTGAACCACTTGGCAGGAGCAAGTTAACTGAGAACTGGGGGGTGAGAGGGAACAGAAGGAAAGTGGGAGTAAAGGAGGCATTACATTTTAACAAGATGGGTAGTGGTGTCTTGTGATAGTTATATATAAAGTTACACTTGTCTTAGGACACTGAGTAGAAGAAGTAGATGGTGATAGGACTTTAGAGATAGACAGAGCTGAGTAAGTATGAGGGTGCTGTACATATACACATAGCATACATATACCAGTTAATTGCATTTTTACATATTTACCTCTCTCCTATTCAGCTCTTCATTTAAATTTAAGTCAGCACAGTTCAATTACTAGTCCTTCATATGAGGGCTAATATATCTGTTTTAGATAGATAGATGATAGATAGATAGATGACAGATGGATAGATAGATAGATAGGTAGATAGATAAAAATGAAGAATATATCAACTCCATGAACTAACGAAATCCTCAGTCATACCCTTCCACTTGTCACTGTGATGTATGAGAACATGGTCCAAGAATGGAGTTGTGTGAGAATTATTAGTGCTTGTGAGAAAACTCCAAGAAAACAAGAGTCTTGTGACCTCGGTTTAAAACAAAAAAACTAAAAAACAAAACAAACAAACAAAAACCAAAAACCAAAACAAAACAAGAAAACTCCACAATTGTTCTTGAAGTGTGTTTTTTACTCCTCCCAGGTGTAGCAATTTGGAATGAGTTGACTTAAGATTATTTATTACAACTGGCTATTGTCATTTGTTTATATACCTATACGGAACAACATGTTTTGTTTTTTTTTTTTTTTGCCATGTATAGCTTGTCTGCCATGTTTACCTTGTCCACCATATGGAACTTGTCCTTGCAGTTGTGTACTTTACTCATGTGATGCTTAACTCCCAGACTGTAAATTGTCTGATTCTCTGAGAATAGTTAGCTATTGCATGAAACCTTAGTCAGCCTCACTTACTGACTCCATTCTCCTAAGGTCCCACTGCCTCTAGAACAATGACAATGATGAAACAACAATGATCAAGACCAAGCATTTGGGGGCAACCACAGGTCATTATGTCATGCTATATGTTGTACTGTTTGTTGTTTTGTTTTTTTTCTCTGAGCTGATAGAGGAAAAATGAGAGTCTGAACATCCTTGTATCATTTCTCCTTTAATAGGATGAAAAATTGAAAAAGAAGACAAACAAAGACTAAGATAACCAAGGGAATAAAAACCCTGGATCCAGAAGTGTCATAATCTAATCATGGCCTTGCCTCCTGTTTCCTTCCTTGCTCCAGTTTGTGTTAGCTGGGTTTCTTTCTCTTGTAGCTGAAACCCTTTTAACTCAATATGGCTTCATATATTTTCTATAACAGTTTTTTTTTTTAATCACTGTTCCAAGTTTTTAACTCCAAGACATATTAGAACTATACATATTAATCTTAGTTGTCCTTGCTTGCTGTTCTCTGGATTTCCAAGCTTTTTTAATTTTCTGTTTTTTTCCTGAGACTTATAAAAAGATTTCTCATATTCAAATATTAGCCTCTTCTGGCTGAAGAGTCATGTTTGGAGTTTACTCTGTTTTGGCATTTCATTTGTCCATTTAATTTTGTCTCCTTCTGGCTCTACCTTGCTTAGACAGGCAGGAGGCTGACTTTTATGCAACAAATGGTTGTACTGTCCTCTGATATCTGGTTTGGCTTGGTCAATGTGCAGCACATATCAGAAACAAAACAGAGGATTCAGGACAACTGATGAGCTTTTGGCTTTCACTCTGTTGGATATCTTCTAACTTCACAGGCAGTTCCTGCCAGGTAACTTTCATGTGAGTGTCTCTCAGGGTCTGCAAGTTGCCCCCAGCACTGGCTGCAGAAGCTGTGACTTCCCATTTTCCAGAAAATTCTCCTCAGGAGATTTGTGAATTTGTCATCTTTACCACTCTTCTCACCTCCCTTGCTTACATGGACCACTCTTCTCAAAGTCTGCAGAACAGCATCTTGCACAAAGTAGGACCCAGAGATACCAGTGATTTTACATACCATTCCCCGTTTTGCCACTTGTGAAGTAGTAGTTATTGCATAAACATGAATCTATTGTTATATCCTGGACACTTCACATTGTGTTACAAAGATGAACGTGGCACCATGAGAAGTCATCTATCTAAAAACTTAGAGTGGCACGCTCAAAAGACACAAATCTGCAGCACCTTGCATTTGGACTTTACAGCCTCTACAGCTATGAGAAATAAATATTTGTTGTTTATAACGTTTCTTTTGTTTGTTTTTGAGAAAGGATTTCTTGGTGTAGCCCCGGCTGTTCTGGAAATCATTTTATAGACCAAGTTGGCCTTGAACTTAGAGGTCCACCTGAGTTCTCTGTCTCCCAAGTGTTGGGATTCAAGTTGTGTGCTACTATGCCTGGTTATAAGCCACATAACTTATGACATTTCCTTATCGTAACCCACTTGAACTAAGTGATTAGACATAATAACACACCAAGTTAATAAGCATAAATCAAGGAGGTAAATCTTCTTTGGAAACTACTAATAGATATATAGGTTTGAAAATGTGTATCTAAAAAGAAATGAAAATGATGGGGGTGAAATTATAGGCAAGGTTATATAGAATGCATATTTGTTTGTTTCCTTATTTATTTATGCATTCACCAAAATGTAGGTTTTAGAGATATTAAGAGTTCACGTCTTTATTTTGTAAGGCTATCTAACAGAGAGAACAATGATTGATATCATGGATAGATTGGAGGCTATTTTATATATTAAATAGAACTAACATAGCCTAGTACCCACATCATAAGAGTAAGACAGGGAGCCCACCATCATTCTAGACAGATGAGGGCCATTTTTGATTCTAGGACACTATTTCTACAGTAAAGGTCTTACATGCTTTTAGAATTCCAAGCAAAGGATCACTCCTTAGCCTTTCAGCTTAAGATCAAGGGAAGAATCCCTAAGAAAGGGCTTCATGTCCTTACCAGTGTGTACCTATGAATCCGTGCTTTCCTCTGGCAGCACACCCATGCCCTTTATGAGGACCCTGTGTCTCAATCTTTCTGTCATACTGTACTCCACCATCCCACTGCTGTTGCTCAGAGGACACCAATCTATCATCTTCCCTCTTCTCTTTGAGCAGTCGCCTCTCAACTTCTTTCTGAAACTTTATCATGTCCGACTTTAAGTGTTTTCAACCAAGTCCCCTCAGAACACTTTATCTCTATTAAAATCAATTCCTTTATGTGAGGCTGTATTTTTCTTTCATTTTGAGGGACAGAGGAAAGAATAATCTTCAGAATTCTTGAAATATCTATTTGTTCCTTCTGAGAAATGGATGAAATGTTCTGAAGTTTCAAGCCTACCCGTGACTGATGGAAATGTTGCAAAGCAGCACTGTTTTTCTGCAGTTTTTCTTCCTCCACATACTCACGAATAGATGTGCTAAACATGCAAATAGCAGGCTTAGAAAGAGCTGAGAGAAGTCATGTAGAACCTGAGTAGCAAAGCCATAGTATAAATTAAAAACCTTCTGAATGTCAATATCATGTGTTGAGATTGAGTAGTGCAATGGCTTACTAATAACATACTGGATAAACTAGGGTACTAAAATTTTAGCAAGGTGACCTTAGGGTGTGACAAGATGACCTTAGGGTGTAACAAGGTTACCTTAGTGAGTTACATAGTCTTTGTGATTCAATTTTCTCACTATAAAATGGGAATAATAATAATAATAAACATGCAATGCATGCAGTTACTTGAATATTAAATGAAAATTGCATCCAAAATCCTATAGTACTAGATAAATGCATGGATCGGACATTGCATTTGTAGATGTGTGTGGTGAGGGGGTGCTATAAATTAGGTTAAGTGTGTCTTTGAATCGAGGCATCTCTTGAGGTCTTGCACTATAAACTTTGGAGCTGAAAGGGGATTCACCACTGTGTTTTCTGACTGCCAACGCACCATTCTTGATTTTCTTAATTCCTCTCTTCTCTACATGCAAGTTTGTGAAGAATATTACCCATGCATTCTTCCTTTGCTTTATTTTCCCTTCATTCTTACTTTGTTTTGTCTTCTACTTCCATTGTGATATTGGCAGAGCCAATAAATACTTTTACGTATTTTTACACTTAAATCTCCATAGACTTTCAGCATAATTAGTTGTTTTTTTCTTTTGAACATTTTAAAATCTATCACTACATTTCTGGTTCGCTTTAAAAAGTTTTCCTAATGAAATACTTCTCATTTTTCCTTTTTAAATACCTAATGGAGTATCAATGCCTCTCTCAACCTTCATCTGAGAAGCTTCTCTTTGTAGTAGATGGTACAACATAGTGGCCCACAACTGGCTAAGGTGCAGAGAAGATTAGACCATAGAATACTCATCCCTAAAGGTAATAGTTATACTGTACCTTGCCACCCAAAGCTCAGGAATAATTGCTGAAAAGGAGGCCAAAAAGAGTACAAGAATCAGAGGTAGTGGATGACTCCAAAGAAACACCATCTTTGGGACACAATAGGGTGGCAGCACATGTAAATTCACAGCAGTTGCAACAGCGCAGAAACAACCTGTGAAAGTCCAATCTGGACCGAACGGCAGCATGGAGAGGTGATCTAGGCATGCAACCTCATCCTTAGCTGTGGAGCTGTTGGCAGTTGTTAGCTGCTCAGAAAGGGAGAGTCATTCTTCTATAAGAGTGCATTTCCTAGTAAGTCAGCTACTCTCCAGTGAAAGACCACATATCCAGGAGTATTTAAGTAACACCGTCTTGAAGGACTTTTATAAAAGGACACAGATTTGTGTGAATCTAGGAAGAGTTAAAGAAGACAGGTGTATATGACAAAAATCTAGTGCATGAAACTCTAAAAGAACTAATAAACATATTAGAATAACATAAGTCTCAGCCTATTTTTAAAATTCAACTTCTTTTCTTAAAGAAATCCCACTCATATCTGTACCATCAAATCCTAATCTATGCTCATGGTTTCTCTAGTACATCATAGCCAAACTTGAAAAGTACCCAAAAAGAATGTAGGTAGAAACCATCTAGGTTATATGACATATGTTCAGATAATACAAGCTTGCAAAGTTGACACTAAAAAAGTGTAAAGCTGTAGAATTTGGTCACTCGATATATGTGACAGGACTGCTGAGTAGCAATATCAAAGTCTTATATGGTAATGTAAGTTGTTTCTGACAAAGCCTTTTGAAGAAGAAACTTGATGGCCCAGGGCTTCTCCACCAGTGTGCCCTTCTCGTCTCATGTGGGTTTGCTGAGCACCATCAGCATGAGGGAATCCTAATGAGTAATAGATAGGAAACTTGCTTAGATGTATAATTTGGTAGCTATCACTCTTGATTAATTAATCAAATGTGCATGAGTTTTATTTCTTCGGCAAGTTAAGCCATTCTGTACTTCTTTGATCTAGGCCTAAGACATTCTTAGCATATAAGTTAGATAGTAAAAAATAATCAAATAGCTGATTGGAGATGAAAGGAAACAGCGATAACAGACCCTCTCTGTCAGAGCGGCATGGTGGGTGATGAGCCAAAGACTGATTGGGCACATTCCATCAAAGAGGAAAACGAGAATTTATCTTGATGTTCATGAAAGGTGGATCAGAAACTTAACTAGTCCAGGCTGCCGTGTGGAATTGTAAGAGAGAATAACTTGAATCCAGAGATAAGGCTTTGAGGAAGTGAAAGCAGAAACCACATTTTCTTCAAGCACATCAGTGTCATACTGTTGTATGAGACAAATGTCACTATCCCTGTTAAACCCGCTGTGCTTTTCAGTCAACAAAATCCACTTGGTCTAATAATCCTGACGCTGAGGAGACAGAGACAAGGCAGATCCCTGGGGCTCACTAGCCAGCCTCCTTAGTCCAATGGTCAGCTTGAAGCCATTTAGAGGACCTGTCTCAAATACCCGTATGTTTGGCTCCCAAGGAACCATACCAAAGGTTGTTCTCTGGTTTCCACATGCATGTGCTGCACTGCCCACCCATATCATATGTCCCACATGAATTCGCACACAGCCACAGACAGACAGACAGCAGTTTCTAAATAAGCGTGAAGATACTGATTTTGAATTTGTTAGCCCTAAATATTTCTATGTAGTGACTTTTTTTTTCCAAGAAATTAAAAAAGCCATCATAAGTTTTTGTGTCTCTCTCTTTGAAAGTACAAAACAAGATAATACAGGGTCTCTTGTCCTTCAGATGATTAGTGTCATTGGCACAGGGCTGGGCACTATGCCCCTGGGGGTTCTCTAAGAGGGCTTTAGTGATACAGCTTCTCATCCCTACATTGTAGAAAATTCAGTAGTTTGATTCGCACCAGTGTTTGGACTTTATCATTTCCCATTCCATAAATTGTCAAGCTATTGTTTGTATAGTGATATTACCCACAAAGCAAAGGCTGTAACTTCAACATGCATGCCCTCAGTTCTGAGTGTACAGAAACCACTGTCTAACTGCTTTCTGCTACTCAAACCCTCTGGGAATGTTTGCTGTGAAATTCTCTGCATTCTTAAGTAATCTGTGAACTTGGAGTTCTGAATCATTCTTGCTTTGATCATAACTTTTCTTTGCCATTAATTCTTGGACACTATCAACCATACTGTTTCAGAATATCTTCAGCCTTTACACAGTGGAATGAACTTGAACCTGTTGGGAAGATAAGTTCTTACTTAGTTCCTTTACTTTTGACACAATTGTGTTCTTTGTTATCAGTTGCCAAAAAGGATAACCTACCATCATTATAAATTCGCCCCTCTTCACTGAGATTTACATTCTCAATGGCTCCTTATGTTAAAGGACCTTAGTTTAAACTTCTGAATTAATAGACTTCTTTCACCACCAGTTCATTGAAGTCCACCTAAGTTCACCCACTGACAGTGGGTGCTTTAACAAGTGCCTGTGTTTGGGGAGATATTTGTCTGGGAAGAAAGCAAATCTTTCTTCCTTCTCGGATGCTGTTGGCAAGTTTCTTCGGGAAGAGCATGGCTGAAACTACCATCTGTGAAGAAGGGGGGGAGGCAAAAAAAAACCCAAAAAACAAAAAAATATTCCATGCAGTGGCAGACAGAAGCTCTCAGGTAAGCATTGGGCATTAGAAGTCTTGGAAAATTAAATACTCAAGATTTTGTCAAATTTGATCCTTTTCTGTATTCTATTCCATTTGCCCTTGGAAATTTATTCAGAAACTTTATATTTGATCAACTATATCTTCATTAAAAGTAGCTAGTAAGCCGGCAACTCTATCACCTATAGAATAGCAATTTGGCGTGCTGTCCCATTTGATTCACTGATTGGTGCAAGAATTTTTAGCTCTGGGTGGTGGTGATGAAGCATGAGCAAACTTTCACCTACTCCTTCTAAAATCCTAGACACAAACCAAAGTTTGATTCCACTAAAGTTTATCCTGGTGAATAAAAACTTATTCGTGCTACTTCCACTGTATGAGTGAGGGTTCTGTGCAGAAGCTTGGGTGACTCTAAAGCAGACACACTGGGAAGTGAAGTGTGCTCCTGCAAAGATCCTGTTGTTTCTCATCTCCCGACCAACCTGATGCAGGATGTAACTAATTGCTGAACACTCCTGCTAGTAAGCTGTCCACCGTCACGCCTTCCTGCTCTAAGAGACAGTATGAGCTCAAACAGTGAGCCAAAACAAATTCTTCCTCTCATAAATTGCATGGTCAGGAAGTTGATCACAGCCATGAGCAAAGTTACATTCTCCCTGTGTCTATTGACTTTTCCCCTTCAGTTCTAAGCTTCTTTATTACAAGCACAGTTTCTGTGTTATGTGAAATGGAGAACTTTGGGGCACGCAAGTGCCAGTAGAATAATACCTCAAATAGTCTAAGAATGTACACCCCAAAAAGTACTATGGTCAGAAAAGTCAAAGATAAACTCTCAAAAGAATTTTGAGGAAAATATTTTGAAACATTAACAGTTCCTGAAACTGTCCACATCCAAAACATATCTTTTTTTTCTGGCAAGCTTTCTCTAGGGTTCCATTCTCTGAGTTAGCTCTGTAAATAACTATGTAAAGTTGTGGACTGCCAGGAAAAAAGCCTCTCATCCCTTAGTTTTATCCCACACAGACTATGCTTCTGAGTCTAATATTTACAATCACCTTACTGGATTGAGAGTGAATGTTCCATTATTTTCTCAAAACTTAGCTTTGCGTCTGTTACTTCTTGAGTATTTTACACACCATGATTGAAGTTATGAGTACCCTTTCCAGGAATAGAATTCTCTCAATAGATCAAAGAGTGGAGTGTAGACAATGCCCATCTTCAACCTAACTCTTGAAAGCACACTGGACTAGATATACACAGAAAGCAGCAATTAACTATGGGTGAATGAAGCTAAATTCACAATGAGAACAACAATATGACAAGGTTATATACTTTTAAATTGTACCGATGTGCAGGAACCTTCTTTATTTCCTGAACCGAACTGCTAAGGTAAGGTAAAGTTTGATTATAGCACTTTATAATCACAATTTAGTCAATTATAAAATGAATAAATTACCTCTTTACACCCTTCATATTTCTCTATAATACTGACAATCTGGGGCAAATCGGAGTATTTCTGACTGTCATGTATAGGTCAGCAGGATGATAAGACAAGACACATTTGCCACTTGTTAATGTTCATTAATGTACAAACACAAGGATATATCCTATCTAGAAAGGAAATAATGTGGGTGGTTGCACACATTGACATAGGAACTTTGTGTTCACATAGAAATGAGTAAGCAAGATGAATTCACATATTTGAAAAGAATGTGATAATGTTACTCTTTGAGAAACAGTGATGTAAATCCTCCTACAAAAATTCTTTAGCCAATTTATTTTAGCGTACTGTAGAAGAGAGATTATGCTATAACAACACAGATGCAAAGCAGCATGTCTTTATATAATTTTGGCAATGCTTTCAGTCTTGAACCTCATTACTATAGGCTTGATGTGAAAAGAACCTGCAGTTCTGCTCATGAGGCTGAAAAGCTGAGCTGTCTTCTCTACAGTTTTCAACATGATACCACCTGAAACATATTAGACATACTACACTATGTATGCCGGTGTTAAAAATTTTGCTATTATCCTAAACACTGAGTATTGAACTGCTCCTCCATGGAGACTTCATGCTTTCATGCATATGGACTCTAATTTTGACTTTATTCTCCACCGTACACCTGTCTTTAACCCTTTCTATGGGATTTGCAAACCACCTACTTATTAAAGTGTCTTCTCTAGATGTTAGGCCCTGTACAACATGTTCTCACTCCATCCCACTGAATAAGTTATCTATGATTGAGATGCCCCAGTTGATTGAGTACTGCTCATACTTTTTACCTCTGCTTCTTGTCATCCATCAACACATTTTGAATTAACTGGTTATGATGTACAGTATTTACAATTTGAGAATGTTCTGGTATTAGACATCACTTTGATGATGTTTAGCATGGCAAGGACAGTTCTTCTCCTACATTCCCTTCCCCTAAGAGCCTGCCATTGACTCCCCAGCTGATCACAGGGCTAGGTTTCTCAAGTATAAGTATCAAAAGGGAAAATGAGGACAATGGGTGCAAATTAGATGAAATGTATTTTAATTTGCTCTAAGGGCCTATTAAATTACTAAAATCATACAGATTTAATGAACATCTGTTAGAGCTACAGTGAAACATATTTCTATATTATATAAAAGTTTATGTATACAGAATCAACAGAAAATGGTTGTTCTTCAGTCCCCATTGAAATGGTATAATAGCTATTCGCTCTCCTATATGGAAGAATTTAACTGAAGTAGAAAGGCTTGATGGTCTAAAGACAACACAGCTAATAGTTTTATTTTTTAAAAAGATTTATTTAACTTTTTTTTTTCATAAATTAATTTTTTTTTCAATGCTGTTTATTCAGGAATATTGAACAATCCTCGGACCCCGGGGAAAGCCAGCCCACAGCTTAAATAGCCTCTGGGTAGCCAACCCAGGCATGCCATGGGGGCAATGCAGATAGGTCCACATACATGGAAGCAAGCCAGATCCTCGGCCTTAGCCAAATGTGGAGTTGTTCGTGACAGAGAGCACTCACCATCAGGAAGGTGGAAGGCGGAAACCAGCTCCATCTTTAAGGCATTTAACTTTTACAGTTATGTTAATATATGTTTATCTGTATCTGGGAGTGTGAGGGTAGGTGTCCATGGCATCTAGAGAAAGGTGTCTGGTCCTTTAAAGTTGGATTTACAAACAATTGTCACACACACATTGTGTGTGCTGGGAACTTACTGGCATCTCCTGAAAGAGCAGCATGGGGTCTTAGCCCCTGAGCTATCTCCAGCCCTCAATGATTTTAATTTTATATATTTAAATTCATATTTTATGTGATTAAGTATAGCTTTTCTAGTTATAGGTTTTCTGTCTATAATATTGACATTTATGTACTTAAGAATTTTATATATTTCAAAACATTCTTCCTCTCATGCACCTCATAGCACATGTAGTTCGTAGTAATGTCCGAGTCTTGCGGCACTCATATAGTGTGTCTCGTGAACACTTTTCCAAATAGCTCACCATAACTCCTTCTTAGTTGTCACAGTTCTCTCTGAGGAGGAAATGATAAGGGCACAAAGTAAAGGACATTTGAATTAATTTCCATAATACACCTAGCAATGGTCACAGTTGGCAATGAAGTCTAGTCAGCAGTGATGCCAGATCTAGAGTCTGAACTTTTGAGCAATGCTGTCATACTTGTCTACCCTAAATGAAGCTGCACTGCCACCTTGTCATCAGTGATAGCACCTGCAGAAATTCAGTCTGTCTGTCAACAGGGGTACCAG
The DNA here is from genome assembly GCF_030254825.1 of Meriones unguiculatus. NCBI lineage: Eukaryota > Metazoa > Chordata > Mammalia > Rodentia > Muridae > Meriones > Meriones unguiculatus. The sequence goes on from NC_083356.1 coordinate 46,130,048, forward strand.
TGATGCTTCTCCCACCCCACGCACATCCTGCTACCTTCTAACCACACAATCCTGGGAGCTGTCGGCTTGGGCCAGCAGGCTAGAAGCTTGCTTTTCTAGCAAATGCGCCAGTTCCTGGAGCTGCAGTATTTTCACTGGAAAAACAACAGTAAAAATTCCCAGTTTTTATATTTCTCATAGTTTAGGAATGAAATCAGGAAGAAGGGGCAAAGGCTTTTATAAAGCACAGAACAAGTTGTGCTTGTACAGTTTCAGTTATGCGTGGTGATGCACACCTGCCACTCAGCATCTAAGAGGCTAAGGCAGAAAGATGGGGAATTCAAGGAGAGCCTCGGTGCTTATATACCAACATTCTCCCTTGAAAGAAAAACAGAAAAAAAAGGCACACATTTTCATGTAGTGCTAATTAAATATGTAATGTCCTAAGAAGTTCTTTCAGGCAAGGCTACAGGATGGATCCTATTCCTTCAAACTGCCATCTACTCTAAAAGCATCCTTCAAAGTGAGATGAGTTTCTGAGAGAATGATTGTTAACATTATAACATTTATAATAGAAATGATACCATTTGCCATATGCTTAAAATATCCAGACTTCAGGGACTCAGAGCATTTGCAAACATGGATCCAACAGGAGCCGCCCTAGGCTGTGTTTGGTCTTGGCTGCCTCTCTCTTCTCTCAGCCCTTTCTGGGTATTCCAATTCTCTGAGATCTGGGCTGGCATTTGGTGTGGTGCCCTGATTTGTAATTGTATTAAACTGGTCAGTCTTCAAAATACCCTATGTCACATTCTCAATACTCATTTCATAGCTCATTTCATAACCTGATAAATGTCAAAGATTTAACAAATTGCCCCTATTGAGCTGAACTGAATAAGGCATTCGTGGGAAACCCAACTTTAATGTCATCATTTCCTAATGACACCTGGCACAATTAGAACTTTCAGAACTTTCCCCAGACATGGGAATGGAAAGTCCACAATCTGGCCTACAGATGCTTATAGGTCTTAAAATCTAGTTTAGATATTGATTAATGGTCCACATTTTAAAATATGGAGTTATAAAGTTCTGGACACCCGACTTTGGCTCAAATGTCAGGACCCTGGCTTGCAGCGATTCTGGGTCTTGTGTGGCAATGACAGCAGTGGCCAAGAAATAGCTGGCTCCCTTAAAGAGCAGGCTGTGCTTAGCAGATCAGGGGCCTCACCCCTTCCAGTTCATCTATTTATGTCATCTCTCTGGACTCTGTAAGACGTGGGTTTGCGACTCTTGGTGCATTCACAGAACTCATGCCAGTAAATCTCATCTCACAACCAGTTAGTCCTGGGCGCAGTCATGAACAGATGGTTTAAGGCGAACATATGTTGTTGATCTGTTTCTCTTGTTCCATTAACTGTTTTGCCAGCATTTTAAACAATCTAATCATGTGTCACAACCGGTAAGGAGAGGCATCAGTTTATAAGAAGAGAAGCTAGAGTTTTGTTCAACTGTTTATTTTCAAATGCCAGATGAAAGCTGCTTTGAGGTTTGATCTGCAGCTCAAGGAACACTGTTGCCAACTCAGAAAATGAGGATTTTATAGACATTCCAAATGCTGTGCCTGACATATCTCTATCATGTCAAAATAACAGGAAGGTCATCTCCAACCACATTAATTTACAGAGAGGGAAAGGTCTCCAATAAAATTCCTCAATGAGTGACATAAGAGGAAGGGGACCTGGAGAGGGTAGAACTTTAATGCTTTTAGAGTTTTCTGAAGGCTTTAACCCTTTCCCCCTCATTCTTTATGCTGAATGTAAGGAATGTCTGTATGAATACATTTATGAAAATGAAGTCATTAATAGCTAGGGGCATTTTAACAGAAGGACGATACTATGTACTGTTTAGTCTCAACTCCATCCTTTTCCCTTTTGAATTCTGGAGTTTTTCTTCCATCAAGTGAGAGGGTTAAGTAGAGATGTGAGAGGAAGATCCCCAAGAATGGCCCAAGTAAACATCGTGTACAAAAATTTCACACTTGACACAGAAGATAGTGGAGGTAAGGCCCTTATACCATCTTAGAAAGTGTGGTGTAAATTAGGGAAGCAAAGATGGATAACAGTAACTTTTAGGAGGCCTAGGAAAAGAGGGACTGCATAACATGAGGGAAGTCATCTTTTCTTGACAAACTCGCAGACGAAATACATGGTAAGGTGGCACTCTGTGTCATTCCACCTGCCTGAGCTCAGCATCTCCACACAGTCCTCATGGCCATAGGGGTCACTAGGCTCCCCCTCCTTCCAGTTGCTGTAGTTCTGCAATGGAGTGTTGTCTGTGAACACATACTGCCCCTCCCTCTCAAGGTCGTTAACCCCAATGAACACTCTGAAGAAACCACTCTTGGCGACGTAGTCAGCAATAAGGGTGTTAACGACTTCATCCTTTGGCATGGCCAGCATCCCTCCCCGGATCCTGCAGTGGGTCAGCGATTCCCTGTAGTTCTTCTCCTCCTGCACGATGTAGTAAAATTTCTCTTCAGTTTCCCGGATCCCTGCTATGACTGTAGGGTAGGGAGGAAGAATATCATGATATGTCTCAATACATACCAATATAATATGATCAGATTTCTATGTAGTCACTCAACAGCCAAGAGCTGTTTTGCAAGGTCATAATGAGATAGTTACTCATTTAATTTCTTCAGTGCCTTTCTGTTTATCAGGTAAGAAACGGAAGTCTACCATTTGCTCTCCCTCTCCTTCCCCCTCAGCTTCCCACACATCTGTCCAATAGCAGACCTGGTAACAAGGCCCAGTTAACATGAGTTGCTCCCTGGAGCAGCTCACCATTTTTGTATCAGATAATGAGGCCCCCTTTCTTTCACATCCACACCATTGGGAAGACTCTGCTCATCTTTTTGATGACAGCGAAAATGAATTTTCCCATATGAAGCTTTTCCAATGCCTTTTACTGGACATGGAATCTTCTATGTTCCCATTGTCCCTTCTAGTCTGCATTTATATCACCTAGCAATCCCATTCTGATTGCTTGTGTATATCTTCCCTTGAACTGAATGTCAGTGTTAATGTCTGACAACTCTTCAACCTGGTGCTTAGAACATTCCAAGAAATGCCAACTGCCTATCAAAAACAAATTCAATGAACAATATGGGAATAATAAATAAGTTTGGCTACTTCAGGACAAGTTTCTGGACTATGGACACGTGCAACAATTGAGATTATCCATACAGCTGTAGGGGAAACTTAGCTACTGACTGAGTTTCATGATACAACTAGATATGAAAAATCTTTTTATTTATGATTATTTGTGTATATCTCTCTCTGTATAGGCCATGGTATGTTAGGGTGCCCACAGAAATCAGAAAATGGTGTCAGATCCTCTGGAAGTGGAATTACAGGCAGTACATGCATGCTCAGAACTGAACTGGAATCCTCTGAAGGGGCATTCCAAACTCTCAACTGCTGAGCCATCTCTCCACCCCCACGCTTACAACTAGAACTTAAAACCAATTAAGTTGCTTAGTTAAGCTTTGGTATTTCCTATGCCTCTATCATTACACAGTAACTCTGAACACAAGATGGCATTTGTTTGCCTCCGGTAATGAGTAACACATACATCTGTGTTACACTAGTATCACACTTAAGTGAAAGTTCAGGTAGACGAAATCAGCCATAATAGTCCCTGCATCAGTTCCTTCAGTAAAACTGTCTTAGCAAAGCCCTTTCCAAGTTGAGATTTTTCTACTCATTAATGTGGGAAAATGAACAAAGGGCAAGAAAATTTTTTAATAGCTGAACAACTTAAAGAAACACATAAGACCTATATTGAATGTGTTATTGGAAGAGGAGTCAGGAAAACCCTATTTTACTATTGGTGTGTAAGGGCATTCTATCAGCTGTTGTAACATAATACAATGAAAAACATTAAATGCTATATTGTTCATAAAACCCTAAATGCTGTATTGTACATAGTTATGTGCTATCCCAAGTAGTCAAGGAAGTAACCATTGCTACTATCATATTTTCAGAGTGGCTGTTTCTGTTTGACCCTTGACTCCCTCTATTCTCTTGGCTCAGCTTGCCCAACTCTTCTTTTCTCTCCTTCTGCTTAATGGATCAACCTGACTCCATATTAAGATTAAAAAAGCCACCTTGTTACAAGGTCAAAATAAGTTCATTCCTGTTTCTGTAAAAGTTGAATTTGATCAGGTCTTGACCCATTTTCTGGAATTTTACATGTTCCCCACATTAACTCTTGACTCCTTCCCTGATAAGATGCTCTGAAAAATAATTGTGAAAAGTTCTCCTAACTTCCTAAACAAACAGAAACTCTTGGAAACCGCCTAGTCTTGCAGTTTTGTGGACTACATAAGCCCTACTTTTTCTTATGTTCGATCCTTTTTTCTCAAACCCTTTTAGGGAGATAACTTTGTCTGACAGAAAAAAAAAAAAAACAAAAACAAAAAACAAAAAACAACTTGCCTAATTTGCCTAAAGAATTTGGGTAATGGTCTCTACTCCCATTTGGTGGGATTAACACCTACTTTTAACAAAGTCCCCTTTCCTACTGACACACCACACGCTTATGATTGAATCTGTGTGATGAAATTTAAAAAAATTTGAAATCCGAGATGATAATCAGTATTTGAGAGGTTTTTGATACTTTGACCCAAGGCATTTCTTGCTAAGAAATGTAGTGTTGAAAGACCAGATCAATAGATACGAGCCATGGCAAAGAGGTAACTGTTTACCATTCTTGATGAATTTCATTGATGTCTTAAGACGAGCAACACTAAGATCCAGCTGTCCAACCACTTTCCTGTATCTCCCGCAGTCACAGATGGTACCTTATAAATGACAAAACGAGAGTTCTTGGTGAAGCACACAGAGACCGGTTGGAGCAGACCATTTCTCTCTTTTCAGTACTTTCTATCATTTTTCTACCTTGGTCACATCTCTCTATGAACTGAGATATATTTAACTTTTCATTTAAAACAAAGGTTTCAAATTTCTTTTATCTTAAAAAATAAAGCATCTTTTAGAAATGTTTGAAATTAATTATAGCCAGAATCTCGAAACAACCTAGATATTCCTCAAAGAACAGATAAAGAAACTGTGGTGGTACATTTACACAATAGAATACTACTCAGCTATTAAAAACATGGAAATTTTGATGTGCTGGAGGGTGTTGGTAGGGGTTGTTACTCCTGTTCTGAGGAGTAGGGGAGAGGGTATGGGAGAAGAGACAGGAAGAGATGGGACGGGAGGAGAGGAGGGAGGGGGCTAAGATCAGGATGTCGTATGATCAGGATGTCATATTTATTTATGTGAATAAATAAGTAAATAAATAAACAACAAAACAAAAAACAGCTCTAAATGAGAGTTTTACAAAGAATGAATGAGACGAACCGCTGCACAGACATCGTGAGCCATTTGGCATTTTTGTCGAGTATAGAAATGGCCTGCTCAATTTCAAAAGAAACTTTTTACAGCTTCCTTAAAATGTATTTGCAGCCAGGCCTCTCTTCTCTTACTGCATTATTCACAAGCTTACGCAGCTCTCCCAAGATAGAAGAAGCTTCTCGTGATTAAATCACATGTTAACTCTGATTATCCATATAAAGTACAGCTGTCAAGTTTCAAAGACTATGTTTAAACCTTGTGAATATATGCAGTTTAAATTTTATAAGGCAGCTGTCCGGTTTATGGGTTAACTATTATTTTAATTCGTTATGCAGTTCCCTTTGCTCACCCAGCTTTCTAACTGCCTCCTGTTGTAGTGAGGAGAAGCAGCATCAAAGAAAATCGTGGTAAATTCAAATGACTCTTTTATTTCTGTTTAGTGGTGGATTCCGACAGTTTTCCATTTCTCTACTGCTCGGCAGTATGAAAAGTTAAACTGATTTTATTAGGCAAATGGAAAAATACCCTGTGCTTTAACTGATCCATGTACACAGATAAGCACAGGGACTATAAGGCAATTCTTTGAATGAGTCTTCACTAAATCACTGTGAATAGAAACAGCTGGAATTTTCCCCCTAACAGCCTACTTGCTTCCTCATATCAAACATTAGAAACAGAGTTCTATGAAGACTCCCATAGCTCATGCAGGACAGACTCTGTAGCCAGGTGACCTTAAAGGATCAGCAATGGGGGCCAGTGTGTGGCTCAGATATTCTGGACCAAAGGCATGGCTATGGATACATATTCTGGTGTGGACTTTCCTCTCAGTTCCAGCTCTCCTCCCTGATATGCTGGGCTTGCTTCTCACAATGAGCATTGCAGTGATGGAATGTGCCCTCGCTTCTTCCCCCAGGGCTTGGAAAGTCACCAGCGTGCAGACAGGAAAGTTCTCTTCCTCTCTGTCTTCTATCCCAGAGATATAAAGTTGAATGCATAGAAAGAGATTCTGTTTTCTTCAAAAAGAAAAGTGGAGTTTTGAGCTGGAAAGGTAGAGTAGTGTTAGACATCAATGGAAACACAGTGAGCATATCATTCATACCTGCCTTGCCTTTTTCTCCAGGAATCCCAAGTAGACCCTTTTCCCCTTTGTCACCTAAATAGAACAGAAAAAAAAGCACAATAAATAAATAAACAAACACTAGTGAGTTGTTTGAAGCTGACAACATCCTGTACTTCTAAAACCAGAGAAAACAGCTTCCAAATTTTTATTTTCATTATCTCAAACTAATATCCAGTGGCATTTTACAAACTCATTTGCTTTGGGTTGTTCACAGGCTTAATCAATCAGATGAGCCACAATTTATTTAAATTGATCATTGAAATTCTGCAGGATGTATAAAGAATATTAGAACTTACGGTACTTGTCTCACTGATAATACGGCCTTTGCATTAACAACAAGGCCAATACAATGTGCAGCATGATTTTAATTTAAGAAACACAATTGCTTTGCAAATTTGCATCTGCTAGTTAACATGCTAACCTGCCTGCAGTTACTATTTTTCAGGTCATTGTATGTGGCTTTGACCTTGGCTTCTTTAAAAGAAAGAAAGAAATAAATGCACAGATGAGTTCAACAAATATTTACTTTCTGCAGTCATAACCGCTAGGTTCTTGGAGAAAATATACAGAAAGACAAGATTAAACTTTAGACTTCAAAGCATTTCCAGTTTTTAGAAAAGAAATGACACATGCAAATATCTGCTCTGCAGAGTCTTATCACAGTAGACTGAAATGTCAACCTCAGTAATTTTTCTTTCTGTTCTTCTTTCCATGGAGCCATTATCTTACTCAGTCAGAAGGCTCCAAAAAATAATTCTCAAAGAGGCAGGGTCTTTGAAACAGAGGGAAAGAAACAAAAAAAAATAATAATGCTTTTTTTTTAAAACTTCAAAATAACTCCTGAAGCCCACATCAGACACAATAATTGAAAGGGAAAGCTTTTGATTTACAAGACAAAATGTTTGGCTGAAGTACTTGAGGATCAAAAGAGAAGAAATTGAGAGGAGTGAAATGAAGTTTCATGCTTTAAAGGTGATCTGGCAGTATAAAAGAAAATATGAAGGATATAAACAGGCTGAAGGTCACCCAGGCTGAAGGGGTAGGAGGACTACTCCTATCTGGATTAGAACTAAGGAAAGGCAGGAAGTTGTATAATTCTATAGTTTTGGTTTGATGTCACCTTCCCCCAATCAAGGCCATTGTAGAGCTTCTAGGGTCCCTTGCGTCATTTGCTCTGAGGGTGTCATTCATTATTTTTTTTTCATTTAATTATCTGTATTTAATTTTATAGTCATTAACAAGTAATCTTTTGGTATATTCTACAGAAAAAAATATAGGAATATTAGAAAGTAGATGAGTCACTGATAGTCTTAGTTGTGATGCCTGTTTGTTTCTACCTTTTTTCTTCTTTAAAATCCAACTGTATTTATTGATTTGGAAACAAGAAGCGTTCTGTAAATAAGCTTTTAGATAACATAAGAGGCAGAGAAATGTGGTATAGGAAAAAATTGGTTGTTACCATAGTGGTCAAAAAATAATTTAAAAAAAAATAGAAGAAAGCAGGTTGAACGGAGCTATGCCTAACACGAAATTTTTCTGGGTAAGTATGTAAAATGGAATGATAACTGAAGGCTAGATGGGTAGACTGGATTTGAGAAAAGGCTGGGAGTAGGTTGGTTCCGTGTTTTAATGACTGTCCTCAAGTTCTTTGATGGATATGCTTGACTCAGTCCCAGGTATGCAGATGGTCAGTACAGCCGGAAAGAAGTGGGAAGGTTCCAATGAAACATTTCATTTCCTATGGTTCTAAAATTCCTTGATAAAGAACTTGGTGAGAAAAGGGAAGAGGAGGAATGTTAATGTCAAAACTACAACAGCAATTTTAAAGCTATGTTTGTAAATGCCAAAAAAAAAAAAAAAAAGTTGAACAGCTGTGTCTGCCTTTGGAACTGACACAGCCAGCTCCCAGGGGGAGCTTCCCAGAGAAAGTGGCCCAGCACAACTAAAGGTTTACCAAGTAATCAACTTCAAAGAAGTTACCTTAAGAACTATAGTTTGTCTCTTACAGACGAGCAAAATGAAACAAAATCTTCTCAATTATCCTTTCAAGTATTATATTTAAAAAATGTATTCTGAGTTATCCTTGAGTTTTCAGAGGCACCAGATCAGGCTGTCATGAAAGTCAGAATGAACCAAGAAATATTAGATGCACACAGGAGAGTCTATACACCGAAGGATCTGAAAAATCCTAAATCTCTTCCAAAGAAAACACATTTATATGCCATAACATGGGTGTATAATTTTCCAAAGGACTAATTGAGCAAGTTTGTTTTCATTCTCCAAAGCTAAGAGTCTTCCTCAGTGGAGTGGTGTCATTCATTATTATCACCACTGTCTGCTGAGTGCTTCTCACTAAGAGATTTTCTTAATGAAGAAAGTATGTTTAATGTTTAATGGGATCCCATGGATTTCTCACACCTTTGTAAATCTATCTGTGTGGACACTTTCTTTAGAGTAATGTCAGCCATTCAGGTGCTTGGCTACCAGAAGGAAAAGAAAGAGCCCCTTGAAAGCAGAAGCCTCAAAACTTGTACTTGGATGATCACATGACAAATCAAGCCTGGGAAAGATCCTTCTAACAAAGATGATTAACCTAAGAGGGAGTCAGAAAAGTTGGAACCGTAGTAGTTAAGCCTGCCTACCAAGAACTTCAGCAGTATCAGATAGAAGGGTATGGACAGCATAGAGGTAGTGAGGAAAAAAAAACTGCCTTGCTGAGGAAGATTGCTCACATCTTAGTTGTCCCCTGAAGACTCTTTATTTCCTCTTACTGTAACCTACGGTAAGTTACAGTAAGAATATGTTAGTAGAAGGAAGGGGACATGCATTTACTAAATATAGATAGGTTGCCAAACATTCTTCATGCTTCACTCATGGCATTAAATCTTTATTTTACAACCAAAGGGACTTGAGTTCACAGAGACAAATTACATGCTCAATAGTTTGAGTGGTAGTGTTGGTATGCAAATCCAACCATTTCTGATTCCCCTGTTTATAATGCCTTGCAGATGAGTTGGCTGATGACCTAATGAAGCAAAATAAAGCAAAAATGTTATCAAAGTGAAGTAAGCCAGGTACAAAAAGACGGAAACCCCATGATCCTACTCATATATGGCACTGAAAACAACAACAACAACAAGAAAAACTCACTCCTGTAGATACAGACAGTATCATAATGGTTAGCAGATGCTAGAGAGGGTAGGATCTGGAGAAGCTGGAAAAGGCTGCTCCAGAGGAATAAAGTTAGAATTAGTAGGAGAAAGCCCTGGTGTTCTGTTGCACTGCAGGGGATTATTGTAGGTAGTAATGTATTCCTACTTCCAAATAGCTAGGGGAGATCTTAACTATTTCAGTGCAAAAAAGAAGTAAGTGTTTAAGGGGTAGGTATGTCAACTTCATTGGATCGTTTCATGATGTGCATATGCATCAAAATATTATAGCCTACCCACGAGTCTGATAATGAAGTCAGGTAAGAATCCCTTCACAATAGCCACAAATGACATAAAGTACCTTGGTGTAACCCTAACCAAGCAAGTCAAAGACTTGTATGAAAAAAATTCAGGTCTCTGAAGAAATAATTAGAAGAAGATATCAGAAGATGGAAAGATCACTCATGCTCATGGCTTGGCAGGATTAACATAGTAAAAATGGCCATTTTACCAAAAGCAATCTACAGATTCAATGCAATTCCCATCAAATTACCAACACAATTCTTTACAGACCTGGAAAGAAAAATTCTCAACTTCATATGGAATAACAAGAAACCCAGAATTGCTAAAACAATCCTCTACAATAAAAGATCTTCTGGAGGTATCTCCATCCCTGATCTTAAGTTGTACTATAGAGCAACAGTAATAAAGAATGCATGGTACTGGCATAGAAACAGAATGGTGGATCAATGGAACCGAACTGAAGACCCAGAAATAAACCCACACACTTATGGACACCTGATCTTTGACAAAGATGCCAAAAACGTACAATGGAAAAAAAGATAGCATCTTCAACAAATGGTGCTGGTCTAACTGGATGTAGAAAAATGCAAATAGATCCATACTCATCACCCTGCACAAAACTAAAGTCTAAGTGGATCAGAGAACTCAACATAAAACAAGACACATTAAATTGGTTAGAAGAAAAAGTGGGGAAGACCCTAGAATTCATTGGTACAGGAGACAATTTCCTGAACAGAACACCAACAGCCCAGGCTCTAAGAGCAACAATCAATAAATGGGACCTCATGAAACTGAAAAGCTTCTGTAAAGCAAAGGACACCATCATCAAAACAAAACGACTGCCTACAGATTGGGAAAGAATTTTCCCCAACCCTTTTTCTGACAGAGGGCTAATATCCAGTATATATAAAGAACTAATGAAGTTGAAAAGCAGCAAACCAAGTAATCCAATTAAAAAATGGGGAACAGAGTATTCTCAATAGAGGAAAATCAAATGACAGAGAAACATTTAAAGAAATGTTCGACGTCCTTAGTCATGAGGGAAATGCAAATCAAAATGACCCTAAGATTTCACCTTATACCCATCAGAATGGCCAAGATGAAAAACTCAAGTGACAACACATGCTGGAAAGGCTGTGGAGAAAGGGGAAACCCTCCTCCACTGCTGGTGGGAATGTAAACTTGTACAACCACTCTGGAAATCAATCTGACGCTTTCTCAGACAACTAGGAATAGCGCTTCCTCAAGATCGAGCCATACCACTCCTAGGCACATATCCAAAAGAGGCTCAAGTACGCAATAAGGACATTTGCTCAACCATGTTTGTAGCAGGTTTATTTGTAATAGCCAGAAGCTGGAAACAGCCCAGATGCTCCTCAACTGAAGAATGGATGCAGAAATTATGGTACATCTATACAATGAAATATTACTCAGCAATGAAAAATAAGGAAATCATGAAATTTGCAGATAAATGGTGGGACCTGGAAAGGATCATCCTGAGTCAGCTGTCCCAGAGGCAGAAAGACATACACGGTATATATTCATATATATACGATAAACCTACTAAAATCTGTACATCGAAAGAAACTAATCAAGAGAGAGGACCCTGACTAAAATGTGCAATCCTCATCCTAAAAGGGAAAGCAGAAGGACATCAGAAGAAGAAAACAGGAAACAAGCTAGAAACCTGCCACAGAGGGCCTCTGAAAGGCTCTGACCTGCAAACTATCAAAGCAGATGCTGAGACTTATGGCCAACTGTTGGGCAGAGTGCATGGAATCTTATGTAAGAAGTGGGAAATAGTAAGATCTGGAGAGGACAGGAACTCCACAAGGAGAGCAACAGAACCAGAAATTTGAACACAGGGGTCCTCCCAGAGACTCACACTTCAACCAATTTCCATGCATGGAGATAACCTAGAACCCCTGCACAGATGTAGCCCATGGCAGTTTAGTGTCCAAGTGGGTTACATAGTAATGGGGAGAGGGACTGCCTCTGACATAATCTGATTGTCCTGCTCTTTGATCACCTCCCCCTGAGGGGAGAGCAGCCTTATCAGGCCACAGAAGATGACAATGCAGCCACTCTTGATGTGATCTGATAGACAAATTCAGAAGGAAGGAGAGAAGGACCTCCCCTATCAGTGGACTTGAGGAGGGGCATGCATGAAGAAGGGGGAGGGAGGGTGGGATCGGGAGGGGAGGAGGGAGGGGCTTATAGGGGGATACAAAGTGAATAAAGTGTAATTAATAGAAAAAAATAAATAAATTTGAAAAATTAGGAAAAACATTTGCAGGAATTGTTTTAAATGACCTTGCAAAAGAAAAGATAAATTGCTATAGTCAATTGTTAAATAATATATAAACCAGAATCAAGGAGTGCTTTGGTATCTGAGACTATGCAATATAATTAAATAGTTATCAAGAATTATACAGTAATGAATAAATTCTTGCCTAAGGGAAAAAAATAAAACAAGAAAATTTCTGAAGGAAACAGAAATCTTTGCCATAAAAACTTACTTACATATCATAAATATGTATTCAGAAGATCCAAAGGCACCATCAGTTAGTCCAATAGCTATTCTATGAATGTGGGTTTAATGTTTTATTTTCTTATAATTTATATTTTGATTGCACTTAAATCTCTTTCAAATTGGTATGGATTGAACACGGATTCTAATTCCATTAAAATACCTATTCTGAGTAAGTCTCATAACAGACATAAAATAAATACAGATAACAATAATCTCCCTTACTGGCAGTTTCAATGTCTGGAATTGTAGTTCCTCATGATCATCCATAGTCCAAAATTATTAAATAGAAACTCCAGAAATAAACAATTAATGAGCTTTAAATTACATATAATTTGAGTAACATTTAAAAAGTCTCATTTTAGCTTCCTGGAAAATGAATCATCCACTTGCATTATGTCCACTTTATAAATATTACCTTCATACCCATTAGTTAATTGTTATCTCAGTTATCAGAAGGATTGCCACATTAATATGTTCTAAAATAACACTTATGTAGTATCATGATCTTGAGTTACAATGCCTGTGTATTTGGCTCTTTTAGCTCATGGTTTACATCACATCATCACACATCTTCACAAGAAAGGAGTACATGGTGCCATAAAATATTTTGAGAGAGAGAAAAAAAAAGTGAGACCTCATTCTCAAAACTTTTTCCATAATGTATTGCAATATGGTTACTCATTTAAATTAGTGTTTTAATCTCTTATTTTCCATGATTTACAAATAAAATTCATAATAAGAAGTATGAATTGGGAACAAATTTATAGTAAATAAAGGCTCTGCTTTACTATCTGTAGCTTTGGCATCCATCGCAAATCTTGGATATTTCTGCCAGGAATAAGAAAGGTCTGTATTTACTTTGGAAGAGTGACGGGCTTTTAAGGAAATAAAAACACACAAGAGAACAAGGATATTGACATCATGATGTACTAATATTTCAACATAAACTGAAAGCTTGCTAGGTGGTCAGAAAAGGAAAAGACCCTTGTGAATCACAGCAGAAAAGGCTACATGGTGAGCCCCAGCCTGACCTGATGTTTGTGGGATTTTTGTGGCTTCTTGAATTGATATGTGGCTTCTCTGTTGAGAAGCCATATGTATGCACTGTGGTTACTTTTCAGTGTGTTGACATGGAGCTCTTTCATTTTGTGAGAAGTTGGAAGACAAAGCTGTGAAACTGAGTGTCCGTGGGTTCCAATTCTGTACTCACTGCTGTGTGGACTGGCTGTTGAATTTCCTTAAGTCTGTCCCATTTACATCTTAAAGGGGAATAATGGTACCTGAAATGATGAATTCATTAGGGAAGCATATGAAGTAATCTCATCTCATAATGGAATTAGCACTGGCCTCCTCTCAGAGGCTGTTGAGCCAACCTGAGCCACGGGTCAGAACAAAGCACTGCAGAATGTGTCCTTAGCTTGTTTCCTGAGGATTTATCTTACCCAAACTAATTATGATTTCAAGTCACCCACAAAGCCTTATTTGGACCTGTGAGTGGGAATATGTTTATAATAAGTGTCTGCAGTAAAGAATGAGAGGTCACATTCAGAGGGACAAAAGAAACCAGAATGCTTTCAGTATTAAAGGATTATTGTCCTTAAGTAAAAACATTTGTTTTGCTATGAGATTGGATTTACCTATACTAAATCATTCTTATTTCTTATTCCTAAAATGAAATATTGACATCTGGAAAGCTACCTTAACCTCACAGGTGACAGCATTAAGGTCAACGTAGAGAGAAAGTTGGAATTAATCCAAGCCAGTGGAAAACTTAGGAGAGCCATGGCAAAATGAGGACAATAAATTTCCAAGTACTGATTAAAAATAAAATTAATCTGGGTGAGCCAAAACAATGCATCTCCATTTTTCTTAAGACATGCTCATAAATTTTGATGATACATCTCTAGATGGGAAGGAAATCTCAGCAGCTAATGGTGGAATTAACAGTGCAGAGAAGTGGTACTTAAAAGAAAATAGTAAAAAAAAAAAAAAAAGAAATAGTATGTTTTCTCATTCAATACATGTATGTATGCATGCCTGTGAATATCTATGCATAGCTAAAGGTGTGTGTGTGTTTCTGTGTATGAAACTCGGAGCTTGTGCTAAGCAAGCTCGCTACTCCTCAGCTAGGTCCAGAGCTATACCTGCATTCTTAGTACAACAAATGATTAGAAAGTTTTTACTGTGTTATAGGCATAAAGGCAAAAGTATAGTTCTCAGGTAGTTTATATATAGTACACACACAAATGCACACACATGCACACACACATTTTGTGTGTGTGTGCATGTGTATCTATGTGTGAGCATGGTGCATGTACACCTGCTTGTGAGGGTATACATGCCTGTGCATGTGTGTGCTTGTAGAAGCCGGAGGAGGACATTGAGTGTCCTGTTCTACCATTCTTTGCCTTGTTTCTTTCAGACTGGGTCTCTCACTAGACCTGCAACTTTGCTGGTGACCGGCACCTCTCAGTGATCTTCCTTCCCCTTCCCATGACTACGATGCTGGGGTTACAGGTGCCAGTTGCCACACCATCTTTTAAAATTGTTTTTCAGAATTAGAACCCAGTCCTTGGCTTAATTAGCCAGGACTCTTACCCCATAGCCTCGTGTGTTTGGATGCTTGTCATTTAGAGAGTGGCACTATTAGGAGGTTTGTCTTGTTGGAGCAGGTGTAACCGGTCATGTTGGAGGAACTGTGTCACTGTGGGGGTGGGCTCCGAGGTCTCAGCAGGCTTCCTGCTGCCTGTAGGTCAGGATATGGAACTCTCAGCTCCTGCTCCAGCACCGATGTCTGCCAGGAATGTTTCCCACCGTGATGATAATGGACTAAACCTTTGACACTGTAAGCCAGCCCCAATTCAATGTTTTCCCTATAAGAGTTGCCATGGTCATGGTGTCTCTTCACAGAAAAAGAAACCCTAACAAGACACCGCCAGAAAGGGGCAGATAGGAAAATCAGGCATAGCTCGAGCACAGCGATCAAGATGTACTCTGCGTGCTGAAGTTTATTTAACCCAACATATACAAATTTAATTATGCAACATTTGTGCAAGTCCGTCCACTTTGGGGCTTTGCCAGTCGTACCAAGGATTTGCCACTCCTCCTTTTCTCTGTCATGTACTACTAAGTTTCTTAAATTGTGACTTGTGACCACGTTTTGGGGTTGCTTAAGTAAACGTAGGTGTCAAGGAAAACGTAGCGACGGTATAAGTGTTCTGAAAATGCCAAGAGCAAAAGCCAATTCAAAATTACAGATTGACGCTATGTCTCTGAGGTGTTTGCGGCAGTGCCCACGCAAGCTGCGTCCTGTGACTTCATTGCAGCCTTGGTTCTGAGCATAGCGTGTGCCGTCATACCACAACATGGCTGAACACCGTCTGAAATACCTGGGTTCAGACTTGAGATGACTGTATGTCATGGGTTTTAGCTTTTTTATTGTATATACATAAACACGGGTGTTCAGGTACGGAAAACAAAGACCACACCTTTCGATTGTCATTCCTTAGCGGGAAAATATCAGTTCAGTGTAGCGTTTGATTGTATGGTGTTAGAAAGTTTGATGTTTAAAATTGCTGTTTGACTTTCACAAAAATATCATTGAGTGAACTTTGGCCTGAGGTTTGGACAAAATTCCAAACAATTTCTGAAATGATTCTAGACATACTTCTGCCATTTGTTCCTAATATTTATGCAAATCAAATCAGCAAAGACCATTACCCACAAAACCAACTCACTGGTTCAATTGTTATTTTAAACATGAATATTCAGCTAGCCCAGTACTGTTTAGTGATAGGCTACTGATTTTCCGTTGAAAACACTATCAACCTTATATAAAACAAGGCTGGGTGTTTTTGGATTCTATTCATTTCCATTGATTTATTTCAATATTATCTTAATACTATAATTTCATGATAAATATTTAAATTTAGCAATGCTGTTTTTATATTACAAGAGTATCTTGATATCCTTAGTACTTCTCATTTAAACATAAATTTTGCTTTGGCTTTCTGATTTTCAAGAGAATATGTTTTGAATTTTGATCAAAATGATATTGAATACAAGGAACTTGTTGGGAGGCACAGGCATATAAATAATATAGAGTTTCATTATCTGTATGAC
The DNA here is from genome assembly GCF_030254825.1 of Meriones unguiculatus. Classification (NCBI taxonomy): domain Eukaryota; kingdom Metazoa; phylum Chordata; class Mammalia; order Rodentia; family Muridae; genus Meriones; species Meriones unguiculatus. The sequence continues at coordinate 46,146,671 of NC_083356.1, forward strand.
TTTACTTCCATTTCCTCAGGGACGCTTTAATTTCATTACTGTGTTGTGTTTGGTATGGAAGGCTTCTATGAGTTCTATTAAATCTATTCCTAAGTACATGATAAGTTTGATGCTATGATAAATGGTATTATTTTAATTTCATTATTTGTTTGTAGAAATAGAATTGATTTTTGTTTATTTGGCACTCTCTATGAGTAGCTTCTCTGCAGCTTATTAGAATTTTCTGATCATGCAATAAATCATCTGCATGAAACAAACCTCAGTCTGTGTTCTACTTTTGTGATTTCTAGTTCTTTTTCTCGAATTCATGTTCTACTGGAAGCTCATAATGGCTGCTTAGAATTAGTGAAAGAGTGTGATGCTAACCTCATTACAATCTCAAGAGACATTCTCAGGTTTTTTTTTTTTTAAATTATTGAATGTGTTTTAAGTATACTTTTTGTTTATATTTCCTTTTTGATCAAGTACTTTCATGCATACTTAGTTTGCTGTGTTAAAAAGTATGCAGAAATTCAAAGAAATACTTTTCAGATTTTCTTTAATTATAACTAAAATATGGAGGTTTTCCCTGGGCCTCTGTTCTTTGGAAATCTTTCAGAATCAATTGAGTCTGAACAACTTTCTAGTCACACATCAGTACAGTACATGGGCCACTGTATATGAACTGGCGAATGTTCTATGGAGAATGAGAATGAGCAACTTAATTTCAGTGTGACTCCTGCTCTAAAGCATGGCTGCCATGCTCCTAATTATTTGGGCCATTCTCTGAATGGTATGTGTATATATATATATATATACACATATATGTATATATGTACAAATATGTATATATCTCTTTATATATATACATATATACCTAGCCTGTCATAATTTCCAGAAAGATTAACTTGATGTAGGCTACAACCTCTTGTCCTATTGCAAAAGTTTTCATTATTGATTCTATTAATGTGCCTCCATCATTGAGACTTGTTATTGATAAGATATTTGTGTTCTGATTATCATCAAGTTTGAGAACACATTCTGGTAAAATAGTTGTCATGTCTGCCTAAGATATCTGATTTGCAAACCTCCAAATTGTCCCAGCCCAATGTTTGTCAAGCATTTTTTTTTTCTTGTCTGTTTCTCCATATTTCTTTTGCTAATGCTCTGGGCAGTCAGAACTACTGTTTCTTGACTTGTAGCATCCTGCACCATAGGTGGTGGGGTTACTCTTGGAGGCCAATCCTATATTGTACTGGTTAGTAATAACTTAACTGTTTATGAGAGTAACTTCAAACTACATAAACATATCGCCTCAAGTCCAAACTAAATGTTTTTCTTCACTTAAGCCTGTCTCAGTTCACTTCCTGAATACTTGTGTCCACTCCCAAACCATCCAACACAAGAAGGATGATAGAGGGAATTTAGAGCTGGAGACAGTGGCCTTGTTATAGCAGTATCAACTTCAGGGTGAAAATGGCTTAGAAGTTGAAAAAGAAACATATATATATATATATATATATATATATATATATATATATATTTAAATATATTAATTTATTTATATGTGTGTGTGCTGTTGGAGAGGCAATCATTTTAAAAATGCATACAATCACTATTTCAGCTGATAGACAGAAAATGTCTTGGTTTCCAAAATTAACAAGACATATGGTTGTGTAAACCCATGATAAGTCTTCTCTCAGGGTTTTGGGAAGGGTCTGTACACATGGAAAGTTCTGAAGCCAATCCTTCCTAGCTTTTTGATAAAACCAGCAGACTCAGTCTACAGCAGCTGCCAGGACTGTGAAGAGCATGTGCAGCTTTCCCCACGTGTGAGGATTTCAGCCAGTAATTATACACGAGGATGCTCATCTGTGTCTCCAAATGCAGTTGAAGCAAACTCCTTAAGGCTCAAGGTGGAAAAGAGAGGGAAGGGCGACAAGAGGGAGTATAGAGCATCCAGACGGCGCTGGAGGCACCAGCCTCAGCTCATACTCCCCTCTGGAAAGCTGCCTATAGGAATCCAGTGCTAGAAATAGTCCTGTTCCCCTTACTTTGGAATACTACTTGGTTACTGAGCTGCCATAGGCCACATCCGAGCAGAAGTTCTAGGTAATATTCATAGATGGTTCTTGCTTGAGTGTCAGTCTCAGAAAAGACCCTGTGCCCGGATATATTTGGTCCTGGTAGAGCTCCTATCCTTTCCATATCATGACCCCCCCCCCCAGGGGAGGAGCAGTCCTGTTAGGCCACAGAGGAGGACTTGGCAGCCAGTCCTGAAGATACCTGATAAAACAGGGTCAAATGAAAGGGGAGGAGGTCCTCCCCAATCTGTGGACTTGGAAAGGGGTAGGGAGGAGACCAGGGAGGGAGTGTGGGGTTGGGGAGGGAATGACGGAGTGGGATACAGCTGGGACACAGAGTTAACAAAATGTAACTAAAAAGAAAAATAAAATTAAAAAAACAAAAAAACAAAAAAACAAAAACAAACAAACAAAAAAAAGAAATCCAGTGCTATACACCACAAGGCGGTTGACCAGTTATGCAAAGGCCCAAATGTTTACAAATGATGCATTCATCATAACGTAAAGCATTAATTATAATACATGGGCATTAAAATAATACTCATGACACTAAGCTTCTTCCAATTTGAATCTTTGTAAAAGTATTCTTTTCCTCAAATATCCTTTATCTGGTGAAAGGAAACATGTTGCCATTCCTTAAGACATATTTCAGTTTCTGCCCATCCCAATCTTGCCTTTCTTTCCTATTTGGTGCTGCTAGTGCTTGGGTTGTTCAGGATTATAATTCTTCTTGAGAAAAACCTTATCTTTCTGAATGATCTCTGAGTTGCTGGCAATGCATTTCAATTCTCCTTCAGCTTCAGATTTCCAACCAAATGGAACAATGCCTGTATATATAAATGAATTGCTGAATATGAGAACAATTCAGACTTGTTACCATTGTGAAGCTTTATGAGATGAGGACAGAAAAGGAGAGATTAGGTAATAAAAAGCAACTATCCGTTTTCTAATACTGAAGCTGCATTTAGAGCCAAATCTCTCCAAAAAGGTGGGCACTTCAGTTTACTATCTTGATAACAAATTATGGAGACAGTATTATAAATTTCTCTACTTTAGAATTGTCTACAGTGTGCTTTGTGAGTAATCATGGCAGTATTTAAATCATGATATCATTGGGTCCTAGCAAGAGTTATGAGCTAGCCATAGATTCAGGGAGAGAGTTCAATATAGAATCTACCAGAACTTTTTGCTTGATTCTGTTCTGAAATCTTGCTTAATTTTGTTCCATTTTATTTTTATTTTTTTACTCTGAACTATGAATATGTTACTTGTATTAGACTTAAGTTAGGGAGACAGAACAAATACCATTTAAAAGAAAGAAAAGCAATCATTTTAATGACATAAAACATTAAAAATGCATTCATCATGTGCTCCCTTGCTTTAATTAGCACTGGCAAATAACATGGCCAACTTACCCTTTTTGCCAATAGGACCAGACTTGCCAATATTGCCCTGGGCTCCCATATCACCCAGCTCTCCTTTAACTCCTAAAAAACAAAGCATGCCATTATTTTAACACAAGGCTTTTTCTTTCCTTAAAGGATGTGACTAACATGATCTTTAATTCAAAGAAAAAGCTATATATATATGCTATATATATATATATATATATATATATATATACGTGTGTGTGTGTGTATACATACATACATACATATTAGGTATTTTAGGTGTATAGGTAGAATATATATTAAGTAGAATATATATCTTATGTGTTGGAATCTTAGAATATTAGGTAGAACATATCGGGTAGTAATATTTGAGCATACTAGGTAGTAATATTCTCAGGTAGAATGTGTGTATATTAGGTAGTAATATCTGTATGTTTTAGGTATATTAGGTAGTAAATATACATACTTATATGTATTTTATATATAAATATAAAATATAATGTCAATATTATAATTATAAACAAGACTTATATATGTTTATAGAATATGTTACATATATAATCATATATTATATCAAATACCTAAGATATCTAATTGTGATAGTGTTTTCTCAGAAGTTAGCTGGCTCTGTGGGCATATCTGTAGAGGTTGTCTTGATTATGTTCATTGAGGTAGGAAGACTCATTCATTGTAGATGGTACCATTCCCTGGGTTTGGGTCTTAGACTATAAACACACGTAGAAAAGAAAAGAGTGCGCTGGGTACACACACACACACACACACACACACACACACACACACTCGCATATTTCGCTTTTTTCTGTTCCTGATTATGGATGTAATGTGATAAGATCCTTCAAGCAGCTGCTGTGGCTTCATGCTTATTATAGACAGTAACTTAGAACGGTGAACAAAAGCACTTTCCCCTTTAGCTTGCTTTTGTCAAGGTATTTTACTGTAGTATCCGGGAATGAACCCAAGATACTAATATGTATTCTATACTGAATATATTATCTTTAAACCGAGTTAGGACGTACCTATTAACTAAAATGTGAGTGATTCTGACAATTCTGGGCATGTGGGTATGACAATACTTTACTGTGGCAACATTCTCAAATGCCCACAGCAGAGGGCCTGTAAAATAAAGTATAGGTTAGTGGCAGAGTGGGGTTCTTGAGCTTTGTCTTAGACGTGTTCACCTCTAGATGTGTTTTGGGTTTTGATTTAGGATTGATTTCTCTTTCCACTTTCAAACAACATTTTATAGTTTTAACTACTTCTGAGCAGTAAGGAGAATATGTATCTATAAAACCGAGTGATGAAAGAGACATCTTAAGTTGTCTTGCTTTATGTCATGTTGCTTATTTTTGTCTTTAGAGGCAACGTCTCAGACTGTCGTCTAGACTGACCTGGAGTTCACAGTGTTTTCCAGGCTATCCTCTAATACAGCAGTTCTGCCCCAAGCCTCCTGGATACTGGGATTGCAGATATGCTTCACCACAGCTCACTTTCCTGTGGAGCTTGTAATCCTAAAACTAGTCATCAGGGTTCCCTACAATATTTTAAAGTCATTGCTTTAAAAAAACGATAATAAGGGATGGGTATGGCCTCACACACCTTTAATCCAGGAACCAGAGGCAGGCAGATCTCTATAAGAGGCTAGCCTAGTCTACATAGCAAATTTAAAACCAGTCAAGGCTCTATTATAAGACCTCCTATATAAAAAGCAAAAAAAAAAAAAAATCTTAAAATACAAAAACCATAAAAACAAAAACCAAACCAAACCAAAACCAAAACCAATACCTAACAATAAAACAGCAAAAGTGATCATATAAACACATTTACTAGTTACAAATCTTTGTCTTGTGAGACTAACTTTGCAACTGATCTAAGAACTTTGATAATGAACTTTAGCTAGTCTTTCTCGGATTAAGGTTCTAATGGCTTTTCTACTCTTCACGTTATTTAAAACTTTAAAATGAGTGCTCCATGGGAACCATTTGGTAAGGGGTGGGGGTCAGTTCAGGTTTTTAGAAGATACATGGTGGCCACCCAGAAAGTCTTTTACTGATTGATTTAATTGTGGTAAGGTTTATTCTCCATGAAAACACCCAATCTTTATGTTCACGAAGACATCCAAATAGCTTTTGTATTACTACTGTCTGCTTTGCTTTCACTTCCTACAGGACCTGTTACAGTTTTCTCTTTTATAAGGAAAGGGGAGTAAAGAGATACAGAGATTTGGAAAAGACAAATATTTCAAAGGACTATACAGTCCTTTCTAAGTCCTTTCTACATTTCTTTTTTCCAACATAATATTTTTATTGATTATTTGGGACCTTAACATCATGCACTCCTATCAAAGTCAAATCTCAGTCCTCTCAGGGCTGCACCCCACCCTTGTGACCCCCAAACAGAAAGAAAGAAAGAAGGAAAGAAAGAAAGAAAGAAAGAAAGAAAGAAAGAAAGAAAGAAAGGAAGAAAGAAAGAAAGAAAGAGAGAATACAAGTCCAACTTGTGTGGTCCATATACTCAGTGCAGCACGGTCAAACTCTGGTGGCCAGCCCCTTAAAGAAAACTGAGTCCTTCTCCAGCTGCACCCACAGAAGCTCTCAAGTGTGATATCTGTGCTTTTGAAAACTCACCATCTCATATTTTCTCATTGACTACTACTCTCTGAGTCACAGAGTGTGAATTGCTCTGACCAGTCTTAATAATACAGCTTGAGAAATAGAGTCTAGCCATCAGGCAAGCCCATAGGAGCCCTTGCCTGGTTAGGAAACTCACATCTGAAACATACTATAGATATCTCTGTTGCAGAAAGCATTGTTAAACTGCTAATTTCTAAGACAAGGGCCAGGAGAGAGAGAGAGAGAGAGAGACAGAGACAGAGACAGAGACAGAGACATAGATATAGAGAGACACAGAGAGAAAACATTTGCACATTAAAGTAGGTTAGCCTACCTTTTGGTCCTCTGCGTCCCAATTTGCCATCCTTGCCTTCTTCTCCAGTGTCTCCTTTTTCACCATCATCTCCTTTTAAAACAAAGCAAGAGAGAGTAGATCATGTCAAATAAGGAGCAAGCTCATTCTTCTCAGGGGAAGGAGACTATGCTCAAAATGCCATTGCAATTTGGATATGACAAGGTACCCAGTCCACAGGGCAGCTGAAATGAAAGAACTTCCATTGCAGTCTCACAGCAGCTGAGGTTACCTACACTGGGCCCCCACAAGACTGATTGTCAACAATATGTCGTGGATGGGAGAGGAGGATCATGTATCCCTGCCACTTATGGGTGAACTGTTGGCTATTGGTACATGCTGGAAATCAGGAACGGGTTATTGTCTTCCCCTTTGAACTCACTACAGAGCCCCCAAGACTCCAATAGATAGCTCCAAGCTCATGGTCACACAGAATTGGTCAAACTCAGTGGGTCACAGAACACAAGAAATAGACAAGAATGTGAAAAATAGATTTGTGAGGATGGGGAGAGGAAGATAGAAGTGGGGAGGGGTCAATAGATGTTAGAGCATTGGAGTCACCATCATTTAATCTGTATATCTATGAAAATTTCAAATAACTAATTACTAAATTAATAAAAAAGAAAAAGTTGCAATGTATTTTCTCCTTTAACTTTTCCCCTATAAATAGTAGATGGATCCCACAACTAGAGGCATGGACTGTGGGGCTAAGAATGGGAGACTAGGAGTAGTAACAGCTGAAAAGCAGTCGTTTTGAACAATTCAACCTGATTGAATTGATGACATATTGAAAAGTGTCAGACTATGAATTAGAAGGCACAGATTATTATATGATTCTCTGATAAGTTTCTGATAGATCTTATTGATTTTGGAGGAAGACAGACCCAGACTCGAATCCCAGCTCCAACATTACCTATCTGGAGAAACCTCAACAAATGACCTTCTTTTCTGAGCCCCACTTTTTTTTCCCTGAAAATTAAAATGATAATACCTATTTGAGTGGGCTCCCGAGAAGTTTCTATGGATTAATAATCACAGAAGAACAGGGCACTAGGGTGTAACAATGGTGGCTACTGTTATTCTCTCTTATGTTCTGTGTTTCTTTATCATTACTGTGGGATATTACCTGCCCTCCCCAACTTGCCCAGTTGTTTTTAGAATCAACAAGGGAAGAATGTGAATGTGCTTTGGAAATAAAGAGCATAACACATACCATGTTGTGACTAGATACCCACATTATCACTACGACAATCTTGGGACAGTGAACGCATGAGGAATGACGGGAAAATTAGATTCAAGGTTTTGAGATTATCCAAGCATTTGGTTATTTTACAAGACTGTCTACAAAATCCTTCTGAAACTGGCTTTTACAAAATAGGCTTACACTTAATTTCTTACACCTAATATGCTTACACCTATTTCTGTCTTCAGACTAGAGGAATTAAGTTTGAACTTGGGTGGTGTTTTCCAGTGCCATGGATGTTTGCTTATCGAGGTTACTGTGTGCTGTGCACTTGAGCTAAGGATTTTGACATGGAATTATGGTAATTCCAGGAGGTGGAAACTATTCTCATTCGATTTCTTAAGTAAAAACAAGCAAAAAGAAACAAACATACAAAACACCCACCAAGATACTGTGTAATTAAGGTACTTATGAATTGTCATAGAACTTCTGGTATCCCATTGAAAAGTCTTCCATGTTTTTTGTTTTTTTTTTTTCCCCTCATGATGTTAATTTGACACTTTCATTGTAAGCTTCACTGACTCCTAGCAGATGGTAGAATTTAGGAAACTTGGCATTTTGTCAAAGTTTTCAGAGAGAAAATGGAAGTTACCAGGAAAAAAAATTGACCATTTCTATTACCTTCTAAACAAGAAAGATAGTAGGGACCATGTTAGTTTCCAATGACTTAATTCATGCAGGATGTACCCTTGAGGTAGATTCATTAAGACCTGGGCTTGCCGTTCAGTAGCTGCAGGATTCTGCATCTAGGGAGCCCCTTTATCTCTCTGAGTATTGTTTTACTCAGTGGTATAATGGAAAAATAATTTTTTTATTTGTGTGTGTGTCTTCCAGAAGTTTTTCCATCCTTCCATCTTTTCCTTTCTTTCTTCCATCATTTTTTCATCCAAAGTGACATTATGTGGAAAATGATTATTTTTTTCCTGCTATTACTAGATTGAGCTAAATTCTTCTGGATTACCTTTGTTGTTAAAAGTACCTTTTTATCCTCAATGTGTCAGCTCATTTCTGCTTAAAACATACCTTCAGTTGCCTGTTTGCTGAGGGATAGGCTGCCATCCTAAACAGTTTTTGCTTACACATACAGAATTAGCATGGCCTGATGCTTGAAATGTGATGTAATTGGATGTTCCTTGTATGGACCATAAGCCACTTTACAAGTGTTATGATAGTGTTATTGACTATTAAGAGCCAAATTGTCCGTGCTACCTGACATGCACTCTGTCATGTGATCCCCATGACAACCTTTCAGAAGAACGCTATTCTCAGCTCCATTTGATAGATGAGGGAACGAGGTCAAGCAGACATGACGCAACAGTGACATGGTCACAACACATGTAATGGCAAAACTGGGATTCAAATTTTGAGGGTCTTTCTTCAAAGCCCAAATTCTGCACACAAGGAGTGATTTTGAACAAAATCTTATTCTCCCATTCCTGGGACTTGGATTGCTGATCCATGTAATGGGACTAAAGACACACTGTTCAGTAAAGGGAAACATCTTAAAGCCGCATGGGTGTGTGAATATTGGTACCATTATTATTTCTCTTTCTTTTTTTTTTTCAATGCAGTTTATTCAGGAACCTTGAACAATCATCTGACCCTGGGTAAAGCCAGCCCACAGCTTAAAATAGCCTCTGGGTAGCCAACCCAGGCGTGCCACGGGGGCAATGCAGATAGGTCCACATACATGGAAGCAAGCCAGATCCTCAGCCTTAGCCAAATGTGGAGTTGTTTGTGACAGAGAGCACTCACCATCGGGAAGATGGAAGGCGGAAACCAGCTCCATCTTTCAGGCGCGGCATTCCGCAGCTCTCTACAGTTCCCCCTTTTTGTTTTGGACGCATCAGGCAAGAGTAGAGGTCTGATCTCTGATATTAGAAATAAATTGGGACTTTGTACTGATGTTCATTTAGGTGTCATCCACCCAAAGAGCATCAGACCCGTCCAATACCTTTTTCTCAGAGGCGGGACCTGGGGCATCAACCCGCATGCAATCAGACATGCTCTTCTCTGGGTCCAAAGCGGCTGACCCTGAGTGCAGTGCTTAGCCTCGCATCCTGAGCGTAACATTTTGGCTTTTTATGGTAGCCAACCATGCTTGGGGAGACTGTCCTGCTTCAATGGCTGTAAAGGCCTGAATGGTCATGGCTGCATTACGCTGTTGTGAGACTCTAACCTTGCATATATACCACAGGCAAACCAAGGAGACCAACACCAGAAGGCCTGCTAACGCTCCCATGCCCGCCCATTCCTTCAGATGATTTATGGCTGCAGCAATCCATGATGATAATCCTGTAGCTCATGCTTTAGATCTACAAAAAGGAATTAATGCTCAACTAAAAGGAGGTTTGATGGTGTTCAATCAGAGGATTGACCTCGTGCAGGAGCAAATTGATACCTTATGGCAAATCGCTCAACTTGGCTGTCAAAGTTTGCTGGACTTTGAGTCACTAGCATACAACATGAGAATTTTCCCTGTGCTGCAAATCTGTCAATTTCTCTTTCTTAATCCCCACCCTGTGATCATTCCCATTCATTTCCAAGCAAGCATCTCACTGGAGGAGGCAAGGTGAGTGATTTAGTCATCTGCTGCTCCCTGGTGGCTCCTGATGAAAGGTCCTGGAGGAAAGAAAACAGCTTGTGGTTTTGGTGACTTATACGACCACCGGCTTATCCTGGTTATTTAATCTTTGAGAGTTACTTTAATGAAAACAGAAGGGAGACATAAATCCAAGCACTAGAAAGGACACCACTTTTCACTGTTTTTCAGTCTTTTTGGAAACATTTCATGGGATTTCTTCACTTAAAAAATAGCCACTTACACACTTATATGCTTTTTTAAAAAGGAAAAACTAAGCTACAATTGATTAATTTCAAGTTTCTAAAAATCATTGCTTGGACCCATCCAGGCCATTAGCATTCTATAGTAATCTCTGCAAAACAATTCCACCAAAGCATGCAGTGGCCCACATTTTCTTAGGTAGGGTTTATTTGAAATTAAATAGCTGAACTCAAGTCTGAATAATGAATTCAAATGGAGTAAGTATGTAAAAACATTATTACATTCATTTTGGAAATGCTGAATAAAATCACTGGAAATTGTGTCATTTCTGTTGTTAAAGGAATCTTGGAGACAGGAGAGAAGTTATCAGCAGTCTTTCTCCTGATAAACACACTCCTCACCTCTCCTTTCATTTTGTTTTAAATTTGCCAAGTCCATCTTCTGTTTTGAGGTTTTCGGTAGAAGGACTGACTGCTTATTCCTGAGATGTCTCCAGTGTCCCTGGCAATAAGGACGTTATAATAGGCTTGCACTTCCCCTTTTCCTGGAACATTGCCGAAATACGTTGGCCTTCTTGGGACCAATGATTATTGTTTTGCTATGTTCATCTATTCACCATTCCCTCCGTGCCTTCATTTGCCTCCTTAACTACCTCAAATTTTTTCAACTCAACCCCTTCTACACAGTTCTCCCTAAGGCAGAAGGACCCCATTGAGTTGTTGAAAATTCTCACCTCACCTTTCTGAGCCTTAGTTTTCTTATCTGTGAAATGGGAAAAATCCCAACTAACCTATAGGACAGTTTCAAACGAAAGGTATCTCAACCAATGGCTGAAGAGTATTTAGCTACTCATTTGGTGCCCTCCACAGTTTATGTTTTAATGAAGAGTTTAAAAGTGATTATCCCTATGTTTTCACTACCTCAACCTCTACCCTGTAGCTTTTATTACATTCTTATTTGAGTAGATGTTCTTTTACTTTTTCACTATGAAAAATTTCCATGCTAAAAGATGAAAAAACAGATATACCAGTATTAAGTTATGACTACTAGTTTGATATTACTGCTTTAACTAATTTTTTTGCTGATTAAAAAAATCCAGTAACAGACATGACAACATCATCCTTATACATGTCAACAAATGTCTAAAGAATAGAAATAATAAGCCGGGCACAGTGGTGCACGCCTGTAATCCCAGCAATCTGGGAGGCAGAGGCATTCGGATCTCTGTGACTTTGAGGCCAGTCTGGTCTACAAAGTGAGTCCAGGACAGCCAAGGCAATACAGAGAAACTCTGTCTTGAAAGAGAGAGAGAGAGAGAGAGAGAGAGAGATAGCCCCCTATGTAAGCACATTACTATTACAATATTGCTTTTTATTCAAGTACTAGATAAGATCACCTTTATAGAATTCTGTGGTTTCATTTATCCTGAGCCTATATCCTGAGCTATAACAGCCTAATCTAGGAAGAAGGACAAATGAACAGTTAGAAAGAGAGGCCAAAACTCACAAAAGTAAACCTGAGAGTTCTTTGAAAGCAAATCCTGAACAATAACCCCAATTTCTTTTCTGTTGAAAGAACTATTAACAGACTAAAAACGGCTTCAGGGAGATAAATTCCTTCTGGTCACTTTTAGAAAGTAGTCCTTAGAAGGTTGGGTATAAACTGATGAAGTCCATAGGATCTAATTTTACACCCGACAAGTTCAAGTTTCCATCAGATTATGTACCAGCTGCTATAGTTTGGATGAAGTGTGGTCTCCTGCAGTCCATGTCTTAATGACACCTTTAGCAGGCAGGACCTGTTTTCTGGTTACCGGGGATAGTCCCTTGCATGAGATCTAGGGCTTTAGCCATCCCCTCTTCTTTTGCTTTCTGTCCAGAAACTAAGCAGTTTGTTCTTCCACAGACTCTGCCATTGTTGTGTTTTTCACTGCTCATAGCCTGTAAGTAACGGGATTTTATCTAAACCTAAACATCAAACTAAACCACCTCTTTATGTGTCAGTTATCTTTGTCATTCTGTTATAGTTTTGGAAACCTGACTAATACTCAGACTTTTTCATCTTATGAATGCTACTTAACTTCCCAAAGTCTTTTTCCAATTTCCATTGATCAGTTGAAATTACTAGAGTAATTTCACATGCAAGACTCTCTCATACTGAGGTAAATCTTATCCATCTACAACATATGACTCTGAATAACTTGAATAGGTTTGAGATGGAAATTGGCAGCAGAGGAAGAAACCAGCCAAATGGTTTCCTATTTTGCCAAATGTATTGCTGAGTAATGGCTGTCCTTCCTGGGTTGCTCTCACTGATTCACTCAAGGAAGGATCCTCCAACTGCATAAAAGGACATGTACTTAATCAGTCACACCTGTCACTCAGCTAATGGGAGCCAACAAAAGAAAGTAATGTATAACATAAAGTATACCTCAAAACCAGGAAACAGGGTTTGCTGGCCTGCAGCAGGAGTAGTGGCTGTACTCCGTGGGAATTATGGGACCATGGTGATGTTTCATCACAGTTTTCTCACTGAGGGGAAGCTTTTCTCCATTCGCTTTCAGAAAAATCATAGAAAAAAGAGCAGGAAGCTCAGAAAAGAAAAGATACCTTGTAGGAGTTTACAGGTCTGTTATCCACATCTCTGTGTGGCAGCTTATGTGTATTAAAAAGAGAAGGCAAACCTTGGCTACTGAATAAACAAACAACAATGTGCTGACCAGAATCAGAACCTGAAATTTCTTTCCAGTGGTGTGGGAGTTCTCTGAGAGATTTTCCCAAGATTCTCATCTAACTCTGAAGTACATTGTCTTACTGAGTGTGCATTCGTACATAGTTCTTTTCATGTGGAACCATTCATGAAGAGTTTTTCTAGCACAGTTAAAGTGTTTCAAAAGTATCGATTCATCTAGTCCTACAGTAAGAAAGAACCAACCGCATCTTAATCAACTGGCACTCTTGTCCTTCAGTATGAAGGCTGTTCCAGAGAGAATCCGACAAGATAGACAGCAACACTTAAAAACATGTGACTTTGTACTATTAATTCATGAAAAGCAACATTCTCAGTATGGACAATGATAAATCCAAAATATTGATGAGCTCTGAAAAATGTCAATTTGCAGACTTTTCGGTATCAGGAAAGAATGGAGGCATGCTAGAACCACATGTTTGACCAACTTGTCCTGGGATCAGTCTTCCTGCCTTGGCTTTGTTCTCTTCTATACTTGGATAGATGATCCCCTGAAAATGCTTGGCATTTTACAGAATTGCGAATTTAACTAATTTTAATTTTCTATGTACAAATAAAACAAGCTTATTTATCTAAAAGATGATATAAATTGTCAAGGGCTCCAGCATGTTTATTAAATCCTGGGATAGTCACTAAAGTCTGTACATATTAATGTACATGTATGTATGCTTTGGATATACATGTACATATACTCTATGTACACATAAAGATAGATTCAACCCTTGAACTTCCCAAATAACAGCTTTTTAAGCATATGACAAATAATGTAAGCATCCACTTCATTAAATCATTGCACTTAATAAATAAGTGAATTATAATAATTTGATAAATAACTTGTCAAATTATTTAATCAATTATTTAAATTTAAATTAAATCTTATATTAAACAATTAACTTCCCGTCTTCAGAGGTTTTCATTGACAATGGTAAAAATGCCTTTTCTATTGAACTATTTGAAGATCATATGAGATTATAGGTGATAAAACTCATAGTGGAGTCCTTCAATCAAATGTGTTCCATTTATAAATATTGTGCATATTGTAAATACTCATCCATTGATTTTACTCAATTGGTAGTTTTTCTTGAGATTCTGGTAACAGCTTCACAATGTTCTGTTGAAATCAACATTCATTCTGATATGGTTTGGACAGTCATGGACTCAGTAAATTGACATGTGACCCACTAAGAAACCATGAGTCTCTGTTTAAGAATTCTAATTAGATTCCCTGCACTCTGCCCAAAGGTTGGCCATAAGTCTCAGCATCTGCTTTGATAGTCTACAGGGCAGAGCCTTTCAGAGGCCCTCTGTGGCTGACTCCCAACTTGTTCTCTGTTTTCTCCTTCTTCTGATGTCCATCCTCTTTGCCTTCATGGATAGGGATTGAGCATTTTATCAAGAGTCCTCCCTCTTGATTAGTTTCTTTAGATGTACAGATTTTTAGTAGGTTTATCCTATATTATGTGTCTATATGAGTGAGTATATACTATGTGTGTCTTTCCACTTCTGGGACAGCTCACTCAGGATGATCTTTTCCATCATATGAAAGAAGTGGGAAATAGTAATATCTGGAGAGGACAGGAACTCCACAAGGAGAGCAACAGAACAAAAAAATCTGAGCACAGAGGTCCTTCCTGAGACTGATACTCCAACCAAATACCATGCATGGAGATAACCTAGAACCCCTGCACAGATGTAACTCATGGCAGTTCAGTGTCCAAGTGGGTTCTATAGTAATGGGAAGAGGGGCTGTCTCTGACATGAACTGATTGGCCTGCTCCTTGATCAATTTCCCCTGAGGGGGGAGCAGCCTTAATAGGCCACAGAGGAAGACAATGTGACCATTCCTGATGAGACCTGATAGACTAGGATCAGAAGGAAGGAAAAGAAGACCTCCCCTATCAGTGGACTTGGAGAGGGCATGAGTACAGAAGGGGGAGGAAGAGAAGGATTGAGAGGTGAGGAGGGAGGAAACTATAGGGGGGATACAAAGTGAACAAAGTATAATTAATAAAAAATAAATAAATAAAAATAAAATTTAAAAAATAATTCTAATTAGAACTTCCAAATACTAGAGGAGAATAATCTGATATTAGGAGGTTCAGAGAAGATTCTGAATATATCCTGACAGCACAAGAAAAAAACAGGATTTATGCTGATGTAATTATAGAGGAGATCAAAGCCAAGGCAAGAAGAGTGAGCCCGGAACAAGCATGTAGCTCTAGCATGGCTCCATTCTTTCCTGATGCCAAACTCTGTAAGTTGGCATTTTCTCCTTTGTCTAGTGTTAGATTCTTTCAGTCATTGATACAATTTTCCCAATAATAAAATTACTAGACAATGATTAAGAAAACATCCTTCTCTGTGGCAAGGGCACAGCCTCAGGAAGCCAAAAATTACTGTAACAAATGAGAAAAAAAACCTGTTATATGGGAACAGAAAAGAGCCACCTGCTTCCATCTGTCCACATCTTCAGCTCTCTCTTGCCTTTGTTTAAAAAAAGTAGAATCTCTGAGAGGAATTCAACTTAGATTTACATCTAAGTCAGGAACTAACAATTTTGTCAATATATTAAGGCAAGCATATGCTAAAGCCTTCTCACCAATTTTTATTGGTGAGAATTTTATTCATGTGAATTTTTACATTCTATTGGGTGATATGTTCCTGACAAGCCAAAGTCAAGAGTCTTCTAGGTAAAGGTATGCATAGATCAGATGTACTACACTGTAGCATAGAGAATTAATGATAGTCCCTGAACGGTATTCTTCTAATACTTTAGAGCTTCCTACCATATGGTGTCATCCTAGGATTAGATATATCTGAATTGACAAATTGTCTTCCTCGCATTGCATTCCTTCCTTCCTTGCACCAAATCTAAGCTGCTCAATAAATGTTCTTGAAATAGAAGGAGTTACATCCCTAAAGACAAGATGGATAAATGTGAGCTTAATGACAATACAGTCAAATGAATTTGTGATTGATTGAAATGTCTTTCTCAGTATGGGCTGATTAATGAATTGGCCTCAGTCTGCGGTAACAGCCTATAAAGCAATAAGGCAGCCCATGAAAATACACAAAACACTACTCTTGCTATGCCCGGCAGTGTTTTTGTTTCTTCCTCTAATTTATTTTCTCTCTCAATATTTCCATCATGCTCAAATTTCCTAGGCTCAACAGTTAAGCCAGGTTTGATAATTTATCTTTTCTCGGATCGATTTTGGTTTTTACTTTTTCTCATTCTCTATTTTCTCTTGTTCTTGTTATCTCTATCTTACCTATTCCTTCTTGGTGTTCCAATTTTTGTATATTGTAGGTGAGCCCCAAATGGTCTTCATGATGCTTAATTAAGTAAGGCATCAAACACAATTAAAATAGCTTCTTTTCAGCAATGAGTTGGAATACCAGTTTACATGAGTCTAAATTTTTCTTTATCAAACTACCTTGCAAATGTATCTTTTTTTTTCACTGTTACTTTCTCATTCAAAATATTCCAGTAGATATCTGTTTGTAGGCTAAGGCCACACTTCGTCTAGTATATAGCTTTTAAAATTAACATCAAAGTAACTTTTCCAATTTATTTTATGGTCTTGACTTGAATAATCTCTCCTTATCCAAGTTTGTTCCCTGATCATCAAAATGCCTTTCAGCTTTTGCCATCACTGAATAGCGCATATGCCTTCTTTCTAAATGAAATTAGTTCACATAAAGAAGAAACCAAAAGTCGTAAGAGATATGCCAGGCATAATGAACTGATGAGTGTTTAAACTAAACATGCTTAATTTTTCAAACTTTATAAACAACCGGAAAAAAGAAAAGTGAATACTCAAAATAAATAAATAATTGTCGTAATATATAAACAACCTAAGAAAATTCATTTGAAGGAAGGCAATGAATGATTTTAAAAGATTTGTTTAAATTACTAATACTTGTTGAGAAATTCAGTGTGTATATATGTATATGTATGTGTATGTATATATACATATTATACCTAATACACCATATACAACATATCATATATCATATATTCCTTCATAATACCTATGCTATATCTTACATCAGATTCAAAGAATATACAAGCAAAGAGAGTTGAAGTTTGTTATTCATAGTTCTTGACAAGGGAAATGCACCTAGAAAATAATCTAAAAGTGAGATTAAAGTGCAGCAAAATGATAGGCCTGCAATTCCAGCTGCTCTGGGGGCCAACAGAGAAAAATTACAAGTTTAAACTCTGCCTAGACTACATAGTGAGTTAACAGTCAGCCTGAACAACATAATGAAAACCTGCAAAAAGATAGGCCAGCAAGATGGCTCACTGAATAAAGGCACCTGCTGCCAAGCTTGAGGACCTGAGTTCCATGCCCTGAACGTATAATGTGAAGGGAGAGAGCAAACTGGCTTCTGAAAGTTGTCCTTTGCCCTGGAACACATGGCACTGATGCATAGACAAATAAATATATAAAAAAACATAAAATAATAATAACAGTAATTGCAATAACAATAATAATCCTCTAAAGTTAAAAAAATCTGAGGATATAGTTAATAGTAGAGTACTTGCCTAGAATGAGTGATGAAATAGGTTCAGTCCCTAGTATTCACAAAGGAAAAGAAATTAAAATATAAAAATACAACACTCCTGTTTACCTCAAGGAACTTCTTTTATCAAATACATATACAGGGATGTATAGAGTTAAAAACCAGAAACTGTAAACATCTAAAAATGTCTCATTATGAGACAGGTTGAAACAAACAATGGTTAATATTATATTCCAATGGTAATGATTGTGTTAAAACACAACACAGTTTTATGTTGATAGTAAAGATGATGGGTTAGAGGTCTGCATCCTAGTATGTGTATCATGTTCCTTACAGAGTATAGTGCAGCACTTCATCGAAGAAGGAAAATAAATAGAATAAATATATAGAAAAGCCTCAGTGAGTGAAATGGACTCAGAGATAGAAGGCAACAGTAAAAGGAAAGACCAATAGCTTTTCTTTCTATATCTTCACCTTGAGATGCCCTCACAATTTGAAAAATATCTTCAAAATACTATAAAAAGATCTACAATTTTCCTTTCCTTTCTAAATCCTCCCTAAAAATTATCTGAGGTTAATTCTTACATTATTCACATTTGTCGGTAACATTGTTTCCTTGGTAATTCACCATTTTGTTCCTTGTTATTATTTTTTCATTGCTGTCTCACCATATTATTTAAGTAATACAATCTTACACAACTACATATTAATGTCCGTTAATTAATTTTAGACTGGACTTTTTTTGTGTGTGAAACACTTGGATATCCAGTGTCATTCACGGTTTCAACTTTTTACTTTCTTATTCATTGAAAAAAAAAACTGTTGCAAAGAAATTGAGCATTGTCTTAAACCGAAACTGATATGCACCTAAGACGTTGATGGAGACTCTCTGAACAATGTCTTTTAAAGCTGTCTAACAAGTGAAACTCTGTAAAAATCAATGACTCTGAAGTTAGGATCCTGCCTCATCCATCTGTGAGAGATCATGGCTGAGTTCAGTGCAGTTGATCTCCTTTCCAAAGACCACTTCTCACTCCACACTCATTTCTTCCTATATGCCTAGAATTAAAATAAGAGGACATTGGGGAATATGCAGTGATGGGATGACTTTGGAGTGACTCTGGCTTAATTAATAAAGACTTGGAGACAGACACAGAGACATTGTGAATGCTGGGCATTAGCTGTGCATTTAATTATGTGCTCAGAGTTAAAATATTAGAAAACCAGAAAGGACAAGTCACAGGAAAGGTCATGCTAGTGCAGTATGGACAGTAATTTCAGAATTGTATTTCTTCACCTGATAATGACAAGGTGATAATACTATAAAAATTATAAACTGAGAGTTTATTTTCCCTACTTTACTTTTATCAAAAATAGATGTTTTTTTCATACAATATATTCCTATTATAATGTCTTCTCCCCTAACTCCTCTTAGAGCCTCCTCACCTTCCCATCTGAATCCACACATTTTCTCTCTCCTTAGAAAACAAACAGTTCTCTCCAGACAGGGAGGCAGGTAGGCTAACTGCAAGCCTTCATCTCTCTTTCAGCTCCTCTAAAACCAAAACCTAAAATCTTCAGCTCTGGAGCAGACCGCCTGCTGCACCCTCCCTTCCACCTCCATCTTGCCCCCTTCTCTAAGGGATCACAAATGTTTTCTCCTAAACCTATCTTGTGTTCACTCATTGCTTTATCCCAGCTCCAGCAGGCACTCCCTGGCAACGCACAGGCCACTTTAACCAGGAAAACAAGTAGGTTAACTGCAAATCTTCACTCCCTCAAATTCAATCCCCCAGTCTCATCCTTAGCTCTGCAGCAGAAAACTTGCTGAGATCTCCAGGGACCTTACCTCCATCACCAGTGGATAGCACAAATCTTCCCCTCCTAACGTCCTTTCCCTGACTCCTTGCTTTATTTTAGTCCTTAGTCCCAGCAGGAATTCTCTGAGAACCCACAGGCCATTCCAACCATGGAAGCAGGAAGGCTAACTGCATATTTTCATTTCTCCTCCAGTCCCCCAAATCTAACTTTCAGTCCCATATCCAGCTCTACAGCAGACCACTTGCTGTGGCCTCCCCTTCCTCTCTGTCTACTTAGTGGATCATGCAGCTCTTCCCCTCCAAACTTCCTTTACCCCATTCTTGGTTTTATCCCAGCCCAGAACTTGAAGCCACAGGAAAGCCACAGGCCACTGGGTCCTGAGAAGCAGGACCTCCTCCTCCGTTTCTCCAAGTCCAAACCCTCAGTATCATCCCCAGCTCTGCAGCAGAGAGATCTGCCCACTTTTCCAGGGAACTAAGCAGATCCTGGTGGAGCGCTCTGCTTTCTTTCTCCAGTGGTCACCCCAGGCTTCCCTAGCCCATCCTCATTCTTTAGTGTTAAGTCCCAATACTTTGACACACATTTTACCTGGAACTCCCAAAAGCCAGACTTACCAGGATCCCAGAAAATTTTTCTGCCAATCACCTCACTCTCCTAAGAACCAGAGAGGGCGACAGAAACTAGGGAATAAAAAACACCACCAATCAAAGACAAGAACAGATACCAGCACCTTGAATTGTGATCTTCCAAACCCCAGATGCCTAGATGCCAGCATAAAAACTCAATGGCATCCAGGACAATATGCCTCCAGTAGAGTCCAGCAACCATACCATGCAGTGGACCCTGAGTATTGCAACATAGCTGAAGCACCACATCAAGGCAAGGGAGCCCCATTAGGGGGGAAGTGACCAAAAAGCAGGTAACTGAGTCCATGTCAGAGGCAGCACTCAACTTCATGTAGGACACCCACATGAAGATACAGCTGCCTATTGGTTACATATATGCAGCGGCTCTAGGTCCAGCCTATGTATACTTTTTGGTTGGTGCTTCTGTCTCTGTATGACCCTATAGGCCTAGGTTAGTTGACTCTGTTGATCTTCTTATGGTGTTCTTGTCTCTTCTAGGTCCCTCTATCCTTCCTCCCTACTATTCCATAGGACTCCCAGAGCTCTGCCTAATTCTTGGGGGTGACTCTCAGTATCTCATTTGATCAGTTGCTGGGTGAAGCCTCTCACAGGGCAGTTATGCTAGGCTCCTGTCTGTAAACATAGCAGACTCTGGTTAATGGTGTCAGGGGTTGGTTCTCTCCCAAGGGGTGGGTGTCGGGTTGGGCCAGACATTGGCTGGATATTTCCTCAGTCTTTGCTCTATCTTTATCTCTACACATCTTATAGGCAAGGTAAATTTTGGGTCAGAGGTTTTGAAGGTGTATTGTTGTTCTCGTCCCACTACTCTAAGTCCTGCGTGGCTAGAATGTGTCCTCCTCAATCTCCATCTCCCCCACTGCTATGAGACTATGACTCTAGCTGTTTCAATTCTTAATGTCTATGCATGAAAGACAAGGACAACCAGCTCATAAAAGAAACATTTCTAAGCCTTAAATCACATACTGACCCTCACACACTGTCTAAGAGGTTCAAAGAGTCATACAAGAGTTCAACAAAGTCTAAGAGGTTCTAAGAGTTCATAGCACTTAGTCTACATAAAAATACTGGAGAGATCTCATACTAGTAACTTGATAGCATACCTGAAAGCTGTAGAACAAAAAGAAGAAATTACTCCAAAAAGGAGTAGCTGGCAAGAAAGAGAAAAAATAAAAATAAAAATAACTCAGGGATGAAAATATTACCAAGCAAGCAACCAACCAAGCGAGCAAACAAACAAATAAACAACACAAAAACAATGAAATCCAGAGAACCAGAAGGGCATTTTATGTCCTCTAATAACTTTACTCCACCAAAGTGTAAAATATAAAAAAAAATGGATGATTTTATCAATACGTCTCATTTACCAAAGTTAAATCAAGATCAGATAAGCCATTGAAATATACCTACATAACTCCTAGTGAAATAGAAACAGTCATTTAAAATTTTCCAAGCAAAAACACCAAAAAACCCTGGGTCAGATGTGCTTAGTGCAGAATATACCAGACTTCCAAAGAAGAGTTAATTCCAATATTTCTCAAACTATTCCACAAAAAGAAACAGAAGGAATACTGCCCAATTTGTTTTACAAGGTCACAAACATATTATACAACAAAGAAAGAGAATTACAGAATTATCAATTTCCTTTGTGAGCATAGATGCAAAAATTCTCACTTGAATCCAAGAACACATCAAAAAGATAGTCCACTATGATCAAGTAGGCTTCATCCCAAAAATGCAGTGACGTATGTAAATAGATAAATGTAATCCATCATATGAACAGGAAAGACAATAACCACATGATCATCTCATTATATTCAGAAAAGGCCTTTGACAAAACCAAAATTTTTTCATCATAAAAGGTCTTGAGATATTAGGGATACAAGGAACACTCCTTAACATAATACAGACAGTTTACAGAAAGTCCACAGCCAACATCAACTAAAATGTAAGTCAAAACAATTTCACTAAAAGGCAAAGTTGTCTACTTTCTCTATGCCTATTAAATATAGTATTTAAAATCTTAGCTAAAACAATAAGACAATTGAAGGAGATCAAGTGTATACAAATTGAAAAGGAAGAAATCAAAGTATCTTATTTTCAGATAATATACATATGTGAACCTAAAATTCTACCAGGAAGGTTCTACACCTTATAAACACTTTCAGCAACATAGCTGGATTAAAAAAATGCAAAAAAATTAGTAGACCTCTTATATACAAATTACAAACAGGCTGAAAAAAAAGGGAAACAATGTCTTTCACAATAATCTCCTCCATCTCTCCCCCCAAACAATTCTGTCTTACCTCTAATCAACCAAACTAAAGATTTGTATGATAAAAATTTTAAGACATCAGAGAAAAAACTGAAGAAGATATCAGATGATAGAAAGGTCTCCCATGCTGGACAGGAGGCTAGTATACCAGTCATCTGAGTGGCTTTCCCCAGGTGCTGATGCAGAAACCCACAGCTAAACATTAGGTGGAGCTTGGAGAATCTTAAGAATCTTATGGAAGAGAGAAAGAAAAGATGGAAAAAAGCCAGAAAGGTCAAGAACACCACAAGAAAACCTACAAAATCAACTAACCTGGACCCATAGGAGCTCACAGAGACTGGACCACCAACCAGAGAGCATCCATGGCATAGTTCTAGATGCCCCAATCCCACGTATAACATATGTACAGGTAGGTCCTCATGTAGGACCTGTAACAGCATGAGCAGGGGCTTCATGGACTCTGTTGTCTGCCCTTGGATCCCTTTCCCCTAACTGGACAGCCTTCTCTAGCCTCAATAGAAGAAGATGGACCCAGCCATACTTGATATGCCAAGGAGAGTTGATACCCATGGAAAAGTCTCCCCTTCTTTGATTAGAAAGTGAGGGGACAAAAAGGGAGGGAAGGAGAGATGAAATGGAGAGAATGGGAGGAGAGTGGAGAGGGAGGGACTAGGAGGAGAGGAGCTTCCTATCGGAATATAAAGTAAATTAATTAATTAATTAATTTAAAAAAGAAAGATCTCTCATGCTCATGGATTGGTAGGATTAACATTGTAAAAAATGAGCATTTTATGTGCAATCTAGTGATTCAATGCAATTCTCATTAAAATTTAAGCTCAATTCTTCATAGACTTTGAAAGGACAATTCTCAACTTCATATGGAAAAACAAAAAACTGAAGATAGCTAAATCAATACTGAAAATTAAAAGACCTGAAAGAATATTCCCTTGATGAGTATGAAGCGTCCTTCCCCATCTCTTTTGATTAATTTTGGTTGAAAGTCTATTTTATCAGATATTAGAATGGCTTCTCCTGCTTGATTCTTGGGTCCATTTGCTTGGAAAGCCATCTTCCAACCCTTTACCCTCAGGTAATGTCTATCTTTGTGACTTAGGTGTGTTTCTTGTATGCAACAGATTGCTGGGTTTTAT
The DNA here is from genome assembly GCF_030254825.1 of Meriones unguiculatus. Lineage (NCBI taxonomy): Eukaryota > Metazoa > Chordata > Mammalia > Rodentia > Muridae > Meriones > Meriones unguiculatus. Next base: position 46,170,304 of record NC_083356.1, read on the forward strand.
ATATGCATCCATTGTGTTAGTCTGTGTCTTTTTATTGGAGAGTTGAGTCCATTGATGTTGAGAGAGATTAATGACCAGTGGCTGTTAGATCCTTTGATTTTGATGTTGGCTGCGGTCATAAGGTTGTGTGCTTGGTTGCTTTTTGTTTTACTGTAGTGAGGTTAATTATTTCCTGTGTTTTTTTGAAAGTAGATAGTTTTCTTGGGTTGTATTTCCCTTCTAGTGTCTTCTGTAATGCTGCATTTGTTTGTAGGTATTGTTGCCACAGAGGGCCTCTGAAAGGCTCTGCCCTGCAGACTATCAAAGCAGACACTGAGACTTAGGGCCAACTATTGGGCAACGTGCAGGGAATCTTATGAAAGAAGTGGGAAATAGTAAGATCTGGAGAGGACAGGAACTCCACAAGGAGAGCAACAGAACCAGAAATTTGAACACAGGGGTCTTCCCAGAGACTCATACTCCAACCAAGTACCAGGTATGGAGATAACCTAGAACCCCTGCACAGATGTAGTCCATGGCAGCTTAGTGTCCAAGTGGGTTACATAGTAATGGCAAGAGGGACTGCCTCTGACATAATCTGATTGGCCTGCTCTTTGATCACCTCCCCATGAGGGGAGAGCAGCCTTACCAGGCCACAGAAGATGACAATACAGCCATTCCTGATGTGATCTGATAGACTAATATCAGAAGGAAGGAGAGGAGCACCTCCCCTATCAGTGGAATTAGGGAGGAGCATACGTGAAGAAGGGGGAGGGAGCATGGGACTGGGAAGTGAGGAGGGAGGGCCTTATGGTGGGATACAAAGTGAATAAACTGTAATTAATAAAAATAAATAAATTAAAAAAGAAAAAAGACCTGAAAGCAGACATGTTGATTACTAGAATTAAATTGAAGATGCATGTATCTATGGATGCTTGATTATTTATAAAGAAGCCAGAATACACACTGGAAAAAATAATATCTTCAACAAATGATACTGGTCAAACTAGATGGCTGCATGGAGAAGGATTCATATAGATCCATACTCATCACCCTGTACAAAATTCAACTCAAATGGATCAAAGACCTCAACACAAAACCAAGTACACTGAACCAAACAGAAGAGAAAGTGGAAAATAGCCTTAAACTCATTGGTACAGGAGACACCTTTCTGAACAGAACACCAATAGCTCAGGCTCTAAGATCAACAATTAATAAATGGGACCCCATGAAATTGAAAAGATTCTGTAAAGCAAATTACACCATTATTTAGATAAAGTGGCAGTGTACAGAACTATGAAAAAAAATATTTCATCAACTCCACATACTATAGATAACTAATATCCAAAAGTATACAAAGAACTCAAGAAACCAGATATAAAGAAAACCAAATAATCCAATTTAAAAATGGGTTACAGATATAAACAAAAATTCTCAAAACTCACTTGAGTGGAAACTGAAATAGCTGAGTAATACTAAAATAAATGTTCAACCTCCTTAGTCATAAAAGAAATGCAAATCAACACTACTTTGAGAATTTACCTTACACCAGTCAGAATGGCAAGATCAATAAAACTAATGACAAATCATGCAGGTAAGAAAATAAAAAAAGGAGGATACATCCATTGCTGGTGGGAATGCAAACTTGTACATCCTCTATGGAAATCAATGTAGCAGTTTCTCAGAAAGGTGGGAATCGATCTACTTCAAGGTCCAGTGATACCATTCTCGGGCATAAACCCAAAGTATGCTTTATCCTACCACAGAGAAACTTGCTCAATATTGTTGAGTGCTGCTCTGTTCATAATATCCTAATATTGGAAACCAAGTATATATACTTTAACAGAAGAATGGATAAAGAAATATGTGGTACATTTATACAATGAAATATTATTCAGATGATGAAAAAAATGAAATAATGAAATTCAAAGGTAAATAGATGAAAGTAGAAAAAATCATTCTGAATGAGGTAACTCAGATCCAGAAAGACAAATGTATTTGCTTGCTTATCTAGAGATGTTAGCTTTTAGTTGCTTATCTAGAGATGTTAGCTTTTAGGCCTGCAATAGGCAGGCTACAGTGGATGTGCGTCTCAATTTGGAAAAGAAAATGTCATCTTTGTTATACTGCAGTATAGGAAAATAGATTGTGTTCCTTGCATGGTGACTTTCTCGGCTTCCAGACAGTGATTTTGTTCATGTGTTGAGTACTGGCTTTGTAGCACAATCCCTGAAAGATTGTCTACCTTCCTCTGTCTCTTCATACCTTGAAGAATGAACTAAAGAACAAATGACGATGATGAATTACTATTTTCAGAGGTCTGTTTTCTTACATATTCCTATGGCATCTGACATATTCCTATGCCCACATCATTGCATCTCAACTTAGCATAGACATATGAGTCTCTAGTCTTTCATTGCCTTGTCATTTGGTGACCCAGAACATGATCCAAAGACATAGAAATGATTTTTTTTCTGAATGGCATTGCCTTCTCTAGATACTGGTTCATTTTAGGACAGGCGAAACACCACTCCGGATAATATTGTTTTAATTTATCAAATACTTTGTCTTACTATGTCGGCAACTTTGGCTCACAACAAATAAATGAATCTAGATCTTGAGTGCAAGGTGTAGTAGGTGTCACCTCATCAAAGAAGTTGGTATCGGTTGTCCATTACTCCTCTTTATGAAAGAGGAGCTAGGTTTTCCTGATGTGACATGATTCAGTTAATAGATCCGTAGTCTATGGTATCTGTGATGATTACATGTGCAAAACAGATCTCTGTGTTGAGGAAAAATTGTTGTAGAAAGTTTATTAATTCTAGAGGGCTTTTTTAACCCAGCTAGCTCCCAAACAATTCAGATGGAGACCTGCTGATCTATTTTGCAAACTTTAAATACCATAACTGGGCACATATGGTTACGTTAATTTTCTAATAAATCTTGCTACTTCCCAGCCACTGTTCCAAGTTACTTGCCAGTATTTGTTCTGTCTGGGCTGGATCTGCTCCATCAGGTGACATCCTTTATCTCCATATTCCTCTCCTCCTTCCTTCTCCCTTTAGCCTTCTGGTTCCTACCTGAGATCCCAAGCTCAGGAACTGAAGCTCCACCTACCTCTCTTCTGCCCAGTGACAGTTTGTCCAGACTTTCTTTATTCACCAGTCATAGATAATTGGGAAAACAAAGTTTATACAACACCATTTGGTGTACATTATAATGTACATGTCTGCACTGCAATCAGATCTTGGGGTCCAGAATATAGCATTTAGATAGATAGATAGATAGACAGACAGATATAGGTAGAGCTAGAGCTAGAGCTAGAGACAGAGATAGAGATAGAGATATAGCACCAGACCAACCCCCAATAGAAAATAAACTGGGTTTTATTTCTCTTCAAAATACTTGCCCATAGTGGTTCAGTGGAACCATAAGCAAGAGCAGTGTGCCTGAGTTTTCTTCTCTTTAAAACAGGGGCAGTAATCCCCATATGTGTCAACAGTGCTAAATTTGAAATAACAGATGAACTTTTTTGTAACCTCTAAAGTGATGTGCATGTAATTTGCTAAAAAGACACAAGTATTGTCAAGTGGCCACAAGAGACGTAAAATGATGCTTACAGAGTTCTCAAATCAAGCACAATCACAGTAAATAACACAAAAATATGAAATTATTTAGATGTTATTTCACTTGAATATCTGCAGTTCAGGCTTTTGTTGGACTGTATTTACAATCCATTCCTAAAAGAGCAAAGAAAATAGCTATACAATATTATTTAAAAGACTTATATGAAATGATAGAAGATTGCAGATCAAACAGTTGATGCATAAAAACAAGAGGACTCATTAAGATAAAACAGCATGAACTTGAGGGTTGATAAAAGCACTTTAAAAGAGTTACCAGTTATACAAGTTGGGTTTCATAGACTAAAGCAAGAAAAGTGAGGGACAGACACGGTGTCTGGCCTACACCTCCCTACACTGACTGGAGGACAGTGGAATGTGTTGCCTAGGATAGGAAGTAGCTGATTGTGCGTTTCTTAGTGAAGAAAGAAAAAGTAACAAAAAGTAAGAACCAGTTTTATTCTCCTTTGGCTTTTGCTAAAGCTTTTATTTGGTCACATTTACAGATGTCCCTGAGGCTATGTCCAATATTATACTAAGTCTTTTATGTGGCTCAAGTCATTCTTCCTCACCAGGACAGCATGAAGTAGTTAGAAAATTCTCTTCTCTATGTTACAGGTGAGAGAACCAAGGCTTTGACTAGGTGTGTACTGAAGTTCATTTAATCCCCATTACCCACCCAGTATTATTACCACTTTAGTAATAAAAGGATCATAAATCCAACTGGAGAACTACAGAAAGAGGAAAATACAAGTGAATGAAAACTGGAGCCTTGGGTTTTTGTGCCACGAAAGAGTGAAACCGTGTTTGAGGTTGAGACTAGAAGCTAATATGAAGTTTCCAAAGGGGGCAGAAAGCTGTGCTGTTTGTTGTTTTTTTTTTTAATTTTTAAATTTTTTGGGGGGTAGAGGTATAGTTAGAGATACAATTCAACAAACCTATGAATATTTTTTTTTTTAATGGAAGTGAAGAGAAGCTTATGGTGACCAGTATGAGCAATAGAAGAAGACACAGAAATAGTGATAGCTAAGCTGGATGCTAGATTTGGTTTAGTTTTAAAATAAGTATTTAATGTGTATGACATTCTTTTATCTCTTTGAAAGCCCTGGGCACCAAAGGTTTAGGATATCATAGCTAAATAAGTTGAAAAGCTCAAATCACATATATATTTCTCCAAAGCCCATGAGTTTTATCAATATGCAAGAGCCTGTGGTTATGGTCCTAGGAAGTGATTTGTACATAGCCAAATAATTACATAAGAGAATTGGGAAGAAGTACAGAATAAGGGGTATGCCTTATTAAAAGTGAGAGAAATAATTTTTAAAATCACTACCATTCACCACTCCCTGATTCATCTTTACACTTTGATGGATCAGGATTTTCTACTCCCCCTCCTACCCTAGCTTTGAGGCATTTTCTTGGTATCTACACAAAGGCAAGAGAGGAGAAGATGGCTCCAGACCCCCACAGCGTGGAATATAAAAGTTAAAGAAGCCAGGCTACTTGTGGAAGTGCTCTGTGAAAGTCACTTGCAAAGAACTGGCAGCTTATAGGTAGAGGTGACCTAATCAATATGCTCCTATACCGTGTTATACACTGATCTCGTAGATCTGTTTTTCTATTCCTGGCTTGTGAAACCGAACGACCATGGCATGGCATGACTAGATACGGACCAGAGGGCAAGAGGGCAGCTCAAGAAGAACTAACTGTAGCTCTGGCTGAACTTGAGGACTCAACTTGGCCTCCATAAAGATTCTTTTCTCATGTGTATGCTTAGGATATTAATGCTAAATATGGATGCTTTGTAACTCAAACATGACAATGTACTATTTTTTTTCAGTTTGGTAGGCAGCCTCCAAATGCCTCTTATTAATTTAAAAGTCTTTAAAGTTTTTCTTCATTTTTCTCATCCATGCTGTTTTCAACTAAAACCACCAGAGGTCAGAATTTCACCTAAGTTGCTAAAAGAAACTGCCATGGTAGGGATAAAAATCAAAAAAGAACATTTCTTGCCAACCAGTATAAAATGAACGTTTCAGGTAGAAAGAAATACAATGGAGACTTTGAGTAAAGAAGTTTTGGTAACTTGACTCAAAAATTGAAACTCTGTGCACTTGAGAGACAGGTAAAAGAAAGAGAAGCCAGATTTGTTAAAAATGCATTAATGATATCTGTACAAGATTAGTTTATGGTGAGTATTTTATCTTAGAAATAAGAAATATGTATGACAAAGGACCAGTTGTTCTTTTTTTTTTTTTAATAAAAAAGCTGAAGCCTGAGTAGCTCAAATAGAATTTAATGCTTTTCCTCCAGTTGAATGCATTTTGGAAATGATGCAGAAAAGCTTGTCTGTCTGTTGAACAGCATATTCTATATCTGGATAGCATTATTGGTGTTTCATCTGCAAGTCTGAATAATTTATTTAGTTTCCACTCTCCAAAAGAAATTTAGAGTTAAGTTCCTTTAATTGTCTGTTTCTCCAAGAATGCAGAAATTTCTGCGCACAGCACTGCTGTGCTGGTAAACATGGAAATGAGATGATTAGCCATGGAGAAAAGCATGCACTGGTTTGATTATAGGAAAAAAAAAGATTCTGAAGAAAAAAAAAAGTATATTTTGGCTCTTTAAAATGTCTACTTGGCCATCATGCTCCTTCCTCGTGAGGAGCACAGTGGTTAGGCCTGCTTTCCTTGGAGTTGGGGAGGGGCGATTATAGTTCGACCAGGAATGAGATGTGGTTTACATTTGAAAGAAGGTACACTGTGTGTGAATCCACCTCTAATACTGTGCCCAGAGAAGGAAAGACAGTAGTCAACACTCTGAGGTTGCTGCTCTGTGAAGGCAGTTCTTAAAGATGCAAGTCAGCTAGGAGGTCAGCTTGTAATCAGTTCCCAAGCTTGCTGCACAAAGACAAGTGCTAGGACAGGTTCCTTATCTTACATTCAAACTCAAGTCATCTGACATGGTTCCTAGAACTTTGGAAGTGTTCTGGCACCTTCTAGAATCATGGAATCTCTTTACTGAGAAGGAAACTGGCTCTAAAACACTGTGTTCCAACCTGCTCCTCTCAGCTCCTCCTTCAAGGCTCACTCACATCTCCATCCTTCCACAATGGCTTATGATCTGTTCGCAGCTCTCCCTTAGCTCAGGAAGAGTGTCAGGGTTCCACACTTTCAAACTGTACCTGAATCTTTAATGACCAGACTCCACCCTTGCACTAGGTGAAGAAATGACTAGAGAAGGCTCATGGATGGTACTGGTTTTCAATAAACACTGTGTAGAGATTGAAGTGATAAAATGAAATAAAGTGGTTTATGTTTTTAAAAGGTAGTACCTTTTTTTTCTTATAAAGACTTTCAATTTTTCTTAAATTAATTTGATGTCTGTAGGCAGACGAGGGTCACCCTGAGCCTGCAATTTCCCTGTTTCAATCTCCTGAATGCTGTGGTACTTGGCTAATTTGGCAAATATTTAAGATTTTACTATGTATTGCATGCAGCTTTTGAAAAGCAAGAGCTAATGAGTCCTTTCCTCAAACTTACTCTGTAGTCTTGCTCTTGTCTATATGAATTCTGTCCTCATCTGCTCTGCAGAACCTTGTCTGAGAGTAAACTCAATACCTTCTCAGAAAACCTATGCCAAACAATGTATCTCTTTATTGCTCATGACGCTGATATATTACTTAGTGTTCTGCTGTGCCTAAAACAGGGCCTGGCATTATAAAGTCAATGTCCAGTAATTGAAGTAGAAGGAATACAGTTGTTGCATGAGAATACGTTATGTCTAGGGTATTTAATTATGAGCTTCTTGCACTTCCTTATTCCTTTGTGAAAATTGTAGCTTTTCTTCAAGGAGGGAAAAGCTCAACTAGATTCTTTTAGTTGCACAATCGAGAAAACTTTCAATATCCAGTCTTCATGACACCACAGGGAAAACACATTCTCCTTGTATTCTGTGAAAAACCCAGCTATAGATTTAAGTAAATACTATTTCTAACCAAAGCTCTTCTTTCTGAACATTTGCCCTTACATTATTCATTTATTCACCCAAGAAATTATTTGGAAGCCCCAAGGTCTCCCTGTAACTCCTTGCATTTATTTTATGGTATCAAAGGTTATAGAAGTTGGATTGCAATCTTAGGAGAAAATTAATTCACTGATTAAGAAAAGTGCCCTTTAAGGAACACAAATTTAAATAACTGACAAGAATTGAGCATATTTCATTTTTTTTCTTTTAATTTTTTTTTCTACTTGAGATTTTAAGCAGCTACAATTCTTCTACCCAATAGCCTTGGGAAGCATAGCATAAATTACTAATAGGAGAGAACCAGTCTGCAGTGCAGTGACCACTTTCAGAACAAAACAATAAGAGCTGAAACCAGAAAAAAAAAACAGATTTATTTAAAAAAACAAAACAACAACCAGTGCTAGAAGCATATTCAGACCTTAGACCTTGACTCTACTTGGGCGGGGGTTGGGGGTAGCAATATTCTATTATTCTACAGCTGAAGGCAGCTGACCTCAGAGAGTCCACTTTCAAATATATAAAAAAATCATTTATTTATATACTACTTTTGATACTTAATTAAAAAACAATCTTCCTCACTGGGACTTAGGAGACCATTAATTACAAAACATATGCTATACTTCGGGAAAAAATTGTTTTTGACCTCCTAGCTCAATTTCTTTTTAGAATCAATGTGAGTGAGAAAAGAGAGAAGGGTTCTAGCCCTAGAATAAAGAAAGGTGGTTTAATCAAAGTGGCTATGAGTCCTTATCTCCCTCTAGATGTAATGGAGGAGTTTCTCACTGTCCTCAGTGATTGCCATCAGATTCATAACCCAGGGTTCCACCTATTCTCACCTTCTCTTCCCCACCACCAAAGGAAGCCTACAGTAACAGTCCACTCATTTCCAAAATACATGGGAAGTCAGATAACACTGGTGGGGAGAGGGAGAGAAGTCACCTAGCAGCTAGGGTGGATTTGAGGTGAGGGAAGAGGTCTTACATATCATATAAAATATGAGGTTTCTTCCTCACCTTTAGGTCCTGGTGAAATTGTGTGTGTGGCACAGACTTCTGCCGCAGATTGACTGTCCATATCCAGACCCAGACTGTGAAAATGCAAGAGAAATAGCAGCAGCAGGATGAATTGGTTGCTTCGAAGCAAGAGTCTAAAGCCATTCATGACTGTGGTTCTTCAAAAGAGGGCCTCTAAGACATGTGAAATAAACAGCATTATTTTTAAGTAAAACCTTCTGCTACAGAGAAAAAGGAAGTCTCCAGAAAGCACATTCCAGAAATGGCTGCAAAGACAAGCAGGAGCCATTGCCTCCATTGTTTATTTTCTCAGGATCCCAAATGGGCCATACATTGTCCAGACTGTTTCTTTTCAAGTGACAACAGTTTATTGAAAATTATCTCCAAACTAAACACTCAGATGTGCAGGTCAGTAGGAACTCCCCATTAGCACAGAGAATTGGGATTACTGCTTAGACCTCCAGCTGGCTGCTGAGTTTGCAATGAGTTTAAAAACTGCATTTCCAGAGTGTGGGGGAGGTTGTGACCTGAGTTCTCTGCACAGTTTGCGAACACCATGTGTGGTGTTGAGCTTTTCATAATGTGATGCTTGTTACTGAATGTGGCAGTTGACCACAGATGTCCTTAGTATTCCTTATGATATAACTCTTTCTCTTGATACCATAAATTACCCTGAGTATAAGCCCCAAATGAATGAATAACCAGATTTGCTGGAAGTCAATCTGGTAATAAGTATGAAAGCTATTAAAAAAGCTTATAACTTTTGGTCTGGTAATTGTCCTTCTAGCATAATGTCTCAGGGAAATAGTATGAAATGAAGATAGCTTTATTTGAAAATGTGACAAACTAGGAAAGGACATGAGTTGTCTATTTACATAGTAATAGTTGACACATTATGGTAAAATAGAAATGTATGAGTATGATGTTTTTAGCAAGTTCTTTACTTAATTAGGGGGGAAAGTGTCCAATTATATTTCTTAAAAGACAGGTAAGGTTTTTATATAGACTGAATGGATTTGATATAGACAGACATGATTATGGTGGCAGAGGTCTCTGTACTTCTGCATGTATCTCTATTTTCATGTATCTATTTCACTATTAACTACAATTTATTGGAAAATTAGAAATACTCATTTACATTGATAAGACTATGTTCTTTTTTATTCTCTTGGTCTATATCTCTCTGTCTGCATCTCTCTCTCTCTCTCTCTGTCGGTCTCTGTTGGTCTCTGTCTGTCTGTCTCTGTCTCTCTCTCTCTCTCTGTATACACTCATGCAGAAATAATGTTTCTCATTGTACCTGGAACTTGCCAATCTGGCTAGGGTGGCTAGCGAAGAAGCTCCTATCACACCACCCCCTCCCCATTTTCACTCCCCGAACACTGGTATTAGAGATGTATGCAGCTGTACCCAGATTTTTTTTATGTCGTTGTTGAGTATCAAGCTCAGGTCCTCTTATGGCAAGCATTTTACCAACTGATTTGTCTTCCCAGGCTCTTATATTCTTATTAATGAATTACCATATTGATAGATATGCTATCTAGAGTTGAATGAAAGGCATTACAACCCATTCTTCAGTGTGGAAATGAAAGTCCTTACAGGTATGACAGAGGATAGTCCTTAACAGACATCATTACAAATAATGGCTAATCTTAAGAAAAAAACAAAACAAAGCAAAACAAAACAAAAAACGGTATGTGTGTCAAATTCTCAGTGATAGAATAACAAAGCACCTAAAGCTAGTGCTTAAGCAACAGCAATCTGCACTGCAGTGCTTTCAGGGTGAGAGGGGAACAATTCCTCAGAGTAGCAAAAGGTTTATAGTGTGACTGAAATACATGAATGCTTCATGGAAGACAGAGAAGAGGAAGGAAAGGACCTGAAATTGGGGGAAGTCATTATATCTTATATCTTATATATAATTATGAATTATATTATATTAGTCATTTTATACAAGAGATGCTCCATCTCACTAGTTCCTCCTTTCAGTTTCAAGTCTATCCTGAGGAATAGAGAGTAAGCTACCCATTTTGCAGATAAGGCAGCTGATAAGCAAAAAAGCTAAGCAGCTTGTTGATGGGCAACCATTGAAGAAGCCAAACAAACACAAAAGATCAAAGGGAAATTATTTCCAAAAATTCTTGCTTGTAAAATACAATTTGGTTTCCACAAAGGTGAATACTCTCAAGTGTTGAGCCTGCACTGATTTTCATGGTCACTTAGGATGTCCAGAGTGGAAGTACTTATCAGGTTGACAGTGACAGGAAGAGAGTGAGGACAAACACAGTGATGCTAGAAGACTCAAATTCCACATCTGTCACTAGTAGACACATGACAGAAAAAATTTACTCAATTTCAATTGTCATGCAGCACGAAAACGAAGCTTTGACCTTATATCTAATGCTCTTTGAAAACAGATGCTCTTTAAATTATTTAGCCTAATCTGAATCTATTTCACTTCTTTTGTTTCTTTTCAAGGATTCTCAGGAACATAGTGAAAGCATATTTGCTACTATTATGCACAGAGATGCACCGGTTAGCAATCTGAAGGAAAGGCCAGTCCTTAGTGTCCTTGGCATAGCTTAGTTCTTCTATATCCAATCTCCAACTTTTAATAAATAGAGTATAGCAATGTCTTTCTATATACAACCACAGAATATTACATCAGAATTTAATTTGTTACACAGTATTCAAATATTTTACAAATAAAATTGTATCTAACCAATAAAGTATTGGGGACATTTTAGACCTTATTGATGTTATCAGTGCAACACAGTAGCGAACATCTTTCCTATCTTGGCAGCTAGTCTCTGTCTACTCCCTTTGATGCTGAAGACAAATGCATGTGGCTTGTGCTTTACAAACCATACTTAAAAAGAAACAACTTACATGGTATGGCATTAAACTCATCTCTTGCATGCCATTTGTTTTCAGGTTTAGATATTTTTACTTTTTGTTTCAGAAATTATTTTTCTTTCTTTCTCACTGATAAACATGGAAGCTAAAAATATAATATTCAAAGAGAACATTCATGTATCAGAAAGGATCCCATCTTTTAGCGAAAAAGGCTGCCCTCAAAATTTCTTCATGGCTTCAAGTTAGAGTGCTTGAGAACATATTATTTCTACTAAATGAGTCTGGTAAAAAGTTACATATGCATGGAGATAACCTAAGACCCCTACACAGATATAGCCCATGGCAGTTCAGTATCCAAGTGGGTTCAATTGTAATAGGAACAGGGACTGTCTCTGACATGAACTGATTAGCCTGCTCTTTAATTTCCTCCCCCTGAGGGGGAAGCAGCATTACCAGGCCACAGAAGAAGACAATGCAGCCACTCCTGATGAGACCTAATTGACTAGGATCAGAAGGAAGGAAAAGAAGTCCTTCCCTATCAGTGGACTTGGTGAGGGGCATGCAGGCAGAGGGTGGAGGAAGGGAGGGATTGGGATGGGAGGAGGGAGGGAACCACAGGGGGGGGGGAAACAAAGTGAGTAAAGTGTAATTAATAAAGAAAAATTAAAAAAAGTTACTTATGAAGGAAAAACATTTAGGTCTTTGGGTTTAAGGAAATAGCATAGTAGAGATTATAAGTAGAAAGTTTGGAATGCAGGTCTCAAGTTTGTGTGAAAGACTAGAAATGGGCATTTCTTTTGGGGAAACAGATTGTAGATGAAAGCAGTACACTTAAGGAGAAGTTCTAGAATATAAATTCCAGGAGTTATCATTCAGGTACTAGAAAAAACACAAATAAGTAACAGCCTGTGATGGAGATCAAAAGACAAGAACATTTAGACATACCGTCCATGCCAACTAAATCCAAGTGAGATGAAGGCTGAGCACAAACTATGAGTCTTAGGAGTGAGTAATTTACAAAAATAACATGAATGTAATACACCACTCTATTACATTCATGAATGTAACGATGTAGGCAAAAATGTAATGATTTACACAGTGGAACCATTTAGACAAAAAGAAAGGAATGGCAGAGTGAGAGCTGAGCCCCGAGAAAACCACTATCCAACAGAGATGATGGTAACAAAACTAATAATAGAAACACTTATTATTATTGAATTTTTGTCATATGCATGTGACTGCTAATAATTCAATGAACAAATAATTTAATACTTGGGACTAATTTTAAAGGAATGCAAGCATATATTTCACAAAGACAAGAGAAAATCTGTAAGAAACAATTTAGACCTCAATGAACAAAGCGGGATATGTCTTGTTGCCTTAATCACTTACTCTGACCACCTGGAATCCAAGGATTATTTCTTCTTAAGGACTATAAGCAGTGTTTAAAGAAGAACACAGTTAAACCTAAGCAGCATGACAAATGAGTCAATGGAATCTGCACTGATTTTTTTAACAAGTTTGTTGATCAATAGCAAAAACAATACCAGAAAGTATTGATAGGAGTCTACTCATGACACATTTCAGGCCTCAGGTTTGTACATGAAAATTATGTGCATGGAGTCAACCTTCCATAAAAGGGTTATCCAAGCTCCTTGCTGTCCCAATAAATATGGGATGACAGAGCTTTTAAAACAGGAGATTTTTGAAATTGTCAAATTATGTTAAATGTGTTTTCTTTACAGTGCTAAAAATACTTTATGCTGCTTGGGGAAATTTCGACTGGCATTGCTAAGACTTCACTTTCACTTATCCCCGAACTGAAGCAATTGAAAATTTCAAGTCAACACTGGTTTCCTTCTTAACATTGTCTTGAAACAGACAACAAGCCCAACAAGTTTATTGCTGCAATAAAATTGGAAGGAGGTTAGAGCTAGATCCAAAAAGAGAAGAATCCATGGCTGGTTTTCAGAACTATCTCCAGAATGCCACAATTTCTTGGCTCCTTTCTTCTTCCATTCTCCAGGACAACACATTTCAGGTTTAGCATTGCCTAAATACAACTTGCTACTAAAGCGAATAGAATGTAGCTTTTTACCCTTTCATTCTCCTGTACATGGGTTTGAGTAGCAGCATAATCCATATCCTGAACCTCTCAATCTGTGAATGAGATCCTACTTGGCAGAAGTATTTTACAGATGTCATTAAGCAAGAAGTTTTAAAATGAGACTGTGGATTATCTGTATTGTCCTTAAGTCCATGGCAGACATCCTTATAGGAGACACCCAAACACAGAGACAAGCACAAGAGTGGAAACACATGTGAAGACAGAAGTATGAAGTGGAATTAGGCAACCATACACTAAGAACAGCCTTGCATCTGCCAGAAGATATAAAAGGCCAGGAAGGAGTCGCCCTACAAGCCTTCAGCATGAGCTCAGCCCTGCTGACACTCTGAGCTTGAATCTTTGGCCCTTAGAAACATGAGGTAATAAGTTCCCATTGTTTTATTCCACCAAGTTTGTGCTAATTTGTTACAGCAATCGTAGGAATTTGAAATGCCATTCTTGTGATTTGCATGCACAGTTACTGGAAGAAATGACACATGAAAACATTTGCTCAGTGCCTGACTGAGACCTAGAAACATCTGTTTTTGCACATTTTAATTATCATGCATCCAGCTTAGATGGTATCTGGAGGGGAAACCAAATCCAAGGTATGAAATGAGCATTTCCTAAGGCAGACTTTTTTTTCCATCAAAAACAAGTGGGGCAACCACCTCATCTCTACAAGGGGTTTCCTGACAAGCTGATAGAACTTGACTCACAGTTCGTGTTGGCTTTGTCCATTCTAGTAAGTGCCTTGTCGGATTCAAGTTCCCCCTCGTGGGTTGACTTAATTTGATGCAGTTTGGAAGCAACGAAAATCAGTAGAATGACTTTTACAATGCATATTTAGAAGACAGCATGCAAGCATGCTCGTCATTATTTTACTTTTTACATTTCAAATTAAGTATGGATGAAAGCATAATTTAAAAACTCAAATGGTGTTAGCAGACTCATGAAATAAAGACAGAAACTTACAGCTCCACCCTTTTCACTCCTGATTATTATTCCTACAAGAAAACTGTTTTAGTGTCTATTCATTTATCTCCTCTGCAATTTAAATAACAAATAAAATTATGATATTTTAAAAGATAGATACATACAGGCTTCTTAATATGAGCATTACAAATTATTTTCCCTTTTTTTCTTCTATCTGCCCATACATATTTCCCTGATTTTATCTTTAAAACTTAATAGTATAAATATAGAATAATATTCAATGTTTCTATTATATTAGCTCCACAAAAACTACTCACAGTTAAGTCACAAAGTGAATTATAATTATATTTTGCTTCTTGTACTATTTTTTCTGAGTTTAATGATTGTAACATTTCTTTTGGACATATTTCTATTTACCACTCTTAATATACATACAAATTATTTGAGATTTATCACTTCTGTGGAACTGTAAAATGTTCAGTTAGTGTCTATTGCTCTTCTTAGACATATCTCTTCTGGAATCCTGTGGTTTACTGTGTTATTTAGGCTGATGACTCTTTACAGAACTGTTATGTTGCATTTTCTGTTTGTTATTGTCTAGGGCCCTTTTCTAATATTCACATCTTTTTCTCTAGGTTTCAGTTCTCATTTTTATGCACTATGATATACTTTGCTGGTATGAAGTAAACTGCAGATTAAATTTAGAAGCAATATATTTCTGAAATTTTAGTAATTCTACCTTTATACCATGTGACAGTTTTGCTGGGTATAGAATTCCAGAATGAAAATAATTTTTACCCTAATATGTAAAGACATTGCTCTAGCTTTGCATCAATACATTTAATGTTGTTCATGTTCTCTATACTTTGTAGAGAATTTTTATCCTCTTTTTTGAAGGTTTTGAGAGTTTCTTTTTACATCACATGTTCTATAAAGTTAGCAATATGATCTTGATGTTGGCTTTTGTACATCTTCATTAGGTTATCTGGAGTCTCTACATGACTGTTCACCAGTGTTACAAGTTTTCTTGTGCTACTTTTGAGTAATTTCCTTGCCCTTACCATCAGTCACCTTCAACTCCATATTTATTTTTCTTTCTCTCATACAGTTTCATGAATATATTGAGTAATTTAAACTGATACTCTAATTAATATTTCTCACTTCTGACTTTTAATATTTAATATTTTAATCTTCTGATGAATATATCTCTTATATTTTATATAGAAACATTATAAATTAATTTTGTATATACATCCTATGACATTTAAATGGTTTTATCCATTCAATAAATATTTATTGAGTACTTATTACATGCTAGTTATACTGTCTTTTTGCTTCTCTGTGGAACCTGTTTTGTTTGTTTTGTTTTTTGTTTGTTTGTTTTTCTCAGTACAAATGAATGAACACAGAGTCTCATGAATGCTAGTCCAGCACTCCACCACTGAGTTATATCTTCAGCCTTTTTTTACTTTTTATTTTGAGAAATAGTGTTTTTCAGTTTCACAGGCAATCCTTGAGTATATTCGGTAGCTTAGACAGACCTTGAATTTATGATCCTCTTGCCTTAGTCTCCTAAATTACTAGAATTACAGTCTTGTGCCATTAATCTTGGCTGTAACATCTGTCTTTGTTTTAATAATTTGTCATCTTAACTTTCTATAAATCCTAGCCTTCAGAGAAATATTTTCTGTTTCTTAGATTGTCCCTATTTGGTATAAATTTCCTAACTTGTTTGTTTTAATTTATGTATTTCTTATCACTACCTCTGTTAAAATGTCTGGTCACTCCACATTAATCCATCCATAGTTAAGAGCTAATACACATTAGTTGGCTTGGCTGTGATAGTTAGTTACAATTGTCAATGCAACTGGAATCACCTGAAAACAATCTCAGTTAAGGATTGTCTAGATTAGATTGGCTGGTGGGCTTGTTCATGGGTGAGGGGAATGGCTTCAATATGTTCATTGATTTAGGAAAACCTATCACACTATGGATGGCACCATTCCATGGGCTTGTGTCCTGGACTGTATAAGAGTAGAAAACATTATATGAGTAGTACCCTTTCATGCATTATTCATTCTGCTTTTGACTATGAATATGATGTGTTTTAAATTCTTGCTGTTTTAACTTTCATGTTATGAAGACCTATAACCTGGAAATCTGAGCCTACATAGACTGTTCTTACCTTAAGTTGCTTTTTAAGAATGTATTTTATCATAGCAATGGAATCAAAACTAGAACATAAACATGTTACAACTATAGTTATGTAGGGTATAATGATAGTGAGGCCCTAATTTATGAAGAACCATCCATTCTCATTATTTTTAGAGCTTATTCCTGACCTAGACATTTCACTTAGGGTACTCTATTCTTTGGGTAGCCCAGGATGACCTCAGATACCAATGGTGTCCCCTAACATAGACTTTTCCTAGTTTAGTCTTTCTGTATAACAGAACCTCAGTCTATCAAGTATATGGAGAGTATCTTTCCAAACATCCAGAATGAGCTGGGAAGCCCAGAGCAGAAATTACCCTTTAAAGACTTCCCTTATCTTCTAATTTAGCTTTATTTTGCCAGCAAAGTAAATGGCATCTTGTAGCTTAAATACCCAAGCCATCTGCATTTCTGGGGTGTTGCTAACTTAGATCATTCTGTCACTCTTGGTGATAGATAATTTTCATATCTCACTGGTCAGTTAAGATCGTATTTTCAAAATATCAGTGTCATTTTCCCTGTTTCTTCTTCTCATTTTTCTCTCTGTCATTGAGGAATGCTTTAGTCCACGAGTGCTATTTTGAGGACATTCTGTAGGGAGCAGGGAATAAACACGTAGATTCAATCTGCCATATGGACACAGATGTTCCAAAATTACTTTATGATATAATTGGATGGAACTCCTGTGGGAAAGTGTGCTGAAATGAGGTTAAACAACATATTTTTCCCCATAAAAATCTGAACTGGGGAGAACATTCCAACAAAGGCTATGTAAAGTGTTCAGAACATTCTTCCCACAAACATCCATAACACAACATGACATTGTAAAAAAAAAAAAAAAGTCATTCCAGAGCTGTACACATTGGCCAGAGTAGGCAAGTTTGTATGTATTTATTCTTGCAAGCTGCTACTGATTTGTGTAAGAACAGCACAGTTTAAAGCCTTTTTGTATGAAGCAAGTCTACCACTGTGAGCATCTCAGTTGGTGAGAACAGTTATTCAAGGAGCAGGGATGGCCAGAATATACAGCAATTTTGTTCCTGCAGAACAGACTCAATATAAAATATGGTTTGAAAACAAGCCAATGGTTATCATAAGCAATTTGTAAGTATAGAAATAAACACTTTTAGTAAGGACAAATGTGTTGTTAATGAAATGCCTGCTGTGGTTTGAATGGGACTTGCCCTTAGCCTCCTGTGTTTGAGAATCTGGTCTCCTATTGGTGACATTGTTTGGGGAGATTATGGGATTACCAGGGTAGGAAGCATTGCTAGAGGAAGTGTAACACTGGGGACAGACCTAAAGAAAGGTTCACTTTGGCCCCAAAATTTTGTTCCCTGCCTAACACTGTGCTCCCACGGGTTGAAGGTCCCCACCACATGGTAGGGCCATTCCAGCGATGACACTGCCCACTGTAATGGAGTGAATCCATGAATCTGTAAGCCAAAGAAAAAACTCTTTCTCAAAGGAAGTTGTATAAGATAACGGGTCACAATAACTTAAAAGTAACTTTATTTTTTTTTTTTGTATTTTTTTTTTATTTTTTTTTATCAGTTACATTTTATTAACTCTGTATCCCAGCCGTGTCCCGATCCCTCATTCCCTCCCAGTCACTCCCTCCCTCCCTCCCTCCCTCATCTCCACCGTGCCCCTTTCCAAGTCCACTGATGGGGGGGACCTCCTCCCCATTCATCTGATCCTGTTTTATCAGGTATCTTCAGGACTGGCTGCAAAGCCCTCCTCTGTGGCCTAACAGGACTGCTCCTCCCTTCGGGGGTGGGGAGACCAAAGAGCCAGTCATCGAGTTCCTGTTAGAAATAGTCCCTGTTCCCCTCACTTTGGGAAACCAATTGGTTACTGAGCTACCACAGGCTACATCTGAGTGGAGGTTCTAGGTTATATCCATACATGGTCCTTGGTTGAATGTCAGTCTCAGAAAAGACCCTGTGCCCAGATATATTTGGTCCTTGTGGAGCTCCTATCCTTTCCCCATCAGACTAACTCCCCTTCTTTCTTATGATTCCCTGTACTCTGCCAAAGGTTTGGTCATGAGTCTTTGCTTTGAAAACACTGCTAGTTAGAGTCTTTCAGATGCGCTCAGTAGACTCCTGTCATACATTCAATAAAAGTTAAAATAAGTTCAACGGAGTTAGTGACAATCCTGTTAACAATTGGTACTGCAAAATTATCCACATAAAATTAAATGAATCTAGAACTTTATCACACACACGCAGAAAGTATACTCAAAATTATAGAATAAAACAAAATCTTCATGATCTTTACTTATGTACAAGATTTTTACTGCACAAAAACCAAATTTATGAAAAGTTATAAATTCTACTACATCCAAACTAGAAGCCTTAGGGCTAGAGATATGCTTCAGGAGTTAAAGCACTTGCTGCTCTAGAGAGGACATGGGCTTGCTTCTCAGCACCAATATTGGGTATTTCACAGCAGGTTAGACTTCCAATTTCAGGAGATCCAATGCATTCTTCTGGCCACTGTGTGTACACGTAAGCATCTAGTACACATACATACACTCAACACACATGTATATACCTAAAATACATATTTTAAAATTTGAAACATTATTATAAAAATACCACTTAAACATGAATGGATAAGACACACATTGAAAGAAAGTATTTGTGATTATATATCTATTACAGGACTTGTATCCAACTATATAAGGAAAATATTTACAAATTACATAGTCAACAGAGGACTTGCGCTCGGCTAAACAATAACACATATGGCCAACTAAAATCAGCAAAATACTTGTACAGACAGGTCAAAAAAAAATAAATAGCTAATATGTAAGAAAATGGACAACATATTCATTAAATTCCAAAGAGAGATTATTACAAATAGAGTAAAGTTTGCATCAACAAAATCTATCTGATATTACTCAATGTTTTCAGGATGGGGCAGCATGAAGTGATCATTGATTGGCTGTTGTGATGGGTAGTAACAGAGTCCCTTTGGAAAGCAGTTGGTTAGCTTCTTTGGAAAGTCAAATGTAAAGTTCAGCCACAGAGGCAAGCAATTCAAATCTAGATATCTATTTAAAAGAAAAAAAATGTGAATATACCTATTTTTGTAGATGAAGGTTCATGACAATATTGTTAACAACAACAACAACAACAATAACAACTGGCCAAAATTGCAAGGATACATCAAGCAGTTAATAGATAAAAAAGTCTCATTTCCTTCTAGCAGAATGTGAATTAACAGTTATATAAGCTCGTTAGTAATTAACTGTGCAA
Source organism: Meriones unguiculatus (assembly GCF_030254825.1). Lineage (NCBI taxonomy): Eukaryota > Metazoa > Chordata > Mammalia > Rodentia > Muridae > Meriones > Meriones unguiculatus. The sequence goes on from NC_083356.1 coordinate 46,190,324, forward strand.
AGTAAAAAATGGCACAAATATATATTGTAGATTAATTTTTAATTTTTATTTTTTATATTAATTGCAGTTTATTTATTTTTCATCCCAGCTGTAGCTCCCTCCTTCATTCTCTCCCAATCCCACCTTCCCTCCCTCATCTCCTCCCCTCCCCCTCCCCCATTCTACTGATAGGGGAAGTCCTCCTCCCCTTCCATCTGACACTAGCCTATCAGGTCTCATCAGGACTGGCTCCATTGTCTTTCTCTGTGGCCTGGTAAGGCTGCCCTCCCCTGAGGGGGAGGTTATCAAAGAGCCAGTCACTGAGTTCATGTCAGAGACAGTTCCTGTTCCTATTACTAGGGTACCCACTTGGACACTGAGCTGCTATGGGCTATGTCTATTCAGGGGTTCTAGGTTATCTCCATGAATAGTCCTTGGTTGGAGTATCAGTCTCAGAAAAGATCCCTGTGCCCATATTTCTTGGTTCTGTTGCTCTCCTTGTGGAGCTCCTATCATTTCTCGGTCTTTCTATTTCCCTCTTCTTTTGTAAGATTCCTTGCACTCTGCCCAAAGTTTGGTTATGAACCTCACCATATGCTTTGATATCCTGCTGGGTAGAGTCTTTCAGTGGCCCTCTGTGGTAGGCTCCTGTCCTGTTCCCTGTTCTCTCCTTCTTCTGATGTCCATCCCATTTACCTTTATGAGTGAGGATTGATCATCTTACCCAAGGTCCTCCTTCTTACTCAGCTTAAATTCTTTTTAAGAAGAAATTTATTTTAAAAAACAAGGATGTACAGTTGCCTAAAAGGAGAGCAGCAGTTGATTGCAAATGAACACAACTTTTAGAACTAAGGGTTCTATTATAAAATTGGATTATAGCCAGGCTTACACAACTATATAAATGTACTAAAATCAAACTCTTCTCTGAAAATCAGTTAATTGTAAAATATATAATTCATACCACCATAAAACTGTAAAATAACTGTCATGAAAATTGCATTTAATGTTTTTGGAATGATTATGAGTTCTGAGTAGTATTTATTAGACCAGGATGGGTCAATTAGGCAAATTCCTGTATTTATGAAATGTCCTTGTAGAGTCAGTAAGTCAGAAAACTTAACTTTGTTTTCGGTTCTCTATAATCTGACTCAGTACACGTAAAACTTGTGTATAAAGAAATTTTCGGTTACACTGATTGATCTGAAATAGATAAAAGACAAACATTACCATGGACACACAACTCAAAATGTATGATTTATATCTAATTATAACATTAATTACAAATTAATTATATTAAAGATCACAGGAATCCCAACCAGCTTTACTTCCAGAGAGATCAATATCTTCTTCTGGTGCTAATGGAGTTGGAGGTAAGTCATTGATTTTCATTATTGTTGTTAAGTGATTAATTACATAGCAGCATTTTGACTTATATTGGTTAAATTAGCATAGATAATTATATGGACACATAATGAGAGTTTGATCTTGAATGATAGTTATATGTAATGATAATGCCTTCTTCCATCCACATAATATTACTTATTAGATACTATGATAAGTTATGTGGATTTTATTCATAACAGTGAATAAAAGTGTCTTTTCCACGGAGATTCATCTTCATCTTATTGAGGGTCCAGAGAAAGATAAAAGCAATTGCCAATTAATATGAGGCTTATTTTATACCAATATAGTGTAATATATAATACATTCTATATATTGAAGATAAATAATAGGCCTTTAGTTGTCATAGAGTAGAAGTGAAGTACCTTATCTAGGTTTGGTGGATCAGGACACATTTTCTATGGGATTACGGAAAGCCTATTGGAGTTTGCTGATATGATGGAGATGCGCTAAACTACTGATAGAAGGGTAAGTCATTAACACTCCTTTAGATACTATGTCATTTATCAGAGTAATAATAGTAATTACTTCCCTGGGGTCATTGACCTGTTAACTACAGGTTCTTAGCACTGATAATGTGCCATAGATGAGTTTCCATTTGTGGGGTGGGTCTTAGATCCAATCAGAAAGTGGTTGTTTACTGCCATGTCGTCCATGCTGCTATTGTACCAATGTGCTTGTGTAGCCACGTGGATCTTTTCTGTAGCCCACGGGGTTCACAGCTCTAAAACTGATGATTACTTTTATCATTTGGTAAGACAGATAATTTTTAGCACTAGGAAATCAAGGATGCTTTCGGCAGCATGGAAAAGGAAATTGATGCTTTATAACATCATTTTATCCGCATCTTTCAAGGCATTTATTATTATTGTTATTGTTTTTACTCAGCCTCAACACATGATAACTTCTAAATTGCTTTATACTCTCCAGGACAAAAAGATGATTAATTTGGATTTATTTAATAGAAATTATGTTTAACAATAGATGTGACTTGACATCATAGAGACCTGGGGCTGGTTTCCAGTTCTGTCACAAAGTGTGCTTTTTGGTTGATGCAACCTTAACTTTGCATTTTGCTTGCAAATACGGAGACTGAGGCCCATGCTACAGAGAGAGTTTAAATAAAGCTCCATTTTGCTGGTCTCAGGACAAACGGGCAGATAAAAGCTGAGTGCTAATGAGCATCCTTGCCTTTTTGCTGGCTGTGCATGGGGGTCAAGGATGAATGTCCTCCCAGACAGTAGCTGTGACACTCTTTTCACCCATAGTTTCTGAGAAGCCACAGACAGTGGTGCTTTCACACATTCCAGACAGTGTGAGGCTGACCTGCTCTGTTTGATATTCAACACAGTGGAGTAAAGAGGCCATCAGGCATTTCCTGAGCTGATAAAATGCAGGGTATGACTGATTCCTGGGAAAATATTTTCTGCCTTAAGGAGATAAATATTTATCTCAGCTCTTCTGGGAAGCATGTGCTTAATAAATGATGTTTCTTTTTCTAATGGTCTGTTTATTTTTTAGAGACTTCACATCACAAATTAGAGTATCTTTCATCATATATATCTCTCAAAATGTATTTTTGTAAAATATTTTCAAGAAGATTGGAATTTACTTATCAAGAAAACATTCTTCAGTTTCTAAATTCCCATAAATGGATCAAATTTTGACTTGATAATAGGCCTAAATGCCAACTCATGTAATTACTTTTTATTTCAAAGGACCCCAAAGCTTTCAAGGGCATATTACAATTTATTTAATACCAAGGGAAAGATTTAATTTAAAAAGAGACATTTTGTTGCAAAAGCTTTTTTTTTGTTCCCTTTTTCAATGTTGAAGATTTAACCCAGAGACTCACAGATACTAGGCAAGTGGATTAAATCCCGAGCCCCTTCTCTCTTTGCTATTTTTAAAGTTTTTGAGACAGAGTGTCACTAATTTTTCCCAAACTGAACTTGAATTCACTGCCCACACATGACTTGAACTTGCAATCCTCCTGCTTTGGCCTCTTAAGTCAGTGGGATGACAGCTGAATCATCAGACCTGGCTACAAAAATATTTCTAACATCTTTCATACATGCTGATTTCAGAAGCAAGAATGTATCCTAGAAAATGGAAGCTAACATCTATGAATGATGACTAAAGACCCTGAGTGCTTCTAGGAGAGCCTGTATTTTAGGATTATAACACTGACCTGAACTCAGTTTTGGTTTTGTGTTCCCTTCTTCAAATACATCCCAGATCCCCATTGCTGGCTAGGTAACTTTGTTGCAGTCTGGTTACACAAAGCACCCTCAGTACCCACCTTTCAAAATATAAACATCTTGTGTGCAATCTGTTGATATGGAATAGTTTCCCTAGTGAATCATTACATCCACAAGCCACATTCTTGAAATAATTTTTCAAATAGATTAATTAGATTTAGACAAAAAGAAAAACTAGATGCCATTTTCTAAGTTCTGTGGTGTATAAGCCTTCATACTAGGGGCCTTTGTTTCTATTTTTATTGCCTGTAATCCTGAGAGCCAGGTGTTAATCTGCATTTTACAGGTGGGGAACTGACTTCACGAAAGTGTAGTAACTTCCTTGCAGCTACAGGGGAAAGAAAACTCCTGGATCCAGCACTGAGTTATAAGTTGCAAAGCATCTGTTAAGAATAATTGCACACCACCTTAGACAAGACTCCTTAACACTGTAGATGGCTGATGAGTTTGGCCTTTCAAATCTTGGGATTTCCTCTTTGTGGAAACATCATGCTTGTTAGTTACCACATAAAGCTTTTTTGAGCCTTCCTGGTCTAAATTTGTCTGGCCCAGTGCCCACTGCCCTGAGTTTTGTCAGTCTCATGGTCAGCTTAATTGCTTGCTGCTGTCCTTTGCTTCAAGTCTCTAGTCTAGTGGTTCTCAGTGGACCTAATGTTGAAACCCTTTAATACAATTCTTCCTGTTGTGGTGACCTCCAACCACAAAATCATTCTCGTTGATACTTCATAACTGCAGTTTTGCTACTGCTATGTGTCATGATGTAAACACTGATATTGAGATGGGCTTGGGTGAACCCTATGAAAGGATCGCTTGACCCCCACAAATGGGTCATGAGCCACAGGTTGAGAACTGCTCTCCAGTCTCTGTCTTCTATCCTTCTTTTTGGCTCTCTAAGCTGCTCTGAGGTAGAATACACTCCATGACTTCAGTTTTTCTGGGACACCACCAGTGCCAGGAAAGCACCTTGCTTTCTTTTCTCACTGAGGTGGTGGAAAGAGCAGAAATGGATGATCTCAGAACACATCTAAGAACATACACTGGGGTTTGGACACTCTCCCCTGCAAAGTTCCCAAGATAGAGTTACCACTGTGCATCTTGTCACAGATTTTCTCTCTCCGCTTTTACAGTGGAATGTTGCCTCTTCCCTGCTCCTCTTGATACTCACGTCTCCTCTCCATCCTCTCTTGTAAGCGTTACACATGGTTGTTGGGCTTGGGCGGTGGCACTCTCTTACATTACTGTGCCGCTGAGAGTGCTTTCACTTGAGACTTTCATTTGCTCCACTGAGAAATAGATGCTGTAGACCTTCAAAGGACATAACAAATTTGTATAACTAATGAAGTCTGTATATTGGCTCACAGTTTCAGAAGGCCGTCCACAGTTGGCCAGCTCCATTGTTTCATGCCTGTGGCAAGGCAGAAACATCATGCAGAGAAATACAGCTTCCTTCATGGCAGCAAGGGAACAGAGACAACTGGAGAGGAAGAGGCCAGGAACAAGATACGCCCTTTTAGAGCTTGTTCTTTTCCAATGCCTACTTGTTCCAACCAGGCCTCACCTGAATTCTACCACCTACCAACAATACCATCAAATTATGACTTCACCACTTGATTGAATTAAAAGCCCCATTATCACTTTCTCAAAACCCCACTTCTGAGCATGCTCTGCGGATCAACGCATGAACATGATCTCACTCACAAGTTCCTACTAACTTTTGTAAATTGTCATAAAACTTAGAGATTGTTCAATGAGATGTAATCTTTGAACTCTCTTAACAAAAAACATTTAAAAAGAAATAAAAACTTTAAAAATTATGATACTATTCTGCTTTATTAAATAAATATGTTAAAAATAATTTCTTTCTTTGGTGGTTGAGCACCTGAGTTTTGTGGATAATTGTGCAGAATGATGGCTCTTACTTGATGGTGGTTCACAAGGGGATGTAGAAGAGGACGGATTAAACTTGTTCAAACTAGAATTTATCCTGAAAATCAATTTTTCTAATAATGAGAAAATCTCATTTTACTGGTCTCTCTAAATAAAAAGGCAACTCAGACTTCATTTATTTTTATTATTGCTGAAAGCTATGGTTTTATTAATTAGTTTTTTACAGTAATTGGCATGACACCCTTGACAACAAACACTCAATTTGTTTTATCCTATTAGCTTTTAGTTCCTTTTTCACAGTAAGATGCAAAAAAAAAAAGGGAGGTTTAATAATAGAAAACAACAATGCTTTTTAGCTAGTGCACAGAATATCTTATATTTGCACATAAACATTTTCCAGAGAGAAAACTCATTATTTCAACTGATGGAAAAGTGGTTTCAGGAAATGTTACACACACACACACACACACACACACACACACACACACTTTAGTTCTAAATGATGACAAAGTTGGAGAGCCTGAAAGTGAAACACCCAAATTGATCTTAAATCTCTCTGTGTTTCTATCTTGTAATTGTTATAATCTACTTGGAGTTCATTCTCTGGTACACCTAAGGAGAGAAAGACTTTTTTTTAATTGTTCTTAAGAGAATAGCTCAGTATGGCACACTATCTATTATAATTTACCAATGCCTAGTGAATGCACACAAAGGCCGCAGACAGCTGGACACGGCCATGCTTTTTCTTTGTGATTGTGCTCTGAATCTCTACAGTTGAAGTGTACAGTTGAAGTCCGTGATTTTCTAGATGTCTGATCCATTACTTGTGTGGCAAGATAGAAACAGTGGCAGCCCATTTCCACCAATGCTCCATTACACCTAAGTTTCTTCCTAGGCACATGATACAAATAAACTTTTGTGTGGAAGTGTCTCCTCTTGTTGAATGTTGCATTATCTTTTGGATATGGTAGCCATTTGTGTCCATTTGACTACTTTTCAACAATAATGATAATAACAAATTTTGAATAATGTTGATAGGAAGAGTGCTTGATTACTTAGGAGAGATAAGCCAGCACGCAGGGGTTTTCCAAAGCTCTCCAATTCCTAACACTTCATAACCTTCTCAGCTGAGTTCTATGCATGAACATTTGTTTCATATGAAAACCCAAACTATTTGATTCTTAAATAGATGGTAACAAGCTGGTATCCATTTTTGTTTTATCCTCCAATCTGTTAATCAAAGCACGTATCATATTTTAAAAGAATCATAAGTTATTAAAATTACAATCATTTGGATATGCAAGTCATCTTCTTTCACATTTGGAAAAATTCTGACACCTCTAGCTTCAGCACCGAGAGTAGATATATGGGATGTAACATTCAAACTTTGTATTGTTTCTGTAAGAGGCAACACAGGAGGAGATAGTTTGGCACTATAAAATATGGGCAAAGCAAGTGTTGAAAAATACTTATTTGGATGATAAATTTATGTCAAGAAATTTCAATTTACTACATCTATGGACTTCTGATCCCCAGCATTAATCATGTTCTTCTTGCAAGAGCCCATTATAACCTGCCCAGAACAACCAATGTGACAGAAGCAAGGCTCAAAGACAGGTTGCTAGGATGAATGTTGCAGATTCCAAACAAAGATGAGTGACACACTATTGGGCAGGATAAATCTACAAATAGCCTAGAGCCAGACATCAGACATTAGTGGAGGTGACAAACCTCACATTAACTAAAAACGACAGAAAAAAAGAGAGAGATGGAGACAGACATAATGTTAACACTGTATGACTGGATGAATCATTTCCAGAGAAATCAATGTGCAGATGGCATTTTTCCTTCTTCAGAACCAGTAACGAGCCTCCTGTAATTAAGCAGACTTTCTCTTTCCCACCAAAACAAACTGTTAAGCCACAGAGTAGCTTCTGACACATCTACCTGTCAACCAGCTATAGTATTTTAATCTAACTACAATGCAAAGATGTGTGAGTCAGTCTACCGTACAGTTTCAGCAAATACTATGTGTCATTGGAAATAACTTCGGCTTTTCCAAAGACCATAGATTTATTCTGTAGGAGTTTTAGAAACAAGCAACAATAATTTTAGCTAAAGCAATTCCCGAGTTCACTAAACCATAACCGTCTGAAACTAGTTATTTCTAGAATTACACAGAACTAAAATAGCAAACATGTAAACAGAGCTATGGGTTAGAATTCATCAAATGAGAGGAAAAATGTTTAGAATCTTAAGGTATAAAATATCACATCTGTTAAGTATTTATAGATTCCAATTTAAGTGCATACTTCAAACACTAATTAAAAACATTCTCTATAAATAGAAATCCAATTTGCTGTGTGTGCAGATTGAGTAATACAAGCAACTTTCCTTAGATATCAGTTTTCTCTCCTTGCAAGCAGTCAAAAGTAATTGACCTTTGGACTTCTCATTAAAACTCAGCAATGGAGGCTGAAGAAAAAGAAGCTGAGTCTATGCAAGCCATCAAGCAAGGTTATAGGTAATCTAATCTCCTTGTTTTGGTGTTCACTGGTGTCAACATGACCTGATGGATTTACTCTTTCAACTAGCTGGACAGAAAGCAGAGTTAAATTCAATGCTCATGACATACTTTATATATTGTCTCTATTTAGGTAGAATTTTTGTTTGCATTTAACTGACAAAATAGAGGATAAATGACAATGGCTTCTGCTGAACGTTAAAAAAGCAAGATGGTTCTCTTTGTTCTAGTTTATGTCATGGGATTATAATAATGCCAGAAACAAATTTCAGGAGTTTACATTTTCTGTGTTGTCGCTTTTGTCCTCTGAAAATTTCTCAGGAAATATTTATGTTACCAAGAAGTTGGGACTAATTTGTGGCTGCTATGTAAATAATTTTTCTTTGGAATGCAGAAAATGGTGGAAGTCAACATGGATTGCTGCAGCCATGAATCATCTGAAGGAATGGGCGGGCATGGGAGTGTTAGCAGGCCTTCTGGTGTTGGTCTCCTTGGTTTGCCTGTGGTATATATGCAAGATTAGAGTCTCACAACAGTGTGATGCAGCCATGATCATTCAGGCCTTTACAGCCATTGAAGCAGGACATTTTCCCCAAGCATGGTTGGATACCATAAAAAGCTAAAATGATACGCTCAGGATGCGAGGCTAAGCACTGCACTCAGGGTCAGCCGCTTTGGACCCAGGTCTGATTGCATGCGGGTTGATGCCCCAGGTCCCGCCTCTGAGAAAAAGGTATCAGACGGGTCTGATGCTCTTTGGGTGGATGACACCTAAATGAACATCTGTACAAAGTCCCAATTTATTTCTAATATCAGAGATCAGACCTCTACTCTTGCCTGATGCGTCTAAAACAAAAAGGGGGAACTGTAGAGAGCTGCGGAATGCTATGCCTTAAAGATGGAGCTGGTTTCCGCCTTCCACCTTCCCGATGGTGAGTGCTCTCTGTCACGAACAACTCCACATTTGGCTAAGGCCGAGGATCTGGCTTGCTTCCATGTATGTGGACCTATCTGCATTGCCCCCGTGGCACGCCTGGGTTGGCTACCCAGAGGCTACTTAAGCTGTGGGCTGGCTTTCCCCGGGGTCCGAGGATTGTTCAATGTTCCTGAATAAACTGCATTGAAAAAAAAATAGAATTATGTTAATTTCGTATGAATCTGAAACAGAGAAATTAATTTATCTTATTTTATAAATGATAGAAAAGAAAAGGGGGTGAGGATGGAGAGATGGCTTAGCAGGTTACAGCATTTGCTGCAGCATAAGGACCTGATTTTAAATTTCCAGTACCATGTCAAAAGTGAGGCTTGGCTGCACTCATCTATAACCCCAGCACTGTAGGGAGTAGAGGCCACAGGACTGTTATGACTTGCTGGGGCTTGCTGGGACACCAACCTCATTTCAGGTTCAGTGAGAAACCCTGTCTCAAAGGAATACAGTGAAGAGTAATAGACACTCAGCATCCCTCCTAGTCTCTATATGCACACATAGGGGTACACATTTGCAAGCACATACATGACACTCAAACAGATAAATGATAAATTCAAAAAATAAAATAGAAGAAAGATAAGGCCATCAACATAAAACAACTAGCTTTGAGGCATGCTGGAACTGAGCTATAGAGCCTGAATACCTCAGCTGTGTTTTCTTAGTTAAGAGAGCTTTATTGTTCTCTCATGTAATTCATACAGTTTACTAAAAACAGAGTAAACTTCACTCTGTCCAAAGTTAGGCTAAGAGTCTCAGCATCTGTTTTAATACCCTCCTGGGTAGAGGCTTTCAGGAGCCCCCTGTGGTATGCTCCTGTCCTATTCCCTGTTTTCTCCATCTTTGAAAGTTTAACCTGTTTGCCCTTCTAAATGAGGACTGAGTATCTTACCCATGGTCCTCCTTTCTTAGCTTCTTTAGGTGTACAAATTTCAATATGATTATCCTATATTATATGTCTAATATCCACGTATATGAGTATATACCATGTGTGTCTTTCTGCTTCCGGGATACCTCACTCAGGATGATCTTTTATAGTTACCACCATTTGCCTGCAAATTTCATGATATCCTTGTTTTTATTTGCTGAGTAGTATTCCACTGTGTAAATGTACCACAATTTCTGTATCCATTCCTCAATTGAGGGACTTCTGTGTTGTTTCCATACTCTGACTATTATGAATAAAGTTGCTACGAACATGGTTGAGCAAACATCCTTGTATACTTGAGCATATTTTGGATATATGCCTAGCTGTATGTATGTATATATATATATATATATATATATATATATATATATATATGCCTAGCTGGATAATATATAGCTGGATCTTGAGGTAGCACTAGTACTAATTGTCTGAGAAAGTGCCACATTGATTTCCAAAGTAGTTTTACTAGTTTGAACTCCCTCCAGCAATGAAAGAGGGTTCCCCTTTTTTCATATCCTCTCCAGCATGATTTATCACTTAAGTTTTTTATCTTAGTCATTCTGATGGGTGTGAAATGAAATCTCAGGGTCGCATTGATTTGCATTTCCCTGATGACTAAGAATGTTGAGCATTTCTCTAAGTGTTTCTCTGCCATTTGATATTCCTCTATTGAGTTTTCTCTGTTTAGCTCTGTACCCCATTTTTAAATTGGATTACTTGATTTGTTGCTTTTTAACTTCTTGAGTTCTTTATATATGCTGGATATTAGTCCTCTGTCAGATATAGGGTTGGTGGAGATCCTTTTCTAGTCTATAGACTATCTTTCTGTTCTGATGACAGTGTCCTTTGCTTTACAGAAGTGTTTCAGTTTCATGAGTTCCCGTTGATTGATTGTTGCTCTTAGCACCTGTGCTGTTGGCAGTCTGTTCAGGAAGTTGTCTCCTGTGGGGGAGATAGAAATATTTGGAACAGATTTGAGCACCACAAGGAGAGCGACAGAACAAAAAAATCTGGGCCCAGGGGTCATTTCTGAGACTGACACTCTAACCAAGGACTATTCATGGAGATAACTTAGAACCCCTGCATGAAGTAGCCCATGGTGCTCAGTCTCCAAATGGGTACCCTAGTAAGGGGAACTGGGGCTGTCTCTGACATGGATTCAGTGGTTGGCTCTTTGGTCCTCTCCCGCTGAGGAGTAGGGGTGGAGGGACAGCCTTACCAGGCCACAGTGGAAGACAATGAGGCCAGTCCTAATAAGGCTAGGGTCAGATGGAAGTGGAGGAGGACCTCCCCTATCAGTGGACTGGAAAAGGTGCATTGGAGAAGAAGAGGGAGAGAGGGCAGGACTGGGAGGGGATAAGGAAGGGATACAAAGTGAATAAATTGTAATAAATAAAAATAAAAACAAACAACAACAAAAAATAAGAGTAAACTGAGCTGTTATGGGGGTGGAGAGCAGCCTTACCAGGCCACAGAGGAAAACAATGCAGCCAGTCCTGATGAGATTTGATAGGCTAGGGTGAGAGGGAAGTGGAGAAGGACCTCCCTTATCAGTGGACTTGGGGAAGGGCATGGGAGAAGAAGAGGGAGGGAGGGTGGAATTGGGAGGGAATGACGGAGGGGGTTACAGCTGAGATACAAAGTGAATAAATTGTAATAAAATAATGTAAAAAATAAAAAAAAAAATAAATTAAAAAAGAATATAAAAAAATGAAAAAAATATCCCAGAGTAAATGTAGAACCACAATTCTCAATGAATCCAACAAAGTGCCAGATGCATACTGATGTTTTTCTGGCAAAGATGGAGTCTCCCATGATCTACACAAACTTGTTCATGTTCACAATATAATACTATCCTCTGATTTTTTACCCCAAACTTTTATAGCCTTTTGTGTGTACTTTCTTATGAGAAACCAAGTTTCATATACCTTTTTTTTTCTTTGTAAGTAAAATATAGATCTTGATCTTCAAAATACAGTGTAGATTGAAATTAGTATGAAAATATCAACATATACATTTTCTTTCATGGTAGAACACATATTTTTTTAGAGAATAAGGTCTAGATCATTGGTTATTAGAGTGAGACAGACAGGAGGAATACACTGGAATCATTCTTAACAAATTCACCTGTATCTTCATGTCTTTATACCATCAAAGTTTCTAAGTTGTAAAATAGAAAAATAAATTTTCTTTATATTCAAGTATTCACTTTTATCTGTTTTTTGAAACTTTTAATACATACTTTTATTTATTCACTTATTTTTTATTATTTAGTTTGATTTATTCACTTTGTATTGCTGGTGTAACCCCCTCTTTCCTTCCCTCCCAATCCCACCCTCCGTCCTTTTTCTTTTCCTAGTCCTCTGATAGTGAAGGTCCTCCTACCCTTCCATCTGACCCTAGTTTATTTATCCACTTACTACTTAGAGCTAAGAGACACCATAACACTGTAATGACAAAAAGAACTGGGAAGAAAATATGAAACTTGACTTTTAACTGTAAAATCTGTAACATCGTTGTCCTCTAGAATATTCACTGTCAACATACCATTTAATGTTTGTGTGTGCATATATATGCTATACCTACATATCCACACACAGAAATAACAAATATTGAGGTCAATTATTGTAATGCTAACGCTGTATAAATAAGAAAGTAACATCAAATGGGAAAATAACAAGCTATTGATTTGGGAATGTACCGTTGATAATATTGCCTTGGGAAAGGAAACAAATGGTTTAGCTATATTGAAAAGCACACCAACAGACACAATGTTATAGCAACTTGGCTGTTAGTAACAGACAAGGAAAATGTTTTTCCATGTATTTAGACAATGCTTTAGTGTGGATACTGTTGATATAACAATATCTCTGATATGGAAGGTCACATTAGATACCTGTCATGGTTTGAATGAAAATGGCCCCCAGGCTCATAGGCCGTAGCACTATTAGGATGTGTGGCCTTGTTGGAGTATGTGACCTTGCTGGAGGAGGTATGTCACTGAGGTAGTGCTTTTAGGTTTCAGAAGCTCAAGCCAGTCCCAGAGGTTCACTCTCTCTTCCTGCTGCTTGCTTATCTGGATGTAGAATTCTCAGCCGCCTCTCTAGTACAATGTCTGCCTGTATGTTTCATACCATGATGATAACAGACGAAATCTCTGAACCTGTCAACCAGCCTCAATTAAATGTTTTTTTTTTTATTATTAAAAACTGAAAAAAAGAGTAACAGCCTACATAGGAAGTTATGGAAGAGAACTCTTTACAAGTGTGCTAAGATTGCTGAAGCGCAGCTCTCCACAATTGAAGGCTTCTGGTGGGGATGCAGAAGGGATATGACTCAGATCTCTCTAAGGGTCAGGCCACTGAGAGTCTGACCATGCCCCAGTGACACAGTTAGACTTCATTTTTCTAGTTTTAATTTTAATTTTAGGTTTAAAATTAAAATTTTATTTTTATTTACTTTTATTCTTTTGGTAGTCACAAGAGTAAGGGGACAGGCATAGGAGGACAGGAAAGTGATTTTGATGGGGTGAATGATGTGAAATTCCTGAAGAACCAATAAAAATACTATGTTGGAAAAAAAAGAATTTCAGTGGTCATGGTGTCTCTTCACAGCAATAGAAATGCTAAGGCAAATGGTGTCTGGTTGCTCTTTGTCACTTCCTGTTTGGCTAACTTTCAGTTTCTAGGCACTTTCTCTAGCTTCTTGCTATTGTTTCTGGCTTTTGGAAGGTTCTTTCCATCTCTTATGTGTCTTCTGAAAACAATGACTAAGAGACAAAAGGAAATTACAAAGCTCATGTAACTTCAGAAGTGAGAAATATTAAACCATAAAAGTGGTTGGCTATGAAGTAGGAACAAAATTCATCATACATTCTAGATCCATATCTGTTTTAATAAACCCTTTCTTTTGAATTGAAAGTGATAAGCCTTATCTGATTTCTGCATACATCTTGGGCATAATTTGCTGGGGGGGGTGTATTTTATCTTTTTATGTTGCCTGTCTGAACTTTTACATTTCAAAACTTCATCAAGTCATGTGGGTAAGCATAATCGAAGCTAAAAGCAGCAGCATCTCTGAGCAAAGCACAATGACTGGAATAATAAAAAATGTTACAGGCATTGTTTAACGAATGCCTTTGCTCCCTCCCACGTATCCCATGTCCCAATTGATCTCTGTCTAATCTCTTCATTTGACGACTCCCCCACACATATAAACTAAGAAGGGTACTGCAATCCAATCCCAACAATTCCATCTGTATTACTATCTTAGTCTGTTCTTTCAACTAAACAATGATATTCCACTACTTTTTCTAAGTTTTTTTTTTTTTCCATGAACTAAAACCTCAGTACAGATTTGGTGAATAAAAGCAGAAAGTATTTTTGCTACGTCACCTAATCACATTTACTGAAAGCTGATATTTAACACACATCAGATATCTTTAAATATTTTATATTTAAAATATAGTTATATACATATATATATGTATATATATGTCACTTAAACAATCTTTTGAGATGAACATTTTATCCAGTCTCCATAAATGAAGAAAACAAGATACAAATGACAGTGGTTTCCTGGGGTCACACTGTAAGAAGAAGCAAGGTGAATTTAGAAAACTAACACTTCTAATTCATCCTAACTTAGCAGTTCTGGGAGACAGTATTCTTTGCCTCTGATTCATCTGGTTAATATAAAATTATTCTGATAGTGTTTTGGCACTAGATTACTAAAGTAAGTATTATGTGTAACAAAGGAAAACTTGAGGTATAGTTTTACTTTTCAGTCCTAAATGGCAATCAATAATTCAAGGATCATTCCAGGAAAAAGTAAAATGTTGTTTGAGTGTTTTCTTTCTCAAAGATAAAGACCCAGCATTAGTCAGTAATAGCACTGGATTTGAAGCAAAAGAATGTGAAGGAATGTTAGCTTTGATATCCAATTTTATTTCTTTCTGTCAAGGAACTCTGGAAGCAGAGTTTTAAACAGAGATCTATGTGCTCCTTCAGTGTGACATCAGGTAGATATGGCATGTCACATGTCCTGAGAAATTATATGTTCTACACAGACTTCAGTCACTTACGTTTGGGTTCTACTGTGTCTTTGTTACTTTTCTATTTCCATGACAAAACACCAGAAACAAGGCTACTTATACAAGAAAACATTTGTGTTCATGGTTCCAGATGGAAGTAAAGTCCATGACCATTATGTCAGAGAGCATGGCATCTGACAGGCACAGCACAGTGATGGAGTAGTGGCTGTGAGCATGCATGCTGCGACAGCAACCATGAGGCACAAGGATGGAGAGGAGGGAGTAGAGAGGGAGAGACAGAAGGACACACACACACACACACACACACACACACACACAGAGAGAGAGAGAGAGAGAGAGAGAGAGAGAGAGAGAGAGAGATAGACAGACAGAGGAAAAGAGAGAGAGAGCAACAGAGAGGGCAAGCTAACTGGGAATGGTGTAGACTTTTGATATCCCCTTTTTGAAGGTCCAGCCCCAGTGACACACCTCTTCCAACAAGGCCACACTTCCTGATCCCTCCCAAACAGTTCTACCAACTGAGGACCAAGCAACAAATATATGAGCCTATGGAGGACAGTCTCATTCAAATACCACAGTTTGCATTAATTATTCTCCATTTGTACTGTTCTAATTATATCTTAGTACTATCTTCTTACCCTGTGGTTTTGTACAAAAGGTAGGAGCACTGGTTGGAGGTGTGTATTATATTTGGACTTAGCTTTGTCTACTATTAATGGCCACAGCTACCAACCTTTCATTCAATTTTATATTTTATATTTGTTAAAGTTTTTACCATCTTTCTTTTTAATTCTGCACGTTCATCTCTGTAAATTGTCCTTTTATTAAACTTCCTTAGCTCAAAGCCCTACATCCACAGTTTTTTTTTTTCAAAGTTATGGCAGATAGACATCTGAGTGGGTATTTATTATATGTTGCAACAGATAGACAATACAATCATATGTTCACTTTACTTCCTTTTCCTCATCATCCTTCCCTCTTTCTCTCTATATGCCAGTGAACCAAAATGAATGGGGTCCTCCTTTTCCCTTAGAACAGATATATTCCTCATACCATATGTTGAATTTCACTTCTCAGACGTTCTCAATATTCCACTTTGATATGCCAATACATTAATAAGGAATTGAGAATGTTTATTTTTTTCTGTGAAGAATGTTGGCACTTAAGGTCATAATCATGGCAGAAACATACAAAGCAAACACAAAATAACAGCTAGCAAAGAATCAAATGTAAGGGATCACTTCATGGTCTTTAGAAACTCCTTTTCATTTTCCAGTGTGTGCTGCCTCACACTTCTATTTGCTATAGGCACATATGATTTACCTGAGATGAAGGAGTGGAATGTATCTATGTTACCATTAAGTATTATTTGGAGTACAGATAGAAAATACCAAAGGCACCATTGCCTCACTTTATAGATACAGAAGTTACTGATGAGTAACCTGTTTATTTTATGCAAAATGATAGGTTCATGAGATATCCATACCCTACTCTTCAGAACCATGTACTATGTCATGATACACATCAAAGGGGCATTAAGGAGGTAGATGGAAAAAACTTGCAATTTTTACTTCTGCAGACCAGATTGGCCTTGAACTCAGAGGTCCACTTACCTCTGCCTCCCCAGTGCTAGGAATGAAAGTAGTGCACCACCATGCCCAACTGAAAGTAGGAATTTGAATCAGGTTACACCAAAAAGGGAAGATTTATCTTGGATTGCCTGAATGGACACCGTGTAGTCACTGCATCTTTAATGGAGAGAAAAGAGCCTACACAAAGAGAAAAGCTTAGAAGAGAGTCAGAGAAATGGCATGTAAGAAGGCAATTGACTGATTGCTTGCACTGAAGATAGAGAAAGAAGATATATAATAAGGGTTCTACATGCTAGATCCCCTTCAGATCCTTCACAGTGAAAACGAAATAACCATGTTTATAGCAGCTTTATTTGTAATAGCTAGAACCTGGAAACAACCCAGATGTCCATCAACAGAGGAATGGATACAGAAATTGTGGTATTTTTACACAATGAAATACTACTCAGCAATCAAAAAGGAAGAAATCATGAAATTTGCAGGCAAATGGTGGAAACTAGAAAAGATCATTCTGAGTGAAATATCCCAGAAGGAGAAAGACAAACATGGTATATACTCGCTTATATAGACCTATAAGATATGATAAACATAATGAAATCTATACACCTAAAAAAGATAATCAAGAGAGCGGACATGGGGTAAGATGTGGTTTGCCTGTGGTATATATGCAAGATTAGAGTCTCACAACAGCGTAATGCAGCCATGACCATTCAGGCCTTTACAGCCATTGAAGCAGGACAGTCTCCCCAAGCATGGTTGGATACCATAAAAAGCTAAAATGTTACGCTCAGGATGCGAGGCTAAGCACTGCACTCAGGGTCAGCTGCTTTCGACCCAGAGAAGAGCATGTCTGATTGCATGCGGGTTGATGCCCCAGGTCCCGCCTCTGAGAAAAAGGTATCAGACGGGTCTGATGCTCTTTGGGTGGATGACACCTAAATGAACATCAGTACAAAGTCCCAATTTATTTCTAATATCAGAGATCAGACCTCTACTCTTGCCTGATGTGTCCAAAACAAAAAGAGGGAACTGTAGAGAGCTGCGTAATGCCGCGCCTGAAAGATGGAGCTGGTTTCTGCCTTCCACCTTCCCGATGGTGAGTGCTCTCTGTCACGAACAACTCCACATTTGGCTAAGGCCGAGGATCTGGCTTGCTTCCATGTATGTGGACCTATTTGCATTGCCCACGTGGCACGCTGGGGTTGGCTACCCAGAGGCTATTTAAGCTGTGGGCTGGCTTTACCCAGGGTCAGAAGATTGTTCAAGGTTCCTGAATAAACTGCATTGAAAAAAAAAAATGTATCTATGTTACCATTAAGTATTATTTGGAGTACAGATAGAAAATATCAAAGGCACCATCGCCTCACTTTACAGATACAGAAGTTACTGACGAGTAACTTGCTTATTTTATGCAAAATGATAGGTTCATGAGATTAAAAAAAAAAGATGATCAATCCTCATTTAGAAAGACAGATGGGATGTGCATTGAACATATGACAGGAGTCTACCGAAGGCATCTGAAAGACTCTAACTAGCAGTGTTTTCAAAGCAGATACAAAGACTCATAACCAAACCTTCGGCAGAGTACAGGGAATCATATGAAAGAAGGGGAGTTAGTATTATGGGGAAAGGACAGGAGCTCCACAAGGACCAAATCTATCTGGGCACAGGGTCTTTTCTGAGACTGACATTCAACCAAGGACCATGTATGTATATAACCTAGAACCTCTGCTCAGATGTAGCCCGTGGTAGCTCAGTAACCAATTGGTTTCCCATAGTAAGGGGAACAAGGACTATTTCTAACAGGAACTCAATGGCTGGCTCTTTGACCTCCCCATCCCCCAAGGGAGGAGCAGTCCTGTTAGGTCACAGAGGAGGACTTTGCAGCCAGTCCTGAAGATACCTGATAAAACAGGATCAGATGAATGGGGAGGAGTTCCCCCCCCATCAGTGGACTTGGAAAGGGGCAGGGTAGAGATGAGGGAGGGAGGGTGGGATTGGGAGGGAATGAGAGAGGGGGATACAGCTGGGATACAGAGTTAATAAAATGTAACTGATAAGAAAAAAATAAAATTAAAAAAAAGAAAATGAAATAACATTAACACTTTCATTGTAGCTTGTTTTGTCTTTCTAAAGTCACAAACTGTATGATAATATTTTAAATTTTTTGTATCAAAAATAAACTAACAATATTACATATCAAATATTTTAATCTCTTTAGTTCAAATTCTTAATTTATAGTTAGATTTTGAGCATATTATTTGGGCTCGTCCCTGTGCCAGATGAAAAAATATGTAAGAAGAAACTGGACAGGGCTAAGATAAAAAAAAAATTAGTAACAACACATGCTGGAGAGATTGTGGAGAAAGGGGAACCCTCCTCCATTGCTGATGGGAATGTAAACTTGTACAACCACTTTGAAATCAATCTGGCGCTTTTTCAGACAATTAGGAATAGTGCTTCCTCAAGATCCAGCTACACCACTCCTGGGCATATATCCAAAAGAAGTACAAGAACACAACAAGGACATTTGCTCAACCATGTCTGTACAGCTTTATTTGTAATAGCCAGAAACTGGAAACAACACAGATGTCCATCAACGGAGGAATGGATACAAAAATTGTGGTGCTTTTACACAATGAGTACTACTCAGCAATTAAAAACAAGGAAATCATGAACTTTGCAGGCAAATGGTGGGACCTAGAAAAGATCATCCTGAGTGAGGTATCCCGGAAGCAGAAAGACACACTTGGTATATACTCACGTATAAGGGGGTACCAGAACTATAAGATAGAATAAACATACTAAAATTTGTACACCCAAAGAAGATAAACAAGAAAGAGGACCAGGGGTAAGATGATCAATCCTCAGGTAGAAAGACAAATGTGATGGACACTGGAAATAGGGGAAAACAAGTAAGAGGACAGGAGCCTAGCACAGAAGTCCCCTGAAAGACTATACCTAGCAGGGTATCAAAACAGATGCTGTGACTCATAACCAAACCTTGGACAGAGTGCAGGAAATCATATGAAAGAAGGGGGAGTTAGAATGACCTGGAGAGGACAGGAGATCCACAAGGACCAAAAATATTTGGGCCCAGCATCTTTTCTGAGACTGATTCTCCAACCATGGACCATGAATGGATATAACCTAGAACCCATGCTCGGATGTAGACCATCGTAGCTCAGTATCCAAGTGGCTTCCCTAGTTAAGTGAACAGGGACTGTTTCATATATGAACTCAATGGCTGGCTCTTTGACCTCCCATCCCCCAGAGGGAGGAGCAGCCTTGCTAGTTCCTGAAGAGAACTCATAAGCTAGGATCAAATGGAAGGGGAGGAGGACCTCCTACATCAGTGGACCTAGAGAGAGGCAGGAAGGGAGGGATGAGGGGCAGGATGAGGGAGGGAGGGTAGGATTGGGAGGAAATGAGGGAGGGGGCTACAGCTGGGACTAATATAACTAATATTAACTAACTAATATTAACTAACTGTAACTAATATAAAAAATAATAAATATATAAATAAAAACAAAAAATAAAACAAAAAAGATAGAAAAATGAGGCCATGAATTTAAAAGCGAGCAAGGAGAGGTATGTGGATGAGTTTGGAAGAAAAAAAAAAGAAAAGGGGAAATAATGTAATTATATTATAATCTCAAAAACAAAAGAAATTATTGAAAAAAAAAAGAAACTAGACATATATAGCTCCTTCTTTTTTTGGTCCATATAGGATTGTGGGAAAAGTCAGAGAGTTTTAAACACATTAATATTCAAGTAGGAGAAGCATTATGCACCGGAAGTGTTTTGTCCTGCAATGACCTGGCAGACTAGGGGAACAGAATACGAAGGTTTCTGAATATGATTGTTTTCAGTTTATAATTCCAGCATGAGCAAGAATTAACCAACCCTGGAAATATGGATGGGGATGTGATTAATACACATGGTAAAACATCACAAAGAATAAGTCTCAATGCATCTCAGAAGGTTCACTTAGCTGGAGTGACTGTTTAAGAGAAAACAATGTAATATATAAGGCTGCTGAGCACGGGCAGAGAAGCATATGATATACATTGTGGCCTCAGTTACTATGGATGCAAGTATTGATGATGTGACTTAATACTGATGGTATGGCTAACACTGATGGTGTGACTGCTTTGAATATGCAATCATTTGTAGGGCAGTGCTGTGAACATGTGCTCTTTTTCAGCACCGTACAAGCTAAGTGGTCATACAAAGTGAATTCAAAGAAACCAAGTGAGAAAGAGATGGGTGAGCCCTAGATGCTCACTGAGACCGAACCAACATGACAAATTTAGGATATTGGCTGGATAACCAAGAAATAAAAGGTTCAGTAAATGCTGTGGGCAGGCTATCGCGTGGGTGAAATACTATAATTCCAATGCACAGATAAACTAAATAATGATAGTGGGAGATTTCCAGGTGCCATATTTCCATTCAAAACCAACATGGTTCATCAAACATGTTCCTAAAACAAGCTCAAATACCACATTATATAGAAAAAAAACAGAGGATGGGTTTACATAGATAGTTTTATTTTATTTTGTTTTATTTTATTTTATTTTAGTTTAGTTTAGTTTAGTTCTATTTTAGAACTGGGTTTTCTTTTTCTTTATTTAATTTTATTATTTATTACTGTTTATTCATTTTATATCCTGGCTGTGGCCCCCAGCCTCTTCTCCCCATGCCACTCTCCTAGACCACTGATAGGGGAGGTCCTCCTCCCTTTCTATCTGATTCTAACCTATCAGCTCTCATCAAGACTGATTGCATTGTCTTCCTTTGTGGCCTGGTAAGGCTGTCCCTCCACCACTTATGCCTCATGGGGAGATGATCAAAGAGCCAACCACTGAGTTCATGTCAGAGAAAGCCCCTGTTCCCCTTACTAGGGTACTCATTTGGAGACTGTGCTGCCATGGGCTACTTCTGTGCAGGGGTTCTAGGTTATCTCCAGGAATGGTCCTTAGTTGGAGTATCAGTCTCAGAAAAGAATCCTGGGCTCAGATTTTTTTGGTTCTGCTCCTCTCCTTGTGGAGCTCCAGTCCCCTCCAGGTCCTTCTATCTCCCCCACAGGGGACAACTTCCTGAACAGCATACCAACAGCACCAGTGCTAAGATCAATAATCAATAAATGGTACCTCAAGACATTGAAAAGCTTCTGTAAAGCAAAGTACACTGTCATCAGAACAAAATGATAGCCTATAGACTGAGAAAGGATATTCACCAACTCTATATCTGACAGAGGGCTGATATCCAGACTATATAAAGAACTGAGGAAGTTAAACACCAACAAACCAAGTAGGGTAAGATAAAAATACAGAAGCTCCACAAGGAGAGCAACAGGACCAAAAACATCTGGACACAGGGGTATTTTCTGAGACTGATATTCCAACCAAGGACCATTCATGGAGATAGCCTAGAAACCCTACACAGATGTAGCCCATGGCAGTTTCAGTGTCCAAGTGGGTTCCCTAATAAAGGGAACTGGGACTGTCTCTGACATGAACTGATTGGCCTGCTCTTTGATCACCTCCCCCTGTTGGGGGAGCAGCCTTACCAGACCACAGAGGAAGTCAATGCAGCCACTCTTAGAGACCTGTAGGACTAGGATCAGAAGGAAGGAAAGGAGGACCTCCCCTATCAGTGGACTGGGGGAGGGGCATGGGTGGAGAAGAGAGAGGGAGGGTGAGATTGGAGGGGAAGAAGGAGGGAGCTACAGGTAGGATTCAAAGTGAATAAACTGCAGTAAAAAAAATGGGGTAAAGAACTAAACAAAGAATTCTCAATAGAGGAATATTCAATGGCAGAGAAACACTTAAAGAAATGTTCAACGCCCTTAGTCATCAGGGAAATGCACATCAAAACAACCCTGAGATTTCACCTTACACCCATCAGAATGGTTAAGCTCAAAAACTCAAGTGACAACACATGCTGGAGAGGATGTGGAGAGAGGGGAACCCTCCTCCATTGCTGGTGGGAATGTAAAGTTGTACAACCACTCTGGAAAATCAATCTGATGCTTTCTCAGAAAATTATGACTAGTGCTACCTCAAGATCCAGCTATACCACTCCTAGGCAAATATGTATATGTATATATATATATATATATATATATATATATATATATATATATGTGTGTGTGTGTGTGTGTGTGTGTGTGTGTGTGTGTGTGTGTATAGATAACTTATACTTTGTTTTTAGACACAGAGAAAAAACTTGAATGGGTCACCTTTGGGAAGAGACACTAAAGAATCATGACTGGCATTCTCAGCTTTCTATGTTGATTCTGTTTGAAAATTATGTGCATGAATTAATTTTGTTATATAAAATAAAATACTTAGTAATGTAATATTAACCATCTATTTCCTTTGTGTAGTATAGGAATTTTGATTTTATTTTTTAATTAATTTTATTTTTTAATATTAGTTACATTTTATTAACTCTGTATCCCTGTTGTATCCTGCTCCCTTATTCCCTCCCAATCCCACTCTCCCTCTCTCAGCTTCTCCCTGCCCCTTTCCAAGTCTGCTGCTTGGGGAGGACCTCCTCCCTTTTCATCTGACCCTGTTTTATCAGGTATCTTCAGGACTGGCTGCAAAGTCCTCCTCTGTGACCTAGCAGGACTGCTCCTCCCTTGTGAGGCGGGGAAGTCAAAGAGCCTTCCATTAATTTCCTGTCAGAAATAGTCTCTGTTCCCTTTACTATGGGAAACCAATTGGTTACTGAGCTACCATGGGCTTCATTTGAGCAAAAGTTCCAGGTTATATCCATACATGGTCCTTGGTGGAGTGTCAGGCTCAGAGAAGACCCCCGTGCCCAGATGTATTTGGTCCTTGTGGAGCTCCTATCCTTTCCCCATCATACTAACTCCCCTTCTCCCGAAGGTTTGGTTATGAGTCTTAGTATCTGTTTTGAAACACTGCTAGGTAGAGTCTTTCAGATGTTTTCTGTGGTAGACTCCTGTCATACGTCCAATGCACATCCCATTTGTCTTTCTAAGTGAGGATTGATCATCTTACCTAGTGTACTCTTTCTTGTTTCTTTAGGTGTATAGATTTCATTATGTTTATCATACCTTATAGGTCTATATAAGCGAGTGTATACCATGTTTGTCTTTCTCCTTCTGGGATACTTCACTCAGAATGATCTTTTCTAGATCCCACCATTTGCCTGCAAATTTCATGATTTCCTCCTTTTTGATTGCTGAGTAGTATTCCATTGTGTAAAAATACCACAATTTCTGTATCCATTCCTCCATTGATGGACATCTGGGTTGTTTCCAGGTTTTGGCTATTACAAATAAAGCTGCTACAAACATGGTTGAGCAAATGTCCTTGTTGTATATTTCAGCAAATTTTGGGTATATACCTAGCAGTGGTGTAGCTGGGTCTTGAGGAAGCACTATTCCTAATTGTCTGAGAAAGCGCCAGATTGATTTTCAAAGTGGTTGTACCAGGTTACATTCCCACCAGCAATGGAGGAGGGTTCCCCGTTCTCCACAACCTCTCCAGCATGTGTTGTCACTTGAGTTTTTCATCTTGGCCATTCTGATGGGTGTAAGATGAAATCTCAGGGTTGTTTTGATTTGCATTTCCCTAATGGCTAATGATGTTGAGCATTTCTTTAAGTGTTTCTCTGCCATTCGATATTCCTCTATCGAGAATTCTCTGTTTAGCTCTGTTCCCCATTTTTTAATTGGATTACTTGGTTTGTTGCTTTTCAGCTTCTTTAGTTCTTTATATATACTGAATATTAGCCCTCTGTCAGGTAGAAGGTTGGTGAAGATTCTTTCCCAATCTGTAGGCAGTCGTTTTGTTTTGATGGTGGTGTCCTTTGTTTTACAGAAGCTTTTCAGTTTCATGAGGTCCCGCTTGTTGATTTTTGCTCTTAGAGCCTGTGCTGTTGGTTTTCTGTTCAGGAAATTGTCTCCTGTGCCAATGAGTTCTAGGCTCTTCCCCACTTTTTCTTCTAACCGATTTAGAGTATCTGGTTTTATGTTGAGATCTTTGATCCATTTGGACTTAAGTTTTGTGCAGGGTGATAAATATGGATCTATTTTCATTTTTCTGCATGTAGACATCCATTTGGACCAGCACCATTTGTTGAAGATGCTGTCTTTTTTCCAATGAATAGTCTTGGCTTCTTTGTCAAAAATCAAATATTTATAGGTGTGTGGGTTTATTTCTGGGTCTTCTATTAGGTTCCATTGATCCTCCTTTCTGTTTCTATGCCAATACCATGCAGTTTTTATTACTATTGCTCTGTAGTACAGCTTGAGATTGGGGATGGAGATACCTCTAGATAATCTGTTGTTATACAGTATCGTTTGGGAGATTCTGGGTTTTTATGTTTCTCCATATGAAGCTGAGAACCTTTATTTCAAGGTCTGTAAAGAACTGAGTTGGTATTTTGATGGGAATTGCATTGAATCTATAGATTGCTTTTGGTAAAATGGCCATTTTCACAATGTTAATCCTACCAACCCATGAGCACGGGAGATCTTTCCATCTTCTGATATCTTCTTCAATTTCTTTCTTCAGAGACTTGAAGTTTTTCTCAAACACGTCTTGGTTAGAGTCACCCCAAGGTACTTTATGTTATTGGTGGCTACTGTGAAGGGTGTTGTTTCCTATTTCTTTTTCAGCCCTTTTGTCTTTGGTATACAGGAGGGCTTCTGATTTTTTTGAGTTGATTTTGTATCCTGCCACTGTGCCGAAGGTGTTTATCAGCTGAAGGAGTTCTCTGGTTGAATTTTTGGGGTCGCTCATGTATGCTATCATATCATCTGCAAATAGTGACACTTTGACCTCTTCCTTTCCAGTTTGTATCCCCTTGATCTCCTTTACTTGTCTTATTGCTCTGGCTAGGACTTCAAGTACTATGTTGAGGAGATATGGAGAGAGTGGGCAGCCTTGTCTCATCCCTGATTTCAGTGGAATTGATTTAAATTTCTCTCCATTGAGTTTGATGTTGGCTATAGGCTTGCTGTATTGTTTACTATGTTTAGGTATGTAGGAATTCTGATTTTCAAAATAGAAGCTATTCAGAGGTGAAATATATCTTTCTGAAAGTGCATAAGTACATTAGGTAATATCACTGTGTAACTGAAATGGAAGCACTTCACTCCACTTATTTCACTTGAATATCCATTGAAATTGACTTCAAAGGCTGAACCGCAAGACCATGAGAGCCACCCGAGGCCTCTTAACATAACCTCTACTTGTTTACTCTCTTATTATTTTTGCCATACAATTATAACTACAAATCCAAAACCATGTAATTGTCAACTAACAATTTTTGAAAAATGCAATTATAGCCCAGAATATAAAAGCAAAGTCCCTCCAATCCTCTCTGAACTTTCTGGTGGTCCTCAGATTCAAAATGGCTTTTCAAAATGGCTTTTTTCAAGCAATCCTCAAACATGAGTCAAAGAAGAAAATAATTGTCATTTCAGGAAAGGATGTTCTTTGGACATCAAAGGTCACTGACATGGGATCTGTATGGCTCTTTTTCCTTTTCCCAGAATATGCCAGTGTCCACCCATTCTTTTTCACTATGCATCATCATGTACACAATTAAGTTTACATCTTAGCTCATCTGGTTCAGCCATTTTCACTCATATTAATATGCGGTTCATGCCTTGAATATTACCTTATTAATCCAGCAACATTTCATAACTTTCCCCTGGTATATGTTTGCTTTTTCGGGAACTAATTACAACCAGCCTTTGATTGCTAATGATATTCCTGAAGGTATACAAAAATATGGTTAATAGCCATATGAAACCGTCCAAAGCTCAGATTTCCTTCCAGAAGAAATCAATTCATGTGCTTTGTAAATTCTAATAATTCCATGAATGCAAGCATACATACTGCATTAATTATTCTCCATTCTGTTTTTTTTTTCACCCTTCCTACTGCATTCTTTCGACAGCCTGTCTCACACAGGGCATAGGCCTCAGTGTTCACCAGCATATTTACTTCAGTTGGAAGGAGAGCTCATGATGGTCTCTTATTTGGTGATTAACTGCTACTTGTCCTTTGACACACAGCCAGACTCTGTCACTCTGAGGATGACTTTTTCTATGTCCAACTTCAACCTTTTCTCACTACCTGCACCTCTGACTTTTACATACCTCTGCTATAAAATGATATTTTTAACCTTTACTTCCCTTGTTCCTTCACCACCTAAAATTTTCTTGGCCAGAAGGTTGACAAGTTTTGTTTTTGTTTTTGTTTATGTTTTTTGTTTTTTTTGTACTGGTAACCCTGGATCTTTCATGATACCTGAAAGGCAGTGTGTGCTCAACCAGCCTGTTTTGTGAATAAAGATTTTCCAAAATCTTGTCACTGATCATCATTTGTTGGTTCAAGCAATTTCATTTGACTTATGTGTTTCAGAGACAAAATTTTGGAGGAAGTTCCATGTATAGAGCAATATATTCTTATAATTATAAAATAAGGTGTGTACAATCACAGCTCCAAAGTTCTTTAATCTGGTCTGAAATATTATACAACATTGTCCTTATGCTACATCTTTCTTTCTAAAAACTGCATTGGACTGTTAGATATGGTTTTCATCTGATGTGATGATGGAAAATGCGGCATTTTCTTAGAGTTTTTAATCTATCACTCTATCTCAAAACCACCAGGGAAAATTTAAAATTTTCTAATAAAACATAGATTAGTGATCATAATGTCTTATTCCATATAGTAGTTCAGAATTATACGTGAGGGGTAGGGTGGTGATCATCTTTAATATTAAATATGGTTCATTCCATAGGTATTCCTGTCCATGTTCAAGTTTTCTCTTAATGTGAGCACTGTTATTCTAAATTCATTGTGTATACTTACTCACACAATACTCTCAACAACCTCAGCAAAAGAGCTTTATGATTACATCTATCAATGATGAAAATTGAGGCATATGGGTAATCTATGTTCACACAGTTAGCCAACACCAGAACCAGGATTCAAGGCTATTATAAATACTGAAAACTTCTAGCATAATTTTATATTGTAGATCACACAGACAGATATGTG
This sequence comes from Meriones unguiculatus, assembly GCF_030254825.1. NCBI lineage: Eukaryota > Metazoa > Chordata > Mammalia > Rodentia > Muridae > Meriones > Meriones unguiculatus. The sequence continues at coordinate 46,217,994 of NC_083356.1, forward strand.
CAGACACACATACATGCATGCAGACACACAGGCACACACATACACACGTACATACACAGTTAGCTTAAAAACATTTATGGTACCTTTTAATTATTGGATCATTACTGATACATTAAATCCAGCAATAAACCAAGTCCTATAAACACATTTCTATTAAAATAAAAGTATTATGCTCAATAACCACATACCTAATATACTTAAAAGCATTATTACAAATTACTACAATGAAAACACCTACATAGTATCCAGCTATGGCATTTTACTGTTCCACACATTTTATATCTTATTGTCTAAACTATTAACAAGGAGATAAAGAAGTGGCTTCAAGCAACTTATTGTCTAAATGGGATTTGGATTTCATAAGGTTCAGGCCAAGGAGCATGAGTATAAATATATTTCTACCATGTAGAGCATATCTATAATAAGGGAGGAAACTGTAAATTTTGCATTAGTGGGCTCACTGGTCGACCCCTATTGCTGGCTATGTACAGGTCTCGCTATTTGGAACAAATGAATCCATAAAGAGTTCCCGTCTCTCAACAAGGGCATGAATAATCTTTAATTAGATGAATAGAAACACAACAGCCTTATAGTCAGTCTTTATTCTTCACTTTCAATCACTATACACGGAGTTGTTTTCTTTAGCTAGATTAAAAGTTACCAAGAAATGCAAAGCATTTCTATTTCTTTACTATTGCCCCCAGGACCAGTACAATCTAAAGAACATGAATTGGGTTTTGATTAGAATTTAGTGATAGATTCACTTTGGTGAGTCAAAACTTTTCCACTCTGAAGGAAGAACAACAGAGAAGATGATTCTCCAGGCTCCTTTACACATACATAATTTCTTTTTTAAGTGGGTGGTCTTTATTCTCATAAATACTAATAGTAAACATCTTTCAAAAGACAAAGAATTAGTGAATGAAGGTGTAGATTCAGAGAATGAAACCCTAATTGCTTACATACTACTGGCTTCCCAAATGGACTTTATGGCTCTCGTTTCCATGGTGAATATTCCCTCATTGTTCTTATTTTATAAGTACAAAGTAAAGAACAAGGAAACTAATCTCCCAAGGACATAGAGCTATGGTAATAGTAATGGTGATATTCTCCTTTTCCTTTAGGATCAAGAAATATTCCTTGATGGCTGGCAATACTGCCCTCTGGCAATGCTCAGCTCTCAGCCCCATTCAGGGACCAGCATATTACCCAAATCCATTCCACCCTTCCCACAATAGCAATATAGCTAATGACCAATAGATGAAAATGTTCACAAAGTTCAAAAAGTTCATATCTTCTTTTCAGTAAGATTGGCTAGGTTGAGAGTTCACACAGCTACTTTTTTTTTTGGTTCAAACTTACTTCCTTCTATGATCTTCACCCTGACGATCTTTCTTAAAAGGGTGGGGAAGCAACTGAAATTTTTAAATATGAAAATTTTCAATAACATATAAAATACATAAAAAGCAGTTCCTTAACAAACTTCTTATAAGTTAATCTAAGTTAATCTCCATTTTAGAGACTGTTCTCTCGAGATCCCTTTCTGAACAGCCACCAGATGAACCCAGATAAACTGATTATAACAGTCATGGCTACATAACTTCTTCATACAGGAAATCTTTGGGCAATGCCCAGTGCTGCAAAATTTACTTACAAATGGACAAGTTACTTTTTTCTACCTTCTATAGTTCATGATAATCATGCTACTGTCATTTAATAAAACTTGCATGAAATGAAGAAGATTGCGATGTGGAACCAGGCGAAGCCAAAATGAAAGGAGGAGTAGGTTTGAAGAGGCGGTCAGCCACATCAAATTCTGAGGGAAAATTAGATGACATAAGGTCCACAAAGTATTTAATGGCTTTTGAGGATGGAATGGCTTGAGATATCCAGTTAATTCTCCTGGCATGATACAATGCCGGCACAAACAGTGATGTACTTCCTCAGAGAGAAGAAAAGGGGAGTATATAAATGTGGGGAGTAACTGTCAACCACTCTAGCTATCACTTTTGTTTTCAGTGGGATTGGGATGTTTTAATGTAACCATTGTTGCCATCTGCCAAGGCTGGGTTAGGATAGCACTTACTGCATATTGGCAGACATGGTCTGGATACATAATATACACATGTAATATGGTCTGTAATAAATCTCAGACAAGCATCTGAACCTACGCATAACATAGCCTCTTCCTACTAACTATCTGGAGGTATTCTTTCTATTCAATATTCAGAGGTATTTTTTTCCTACTTAAAATCTAAGGGTGATCCAGGGAATTTTCAGATCTCATACTTTAATGTGGCCAAGATTTATGCTTAGTCATTTTGTGTCCAGAGTCCACACTCTGGGCTTTATGAAAGCTGATGTTTTCCTCAAGCTTGTCTTGCCATCACTCTAGGAAAAACACCAGGAACTGCTTCAGGTAAAAAGTTCTTGACCTAAGGCCTCAGGGATGGGTGGCCCCCATAAATTAACTGCAGAGAATATTTCCCAACAAACCCACAGAACACTGAATCCACATTTCAGATGCTGGTATCCTTCTGTGCTTATTTATTCTCGGCAGAGAGTAGTACACAGGGATTATGTAATAGAGGCTATAGCAGCCGAAACTTAAAATTGCTGCGGTTAAGTCTGAAACCAAATGTTGAAGACTAGAACATTTCAGATTTTCCACTCAGTAGATTGAATTGCCAGATACTCCAGTATCACTTTCTCCCTATTTAGCTTTGGAAAGCAAAGATCAAATGCATGACCTTGCAGTCAATTTCCACATTCTTTAAGAACAGACTCTGCAGATTGTAGCTAGCGCCTGCACTCTGAAAAATGACGTGGGTAGAGACAAATACTTATTACAGGAACGGAATGAATATTTTATGGAAAGCAGTATATTTTGTAAGTCATGACACACATCCCCCGTTCGCTCTAACCAGGTTCTGGGAATTTCTTGTGGATTACCTTGCTCTGGCTTCTTGAGAGTTAATAGAGAAGAATGTAAGAATTCTGGTTGGCTGAATTCTGTATCTTCCTTCAGTCTTGAAAACATCTCTCTGCAGCTATGGTGGTCAGAGTCTCTTCCATTAGCAGCTGCTTACTGCTTCTGCAAGACTGAGGAGGGGTCTTCAGGCACCCTGCAGGCTTCTGTCTTCCCAGGCATGTGACATTGCTTTACCTTATAAGTCTCATGACCCTTCTCTTGTCTTTTGGAAGAAATGTTTTAATTCAGAGAAAGCTGCTACATAATACCAGCATCTTAAGATTAAGATGCTTAATCTTAAGCATTTTACTATATATGTATTCACATCTGAGGCCACCCAAAGCACAGGCTCCGTGATGGACTTCATTGTCAGAGAGAACACTACTGACATCCATCACCAGGGAAATGAGAATAATTTAAAATTTCTAATAATTTATTTTACTTTTATTTTTTTCCAAACAGTGGAGTTTTTCTTCATCAAGAGCAAATCCAACTTCCTCACACAATAGTTAGGTAGGAAATGAAGACTTGGTGTTTACCAGCCTTGGGTGTCGCCTATGACTACACCCTATCAGACCACATGCATGAAAATGTAAGTTCAATTTTCCTGGAATGGAAGACTGAATGGCCCCCAAACAAAGACAATGTCATTCCTAAACTGGACTAACACATACTTTGCTTACTGGCTTATTTCAAGTTAGTATGTAAATATGTTTTGGCAAGTAAAATTAACAAGAAGGAGTGTATTCCATGAGGGGTTTTAGTTTACAGTGTCTAGCTCAGTACGAAAACGCTGGGGTAGCCTTCTAAAACAAAAAACAGCAACCCAAATCTTGATGCTGCTTGTCATGGCTCTACTCCTCATTCCAAATGATTGTAACTGCAGTTCTCACAAAGCATTTTGACATTAAATGGATTGATTAAAAATTAAATATGGAATGCGAAGATTTCTTTTTTTGCTAGAAGACTTAATGACCAAGTTTAAAATTCCAGCAAAATAATCTTGATATGCAGTTTCATTAAATGTTATCTACTGTTTCAATATAACTACAGTTTAAAATCAGGATGTTTTTCCAACTTTCACAGAAAGTACAAAGTGAATAGCAAAGATGAACACTTAGTGCGTTAATGCGGTTAGGAACTAGATTTGAAAACAAGTCTTTGGAATTAGTTTCTTTTTTCTGAAGCAACCTCACCTTCTCCATTTTAGAAGTATTCTGTGCCATAACTTTTTTTTTTATGGGCTCTCTTGAAGTCTTTACCCTTAGAAACATTGGGATAGCATGGGAGTAGTCATTTATCTACTTTTTGTGAAAAATGGAGTACATAAACAAAACAAGTTATTATAAATCTTTGCATTCTTGATATTTGTATGTGAGAATGAGTGGGAAGTGGATAGCAAACAATAAGCATAGAAAGTTAAACGGAACACAAAACTCAGTAAGTGCTGCAAGATAAAAAAAAAAAAAAACAAGCAAACAGTGAAACAGAGCAAACAAGACTAGTAAACAGAGTCGGGTAATTTGTGTGAAATAGGGTGGGCAGAGTGAGCTTTGATCAGGGCTTTGACTGAAGCAAATGAAAACTTGAAATGTGAACATATAGACCACATGTTTATCTGGAAGAAAGCACTTCTATCTTTTGTAGCAGAGCAAGCAGCGGGGGAAGATGCCTCAGGCAGGTGGCATCCTCTCAGCAAAAGGAAGAAGTAATGACCCAGGGGATGATCCCATCGGAGCAGGAGAAATGGGATGCTGAGAGCCTTGTGAAGATTAGACACTTAGTACAAGTGGGATGTACTCCACAAAGGGATTTAATAGAAGAATTAAGTGACCTGATGCAATTAAAAAGGGTCGTTCTGGATACTGGGTTAAATTCACGTAAACACATTTAATTTACTTACAGCATCTCTATCCCAGTAGTGACAGTTACAGCTTCTATTTTTCTTCTGACATATCAAGATTTTATATTTAGATATTGCTGGGAGAATTGAGAAAAATCTCAGCATTTTGAATTCAGTAATTGCTGGAGAAAGCAACCAAGAACTGGTCTAGTCAACTTTAGCACCAAAGCCAGCATTGTGGGCAATGGAGACATGACCTACCACACATGGAGACTGCCTTTCAGGTGGCCAAGTTGTTTTACATGCATTGATCTCTGTAGCCTTCAAAAAACAGTTTGAATTGTGTCTTGGTGGCTATGTTGTAGCAAAGCACATTGTCTCTTGGAGGTTAATTGACTTTCCTACACTAGACTTGGTAAATGTCAGAGCCAGGATTAAAACTAGTTGCAGAATTTCTTTCTAGTCAGATTGCTGCCATGACCTCTGAGCATGCTTCTTCTTGTGGCAGTGGCTGCATTCAGGAAGCCATGGATAATGTTACACTTATTAATTTTGCTGAAGACTGTTTTCTCTGGGAACAGCAAAAAGGTGGTGTTGCTCAGTAAACACCCTAACCCAAAATGCATGTTCACCCAAGATCAAATTCTGCCTGGCACTGGGAAAATGGCTTCGTGTGTCAGCATCAGGACCTGAGTTCAACTTCAGAACTCACATACAAAAGCTGGGCATGCTGGCACGTGCCTTGAATTCCAGCTCTGGGAAGGTGGGTCCAGGAAATCCCTGGGGCACACTGATCTTCCAGTCTTGAGGCATTGTTTGAAGAATGACACTTGAGTTTGTCCTCTGGCTTCAACATCTCTCTCTCTCTGTCTCTCTCTCTCTTTCTCTCTCTCTCTTTCTCTCTCTCTCTCACACACACACACATGCACACACACGCACACACAGACAGAGAGAGAGGGAGAAGGGGAAAGAGAGAGAGAGAGAGAGAGAGAGAGAGAGAGAGAGAGAGAGAGAGAGAGAGAACGGGGAGTGAACTGACTAATCTCTTTCCTCCGGAGGAAAGCCTTCAGCCTTTATCAGCTCCATCACAACTAATTCTTTCACACGCCTATTGCTTTGGTTTAGAGGACATTCATTCCCTGCCCCTAAACTACATTAGAGAGTCCCCATCTTGCACGTAATTGCTGCTGTAGTTCATCTTCAGGGAGGAAAGTTCAGTGATGAATGAGAAGACTGTTTATGAAGTCTGCAGTGCCTAACAGCCTTTTAAGGAGTGTTAAGTCCTATCAGTATAAATCTGAAAATAATTTGATACATGTCTTCTTCATGGGCTAGAGGAATAAAAAGTCACCACCTGCCTTTTCACAAAATAATACAAATGGGCTGAACACTGTGAATTTACACCAAGGCAGCTTCCAGAATTGGGAAAGCATAAGGCATAAAATTCTGTCCCTCAAAAGTTTATAGGTTTTTCAACTAACATTGAAGGTTTATTCTTTTAAAGTTTCTTCCTGGATCACAACTAAAGCCTGCCACTGAATAGCAATTGACATCTATTGCTACATGCCAAATACCATCCACAAAGTCAAAATGGCTGGTAATGAACAAGTGCTTGCTGTTTAATCACTCATCAACTAAAGCAGCATCATTAGAAAGATAGAGGTAGCACAGCATGGGGCTCATAGGATTTTAATGATTCTAGCTTAAACAACAGACATACATAAAATCCATTTTACATGAATTTAAATATAACAAAATAAGAGTTGTCTTCTTTTAAAAATGGACTAGGTACTTTTTAGGAGATGAAGTTTAATTTAATATAATTTAAAGAATTGATTCAATCTGGTCCAGGACGTTAGCCTTCAGGACATCCAGGGATGTGCAGAGTGAACCAACCATAAGGAACCAGAGCCTTCGTACAGATGTTTGTGCCTACGGTAACCCTAGGCAAACAAAGAAATCATCAGCTCACTTAGCTACTACCTGTGTTTTCCTTATTCAATACACCTTTTCAGGGCACAAGGTCATCCAATTCATAAGGAAAAGAACTATACTCTTAATCACAACCTTAGAATTCAACCCCTAGTGCTCAGCAGCATGTACTAGCATTTGTGTACATTTCTTTGGTAACCACAGTTACAAAACAAACCTGGAAGCCATTTCTGTAGTTCTTGGAAAAGTTAAAACTTCCAAAATGTTTGTTTGAAGGAGTTTTATTGGTGAACTCTAAGCACCAAAACAGTACCTGGTAAATAGTTGGGGTTTCAAGAAACACGTGTTAGATGTTGCTTAAATGAATAGCTGCTCTGTATTTTTATAAACCACCATTTCAATCTTTTAGAAAATAGGAGAGTTTCCCCTTTTCTAAGCACTATGCCAGCTTCCTAAGAAAAGCAGAGGAGGCAGAAGATGAAGAGCTCTGGTTCATGACCTTCAGTAGCTGGTGACATAGTAAGGCAGGACCAAAGGAGGGAAGAGTGTGAACCATGCTACAACTGAACAGTTCATAGTTGGAGTCCTACAGAGAATAGAAACCGTGGGTTAGCTCTGAGACAAACTGGGGATTTAAGACAGGGTAGGCTTCTGGCAAGATATGGGGGGTGACTTTAGCTGAGATTCCTAGTAGCAGGGGTCATGGAGACTGAAGAGGACGTCCCCTAACCAGACAGGACTCCTAATGGAGGGAGAAGAACACAAAGCCACCCACAAAAACTTAGACCCAAAATTTACCCTGCCCACAGATGTGCAGGGATAAAGATAGAGCAGAGATTGAGAGAATGTCTAGCCAATGCCTGGCCCAACCTGAGACCCACCCACCCCCATGGGAGAGAGCCATCCCCTGACACTATTAATAATACTCTTCCATGTTTACAGATAGGAGCCTAGCAGTCCTCTGAGAGGCTCTACCCAGCAGCAGATCGAAACAGAAGCAGAAACTCAAAATCTAAACACTGGGCAAAGTGTAAGGAGTTTTGTGGGAAAGTGCAGGGAAGGATAGAAGGACCTGGAAGTGACAGGATCTCCATAAGAAGACCAACAGAGTCAACTCACCAGAGCCCAGAGCGACTTGTGGAGACTGAAACTCCAACCAAGGACCATGCATAGACTGGAGCTAGGGTGCCTACACAGATGTAGCAGATGGGCAACTCAGGCTTCACGTGGGTTCCTTAGTAAGAGGAGTGGAGAAATGGGAAGCTGTCTCCTACATGAATTTTGCTGCAGGCTTTTTAAAATCACTTCCCCCTGGTGGACCTGCCTTGCCAGCTCACAGGGAAAGAGTATGCACACAGTCCTGATGCAATTTGATGAGCTGGGGAGGGGGTCCCCTTTTCTGAAGAATAGAAGAGGGGAAGAGGAAGGGAGAGTGGGACTGGGAGGAAAGGAGGGATGGGGCTACAATCAGGATGTAAAGTAAATTTAAGAAAGAGAAAGAAAGAAAGAAAAGAAAGAAAGAAACAAAGAACCAAAGAAAGAAACAAAGAAAGAAAGAAAAAGAGAGAGAGAGAGAGAAGGAAGGAAGGAAGGAAGGAAGGAAGGAAGGAAGGAAGGAAGGAAAGAAGGAAGGAAGGAAGGAAGGAAGAAGGAAGGAAGGAAAGTTACTAGGCTGTGGGTAGAAGAAATCAATGACACAAAAGAGGAGAGGCAGCATGATTTGAATCTTATGAGAGATATACTTGAAAATGAATGAAGCCTCCTAAATAAAAAATTATTCCATGTACTTTTTTTCTCTCAAAAGTCAGTTGTTATTCTTAAGTTATTATACATTAATTAAACAAAATAGTGAACTTTATTATGACATTTTCATAATAAATACAATGGCATCATCATATATTTCCTGTTACCTTTATTTATTTCCCTCTCCACTCTCTGTGATATCTTTACTTTTTGAGATTTCTCGTGTGCATGAAAGCACATTGTACTTGTGTTTGGAGATGAGCTTATTTCATTTAAGAAGGTGCTCTCTAGGCCCATCCATCTTCTTGAAAATGACATGTTTTTGTTCTTTATTGCTGAATAGCACTCTTTTGTATACAGACCAGCTAGTTCAGTACTACTACTTGGCTACTGTTACCATGGCTACAATAATTGTCTATTGTATCCTCTACTGATTGCTTTGGATATCCACACACACATGTTATGGATGGGTGATGTACTAGTTCTATTTTTAGTTTGTTGTGTAACGCCCAGGATGATTTTCATAGTTTACATTAGTATTAGTTTATGCTTCTGTCAACAGTGTTATCAGTAACCTCTCAGCATATTTGCTTACATTTGTTGTCCTCTGTTTTCCTTATGGTTATTGTGAATGGAATGAGATAGACTCTCAGTGGAGTTTAATTTGTATTTTCCTTATAGCTAAAAGTGTTCAGCATTTTTCACGTATTAATGGGTTGTTTGTGTTTCTTTGTTTGGAATGTGTGTTCAGTTTATTTGTTGACTCGTAAATCTTTATAACTCTATAAGAAGCCAGATAAATTAGTCATGGTGTTGTGATTCCAGCATGCAGAATGTGGAGGCAGGAGAATGTACATTCAAAGACAGACTGAGCTACATAGGAAGACTCTGACTCAGTGGTGGGAGGAAATTTAAAATTTCAACAGGGCTGTTTAGTTTTATTAATTGTCTATTCAAATATTCAAATGAACAGTGTCCATTAGATACCAAGTGTTATGTCTAATTCCTGCCTTACTGGATTCACACTTCAGGATGGGAAGGCAACACTTAGTACATTAAGAACCAAGGAAAATAGGACATTATGCATAAGGAGCAGGTACTACAATATTGTATCACAGATACTCAAAACAAACAAAGAAAGAAACAGAACAGCTCTTACCTGGGCCAAAATCTGGAAGATTTTTTTTTTTTTCAAAAAGAACTTTGTTTTTGTTTTGTTTTGCTGTTTGTTGTTCTTTTACAATTCCATTCATTTTTTGGACAATTTCTTTTTTTTCTCCATTAATTTATTTATTAACTTTACATTCTGATCGCAGCCCCTCCTCTCTTCCCAGTCCTTCCATTTACACCCTCCTCCCCACATTGTTGCTTCTCCTCCTCAGACAAGGGGGAAGTCCTCCATGGGTGCCAACTGTGGGCACATTAAGTCACTACGGAACTAGATGCATCCTCTCCCCCTGAGGCCAGACAAGGCAGCTCTGTTAGGGGAATGGGATCCAAATGGAGCCACTAGAATTGGAAAGGGTCCCTGCTCTAGTTGTTGAGGGATCCACATAAAGACTAAGCTATACATCTGCTACATATGTGCAGGGGCTTATGACCAGTCCGTGCACAATCTTTGGTTGGTAATTTAGTCTCTGTGAGCCCCCATGGTTTCAGGTTAGTTGACACTGTAGGTCTTTTTGTAGAGTTCTTGATCCCTCTTCCTCAATTGTTCCCCCAGCTCTTCCATAGGACTCCCCTAGCTCTGTCTAATATTTGGCTGTGGGTCTCTACACTGATTTCCATTAGCTACTAGCTGAAGCCTCTAAGAGGAATTACACTAGGCTCCTGTCTACAAGCATAGCAGAATAGCATTAACAGGGCCAGGGATTGGTTCTCTCCCATGGGATGAGTCTCAAGTAGGGCTAGTGTTTGGTTGGGCAGTCCCTTAGTCTTTGCTCCATCTTTTTCCCTGCACATTTTGTAGACAGGACACATTTTGGGTTGAAGATTTTGTAGGTGTGGTACCCTTATACTTCCACAGGAAATACTGCCTGGCTACCTCAGTTTCTACATCCTGCACTGCCAGAAGTCTCAGCTAGGGTGAACCCTACAGATTTCCTGTGGCCTCCCCTATCCTAGGTCTCTGGCACACTCTAGAGATGCTCTACCTCCAATTTCCACTCTCTCACCTGACCCTCTCTACCCTGCTCTCTGTATTCTTAATCTCCACCCCTGCTCTCCTTCCCACAGCCCCTCCTACCCAGTTCCCTCCCTCCAACTATCTTCAAGGCCTCCTGTTTTATTTCCCCTTCTGAGTGAGATTCGAGCATCCTTCTTACTTAGCTTCGATGGGTCTGGGGATTGTGGCATGGTTATCCTGTACTTTATGGCTAATATCTACTTATAAATGAGTACATTACATGTATATTTCTGGGGGGTTGGGTTACCTCATTCAGAATGACATTTCTAGTTTGTCTGAAAATTTCATGATTTCCTTGATTTCATGATTTCCATGTTTTTAGTAGCTGAGTAGAATTTCATTGTGTAAATATAACGCATTTTCTTTATTCATTCTTCAGCTGAGGAAAATCTAGGTTGTCCCTCTGGCAATTATAAATAAAGCTTCTATGAACATAGTTGAACAAATGTCCTTGTTGTATGGTGGAGCACCACAGCTATATGCCCAGCTGTGCTGTAGCTGGGTCTTGAGGTAGAGCTATTCCCAGTTTTCTGAGAAACCTCTAGATTGATTTCCAAAGGGGTTGTACAAGTTTTCACTCCCACCAACAATGGAAGACTGTTCCCCTTTCTCCATAACCTGGCTGTATGTTCTGTCACTTGAGTCTTTGACCATAGCCATCTTGACTGGTCTAAGATCTGAGTCAATTCGATTTGCATTTCCCTGATGATTAAGGATATTGAACATTTCTTTAGTGTTTCTCAGCCATTAGAAATTCCTCTGTTGAGAATTCTCTAATGCTCTGTTTAGCTCTGTTCCCATTTTTATTTGGCTTTTTTTTTTTTTTTTTTTGGTGTCTAATTATTTGAGTTCTTTGAGGCTTGCATCTGGTGAATGAGAATAGACAATCAGAGAAGGACAGTGACAGACATTCCAGGAAGAGGGAAGGGCTTGAATGGAACCACCCACTCCCATAGCATCTAAATGCAAATTTGAGGGAGTACATGGAAAACAGGTTTTCCTGTAATTCCTCCTCCACTTCACCTTCTCACAGGCTCCTTTAGTATGGCTGGACCAGCAGACAAGGAACACTGGCTTTAGGTTTTCCGGTATTCTCCTCCTACTCACCCTGAAGTTGTAAGCCGCAGGTTTCTTGGAATTGTGAATATTGTTTGAACTAAAGCTAAAAATGGAGATGTGTTTTGAGTCACATTATACAAGCATATTTATATCATCTATTTATGACCCTTACAGGTGGACACGATGACTCATCTCAGCATTCTAAACATAGAAGCCTGGAAAACCCTGAGCTCTGGGAACTTGTTGGGTAGGGATATCTATGCAGATGAGCAACAGGACAGAAGCCTGCTTCTAAAATATGCATCTACAAATGAAATCTTTATATAGCAAAATGATTTTTAAGAATGTGTTGTCACACATATTTGAATTGGTGAATGCAGTGAAAGACGATGATGAAAGATCATTGATTATGAAGCTGGCTATGAAAGGCCTTTCTCATCTGCGGAGTATGTGAGAGCATGTATGCACACATGGGTATGCCTGGGAAAGAACTGGAATACGTTGCTTAACCATCAGGCCAGAAACAAATCATTCCAATGTTTAAAGGAATGACTTGATTCCAAGTCAATGGTTTCTTTCTTCTCAGTAATGTTTCTAACTGGTTTAATTTTTTTGGTTTTAACTTAACTTAATATATAGGTACATTCCTTAGATTAAAAAAAAAAGTCTGGCCCTTCTACAACTCAAGCCACAAGATAGCCAATATCCATTCTTCTGCTATTAGGAGGTATTCTTCTATCCAAAAGAAAAAAATAACATTACTACAAGAGATGTTATTACCCTATTCTGTACAGCTCAGTGTGAGAACTTTTAAAAGCCATATAGAAAGCAGTAACTTTTAAAGAAGTTTCTTTTAAGCAAATAAGTCAAAGCTGAGCTGTCTGTTGGGGACCCTTCCCACTGGGGTAGTGGAAACATCCAAAAGAGTCAAGGAAGAGAGAACTCACTGCTGTATTCAATTAGTTGAGCAACCATCAAAGTAAACAAGGCAATACCTTTACAAAAACACACAAAGGGAGTCAGTGAAGCAGAACAGATTAAAAGTAAGAGAAGAAGCCTGTTTTAGCTATCAAGTGACCCTAGGGGTGAAGAATAATTTTTTTCTTCAGGACAATCTTAGTCAAGGTCTTCCAGCAAGATGGCTATGTGGAAGCAATTTCTTTCTGTGTCTGTAGAGAATTGAGAAAGTTTGGAGGAAATACAGGCTGAGTTTAATTCCAAGCAAAGTACAGGAGGTCAGCTATCAGGAGCAATTTTTGAAATGTTTTCTCCCCTCTTGGAATACTAATGGCTTTGAAACATCCCAATGGCCTTGAAGTAAACTATTTGCATTTTAGGAACAAGAAACAGCTCAGAGTGAAACTCACCACCTGTATGTTTGACTTTACTCTCCTCTAGAATTCTGGTTTCCACAGAATTCTTAACTTTCTTAGAAAACTAATAACACTCATCTCATGAAGTTACTTTGAGCACACATTTAGTCTGTAGTCTTCCCCTGGACGAGATCTTGTGGCATCCTGCAAGGATACTCAACTATATGAGGTTTATGTGTTTAAGAATCATAATGCCAGACATGGTGGCATACACCTTTAGACCTAACACTTGGGAGGCAGAAGCAGGCAGGTATCTGTGAATTTGAGGTCATCCTGGTCTACATAGCAAGTTCTAAGACAGACAGGACTGCATAGAGAGACCTTGTTTCAAAATAAACAGACAAACAAACAAACAAAGAAATCAGAATAAGAAATGCTATTTGATTATTGTATAATTATTAATATAAAAGAATAAAGGCACAAATAACTATACATATGCTCTGAAAAGATATTAATCTTTGGGGAAAGTAATATATAAACTAGCAAGTGAAAAAAAATAAAACTAACAAGTGCCTAAACATAATCTCATTCAGAGGTTGAGAGTTTGGCTCCCACAGTCTTTTGGACCCTCCTCTGCAATGTCCCGGAACCTTGTAGGAAGAGAGGCAATATAGGAGACCCATTTATGGCTGAGCATTTCACAGACTCTTACTGCCCTTTGATTACTTGTGAGTTTCTGCATTAACCACATTCTACTGCACCAAGGAACTTCTCTGATGTGGTCTGAATGCTGTACCAATATATGGTTTAGAAAGTAGTTTGATACTATGTTCTTGTGGCAAAATGATAGTAGTTGACCTTCCCTTAGAATATTTGAATTCCCTACCCATGGGTTCTTAGCCAGATTTAAGATACTAACATACATTTCCTCCTGTGAGGTGGGGCTTAAATCCAGGCTGAACGTGGTAGATTATACTCATAGCATTTGTGCCACTACTGCAGCCACTGACATATTTTCCATGAGGGTTGTTACTGTAGCTCCCAGGGTTCAGAGCTATGTGATATTATTTATTACTTTAAATATTTTTAATATGAATAAGCACAACTTGGGAGAATTGATAATTGGGCAGAAACTAACCTTTCCAATCACAGATGACAGTTGAATTCTGTAAATTTTTGGAAAAGAAAGTCTTTGGAAAATGAGTTTGACTTCTTATTAATTGAATTTGTTCTTTGGGGCTAGTGAGATAGTTCAGTGCTGTAAAGGTAACTGCCTCCAAACCTGATGGAGTAAGTTTAAGTCCTAAGACTCACATAGTAAAAAAAGAGAACCTTCTGATCACCATATATGGTGCAAGTGCTCACACTCACATCCATATCTAATGAATTGGCTAGTTATATGTCAACTTGACACAAGCTAGAGTCATCAGAGAGGAGAGAGCCTCAATGGAGAAAATGCCTTCATAATATCTGGCTGTAAGGCATTTTCTTATTTAGTGATAAACAGAAAAAGGTCCAATCAATTGTGGGTAGTGCTATCCCTGGGCTGCTGGTACTGAGTTCCATAAGAAAACAGGCTGGACCTATCTGCTATTTTTACTAAATGGAAAACATTGTTTTATATCATTCTAAACTGTGAAGTGGTTCATTTCAGATAAACATAATTTTCACAAACCAAATGGAATTTACTTTTACTGACGGTCAAAGGCAGTCCAGCAGCGTTCTTGGATCTTTTGGTTCTCAAAGAGACCTGAATTCACCTAACTTTGTCAAATTTGTCATCTAAAGTCTACACTGAGATCTTAAAGACATCCTCTTCTCCTTGAAAGGACTTGGGCATTTCATAACCTAGTTTCCTTCCCACACTACTTGCAGCTTCATTTGATTAATTACCACATGCTTTATGAAGGACAGATAAAGATTGTAATGCTCAATAAAAGAAAGCAAAACAAAACAAAACAAAAAAAAGAAAACAGGCTGGGCAAGCCTTGGCTTCTATATTAGCTCTTGACTCCAGGTTCCTGCTCTGCATGTGTGTGAACATGAATTCACAGCTCTCCATTAAAGCATGATGGCATCAGCAGAGCATGATGGGTACACAACTAAAAACAGTGACTTCCTCTCTTCAATAATCTGTCAGTAGCCAATAGCTATCAGTAAGGGGTAGGTCCCCCTGATGTCCTCCGCCCATCCATGCCTGACTTAGGTTAGGCTTGTTCCACTTAGTACAGGACACTGTAGATGTGGGTTCATGATTGTAATAATTGTGTCTAGGGAGAACAGTCTAGATGATGATGTTTATTAGCCTGTCCTCCAGCTCGGAGATAGTTCCTTCACAATTTCCTCAGTGTTCCCTGAGCTTTATAGATGAGAATATAAATGATCGACTTAAGGATTGTCCCCCAACCAACACTTACTCCTAGTAGCTTGTGCAGCTGTGAGACTCTGAATTCATAACTTATGGCAAAATAGGACTCTTTGACTAAGGCCAGGAGTAGCTTTTATCATTGAGTATAAAACACTGCCTTTAAAAAGTAACATTAGACTTTAATCCACAGAAGAGTACATCAAGGGTGATTTACTCAGCTTGGCATAAGAAATAAAAAAAAAAAAAAAAACAAGCTCTGCTTGCATGGTACCTCATGAATCTGCCTCTTCTATGGGTTTCATTCTAAGTTCCCAGAACCTTTCTTCAGGAGTGAGCTGACATCATGGGAAGGTCTGCACCCATGGTCCCTTTTTAACCCCATCAATAGCTGTGCTTGTTGGTGGTATTTTATAAAAATGGACCTCAAAGAGGATATTCAACAGGAAATTATTGCCAAAAATATGCACTTAGCCATGAAAGGATTTGCCTGCCCACGGGTGGAAACTCAATATATATATGCGTTTAGTTCAAGAATTCCAGGTAAGCATATAATAACTTCTCTAGATTAATGTTCTAATCAATGGAAGGAAAGAAGGATGGAATAAGAGAGGTAGAGAATAGAGAAGAAAGGGGAGTCGTTACTGAGTACATATTATGTGCCCTCAACTGTGGTAGTTTACATACATGGTCATATAGTCTCAGTCATTGTAATAATTCAATGTGCATAGAAGAGTTATTGCCCTTAGTTTCCACGGGAACAAACCGAGGCTCAGGAGTTCTCTCTAACGTCGTCTACAACACACACCTATTAGAATGCATAGTCAGGACTGTATATGTAGGTGTGTCAGGTGTGCCACAATGTCGGTTATCACCCGGTCTTGCTTTAATGCACCCTTGAGCTGCTCAACAGGGTCCTGATGAGCTTGGGGATTCAAGGTTCTCCGAGTGTTTATCCCATTGCCTAGACTACAGAGCTGTGTCTCCTTGAGTACAAACAAAAATGACCCATTATGGGCATCAAATTAGACTCCGTTTGAATACCAGAGGTTAAAGGCATTATAATTTGTTAACAATTATGTCAAGTAGGACTTCCCTGTCCCTGTAGCATTGCAATTACCTAATTACTCATTTTCATGGGAATCATGAATGCAAAACGCTTCTCCAGACATATGTGGGAGTTGGGAACTTAAGGAGGGGGAGAGTGTTCTGGGACTTTCCACCTTTATAAGCTGTCTATGCTCTGATATTAGCTCCTACCCCATTCCTCTCCACTTACTGTTTACAGCTGGTTGGTTTCACCCACATAAAAAAAGCCTTTACAGAAAGTCCTCGGTTTGAAAAAAAAAAAGTGTAGTGTATTTACAAATCTACTCTAAAATTTAGCAGTGTCTTCAACTGCATTTCCCCATAGAGTCTCCAGTTTCATTTTAACTTGTAAAAATTACTAAATGGAAGAAGTAGGTAATAAAATTGGAGGAAAAAATGCTACTTTTTAACTTAATGGAAACTATAATAGTTATAATAATAATGCAAGGTACAGTTTTGGTGCCTTGTTATTTCATGCTAGAACATGAAAATATTATACCCTGTTTGTATAAAATCAGAAACCCTAGCTAATTCCATGAACTCAA
This sequence comes from Meriones unguiculatus, assembly GCF_030254825.1. Classification (NCBI taxonomy): domain Eukaryota; kingdom Metazoa; phylum Chordata; class Mammalia; order Rodentia; family Muridae; genus Meriones; species Meriones unguiculatus. The sequence continues at coordinate 46,235,039 of NC_083356.1, forward strand.
TTAAGGAGTTAATCTGAAGGTTTATAACTTGTAAACCACCAGGGTTTGTATTGAGATCCAGTACACACTTGCTGTGCTGGCTGCCCTGCTCTCTTAACATTTTGATGCAATAAAATTCTGGTGTTGGAGACAGAAGATTTGATTTCAATTAGTGTCCTGTTGTTAATATGCTTTGGGCAAGTCCTTTAACTTCCTTGAACTTGATTACTTAATTAAACAGTTTGGACAAATGGTCTTTAAATCAGAGACCAACTCAGATCTGTAATGATAAACCATTTATCAGCTCCCAAAGTGGTCCTGACATTGTTTCCATGGTTAAACTTTTTAAAGACATTCTTTTCTCTAGTCAATCAAAACACATCAAACCCAATAATTTTCAAGCATTATTGTCCTAGAACCCTACATCACAAACTATATGCTTTCCTGTTTTGTTTTCTGGTGTCAAGCATTCCCAGGCTTCCTTTAAAATAAATTACTAGTTTCAGAAAGTCATTTTGTAGTTGAGACATCAACTTTACTCTAAAAACCAGTGTTCTATATACCTTTAATGTAGTACCATTACTATTGTGTCAAAAAAGTTTTAGTAAAAGAAGTCAAAAGGAAATCAAATCATTGATATCAAATATTTATTGATTTAAAGTGGGTTATAGCCAGAGTCCAGTGGAAACATATGAGAATCCCTGACCTCTTCTGGGGTATATTAGTCACAGAAGTTCAGTCATGCTGAAGAGAAAAGAAAACAACAGCATAAGACAAAGCTGTTTACTCAAGTGCTGGCAAAGCATTTTGATGATATTCCTTGGAAATTGTCTTCTGAGTAATGAAACATGAACCATCTGCTTCCTACTCATAAACATTCCATCTTCAAATTCTCTACTTTTCTCTTTGCATACATTGATAGATGGAGATGTACACACTTTTAATCCTAGGCTCATATAAGTTATCTCTATTTGCTTATGCCTGATTAGAAGTCAGGTATTGTCCTCAGTATATCCAGTGATAATTAGGATACATATTCTTCCTATATTCACAGAAATCAAACTGTTGGGTGTTTGAATTGCATTATTCTTTGCAGGTCCTCAGGGGAACTTACTCAGTGCAGTTAAAAATAAGTAAAAAACAAAAACAAAAACAAACAAAAAAAAAACTGAGCAGAGTTATTACAGCTGTTAATTCTGTTGTCGATGGTTGGGACAGAAAAATTCCTAGAGGAAAAATTCCTAGAGAAAGAACCATAAGACCTAGAAATCCTACATAACATGGCATAAATATTTGTTGGTTCAAACAGTGTGTTAGTCATTTTGCCAGGAGACATCTTGTGGAATACGATAATTAAAAAAGTATCTTAACAGAAGCTCCCCCACTAAAAGCGTCAGTAACAAATTCTTCACTCAGGACAGTCTATTTAAAGGTGAGTCTAGAATGCAGAAATGATAGTAGAAAATGAATCAAGAAGAGAGGCTACGTCAGTACATGTGGCATTATTAAACTGCCTACTCTTGCCTGGTCTTGCAGGTCACTATCAGAGGCTTTTGAATTGATTCTGACAACTGACCAGAAGACATCTAAAGCTGTACACAAGCCATCCAATTCTTATGCTGCTCAGGCTGTACAATCAAATACAGAGTCCCCTTCAAAACAATTGCCAGATGTTAAATCTGGCCAGTCAAGCTAGCTCCTTCCAGTCCTTCATGCTCTGGCCAGTCCTGAGGAAAATATTAAAAATCCTTCTGTCGCGGTTGCACCAGCTACATTTACTTGCATCCCTGAAAACTCACACGTTAAAACAGTGATCTCCAAAGATGATTATATTAGAAGATAATTTTATAGTAGTTATTTAAATAAAGCAATAAGGTCAGGATCAGATAGGATTAGACTTCTTATAAGAAAACCGCTAGAAATAGTCTCTTCTCCTTTCCTTTTCCCTGTATATCTGTCTCCCACACTCCCCCTTTCTCCCCAGTCACATGCATGTACAGGGAGAAAAGAGCCATCTTCCTGCTGGCAGGATGTCCTCACTAAAAGTGAGCATGCTAGCACTTTGATAATATACTTTATAACTGTGTGCATTAAATTTCAATTGTTTAAGTCCAGCCTATGGTCTTTTGATTCAGATGTACAAGCAGACAAATACACTATCCATTTGTGTGTGTGTGTGTGTGTGTGTGTGTGTGTGTGTACTGTGTTACTTTGATATTTATGGTTTGGTTGCCTGTTTAGTAAGACTGTCCAAGACCTTCAATTCTGGGGGCTTTTCACTGTGCTCTTGGCTGGTCATGATGGTTGTGTTTGCCTAATGGTCATTTTTACTGATTATAAACTGGGAAAAGTATGTACAAGCAATTCCTTGTTGTCAAATATTTCGCTTGCTCTATTGTTTCACAACCATTTCCCTAACTCCTACTGTTGGACATGATCAATTACTTAAGCATGTATTCGAATCATTTCCTTGTTGCTAACATCCAACACCCACAGTACACACTAAAAATATGATAGACTTACCTTCAAATAGCATACAACACCTTCTTTTTACTCCAAAGGTCAACCCCTCAGTAAATGAACATCTGTACAAAGTCCCAATTTATTTCTAATATCAGAGATCAGACCTCTACTCTTGCCTGATGCGTCTAAAACAAAAAGGGGGAACTGTAGAGAGCTGCGGAATGCTATGCCTTAAAGATGGAGCTGGTTTCTGCCTTCCACCTTCCCGATGGTGAGTGCTCTCTGTCACGAACAACTCCACATTTGGCTAAGGCCGAGGATCTGGCTTGCTTCCATGTATGTGGACCTATCTGCATTGCCCCCGTGGCACGCCTGGGTTGGCTACCCAGAGGCTTTTTAAGCTGTGGGCTGGCTTTCCCCGGAGTCCGAGGATTGTTCAATGTTCCTGAATAAACTGCATTGAAAAAAAAAAAAAGAGAAAAAAAAAACAAAAAAAAAAAAAAACAATACCTCAAGTCAAGGTCAAATTAAGTATATGCTTTACAAGTGGGCTTCACTGAATGATGGCAAAAGCGTTCCTCTCGCTCCTTTGCTTTCTAGATTCCTGCATCTCACGTCATCTTCTGGTCATTGGTTTAATGTACATGTGTTTTTTTCTGAAAGTAGCCTGCTTCTTCAAGGAGAGTATTCATAAACTAGTTCATTACTTGTGTTTTCAGTAAGCCGTTAGTCTGAACTTGTTGCTTCGTAATGATGAGATAAGTGATAAGGCAAGTAGATCCCATTATTATAAACCTTCTCCAAGCCTGAAAACTGTGAGAGCTTATAGTGCAAAAGAAAAGGCAAACTCATACCCATTTATGTAGCACAGTTCCAGCTAGTTCTTTATTTAGAGCTGAAGAGGTTTGATATAATCAACCATCCATCAAGAGACTGGCTGGTTTACTTGAAGGAAGGCGCCATTACAAAGGCTCAGATTTGGTTTTTGATGCTCAAAGATTGCCTCTGTGACCACAAGGGCACCTGGATTAATCTATGCTTTCAAGAAATGCGCATAGACATTCTCTGCCACTAGGCTCACTTCATTCACAGGCTCATTGTGCCAATATCAGGCCAGCAGAAATCTATAAGAAAAATCATTCCCTGTAGCTATTATTGAGTATGTCTTGTCTTTCTGGGCTTGTCTCTATTCACACAGATCCACTTGTAAGCATTCTGTGAAGACTTCCTTTCTGTTCCTCCTCTAATTGTACTAGTTTCTACCTCACCAGGAAGCCGTGAATCCATATATATCCATACATGCCACTTACCTTTACAAAGTGAAGTACAGTTTGCTCACAGCCATCCTCTACAAGGATTCACCTCATGAGTTTTTTCTCTCAGGAAATATCCGTGACTGGGCTTGTGATATGGCAACTGATCTTTTAATGTTATCACCAGTATCATAAATCAATACCAAAATCATTGCTATGGCTAGAGCTTTGTATGATTCACTTTTTACTCTTTGGCTCTGGCTTGCCCATCTCTTACTATGGTGTTTTTCTTTCTGCTAACTGATTTTAAGGTTCAAAGGCACAGAAGAACCCAGTTCAGTGTGATGTAGGAAGACTCCTTATGATTAAGAAAGGTTCCATGTCAGTCAATTGCCTGCGATACTGAATCAGCCAGCTTTCCCTCTACCAAAAGCTCATAATCCATATCATGCAAGAGCCTTAATAACTGCACCAGGGCATCCCAAAGATCAATAAGCATTTCTATAAGCGACAGGAAATTTCTTTCTGATCTGCCAGCAATTCGACTCTAAATTCCAATCACAAAGATTATATATATATATACAAATGTTATTAGTAACTAGAAACTTTTACACTTATGTGGAACCAGAGCCTGGGTAAAGGCTTACATGCAGGTAATTTATTTCGGGAGTAATCACAAGGACAAAAAAATAATGGAAGGAAGATATAAGTCTATCGCTGTACTATAATCCCAGCCGTTGGGAAGTGAAAGAGAGAAGATTATGAGTTCAAGGCCAGCCTGACTCTATATTGATATCCTGTCTCAGCACAAAACTAACAGAGCAGCACCCCTCCTAATGACGAAGGTACGGGATTAGAAGAGGAAATGGGAAAGGACATAAATACAAGTGCTGTGTTGCCACTTGGGTAGGCGGCAGTGAGCAAGCCAGCATGACTGTAGTAGAGGTTGATAAAATTCCCTGCCCTGTTGCCCCGAGGTTCTGTCTCCCACACATCAAGGAGGCAGCTTACACGTGAATCTTACACACTTTCAGAGTGATAATTCATGAAGGTAAGAGGCTTCTTCACAGGGCCTCATTTTTTCACAGCAGAGAGGCCTCCGGGAAGAAAGACTGTGGGATGAGATACAAGCTGAGGCATATTCAGAAGGCGTCTGATCGTGCCAGCCCATTTCAGGACACACTGGTTTATTAGAGCAGCAATAAGGATGAAGTAAGAAGTTGAGGCTGACATTTGGCCTAGTCCAGAAGAAATATTGAATCCAACACAGTGCAGAAAGGAACTGGAACAAATGATGTTTGGCACTTAGACAGAGATCTGATGCCAAGACTGTTTAAATGTGATGAAAAACACTTTAGATTTGTAGCCTTTCTTTAGTAGATTTCATTGGAGGATTCCGAGCTTGGAAAGATCATGATTACATCTGCACCTTTTAAAAAATTAGGTATTTTGTAGGCAGTATGAAGGGTGCTAACACTATAGTACAGTAGATTAAAGATCAACAGATAGGATTATTTCCAGTAAATGTAAAAAACACAATGAAAGACAAAATCCAGGCATTAGGAACACATAGTAAATGAACATTTGTGGAATAAGTCAGAGGCTGGATCTGCATTTAAAGAAAACTGCTTAGGAAAGAGAGGAATCCACAGTCACTCCTAGATGAGGAAATCAGTGACTCAGTGGTACCAATTGCAAGTAAGAAAGACAGGCCAGAGGAAGTTGACCTACTGGATGAAATACTGACTATAAAAGACTGTGGTAACGCAGAGTCTGACAGACAGGTTTCAAATTTAAATATGCATATTTAAATAACAATTCAGAGAGAGAGAAAGAGAGAACAAAGCAACCTCAGAAATATTGTTACTAAGTTATGAGTTTATCTCAAAGAATATTCTCAGCCTCTTAGAAAAAAAGGAGATGACTGAACATGAAACAGTGTAATTCCATTTCACTAGCAATAATGACTTAAGCTTCTAGGAATAATTGCTATTTGGTTGTTTTTTGTCAAATAGATCCTCATGTGAGTAGCCAGAATACAATGCAGCATCAATGCTGGCTTAGTAATACTTCAACTGGCTGGAAACTGCTTGGACGGGGTCAAAAACGTTATTTTCACATAGATTTCAAAACAAGAATGATGGTAGCTAGCATATTTGAGTGTTTACTACAGCAGGTGTGGGTTGAGTCCAGAACTTACCACAAAACATTTTCTTAGTGCATAGGTTATAGTCTGGCATGTATTCTGATTTATCCAATATATTGTGGCATTCTTATTACTATGTCCTACTTCACTTCTAGAGCTGCAAGATAAGTTATGTGACTCTCTTAGATATAAGTGTGGAGATTGCTATCCGCTTAGGAAGACTGGAGAATTTAATATAATTGTGAGACTCACTCTACTTTCCTCTCCTCATATTTTTGTTTCAACAAGCTAGGTAAATAGTATACTTCTCTATTGCCGTCAAGACATGAAACAACTTGTAACCTAGAAAACTGTCTGGGTTTTATAATTTCCGTTTTAGAGATAAAGTTATGGGTTGCATGGAACAAGCAAGGCCATGCAGGAGGAGGGATCAGAGCTACAGCAGAAGCTTGTGATGATTTCAGCATTCCACAGTGTTCCCAAAGCATCTCAATACAGAGCATATCTAATGCATTCCTCTTGTCTTCAGAGATGCCATGAATGCTGTAATCATTCCACGAAGATGAGATGAAAAAGCATTGTCAAGAAAAAAACAAAACAAAACACAGTTGCTCCCTCAAAGGGGCTGAAACAGTTTGTTCTGAAACCAAATACAAGTGACTGTGGCCCAGGAACTCAGATTTAAGTCACCCCAAATTCTGAGTTCTATCATGGTGCCACTCTCATGAAGCCGGTTATAGCAACAGAACAAACAAAGTTATAAATAAATATACTTTCTAAATACATCGATAGGTACTGCAGATAGGCAGGTTGTAGCAAAAGCAGAATCTCCGCCATAGGTTTCAATGACATTCTTTGCTTTGAGATTGGTGGGAACTAGTCATCTCTTCCAATAGAACTTCCTAACAGTCACAAGGATAGTAGAATAGACATGCAGTTGGGTAATAAGTGGCTAGTAAGGAAGTTGAGGCCTAAGAAAACTTTTAATTAGATCCTGGACCTGCAACATTCCAACCTCTCTACTGTCACTGAAGTGCTAATCAGGTAATCAGCCAGGTACAATATTCTGTGTAAGGTGTGTCTTCTTCCCAGGAGGTTTCCTCCTCAGTGTCCACCTTTCAGGATTATATTAAGAAAATTAAAAATATATATACATTTTTTTTTCTAAATAATCACACCATTTGGAGAACAAGTTAAGTATTTCAAATGAACTAATAATTAGTAATCAGGTATCTGTTATACAGTATAAAGTATTTTGGAAAACTTTTTCATTTACATGGCCTCTGACACTGATCACATTAGATCAAAATACACCTTTCTTATCAAGCCTTCAAGGCTATGTAATATAGATTTTCAAAGTAGTTGAAAATGCGACCAGATACACATTTTTTTTTCTCTTGGTTGTAATTGCACAATTTTTCTCTTTTGCAATACATCGCATTATCCTATTCATACATTTAAGTTCATGAAGATAGCCATGATCTTTCATCAGGATATTTTACTTGGCATGGTGGAAGTTCTATTGGGACTTAGTAAACAAAGAGAAGAATAAAATAAAACATGATTTTATTGTGAACATTTTTCCTATCTTAACTTGTTGGTCAGTCAGTGGCAGAGTAAAACTGGAGAGTGATTTACATGATTTCAAAAGACTGGGGCTTCGAAAGGATTTGCCCTGCTATCTGCGATGATTCATGCCATTCATCTGAATTCCCACCCATGAGATCCCATTCTTCAGAATACATGTAATTCCTTTTAATTGAATTTCCCACCTCAATACAAACTCTTATTGTTTATTTGCCTAATTCTAGTTATTTTTTCAACATTATGAAAATTGATAGCTTCTCAATATTCTCTTCCCAATTTTGCTAATCTTAACACTATTAATTTATTTCTGGCATTGCTTTTCTCCCTAGGCAGGTAATTTCTGGGCAATGATTTCCATAAACTTCCCCCAGGACCATACAACTCACTTGATAGCCAGGGCAAGCCCCACCTATCCTTCAGATGGTATCCTCTGTAAATAAATTATAAGTGACCAGAGAACAGCTGACAGAGATACTGGAAATAAATATCCACATATCACAGAGGCAACTTCATCATTCAAAAAACATAAACTATCCAGCTTATTTCAACCCACTGAATAATTGATGAGATGCACTTTTACAGAAAGGTCCTGGCTGCTAAACTATGGTTATTCAATTTCTTTTAAAGAAAAATATTATTTAATATCTTTGTGGAAAAAATAGCCTACTTACTTACTCATAGAGTTTAAAAAACTTAAAGTTCCTTATCAGTTGGGCAGTTGTAATGTAGTGTGTTACGAAAGTTTCAGGAAATGTACTAGTGCACACATGATACTTTATTAACAATAGCACTCCTTCTGAAATATTTTATGCTAAATTATTAAAGTTTATTCCAGGTCAAATATATTTTAGGAAATAACAATATATATCACAGAAAATCACTAAAATTTATAAAATTTATATGACTGTATATCCTCAAAAATCATACGTGTGCACACATAAAACTGTGTTGCAGATATACTTGAGTATTGATGTTTACAACATAAGCTATGAACTAAATAGACTGATTTTTCCAAGTCACCCATAAATGTAATACTAATTTCATTATGAATTTGATTTTTAAGACAGGGAAACAGTAATAAGATCATGCTTTTGAACTGGAGGGAACTCTAGAACATATTAATAAATTGGATATGATTTTGATCTCAGCATCTGTCAAAATCCATCTAGTCCAGTTTTGGAATTGTGACTTGCAAAACTGTGGCTACTGTAGGTTTTTGTAAGTTTTGACTTTCTAGAGCTGAAGGCCATTCTTTTCACTTTCTGCTCCAAATTTGTAAACAGATAAGTAAAATGCAATGTTAAAAGTTAATTTTTACTTAAAAATGGCTTTCTCCACTTTAATGGCAATGGCATTTTGCTCTCTTTTTTGTGCTTTGGGAACCAGCATCGTTCCTTCTCTTCTGCAACATTTTTTCCCTTTTATAGCTTCATTCTCGTTTGCATAAGGGAAGCGTCAGTATCACTCATCACTTTAAAAAAACATCTAAGTTGTTGTGTATCCACTGAATCCAGGAAGCAGAAAATCACTGTGGAGGACAAGCATACTTGTTTACAGAGCCTCATGTTCTGATCTTGGCTAACCTCACTTTGGTTGAACTATTGTCAACCAAGGTGACTTTTAACAGGTCTCTGACATCTTTTATCTTTCCAAAGTTAAGGACTAATTTTTGTCCCATATGTCATTAGGATTCAATTAATCAGACCCCATTTCTCTGTCAAGTAATTTTATCTTGCAGGCTTCTGAGGTCATGTTTATATGCAGTTTCTTCCTTCATGATAAATCCTTTCTTTAGCCCATCTGCTGTGTCTGACGCCTTACTAGCTCCCCAATTCTAGGAAGCTCTTGGATTCTGTCTTCACCCTTTTTTGTACTTACTGAAGTGTTTTCATCCATTGTCCTGGCTTCAAACAGCGTCTTGACACAAAACTTCCAAATAATGAGTATTTTTATCAGCCATGATACATAAATAAATGGCAAAATTCCAAGGACTTTGGTAGTCTCGAATACGTTTTGAGTATATTTTTCCATGTGAACTTGATAAATTACTTTGTGCCTTAGTTGGTAGCTTTACTTTTTGCTTAGGATTTTTGTGTGATTTAAATGGTGATGTTAAAAAAAAAAACAAAAAAAAAACAAAAAATAAAAACAAAAAAACACTTGGCATAGTGTCTAGAATATAGAAAGCACGCAATAAATGTGCACATGTACATGGTTAGAAAACTTTTTGGCTGTATAAGAACTTCTGTCCCTGAGTTCTTCCAGCCCAGTGCCTAAATAACTATCCCTTTACTTGGACAAGGTGTGGTTTTCCGGCTCCAACACACATATCCTAAAGTACCCCATTTCCTCATTTACTCTCAGAATAGATGGTCAGTTGATAAGAGTCTCAAAATGGTTTCAGTCATTAAATCTATACATAAAGTTTAATTTATCCATAATGAATTGATTGCCATCACTCCTGTGGGGAAGTCACACGTACCAGGCACGTGATCCACATTTCTTCTAAATTCACATCACTTTACAGGAATGTATCTCTTTATTAATTGTGTCATTTCATTATAACGTCAGCTATGTTTTGACCAAGGCAAGAATTTTTATATCTGAAAGTACTAAATTTAATTTACTTATTTATGGTCATGTGATTTATATTTTGTTCAGTTCAATACGGGTTCTGATGAATAGTCTATTTAATTTATAAGCATTATTTCTTAAATATCCATTATTCCATTACTTTTATGCCCTTTTGTTTTTATGTGTGTATGTGTTCACATTTGTGTGCATGCATATGAGTGTGTGTGTGCCTACATATGAAGGCCAGAGCTGATATCTAATGTCTCTCTATAGTCCACCTGACCCTGGATTTAAAGGACTCAGGTAGACAGGCCAGTGAGCAACCACCAGGGATGCTCCTGCTTCCACTTCCGCAGTGCTGGACTCAGGTGAGCACTGCCCTATGCAGCTGCTTTAACAGGTACTAAGGGATCAGACTCCTATCTTCATGATTGTATGGTAAGTGCTTTACCAACTGAGATAAATTTCCAGCGCATTTTTGGCACCATTTCTTTTTTAATGTTTTACAACTTATTCACTTGGTATCCCAATCGTAGCCCTCTCCTTCATCTTCTCCTAGTCCAATCCTCCCTCTGTCTTCCTCCCCATCTCCCTACTTCCCCTCCTCCACTGAAAAGGGAGAGTCCTTCCCCCCTACCATCTGACCTTAGTCTATCAAGTCTCATCAGGACTGCCTGGATTCTCTTCCTCTGTGGAGTGCTAAGGCCACCCCACCAGGGGGAAGCAGATGCCTCCAAAACAGATGCTTCACAGCCAAACTTTGGGTCAAGCACAGGGAGTCCTATGGAAAAAGGGAAGAATAGGAACCCCACAAGGAGACCAACAAAGCCAAAAACATCTGGGCTCAGGGGTGCCTATAGAGATTGATGCATCAACCAAGGTCCATGTGTGGAGCAGACCTAGAACCCCTGCTCAGATGTAGCACACAGGCAGCTCAGTCTCCAAGTGGGCTCCCTAGTAAAGGGAGCAGAGACAGTCTATGACATGAACTTGGCACCATTTCTTAATGTTCCCATTAAGGTTAGAATTCAAAACAAGTTGCTTTCATTATATAAAATGAAATGGTTTTCCTCTCCCTGTTGATAGAACCACTTGTATTTCATCGCCACCTCTAAGTTCCCCTTACTGCCCCTCTGAGAAGCTGCATCAGTCCATGACTCAATGCTTTATATATTGCACATAACTTTACATGCTATGAAGCATGGGCTATTAATGTTCCAGAGTCCCTTGTAAGGTATAAGATACCCAAACGTGCACTGGCTGTATAGCAAGAACAATAAAGGAAGGAGAGCTATAGTAAAAGCACCACCTTCAAAGGGGATTTGCTGCAAGAAGTAGACAACAGTCTTCAGAATCAGTTTGAGCTGGGTCTGAACAGCATGCTCGTCATTACCTTGTCATGATTTGGTATTAGTACCCTGAATCACTTTCCTCCTCTAAAGTCTAATTCATGGGATTAAAGTGTCTCATGTATTATTGATATCTCATAAGGCTTTGCTACCACTGAGCCTACTGCATGTCCCTGAATCACTTTAAGCCCTATTTGACTAAAACTGCCACCTTGCTAAAAAAAAAAAAAAATTACTTTAGGAGGTATTTCACTATAAAATATAACTGGGTGGTTAAAATCTAATATACTTTCTTGTTTTCTTCTCTAATTGTTTCAAAATGTACAAAATGTAACATCTCATTTAGAAAGATTAACTGCAAATATAAAAATCACATAGACAGAATCAGATTATTTTTTTTTTGTTCTCACTCATTTAGAGTCTTTTTTGGACGGTGCATTAGTATATTTAAGGCATAAATATTTATCAATGACAAACATGTCCATATTTTTATTTTAATATGCTATATGTTTAATATTTGCAGCTAGAAGGAATTTGAGTCGGCATTATTATCATGCTTCTAAAAGTTTTTTTTTCTTGAAAATTTCATACATGAGAAGTGTAGAGACGTAACTCCTACAACTTCCTCTTCAAACTCCTTTCATGTTTTCATGGTCTCTATCTTAGTCACTGTCTTACATGTGTGAAGACAGCATGACCAAGGCAACTCTTATCAAATCACCGAGTGCTGGTTTGAAAGACAAAAGTCCTCAAAGGCTCCTAGGGAGTTGCTCTATCAGGAAGCATGGCCTTGTTGGAATAGGTGAGGCATTTTTGGAGGAAGTGTATCACTAGGGAAGGTGTTGAAGTTGCATATACTCAAACAAGGCCCAGGGAGGCACTCTCTTCCTTCTGTCTCTAACTTTATATGTAGAACTCTCAGCTACTTCTCCAGCACCATGTCTGCCTACATGTTGTCATGTTTCCAGTCATGATGATAATGGGTTAAACCTCTGAACCTTTAAGCAAGCCCCAGTTAAATGTTTTTCTTTGTAAAAATTACTATAGTCATGGTGTCTCTTCAGAGCAATAGATATCTTAACCAAGACACATAGGACCTCTGGAAACAGGAGATACTTCATTGGCCAAGCTGCTAGCTACTTACACAGGGAGCTCCAGGGAGACAACTCTCTTGACTCATGACCCATACTAAGGTAGCCTTTTCATTGATGCAGCTGCCTTTGAATCATCCATGCTACTGTGAGTTAAGACTCCATCCACCCATCGTTGTTTATTAAACTAAGAATTATTTCTTGGTATCTCATTAATGGCCTATCTTCTGTAAATACACTTTTTTCATGTCTTCCTAGGGAGTACAGCACTTACTTTCATGCTAGTTCAGTGTCAATGTCTAAAAGCTTATTCAAAGTTACTGTCTTAGTTACTCTTCATTGATGTGAAGAAACACAATGACCATGCAACTCTTATAAGAAACATTCATAAGAATTTAATTTTGGGGCTTGCTTACAATTTCAGAGGCTTAACCCATTATCATAATGGCTGGGAACATGGCATGACATGGTAGCACTCATGACACTGGACCAGTAGCTGAACAGTACATCTTGATTCATAAGCAGAGAGAGAGAGAGAGACAGAGACAGAGACAGAGACAGAGACAGAGACAGAGAGACACAGAAATGACCCTAACATTGGTTTTTGAAACATCAAAGCCCACCCCAGTGACATACTTCCTCTAATGAAGCCACGCCTACTCTGAAAGGACACACCTCTTAATTTTCTCAAGCAATTCCACTCCCTGATTACTAAACATTCAAATTTATGACCTCATGGAAACTGTTTGTATTTAAACCACCATATTCCACTCCATGAATCCCATAGGCTTTTATCCATATCATAACACAAAAATGCATTCAGTCAGACTTCAAAAGTTCCCATACTCTATCACAGTCTCAAGTCCACAGTTCAACATCTCTTGTGAGTCTCATGGCAGTCTCTTAACTATAAATCCTGTAACATCAAAATCACAAAGCAGATCACATACTCCCAACATAAAATAGAGCAGAATATACATTATCATTTCAAAGCAGAAAGGGAGCATAGTTAGGAAGGACTAGACCAAAGCAAAACCAAAAACCAACATAGCAATCTTCAAATTCTGTATCTTTATGTCTGATGTCAAAGTGCTCTCCAGAACTTTCTTTCTAGATTTTTTGACTCTAACACATTTGGACTGGTTTCACACCCTGTTTACAGTTTTCCTAGGCAGTGTCTTGCTACTCTAGCATGTCTAACATTTTAGGGTCTCTAACATAATCAATTCCACTTCACCTTCACAACTTCCCAAAAAGGCCCCTCTGGGCCCTCCATGCAGGGACATCTCTGACACCTGCCTGGCCTCAGTGGTTTTCCTTAGTCACAGAGGGAGGTTCCACACTTCTTTTCTTTTATCTCTCACTCTAAATCCAGAACCACGTGGCAGAAGCTACGATGTTCTGGTGCTTGCTGGGGCTGGAACTTGGCCCCCACTTCCATTGGCATTAGCTTTCTGTGGTTGATGTTTTTCTTCACTGCTTAAGCTTTCTTCTAGTTCCTTTACACAGGCTGCAGGATTGGCTGGGTGGGATCTTTCCCTGAGAGCACCGCTGCCTTGGTTTCATTTTAGGCTCCGGCTTTTCTAGAAACTTTTTATCCCTTTGAGCACAGGACTTGGCTCCAACATCACCTTTCCTGTAGCTCTTTTTTCATCACTCTGTACCTTTTGTATTTCTCCATTTCCCACTTGTTTCTTTTTATTATAGATCTGTATAAGAGTTGTTACTAATAACCTCATGACACAGTCAGTACTAGACTGTCTTGAAATCTCCTCTGCCAACAACATTAATCCAAGTGTTTTAGCCTGAGGCAAGTTGCTAGGACAATAGCAAACAGCAGCCCATTTTTTCCAAAAGTATCAACAAGAGAGAGAGAGAGAGAGAGAGAGAGAGAGAGAGAGAGAGAGAAGATATAGAATAAGTTAAATTTTGCACAGTATAGGCAAAATCATAGTTTAGACTGCTGGACAAAGAATAAGGTGTTAGTGTATTTGCTTTGGCCAGAGCAGTCCCATCAAGCCACCTATAAAAAGGTCTGGAGTCTCACAAAGGCTACAGGAATAATCCAGGTTTATGAAAGATCCCAGAGGAAAGTGCCTGTAGAAATTATCCTGAGCCTTATTAAAAACTTACCCATTTTAAATAGATAATCTTTTATCTCCTCAGTCAAATTTAGTCATTTTATTGTTTTTGATGCCATGAAAATTGGATTGTTGGCTTATTTTTTAAAATAGTGATTCATATATAAAAATGCAAGTTTTTGTTATTAATTGTAATACTGTAACTTCATTGAATTAGTTATCTCTGAGTTTTGTTTTTAGAATGTTTAGTTTTCTATAGGTTGGATCAAGTCATTTAAAAATAGTTACATAACTTTTCACTCACACTGGTTGAAACAACTCTCATTAAGCTCAGTGAGTTGCACACAAAAAGGAGACATCAAAGAATAAAGGGAATGTTGATGAAAAGAAGGAATAAAGGAAGAAGATGAGAAAAGAATAGAGGTTGAAAATAACAAAAATTCATCATATACATTCATGAAACTGTCAAAGAATAAAATTAAAAAAATAGTTATTGTTTTAGTTTGGATACCTTTTATTTCCTTTTCTTTCTTAATTACTCTGGCCAGGCTTTTCAGTATCATACTGCACATTCATCATACAATTTGAAGTTAGAAATATGTGTGTGGATTTTATTAAATTAAATTTAATTTTAAGAATTTATTTCAGGTGTGTATAAAAATATTGAAAGAAACTGAAACACGGTGAATTCATGCTTATGAGTTAAAGTCTAAATATTATGGCAACCTCCATATCAACCCAAAGTAATATTCAAACTTAGGGAAATCCCTAACAAAATCTCACTAACACACTTTTATAAAACTAGAAAACAATTCTAAACTTCATATGGAATGATTGAGGATGAATAGCAGACAAGACAATCTTAAGAAAGAGGGAAGTCACTGTTTCAGAATAGTCTACAAAGCTATAATAATTAAAGCATTATAACACTGATGTAAAGACAGACATGTAGACAAACGGAAAAATGTAAGCCATATGATTAAAACCACAAGCTTCCTAAAACCCCAGCTAAGAATGCCATCAGATAAGATCTAAAACTTCTAGACAGACTTTTTCCTCTGTATTTTAACCTACCTACTTGATGTGAAAATTGCTTGATTCATGACTCTCTTTCCTCTGTGACTATAAAAGCACTCCTTAAGGGTGGGAATATGTTACTTGGTGCAATCCTAATCCATATTTCTAAGCAATGGTTTGGCTAACAATAAGTGAGCTCATGTTTCATTTCAGGTGAGAGCTGTGACATCCATCCATCCATCTATCTATCTATCTATCTATCTATCTATCTATCTATCTATCTATCTATCTATCTATCTATCTATCACTTTATATCCCAAATGCACCCCTTCCCTTCTATTCTCCTGGTCCTACCCTCCCATCCTCTTCCCCCTTTCCTCCCTCCCCTTCTCAGAAAAGAGGACCCCCCCGCCCTGCTCTCCACTCTGACACTCCCCATACCAATTCACCCTGGCACAAATTGCCTCAGGACTAAGTGTGGCCTCTTTCCCTGAGGCCAGACAAGGCAGCCCAGCTAAAAGCAAGTGATCTAAAAGCAGGCAACCAAGTCTATGTCAGAGACAGCCCCCACTCCACTTGCGGTGGACCCATGTGAACAGCAAGCTGCCTATCAGTTACATATGTGTCGGGGGCCTAGGTTCAGCCCATTCTTGCTCTTTGTTTGGTGCATCAGTCTCTGTAAGTTCCCATGGGCCTAGTTTAGTTGACTCTGTTGGTCTTCTTGCGGAATTCTTGTCCTCTCCAGGTCCTTCTATCCTTCCGCCACTTTTCTACAAGTCTCTCTATGCTTCATCTAATGTTTGGCTGTGGGTCTCAGAATCTGATTTGATTGATTGCTGATTTGATTAGCCTCTCAAAGGATAGCTATGCTAGGCTCCTGTCTGCTGTAGTTTTTAAAAAGATTTATGTACGTTTTCACTATGCGCATTTCTACATCTATGTGAGGGTATGTGAACATGAGTGCAGATGTTCATGGAAGCCAGAGTGAGTGTTGGATTCCCTGGTTCTGGAATTACAGACCGTGGTGAGCTGCCTGCCATGTTCTGGGAACCAAACTCTCAAGAGAAGGTTTGCAATCTCCTGACTAGTGAGCTATCTCTGCAGCCACAAGGCCTGTGTTCTCTGTAACAGTTAGATGATGGAAATCTTGTCATATGTGACAACATGAGTGAAACTTGAGGGCATAGTTAGAATGAAATCAAACATATACAGAATGACAATAACTGCACGAATCCATTTACCTGTGGTTTTTTATGCTATTCATCATGAAAGCAGAGTAGAACGGTGGTGAGTTACACCCAAGAGTGAGGAAATGAGCACATTTCTCTTCAATAGGTACAACATTTCAATTACGTGAAATAAATATTGAGGTCTGCTGTGCAGCATCAAGTCCATAGTTAACAATACTCACAAGGGCTCATAAAACTATTTTCAAAAAAGGAAAGGAAAAGGAATAGCACAGGGAAGGAGAACAGAAGAAAGCAAGAAAAAAGAAAGAAGGAAATGAATGGGATAGAAAGGAGAGAAGACAGAAAGGGAGAAGGATGTGGATTAACCATTACGCATCTGTTTTTTGTTTTTTTTTTCTCCCTGAGGTTTGTATCACTTAATTCTCAGACATTCCCTCTTGCTATACCATGGTATTCCAACATAAAGCACCTACAAACAACACCGCTGCTGTAGTTCACTCCTTGCTCTCTTCTTCCAAGTGACTTCTCAGGGGCAGGCTGTGTCCCAGTCGTGGAACCCCTGGCCTTACCTCTGGACATACAGATCTTTCTGTGTGCTGGAAGCTCAGAATTATTTTGAGTTTGTCACTTACCAGCAATGTAACCCTGTGTGGCTCACTTAACCTTTCTGGGCTTCTGTTGTTCTTCTCCTTAAACCTGTAAGTCTGGCCTGTGGAATCCTGTGACCTCTGGTACAGCCAATGAATTGATAAAGATTTTCATATGGAAACAAATTCAACGTTGCATTCAACATTACACCGAATGTAGAACATATTGACCTGGTTGTTACTTGATTTAGCGTATCTGTGGAGGGGGGTGGGGGAACAAAAACAGAGTTTACTGGCAGCCTGGATGAGTCAAAAGACCAAGCTATTTTTGGTAAAGACCACTAAACTGACTCAGGCATTTATATGCATTTTCTCAGAAAGGCACCCAGCTTAAATTCCAGGGGAATACCTCCATGTCTGCTGCAAAGTCTTTAGTAAAAGGAATGTCTTTCGCTGAATAAGGAAGCCACACAAGGAATACCAGCTGGGTGGTGTGCTTGGCAGTCTCCAATGTTTTATAGTTGGTAAGGTTGTCAAGTGACCCAATTATCAAAGGATAGATGGCTCAAGAATGGGGATTAGACATACTGTTGATTCCCTCTTCCCTTTCCTCACACTGACTCTCATTAGCCAGTCTTTAATAAAAGCTGACTGGTGAAGACGTCCTTTGTCAGTGTGTGAGATACAATGAACTGGGATTGTGAGAGAGAGTCAGGACAGTTGAGTTTGGCCCCTTGAGTTCTTGTGAAAGAGCCAGGCATAGTAGCACAGGCTTGTAACCTCAGCTCTGGGGAGACAGACAGATCCCTGGCTCTTTCTGGTCAGCGAGAGACCATTTCTCAAAAAGAAAAAAGCTTGACAGAGACTGAGGAATGACATTTGAGGCTGTCTTCTGGTCTCCCTATACACAAGTACACATATGAATCTACACATACATGAACGCACACACACACACAGACCACAGTCATCCAATGAGCCATTGTATACTAATTTTGAAAGACAACATTCAAACTGCAGTCAACAGCGCATCTTTGTATTACATGCAGATAATTTAAATGAATTAAAATAAATAGTATTTTTATTTTATTCTCCAGATTTCTATCGCATGGAAAGTACTAAATACGAGTGACATAAGCTCTGCTTAAGATAGTTGTTTGCCAATGAGGTGACCTAAAGTAGTACATATAAGTGGAGATTCCATAGCCTATGGTGTCAGTTCTGCTTTCTCATCAGCTCTTACTGTCTTTGCTAGCTTGAACCAGAGCACACCATTGGAGATCTTTGTTTCCTAGTGCATGTATGGCGGTAATAATTATATTTAATAGTGCTATTAAATGCATATCATGACAGTTATTTACACACACTAAGATCTAAATAAAGTCTACCACTCGTACTATTTAGTATTTGAGTGAACTTTGAACTATACTTTCATGTAATTGTGTACTTTGAATCTCTATCTTTGTATCAATAAATTGACACTTCCACATCCCTAAACAGAGGAATTCATCTATTTTTCTATTTAAGTCTTAGGTTTCTCATCCTGTCAATTCAGACAGTTAACCTGATTTAGCCATCGTCAATATGAACATCTGGAGACAAATGAGCAGAGTCAAGTCATCCCCCAGCCAGGAAGAAATGAAGAAATAAATGGAAGCATCACTCAGGAAGCTTCAGGAAGAGGGGAAAAGGCAAAAGAAAAATGCAAGCTGATATAGTAATATGTGGACCTTGAAGTGAGCTGATCCTAAGCCTTATTCTTGAAATTTTTAGTGAGTCATCATAGTTTATTTTGCTTGAACTGGTTTAAGACACAGCAGTTGTCAGATCTTGTCCTGCTCTTGGCTTTTTGTACCTAAAACAGTTCCTTTGACCGAATGAATCACATGTACCACTGGTGCCAATGAACTGTGAACCTTTGTTCAAGGCCTGACGGGATTCTTCTACTGAACCACTGCAATGGGTTGAATTGTAGTTCTTCAAAATTTGTACCCTGGCCCAATATTTGGAGTGGTGTCTGTCAAGATGTAAAGCTAAATGGGCATGTTAGAGTGGACTCTCATTCAATACGAGTGCTATCTCTATAAGAAGAAACTAAAATGAAGACTGTGGCACACACAGAGGAAAATTTATGAAAAAACAGAGGAGGAACATGAGCATTCAGAAGCCAGAGGAAAAACCTCAGGAAGGAGAAATCAAGCTGCCAGCACCCTGATCTTGTACTTTTACAACTCTGACTTTTTTCTTGTAACTTAGAGAAAATAAATATATCTATTGTCTAAGTCACCCAGTCTCTGTTTCTTTGTTATGAAAAACCTGGAAAACTAACACAACTAATATTTGTAAACAATAATTACGGGACTCTTCATTGGCTCTTACAACCTCATTTGTGGTGTGGGTCGTTCTTCAGCCTTTGAAGCTCCCGATAAGTGGAGTCCACTAAATACCAGAATGGCAAACTCCATTTTTTGAAACCTAGTATTTGTGAAGAATTCTTCATCCTTGGTGTTGAATGTTTGTTAGCCTAATGACAAAGGTTTATATGGCTGACATTGGGATGCTACTAGCTAGAGTGCTTCCGGAACATCCACACATTCTAGTCACAGGAAGCCTAAGTCTATGTGTATTGTTTACTACATATTGCTTGATATGAATAGGTAATATTTTAAATTATTCAGAGATATTTTGTATTTCTCATTTTACTTTTTTTTTAAATTAAAAAGTGGTTGATGGTTTCTGCAAGTCAAATGTACTCAAAATATTCTGTATGGTGTTTTCTTCTTCCTCAGAAGATTCTGACCTTCTGAGTATAGCCTACAACTGCTAATACCCTCTCAGTAGTTTTGCTTTCACTGCCCTTTCTGAGGTCAGTTCCTTTGGCTGTGCATAGAACTCTACACATCACAAACTGCCCTATAAATTACAGGTCAAGAAGCAAAACTTTAAAAACTGTCATCTCCCAATATTCTAACTGCTCTTTTACTGAAACTGTTATTCTGGGTAAAAACCATGCAATGGAGCTGTTTGAGTTAATTCAATCTTCTATAAAACGAACCCCTAAAGCATTATAACTACTAAGGGACTCTTCACATGCTAAAGGGCAAATGCACAGCCTGGATGAAATTTAATAAACATTTTCACTTCAACTGACTCTATTCAAGCTCATATTAACATCAACAACAATGATAATGATAATAATAATTATGGGTAACTCTTATAAAGTACTTTCCATGACTCCAGCATAGGACTTTAAATGTACTGACTCAGTTAATACACATAATTGTTGATGTAAGCACCATTTCCTTTTTGCATTTTGTGAAAGAAATGCAGAGAAATTTAATTTAACCTCGATAAATAGAGAAATCAAGATTCTTACCAAGTCTGGTTTTAAAATTCTGCTACCAAGTAAGATGTGTTCTTTACAAAGGCAATGCATAGTTTGATTGTCTACACTATATCTTAATCTGTATCTTAACACCCTAGGTGGTATTGCATAACCAAATGTAATATTAAAAAAATTGGTAGCAACTTTTGGCAAAAGGAT
Organism: Meriones unguiculatus; assembly: GCF_030254825.1. Lineage (NCBI taxonomy): Eukaryota > Metazoa > Chordata > Mammalia > Rodentia > Muridae > Meriones > Meriones unguiculatus. The sequence goes on from NC_083356.1 coordinate 46,255,897, forward strand.
ATCTGAACATGAAGTGATCAAAGTATAAAATCAACTCAAATGCATTGTGAATCCAAGCTGTTTCTGGAAGTATTCATGTTGCATGCTGTGACCTTGGTTCTGAACACACAGTATGCATATCTAAAATTGTGCGTGCCACCATGCCTGAACTACCTTGGCTCCCAGTCATAACTCAGGGTGTATTTACTGTATTTGTAAAGTTTTCTGCTTTGGGACTGGGAAGATGGCTAAGTTAGCAAGAGGTCTTGAAGCACAAGTATGAGGACAGAACTTAGATTCTCAGCATCCATGGAGAAAGCCTCTCATGGCTTCAGGTGCATGTAACCTCAGAGCAGGGAGGACATGGAGATAGGAAGGTTGGTTTGGCTTGTAGGGGCTTGATGGTCATTAGCCTGGCCAGAACTCTGTGAGCTACAGGTACGATGTACCTATCTCAAGAGAGTAAACTGAGGGCAACAGAGGCCATCTAGAGGACTGTGGCTTCCACACTTGCACACAGGCATGCAAGCCTGTTCACACATGAGTACAACATGCATACACACACAATTGAAGACAACCACAAAGTTTTCAGCTTGTATAGAAATATAACAGTTTAACTATGGAAAACAAATACTTTTACTATTTTCCTATCATCATTTCTTAGCATGAACATATCAAAGTAGTTCTATTTGTATTGTATTATGCTAGAATATTGATTTAAACTTGCTATTTAAGTTGCTGATTTGAATTTCTTCGAATCATTACAAAATATTGGTATAGGATTGAAATAGAATTTCCAACAATCTTTGAAATGGCCCAAGTATCCTTCTGCTATTCCACATTATATGCTTATGTCAAAAATCAGTCTCAGCATTAATGATTGTAAAATCAAAATGTCAAATAACTCAAAAAAGTGCTAATTTTGGCCTGTGCCCTGTAGTACCAAACATTCAGCCTAGTTTGAATTCTTTATGTAAATGTGAGAAGTACATGACCTTATTCATTTGAAAATTTGATTTTTCTTTAATAAGCAATAAAATTATGTGTACACCAAACTGTCCTTAAAGAAATATACTTACAATTACTATCAGTAATATTTGATTTCTATTCCACTTATATACTCCACTTTCTTGGTGTTACAAATAAAATTCTCAAGGGAAAAGGAGTTGCAAGTAAAAATTTAAGAAACCAGGTTCTGGGTAATCTTGACAGAACAATGAAAATATCAGATTCTTGAGGCTTTAGGAAAGGGTTAAATGTAAATGTACTCTATCTCAGCACCTGGACAGAGTTCTCAGAAGATTTTTCTTACAAATATCTACAAATATAAACACAAATATTTAGAAGGCAGACAATTTGACGGCAAAAACATTTAATAAATCACTAGGGCCAGGTGTTTTGTTTTGTTTTTCTTTACCAGGTTTTCGATGTTATACATGAATTCTTTCCTGTTAGTCAGTTTTCAAATCCACCCAGAAATAAATTTCTTACTTTTAACTGTTATTGCACATCTTTTCTGCTAGGTCAGTATTGTGATATCAAAGTTCAAGTGCTGGAGAATCCAAGATGGCAGCGACCAGCAGCCACCATATCTGAGAGGCAGAGGACCTGAAACTCTGAAATTGGTGAGTGGAGGCATGGATGAAGCCAGAACATCGACATTGAGGCTCCCTGGGTGAGAGGGGACAACCTGTGAGCTGGGACAGTTTGGATCCAGGTCACCTGTGAATGTCTCCAGTGTCTGAGAGTGGTGAATATTTGTGTCCCTGCACTTCACCTTGCCCCAAGCAATGGCCTCCCTGCTCAGCAGAGGTGGCAGTACAGGCATCCACGGTCTGCAGCTGCTGTGTCAGCTGCCCCAAGCAGGAACCTTTGTGCTCAGTGACTGAAACTGCAGAGTCAGCTGCACCAAGTACAGGTCTCCTTGCTCAGGGTGGCCAAACAGCAGACACTGATGAGCTAATGGATCTCGTGTACTTTAATTTGCCCTGGTAGGTCCAGATCTGAGATTAGAGAACAGGGGGAAATCCTGTGCTTTCTGATTAAGCCTGTGAGCAAGTGGGTGTGCCTTCAAGTGAGAGCCCAAGATCTAGGGTTCCTCTACTCTAGCAGCCAGACATTAGATCCCTCCCACCCGCACCCTGACTGTGGGTAACATAGGGATCCTTGGAAAGCATTCTCAGCATTGAAACCCCTGTTCTGTGGATTTACCAGTGGAGTCCAGACAAACAATTCCTGGAGCTAAGATGGTACAACTCAGACAGATCTGAATACCTGGAGGACAGTATGACAGGCCTGTAGGCCAGTGAGGTGTTCAGGGCTCCTGCGTATGTGTATTGCACAAATGAATGGAGCCAGCATGCTCACCTGTGCTAATGCTGAACACTTTCAGGCATCTAGTCCTTTGTCCTTCAAGGCACACTTCTACACACAGCCCAGGGCTTGTACACATGCGCCTGAGACCTTCCTCCTTTAGCTACAACTGAGACACCAACATCCACTCTTGAGCTGGTGGACCTCTCTCATCTTCCTGAAGAATATTCCAGACTCTACAGAGAGATGGACCCAGTCTGAAGTACAGACTCCAGGAACAAACAGTAAAGTTTATGGATAAGCAGATGGCTAGAGGTTGGCATAAGACACATCCAAAAAAATCAGGACATCATGGCTTTGCCAGCAAATGCTAAAATCAATGGATGTTTTAATTCAATAGAAACAGAGGAAAATTACCTCAGATCTATGCTTATTCAGTTATTAGCGGCATATTAAGAGGAAATGAACAAAGTTCTCAAAGAAAGACATGCAACTATAGTCAAACAAATAGAGGCACAAGTACAGGCATTTAGAGAGGAAACAAACAAACAAACAAAAATAGAGGCCATCACGGAAAGACAGGGATCCACATTCAAACAGATGAAGGAAACGGTGCAAGACATGAAAACATAATTAGAATCAATAATGAAAACAAAAAATAGAGAAAACGCTGGAGTTGGGGAACTTAGAGAAAAGATCAGGAACCACAAAGTTAAGCATCACCAACTGAATACAAGGGATGGAAGAGAGAATCTCTGGTGGTGAAGGTACAGTTGTAGAAATTGATATATCTCTCAAAGAAAAAGTAAAATCAGAAAAGTTCCAAGCACAAAACTTCCAATAAATCAAGATGAAATCTGAGAATAATAGGAATAGATAAAAAAGAAGATTCCAAGCTCCAAGGTCCAGACAATATTTTCAAGAAAATCTTCCCAACTTAAAGAAAGAGATATCCATAAACATAGAAGAGGCCTACAGAACACCAAACAGACTAGAACAGAAAAGAAACTCCTCATGTCACATAGTAGTCAAAACACTAACTCTACAGAAAAAAGAAAACATATTAAAAGCAGCAAGGGAAAAGGGCCAAGTAACATATAAGGGTAGACCTATCAGAACACCAGACTACTTAACAGAAACTATGAAATCCAGAAGGGCTTGGGCAGATGTCAGGCAGACTCTAAGAGACTACACATGACAACCCAGACTATTCTACCCAGCAAAACTTTCAATCAACATAGACAGGGAAAACAAAATATTCCATGAAAAAACTAAATTTAAACAATATCTACACAACAAACCAACCCTACAGAAGATACGGGAAGGAAATCAACCACACCCAAGAAAACACAAGATATCGATAATTGCACAACAAAAAATTAAAAAAAGCATAGAAACACAGTAATATCGCCAACTCCACAATAAAATGTACTAACGTTCATTAATCACTATTATCTATCAATATCCATGGACTCAACTCTCCAATAAAAAGACACAGATGAATAGAGTGGTTGTGGAAACAGAATCCGATATTCTCCTGCATCCAAAAAACACACCTCTGCAACAAAGATAAACAACCTCAGAGCAAAGGGCTGTAAAAACAATTTTCAAACATAAGGACCAAGAAAACAAGCTATCCTAATGTCTAATAAAGTGGATTTTTAACCAAAATTAATAAAAATAAGATGGGGAGGGGCACTTCATTCTCATCAAAGGAAAAATCTACCAGGAGGACATCACATTCCTGAATATCTAGGCTCCAAATACAAGAGCACCTACATTTGTAAATGACACATTATTAAAGGTTAAATCCCACACATTCATAGTGGGAAACTTCAACACCTCACTCTCACCAAAGGACAGATAATCTAGACAGAAACTAATTAGGGAAACAATGACTCTTACAGAGGTCCTAAATCAAAAGGACAAAATAGATATCTATAGAACTTTTCACCCAAACTCAAACTCAAACTCAAACCTTCTTAAAAATTGACCATATATTCTGGCACAAAGCAAGCCTCAACACATACAAAAAGATTGAAATAATCCTTTGTATCCTATCAGACAACTATGGCCTAAAACTAGACCTCAACAACAACAGAAATAACAAAAAGCCTACATACACATGGAAACTAAACAACTCTCTACTCAAATGACAGCTGGGTCAGGGAAGAAATAAAAAAAAAATAGAGACTTCCTATAATTCAATGAAAATAAAGGCACAACTTACCTAATCTTATGGGACACAATGAAAGCAGTGCTAAGAGGAAAGTTCATAGCACTAAGTGCCCTCAGAAAGAAGTTTGAGACATCTCCTACAAGCAACTTAACAGCACACCTAAAAGCCCCAGAAAAAAAGAAGCAGACACACCCAAGAGAAGTAGACAATTGGAAATAATCAAACTATAGCTGAAATCAATGAATTAGAAACAAAGAAAACAATTCAGATAATCAATGAAACCAAGAGCTGGTTCTTTGAGAAAATCAACAATAAAGACAAACCCTTAGCCAAACTAACTAAAGGGCAGAGAGAAACTATCCAAATCAGCAAAATCAGAAAAGAAAATGGGGACATAATGACAGACACTGAGTAAGTTCAATCATTAGGTCTTACTACAAAAGCCTACATGACACAAAATATGAAAATCTAAATGAAAGGGAAAATTTTCTTGATTGATTCCATTTACCAAAATTAAATCAATATCAAGTAATTAGATTAAATAGTCCTAAATCCTCCAAGGAAATAGAAGCAGTAATCAAAAATCTCCCTTCCAAAAAAGCCCAGGGTCAGATGGTTTCAGTACAGAATTGTACCAGACCTTCAAAGAAAAGCAAACTCTAATTCTCTTAAAACTATTCCACAAAATAGAAACTGAAGAAACATTATCAAACTCTTCCTATGAGACAACAATCATTTAGCTACCTAAACCTCACAAAGACCCAACAAAAAGATGATAACTTCAGATATATCTCTCTTAAGAACATTGATGCAAAAATACTCAATAAATATTCAAAAACTGTATCCAAAAACACATCAAAAATATCATCCACCATGACCAAGGAGGCTTTATCCTAGGCATGAAGGGGTGGTTTAATCCATCAATGTAATCCACCATATACACAAACTGAAAGAGAAAAACCATGTTGATCATCTCCTAAGATGCCAAAAAAGCATTTGACAAAAATCATTACCAATTCATGTTTAAAGTCTTGGAGAGATCAGGACTACAAGGCACATACCTAAACATAGTAAAGGCAATATACAACAAACCTATAGCCAACATCAAACTCAGTGGAGAGAAACTTAAATCAATCCCACTGAAATCAGGGACAAGGCAAGACTGCCCACTCTCTCCATATCTCTTCAACGTAATACTTAGCTAGAAGTCTTACTAGACTAATAAGACAAATAAAGGTGATCAAGGGGATATAAATCAGAAAGGAGAAGTCAAAGTATCACTATTTGCAGATGATATGATAGTATATATGAGTAACCAAAATTCAACCAGAGAACTCTTTCAGCTGATAAACACCTTCATCAAAGTGGCTGGATACAAAATTAACTCAAAAGAATCAGTAGCCCTCTCATATATGAAAGACAAAAGGACTGAGAAAGAAATTAGGGAAACTACACCATTCACATTAGCCACAAATAATATAAAGTACCTTGATGTGACTCTAAATAAGCAAGTGAAAGACCTGTTTGAATAAAACTTCAAGTCTCTGAAGAAAGAAATTGAAGAAGACATCAGAAGATGGAAAGATCTCCCATACTCATGGATCGGTGGGATTAACAGAGTGAAAATGGCCATTCTGCCAAAAGCAATCTACAGATTCTATGCAATTCCCATCAAAATACCAACACAATTCTTACAGAACTTCAAAGAACAAATCTCAATTTTATATGGAAAACAAAAATTTAGAATTGCTAAAACAACAGATATTCTGGAAGTATCACCATTCCTGATCTCAAGCTGTAGTAAAGAGCAATAGTAATAAAAACTGTATGGTACAGGCATAGAAACAGAATGAGAGAACAATGGATTCAAATATAAGACCCAGAAATAAACCCATATATCTATGGATACTTGATTTTTGACAAAGAAGCTAAAACCATACAAGGGAAAAAGGCAGTATCTTCAATAAATGGTGCTGGTTTAACTGGATGTCTACATGTAGAAAAATGCAAATAGATCCATATTTATCACACTGCACAAAAGTAAACTCCAAGTGGATCAAAGACCTCAACATAAAACCAAACGCACTAAATTTGTTAGAAGAAAAAGTGGGAAAGAGCCTTGAATTCATTGGCACAGGAGACAACTTCCTGAATAGAACACCAACAGCACAGGCTCTAAATCAACAATCAATAAATGGGACCTCATGAAATTGAAAAGCTTCTGTAAAGCAAAGGACACTGTCATCACAACAAAGGACAGCAGACTCGGATATCTGACAGAAGGCTAATATCCAGAATATATAAAGAAATTAAGAATTTAAAAAGCAATGAATGAGGCATGGAGATACCTCCAGAAGATCTCTTATTGTAGAGAATTGTGTTAGCAATTCTGGGTTTCTTGTTATTCCATATAAAGTTGAGAATTTTTCTTTCCAGGTCTGTAAAGAATTGTGTTGGTAATTTGATGGGAATTGCATTGAATCTGTAGATTGCTTATGGTAACATGGCCATTTTCACTATATTAATCCTGCCAAGCCATGAGTATGGGAGATCTTTCCATCTTCTCATATCTTCTTCTAATTTTTTCTTCAGAGACTTGAAATTTTTTTTGTTGTACTATAGAGCAACAGTAATAAAAACTACATGGTACTGGCATAGAAACAGAATGGTGGATCAATGGAACCGAACAGAAGACCCAGAAATAAACCTACATACTTATCAACACCTGATCTTTGACAAAGATGCCAAAACCACACAATGGAAAAAAGATAGTATCTTCAACAAATGGTGCTGGTCTAACTGGATGTCTACATGTAGATTGGGAGGGGAGGAGGGAGGGAACTACAGGGGGGATACAAAGTAAATAAAGTGCAATTAAAAATAAAATTAAATAAAAATTAAAAAAGCAACGAATCAAGTAATCCAAGTAAAAAATGGGGTACAGAGCTAAACACAGAATTCTCAATAGAGGAATATCAAATTGCAGAGAAACACTTAAAGAAATCCTCAATGTCCTTAGTCCTCAGGGAAATGCAAATCAAAACGACCCTGAAATTTCACTTTACACCCATCAGAATGACTAAGATAAAAAACTCAAGTCACAACGCATGCTGAAGAGGATGTGGAGAAAGGGGTACCCTCCTGCATTCTTGGTGGGAGTACAAACTTGTACAACCACTTTGGAAATCAATCTTGTGCTTTCTTAGAAAATTAGGACTAGTGCTACTTCAAGATACAGCTATACCACTCCTTGAGCATATATCCTAAATATACTCACTCAAGTACACAACAAGGACATTTGCTTAGCCATGTTCATAGCTGCTTTATGCATAATAGCCAGAATCTGGAAACAACCCAGATGCCCCTCAATTGTGTAATGGTACTGAAATTGTGGTACATTTATGCAATGGAATACTACTCAGCAATTAAAAACAAGGCAAACATGAAATTTGAAGGCAAATGGTGGGAACTAGAAAAGATCATTCTGAGTGTGGTATCTCAGAAGCATAAAGACACACATGGTATATGGTCACTTATGAGTGGAGAGTAGACTTATAATATAGGATAAACATACTAAAATCTGTACATCTAAAGAAGCTAAGCAAGAAGGGGGACCCTGGATAAGATGATCAATCCTCACTCGGAAAGGGAAGTGGGATAAACATTGGAAGATCGAGAAAACAGGAACAGGACAGGAGCCTGCCACATAGGGCCTCTGAAAGACTCTACCCATCAGGGTATCAAAGCAGATGCTGAGACTCATAACCAAACTTTGGGCAGAGTGTAGGAAATCTTAGGAAAGAAGGGAGAGATACTAAGGACTGGAGAAGACGGGAGCTCCACAGGAGAGCAACAGAACCAAAAAAATTCTGGGCACTGGGGTCTTCGCAGAGACCTATACTCCAAACAAGGACCATGCTCAGATGTTGCCTATGGCAGCTCAGTCCCCAATCAGGTTCCCTAGCAAGGGAAATGGGCTGTCCCTGATATGAACTGAGTTGCTGGCTTTTTGATAACCTCCCCCTGAGAGGGGAGCAGCCTTACCGGGCCACAGAGGAAGACAATGCAACCAGTCTTGATGAAACCTGATAGGCTAGGGTCAGATGGAAGGAAAGAAGGACCTCCCCTATCAGTGGACTTGGAGAGGAGCATGGGAGGAGAAAAGGGAGGGAGGGTGTGATTGGGAGGGCATGAGGGACTGGACTATAGCTGGGATACAAAGTGAATATATTGTAATAATCAATCAATCAATCAATTTAAAAAGAAACTCACTTGCTGATTAAGACCATTGATGTGTTTTCTCCTCCAGCCACATGTATAGCATACAACATTCGGACTAACCATCAAGGGAGACTTTTCTAATCCATTCTGGTTTGATGTCTCTGTCCTGTAACTAGAGTGTTTTCAATTTTAGCAATAGTGTCTTATAGTCTAGTTGTGGTGGACAAGGAAGAGCAATGGCAATAGCCATATTGTTTTGTGTGTTTCTGGGGCCTGCTTGAGCAGTAACATTTAGGGAAGTCAACTGTACTGAGCACTAATACTTTTATTTAATAACTCACAACTGCTGGGAGCTGCAGTGGGCAGCCTTGCAGTGTACCTCTTCTGAAACCTCTTTGTTTTTAAAATTAGCTTACAAAGTAGTGGATTTTCGTGCGTTGTCTGCATTCATCCTTAATTTTGGTTATCTTGTCCCCCCGCCTTTATCTCCCCCACCTCCTTCCTCCCAACCCACTGATTCCTTTAATTAGTGATACTTGCCCCACTGTTCTGTTCTTTCATGCCAAGTGCATTCTGTCTGCCTGTCTCTCCTTCTTCCTTTATATATATATATATATATATATATATATATATATATATATATATGCTGCAATATTATAGATTTCCATATTACTTTTTACTCATGCTTCTTTCTAACTAATTCTGCAGTGTCTTCACATTTTGCTGAACACAATTTCTAGGTTATAAAGCACATATGTTAGCTTCCAGAAATATCTTTAAATGTTTGAGTTATTATAAGTATTATCTGATTAATGATGAGCAGAAATAAAAGAGAACAGAGTTATTTTTACTGAAGTGCGAAAATGAAAGTTTTCTTAGTTTGTGAGGACAATGCCTTGAAGTACAATGAACAGATATTTATTTTCGTTTTAATTCACTGAAAGTAATTCTCCAAAGAGGGAGTGGAATTCATGGCATGTCTGGGCTTTTCAGATTTCTGCTTCTTCATGTCCTTTGAAAAGTTGACTTCTTCCTGATGGTTTTTCCTGGTATCTCTGTGCTACTCTACTTGCTCCTCACTGGTCCACAGATAAGTCATGTGTGGCTGATGCAATTGCCTTGAATCCCCCAGGAGTTGGTTCTACTTTGATGTGGTTCCTTTCATGACTGCACATGGTGCTTGAGGTTTGTGAGTCAAGGCCAGTGGGATCATATTGCACCTAGTTTTTACTTCAAAATGGAGATTATATTTAAATGAAAAATTGTGTTCCAGGAACAAATTGTTTCACTTGAAAGTTTTGTTTCCTAATGTGACACTTGAAAGTTTTTGTGGAGAAAAATAATTTGTATTTTTGTATTAACATCAACTTTGTTCTTACATGTACAGTGAGAAATGAGGAATTCAGACCTATCACATTGTTTTGAATATTAAAGTAAAATCTATTTAGGGGACTCTGATGGTTTTACAAAAATCATTTTTCAAATTACATCAGCTTTTTATGAGTGTTCATTCACATAATGCAGGCAGGAAAATGTTTCTCCTTCTCTTCAACTCATTTCCTTTTGCTAGAGGCACATTTTAAAATGCATTTAAATATATATGAGTATCTATAGAAATATGCAGAGTTTGTTTTTACTGGACACTATAAGAAAATATAATTTTATTGAACAACTATCTATCTTGTTTTTAATGACCTCAAGTCATCAGCATAAATATAACACATATTTGTTGATAACACCTTTTTTTGTCTTTGTTCATATAATGATTTAGAAGCTACATTTCTTATTTTAAATTCCCATTCCCATGATTACCCTTATTGTTTTATTGTATATAATATGGACACACACACACACACACACACACACAGAGAAGAAGGGAGGAAGGGAGAAAGAGAGAGACAAAGAATGAGCTAGAAAGAGACAGAGTGCATGAGAAGGATGAAATTTACTTCAGTATAGGCTTTGTCTATCTATCTATCTATCTATCTATCTATCTATCTATCTATCTATCTATCTACTTATTTCACTTTCATTTAACTTGGGAATTTGAAAGACTATGATTTTGTTCTTTCAAATATCTTTCTTTGACTTTGGCACTATGAAGATTGAGTGTGCAGAGTGCCACTTATGTGCGTGTGTGTGCCTGTGTGCATGTGTGCATGCGTGCATGCGTGCATGTCTGTGTTTCTGTGTTCATTCTTTTTTATTACATCTACCCTTCCTGGCTGTATGTTTTGTTTTGATTTCCTCAGGATACCTATCTGCTTCCATTACACATCTGCTCTGCATTTTTCCATGAGAATTTTTAACACATTAATTATAGTTGTTTAAAATTTTCTGTCTGATAATTAAATACCTGCATTATATTTGTGTCTGGTTCTAGTAATTGCTCTGCCTCTTCAAACTTATCCTTATTCTCTCTCCCTACATCCTTTGACATGTCTTACAATGTACTGTCGTGGGCAATAGGAACTGAGGGAAACAGGCCTTTCGTAAGAAGATTACTGTTAGTCTGGCTAGAAGTAGACTCTGTTCAGTGCTTGTTGTAGCTGTCGGCATGAGATATTTCAGGTTCATGGAGCACCATTGCAACTCTTTCTCCTGCTGACGCAGGGCTTTCCTTTGTGCTTCTTGCTTTTTGACAGAGAGTTGTGCCATGTAGATCCTTTGTCAGTAATTTTCTGTGATGCTTGCTAGCATAGCGATAAATGTGGAAAAGAGTTATAGACTGTAAGCTTCACTACATGGGCATTGGGAACTAAGCACAGGTTTAGTTCTTGAGAGAGCAGTGTGTGTAATTGACCAAACTTTCTAACCTTTACATGCCTTCCTGAACTCACTTATTTACAGAAAGGAGTTTTCTATCTACCATTCTTACTTACATGTGAATTATTCACTTTCGTCTGGAGGTTTTTAGATGTTTTTCTTTATGCATGAAAATTCTAAAATTCCACTCAAAATGATGTGTGAGTTTTGTTTTGTTTTCCTTTGTCAGAAACAGTTCCAAGTACAGTTCTGTGGGTTTCCCACAGATGGAATAAAATTCTTATCTTCTTCTAAGTCGAGGGGACAGTTGAGTGCTTTGCTTAGCTGCAGAGCCACTTGAGAAGTATGTCTGAACCCTGGGTTCAGTTTACAGCACGAAAATAATAATAATAAATAAAAGTAAAAAAAAAAAACAAGCAACAATGACCCAGATATATAACATAAAACTATTTTAAACCATATAGTCCAGTAGGACTTAGCAGACTCACTGCACCATGGTATTGGATCCTCCATGTACTTCCAAAACAAGCTCATTACTTTAAGAGAGAAACCCACCTCGTGTTAGTCTATTTTATGTTGGTAAAATAGAAGAATGGGAAATATGCCACTCATAAAGGAACACACTAATTTCCTCAAGTTCTGGAGATGAGCCTGCATCTGGTGAGGGCTTTTGTACATAAGTCAAAATAGCGGCACAGTGTGAGAGGAGGTAAGAGCAGGCCAAAGTCACTTTGAAACAAGCCTACTCTTATGATAGGTAATTCACACACATGATAACGACACTAACTCTTTCATGGGGCAGAGAATTTATGACCTAAGCCCTTGCTGTTCCTCCCCACGTTCCAGCACTGTGCCACTGAAGATTAAATTTCAAACACAGGAACTCTGAGAGACCCACTTTCAAATAACAGAAAACCTTAAACCTCTTGAGCCATTTGTCCCTGCTCCTCTCATACCGCAGTATCTGAGAAGGATTAATTTACTTTTCGCCCACATGGATTTACCCACATTAAATGTTATGTGTAAAGGGAATCATACAAGATATGTAGTCTTTGTGTGTGTCGTACTTCACACTTTAGGGTCCTAAGATTTCTTTCTCACTGTGACATTAGTTAATGAGTGTTTCATTCCTTTTTGTGACACTCCTATGTTTTGGCTTAGTTTGGGTCTTTTTCATTTATCGTTTTAGACATTTGGTCATTACTTTCATATCTATTACTAATTTTTTTCTCAGTCGTAGATCTATTTGGCTAAGGCTGAGGATCTGGCTTGCTTCCATGTATGTGGACCTATCTGCATTGCCCACGTGGCACACTGGGGTTGGCTACCCAGAGGCTATTTAAGCTGTGGGCTGGCTTTCCCCAGGATCAGATGATTGTTCAAGGTTCCTGAATAAACTGCATTGAAAAAGAAAAAATATTTCCTTTAATTCATTCTCTTTGTGTTCTCCCGAAAGTGAAATTAGCAGATTTGTAATTCTGAGATATAAATGTATTTCTCTTACATCTTCCATTGTATTGTTCTCATTTGCTGAGCATAAAAAAAAAATGCACCACTTAATTTCCAACTAGTTAAAGATTTAGCTTCTTTTTGGTTCATCTGAGTGTTTATACCATCAACTGAATTGTTTTTAATTTCTAGGGGAAAAACCATGAGTTTTTATTTTGTATAAAGCAATCTGTATCCACCTCCTACTGGCCATAAACTTATTTTAAAGTTGGGTGAGGATTCAGTGTGCTCTGTGTCTCCGCAAATGATGAATTACAAGAAGAGTGATCTTAAGAAAATAGAAGTAAAAAAAAATCTCTCTCCGAATTGGGAGTATTTTGTACTTTATAGTTGAGATTTTTTTATTTTATTTTATTTATAATCACAGGTCATTCACTTGTATCCCAGCCTTAGCCCCCTCCTTCTTTCCCTCCTAATCCCACCCTCCCTCCCTCATCTCCTCCCTGCCTCTGCCAAGCACTAATAGGGGAAGTCCTCCTCCACTTCCATCTGACCCTAGCCTATCAGATATCTTGAGGACTGGCTGCAATATCCTTATCTGTGGCCTAGCAAGGCTGCTCCTCTCTTGGGAGGGGGGAGGGGGAAGATCAATGAACCAGTCACTGAATTCATGTCAGAAATAATCCTTGTCCCCCAAACTAGGGAACCCACTTGGATAATGAGCTTTCATGGGCTACAACTGAGCAGGGGTTTTAGGTTATATCCATGCATGGTCCTTCGTTGGAGAAACAGTCTAATAGAAGACCCTGTGCCCTGATATATTTGGTCCTTCTGGAGCTCCTGTGCCCTCTAGGTCATACTAATTCCCCCTTCTTTCATATGATTCCCTGCACGCTGCCCAAGGTTTGGTTATTAGTCTCAGCATCTGCTCTGATACACTGCTAGGTAGTCTTTCAGAGGCCTTCTACAGTAGGCTCCTGTCCTGTTTTCTCCTACTTCCAATGTCAATCGCATTTGTCTTTCTGGTCCTCTTTCTTGTTTATCTTCTTTAGGTGTACAGATTTTAGTATGTTTATCCTATCTTATAGGTCTAGTACTCACTTATAAGTGAGTATATATCATGTGTGTCTTTCTGCTTCCGGGATACCTCACTCAGGATGATCTTTTCTAGATCCCACCATTTGCCTGAAAATTTCATGATTTCCTTGTTTTTAATTGCTGAGTAGTATTCCATTGTGTAAAAGTACCACAATTTCTGTATCCATTCCTCAACTGACAGAATTCTGCGTTGTTTCCAGGTTCTGGCTATTACAAATAAAGCTGCTACAAACATGGTTGAGCAAATGTCCTTGTTGTGTACTTGAGCATCTTTTGGATATATGCCTAAGAGTGGTATAGCTGGATCTTGAGGAAGCAGTATTCCTAATTGTCTGAGAAAGCGCCAGATTGATTTCCAAAGTGTTTGTACAAGTTTGCATTCCCACCAGCAATGGAGGAGTGTTCCCCTTTCTCCACAACCTCTCCAGCATTAGATGTCACTTGAGTTTTTGATCTTAGCCATTCTGATGGGTGTAAGGTGAAATCTCAGGATCATTTTGATTTGCATTTCTCTGATGGCTAAGGATGTTGTCCATCTGTTTAGGTGTTTCTCTGCCATTCAATATTCTTCCACAAAGAATTCTCTGTTTATCTCTGTACCCCACTTTTTAATTGGATTGCTTGAATTATTGCCTTTTAACTTCTTTAGTTATTTATATATTCTGGATATTAGCCCTCTGTCAGATATAGGGTTGGTGAAGATCCTTTCCCAATCTGTAGGCTGTCGTTTTGTTCTGACAACAGTGACTTTTGCTTTACAGAAGCTTTTCAGTTTCATGAGGTCCCATTTATTAATTGTTGCCCTTACAGCCTGTGCTGATAGTATTCTCTTAAGGAATTTGTCTCCTGTGCCAATGAGTTATAGGCTCTTCCCCACCTTTTCTTCTAACCGATTTAGTGTGTCTGTTTTTATATTGAGGTCTTTGATCCACTTGAACTTTACTTTTGTGCAGGGTGATAAGTATGGATCTATTTGCATTTTTTCTACACGTAGACATCCAGTTGGACCAGAACCATTTGTGGAAGATGCTGTCTTTATTCCATTGAATGTTTTTGGCTTCTTTGTCAAAAATCAAGTATTCATAGGTGGGTAGGTTTATTTCTGGGTCTTCTATTCGGTTCCATTGATCCACCTTTCTGTTTCTATGCCAATACCATGCAGATTTTTATTACTATTGCTCTGTAGTACAGCTTGAGATCAGGGATGGAGATAACCTCCAGATGATCTGTTGTTGTATAGGATCGTTTTGGAGATTCTGCGTTTTTTTTTGTTTCTCCATATGAAGTTGAGAATTTTTCTTTGAATGTCTGTAAAGAATAGTGTTGGTATTTTGATGGGAATTGCATTGAATCTGTAGATTGCTTTTGGCAGAATGGCCATTTTCACTATCTTAATCCTACTGATCCAAGAGCATGGGAGATCTTTTCATCTTCTGATGTCTTCTTCAATTTCTTTCTTCAGAGACTTGAAGTTTTTTTCAAACAGATTTTTCACTTGCTTAGTTAGAGTCACCCCAAGGTACTTTATGTTATTAGTGGCTATTGTGAAGGGTGTTGTTTCCCTGATTTCATTCTCGGCCCTTTTGTCTTTGGTATATAGGAGGGCTTCTGATTTTTTTTGAGTTAATTTTGTACCCAGCCACTTTGCTGAAGGTGTTTATCAACTGAAGGAGTTCTCTGGTTGAATTTTGGGGGTCACTCAGGTATACTATCATATCATCTGTGAATAGTGAAACTTTGACTTCTTCCTTTCTTATTTGTATCTCCTTGATCTCTCTTACTTGTCCTATTGCTCTAGCTAGGACTTCAAGTACTATGTTGAAGAGATATGGAGAGACTGGGCAGCCTTGTCTTGTCCCTGATTTCAGTGGGATTGATTTCAGTTTCTCTCCATTGAGTTTGATGTTGGCTATAGGCTTGCTGTATATTGCCTTTACTATGTTTAGGTATGTGCCTTGTATTCCTGATCTCTCCAAGACATTAAACATGAATGGGTGTTGGATTTTGTCAAATGTTTTTCGGCATCTAAGAAGATGACCAAGTGGTTTTTCTCCTTCAGTTTGTTTATATGGTGGATTACATTGATGAATTTCCATATATTGAACCACCCTTGCATGCCTGGGATGAAGCCTACTTGGTCATGGTGGATGATATCTTTTATGTGCTCTTGTATTCAGTTTGCAAGTATTTTATTGAGTATTTTTGCATTAATGTTCACAAGAGAGATAGGTCTGAAGTTCTCTTTTTTGTTGGGTCATTGTGTGGTTTAGGCATCAAGGTGATTGTGCCTTCATAGAATGAGTTTGATAAAGGTCCTTATGTTTCAATTGTGTGGAATAATTTGAAGAGAATTAGAGTTAGCACTTCTTTGAAGGTCTGGTAGAATTCTGCGCTGAAACTATCTGGCCCAGGGCTTTTTTTTGGAAGGGAGACTGTTGATGACTGCTTCAAGTTCCTTGGTGGATATAGGGCTGTTAAATCTTTCTACCTGATCTTGACTTAATTTTGGTAGATGGAATCTATCAAGAAAATTGTCCATTTCTTTTAGATTTCAAATTTTGTGGCATATAGCCTTTTGTAGTACACCTAATGATTGTTTGGATTTCTTCAGTGTCTGTAGTTATATCCTCCTTTTCATTTCTGAGTTCGCTGATTTGCATAGTTTCTTTCTGCCTTTTAGTTAGTTTGGCTAACGGTTTGTCTATCTTGTTGATTTTCTCAAAGAACCAGCTCTTGGTTTCATTGATTCTTTAAATAGTTTTGTTTGTTTCTAATTTATTTCAGCCCTGAGTTTGATTATTTCCAGCCGTCTGCTCCTCTTGGGTATCACTGCTTCTTCTTCTTCTTCTTCTTCTTCTTCTTCTTCTTCTTCTTCTTCTTCTTCTTCTTCTTCTTCTTCTTCTTCTTCTTCTTCTTCTTCTCCTTCTTCTTCCTCTTCTTCTTCTTCTTCCTCCTCTTCTTCTTCTTCTTCTTCTTCTTCTTCTTCTTCTTCTTCTTCTTCTTCTTCTTCTTCTTCTTCTTCTTCTTCTTCTTCTTCTTCTTCTTCTTCTTTTCCCTAGGCCTTTCAGTTGGGTGATTAAATTGCTTCTATGATACATTACAAATTTCTTCTTGAGGCACTTAGTGTTATGAATTTTCCTCTGAGCACCGCTTTCATTGTGTCCCATAAATTTGGGTATGTTGTACCTTCATTTTCATTGAATTCTAGGAAGTCTTTAATTTCTTTCTTTATTTCTTCCTTAACCCAGCTGTCATTGAATAGCAAGTTGTTCAGTTTCCATGTGAGTATAGGTTTTTACTATTTCCATTGTTGTTGAGGTTCAGTTTTAGTCCATGGTGGTCACATAGAATTTAGAGGATTATTTCAATCTTTTTGTATTTGTTGAGGCTTGCTTTGTGATGAACTATATGGTCTATTTTGGAGAAGGTTACATGAGGTGCTCAGAAGAATGTATACTCTTTTGGGTTTAGGTGAAATGTTCTGTAAACATCTATTAGGTCCATTTGAATTAGGACCTTTGTAAGTGCCTTTATTTCCCTATTTAGCTTCTGTCCTTTGGTGATAGTGGGGTGTTGAAGTCGCCCACTATTAAAGTTTTGGGTTGATGTGTGATTTAAGCTTTAATAATGTTTCATTTACAATTGTAGGTGTACTTTTATTTGAGGCATAGATGTTCAGAATTGTGATGTCCTCCTGGTGGATTTTTCCTTTGATGAGAATGTAGTGTCCGTCCTCATCTTTTTTGATTAGTTTTGGTTGAAAGTCTATTTTATTAGATATTAGGATAGCTACTCCAGTTTGTTTTCTGTGTCTATTTGCTTGAAAAAATAGTTTTCCAGCCCTTTACTCTGAGGTAGTGTTTATCTTTGTTGCACAGGTACATTTCTTGGATTCAGCAGAATGTTGGATCCTGTTTCCACACCCATTCTGTTAGTCTGTGACTTTTTATTGTAGAGTTGAGTCCATTGATATTGATAGATAATAGTGACCAATGAACGTTAGTTCCTATTATTGTGGAGTTGATGGTGTTATTGTGATTCATTGTGTGTTTTCTTTTAATTTTTGTTGGGAAATTATCTGTATCCTATATTTTCTTTGGTGTAGTTGTTTTCGTTGGATTATTGGAATTTTCCTTCTAGTATCTTCAGTAGGGCTGGTTTACTGTTTAGATGTTGCTTAAATTTAGTTTTGTCATAGAATATTTTGTTTTCTCCATCTATGTTGATTGAAAGCTTTGCAGAGTTTAGAAGTCTGGGTTGGCATCTGTGGTCCCTTAAAGCCTGCATGATATCTGCCCAGGCTCTTCTGGCTTTCATAGTTTCTGATGAGAAGTCCGGTGTGAATCTGATAGGTCTACCTTTATATGTTACTTGACCTTTTTCCCTGGATTCTTTTAATATCTTTCTTTGTTCTGTAGATTAAGTGTTTTTACTATGATGTGATATGAGGAGTTTCTTTCCTGTTCTAGTCTATTTGGTGCTCTGTAGACCTCTTATATGTT
Source organism: Meriones unguiculatus (assembly GCF_030254825.1). Lineage (NCBI taxonomy): Eukaryota > Metazoa > Chordata > Mammalia > Rodentia > Muridae > Meriones > Meriones unguiculatus. The sequence goes on from NC_083356.1 coordinate 46,274,404, forward strand.
TATGGACTTCTCTTTCTTTGGGTTGGGAAATTTTTCTTCTATAATTTTCTTGAAAATATTTTAGGGACCTTGGACCCTGTAATCTTCTTTTTCATCAATTGCTATTATTCTTAGATTTTGCCTTTTCATGTCATCCTTCATTTCTTGGATGTTTTGTGTTTGGGATTTTCCTGACTTTACTTTTTCTTTGAGAGAAGTATCAATTTCTGTAAATGTATCTTCAGCACCAGAGATTCTCTCTTCCATCTCTTGTATTCTATGATGATGCTTACCTTTGTGGTTCCTGAGCTTTTCTCTAAGTTCTCCAGCTCCAGGGTTTTCTCAGTTTGTGTTTTCTTTATTGATTGTAATTGTATTTTTATGCCTTGTGCCTTTTCCTTCATCTGTTTGAATGTGGAATCTTGTCTCTCTATGATGGTCATTATTATTCTATTCATTTTCTCTTTATATGCCACTAATTGTATTTACTTGTGCCTCTATTTGTTTGGCTATATTTGCCTGTGTTTCTTTGAGAACTTTGTTTATTTCCTCTTTGCCTCCACTTGGGTGGACAATTCTTTGACAGATTTTTTCATTTCGTCTTTAACTGTCTGGATTTGAATGGCTATTTCCCTGAGAGATTTGTTTGTTTCCTCCTTATGTGCCTCAAATAATTGGATAAACATAGCTTTAAAGTAATTTTCTTGTGTTTCCGATTAGTTGGATTATCCATTAATTTTGGGGGTTGCCGGTGAAGCCATAATGCCTTGATTTATGTTGGATGTGTTCTTTCACTGACCCCTAGCCATTTGATTATCCATAGCTTTCACTGTTTGTTCCTGGATTCTGCAGATCAGACTGGTCTTTCTCTGGTGTCTGGGAATTCTTCAGGAAAATGAGAGAGGTCCAGTGGTTTCAGCCTGTACGCTGGTGTTTCAGCTGTACCTGCGGAAGGTTCCAGGAATTATTTGCCTACACTCCACTGGTAGATCTACAGTATAGGGGCTTCAATGTCCCACGAGGCCCTCTGTTTCCCTTAGTGAATGTGCGGGTGGAAGTGGTTTGATGTCTGGCTGCTTGCTTAGAAGCACCCTGAATCTGGGGTTCTGTAGGCACTTGGGGGCACACTCATTCTCTAGCAGGTCAAATTGAAAAGCACACCATTCCTCCTGTTCTTTACTGGCTGGATAGGACCTGCTGAGTCAAATATGGCAGGTTGAGCTCAGTCAGCTCAGTGGTACTGCAGCCGTTGAGCTAGGCAGTCCAGCTGTGGCTGCAGAGCTGGGGTGTCCAGGTGCTTGCTAGTAGGTCCTGGGGAGCCACTAAAGTGGTTCACAGATCTAGGTGGCCCAACATCTGGTGTACCTGGCTGTTTTTGCAGGTCTGCTGGACTTTGGTGGCTGTTCAGTTGGCTTTCTGCCACTGAGGGGTTGGATGGTCTGTACAGTCACTAGCTGGGAGGCCCTGTTGAGTCAGTACTGCTGCTCACAGACATGGGACCCGAGAAAGATTGTACTGCAGATCTGGGACTCTGTGGCGGACACTTCGGGAGGGCGGGAGTTCCATAGATGGGAGCTCCACAGGGCGGGTTGGGAGCTCCGGGGTGGTGGGTATTTGGCGGGGCAGGGCAGGAGCTCTGAGAGAGAATGCTCAGCATGGTGGGGGCTCCTCGGACGTGTGCTCCACAGGATGGAGTTCAGTGGGCAGGTACAGCTGCCTGCCGCTGCTGAGGAGCTAGAAATCCTGCCTGTGCTGTCTCTGTCCCCAGGCCGTGAGTTTTGTGCTCAGGTCACTTGTGCTGTGTGTAGGGTCCCCTGAGGAGGAGGGAGGCCCGAACAAGGGATGTGCCCCTCTCTGTTCCCAGGGAAGTCCAAGCCTGATCTGAATCTGTAAGTGTTCTCCACTTCTGTGATGTCCCCTCTCTTTCAGAAAGCCAAATTCAGAAATTCTGGCTTTGGTTCCCCCTCCATTCACCAATTTCGGAGTTTCAGATCCTCTGCCTCTCAAATGTGCACGCTTATCGCCACCATCTTGGATTCCCTCCCTCTTCATATTTGAGATTTTTAAAATTTGAGTGTGAAATATGAAACCATCTCTGATTTGAGTAAATGAAAATGTCCTGTAATATTTTAGGGGCTTTGACACCATATCAGCTTAGTGCATTTACCTTATTATAAATTATTTGGAAAATACCAGCTGTTGCAATTGTGTAGCTTGGTCTTCTTGTGGGACTCCTAACAATGGAAGCAGAGGCTATCTTTGACTCCGTTGCCTTCCTTTAGGACCCTTTCCTCCTACTGTGTTGCGTTGGCTAACCTTAATAAATAGAAGGTGCTTTGTTTTACCGCAACTTGATATGGTACCTGCCCCTTTCTGAAAAGAAATGGAGGAGGAGTGAATCGGGGGAGGGGATGTCAGGGAAGAGGAGAGGGAGGAGAAATTGGAGTTGAAATGTAAAAAACAAAAAAAAAATTAAAAATAAAAATAAAAACCAGATTTCTGTGATCCCACAACTATTTAAATAATAAAAGGTGAAGTTAAAATTGTATTGAAGTATGCATTAGAATGCCAGGACAGGAATTTCATTTTACATTTGCCTCCATGCTGAGACGAATTTGGAAGAAGGCAATTCTATATTTATATCCATAAAAATCAAGGTATGGGTTACAGTTTCTAGGTCCCTCTCTTGCTTAAAATTTTCTATGGAGTGTCATAGATGGAGATCAGAACTTTTTATTTGACCCTAGAAATATTCACAGGACCATAAGAGGGCAGCATTCAAAATACAGGATGGTCTGCATCATTTCCTATAGATCTTCAGTGCACTGAAGTTGCAGGACTCTGAGATTGACACAGTGCTTGTTAGCATGAGCAACCTGAGGACCATGCCAGGAGAAGTAATCTGTCTGTTTTAAAGTATGAGAATATAAAAGTATCCCTACTGCAGGCAAGGGAGAACACTTTTCTATTTGTATGTCTGTCAAGCTTGCATTCATTTGAAGCAAGAGACTATTGTTAGTCTCATTCGTACTGGGCATGTGAAAACAAACTTGTCAACTCAACTAGGCAGAGACGCCCAAGAGGATGGGCTAAAATGTAGATTTAAAAAGAAGCATTTTAAAATGTAAACTTCAAAGCGCAGGCTGCAATTGAATGTTCAGCAACTCATGGTTTTCTACATCAGGATTGCATTTCAATGTCCATAGGTGAGATTGGAAAATGAAACAAGAAAGAGAATTATCGTTAGACAATAAATCACTTGGATTCTAAGTAGTAATCAGTTTATTTTGAAGGTAAAGAAAGGGTTAGAAATTGTGAATATATTCAGGACAACTGAACTAAACTAGTTATATCTATTTTTGAAGCACAGAAGATAATTAATGAAAGTTGTTTTTTTTTTTTTTACAACTACCATCTCAGCCTTATAAGCTTGTCAACTGGCAGCAACAGAAAGTCACAGAAACTTGGCAAGCTCTAGATTACAATATGAAATTTATAACTTGCTGAATTGACCAACTTCTTCCCTCTTCTGTCTACAAATATTGGCCTCAGTCCTCCACCTGGGGGTTAGAAAGTTCCCCATTTTCTTGTCTTGGTGCTCAATTCTTCCTTTTTTATACAACGTTCAAGTGTCTTATTGCTCTCTCAGGAAATTACCTTCACTGAACCTAATCAGAAGGAAGGTATGTGTATAACAGCTGAAGAAAGAAGGCCTAAATCATTGGAAATTTAGAAAACTTTACTGGTGATAGATAGGCTGTTGTCCATACTTACAAGACAACCTGTCACCTTTTAGCCTTAATGGGTGTGTATGAAAAAATTCTCTTGGATTGCTTCAAATCATTAGGTTTGTTTAAGGCATTTCTGTGTATAGTATCTCACAGAAATGCCATGCAGGGTACAATGAGCAACACACCACCTCTTCAGAAAGACCATCTGCAGTGAAAACAAAAAAACTACAGATATCTGAGAGCTGACACAGCAGAACTAGGTAGCTGGAGGAATTTACAAATGCTTTGTAAGGTTGTACCTTCCTCTACAGCTAGAGGAAAGCCCTGACTGAAATGGAAGAACAAAAGTCATTTGATAAACACTTTTCTAATTATACACTGACTCTGCTTTAATCCTTAAAATCTACTCTGATGTAGTGTTAAGATGTTAATAAAAAGCAAATTGCTTTCATCCTGACCTTCTGTTTTATTGTTTCTTCTCAGCTTTTATCACAGAACCATTATTGCTGTAGAAATGTTAACTTCCTGTTTGTGTTTCTGGAACCCTGAAGGGTATGGAAGTTGGCCAGTTTAGGCTCTATTAGGTTGCTGCCAGGAGAAAAAAAAATCAGCACTTTTGTTTTATGTTGATACAGTTTGCCAGGGGAAAGTCTATTAATTATAAGTAAACTTGGAGGTCAAGCCTAGAAACAAACAACAAACTTTCGGTTCATTTATGTTAATTTTGAGAACATGTAATGTCTGCATTTAAATAAATATGAATTTGTACTATCTGAGTGAAAGAAAGAAAGAAACTAGAGGAGGGAAGAAGGCTGGGAGAGACATGACTGAAAACAAAGTTTACCACCACATATGTATAAAAGGTCATAGTACAACCTGATTTTAGATGCTGACTTATTTAAACTAATTTAAACATCCCCAAAGCACCAAATCCCTCCCTCCCAAAACAGGAAAGCAACTATGACCTTGAATCCAACCATTCCCAAAATGTTAATGCCTCTCTCCAATAATAGATGTGAGTGATGGATAAAGTCAAATATTTTGCTGAGTGTATGTTCTTGTAAACTCTCAGTTCTTGGAGAAAAGGTAACAGGGCAGAGGTGGGTTCTTACTCTTCAGAGTCTATGATTTTGATACTATCATTTGATCAAATTTTAAAACAGACCTTGATACAACCTTATAAGCTTGAATTTGGTTATTAATTCCAAGGGAGACGTGAGCATGGACATATCTAGTGACCAGATCCTTCCTGACAAGTGGCTGCTCAGATACATTTTCACAAGGTGTTGCCTGACAGAGGCAGTCAAGGGAACCGAATGTCTTTGAAGGAATTTCAGTCTAAATTAAGGCCAGGTCTTAAGTCTGCACATAAGTGTGAGCACACTGTGGCTTGCTTTATTAAGCAAGACAATTCAGTAAAGATAACAGGATATTTCTTCTGTGATTAGGGTGTAAGCTTAGGTTTTTGTTTTGTTCCTCCCTTGACTTTGAAGTAGCGGGAAACCACTGGAAAATTTACATAGAAAAGATCTGAGGGCAACTAAGAGCTATCAGCCAAACAGGAATGACATCTTCAGTCCAACTATTCTTGAGGAACTGAACTTTTGTTTACAACAAGTATGTGGCCTTGAAAGTAAATCATTTCCAGTCATGCCATCAGATGAGACTATAGCCCTGGATTTTACCTTGATTACAGTCTCATAGAAAATCTTGAAGCCGAAGATCAGGTAGCCCAGATGTGTAAGCTAAAGAAAATGCAATAGAATAAAAGCACACAGGCTACAATATGATAGAAGCATGCTGTTCCAGCAAAAAGTGTGATGCTTTGTTATTTCTCAATGTATGATTAACACAGTCAGTAAGGACGGAAGATGGGAAAACCGTTAGGTAGCTTACACTGTAACCAAGGAGACAGACATCAGTGACCTGGAGACAGTGTACAATAATAGTTATGCTGTAGAAAAGATGGATTATACATTTAGAGCTCATATTTTACTGATGCATTAAATGTAAACTATGCAGAGAAGAGAGGTGTGTGTGCTCATGGAAAACTTTATAGCTAAACCATCTCAAGTTACTCTTTACTGACCTATGGAAGACAAAGAAAGAAGAAAGGGTTTTGTTTCTTTTGTGTTTTTTTTTTTTTAAAAGTAATTTGTTGGGACATAAAGAGGCAGGATGAAAACTCATATTCTATTTTGGATGTGCCATGTTTGAGATGCCAAGAAGATTACGGCTAGAACTCAGGGAGAAATTTGCAGATTAGATGTATAAGCATGGCAATTACACGACCATTCTCATCTTCTCTCTGTGAAATGGTAAGTGCAGGCACACTCAGCCCTAGAGGGCCAAGGGAGAAAGTAAAACAGGAAATACCTCTTTAGTAGCATCCTTATGGTCAAGAGGAAAGTTAAGTGAGAAGTCATAGAGAAGCCCTCCAGTCCATTGCTGGTTCTGTCTAGAACAGGTAGAAAAGAAGAAAGTGAATGAGAGCAGCATCAGGAATTAGGTTCTAACTTTTCAAGGGAAATGCAGCTACCGATGGATCTATAAAACATATCATATCCTGCCTGGTATCATTTTATAAATAGGAGGAAAGTGAGAAAAAGACACAAAAATGGTATTAGCAATAAACACATTGTTTGACCACAAGCATGGAGCAGGTCTGGGAGACAGTAAAGTACTAAGTCTAAGATAGCGGTAGGAAGCCTGGGGTCTAGATGGGGTAGAGAAGAGGTGTCAAAAGCTCCTGGTGTGCTACCAGGTAATCAGTTTCTCCCGTCACATGGTGGTGATACTCTGGTGTTTATTTATTGAAACTAGAACCAAGAGCTTCCCTGGAAGTGCTACATTTCTCTGGTAAAAGTCTCGAGGATGAGCTGAGTACAAACACATAAAAAGACATTTCTGAGCGGCTATGGGATATATTCCTTGTCTTGTGAAGCAATACCGCGTGATCATTAGCCTGTTAATGAAGTGCCTGAAGTTACCATTTTACTTTAAAGGAATGTTGCATCATCCTCTATAAATATTCAGAGGACTTCAGCGGTTTCACTCACTTTCAAGTGGGTTGAGGAGTTTACCCCAGCCATGAACATCCATCTGCAGGAATGTTTTTGTGGACACATATTAACTCATTTAATGTTTTCTTTGTTCTTGTGCCTGCCTAGGGTTGAACCAAAGGCTTTGTGCATGCTAGGCAAGTAGCCTATCCACTTGGTATATATTTAATAGATAAAATTGAAAGAAATGAGAGTTAAGCAAAGGAAGACCAAATAATTGGCAAGGCGGACTGACTCCAGTATCTCTCACAGTGTAATATTCTACTACTTCACTTGAGTTCTTTGTTGAGAAGGCCAGGCTCACCCAAACACTAATCCAACTTCCTCTTCCCCAGAGAAGTCTGAAAATGTTTAGTGATGGTCTTAGATCAAGTGTTTCTAATGGCAGTAAGGATGAGAAAAGTAGTAGAGATTTGTCACCTGGTTTGGAATTAGCCATTACGGAGTGATGTTCCAAGAAAACCTTAGTTAATGAACTGTAACTTCACTTGTAGTAAACATCATTTTTGTGTTCATTGAGCAAACAATTTATTTTCCCTGAGTTTTTGGTTTTTTACCTATAAAATGGATGCAATTATAACACTTAAAAAAGTATGGGAAGATAAAAAGATATGTTTAGAAGGGTGTCACATTCAAAATTATAACACTTTCCATTGATCTTCCACATCTACAAAAGCAAAGAGACTTGCTCATATCTTCTTTTTGAAGGAAAAAGAACAGTTGTTGAAAGTATGCTATGCTCCAGATTCAGCTGCATGTTCAACATATGTTACTTAATTTAATTATCGTCTTAACTGAACCTGAAGAAAAAAAAAATAACAGATATTGAGGTTACCGTTTATAGGTAATAAAAAAGCGACTTGAAGAGATCAAACATTTCTTTCAGGATCACATGTTTTGCTAGCTAACAGGCCAGTATTTTCACTGAAGCACTGCGATTCCTACAAGTATTTTTTTTTCTCCGTACTAATCAGCCTGTTTCAGGCTATATTTATCTATACCAAGAATACAAAAACACTGAATACTTAATATCAGGGCTTTATCAGCATGGAGAAAGGCTCATTTCTAATTATTTAGAATTCTTCACTCTCTTTCCCAGTGAAATACTCCCCCCCCAAAAAAAAAAATTCTAGAACCCCTAGAGATTAGTGCTGGGTAATACGCATGGTAAGTTCAGTATGAAAAGGTATCCCACTGTGATTGTCCAGACTCAGCAATTTTGGAAGTAGACAGGTCCATAAAGATGGGGGTTGGAAATCCACAATACAGAGCTCAGGCCCTAGGCAGGAGCCTTATTAGAATCCTCACTGTGTATCCCCAAATGCTATTTGTTTCCAGAAATAAACAGTGAATGGTCCTTATAAACATTATGTATCAAGTTCTCTGGCTGCATTTTACTACTGATGTTGTGACATGATGGAGCTTTAAGGAAACCTGGGTCTAGAGTTGTCAAGGCTTGTGTTTGGAACTTTACATTTCAACCCCCACATCATCTGTGCTCCTCTGGACAATGCCTCACTTGTCCACTGTACTCTTCCTGTCTTTACTGGAAGAACTTCTGACTCTTTGAGCAGGTCAGTGGTACTTCCCTAAATCAGGGTCCATCTTCTGGCACCCCAGCACCCATAGCATGGCTACTATTAACAGTAACCAATTGGTTTCCCAAAGTGAGGGGAACAGGGACTATTTCTAACAGGAACTCGATGACTGGCTCTTTGGTCTCCCCACCCCCGAAGGGAGGAGCAGTCCTGTTAGGCCACAGAGGAGGGCTTTGCAGCCAGTCCTGAAGATACCTGATAAAACAGGATCAGATGAATGGGGAGGAGGTCCCCCCCATCAGTGGACTTGGAAAGGGGCACGGTGGAGATGAGGGAGGGAGGGAGGGAGGGACTGGGAGGGAATGAGGGATCGGGACACGGCTGGGATACAGAGTTAATAAAATGTAACTGATAAAAAAAATAAAAATAAAATAAAAAAAAACAGATATGCAACAAACTTACCTTTCTTATTTGCTGATAATAGATAATATTCATAGAAATTATTACAGAATTGGCATTCATAACAAAACTATTTTCTCAGTAACAACTCTTGGTAGCTTAGCCACCAAAAGCTTATAGATTCAGTTACTAGCTTACAGTCTACTTTCAACATAGAAGAGTAAATTATTTCTCAGATCCTGACATGGAAATGTGCACTTAGCTTGTAGAAGACTAAACCAGTTGTTTAACAATATGTAGCCTTGTTCAGGGAAATAAAATATCGTTTCTAAAAATGAAAGGTGGATCTGAAAACACTGTCACAAGCTCTTGAATAATCCAAGGATACCACAGATTCCCTTGGAAGTTCCTGGAACCCCACTTTTCTAGATGGAATGCAAACAGTACAGTTCCAGAGAGTGGGTGTTCGTTCCATCATCGAGATCCATTAACTTCTAACCTCTTTCATTCTACAATCTCTCTACCCCAGGTTCCAGCTCTCATGGCCTTGATAGAAATATTCAGGAAAGTGTAATATGGATATTACACTTATTGTAAGCAAAGTCTGAATGATACTAGTATTTTTGATAACTTGTTGTTTAATGACTAAATAAATGAATGGCCAAAGTTTAGGGGCTTTGTCAGGTAACTATCATGGATAGCTGGAATTTGGTAAGTTATGTCTGTATTAATTGTTTATTATTGTCATGATAGATTATATATTAATGGTAGAAAAACTTGGGTATGTTATGACCTTGTTTGGTGGGTAACAATTTAGAACAGAGGTTGTCAACCTTTCTAATGCTGTCACCCTTTAATACAGTTCCTCATGTTTCGATTACCCCCAATCATAATGTTATTTCATTGCTACTTCATAACTGTAATTTACTACTGTTATGAATCATAATGTAAATATCAAATATGCAAGATATCTGATATGTGACCACACCCCAAAGGGTTTGCAAACCACAAGTTGAGAACCACTGATTTAGAATGAGTTTATAAACTAAGCTCTGTAAGGGCTGGTTCCTTCTGGAAGTTCCAGCAGAAAATCCATTCCTTGTTTCTTCCAGCTTCTAGAGGCTTCTGGCAAGCCTGGTTTATAGTTCCATCTTTGCTTACATTTCATATTTTTTTTCTACTGACTGGCATTCTTGCCTTCATCCTCTAAAGTTAGTTATTAGACTTAGCCCACTGGCTAATCCAAAATTGTAGCTCTAATTCATGATACTGAATTTGATCAAGGCTGCAAAGTCTTTTTATTTATACAAAATAATAAGTTCTGAATGTTTGAATGTGAATATACATGGGAACCTTTATTCGGCTTCCCAGAAAAGTCTTGAAATTCTGGCACTCCAGAATGTTCCCATTGTTGATGCTGAGATTAGAGACTCAAGAAAACACCTATATTTTTGCCAATAGAGTTTATATTCCATAATGAGCAATGTTGAAAATAAACCATTCCATAATATTATTTATAGAAGGAAAATGTATGTGTTGGGTGATTTCTGTCTGTTGTACAAATGGGATGATTCAATGCCATATATTTTGGGAAAACAAAAATTTTATTCATAGATTTCTACTAACTTCACAGTCAAAATGGCAGCACTACAAAAGAACATTGTCTAAGGCAGATGCTTAAAAAGAACTTAAACTCTGGCGAGAACCATTATAATCTCAATCCCTAACACCATTATGCTCTATCCTCACTGCCAGGTAAGACCTAAAATATGGGTCTACAAGATGGTTCAACATGTAAGGCCTGGCTGCCAACCCAGGAAACATGACTTTGTTTCCAGGGAACCACATGGTAGATTCACAAATTGTTTTCTGACTTCCACATGCTCATATGATATCCTCCTGATAGCCCATCCTCCACACAAGAATTAAAAAACAAAACAAAAGAAAAACATGACTACTACTCAACAAATATAAAGAGCTACATGGATATTTACTATTTTATTTTAAAAAACAAGTTTATTTTGTACACAGAAGAAGTGCAGTTGGTGTGGCTGTAATTGTGTGGAGGCATCTATTGATAATAGAATTAATTAATGTTCTTTATAAACATTTTCATGAAATAATATTAATAACTATCATTTTCTCCATATCTTCTTGTTGTAATGCATGCTGGAATTCAGCCCCAAATATTTTCAGCCTATAGAAAAAAACAAAACAAGTAAACAAAAGAGAATGTATATATTTCCCCTCAGAAGGGTAAATAGAACAGATTTTGTGGGTAGGCTGAGGACAGGTAGGGATTGGAACAGGAGGGTTCAGTGGGAGAGGGAGTAACAGAGGGAGAGAGTAAAGCAAGAGATGACTAGAATAGGGGTCATTCAGGGGCTGATGAGGAAATCTAGCACAGTTAAAAATTCCTGGAAGCTCTGAGGATGACTCTACAGAGGACTCCTAGTAATAGAGGGTTCAGAGCCTGAAGAGGCAAAGCTCCCAGTGGTGGGATGGAGACACCACTCCAGCCACAAAACTTCCAACCCATACCTGTCCAGCCACAGATGTGCTGGGGCAATGGTGACTCAGAGCTTGCAAGAGTGGCCAGCCAATGACTGGCCTAACTTGAGGACTTCTGAAAGAGAATTAAGTATCTTCCTTAGGCTCTTCCTCTATGTTTATAGCAGCTTTATTCATAATAGCTAGACTCTGAAAACAACCTAGATGTCCCTCAACCAATGAATGGATACAGAAATTGTGGTACATTTACACAATGGAATATTATTCAGCTCTTAAAAACAAGGAAATTGCCCCTTTCTTTCATAAAATTTCATGCACTCTGCCCAAAGTTTGGCTATGGGGCCACAGAGGAAGACCATGCAGCCAGTTCTGATGAGACCTGATAGGCTAGGGTCAGTTAGAAGAAGAAGAGTTCCCCTATCAGTGGACTAGGGGAGCAGCATACGGCGAGAAAAGGGAAGGAGGGTAGGATTGGGGAGGAGATGAAGAAGGGGGCCACAGGCCAGATACAAGGTGAATAAATTATAATAAATAATAAATAAAAAAATAAAAAAACACGGAAATCATGAAATTTGCAGGCAAATGGATAGAACTAGAAAAGATTATCCTGAGTGAAGTATCCCGGAAGCAGAGAGACACACATGGTATATACTCACTTATAAGCAGACATTAGCCATATTAAATAATATGATAAACGTAAATAAATAGGATAAACGTACTAGAATCTACAGGTCTAAAGAAATCACAAATTTTAAACCTTTTGTTAAACCAAGTAAGTATATTTATTCACAATTATTCAGTCTTTCTTTAAAAAACAGTGTTTTAAACTTCCATTCTGCACTCCTGAGCAATCAGAACTTAGAACATTACTTGAGCAATTCTTTGCCTTAGTCTATCACCAAGTACAGAACTTTAATTACATGTACCACACACCACCTAATTACAAAATTACTATGAACATAATTAGTATAATTTCTGTAGAGGTACATAAACTGAGATGTGGTGAAGCTACTTAATTTTGTTTTGATCATGCAGCAAAACAAAGATTTGGATTCTGAGAGCCGGTTTCCTGAGCAGCTTCTTCCATGTTTACCCTCATTGCAATGAACCATTTGTTATGCACAAGAGGTGCCCACACAACCTTCAGTTCCTCTCCCTTCTCTTTCTTACTCTTCTATTTCCCCTTTCGATGGTAAATTTATTACTTCCAACAGCCCGTGTGAACGAGAAGTAAGCACTGAAATCCCTTTGATAGGTGCTCCCACATTTCTCCTCGTTTCTACTCCAGAGCTACTGATTTGGCACAATAAGACCAGCAGAGGCTTCTCTGTACATAGGTAAATGCTTCCTAAGTCGTTGCAGACTCCCAGGGAAGAACTACTTCACAACCTTTTATTATATTTAAGGAGCAGGTTAGAATTGCTTCACTGCCTGCACAAAGTTGGAGAAATCCAAGGGCTCCAAGCAGTGTTCAGAAATTGACCAATAAAAGCATATAATAACCACAGAAAGGTTGATATTTCAGTACAGGTTTAAAGAAATGTTTTAGATGAAAATGTGGAACCTAGTTTGATACATCATAGACAGAACTGTGATGTTATAGCATGCCTATGCATTCATGAGAAGAAGGGCAGGGTGGAGAGGTGCCAGGAATAAAACTCCAGATTAAAAACCACGGAAAATACATTGTGGCTGAAGCTAAATAGTCCCAGTCCAAAAATAAAAAATAAGAGAGAGAGAGAGAGAGAGAGAGAGAGAGAGAGAGAGAGAGAGAGAGAGGAAAAGAAAAAAAAAAGGAAAGAAAAATCTGGGGCAGTTGCATCCAAAGAAGAACGGCAAAGTAAATAAACTGATGTTCATCTCTAATGTTTTCCATCCTCTAGGCAAGCTCTCACAGTTCTGCAAAAGGATTTGACTGGCTCAGAGGACTTTGAGCAAAGTCAGTTTAAAGGATCAGTGTGCTGTGACAACATACTGATTTTCAAATCTCTCTATATGACTCCACAGAAGCTAACCTGCATAGTTAAATGCTTTCACTCTTTCCAGCAAATAGACCCATTTCTTGTTTTAGCCTGTATGTGACATCCTTTGTGTTGTTGGTATAGTCAACAAATAACTTTCTTTTTTTCGGGGGGGGGGGAAGTCTGGAGCTGTAGGAAAGCAAAGGGAGATTTAAAAAACATCTTCTAAAGGTTTGTGAATATATCTGTCTTTTTTTAAATCAACTTATTTGGTGTCCTCTTCGGCGTTCTTGTTGTGAGTTTCTATGTGTAATCAGCAAACAGTCAGCACCTTATTAGGGTTTACTAAACTTTTTTCTACATCCCAAGAGTTGTCTTACAGTAGGTTGTTTTCCATTAAAAACACACACACGATCTTTTCAGCAAACTTCCATTTCTTGAGATCTGGTCATTTTCCATTTAACTCAGCTTTCTCCTTGAATTGCTTTTAGATTATATAACTATTGCCAAATTAGAAATGGTTTAAAAATATCACCACTGCCTCTCATGATGTTGAATTAGTCTTTCAGTTTAACCACCCACTAGAAATATCAATAGCCACTCATTCAAGTGACAAAATTAAATTTATTTTTCATCTAACCATGGCATGGGAAGGAATAGCTGATTTCAACACTCATTGGCCTGACCTGATATTGATTTTCTATTTCTATGATAATGATTTCAGAATCACAAAATATCAATTGAGTTTCTACAATGCAGAAAGCAGAGCTCTGTGCAGGTTCGTAAAATGAGATCAATGAGAGATGGTGCTGGAGGATCATCTTAAATTCTGTACCTGAATAGATTCTGTCTTTTTCTTTCAACTTTTCTACAACCTATAGACAGTTTAGTGACCTAGCACACAATAGCTGTATAATAACTGTTCATTAAAGGGATTTATAAGTATTGTATTTAAGGATTAAATCTCAATACAATCATTTATATATGTAGCATATTTCCCCAACTAGATGGGTAAAGATTCCAAGGATGAGGGAATAATGCAGCCATTACATTTTATAAAACAGGAGCAATGCCAGATGCATCACTCTGGGCTGCTGTCTCCTAGTCTGGTGTTCCTTTTAGTCTACTGAAAGCAATCTGTGAGTTTGTAATCTAGTCAGTCTAAAGGACTGCTGCAAATACACCTGTATGGATGCCTAATGAAAAATTGCTATGCCCATAGAGCAGAGTACTGCCTAACCCTCATCAGCAAAGAGCAAGAAATTTTGAAGCAGTTACCTTTAACTGGGATATCTTTATAAAATCCCAGCCCTCAAGGCTCAGGGATTTATGTGGAAGAGGAGGCAGAAAGAGGTACTGGATGACTCCAAGAAAACAGTTTCTTAGACACACAGCAGGACTGAAACACATAACTCACAGAGACTGTGTGGCAACATGTATAAGAGATACACAAATTCCAGCTAGACAAAATACCATCAGTGAAAAGGTGAAATGTACACAAAATCCCATCCTTAACCAGGAAACTCTGTAATTAACACTTGCTAGGAAGAAATGAGTTTTCATCAATGGCTTGCCATTGCATCTATCTATCAACCATTCTTGAAAATGGGCCCCCTGTCCAGGTGTAGTTACTAACACAAAATGGGCTCCATGTTTTTTTCTTGTGTGTGTGTGTTGTGTTGTGTTTTGATATTTTTCTGTTATTGATTTTCCTTTATTGTTTTTTTTTTTTTAGTTTTTAAATTTTTTAATTTTATTTTTCCCATTCATTTGTTTGTTTGTTTGTCTGATCCTGGACCACTCTCTCCTCCCAGTCCCACTCTCACTCTGTCCTTTCCCATTCCACTTCCTCCTTCTCAGAGAAGGGGAGACCCCAAAAGGGTACCAGCTGACTCTAGCATCTCAGGTCACATCAGAACCAAGTGTATCCTCTCCCACTCAGGCCAGACATGGCAGTCCATCTCAGTTAAATGGTTCCAAAGGCAGGTTACAGAGTCATAGACAGCCCCTATTCTTATTGTTAGAGAACCCACATGATGACCAGGCTGAACATATGCTACATATCAATAGGGAGTTTAGGTCCAGCCTGTACATGCTCTTTGCTTGGTGGTTCAGTCTCTGGAAGCTCCCATGGTCCTATCTTAATTTACACTGTAGGTCTTCATGTTGTGTCCTTGACCCCTCAGACTCCTTCAATACTTCTCCCTACTCTTTCACAGGACTCCGCAAGCTCCATTTTTCTATATTCTTCAGATGTCTATTTTATTTCCTCATTCTGAATGGTATTCAAGAACCCTTCCCTAGACCCATCTTGACTTCTTTGTCTGTGGATGATAACATGATTATCCTGTACTTTATGTCTAATGTCCACTTGTAAGTGAGTACATCCCATGTATGTCTTTCTGGGTCTGGGTTACCTCAGTCAGAATGATCTTTTCTGGGTCCATACATCTGCCTGGAAATTTCATGATGTCTTTGTTTTTGATAGCTGAGTAGTATCCCATTGTGTAAATGTACCACATGTTTTTAATCCATTCTTCAGTTGAGGGACATCTAGGTTGTTTCCAATTTCTGGCTATTGCAAGTAAACCTGCTATAAACATAGTTGAGTAAATGTCCTTGTGTGGTAGAACATCTTTTGTTTTCCCTATTTTTTTTCTGAGAAAGAAAGAGAGAGTGCATGAATTTGAGTGGTTACAGAGGTTGAGGGAATCTGGAAGGAGTTGGGGGGTAGGATATGATGGAGATATATTGTATGAAAATGTTTAAATAAAAATGAAAAGACAACAATGTGAATTTATGAAGATACAAAGGCCCTACTGTGATATTAGAAACAATGTTTTGGATTATGACAGTCAAGACTGCCTAGGGTTGTGCCATGCAGCCTACAGCCAAGGTACCTAGATTCATGGTCTTTATTTGTCTGGTGTCTGCTTTGTTATCTGCTCAAAGAGCTCCTCCCTGACTTCACAATCCAAATTTGGGATGTACTCCAACCCCATTTATTTTCCCCTCATCACTTTCAATATTTTCACTCCTCTCAACTCCCCGCAGTAAATTACACATTTGTTGACTGGAAAGGTAATTCATGGGTAGAACACTGACCCTTTGATTCCAGCACCACAAAACAAAATTACATGTTTCCTCTGTGTGTTTCCTTGTTTGTTTGTATCTCTTTTCCCCAGAGGGCAAGAACAGGCTTATTCTATTTGTCACCCTAAATCCATCACTCCACAGTTACTTTCAACACATATTAGATATACAATACCTATTCAGCCATCAGTTAGTTAGATAATATTCCAAATGATAGGAGATGGAAAAGTAAAAACAATCAAGCAAAATTGATGCCTTTTGGGGCCTTCTGTGCCACGGTGAGAAAACAAGCAATATATTCATGAATAAAACCTTACATATTTGAGAAGTATGAAAAGCCACCATTTTAAAGACACACATTAGGCTTTCCATTTAATAATGAAAACTATTTCAAATTCTGCCCTGCTGTAGTTATTGGTATCTTGATGCATATTAAATTTAGAGACATAAAAAACACGAATGAAGGGTATCTTAAAATTGATGAAATACTGCAGAGTGCATGTTAAATGGTGACAAGTGGTAATGAGAAATACATAGGTAGGCAGTATGTACCAAGAGAAAGTACCTTGCATTGATGAATGGATTATATGTAGAAGTAAGTCATAAAAAAAAAATAGGCATTTTGAGTAGGGACCAACCCTTTCTTTGTGTGGCACATTACTTTAGTGGAAGATACAGCCTAATCCCAACATGGGAAGTCTTTTTTTTTTTTTTTTTTCAATGCAGTTTATTCAGGAACATTGAACAATCCTCGGACCCCGGGGAAAGCCAGCCCACAGCTTAAATAGCCTCTGGGTAGCCAAACCAGGCGTGCCACGGGGGCAATGCAGATAGGTCAACATACATGGAATCAAGCCAGATCCTCAGCCTTAGCCAAATGTGGAATTGTTCATGACAGAGAGCACTCACCATCGGGAAGGTGGAAGGCGGAAACCAGCTCCATCTTTAAGGCATAGCATTCCGCAGCTCTCTACAGTTCCCCCTTTTTGTTTTAGACGCATCAGGCAAGAGTAGAGGTCTGATCTCTGATATTAGAAATAAATTGGGACTTTGTACCGATGTTCATTTAGGTGTCATTCACCCAAAGAGCATCAGACCCGCCTGATACCTTTTTCTCAGAGGCGGGACCTGGGGCATCAACCCGCATGCAATCAGATATGCTCTTCTCTGGGTCCAAAGCGGCTGACCCTGAATGCAGTGCTTAGCCTCGCATCCTGAGCGTATCATTTTAGCTTTTTATGGTATCCAACCATGCTTGGGGAGAATGTCCTGCTTCAATGGCTGTAAAGGCCTGAATGATCATGGCTGCATCACACTGTTGTGAGACTCTAATCTTGCATATATACCACAGGCAAACCAAGGAGACCAACACCAGAAGGCCTGCTAATGCTCCCATGCCTGCCCATTCCTTCAGATAATTCATGGCTGCAGCAATCCATGTTGATAATCCTGTGGCTACTCCTGCGTCCACTCTGGTAGAATTTACTGTGACAATGGCCACTCTCAGCTGCTCCATCGTAGTATCGAATTCTCCAGTCCACTTACCTAAAATATAGCTAGACAATTGTTTAGACAGATTTGCAGCACAGGAAAAATTCTCATGTTGTATGCTAGTGACACAAAGTCCAGCATACTTTCATTGACAGCCAGGTTGAGCGATTTGCCATAGGGTATCAATTTGCTCCTGCAAGAGGTCAATCCTCTGATTGAACACCATCAAGCTTCCTTTTAGTTGAGCATTAATTCCTTTATGTACAACTAAGGCATGAGCTACATTGGCTAAATGATTATTCAGGGTCTGAGCAGTCTGCCCAGTATGACTCATGGCTAATGCCCTGGTGGTAGCTCCAACAGCCGTCAATGAGATGGTAGTAACAATGGTGGCTGTAGTTCCAAGATCCCTTTTCTGTCTGAAGAGAGTCATAGCGTGAGTGGCATCAATGGGCACAGGCACCCAGTGAGGCATGCGAGTAACCAGGGCATACCTAAATTTACTAGCATTCCAGCATTGGGCAAAAAAGCAAGTATGATTACCACAATTACTTGGCTCTATCTGGCTAATAATGAATAAAAATGGGGGATATAGACAAACAGGTGTGGGCTTATAGGAAATATTATGAGAAGCCTTAACCCCTCGTTGGAACATCCTGCGTCAGTTCTAGAACTAGCAGTGGTGGTGTCCGAGGTCTGAGTAGGTTCAGGAGACCATTGCCCCCAGGGGCGAGACGTGCTCCATGCCAATTGACTAACTCCATGTTTTCCTCCAATTTTGAAAGTCATTTAAGGTTCTTAAATTATTTTTTTTCCCTTTTTTCTTAAATTTTTCATCAATTACACTTTATTCATTCTGCATCCCCCCATAAGCCCCTCCCTCCTCTCCTCCCAATCCCACCCTCCCTCCTCCCTCTGCTTGCATGCCACTCCCCAAGTCCACTAATAGGGGAGGTTCTCCTCTCCTTTCTGATCTTAGTCTGTCAGTTCACATCAAAAGTGGCTGTATTGTCCTCTACTGTGGCCTGGTAAGGCCGCTCCCCCCCCCCCCCAGAGGGAGGTGATCAAAGAGCAGGCCAATCAGATTATGTCAGAGGCAGTCCCTCTTCACATTACTATGTAACCCAATTGGACTCTGAACTGCCCTGGGCTACATCTGTGCAGGGGTTCTAGGTTATCTCCATGAATAGTCCTTGGTTGGAGTATGAGTCTCTGGGAAGTTCCCTATGTTCAAATTTTCTTGTTCTGTTGCTCTCCTTGTGGAGACCCTGTCCTCTCCAGCTCTTACTATTTCCCAGTTCTTACCTAAAATTCCGTTCACCTGCCCAACAGTTGCCCATCCGGCTCAGCATCTGCTTTGATAGTCAGAAGGGCAGAGGCTTTCAGAGGCCCTCTGTGGTAGGTTCCTAGGTTGTTTCCTGTTTTCTTCTTCTTCTGATGTCCATCCTCTTTGCCTTTTTGGATGGGGATTGGACGTTTTAGTTAGGGTCCTCTCTCTTGCTTAGTTTCTTTAGATGCACAGGTTTTAGTGGGTTTGTCCTATGTTGTATGTCTATATGAGTGAGTATATACCATGTGTGTCTTTTTGCTTCTGGGACAACTCACTCAGGATGATCCTTTCCAGATCCCACTATTTACCTGCAAATTTCATGATTTCCTTATTTTTCATTGCTGAGTAATATTTATTCCATTATGTAGATGTACCACAATTTCTGCATCCATTCTTCAGTTGAGGGGCATCTGGGTTGTTTCCAGCTTCTGGCTATTACAAATAAAGCTGCTACAAACATGGTTGAGCAAATGTCCTTTTTGTGTACTTGAGCCTCTTTTGGATATATGCCCAGTAGTGGTATGGCTGGATCTTGAGGAAGCGCTATTCCTAGTTGTCTGAAAAAGCGCCAGATTGATTTCCAGAGTGGTTGTACAAGTTTACATTCCCACCAGCAGTGGAGAAGGGTTCCCCTTTCTCCACAACCTCTCCAGCATGTGTTGTCACTTGAGTTTTTGATCTTGGCCATTCTCATGGGTGTAAGGTGAAATCTCAGGGTTGTTTTGATGTGCATTTCCCTAATGGCTAGTGAGGTTGACCATTTCTTTAAGTGTTTCTCTGCCATTCGGTATTCCTCTACAGAGAATTCTCTGTTTAGCTCTGTTCCCCATTTTTTAAGTGGATTACTTGGTTTGCTGCTTTTCAGCTTCTTTAGTTCTTTATATATACTGGATATGAGTCCTCTGTCAGATAAAGGGTTGGTGAAGATTCTTTCCCAATCTGTAGGTGGTCGCTTTGTTTTGATGACGGTGTCCTTTGCTTTACAGAAGCTTTTCAGTTTCATGAGGTCCCATTTATTGGTTGTTGCTCTTAGAGCCTGTGCAGTTGGTGTTCTGTTCAGGAAGTTTCCCCCTGTACCAATGAGTTCTAGGGTATTTCCCACTTTTTTTTCAAGCCGATTTAATGTGTCTGGTTTTATGTTGAGGTCTTTGATCCACTTGGACTTCAGTTTTGTGCAGGGTGACAAGTATGGATCTATTTTCATTTTTCTACATGTAGACATCCAGTTAGACCAGCACCATTTGTTGAAGATGCTATCTTTTTTCCATTGTATGGTTTTGGCGTCTTTGCAAAGATCAGGTGTCCATAAGTGTGTGGGTTTATTTCTGGGTCCTCTGTTCGGTTCCATTGATCCACCATTCTGTTTCTATGCCAGTACCATGCAGTTTTTAAAACTGTTGCTCTATAGTACAACTTAAGATCAGGGATGGAGATACCTCCAGGAGATCTTTTATTGTAGAGGATTGTTTTAGCAATTCTGGGTTTCTTGTTATTCCATATGAAGTTGAGAATTTTCTTTTCCAGGTCTGTAAAGAATTGTGTTGGTAATTTGATGGGCATTGCATTGAATCTGTAGATTGCTCTTGGTAAGATGGCCATTTTTACTATGTTAATCCTACCAAGCCATGAGCATGGGAGATCTTTCCATCTTCTCATATCTTCTTCTAATTCTTTCTTCAGAGATTTGAAATTTTTTTCATACAAGTCTTTGACTTCCTTGGTTAGGGTTACTCCGAGGTACCTTATGTCATTTGTGGCTATTGTGAAGGGTGTTGTTTCCCTAATTTCTTTCTCAGCCCTTTTGTCTTTTGTATACAGGAGGGCTACTGATTTTTTTGAGTTAATTTTGTATCCGGCCACTTTGCTGAAGGTGTTTATCAGCTGTAGGAGTTCCCTGGTAGAGTTTTTGGGGTCACTCACGTATACTATCATATCATCTGCAAATAGTGATAATTTGACTTCTTCCTTTCCAATTTGTATCCCCTTGATCTCCTTCAACTGTCTTATTGCTCTAGCAAGGACTTCCAACACTATGTTGAAGAGATATGGAGAGAGTGGGCAGCCTTGTCTTGTCCCTGATTTCAGTGGGATTGCTTTAAGTTTCTCTCCATTCAGTTTGATGTTGGCTATAGGCTTGCTGTATATCGCCTTTACTATGTTTAGATATGTGCCTTGTATCCCTGATCTCTCCAATACTTTGAACATGAATGGATGTTGGATTTTGTCAAAGGCTTTTTCAGCATCTAGGGAGATTATCATGTGGTTTTTTTCTTTCAGTTTGTTAATATGGTGGATCACATTGATGGATTTCCGTATATTGAACCACCCCTGCATACCTGGGATGAAGCCTACTTGGTCATAGTGGATAATATTTTTGATGTGTTCTTGGATTCGGTTTGCAAGTATTTTATTAAGTATTTTTGCATCAATGTTCATAAGGGAGATTGGCCGGAAATTCTCTTTCTTTGTTGAGTCTTTGTGAGGTTTAAGTACCAAGGTGGCTGTGGCTTCATAGAATGAATTTGGTAATATTCCTTCTGTTTCTATTTTGTGGAATATTTTGAAGAGAATTGGTGTTATCTCTTCTTTGAAGGTCTGGTAGAATTCTGCGCTGAAGCCATCTGGTCCTGGGCTTTTTTTGGATGGGAGACTTTTGATGACCGCTTCTATTTCTTTGGGGGATATAGGTCTATTTAGTTGATTTACCTGGTCCTGGTTCAGCTTTGGTAAGTCAAATCGATCAAGAAAATTGTCCATTTCATTTAGATTTTCAAATTTTGTGGCATATTGACTTTTGAAGTAAGTCCTAATGATTGTTTGGATTTCCTCAGTGTCTGTAGTTATATCCCCCTTTTCATTTCTGATTTTGTTGATTTGGGTGGTGTCTCTCTGCCTTTTAGTTAGCCTGGCTAAGGGTTTGTCGATCTTGTTGATTTTCTCAAAGAACCAGCTCTTGGTTTCATTGATTCTTTGAATTGTTTTATTTGTTTCCAATTGATTGATTTCAGCCCTGAGTTTGATTATTTCCAGCCGTCTACTCCTTCTTGGTGTGTCTGCTTCTTCTTTTTCTAGGGTTTTTAAGTGAGCCATTAGGGTGCTTGAATGAGCTGTCTCGAATTTCTTCTTGAAGGCACTTAGTGCTATGAACTTTCCTCCTAGCACTGCTTTCATTGTGTCCTACAAGTTCGGGTATGTTGTATCTTCATTTTCATTGATTTCTAGAAAGACTTTAATTTCTTTCTTTATTTCTTCCCTGACCCAGCTGTCATTTAGTAACAAGTTGTTCAGTTTCCATGTGTGTGTAGTCTTTTTGTTATTTCTGTTATTGTTGAGGTCCAGCTTTATTCCATGGTGATCAGACAAGATACATGGGATTATTTCAATCTTCTTGTATCTGTTGAGGCTCGCTTTGTGACCCACTATGTGGTCTATTTTGGAGAAGGTTCCATGAGGTGCTGAGAAGAAGGTAAATTCTTTTGTGTTTGGGTGTAAAGTTCTGTAAATGTCTGTTAGGTCCATTTGATTCATGACCTCTGTCAGAGACATTGTTTCTTTGTTTAATTTCTGTTTGGTTGACCTGTCCTTTGTTGAGAGTGGGGTGTTGAAGTCTCCCACTATTAATGTGTGTGGATCTATATGTGCTTTAAATTTTATCAATGTTTCTTTCACAAATGTGGGTGCCCTTGTATTTGGGACATAGATGTTCAGGATTGTGATATCTTCCTGGTGGAATTTTCCCTTGATGAGTATGAAGTGTCCTTCCCCATCACTTTTGATTAATTTTGGTTGAAAGTCTATTTTATCAGATATTAGAATGGCTACTCCTGCTTGCTTCTTGGGTCCGTTTGCTTGGAAAGTCGTCTTCCAACCCTTTACCCTCAGCTAATGTCTATCTTTGTGTCTTAGGTGTGTTTCTTGTATGCAACAGATTGCTGGGTTTTGTTTACGTATCCATTCTGTTAATCTGTGTCTTTTTATTGGAGAGTTGAGTCCATTGATGTTGAGAGAGATTAATGACCAGTGGCTGTTAGATCTCTTGATTTTGATGTTGGCTGTGGTCATCAGGTTGTGTGCTTGGTTGCTTTTTGTTTTACTGAAGTGAGGTTATTTATTTCCTGTGTTTTCTTGAATGTAGCTAGCTTTCTTGGGTTGTATTTTCCCTTCCAGTGTCTTCTGTAATGCTGGATTTGTTTGTAGGTATTGTTGAAATTTGTTTTTGTCATTGAATATCTTGTTTTCTCC
This sequence comes from Meriones unguiculatus, assembly GCF_030254825.1. Classification (NCBI taxonomy): domain Eukaryota; kingdom Metazoa; phylum Chordata; class Mammalia; order Rodentia; family Muridae; genus Meriones; species Meriones unguiculatus. The sequence goes on from NC_083356.1 coordinate 46,297,741, forward strand.
ATCTATGAGGACTGAGAGTTTTGCTGGGTATAGTAGCCTGGGCTGACATCTGTGTTCTCTTAGGGTCTGCATGATATCCGTCCAGGCCCTTCTGGCTTTCATAGTCTCTGTTGAAAAGTCAGGTGTGATTCTAATGGGTTTGCCATTATATGTTACTTGACCTTTTTCCGTTGCAGCTTTTAGTATTTTTTCTTTGTTCTGTATACTTACTGTTTTGATTATTATGTGGCGGGAGGATTTTCTTTTCTGGTCAAATTTGTTGGGTGTTCTGTAGGCCTCATGTATTCTAATTGGCCTCTCCTTTAGCTTGGGGAAATTTTCTTCAATGATTTTGTTGAAAATATTTTCTGGGCCTTGGAGAAGGGAGTCTTCTTTTTCCTCTATACCTATTATTCTTAGGTTTTGTCTTTTCATATTGTCTTGGATTTCTTGGACGTTCTGTGTCAGGAATTTTTCGGATTTAACATTTTCTTTGACAGATACATCGATTTCTTCCATTGTATCTTCTACACCTGAGATTCTTTCTTCCATCTCTTGTAGTCTGTTGGTTATGCTTACCTCTGTAGTTCCTGTTTTCTTCCCTAGATTCTTCCTTTCCATTATTTCTTCCATTTGTGTTTTCTTTAATTTTTCCAATTCTATCTTCAGGTCTTGAGTTGTTTTGTTTACTTCCTTCACCTGTCTGATTGTACTTTCCTGTTTTTCTTTTAGTTCCTTCAACTCTGTTTCTATCATTTCATTCAGTGTTTTAAGCATTTCCTTTCTAAAGGCCATAAACTGTTTGGCTGCAGCTTCCTCTATTTCTTTACGGATGGCAATATTCTGTTTGAGTTTATCTTCCTCTATGTCTTTACGAATCTTATTTGTTTCCTCTGTTATCATCTTCATGAGCATACTTGTTAGGTCATCTTCTTGGATTTCAGTTATGGTGGGGTGTCCAGGGCTACTTGCCCCTGGGTAACTGGGTTCTGGAGATGCCATATTGCTCTGTCTTTTGTTGCTTGAGCTTTTACGCTGGCCTCTACCCATTGTGTTATCTTAGGAGTTTGGGGTTATTTTCTGGTGGTTCCTGGGGATCCTGTGGTGGAGAGAATCCCCTTTGCAGAAAGCTAGTTTTTCCTGAAGGATGTCTTCTCAGCTTTTTGGGTATAGTCCCTGGATGGCTGGTGTTTTTTCAGGAGTTGCTCACCTCAGGGATATAGACCTGAATGGTAACTGTGGTCTTTGTTAGTCGAGAGGGTTCTCCTCTCACCCAGAGAAGTCCTGAGGGCAGTTGCCCTGTTTCTGGGTTTCTTGTTGCAAATTTAATGATCAGCTGCTGTGACCCAGTTGGACATCAGGCGCGCCTCAACTGTTTGTGCCTGTGTCTGGAGCACAGCTGAGTGCTGGCGCCTCGGCCCCACTAGACTGCTAGACTTTTTCTAGGGAAGGATTGGGTGATTTAGATCAGTACAGTTTCCTTCCTTTCCTGTGGATTCTCTGGAGACAGGGACCTCTAGTGTCTTTTTTAGCCCTGGTGCACACTGCTCATTGTCCGCCAGCTGGCTGGCCACAGAAATTTGCCTGTGCCTGGAGCACAGCTGTGTGATGGCGGCTCAGTCTCTGCCAGCTGTCTGGTGCACAGAAACTGCCTGTGTCTGCCTTTGAGGCTTTTGGGAGCCCGAGTGGCTCCCTAAGCTGGGTAATTTTCCGGGGACCTTTTCAGGTTGGGGGTGAGCTGAGTGCTCTGAGATCAGACCCGCCGTTTCTATCTCCGGCGGCGAATCAGGCGCGCAGGCAGGCAGGCAGGGCTCTGTGCTGGAACCTGGGTCCCTGGCTCTGGCTCCGGGCTGGCTCCTGGGGTGCCCGTGGAACCCGCCCGAGTCTTTTCCAGGGGATGTCTGGGTGACCTAAGGCCGGTCCCAATCGTTTCCTGTACCCTGGGATTATCTCTCGACTGAAAATTCCAGTCTCTGATAGTGTGGTGCCCAAGGTTCAGTCTGGGACCGTGACCAGAGACACTGGCTTGTGGCTCTGGGCTGGGGCTGGGGCTGGCGGCAGCCAAGCGTCTGGCAGAACCGGGATCTCTTCCGCAGTTTAGCCGGGTGAGTTAAAAGCTGATTGAATCCCCCACCGTGGGGTATCCTCTCACCTGGGAAACACAATGACTGTGTTTTATGGCCAAGAGTTCTGATTGCTGTTCACTGTGCTGATCCTGCTGTGCTGCTGCTCAGACTGAGAGTCCTCCCGGCGCCGCCATCTTGCCCCTCTCGATCCTGTCGGAAGTCTTTATTCTGTGGAATTGAAAAATTTTTGGAGTCTCTGTTTGCTAATTTTCAAACAAGCAACTTTTACTGAAATTAAAAGATACTGAAGTCACTGAAATTAAAAGATATTTTGTATATGGATGTTTTAATTACTTTCATGATTCTATTCCATAACTCCAGAAATGAACTTTAATTTCTTTAAAAGGTAAATATATATATATACTATTGCTTCTTTTTCTTTGTTTACCTCTCCTTCCTTCAATTGTTCCCATGTACACCAATTCCTTCTCAAATTAATGATTTATTTTTCTTCTTATTATTGTTACATACACTCATATAACCTGTTAAGTCGCCCTAATGTTATTGTGGGTATATGATTTTAGGGCTGACTACTTGATATTAATACCAATTAGCGGGCACACACCCATGAAAGACTAATTCTTATTCTCTCAGTATTCATTAGTAGCCTATAACTCTTTATTAGAAGGGTTTCATGGAGGTCATGAATGGCTAGTCTTTTGTCAACTTGACAGATCCTAGAATTATCTGAAAGGAGAGAAACTCAAATGAGAAAATGTGTCCCTAATAACATGCTGTAAGGCATTTTCGTAATTAGTGATTGATTGGGGAGGGCCCAGACCATTGTGGATGGTGCCATCCCTGCACTAGTGGTCCGGGGTTCTATAAGGAAGCAGACTGAACAGGCCAGGATGAACAAATTGGTAAGCAGCACCCTCCATGGCCTCTGTATCAGCTCCTGCTCCAGGTATCATCCCTGCTTGAGTTCCTGTCCTGACTTCCTCCAAGTAAGAGCTACGATCTGGAAGTGTAAGCCAAATAAAACCTTTTCTCCCCTACTTGCTTTTAGTCATGGTACAGTCCAGCCAAAGAAACCCTAACCAAGACAATGAGGTTTCCCTCTTTCACATTAGCACATGCTTGCAGGTCTTTCTTAGCCAGTCATATCGTTGGTGTCATGGGTGTATCTTCCTTGTCATCTTGAAGAGACACAGTCTCACAGCAGGAGTCCAGTTCCTCTGGGTTTTGCAATCTTTTGAGGCCCTTATGTGCCGTAGATGTTTCCTCTGGGCCTGGGCACACCACAATCAGTTTGTTCTCTGCATTTTGACCAGTTGTTGTTTCTTGTAATGGTCTCTGTGTTCTTCAAAGGGGCATTTCTGTGATGAGGGGTGGGAGCCACAATTTTCTGTGTGCTCAAGAACAAGTTTCAGGATACAGCCAGGAATTATGCTCACCTAGTAAAGCGGTTAATTTAGTAGGTTCTTCTGGAGGATTGCTGACCTCAGTAGCCAGGAGTACTTGGCTAGGTGTTCAGTCCCAGGCAAGCTTTCCCTTCTACTAAGCAGTCTTAAGTCCAGTTAGATAAGTGATGGTAACCATCAAAAAGTGAGTGCCAGTATCGCACCTTTAGAGACAACAACAACACATACCCTCTTCATGTCAGACCAGGACTTCCTCCCCACTGCATGAATGCCCAGAGCACTCCTCTCTTTTTTGTGTTTTGTGTTTATCTTTTACATCGTCTCTATTTATTACAAATCTGCCTGCCACTAAATAATTGCTCCTTGAGTATCTGAGTTCTGACTTACTCATAGCCAAGGCTTGACTTCTCTTAGCTAGATGGTCCTTCTACTATTTGTTGATTGAGTAAAAGAATCAATTTGAGTAAACCAGGCACAGAACAGTGGCTGGTTCCACTTATGCAAGTTAACTATGGCAGTCCACTTTCTACAAGCAGAGGACACAATCTGTTTTCCAGGGGCCAAAGGGTAAGGAAGTAAAATTGTTCAACTGCTATTCACTTCTATGAGTCAAGGATAGTGCACTGGTTCTCAACCTGTGGGTCATGACCCTTTTAGTGATCAAATGACCTTTTCATAGGATCACCCAAGGCCATTGGAAAACAGATATTTGCATTACAATTCATAACGGTAGTGAAATTACAGTTACAAAGTAGCAATAAAAATAACTTTATAGTTGGGGGTCATCCCAATAAGAGGAACTGTTTTCTAGGGTCACAGCATTAGAAAGGTTGAGAACCTTGAGAACCACTGTTCTAGTGTATAGAGATTAGGCATAGTACTTATAATTAGCAATATTCTAAGTTGGCGTACATTGAACTTGTGCTAGGTAGGGAGATCACATGTTAAGTTTTCTCACTATAACAGCAAAATTAGAGAACAGGAGATTTTAAGAGGTCTCCAGTATGTCTATTTCCTTGATTGTACAAACTGCTCAAATTGCACACGTTAGTTCTGTTCAATTTTTGTATATTAATTATGCCACAGCAAAGACGCCTTTTCCGTCTAAATTGTTGGGCTTGTTCCTAGAAAACGGAACATTTTCACTATTGCCTTTGAAATGCATGCAGGCATCTATCAGTCAACTCAACTGAAGTTTCACGTGAGAGCTAAATGGCAATAGCTGGAAAGGAGAGCATTGTTGTTTCTCTGGAACACACAGGCAAATCCTATGGAATGCACAGAGAAGGACTCATCCTGGTCTCTCCCCATCTTTCCCATGGGGAGTGCCCTTCTCAACAGGATTTGCAAGTGCTATCTCAGCAGTCGACAGTCAGGTTGCTAACCTTACAAGGTTTGAAAGAGACTGAAACGATTCTTGGCGTTCTTGTAAGAGTGCCAGAATTCACGTCCTCCACCCTGCCAGAGTGTCTAGCTCTTAGGTAATGCAAAACAACATGGGGATGATTTTCAAGCCTTATTTAGATGAGCATAGCCTGTAGAGCATGAGCTCAGACGCAGGCCTGCTAGCTGACATACCAATTTGCTCACTGCTCCTCTAAAAAATGAATTAGCCACTTTTCTACCTTAGGAACTGAGTTGAACATTTAAAAAAAAATAAAATAAAATATCCCAAACTCAAATTTTTGTTGAAATCTTAAGGTCTCTCTAAGCAAAAATAACCTTCTTCTGGATTCAAAGGTCAAAAGCACTATTAGAAAAATAAAAACAACTATTCAAGGAAGATTCAAGTTCAGCCAACCAGGTGCCAAAATCAACATGCCTTTGACGCAGATGTGGCGCTGCCAGAGAAGCAGAACTCCAGCATCAGCCTTCGCCTGCTATTCTAGCCTGAGTGTGAAGAGAAGAAGATGGGAAAAGGAGAGAACAGGCCAAGAAATCAACAAAGTGCAGCATGTCTCACAGCCAAGTCACTGTTTCATAGTCCTTCCGTGCTGTTGACCAGTTTCTGTGCTGGGAGGGCTAGATCCTGAGTCAACAGGACACTTGTGGTTTCTCACCCATGAGCTCCAAGCAAATGGGTGTCTTAAGCACAGACAAAACTACTTGTTAGCCTATGAATCCTCAAGAGCTTACTTAAAATTATAGAAAATGGTTCTAATGATGTTTTGTGAAAACAAGTATCAAAATTTGACAGGCCACAGAAGTTTTGAAAAAGTCTAGGGTTTAGACTATCTTTAATTTGGTGTCCATTTATTTCTAATTGTGCCATCTTGGGCCAGTTACTGGCCTTCTGTATTTGGTCCTTATTTTTATCATTCCCACAACACACTGACAGATTATTAGCCATGTTTGAGCCTGTCAACCTCTTGTTTTGTTGGGAAGGTCAGGTGATTAAATAATCACATGATATTTATCATCTTATAAGAGCTGCGGAAATGTTAGCTATTACCTTGCAATTTAGATGTCAAATTGATACCATGTATGTAAATACAGGATTATAAAATACTTTATGAATAGACATATCTTTTCTTTTTTATCTGCATGTGCATTTATGAATTTATATGTGTCTATGCCTGTGTGTGAGTGCTTACACAGGCACATATGTATGTCTGTGTTTGAAGGTACATATGTGCCACAGCATGCCTGCAGAAGTTAGAGGACAATTTTGGTGTTAATTTTCACCTTCTGCCTTGTTTGAGGGAGATTTTTGTTTGCAGCTGTAGATACCAGGCTACGTTGCCTGCAAGTTTCTGAAGATTCTCCTATCTCTACTTCCCATCTTGCTTTAGGAGTGCAGAGATTAGGGGTGTGCCTGCTATCATGTCTAACTTTTACATGATTTTGGAGGGTCTGACCTCATGTCTTCCTATTTTCACGGCAAATAACTTACTCATTGAGCCACCTCCATATCTAGGAGATCATTTCAAATGCTAACTAGGTCTGACCCTCCTTAGCTCCCTAGATCAGAACAAAGCTGGCATCTTCAGGGTGGTATGGTTATAGACTAGAAACAAAAGTACAGTCTAATTTCACGTAAGTATTTTTGTAGAGTGGAAGAAACCTTGTCCACAGTCATCAATACTATTTGGTGTCACCTCTCTTAAGCCTTCCTCTAAAAGGAGATGACCTCTTTGTCTTTATTTTCTAAGAGCAATGGGTATGACATAAAGTGAGGTACATATTAGTTTCTTTAAATGTCACACAAACTTACTACCAGGGAAAATTAATATAAAGTATAAAAAAGATTAGTTTGCAAGTGGTGTCACAAGCTGATCCATATGGTCAAAACCTTTGAACCTCTATTGCTCAAAGAACAATAGCACCTATTGTTAATAGCACATGTTCTTGCCCTAGAACCTTTCCTTCTTTCTTCACAGTTTCAAACACTAGTGACACAGCCTCTCCCAGCCTTGTCCATTTCCCCTGATAGAACCAAATTCCCTGCAGTATCTGTCCCTTTATCACCAATCATTACCCACCCATTCCATTCCCATCCACTCCTGGACCATGAGTAATCATTTTCCTGTCTGGGATACATTCCCTTCTTGTATTTTCCACTCAAAACTCTGCTAGTTCTTCCAAACAACTGTTTCTCATGAAGCCTTTACATACACCATTCCCATTCAATGTCAAGTACTCCCATCTTATCTTCTAATCTAACCTCTTTATATGAATCTCTTTGGAAAACAGGTAACAGATACAACTCTGAGGAAGAGATCAGGTAAGAGGTAATGAACACACATAGACATCCAACATAGGTTGCACAGTGACAATTGAGGGGATGAATGCTGTAGGCACTTGTGGACACTTAAGTCCTAAGTGGTTTGACTTCCAGAGTCCTGGGACGGTTTGTGGTTTATGAACCTAGTAGTTTTTTCCTGTTAAGTAAGTCGCCAATGTAGAATGCCCATTATTTACAATTATAAAATTTTCCTAGGCAATGACCTTGGCATCTGTGTTGACACAGCACAAAGTACAACCACTCTCTAGTAACTCGGCAATAAATTTTATTGAAGATAGGTGCTAATGCTTGTGGGAGCTAAGGTTTTCCAGACATTGTTTTAAGTACTTCATGCATATTTGGGGGGATGCAGAGAAGTGAAGAAGGGCGGGTTCTGGCATGATCTCCTTTATCAAGATGGAAAAGTGGAATCACAATGAAATAGAATGGAGGTATGGAACAGGTGAGCTAGGATGTAGAAGCAAACAGTCTAAGTTCATAGCCCAAACTCATGAGCATCACACCCTATTTTTCTTGGTCTACAAAGTCCCCACGTCTTGACTCCATAGGTGCTGAACTGCAGTCTCCATCCTGTGTTGTCCAAGCCTTTTCTTATATCTGTTGGTTTAAGAACAAAATGCAAAAGGTCAACAGCAACAACAACAAAAAAAAATCCCCTCTTCCTCACTTCCTCCTGGGCTTACTGTTGGAACTTCTGCTTTTGTGTTCCTTTTATCTCCCCTACAGCTAACAACCACTAAAGCAGGGGTAAAGCTTCCTTCAAACACAAACCGTGGTAAGCGGTAAGTACCAGGCTGTTAGGAATCCAAGAGGCTCCTGAATCACTCACTGTTTGCTGCTTCCTCAAACAAATATCTCTTTGAGATTCAGGAGTGACTCAGTCTCACATCCCACACCTGCCAGGCAGAATCAGCTGCCCCAATCTCTGAACTGCCAGGAAGTTCACAATTTCAAAGGATAAAAACAGCTACAGACTGGATTAGAGTAATGGTGCAGAAAGTAGTAGAAAACAATCCTCATTTATATCATGTTGAAAATACAGTAGCCTGGAGAGGAACTGTAGAAAGATAAATATTGAAGTATGAGAAAGGTTGATACAACAATGTTACTATTGACCAGCATGCAAACATCCCTTTAGAATTGAATAGCAAAGGCCTGGAGAGACAGCTCAGTGGTTAACAGTGCTTCCTGGTCTTCCAGAAGACTCAAGTTCTGTTCCCAGCACTCCTGTCAGGCCACTCACAACTGTGTGTATAACTCCACTGTTGAGGTACCTGAAACCCCTGGCCTCCTCCTGCAGCCCCATACATGTGGCACATGTTCATATAGACATACATCCATGTACCTAGATACAAATAAAAATGAAATCTTAAAAAAAAAGACTGCAAAAGAGGCGATCTAAAGATTGTAAGAGTTAGAGGCAATGAATGATTCATGAAAGCAGTAAATTCCAGGCACAACAGGATGGATGCACATATGAACTCATAGAACTGTGGGATCTCAGAAGACCTGATCAGGTTCAAACCAGACAAAATACCAGCATTGAAAGGCAGTAGACACAAAGACAAAAAGCTATTTGCACCTGAGAGCCACTGGGAAAGAGAAAAGCAGTTTTCTTCAATAGAACAAATCAACCACACTCCAGGGAATAGAACCAATAGAACAATTGTTATTTTTTTTTTTTGGCATTGATGTTTTTTTGTTTGTTTTGATTTATTTTATTTTATTTTATTTTCAGGCAGAGAAAGAAAGAAAGAACATAATGTTGGGTGGCTAAAGAGGTGGATAAGTTGGGGGTGGGGAAAGTATATTATCAAAATATTTTTTGTATAAATTTTTCTTTCTTTTAATGAAAAGTACATTGGTGCACTTAGGAGGCAGAGGCAAGCAGATCTCTCTGAGTTTGATGCCAGCCTGGTCTATAGAACAAGTTCCAGGACATCCAGGGCTACATAGTGAATCCCTGTCTCAAAAAACAAAAGCAAACAAACAAGCAGAAAACCCCCACACAAAACAACAACAAAAAACCCCAGAAAGTGTATTATATGGATCTATAAAATTCTCAAGTAATTAAAAAAAAATAAAGAAAATTATAGGCCATCCAAATCCTCTAAACAACAAAAATTTCATCACATTCCAAATCAATTTCTACTCTGGATCACAGACTGTGAATTTTCTGGAATTGAATGTGAAGTTGGTATAAGCTTACATACAGGTTTTTTCATTTTGTTTTGTTTTGCTTTCTGAGCAGAAGATGTCTTATTTTCAGACTTTTCTTGCTAAGAAAACACTTTTTTTTCCCCCACAAACTGAAGTTGAAACAAGTAATTACCTCATCCTTTTTGAACTCAGCCTTTGGTCCCTCTGCAAGATGCTCCCAAGTGGTTTAGAAGTGCAAGTATTCCTTTGTCCTTTCTGGAACCCATCCCAGCAAGAAGAGCAATGTGCCCTTTGAGAGAAGAAAGCTAAGTCCAGATGATACCCACCCTTCCTAGCAGACACCAGAAGGCGACCTTGACTGTTCTCAGGTTTCCCTCTTTTACATTCTTAGTCTCCAACCAGGGCATTATAGTGCCCAGAGTAATAGGAACCTTCAGAGGTGATTGCCTGTGTCTGAGGAGAAATGGTCATGACAGACATTGGAGTGTTTTTCATTTGCACGTTGTTTATAGCCTTCCAGTGCCAACCCATCTCTTCTCCCGAGACCCTAGCATGGACTATTTTCTGCCCACAAATCTCTTCTTATTCAGTTCTAAGTTGTCCTAGATTCATCCTTCCTTCCTTCCTTCATTTCTTTGTTCCTTCTAACTCCCTGTTCCATCCTGCCTCCCTTCCTCCTTCCATTTCTTTCTTTGGTCCTTCCTTTTTCTGTCTTTCCTACATAGCCCATGTAGATTTAGAAATTGGAATCCTTCTGCCAAAGCCTCTAAGGTGCTGGAAATACAGGCTTATTCCACCATGCCAGCTTTTGTTTTTAAATGCCTTAATACATTTTTAAATTATTTATTTTTTAATTAATTAGTTTATTAACTTTGTATCCCAGCTATAGATCCCTCCCTCATCCCCTCCCAATCCTACCCTTCCTCCCTCATCTTCTCCCAGGTCCACTGATAGGGGAAGTTCTCCTCCCCTTCCCTCTGACCCTAGCCTATCAGGTCTCATCAGGACTGGCTGCATTGTCTTCTTCTGTGGCCTGGTAAGGCTGCTCCCCATTCAGGGAGAGGTGATCAAAGAGCTAGGCACTGAATTCATGTCAGAGACAGTCCCTGTTCCCCTTACTAGGGTACCCACTTGGAGACTGAGCTGCCATGGGCTACATCTGTGCAGGGGCTCTAGGGTATTTACATGCATGGTCCTTGGTTAGAGTATCAGTCTCAGAAAAGATCCCTGGGCCCAGATTTTTTGGTTCTGTGCTTTCCTTGTGGAGCTCCTGTCCCCTCCAGGTCTTTCTATCTCTCCCTTCTTTCATAAGATTCCCTGCACTCTGTCCAACGTTTGGATATGAGTCTCAGCATCTGCTTCTATACCCTGCTTGATAGAGTCTTTCAGAGGCCCTCTGTGGTAGGCTCCTGTCCTGTTCCCTGTTTTCTCCCTCTTCCAATGTCCATCCCATTTGTCTTTCTGAATGAGGGTTGATTATCTTACCCAGGGTCTTCCTTATTGCTTAGCTTCTTTAGGTGTACAGATGTTTATCCTACCTTATATGTCTAATATCCATGTATAAATGAGTATATACCATGTGTGTCTTTCTGCTTCTGGGATACCTCACTCAGGATGCTCTTTTCTAGTTCCTACCATTTGCTTGCAAATTTCGTGATTTCCTTGTTTTTAATTGATCAAAAAAATTCTTGATTACAAGCGCTCTGACTTGTGTACACTCCAGTCCTGTTGAACTGCTCTGTGCAAGGATTTCATTTGGTTTATTTGTGATGTCTGCTCATCAGAAAAGAAACTAGAAGTCTCAAGGGCAGCCACTCAGTCCTGTAACTCTACAAGCTTTGTTTCTTCATCTGAGTGGGACCTTGTTGTGGAAATCATGCTTATTCAAGGTGTAGGATGGGTTAAATTGTGCGTTTTTAAAAAGGAAAATACTGTCTGCAAAATTCAAAAGGCTAATGCTGAAAAGTTAAAGAGGGTTAAAATCCAGTTGGAGGCAACTTTTTGATAGTGCAGTGACAAGGCATGAGCATCTGGGCCTGGCAAATCTTACTCCCTCGTATTTAAGTGTCTCATGCTCTACTGACCAAGCTAGCCTGGCAGCCTGCTCCTTAGTATTTATTGCATTATGTTAAATTAACATTTTCTTCTATGTGGGTAATTGCAGCCAAAAGTGTAGTAAACATTGGCTTTAGGCACTTTCACATTTTCTAAGCCTTAGCCTAAATACAGGAATGCACCCCTGCTTTATTTTTAAAATCACTACTTCAGGATTGATTTTCAACCATCCTGCATGCCATTATGATTCTAGAAATACTGGTTTGTTGGATGGAGGGACTGTGCTTACATTCTTCTATTGGATCTTGGTACACTTGATTTACTTCCTCTGTTCTGCAAATTGTATTCATAACTTCCTAATGGAGGAAAGTTATAACTTCATCAAAGTATTAGCTCATGTTGGCTGACAGTTTGGGAACTGAGTCCTAATAAGTGAATCTGAATATGCACAATTATCAGAGAAGAGAGGCTAGTTTTTACTTACTTGGAACTCTGGGGTGCTCTGAAGATATCCCAAGCACTTAGCCATTCTGCATAATGAAATTAATTGAATTTCAGCTTCAGAAAACAGTTCCATCGAGTCAAGTCAGGAGAGATAATGAGAAACCTAGACTTTGAAATTAGACTGTGCTGCCCCAAATCTAGCTGTTGACAGCCTGTAAGTCAGCTAACCTCCTAGACACAGCCTTATCATTACAGGAAAAAGAACAACAGTATCCGTGTCAGCATTTGCAGACTGTGAGAATTAAAAATGTTATTGTTTGGGCAAACAACAAACTGAAAGTATATAGAAAAGATGTTGTCAATACTATAATTAAAAATAATCCCAAATCTTCACATCTGCACCTTGCAAAAACGTTTCACTTTTGATATCTTCCTATTGTTTTGCTTTGTTTATTCTTGTTTGTTTTGTTTGTTGTGTTGGGAGCAGAACTCAAAGCCATGTGAACACTTTGCTTTACAGTTGAGCTCTATCACTAACCTGACTTGGTGGTAAAGATTATATGTTGTACCATGTAATGTCTTAGTAGGTTTTTACACTGTATAATAGTCAAGTCAAACTAAGCTTGTCTATCTCTTCAAACGTCTATTATTTCTTGGGAATGAAAGCATTCAAAGTTCTTCTTGGTAAGACTAAAATATGCAGTATATCAGCTCTTCACTTTTACATTTAGTTTTTTATTGTCCTACTGTCCATCTTGAGTGGTAATTGAAAATAGGATCAAGGAAGTTAACTGTTATTGAGAGCTAGTGAAAGTGTTATTAGAGTACTTTAGGACTCACATTGTCACGTTATTAAATATGCTAGAATCCTCATTCAGCAATTAGAGATTTATTTAATAACTGGAGCATCCATTTTTATAAACAAAATTCAGAGTTGGAGACACTAGGAGACATAGTGACTCACCAAAAACACTTCGGTTATAAATGATGGAACTGAAACTCATTTTTCCACCTATCAGGGCCTAAGTTTTTAATGAAGACCATCCTGGAGTTAGCTACCCTGTGGTCCTTCTGCTTCATGTTTTACATTTCCATCACAGGAAGTAACCCTTTTGCCTATGTACCAAATTACTTCACTTACTTTTAAGATGTATCAATAGCTTCCTACTCTCTATTGATAAAGTGATCAAAATTTAAGTTGAAAGAAAAGCTTTTGAATATTCAATAGATGCTAAGTAATCATTTTCTGCAAAAGTTAGTAGTTCTTTTTAAAGCTTAGATAGACTTTATCTCCTGTTTTATGTTGTCTATTCGCTTAACATTAGATAACTTTGTTCCCTTCTTTTGTTAGTTTCTCCTTTCGGTCTTGTGACAAAATACTTAATATAAAGCAATTTAAGAAAGAAAAGGTTCTTCTTGGCTCATAGTCTGAAGACAAAGTCCATCATGGGCAGGAAGGCATGATGGTCCGAATGAGACAGGTGGCCATGATGTTTCCATAAGCAGGAAGCAAAGAGATGAATGCTAGCCCTCAGCACAATCTCACCTTTTTATCCGGTCAGAGATCCCAGTCTGTGGGATGCTGGACTCTCCTTCAGGTTGGGGTTTTCTCCTCAGGTAAACCTTTCTGGAAATATTTTCATAAATCCATTCAGAGGTGTGCTTCCATGGTGAGTCTAAATCTAGTCAGAATGACAAGGAAGACTATCTTCCATACATCTTTAACTCAATATTCACAAAAAGGTGTTCCTTTAAGTTCAACCATTTTATAAACAAACAGTTTTTCTGAAGAAGCAATGCAGTCTTGCACATTAATTCTCTGAAAACTATCTCATCTAAACTTCTGTTTCCCAAGGTTAGATTTAGTTAAGAAAGTTTCTTCCCCAGAAAGAAACAGGTAATTGTCCATGAACAGAATAGTCCTAAGGATCCCATCTATCATATTTCCATTAGGCAGGCACAGACAAATTCCACAGGAGTTTGAAGACATTAACAATTGTTAAATTAATACGAGTAATAAGCAGATTTCCCCGGAGAAGAAGTGGTCAATGTTTTCCTTGAACAGGAACCCTGAATAAGCATGTTTCTTTAAGATGCTGTTGCTGTGAATATTTACTTGTTCAGAAGCCTTTGGGTGAATGTTTGAAAAAATAAACCACTGTTTAATTGAGGAACCAATTCTTGGGACAGTGTAGTCACTAAGATGGATATCTGGATTTCAAGAAATTTCAGTTGAAGTAATTGCAGTGACTGGCAGGAAAGGTCACACATTTTGTCAGCAAGATGTCATGCCTCTTTATTGATTGGAACAGATCCCTCTGTTATGGACTGCTGACATTTTTGGTTCTGACTGCATAATATGCATCTCCATAGATACTATAAATTAGGTAATAATTTCTAGTTCAATACTTACCTCTTATGTGTATATGCTTGGATGTATGTTTCTTGGACTTTGGCAGGGTGAGATTTAGAAAAATATAACCAGCATAAACTATAATGGTCATGTTATAGGATGAACATCTTATACTTCCCCCAAAATTTTTATTTTAAATCTAATTACACCAATGGAATGATATCAGAAAAAGTGTCTTAGTTAGGGTTTCAATTACTGTGAAGAGGCACCATGACCATGACAACTATTATGAAAGAAAACATTTAATTGAAGCTAGCTTACAGTTTCAGAGGCTTAGTGCATTGTCACCACGGCAAAAGCATGGCAGCATGAAGGCAGACCTGGTGCTGGAGAAGGAGCTGAGAGTATCAGATGTAGATCTTGATCCACAGGCAGCAAGATGTGACTGCCACATTGGGTGTGGCTTGAGCATCTGAAACTTCAAAGCCCACCACCAGTGGCCACTTCGTCCAATAAGGCCACACCTACCGCAAGGCCACACCTCCTAATAATGCCACTCGGTATGGGCCTATGTGAGCCACTTATATTCAAAACACAACAAAGAGTGTTGGTAGAGATGACTAAATCATGAGGATGTAGTCCAATTCTTTTATGTCACAGTATACTTCCTCCTACATAAAGGCTCACTACCTTGCAGTGTTCTTTCTCCCAGACCCTCACTGCCTTCTCACCACCTGCTAACAGCCTCAATTTTCAGCTCTCACCTTTAAAGTCACACAAGGTCAGAGGTCCCCTTTGCAAAGTATTTCTTTTTACTTAGCACATAGCCATGATTATGTTTTTTTTTCTGGTGACTGATTAAATTTAATGTTCAAAAAGCATTATTTGATGTACAAGTCACATGAACTTTGGGTCACTCCAGTGAAGTAGCTATTTATCTATTCCAGAACACTGAGAGCAGAGCCTAAATTAACTAGAGAAGTTGCCTTTTCATATAATTTGTAAATAAATAATTAACAAAACTAAAAGGTTTGCATCCAATTTTCAACATAGTGTACAGTACATAGTGTAAAGTTTTGAACATTATTTATTAAGACAATAGAAAACACAGATGAAAAGATCAGGTCAGTAACCTGTCATCACTTTGTTTTTCTTCCTGTTCTTCTGTTTCAGAAGGAAGGTTCTTCTTGGTAATAGGGAAATAACAAGAATAATGTTCTTATTCTTCAAGTTAATGCTCTTTAATATACATGAATTCAAAATGAGTATTCTCTATTTTCAGTGGAGGAAGCTTAAGCATACAAAGCTTCAAACAACTGATCAGTCACCTCAGAGTGCTTGTCACCTCAGAACATGGCTTGTCTCTCAGATCACCTAAGCCAAACATTGCCTGGATTTCAGCTATTCTGATTATGATGATGGTTATAAATGACATACTATAACAGGTAATGAGCTGCTATACTAAAAAAATAAACTGTTCCACCAAGAGAAGCACCCAGTGCTTAGGTACATTATTCTAAGAGTTAGAAGTGACTGGTAGAGAGGGTAAAGCAATGGACAATGCTGTTGGGATAAGCAGCAACATGGGCAGTGAAAATGTTTTAATATAGGATTTGATTTAAAATTTTCAGGAGAAAGAATTTGTAGTCCATATGAAAAAGTCGTGCCAAGAAAGCTAGCACAATGCATACCTGGTGCCTAGGAACACAGGTTAAGTTTACAGGACTCTGATTACTATACCAATGGCCTCTGCCTGTGAGGGACCTCTCTGTCACAGGAAGATGAATGTAGTCTTCCACGTTACTCTTCAAATGTGTCCCCTCAGGGTTAGTGCATATCTCCAGGTCTATTCCAATTAATTCTTGAGATGAACTGTAGCTTTAAGTGTTCAGGACCTGGAAGATCACTTGGGAATATCCCAAGAGGTTGATCAGATTGGTACAGGAACATAACAAATGAAATGACCAATAACTCACAGTCTCTTGTCACTTCCCTGCTAGCAAGTGATTAATGAACAGCCCACGAAGTCTGAGATACACAGCCAATACCTGGTCTGCTGGTGATTCAAGATAAATGATGTCCCAATTTGTGTCAAGTGACAAATGATAACCAAATTAACACCACTACTTCAGCTAATTAACCAATTCCCACAGTCACAACTATCATGTTTATTTTTTATTTTTTACTTTTATTTATTTTTGTCTGGGTAGTTGCAGGGATCCAGAGGCTGAGGTGTAAATTTCAGGGACTATCACAGGAAAATATGGGGTTCATACCCTCAGAAGTATAAATTCACCTTATGCTCCTAGAAGTTTTCTAAAGGCTGCAAACAATAGTAATAATTAAAACTTATGTAGTAATAATTAAAATGTAATGAAAGCCAGAAGTAATGACACAAGGCTGCAATCCCATCACTAGAGGGGTAGAGGTAATAGGATTCAGAGTTCAAGGCTAGTCATGCCTAAGTAAGAAGTTTAGGGAGTTTAAGACAGTCTGTACTACAGGAGACTGTCTAAAATTAAATAAGTAAAACACACACATAACACACACTATATATATATATATATGTTTATATATTTGTACACATACACACATATATCTTACTAATAATTGGGTGATAATCATTTTTTTACCCAATTCCCATAAATCCTTAAGTATTTCCAATTTGTAGCTTGCTTAATACTCTATACAAATAAAGAAACATAAATGACTTAAGCCATTTGTCTGAGGTTTCAATATCCCATATATCCCATTACAGCACTATGATAATAATGTTGATAATCACCATCCAGAATCCATAGTTTGGGGAGATGGTTCACTCAGTAAAGTGCTTAAAGTGCTTGCAATACAAGCATGAAGACTAAGAGTATTATCCCACAAAACCAAGTTAAAAATACAGAGGGTGGTGATACATGCCTGTGATTCTGGAACAGGGGTAGTGAAAACTTTCGTGGTACCCAAAATCACATTCAGCTAGATGTGATCCTGTTGTCTCTATCACACAAATGCTGGAAAAATCAGGTCCAGGGCAGGCATGACAGCACATTGTTTATTGCCAGTACTTGCCATACAGAAGCAGACAGAGGCAGATCTCCATGAGTTCAAGGCCAGCCTGTCTATAGAGTGAGGTCAGGACAGGTGGAGCTACCTAGAGAGACTCTCTCTCTCTCTCTCTCTCTCTCTCTCTCTCTCTCTCTCTCTCTGTCTCTCTCCACAATCCTTGACTTTGAAAATACTTCTTATCAGTACTAATTTACTTTGTATGTATTCTTTATTTAATGCTTAAAACTAAATGCATGTTGACATGTATTTAATATGATTTAAAATGGTTCTATTTACAATACCAGGGGTTTTGCTGTTGTTAAAACAGAAACACGCTCAGAAAGACATGAATCTTTTTGTAGTTGACACTTCAGAATAAAATATTTTTGGAGGGTAGAGCAAGAAAAAAAGGAAGTTTACTTAAATTTATAATTCCATACTATAATCGATCATTGTGGAAAAGTCAGGGCAGTAACTTCAAATTAGTCACATCACATCCATCATCAAGAGCTGAGAGAAAAGAAAGCATTCATATGCGGTTGCTTGCTTTTGCTCATTTTTATTTCTCCACTTTCGTGCAGATAAACGCTCCCTGCTTAGGGAATGGTCCTGCCCACAATGGAGTATTTGCTAAGACTATTTATTAAGGCAGTGCCCTACAGACAGGTCCACAGGTTAGTTCAACGTCTGTAACATGTCCCTCATTGCAACTCTTTCAGCGTGATTCTCGGTTGTGTCATTCCTGCACACTGACATCATGTTTCATTTTGAGAGAAATGCTTTCAGTTAATATTCCAGACATCTATCTCCTGGACGGAAACAATAGCTCTGCCATTAGCGGAGAGCTTGAAAATTAACGTTTGGATTTACTGGGGTCTGAAGTGTTGCTATCTCGAAGTTGCAGCAGTAGAAACTAAAGCACCGGAAGCTGGTGTAGAACCATGCAACCTTTCATTCCTCCAAGGTGTGTTAATAAACCACTTTGAACTCGTGACAGGATGAGATCTACCCTTCTGTGAAGAGGTGGATGCTCCAGTTCTTGATGACAGAAGAATTTGCCCTACTCAAGAGACATCTCACCTACCCTGCTCCTGATAAGGAAGCCAGTTCTGCAGGGACTTCACCAGTCTTGCTGTAACCAGCGTTGAGTGACCACCCACAGTCTTGAGAGCTACCTATGGCAACTTGGAATGAGAATAAATTTGGACACAATCACGTCCACCTTTGAAACAGGCAGTGAGAGAACTGCTGGGTGGGACAAAGGCTTCTTCGCAAATCTCTACACGTGCCAACAGCAGAGGGCAGTGAAGAGGCGCTAGATTAGAAACTCAGTGATAGGATTCTCAGGAGATAACAACCCTTTGGGAGGAGGTTTATAGGAAAGGAAGAGATGCTTATAAGGTTTTCCCACGCCAGGTATGAAGAATTTATTTTGTTTTCCCCTACGTCTTGACAACCTCAAACAAATAAATGAGTTTAAAAAAATGCCTCCTACGGATCCAGGACACTTTGCACATTAATGACTAAAAACTTTCCCAACAGTGCTGAGAAGAATGCCATGCTAGAGAGGAATTGTTTGGGGAGCTCCAGAATCTTTGGGTGGGGATTCAGACAATAAGCCAAAAGGAAACCCCAGACTTCTTCCAGAAAGGGAACAGTGTCTGGGACATTCGGTAAACTACTGCTGTAGTTGAAACTTGGAATAGAGAAGCTAGCTCCCTTAGGCTGCCCAGCGGCTCCCCCTCGTGTGCCCAGCTTCTCACCGCAGGTCACAGCTACCCTGAGGCTAGCCTCTGGCGGGACGAGGCTCAGAATCCTCAGTGGCAGCGGGACAGCTGCCGCCTTGTTGCACAGCTCAGCGGTGGCTTTTTCCTTCTTTTCTGCTCTCTCCCCGCCCCCTATCCCCAGGCAGAAATCAGTCATCCCTGCTCCCCCTTCCATTGCCCCACGCCTCCGTGCAGGATCCTCCCACTCTGGCGCCTAAAGCGTTAACCCCTGCCCCTACCACTAGCGCGAGGGTTCCTAAAAAGGAAAGGTACAAGGTTGCCTCAGGAGAGACTTGGTAGATCAAAGGCAAGGCAGGGCATACTTCCTGTTGTCCAGACCTTATATAAAACGTCATGATCGTCTTGGTTGCAGAGACGCACCTCGCACTGGCCCAGTGGCTGCCGCCTGAGGTTTCCCAAGGACCACAATGAACAAGTGGCTGTGCTGCGCACTCCTGGTGGTAAGTCGTGGGCAGGAGGCTGCTGGCCACCTAGGCTGGGGACCTCCCCTCCAGCTGATGGGGACCAAGCCCGGCTTTCTCAGGAGGGAGCTGGGGTTTGGTTGGAACAGGAAGCCTTTTTCTAGCTACACCAGGCTGCTCTGGAGAGTGAGTGACTTTCCATGAAAAGTTCCTGCTCAGTTTATGCAGAGCAGAGAGAGACACAGAAAGAGGAGACTTAAGACATTTAGTTTGTTTTTTGTTTTTAATCCATTTTATTTACCTTATTTATTTGCTTATTTACATTTGTGTAGTACATCATACCTTTGCTTGACCGGACCATTTTATTACTGCAGGTGAAGTGGAATGTGTGTTGGAAAGAGAGGTCAGACTTTTTGAAACTTGTGTAGAACAGTTTGGATGGTTAGTGTAGTATGAGGCTTCATTAAGCTGACTTACATCCGTGTTATGAACGTTGAGAAAACATTCTCTCATTTAACTGTTCAATTTACTATTTTAATAAAGTTTTATTATTCTGGTTTTCAACTTCAGTGTTACTAAAATTATGAGCAGACTAATGATAATTTTGTTCTAGAATATATTTAAACAAGCAGATCAGTTCAACACCGAGTAAAAAAGGCTCAAATCTGTTTTGAAATGGTGTTTGGAAAATAAAGGAATCTCTCTAACATAGTGTATCTCCTTCCCTTCCTTTTCTTCTTTTTAAAAGTTAAAATAAAAAATCTCTTTAGCTAAGGCAGTTGGAAAATTGTTGCTAAGGTTTATTTACAAGTTTTCCTGTGCCAAAAAAAAATGTATTTCCTTGTGAAATACATGAAGTAGCAAGTCAGACAGAGAAGTCTGTCTTCAAGCGACATCTGTGTCTGGGACACGCTACAGCCAGTGTTTGAATTTTCACCTCCAACTCACACAATGTGAATGGAAAACTACGTAACCTTTCCCTTAGGTCCAGGGAAACAGAGACATGCTTAGGCAATAGAAAAGGCACTCAGGAAAAGGTGGACAGGAGATTATACATACATATACTATTTACATGTGTAGACCTTATATGTATGTATGTATGTATCTACATGTACACAGATATGTGTATATTGGTAATTGATATTAGTATATCCACTAATATGGATATATGGAGAAATTTTAAATTTTATTTTATTGTAGGTCTATGTGTGTTTTGCTTGTATGTATGTCTGTGTACCACTTGTGTGCCTGGTGCTGAAGGAGGCCACAAGATGGCATCAAACCCCTTAGAACTGGCGTTACAGGCAGTTGTGAGCTGCCATGTGGGTGCTGAGAATGGAACCCAAGTCATCTGGAGGAGCAGCCAGTGCTCTTAACTGCTGAGCCATCCCTCCACTTCCACTATGAAAAACTTTTTTAAGAAGTGAAACTTTTTAGGGACTTTTTAGGGCTTGATAAAGGCACTGGCAACTTAACATCACGAGTTCGGTCCTCCGATCCCTCTGTGGAAGGAGAGAACTGACTCCTGAAAGGTACCCTTTGAGACTCACACTCTGTGACTCACTTGCACCTACATTCACATACAACAAATAAATGAAAAAGAAAAGAGCACCTGAGGACTTGTACAAGTGGTGCTGCCTGAGTTCGTTTCTCCGTACTCGAGAGCTGGCAGAAGGATCTGCAAATACATTGTCAGCATTCTCCCCAAAAGGTCCCTGTATCCCTCCCTTTCACGGCTTTGTTCATAACCAGACCAATCAATTCCACAAATTGGTATGGCTCGTGCTTAAGCTTTATATAGGAAACGTCAGGCACTTCTTACATTCACTCCTTTCAAAGTTCTGTTCACAGATTGATCACTAGTGGTGGATGCACAAAGTAGATTGCTTGCTCTCACTACTCTACAGTACCCCATCATTTGCGGCTACACGAAGAATTTAATTAATTTAGGTTTTGGATGGTAAGTCACTCCATGATATTTTGATTCCTTCCAACTTCTTGAATCTGCCTTAACATTTCAGGTTTTCACTAAATAATATATGTTTCTCTCAGTAATTGCTCCCAAATAGAAAACAAGGCCATCATTTTAGAGGTGCTCTAGGTAAGGACACATGTTCATAGATAAGTGCATAGATAATAACAAATTTTAGAGGAGAGGTGTATATAGGTAATATTTATTTTAGATAATGCATTACCAGAAGAGAAAGGTTTGGATGTTTCCTGAATATTTAAATGAATAGGGAGGATCTTGCTCTTTCTTCAGTTTCTAAGGTTGCCTTTATTTTATGGATGGTGGGAAATGGACACATTTTACTTGCATGTGAAGAGGCTGAATGCATCGTAGAAAAACAGAGAGGCATGGCTGCAGGAACCAGAATCACTACAGATATTTGGCTCTTTGTATGAGACATCCCACTAGATACTGGGGAGAAAGTGAGAGGCCAGGTAGATATTGTTCCTGCCTTATGGACCTTACAGCCTATCGAAAGAGGCAGATATGGGACAAGTATTCCATGTACTGTAACAGTTACAAAAGAGGAAGCCCCAGATGATTGGGAAATTAAAAACAAAACAACAGCTTTCCTACGTGAGCTCATAAGGGAAGTTGCAGAACAGTGGTTCTCCAATAGACCCAGTACAAATGCCCACACACCACTTGCCTGAGGGACAACAGGACTGTATTTCTTCCCTCTGGAGTTCCTGTCTTCTAAAACCTGGCTTCAGGGATGTGCCAGGTTTAATGTGTACATTAAGAGAACCAGTGAAGCCTCTGCTTCTCATTGGTACCACCTTGATGACAGCAGGTAACTAACGCATGATCTAGAGCCATCTACACTCAAGAAGTACTGCTGATACTCAGAGGAGGAAGGGGTGGCCTCCTACTCTCACTTTGAGGGAGCAATGGGGTATGTTATTGCTACAGATGAAGACAAGGCATCCTATGAGGGATGGAAAAACATGTGGCAAAGTATATTTTAGGTTCTTCCATGAGAGTGGAATATACACTGTTAAAAGAGAGGAGGGCAGTCCTTCGGATAGGTCTGTGGTCAGGGGCATTCTTAGAATGCTCGCTACCACAGTCAAGCAGAGAGCTGTTTTGCAAGGAGGCATCCTTCATCATACCAAGTCATTTCCTTCTCTGTTGCCATGTGTTACTAGATGAACAGAGAACATCAACACGCCTGACTTAGGACTAGGCTTTAGCTGTTGTTAAAGTCTCCCATCATCCATCATGCAGTGTCAGACCCATTCTGAACTTCTCAAAACAGAGCTCTGAATTTGTCTTTCTATGCCAGAAGGGAGTGGAGGGGAACAAAGGCAGAAAGGCAGCTGCTCTTTGTTTGGGAAAACTGCCCAATGTTCCAGTCTTCCTTTGGGATAACGCTCTTGTAGTTTCTGACTTTTGATTGGCATTTATTTTGTTTTCCCTCCCCTTGCCTAGTGGATGACTAGCCTTGTTTGTTTGTTTGTTAGGAGACTATTGATGCTCAAAATATTTCTAAAAGTCAGTGACATATTCTCAACCCCATGCAGCCCTGCTTCGTGTCCATAGCAACCTTCCTGGCCTCTGTCATTAACAATCTTCAGCACAGTTCCTAATTTCAATCTAGTTTTAAATTTTACTTCTTAGGCTAAATACCACAGTTGCCAAATACCATTGGTGGAGGAAGAAGGCAGTCTGTGCCAGATGTTTTATTCAGGAAGTTCTAGAAGCCACGGTCATGGTTCCCAGGGGAACACTGAGCTCACAGTCTGCCATTTTTGCTTTCCTGTCCACTAACTTGCCTTCTGGGTTTTGCTCCCAATGGCTTCCAGCCCACATGCACCCTCTGCATAAAGGCTTTCTGTGAAAACCACTATTTTCCTTAGCATGGCATTAGCATTAACCAAGAGAATTTCCTTCAGCCTTAATTTCGACTTTGGAGCCAAAAGGAACAGGGAGGGGCTTAAAATACACAAAAATAATCTTTTCATTTATCAGGATTAACAAACAGTTAATCAAGGACTACCAGTGTTTGGCTGCCCCTTTATATTGCTCTGATGAAGCAAATATGCCATAATTATTAATGTATTTATATTTTATTCAATAGGTCAGAGTTCTTGATGATATTTGACTTTTTCTTTCATGTACTTGTATAATAAATCCTTTGTAACAATTCAGTGTACATATATTTTGCCTACACATATAACTTTTACAAAATCAATATCCTGGCATAACTATACTATAAAATAGTAATAAAATGAAAGTAATTAATAATAAAACAAGCTTCAGTAGACAAAGTAATGAAGTCATGACATGCTGGCATTTTTATGTGGTGCTTCACCACAGACACGCAGCTAGGATTGAATATGGGAGCAGGTAGACCTCAGTGGTGACCCAAAAGCCTGACCAGGCTTGGCTTCGGTGTTGTGGTTTTCTAAAATGGTGATTACAATCTTGCCAAAAATTTTAATTTCATTTCATTTCTCATCAAATCACGTGCCACTAAACTCCTGAAAAATTCATTTTGGACAACAATGGTGGAAAAGATACCTCCTGTATAAATAAATGGAGTTCCAGCATAGGTCTGGACAATGGTCCTTGTTTTGTTTCTGTGGCCGTGATAAAAATGCCTTGATGAAAAGCAGCACAGGGAAAATGGGTTTATTTAGCTTACAATTCCACATTGCAGTCTATCGTAGCAGAAAGTTCACAGTAGCTGGGGCCTAAGCATCTAGTTACCACATTCGCAGTCAAACGTAGAAACGAATGCATGCATGCTGGCTTGCTCAGCTCTGTTTCCCCACTTTTATACAGTTTCAGGAACCTCTGCCTAAGGAACGGTGATGTGCACATTCAGAATAAGTGTTCCCACCACAATTAGAGCAAGTAAGAAAATCTTTCACAGGTTTGCTCATGTCCCACAGTGTAAGGAGACCTAGGTGGGCCTTCATTCAGACTGTTTTGTCAAATGAATCTAGGTGATGTCAAGTGGGTATTTAAAGCTAACCACCACACTGACATGTATACATGTATATGTATGCTCTTCACTTATTTTATTTTTTATCAGTTGCCACCAGGACATCTGAAGGCTTGTAAGGCATATAGTTATTTTTGGTTGTTCTGAATACCTAATGGCAACTGTCATGGTATCCCCATCAGAACTCCTCCAACCATAGAGTGGTACTCAAAATGTGGGCTCTTTGCAAGCACAGATTTTCATCTTCCTCATTTGTAGCCCTAAGGTCTCCACCATCATGTTACACATCTATGCTGAGTCAAATGAACTATGGTAAAATTTTCTAGAGCACTGGGTATTCTATCAGAAATCTCCATGGCTGCTTCAACAGAATGTACCTACTACCTAAAGTGTGATTGTGATTTAACCAACTACGGTTGGCTTGACTTTCTTTCAAAATATTAATGTAACCTTCTATTTATCTGGCCAACATTTTAAATATCACAGTCTACATTTCTACTATGGAGACTCAAACCCTCCATGAAAGCTCTTCTTGAAAAAGTAACAAAATTAAATGGATTTGTATACCAATCCTTAGAGGTGCAGTATGAGCAGAGATGCTCGGCTTTCTGAGCTACCCATACTGCTGGAGTGTTGATGTTTACTGACTAGAGAACATAGCTTTAATGGTATTAAAGGTGAGCATTGGATTCTCAGTTTCTCCCTGATAAATTTTAAATGTCTTTAAAATGATCCCAACATATCTGATGAGTATTAGACACAAGGAATTTCAGTCCCTAGAAGAAGCCTGGACTTGAAATAAAAATAATATTAACAACCCAGGTCATTACCCTAGAGAACCACAGAGAAGGAATATTGCACATGCCAAGAGAAGAAAAGCTGAAGGCACCTTTCACTCTCATTTATAACACTAAGAATCTTGCAAACAAAATGCAAATAAGAGCAGCAGTAGCAACCATGTTTAGAAAAGAAAACAAAAATCAAAATAAAATTTAGCAACCCACAATAGCAGGAACTAGTGAGTCGGAAATCCTAGTAACATCTGTAAACTATCTATGCAAGAAGAAAGAATGAGCTTCGGCCAACTTGAAATAGATACAAGAACAGTATTTTTATGTGACATATAATTAGTTTTTGGAACTCATCACCACAGAATATTTTGGAATAACTAGCATAGAAAGTCTAAAAAAAGAATACTTTTAGACAGTTGTAAGGGATAAGAATAGAGTTACAACACATTAGGTAAGAAGCTTTGTGGTACCCTCTCTACCTCACACTAATCTGGCCTCTGTAAGTGATGTGAGTTCTACACACTCAGTAGAATAATGTATCACAGATATAAGGTGACACAGTTTCCCAAGGGCTTGGGTAGATACATTTTCCATGTGATTTCTCACAAGTATCTGAGCCTGCTGAGAGTAAGTTGATAGGAAATGCAAAAGGAGAGAGCTTCTCAGTGAGTGTGGTGCTTCTATGTGCCATGGAAGCAGAGGGACCAGAGTTTGTACCCCCACATCTTACACAGTGACAGGTGGGGGTGCTGGCCCGTCCGCAATTTCTGAGTTCACAAGGTGGAGCTTCAGAGCAAGTTGACTAGCAGGATAAGCCAAGACACCTACTTGAGGATTAAATTGAGAGACTGCAATAATGGAATAGATAGAGCCCTACCAAAGAAGACATACAACTTTGACCTCGGGACTCTGCATGCAGGTATACACACACACACACACACACACACACACACACACACACATATCCACATACAAATACTTACACATACACGTGCATACTATACATAAACACACAAAAAAGAAAGAAAACATACATTAGAAAAGAGAGAGAGAGAGAGAAAATGCAGCCAGTTTCTAAAGCTTGTTAGCATGCCCACCTGCTTTCTTAAGCCCTCTTGTGTTGAGGACATGTAAGATCTACTGTCTGAACAAATTTCAAATGCACCTTGCAGCACTGTTGTTTTACTCAACCTGATGGAAACTCAAGGCCCTGGATTAGTACCCAACTCTATTCTGCCCCTGTTAATTAATATTCTATAACTAACAGTGGAAGTGCAACATATTTGAAAGTAAAAAAAAAAACAAAACACAAAAAACTAGCCCTAAATCCTTCACTTCAACTCATCCTGTGCCTTGGCAATACCCTCTGTAAATGGTTAAGTAACCATAAAGAAAACAAAGAAATGGAAATGGATGAGAAGACTACTTTAGAATTAATACAAAGCAGTAGTTCCTCTAAGCGCAGTCATTGTCATTGGTGATTACATTTCCTGTTGACGTTTTTGATATAAAAGTCCTAGTTGCCCTGCAGTGCTTCCTGTTAGGTAGCTGTTTCTCTGTCCATTGTCCCATGCCCTGGTCCATTTTCTGATTCCTGTTTTTCTCTTACCTTTGTTCTTGCTTGTAGTTTTGTTTTGTCCTTATTCTTTGCTTGGTCTCTGCCATACTCTTTTTTTCATATTCTACACTTCACCCTGGTCGTGACTTTGCCCTTGTCCTCTCTTCCTTTCATTCTTGTTCTTTGTGCCATCTTGTGTCTCTATCTTCTACTCGGTCTCATTATTTTCTTGTTTAAATACAGAATCCTTTTTAAAAATTTCTCTCTTGTTCAAAACTTACATGTTTTATCCTTAGAAAGTGTTGCTATCAAGAGCCTATTCCTTACAATATCCCCTTCCCATCAATTTGCATCAACAGTACCAAAACACAGCAGTGTAATTGGAAATCCCAGATGCAGAGTGACAACAGTAAGGCAGACCGGGGTCCTGATTTCTTAGTTCTGCCTCACCGTTGAGGTTTAGCCAAGGACCTTGTTTATGCCTGCTAAATAGAAGAGCTGATGTCTAGAATGTCTGCCATAATTTAAAGTTTTGTCACCTGAGATATTTTTAAAAAAGAATCTATCACATATTATTGCCTATCTCAAGTATCCAAAACCATCAAGTCTTTATCTATGAAACATTACAGTAATATTTTACAATAATCTCTTCTGTTACAATTGTTAAAAGTTTCCATTGGTCATACAAAAGAAACAAAGAAATTTGATGTGTCAAGGAAATCATACAAGGGAGCAGCTTTTGAAATGTTATCTAATTTTAGACAGCATAATATATATTTGAAGGTCATATATTATTCTTTAAACCAAAACCATTCACATTTTCTCATTCTTATCATCAGCTGGCACCCCCCCATTCTCCATGTACTTAAAAGCCAAATGCAAGACATTCCCTCAGGACTTTCTGAAGAGGTGTGATTACGGTCATAAGCAATCTTCTTAGAACCACTGAGTAAAATTTTCTTTGAATCTATATTCACAAAGAAGTGCTTGACAACTGCTCTTTGGAAAAAATGTCAAACTCTGTTCAGGCATCCCAACCATGTTAATAGGCAGGTAGCAAGAGCATTAGAATCTACACTTGAATAGTACACCAGCTCACAGACAGCAGACTTACATCCTCACACTGCTTCTTGTAACTTCTTTTTTTTTAATTTATTTTTTAATATTAGTTACAGTTTATTAACTTTGTATCTTAGTTGTATCCCTCCCCCTCATTCCCTCCCAATTTCACCCTCCCTCCCTCATCTCCTCCCTGCCCCTTTCCAAGTCCACTGATAAGGGAGAACCTCCTCCTCTTTCATCTGACCCCAGCTTGTCAAGTATCTTCAGGCCTGGCTGCGTAACTTCTTTTAGTGCCAAGAAAGAGAGAGAGAGAGAAGAAATAACTGGTCTGTGAAGGTGTGAATGATGTTTACTGTGTAATTCTATAGTCATTAGTGTTTGCCACCCCCCAAGCATTCTCAATTCTTCTCCTTTCCAGAAACTTGGTAGGGAGCTCCAGTCTAGTGAGGAGGAATGGGAGAAATATGAGCACTTCAAGCAGTGGACTGGTGAATTAAAACAATATCTTCACTTCCCAACCAAGCATCTTATTACTAATGCTACACCCTAAATTTTCTAGTTTTTGGTTGTTTGATCTTTCTCCTCAAACTTACACTCATATAAACAATTTCCAAATATTACTTACTAGACAAAAAAAAAAATCTTTGTGTGACTGTTGACAGACCAACTGGGACAGTTGTGAAAACTGTCTCCTTGGTGATGGTTACGGGCATTGAGATTTTGAAGCTGCTTATTTGAACATAGTAATACCCAAGCAGTACTAGGGGACTCAGCAGCCAACTCCCTACTGTGTGTAATGCTTGAGACACAACTGTAACTGAAGAGTATCACAACCCAAAAGCTATGGTTACAAAGATTCACAAATAAGGACATCTTTCCTGAAACCAAAACAGGAGCCACATTGTTAGACATATTTATTAAGTCTCCATACCTTAGAAGAAAAAGTTTTTGTTTCCTACGCCTTGAGCCCTGAGGCCAGGCGCTACCAGCCAATTAGCTTGACAGCTGTTTTCTCTCAACTCTAATCCTTCCCCATAAAAGAGACCTCAAAACCAGTGAGGAGCTGGTCTCTGAAATCCCGACTTCGGAAGAAGACTTTGGCTAGTCTAAATAAAATTTGCTTAATGAAGTAATCATGGAAATGACATCACCCTCTCCCCCATCCCCCCTCAGGTCAAACACTTTCTTTTGATGAAAATTAAAAATTTTAGGCAACAAACATTACATAAAGCCTTAGCTGGGCTGCAAAGTAGAGCAGCCATCAGATGCTTAGCGCAGATGGCATTAAAAATCCCTACTCCATGAGTATCACCAAGCAGGCTATGCTTGTTTTCCTCCCTGACTGCCAGCATTCCCTCTGTAACTGCTCATTCTTATACAAAATAAACCTACTTAAATGCCCACAAATTGTGAAATGTAAAATAGAAAGACTGGTATTATGTCGTCAATAAGGTGATGAGACCAAGAAAAGAAATATTAGGATCTAAAGACCCAAATGTATGAGATTTCTATATATTTTTATGTTAACCTGTAACCACAGCTCTTTTTTTTCCTGAATGTTAACTTTTTATTTTGGTTTGTTATGTTTTGGTTAATCAGTAAAATGTTAACCACCTGTAACACTTTTCCATCAAGCAAATCAGTTTTGTCCATTCTGAGTCTAAGCACAAACAAAACACTACTAATAAATGTTAATGCCTCCAGAAAACTAAAGGAAATTTCTGAAGTGAACAAAAATAACATTGAAAGTTAAATTTTACCTGCAGACTGTTCTTCAGCCTCAGGGGAAGCAAACTCACATCAAGTTTGGCCCGCTAATTCTTCTAATAAATCATAGTTGTTTGTACTTCCTTTTCCTCATTTGCCTGGGAAAGCAGTTGGCACCAAAGCACAGATGCAGAGATGAACAGCTTTAATTCATTTGCTTACTCCCTTACCTGGAGACATTACCCTGAGCCAAATAACTGGCTAGTGTGGAAATTACTAAGCAGGCTGCTCCTCAGGAGGGGACCTGGAAGCAGCAGATAAACCTCTCCAATGAACTGCCCTTTGTCCACAGAAGCTAAGTACATGTGAAACAGTGCTTGCAAAACTCCATGCAAATGATAGATGCATTAGAAAAATTCCTTCCTCTAGGCAATTGTTTCACCTCTGTCAGTCTACAGACAAGAAAAGGCAGGATCTGTGCACGTCCTTGCAAATGTATCCTTGACACTTGGGATAATCATCTGCACTACGTAATCCCCAAATATCAGAGTCTTACAAAGAATGCATACAACCTATCTGCTGGGCTGAGTAAATACCTTGATAGCTGTACAAACTCATAGCAAGCATTCAAAGAATATGGAGACCTACTCTTTCCTGAGTCTTCCAGGAAAAAGCCTGGGCCAGCCTTTGATTCCCTTGGCAAAACAAGAAAATAACAGCATTGAGGAGATACCGAAACCAATTTCATTATACAATGTGTATATCTAGTATTTAGAAGCAGGGTCCAGTGAAATCCAAATTGGCCATGAACTTTTTTAGAGCCAAGTATGATCTTGAACTTCTGATATACCTGCCTTCACCTACCAAATGTTTGGTTTACAAGACACAGCACAACACCCAGGTTTATGAGTTGCTGTGGACACAGGTATCTGTTCATGCTTGGCTGGCACTCTTCCAAGTGAGGTACAATCCCAACATGAAACTAATCTTACTAACAAGTCAGAGAAACATTTTGGAGATGATTAAGAACAGGATGGAGAATTTATTTGGGGCACATTTTAGGTGTACAACTTCCTATTGACCAAGAAATGCAAAACATTTCTAGTAATAGATTGGATTCAAGAAGTCTCACTTCCCGCTTATTATGTAATCAGCATACATAGTTATGTCCTACATTTTTTATATTTGTATGAAGAAATAATCTATTTTTAATACAGGAAACAATTAAATATAAAAATAAATTATGGAGGGAAACTGCCCAAAAATTGTTGTAAGGTTCATTTATTCAATTACATAAGACAGAAAGATAATTCCAAGCCATGGTGTGAAAAATACAAAGTGATTTTGATGAACTGCTCCATGATTCCTGCCACATAACTGAGGGTTTTACAGGACTGGAGATGGAGTTGAGGGTTCTAGCCTGTGTACATGAGTAAATAAAAACTGATATTGAGCATTAAAAAAAGAAAAAGAAGTTCCTATATTGCTATTGATTTGAAACTGATTATTTAGGGAATATAAAAATCAGAATCATTCCCATCTTAGACAGGAAATGAGTGACCCAGGGTCACCAAGGCAGTGGTAGAATGAACTTCGCAGTCTCCATGTGCGACTTCTCCAGTGGTGAATGCAAATGGTAGTTCATGTTGGGTTGCCGGGCTGTATGCTTTTCACAACTTCGTTCATGACTCATTTCGTATGCTTCTCAAAAGACTTTCCATGACATCTGTGCACTCTTACTCTCTCTCTTTCATCTCATCTCACAAATACATGCAAATGCTCTAAGTTAGTGTCTACTTTTCCCTCTTCTGCTTATATACAATATCCTTGGGTAATCATCTCCACTCTGTTCCTAGAAACATTGATGCTGCTCAGAACCTTCAAAGCTGGTCCTCAGTTGCATTTCTGCCCCGAATTGTCACTAGTTATTTTCAGCTCTTTGCTCAGCATCATCACCATGTCTCATTTATAAAAAAGAAAGTTCCCACCTTAAGTCCTCTTCTTTATTCATGTATGCTGACACTTCTGTTTTCAGAAATTAGTGGAGACGTCAAGAGGCTCAAGTTTTCACCTGCTTCTTTCAATACCTACCCTTCCCACTAAAGTCAGCCAACATTCATCTATCTTTCCCTCTCTTATTATCAACTGTTTCTCATAATCTCTGACCAGATTGTCTGTTCAGTCATTTCCTTAGTCTCCATTCTTTTTTTTTTTTTTTTGTCAGTGAATAGGTTATACATTTTATATATCAGGCTGGGCATATAAAATACATCATCTAGCTGTATTTCTGTATTTCCAGAGACTAGTGATTGTTTTAATCAGTATTTGCTGAACAAGCTAATTAATTAAAAAAAATGGGGGTGGGTGGGTGATAAGGACCAAAATGAAAAGAAATAATAAATAAAGAAATGAAACTTAATGTGAAAAATGTTTATTTTAATAAGTTTTATAATTTATATGACATAGAATCTTCACGAAACTCTCAATTGTATGTATCCTGGATGTTTTCTTCAATGACTGAGATGAACTTGAAAATGGCATGGTTTACAAACTGACCAGACGTTTAGCTAACTCCGGACAATCCTCAAATAGTTCCCTGTGGCAAAGATCATGACGGGGGATTACAAAAGGAACTCCCAAACCAAAAGACTATTTCAGGCTCTGCGTGGGATGCTTTTAATGAATCTTCCATAAATGGAAACCCACTGGGTCATTCATGGTTCTGCAGACCAGAGAGCAAGCCCCATAGTATGGGACTGTCTGTATTGCATAATACAAAAATAAACCGGCCAGAGGAAGTGTACTCCTTTGTCCTTTAGGAAGTCATAAAGTCACATAAACCAATAGAAGGCTCTAGACAAATCACTTGTCATTTGAGGAGTGGAAGGCAAACCTGAAAAGTGGGAGTTGCTATAAGAAATCTGAATACCAAGAGATTCCTAAACAGAGTAGAGTGAAAAGTCTCAAGGGTGTGAGGCAAGGATCCTTGTTTCTGAGTTCATTCCTGACTAAATGGTCAAACCCAAGAACTAAGCAACGATGAAGGTAGAAAAGACACTGGAGAACTAATTCAGTCTACCCATCATCTTCATTCAGTTCCATCTCTGTTGATGTTAAATCGATAAGAAAAGACAAATAAGCTTGGAATAGAAATTTTTTTGATTGTGTAACAATATAAAAAGTGGAAATGGGTAATAAAGATTTTAGAAAGAGAATTTTAACTATCCTTTCAAGAAAAGTGGTATGGAAACTTCTAGAAGAAATCTAAGACTGGTGAGGAGTACTAGATTTTATGACTTTTAGATTATTTTCAAACATATGTGATTGGACCAGATAAAGGCTTGACAGAAAATGGAAAGAGGACAAGTGAGAACATAAAAAGAAAAAAGAAAGTTATACTTAATTTTTTTTATAAATCAAACATAAAAGATATAAAGTATGTTTCCTTTTATAAAAAGCACTTTCAGGTTCAGCAGACATGCTTATTATATGTGTACCTCTGGATATTTAAATATTACATTACACAGAAATTTATTTTTAAACCCTCATTAGGTATCTTACCAGTAGGCAAAGGAGCAATAGCTAATGTTAGGGCTACATCTCTATCATTGCTCCAGGAAATGGAAAAGGAAGTGAGAAAAGGGAATGAGAAGAAGGGATGTATTAATCTTGGCCATCCTCTGTCCAGATACCAAGTTCAGAAATTCTGTGTGGGAATTGGGGCTAACCAAAGATTGAGACCTAACTTGTCCAATTTTGACCACACAGAGTTTTAACTTTTACTAAAGAGGGTTTTTTTTCCAAGTAAAGCACAGAGGTCCAATTGAACTAGTTGAAAACAAGTCTGTTGTTCCTCAAAGCTTTCTGGGTTTTTCAAATGTGTAAGATTCCACAGAGTAGTCTTGAGGAAATTTTCTCTACTAATTACTCCCTTAAAAGGGTGGACTCTTAAATCCCCTCTTTGTCTATTCCCCTTTCTCTCTGAATTTCTTTCACCCTAATTTCCCAGTATCTTAAAGAAATAATTACTCCCTGTGGTATTGGGTCATGTCAACTTCCTAAAAAAGTACAAATTGTATCAGTTTTCTTAGAGATAGAGTCTTGAGTCCAAAAGTCTCAGAATTGAAATATTTTATATTTTGACTTTAAAGAACGATTTAAGAATAATTGCATATGCTTTGATAGCTGAGATACCCTAATCTTCAAACTCTAAGCCCCCAATTCTCCAAAATATAAAGTTCTTGAGCACTTACATAGTGTTAGGAAGCTTTGGAATTTGGAGCATTTCAGATTTTGTTTTCCCTGTTAGAAGTGCTAAGCAGTTGTTAGTGTTTATGTGGTTCTGTAGGGTGAAGCACATGAGCAGTTATCATTTTCTTGCTCATCCCATCTTCATCATGTTTGAGTAATGGAGAAGGTGTCATTATTGATGAACAAATGATCCTTCTTGATCCCTGTGGAAATGGGCACAGGACAATGACGAGAAATATGGCTGGATATAGCACTTGAGATGGAAAGCCTCTCTAGACCTATGACCCATACCTCCTGAAAGCCAACAAAACCCTCAAAAGTGGCTTTCCAAGAAACGTAAAGTGAACTGCAAGAGAAAATAAAAAAGTATGTCTCATTGCTTTCATATGGGTTTGCATGTTGTGTTAACAAAAACCTCATGCCATAGCATTGGGGATTGGAGAAATATTTGAACCAGATCCTTAAAACATGCCTCATAGCATATTGAAATCAACAATACACAGTCAGTCATTTCATCTTTGCTTCCTTCAAGATAATAAATAGCCTCAGGGAAACAAAAAAAAAACATGTTTTCTTCAGAACCTCTCAAGTTATGGGGTACTCTGGTGAGCAAGCAAGGTCTGACATTGCACTGCTCCACTCTCAGCTTGTTGCTTGGTATGTCTCATATCGAAGCACCCTGAAAAATTCTCTGCTAAAAGATCCATCATCCTGGGGAGGTATTCTTTTTCCATCAGTTTATCAGCTCATAAGTTCTAAGACACTGGCTATATTCCACTGAGAAGTAAACGGAGTCACTTAGATTAAAATATTGAATGCTTATGAAAGGAACTAGTCTTCTTGCCTTGACCACATCTGTTTTAACAGGGAATGCCGTTTCTCTAGCTTGGAGTGTTTTTCCCAGGTGTGTGTGGTGGTGAGTGGGGGACATTTCCTGAGCTCTACAAACAAGATCTTGGAAAAAATTACTGTTTGGTTTGCTTCTTTCCCCAAACCTATAAACAGTCAGTGTTGATCCCTGCACCAAAAAACAAACAATAAAAACCAAGCAAGGCACCCTTTACACACAAATGACACTGCTTCTTCTGAGAGCGTATTTCCTGTAATTAGTGTGAAGTTGTTCTCTAATGTTCTCTGAAGACTTTGGGGAGGTAGTGTTCACGTGCCTTGGTTCTCCGTAAAGTTCCCTTGCGTGTGGGCTCTTTTCTCCTGGTTCACAAGCTTCTTACCATGATGGATGGTAGCTTCTGAACCCATGCTTGTTCCCTGATCTTCCCCCCACAGTGAATCCAGGGAAAGGCAGTCATTTTGTCTTCTAGATGTGTTTTATCTATGCGAGGCAAGATTGCCAGCCAGCATGCTCTTTGGAGAAAATGTCAATGTTAAAATACTAGTTCTCTTCCTAGGGGGTTATAAGCTTAAAGGGACTGTGCTCTGTGTGACTCAACAGTGTATTCCTTGTTGCTGAATTCTAGCAGACATTTTACATGGATCTATTGCATTAATAAATGAATTAATGAATGAATGATCCATGCTATTAATAGCCACTGATAAGCGTGTACTTTACCACTTCATCAACTCTTTATTTCATTGCTTTTCATTATGAAGCCCTAATTAAGGAAACTAAAAGAGCCATTATCTAGGCTTGAGTCCAGCTACTGTAACCAAATTAGCAAGTATAGTTTCCCCTTCTTCTACTGCATGTTTCCCATCTTCTTAACCTGCTTTTTCATTTGTTTTCTTAAATACTGCTTAGTTTTTAACATTCCATACATAACTTTATTGTATATATTTTCTTCTCTAACTGGACTATAAATTTCAAGGTGCAGAGTTTCTGAACTATTTAATTTAGAACTGTTATTTGGAGTACTTAGGACACAAGCTGGCCCACAGTAACTAGAAAAGCCAGTACAAAAAAGTTCTTACATTAGAATCAACACAGTACTTTTGTTCATTTGTATTGCTAATCCCCAGTCCCCACCAATAAGAACTCAGTGCTTCCAGTCTATGTCTTAGAGATCTGCATTTCTGACAAGGAGTCTAGATGACTTTAGGGTGGCTATTGTGAGAGTGGTCATTTCTTCCACTGACTAATCCAGAGATGATCCTGAGACCTGGGGTGACAAAGTCTCTGAGGTCATCTGGCTATTCAATGCTCTTTCACCCCCAGTGTCATCAGTGCTAGTCTGAGCTTTTCTATTGTGGTCTTCTATGAGTCTGCATGGCCTTGTTCATCTGTTGCTGTCTCTCCTCTTGGTTGTTGGCAAAACCACTGGAAGCAAAGTCATGGCTTTGGAAACTTTCTTGTGTAGGAGCTCCCAGGAATGGCATTAAGATGAGGTTGTGGGTGACTTTTGACTCAGACGTTGCCTTGGCACAGAACTACCACCCTGTTTCTACACTGACTAATCACCACCTCTCTTCTAGTTCCTGGACATCATTGAATGGACCACACAGGAAACCTTCCCTCCAAAGTACCTTCACTATGACCCAGAAACTGGTCGTCAGCTCCTGTGTGACAAATGTTCTCCTGGCACCTACCTGAAACAGCACTGCACGGCCAGAAGGAAGACGTTGTGCGCCCCTTGCCCTGACCACTCTTACACAGACAGCTGGCACACCAGTGACGAGTGTGTGTACTGTAGCCCAGTGTGCAAGGAGCTGCAGTCTGTGAAGCAGGAATGCAACCGCACCCACAACCGAGTTTGTGAATGTGAGGAAGGGCGCTACCTGGAACTGGAATTCTGCTTGAAGCACAGGAGCTGTCCTCCTGGTTTGGGAGTGGTGCAGGCTGGTAGGTATCTGCTGTAATGCACAGCAAAATCAATTAGGACCATGGAAAGCCAGATAGCAGCTAGTTTAAGGAACAGTGTCCAAATAAAAGGTAATAGTAAAGAAAAAAAAAGTAATAGTACCTGTGAGCTTTGTATCTGGATTGTTTCCAAAAGATTTTCTCAAAGAAATACTTTGCCACTACAGTTTAATTTAGTGAGGAGTCTCAAATGCAGCAAATTGGTCTCTAATGAGATGCATGATGGATTACTCCATTTTAAAGGACCATGGTCTGAGTTGCACTGCAAGAAGCTGATATATACCGCCACGTTTTACTTTGGCATAGACAGTTTCAGTCTGCAGTGCTTTTTGACAAACATCAGAAATGTTAATTGATACCAAGAGAGTAATTATGCTGATATTAGTGAGGCTCTGGAGTGCTAACAATGAGCAGTTGTAATTAATTATGTAAAAATGGAAAATGGCTAGGGAAAATATATTTCATTATTAAAAATGAAGCTGCTTCTCCTTTTGGCATGAGAGTAGAATGTTTTGGAGGATAAAGACAGTAGCAAACCCTCAAACCAGCTTATTCTTTATCTTAGACAAAACAGACTGTCCACCCAACAGGAAGTCCTTGTATATATAAAAAAAGGACATTCTCTTCTCCTATTCCCAACATCATGGGCTGGGGCTAGTGAGAAACTTTGAAAGCTGAAACCCAAATTGCTTTTCTAGCATATGCACAAAGCTGCACTGCGGACTAGAGCTGCTGTGGCTTAAGAAAATGAAAAGCAGCCACTTAGTGGGAAGAAAGAGTAATCCATGTAAATTCTGATAAGTCACTGTAAGGCAGAATCCCTCAAGTCTGCTCTCTTTACTTAGGCTAGATCATTCTTTTATATGAGGCTGCCTGGTGTCTCTCTTATGCCCTGTGAGTCTAGCAACAAGCTATCAGCTGCAAGCCTCCTCCCACTGTGGTAGGCCAATGTGCTCCTGGCTGAGAGGTCATGGCCTAATACATGAATTGCTTGGGACAAATTCTAAGTTGAGATAACCAGTATTTTAGGTTTTACAGGAAGCATATACACTTGAAGCCATGTGTGGTAGCAAAGGCCTAGGGAGTCCCATCTCCAAAGCAACACCAAGATAACCACGAGGTTGATGTTAACCAAGGGTACAAGAAACAAGAGGCTTCCAGGCCAAATGGAAGGAAGGATTCTGTGATGTCATTCTACAAAATATTTGATAACTATTTTTGTTGTTATTTTGAAGCCAACACTGCTTTCTTTTTTTCATATCCTCCTGCTGGCTAGTCCTCTTCTTATCAATGGAACATTTTGCATTTCACCTGCCAGGCTAGGCGTTTCTTACAATTACAAATATCAAAAAGGCAAAATCATTACTTACAGGGCTACATCTTTTTTAGCTAAAAAAATTTTGTCGATTTTAAAAGAAGTCCTATCCAGAGAAGTTATTAAATGAAGCCTATAAACAGATTATATCTGTATATCTGTCCTTCCTGGATTCCTCTTGTTAAAGAATGGGAGAAGCCAGTTTACCCAAAGAACTATTTTATAATATTTTATATGAACTTCTTGTTAGGTGACATCAGAAAACTCAAGCCACTAACATATACCTGAAGAATGATAAAACTTCTTCCTGGTAAATCCCGTGGCAGTTGACATATGGATTCTTGGGTCTACACAGTTACATCATTTATTCCCAGAAAGTTGACCAAGATGGATGCCAAAATTTTTCTACTTACAATTCTATAGAATTGAGCATGGAGTAGAGTTTCACTTAAGGAGAGGGCTGTAGAAAAAGTAAACCGGAAACCCAAATGAAACAAATTTTGTTTTGTGACAGTGGTCCTTGAGACAATGTCCCTGCAGTGTTGAAATAGCATTTGTGTGAGACTTCGGGGCTGTGGTTTCCCCTCCTCCTCATCTCAGCTACCTCTTTGTCATATTTACAGGTCAATGAATCACCAATCTTTTTATAAAGGAAGAGACAGGAGATGAGACTAGAGCCAATCTGTTTTACTTGCTTTCCCCCCCTTTTTCTTTCCAGGGTGGGTAAGAGACACAATGAAGTGGGAGGAGGAACTTTTTAATAAATGAGATTTAATAACTTTCTGTAGCTTTCATTTGTCTCTTTTGTGTCTGTTATCTTGCATGAGCCAGAACTGGCCTAAGCAATCTACATTTGAATACTGAAGTCTAAATCTGTTCAGCCAGCTTACACTAGATGGAGATATTTTCATATGCAAATACACTATAATGTGTGCTGTGTTCACGCATAATATAGTTCCAGGTTTGAATATATTTATTTTCAGTCCTATCTCTATTGAAAGTTTCTTAAACTCAGAGTTTTCAAAATGATTGATGTCTTCAAAGGTATTAAATGTCTCAAAAGCATGAAGTAAAATACCCTTATAGTTATCCTTCCTAAAGATTTAACCGCCACGCTGTTTACTCAACAGTGTAAACAAGCGCTCTATCAGCCTGTTTATTATGTAGCTCAACCTTGAGTCGGACTTGTGAGTCAGCAGTCAACTTCACCACCACCTTCAAGAGTTTAGTGTAATGCGGCGTTCTCAAGGTTAACACGTTTCACAATTAGTAGCTAGGAGAGAAAGAGCTTCTGTAAGAA
The DNA here is from genome assembly GCF_030254825.1 of Meriones unguiculatus. Classification (NCBI taxonomy): domain Eukaryota; kingdom Metazoa; phylum Chordata; class Mammalia; order Rodentia; family Muridae; genus Meriones; species Meriones unguiculatus. The sequence continues at coordinate 46,336,954 of NC_083356.1, forward strand.
ACGACTGAAATTTAACGAAGCAACATTCAATGGGTGCTGATTTCAAAGAGTGATAGTAAAGCAGACACACGACAGTTATCTGGATGATTTTTCCAGGAATAATTGTGCGAAGAATATGGTTGAGAAGCCTTACTGCTCTTCATCAGAGGCAGGACTAATGATACCCACCCTCCTCTCTTTCCGTCCCCCATTTCAGGAGCGTTTTGTAGGTAACAGCACAACAAACTTGCGTGAAACAGCCTGAGGGGCCGACTGTAGAAGTTTTCTTATCTCTGTCTAATGAAGGGAAAAATGGAAATTCTGAAAGTTTCCTGCAATGCACAGTAGCAGTAAAAACTTAGTGAAAACTCTCTCCAGAACTGTGCTAAGCCATTGTCTACAGAGAAAGGGTTGGGGGAAAAGGCACTAACTTTTGGGTATTTTCCACAGGAACCCCGGAGCGAAACACAGTTTGCAAAAGATGTCCAGATGGGTTCTTCTCGAATGAGACATCATCCAAAGCCCCCTGCAGGAAACACACGAACTGCAGTGCTCTTGGCCTTTTTCTAACTCAGAAAGGAAATGCAACACATGACAATGTCTGTTCCAGAAACAGGGAAACAACACAAAAATGTGGAATAGGTAATTTTACCCAGCACCACACTGTCTTCATACTGTTTCGGCGTATCCTCCTCCTCTGACAGGACACAAAGTCACAGTTTACATTTCCTGACTCTTTTATTTATATTCCATTTCTTGTTTATTTTTTAATTTTTTTATTTATTTTTATTCATTTTACATCCTTGTTGTAGTTCCATCCCTCTTTTCCCTCCAAGTCCCACCCTCCCCACTCTCTCCCTTTCCACTCCCCCTCTTCACCCTCCATCTTCCCCTTTTCTGAAGAAAATTAGCTAACTTCAAATTGTAGAATTAACTAACATATTTTTATTACTTCCTAGAATATCTACATTAGCTAAAGTATAACTTGGTAACCAAAAATGACATAAAGCGATGAAAAATTAGAAATGAAAACTTGGCTTTGTTACCAATCTTATCTACAGATGTGTTACAGGGGAGCTCCAAGGTGCTTTGCTTGTGTTAAACTCTTTAGTTTCCTGTCATCACATGTAGATCAAAGCACTCCCTGCTGATGACCCGATCAGTATGTTCTCTTACCCCGTGCCCCTGCTACTACACTAACTCAATACCTGGCTGAGAGACGTCCAACCAGTGCTGTGTGCCTTCATGCATCAGGTCAAACAGACACAGACCAGCATGGCTCTCCTCAAACGTCTTTCTCTACCACACAGAAACATGCAGTATAGGAATGAACGTAGGTACATTTTATAGTTCCAAACAACTTCCAGTGCTTTTTACAGTGTTGTCAGATATCTTAATTTATTTAACCTTTTTCTTTTCTTATCTAAAAAAATAAAATGAGTGAAGAGGGTAATGAAAGAGTTAATTCTAGCCTTAACATTGCTTTTGTTTCAGGCTACATTTTATTTTTTTCCAATTAACTGAACATTTAGTATAGGCCAGTTCCTTCACTTTGATAATCTCAAAAGCAACCCTGACAGTTACTTAGGAAAAATGTAGATGGTTAATGATTTAGCACTCACCTATAAATCCCCTGTTAGGTGTCAATTGATAAGCAAAATGTTTACTACAGGAACATACAATAGTACCCTATCATGATTACACACAGAAACAATACATTGTTTTGATTATTGTTTAAATTCTTTCTAGAAAGTGATTTTGTGCTTTGGTTTTCCTTTGACACTGACTGAGATACCCGGTAGTCATTAAGTAACCTTTTAGCAAAGTATTAATATTTGCATTAGGTTGCAGAGTTTTTGTCAGTTATCAGTGTGCATCCATATTAAAGTCTCACTAAACATGAATACTTATGCTTTCCCCCAAAATTGACAAAGGAAAACAAAAGAATGTTAGGTAACACACAAATCCAGTTGGTCTCTGTTACTGTGAGAATCCTACAGAAAACTGTTTATTCAGATTCCCGTCTTAGCACACTGCCTCACAGAAAACTCAGCTTCCGCTTCCGTACTCATTTCATGATTGGTTTTGTTTGTGTTAGAAGGACTGCAGGTAGAGTGTTCAGTGAATCCTGTTATTTTCCACTTTCCTATAGATGTCACCCTGTGTGAAGAGGCATTCTTCAGGTTTGCTGTTCCTACAAAGATTACACCCAGTTGGCTTGGTGTTCTCATGGACAATTTGCCTGGGACAAAAGTAAATGCAGAGAGTGTGGAGAGGATAAAACAGCGACACAGCTCTCAAGAGCAAACTTTCCAGCTACTGAAGCTATGGAAGCATCAAAACAGAGACCAGGACATGGTGAAGAAGATCATCCAAGGTACCACCTTCTTAAGTAAAAGAATCAAAGACACCTATTTGTCATAAAAGCCAAATGGGACTATGTGGTGGGGTGGGTGTTTTCCTTCTACAATCATCACGGTACTGACAATTTCCCGCTAAGTGATCGTGGAGGCACAATTCCTTTCACAGCTCAGGAAGTTTCTGTTCTTGCCCCTGTACTGACTAAACAAAGAGGCATGCGTTAAACAAAGAGGGCAAGGCTGGGAAGGAATAGGACTTTGCCCACATATTCCTTGGCACTTTTCTCCAGTCATATCTGCCTAGAAGAAGGTCCTTGGTCCCTTGGCTCTTGCTCCACATTTCACGCTCTGCTGTATTTGATAATTCTCTTCAAAGGGGCACCAAGTGTCTTCCAGTTAACTTCTCATTAATCCTAACTAGATAGCCTGTATCCAAATTACCATTTTAGTAACATCTGTGGTGAGGATTAGTAAAACCCTGTAAGTGTTTGAGCTTCTTCAAGGAGAAGGCTGTGCTTGCCTGTGCTAGAGCTTCCTGAGAATCTCTTTTAGAAATAGTGTGGACAGAGAAAATGAGGAGGTATAGAGGGAACGAAAGAAGACATCCAAAGAAGAGAAAATGAACTTTAGTCTGTATGGAATTTATGCAGACCATAAAATAAACTTTCCATTTTATGATATACAGTGGAAAGAGTTCTGACTTCGGTTACCACTTGGGAAGTGATGCCACAGAGATGAAGGAGGGTTTTCCGAATGCAGACAGTGAGGAGCAGAAAATACCCTGCTGTGCCTACTGTCTGACAGTGTTCCTTACACCACCCATAAAGCTTCAGACATGGGACGCCAGAACAATAGATTTTAGAAAATTTACACCTTTTAACAGACCAGCGGTTTTCCTTATGCAAAGACTAAACTTTTCTGTGTTTCTGGAAAAACAAAATTATTCTTTGAACCTATAATTAGCCCTGAAGCAAAAAGAAAAAGAAATAGAAAGCCAGGAGCTGTCAGTATGTGAAGGGGCCCAATTCCCTGCTTTATAAATGAGAACATTGCAGCCCAGAAAGATGAACGAAGTTGCCTTAAGGCTCACAGATAGTAAATGACTCATGTCGTTAATAGAGACATTAGTTACTCCTTCTTATGTTTATGCCCGAGCTCATTGCTGAAATGCCCCCCAGGCTATGTGTTTGCTGTTCTTGGACTCCCATTACTGGCTTCTCATAGCTGTTGCACTCTGGTGCTTCCGCAGTGCTCTGTATATCTGTTAAAGACTAGTTAAAGTGACTCTTGTCAAATAGGACCAAGGTTAGATGCCAACTCAAGATATTTCCATTATAATATAAAGAACTGGAATACTTTATCTCTGTTTTTGCCCTCCACCCCCTCTGAAATACTGTGATTTTAAAGTTGCAATTTTTGCTGGGAAAACTGAAGGTGACAAGTCTGTAATTTTCTATTGTTTGCTGTCAAATTCTGAAGCTTCTCACGTAACTGTTGTTGGGTGATTCAAATAGCTTGTATGTTATCCTATTATAACATTTAATAATATGACCTTAGTAATCAGAAATAACTGGAGGTCGCATAAGTCACCTAAGGAAAAGCTTGTTTTTAAAATGAAGTTATGAATTGTGTGAGGGTGTCTGTCTGAGGCATCAGATGAATAAGTATGACGTGGGCATCCATTTGGTTCATGCAGACATTGATCTCTGTGAAAGAAGTGTGCAACGGCATATCGGTCACGCAAACCTCACGACAGAGCAGCTTCGCATCTTGATGGAGAGCTTGCCTGGGAAGAAGATTGGCCCAGAAGACATTGAGAGAACGAGGAAAGCGTGCAAACCGAGCGAGCAGCTCCTGAAGCTACTCAGCTTATGGAGGATCAAAAATGGAGACCAAGACACCTTGAAGGGCCTGATGTATGCACTCAAGCACTTGAAAACATACCACTTTCCCAAGAATGTCACTCACAGTCTGAGGAAGACCATCAGGTTCTTGCACAGCTTCCCCATGTACAGATTGTATCAGAAGCTGTTTTTAGAAATGATAGGGAACCAGGTCCAATCAGTGAAAATAAGCTGCTTATAACTAGAAATGATAAAGAAGCTGTTTCTTCAAGAAGGGCCAGACTGACAGAGAAGACTGCTTCTCAAGCACTGGAAAAACCTCAGTGATTGCTTTCTCATCAGCTGGTGGGAACGAAGATTCCCGACCCCATATTAAGAACACTGGGGATCCTGAGTACCAAAAATGAGGCAGGCTATTTTAAAATTTGCAAAGCAAGGTGTCAGCCCAGAATGTCAGGATGCTGAGTGAGAGCAGAGGGGATATTTTTATAACCCCAAACATAGGTCCCTTCCTTCTTTTCCTTGTGGCTGAGTATTCAGAAGGCTTCTATGATCTTCCATGTCATCCAGATCTTATTTTTCCTTCTGCAGCTGTTAGTCTATTACATTCTGCTTATTATAATGCTTATCAGGCGCATCAGCCTGATCGCATTTGTAGGTCTGCTAGGCAAGTTTGACTGTTAGCTATTTTTCCATCAGATGGAAAAATTTTTCCATCCATTTGGGTTGGGGGCTTGGCTAGACAAACAGGTGAGGGATGTAGTTGTTTGTTTAGCAGAGCACCAATAAGAAGAGCACAGTGTTTCTTGTTCATCTGTAATTGGACCTAAACTGACTCAAAGTGCTCTTATTTTGAAACTAATTATCAAATTGTATGTATTACATCAATAGTGACTGGCTTTGTTTCAGGGCACAAACAAACAAACAACCAAACAAACCCTGTGATATGGAGAAATAATTGATACCTCCCCCAACATTCAACAAATCCCCAATAGTTTATCCAGCTGTCATATCTGGCCCAGTATCTACTCACTATGTGTCCTCTTGTTACTCCTTGCAGTAATTCAACTGGAAATAGCAATAATAGCAATGCAGTGTAAGCTCCTTAGAGTCTCTCTGAATATGGGAAACTCTAACTTAAATAGCTTTGAGATTTCAGTTGCGTTCGAAGCTTTTACCAAAAAGCTGACACTCTTGTAAAAGTTGCTAATGTCTCTATAGGAATATTATAGTATTGCTGTTTATATTCATCCGGATATAAGATTTGTACATATTATTATCCTCGAGAGAAATGGTGTAGGAATTAATTTTAGAGGGAGAAAATATTTCTGTTTACTATTATGACAAACAAAAGAGATAAAATATATTTTTAATAGAAACTTTGTAGAGTTTTCTAATAGGCACTGCCAGTTTTCCAGTGTGGAATGTTTTTATAATATAATTTTATCTGTACAAGATGTAAAATCATTTTATAGAAAAATGCATTATATAGTCAGTTGTTTAATGTCAGAAAGTGTCTGAACTATAAATTATCTTAATATTAGATGCTCTGAAAAATTGAATGTACCTTATTTAAAAGATTTTATGATCGTATTATATAAATAACACCATTAAAGTTTTCAAATTATTTTTCACTTCTTTTCCTCTTGTTTTTATTTAAACAGGAGTGCTAATGGGCTTGCAGGCTCACAATTTCCCTGTTCATCTTTGAGCCTCACAAACATCTAGGAGTTGTTTAAAATGCAAATTCCTGGACTACTGTGTTAAAAGCCCCAGGGATGAACAAATGTGTTTCAGGAAAAGCTCCAATGTGAATTTTTTTTCTTCAGAAAAAGCTGGAGAATCTCTCTCTCACACACTCTCATTTTTTAATTCACTTTACATCCTTGTTTTAGCCCCATTACTCCTCCCTTCCAGCCCCTTTTCCTCTCTCTTCCCTCCCCTTTTCCTCAGAAAAGAGGAGCTCCCTTTCCCATTCACCGGAGCTGATCAAGTTGCAACAGGGCTGAGCTTGTGTTCTTCCCTGTGGTCTGGCAAGGCAGTCCTGTCAGGGGGAAGTGATCAAAAAGTTGGCAAGTGAGCCTATGTCCTATTCAGTCCCTACTTCCCTTACTCATTGATTGTTGTGCTTAGAGCCTGTGCTGTTGGTGTTCTGTTCAGCCTGCATGGCTGCAGATGCTGAGACTTATGGCCAACCTTTGGGCACAGTGCAGGGAATCTTATGAAAGAAGTGGGAGAAAGCAAGACCTGGAGAGGACAGGAGCTCCACAAGCAACAGAACCAAAAAATCTGAGTACAGGAGTCTTTTCTGAGACTGATACTCCAACCAAGGACTAATGATGGAGATAACCTAGAACCCCTCACAGATGTAGCCCATGGCAGTTCATTGTCCAAGTGGGTTCCATAGTAATGGGAACAGGGACTGTCTCTGACAGGAACTGATTGGCCTGCTCTTTGATCACTATCCCCTGAGTAGGGAGCAGCCTTACCAGGCCACAGAGGAAGACAATGCAGCCACTCCTGATAGGACCTGATAGGCTAGAGTCAGAGGGAAGGGGAGGAGGAGCTCTCCTATCAGTGGACTTGGGGAGAGGCAAGTGTGGAGAAGGGGGAGGAAGGGTAGGATTGGGAGGGAAGCAAGGAGGGGGCTATGAGAGGATACAAAGTGAATAAAGTGTAATTAATAAAAATTAAAATAAAAATGTTAAAAAAAGAAATGCACAGTGAGGAGAAAGAAGAAAAGATAGTGTGAAGACAGCAATGGAGGAGGCGTGGCCCTGAGTCAAGGAAGCCAGCTTCTCCCAGACAGCTTGTCCCAGAGCCCTGGGTGGACTAGTGGGCTCACATCTGTCCTCCATATCGGTGAAGGAATGCTTCTGCTTCTCTCAACCATCCCAACTGTGGCATTCCTTAGAGCAGCTGGAGGAAATGTACAGAGACGGCATCTGGGCTTCGGAAAGAACAGAATAAAATCATCTAGCTTCCTTTCAGTGGAGGTTCCTACTCTTCCTCCATTCTTACACATGTATCCCTCAGTTTGGTGCCAAATTCCCAATAGAAACTTCCACTTGCCTTACCCTAGGACTGTCTGACATAAAGACAAACCCAATGAGGGCCTGCACTTACTTATTATTATTATTTTGTTTTAAGAAGTGAATTTTTCAATGCAGTTTATTCAGGAACATTGAACAATCCTCGGACCCCGGGGAAAGCCAGCCCACATTTTTATGGTTCGTGGTTGAATTATATTGCATATGAGATGTTAGGTGTGCTAATGCATTGAAAGAAAAGACAGAGGTGTCAGAAGGCAGTTGGCAGGAGCATACTTGCTCTTGTGTAAACTATAGCAAGGAAAACATTAGTGCTAAGATTTCAATAGATAAATATACTTTTAAATTAATTTGTAAATTTTCTCTTACATGATTCCAGACATTGGGCATAGTATTTTTAATAAACTTCTCTTAGTGAATTGAGCATACTTTCTTTAGGTATATTTACATTTTCATTTGAATTGTGACTTGTTTATTTCAAAATACAGATGTTCATTAGCAAATTAAAAAAAAAAAAGAAGTGAATTTGTGAAGAGGGCACACCTACCTCTCCCGCTTTTCCTCACTTCCTATGACATAAAATGCTACACTGGCACAAATCCCATGTTATGGCTACCTTCACAGAAGAGCAGGTATGGGTAAGCGCATACACACACATAAGTTTGAAGGGATAAACAGCCAAGGCAAAGTCATGTGACTTTGAGGACTAGGACAGCACTGTTGGCTTACTAAGGCAAGGGACCAGGCAAGGGTCTGCACCACCCCCTTCTGAACCCCAGTTCATCTGCTGAAGATCTTATCTCTAGAAAATGAAATGGCCTATACCAGTCAGCAAAGCTTGGGTTTGATATTTAAAGGCATCAAGGCAACACTACTCAGATTCTTACTGGATGAGTCTCCCTAGCCACTCCCGTGGGTTGGTTTATCCCATGTTTTCTCTGCTCTCAGAGAAAAAGCCCAGTCCTGATTTTTCTTTCCCTTTCCTCAGGCCTATAATCAGGCTTTCTCTCTCTCTCTCTCTCTCTCTCTCTCTCTCTCTCTCTCTCACTAAAAAGGGTATTAATGCTGGGCTCCTGTCTGCAAGCACAACAGAGTATCATTAACAGTGTTAGGAGTTGGTTCTCTTCCATGGGGTGAGTTTCATTTTGGGCTGGTCATTGGTTGTCCCTTCCTTCAATCTCTGCCCCACCTCTATCCCTACATTTCTTGTAGGCAGGACAAATTTTAAGTTGAAGGTTTTATGGATGGGGTGGTGTCGCCCTCCCTCCACTGGAAGTCCCACTTGGCTACAGGAGGTGGGCACTTCAGGCCCCTTAACTCCCTCTTCTAGGAGTCTCAGCTAGGGTCGCCCCATAGACTCCTGGGAGTCTTCCCTGTTGTAGAGATATATCCGCATTGATTTCAGTTCTGTCTCCCAGGCCTGTCCTCACCCCTGCTCTCCCCATATCTGATCTCTACCCCTGCTCCTCTCCTTCCCCCTTCTCCCATCCAATTCCCTCCCTCCACCTACTTCAGATGTCAGATGGAAGCTGATGCAGAGACCCACAGCCAAACAACAGGTGGAGCTCTGAGAGTTTTCTGTAGGAACAAGAGGAAATATGGAGGAAGCTGAGGTGGAGGTTGAGGGTCAAGGACACCAAAAGAAGACCTAGAGAGTAAATTAGCCTGAGGCCACCGGGCCTCACAAAGAATGAACCACCAACCACAAAGCATATATAGACTGGATCTAGGTCCTCTACACGTATTTAGCAGATGTGAAGCTTGGTCATCATGTGGGTGTTTTAATGATTGGAGTAGGGGCTGTCCCTGACTCTGTTGCTGTCTTTGGATCTCTTTCACCTAGCTGGGCTGCCTTGTCAGGTCCCAGTGGGAGAAGATGTGCTAATGTCAGCTACACCTTGAGGTACTAGGGCTGGTAACACAGAATGTTTCTTAAAACTGACCATATTTGAATAACTAGGTGCCCATGAGAATGGAGGAAGGGGGTGTGAGGGTGGGACTCAGAGGAGAGGAAGGAGGGGGCTGCTATCAAGCTGTAAAGTGATTAAACAAATTAATTAATCAAGAAAAAATATATTAAGGGAAATAAAAAGATGTTGGCTCAGTGAGTAAATGTGCTTGCTGCACAAGCCTAGTGACCAGAGCCCAAGCATAGTGGAAAGAAAGGCCACACTTCACAAACTTGTGTTCTTAACTCTACATGTGTTCAGTGGCAAATGTGCCCGCTCCATCATGCACACACTCAGTGATAACAAATAAATAATTTAAAGCAGTCTTTAGAAACTAAAATGGGATGTTAGATGCATCCTTGCCCCTGAGATGTCCCTATGGCCAGGCCTTTCTCAGTGAGACAACCAGTAAATACACAAATGCACATTCATCTATATATGCACACACACACACACACACATATGTGTAAATATACATACATTCATGCATGCATAAATATGTGTACATGTTCTGTGTGTGTTTATGTGTGGATATGTGCAGGTGAGTACAGCCACCAGTGGAAGCTAGAGGCATAAGATCTGCTGGAGTTGGAGTTACAGAAGGTTGTGAGTGGCCTGATGTGGGTGTTGGGAAACAAACTCTGGAAGAATAACAAGTGCCCTTAACCATTAAGGCACCTCCCTAGCCCTCTCTCCATGTTTCCTGCTATCTATAAATCTTCTTTAGCAATGTTTTATTTTTGTCCAAATATTTTGCCGATTTTTAATTATATTGTCTCTTTTCCTCCTTAAGAGTTCTTTATTTATTCTCGGTACAAGCTTTTTAGGCTGTATGTGGTTTAGAAGTATCATTTCTCACTTTGTGTCTTAGTTTTAATATTCTTGTTGTGAGTTTACAAGAGCAAAATTTTGAGCTGTTATTTAAAAAATCAGAAAATATATTCTTTTTCTGTAGGACAGGGTCTCAGTATTTAGTGCTAGCTTTCTTGGAACTCACTACATAGGTTAGGCTGGCTTTGGACTTGTCACAATCCTCTTGCCCCTACCTCAGGAGAGTTAGAATATAGGTTTGGGTCACACTCAGGTAGTGTGTGTGTTTGTGTATGTGTGTGTGTCCCATGAGCATGAGCACAGGTTATATCTCAATATCCACAACAAATCCACATTAAACAGTGTTTCTTCTGTTTTCTTTCACAGTTTTTAGATGAAATCTAAAAGTGATTTTTAAATTATTTTTATTTTTATTAATTACAGTTTATTCACTTTGTATTCTTCATGTACCTCCCTCCCTCCACCCCTCCCAATCCCACCCGTCCTCTTCCCAACCCCTGTCCCTCTCCCAATCTACTGATAAGGGAGGTCCTCCTCCCCTTCCCTCTGATCCTAGTTTATCAAATCTCATCAGGAGTGGCTGCATTGTCATTTTCTGTGGCCTGGTAAAGCTGCTCCCCCCTTCAGGAGGAGGTGATCAAAAAGCAGGCCAATCAGTTCCTGTCAGAGACAGTCCCTGTCCCCATTACTATGAAGGCCACTTAGACACTGAACTGCCATAGGCTACCTCCGTGCAGGGGTTCATCTGTGCAGGCCATCTCCATGAGTGGTTCTTGGCTGTAGTATCAGTTTCAGAAAAGACCCCTGTGCCCAGACCTTTTGGTTCTATTGCTCTCCTTGTGGAGCTCCTGTCCTTTCCCTCTCCTCTCCTGTCCTGTCCTCTCGGGTCTTACTATCTCCCACTTCTTTTATAAGATTCCCTGCACGCTGCAGGGAAGTTTGGTTATGAATCTCAGCATCTGCTCTGATACCCTGTAGGGTAGAGCCTTTCAGAGGCCCTCTGTGGTAAACTGCTGTCCTGTTCCCTGTGGTTCTCCCTCCTCCAACATCCATCCTCTTTGCCTTTCTGAATGGGGATTGAGCATCTTAGCCAGAGTCCTCCTTCCTGATTAGCTTCCTTAGGTGCACAGATTTTAGTATGTTTATCCTGTATCATATGTCTAATATCCACTTACGTGTGCACACAGGGAATGTACTCACTCACAGGTTTATATTTCAAATTTATCAACTACTTTAAGTTTTAAAGGGCATGTGTTGAATTTTACTGATTCCAGCAGCATGCTTCGTAAAAGCTAGCATTTCTCCATTAACCTGTTTACAAAAATTTACCTGACAGAATACCTCTGCACCTAGCTCTGGATCTCAGTTCTAGCCTGTTAATTTGTGTTTCTTTGCTTTGGATTGTTTGTTGATTGGTTGGTTGGTTTTATAATTTTAAAAGTTATGATGTTGATAATAATGATGTGCGTGTGAGGGAGAGTGAGGGTGCATTCATGCCAAGGTGCACATGGAGGTCAGAGAATAGTTTTTGGCAGCGGGTTTAGTTCTTGCTGTTTACTTTGCTGAGGTAGGGTCACTTTTTTCACAGAGTTGTATTTTCCAGGCTAACTTGACTTCAAGCTTCTTGTTTTCACCTTCCATCTTACATTATGAGTGCTGAGACTACAGATATATTTTACCAAATCTGGTTTCAAATGGTTTCAGATCCTAAGTCAGCTTTGTACTCCAAACACTTTCACCAACTGAGCCACATAAGAGGCCATTTGCTACCTGAAACAAAGTTTCACATATATCGGCCTGGCCTTGACTCTGTTATGTAGCCAAGGCTTAAATTGTGGGTCAGCCTGTCTGTGCCTCCAGAGTATTGGAACTGCAGGCATCCATCGCCATGCCTACTTTCATTAATTTGTTGACTCTGCCATATCTACGATGCTAAACTCTATTAATTACTGTCACCTTTTATTAAGTCTAAAAATTATTTTCAGTGATTATTCTGTTGCCTTGGAATGTGGTTAGGGGACGGTTTGTTTGTACCAGTTTGCTCTTACTTTCTTTTCTTTCCTTTTCATATGCTTCAAGTTTTTGTTAAAAGCTACATTGGCCATGACAGTAATTTAGTGGGAGCATGAATGGTTTGTAGACTTGGCAATTAGCCTTCTCTTATTCCCTCTTGCTCGAACTGGTATGAAGGTCTCTGTATTAATCTACTTAATAACTGGATCTACTTGGTGATTTCTTTTCCCTGTTGCTACAGTTACACTCAGTGCAGAACAGATTTCAAATCCCTGTACACAGGTGTTTCTTGGGTGGGCCTGGATTTATATGAGAGCAATGCTTGCTTAAAGGTTTTGGTCTTTCCCTGGCACTGTGCCACAAAGAAGCTTCCCAGCACACTCACAGGCTCATTTCTTTCTTGCCTATACTGCACATTATGCAAAGCTTCTTGGCATCACCAGGAGACTGGGAGGTATGTACAGTCTCTGATGTTCTCATTAAGGCTCTGTGTTAGGTATGTGTGTGGCCTTCTCAATTCTTGAAGCTGTGGGCTCAGCATTGAATCCTGTCTCTCTGTCCACGAAGACCCTTTTCCCTCTGCCTTGTTTTCTGCTCTCAGTGTTGATGAGTGTTCACCGAAATCGTAAAGCCTGCAGTTTTTGCCTGTTTCCCTGTTGGGTTAACAGTTTTGTTTTTCTCAGTAGGTTATTTTATTCTACACTTGATGCTACTGTTCCTCCTCCTTCCTCTAAGTTTGTACGGCTCCTTGAGCTCTCGGAGGACCTTCTGTGAATACTCAGAGGAATTCAAAGAAGCAGAACCTGGCAGTGGATGCTTCAAATTTTTGTAGCCTTCAAGGATTTCTACACTAACCCATTAGCCTGTCTCCAGCTGTCATCAATATTTCACCCCACTGAATTGTTCTTCTAGCATCCAGTTGCATGCCCTCCCTGGAGGCTTGAATTCAGACAATCTGTCCCTGAGATTGCTATCTCTTCTTAGATCTGGAGTCATGTATTTGTTTTATAATCTCAGGTCTCCAGTGGATTTTGTTACTCATGAATTTGAACTTGTATACTCCTTCTACAACTTCTAGTTCTGTATCTACCACAGTGGAGGCCAAAATGTATCAAGTCAGTCTTGCTATTTAAACGTTGGTGTAGAAGAATTGATTGAAGTTAAAAAGTATCCTCATGATACTAGATCTGTTATCCTCTCTTACCCATGTAGAACATAGATATATTACAAAGTATTTATGATATGGTATTATTATGGACTATAGTGGTAACACAGAGAAATAAAACATATGGAATGTGTGTAAACAAAACATTCTATCAAGTTTTTATTTATATAATTATTCTCTATTCTATGTAATTCTTGTTTACCATACTATCTTGAAATGTTTGCTATAATAAGAAGAGGTTCTGAGTGACAAAGTAGAGGACCCAAGAAGTTTCACTTTATACTCTGCTCTAAGAAAAATCACAGTTACAAACCATCGCTGCCTTTAAACCTTTAAATTCTTCCATTGTTTTTCTCTACGTACCCGTACCTCTGTCTGTATCTCTGACTTTATCTTTAAAACGACTTTTCACAATGTAGATCTGGCTGTCCTTAAACTTTTTCCAACCCTCTGCCTCCACGTGCTGTGGTTATGGATGTGGACATCACATCTGGCAATATTCCATTAATTTAATGTGACATCTGGGGAATGGTCACTGTCAAACATAAGGTATTTACCTGGAAAGGTAGAGTTGACTGTGAAGAAAAAAGAACACCCAAAGAACTGGTAAATGAAACTCTTTGCTACTATTACAGAGTTCTCTTCCCCTGGAAGAATCTCCTTTCTTTTTTCCATAATTTTTTATTTTTTAATATTAATCACAGGTTATTTACTTTGTATCCTATCTGTAGCCCCCTCCCTCATTCCCTCCTAATCCCACTCTCCCTCCCTTATGCCCTCCCTGCCCCTTTCCAAGTCCACTGATAGGGGAGGTCCTCCTACCCTTCCATCTGATCTTAGCTTATCAGGTGTTTTCAGGCCTGGTAGCAATGTCCTCCTTGCTAAGAAGCTTAGCAAGGCTTCTCCTCCCTCGGTTGAGAGGAGAGGGTGGAGGTCAAAGACCCAGCCATTGAGTTCATGTCAAATAGTCCTTGTTCCCTTTACTAGGGTACCCACTTGGATACTGAGCTACCATACATCAGCTAGCCCTGATATATTTGGTCCTTGTGGAGCTCCTGTCCTCTCCAGGTCATACTAACTCTCCCTTCTGTCCTATGATTCCCTGCACTCTACCAAAGGTTTGGTTATGAGTCTCAGTATCTGCTACAAACATGGTTGAGCAAATGTCCTTGTTGTGTATTTAAGCATCTTTTGTATATATGCCTAGGAGTGGTATAGCTGGATCTTGAGGAAGTGCTATTCCTAATTGTCTGAGAAAACGCCAGATTGATTTCCAAAGTTGTTGTACAAGTTTACATTCCCATTAGCAATGGAGAAGGGTAGTTGACTATGAAGAAAAAGGAATACCTGAAGAACTGGAAAATAAAACTCTGCTACTATTACAGAGGTCTCTTCCCCTGGAAGCATCTCCTTTCTAATATATTTAATTTATTTGAAGCTGTCTCTTGAGTTGAATTTAATGTAAGAGGTGAACTTCTATTATTCTCTTTCTGTAACCTAGTGTCTTCTTTGTGTCTAATCAGTAATTTTGATTGCTCATGTTGACTACAACAATACTCTAATTGTTTATGGCTTTTTTGCTTGACTTTCTACCCAATCCATCCCCAAACTAGAAAATTGCAGAACAGATATTTAACCTTCATGATAACCAGCAGCATTTCTGTCTGCAACTGAGACTGAATGCATCTTTCCTGATGCAACTGATGAAAACAGTTTAGTCTATTTGAGGAAATGGGACCTACTACTGAAAGTGGGATTGATAGAACCACACATCATGTCCAAGTGCCATTTGAGGTCAACAGTCCCAGCAAAGTCAAGTGTCATGTCTGACCCTCAAGATGGCCCCAAAGAGGCCACATCAATTAGATCTTTTAGGAGACCATTGACAGGGAACTGTAAGTGTCATGTTTAAGGCATGAGATCGTGCATAAGAAAACCTCTACACTAAAACACATGGCACGTTGAAGATACATAGATAAACTATGTGGTTTCCAAACAAATTTAAGAGGTAGCTTTAAATAAGCTTGTAAAAGTTGATTACTAAGACATTGTAGTGTAATAGTTGAGTCTATTTGTTTTGTTTAACCAGGATTGTTTGTTCTTTTTTTTCTTCACTGATTTTCTTTTTCCAGTATTATTCTCAACTAAATCCTGTGATTCCAAGCAGGTCTGATAACCCATAAACTTCCCCTATCCCTCATTCAAGAGATTTGGAACTTTATTTAGGATTCAAACATTTGGGATTGATTACAATGGACATTTTGTGTTCAATGAAATCCCAAAGGTGTTAATAGAAAACAAGGCTACGGAGAAATAAGTGTAGCAGAGTGTCTAGGAAGAAGACACTGCCATAGATCCTCTGCTACATTAGGCATAGACCGGCAAGAACTCATGATGGGAATGAAGGTCTGGCTTCTTCAGGGTTTAGTTTTGTGAATCATTACATTTTCCTTCTCAATTGGGGCTATTTCTATCATTTATAAATAAGAACTAAGACTGCTTGGTATATGGAGTAAATAATGCGGTCTTTGGGTTTGAGATGCTGCCTGTCCTGATTTGTGGGGGTGTAATGTTAATGCTGTGTAATGTTAATGCTGTAAGTAAGAGCCACTGTGATCACTTACAATGTAACCATCATGAGAGTCACTGGGAGCTTAAGCCTTGATTATTTGCAAAAGATAATTTTGAAAAGATTATTTTGACAGAGGAAAATAGGATGAATTGGAAGAGATGACACAGACAGCTTAGACAAAATGTGGGAGTCCAGAATGGAATGGGGATGTGTGTTAGACTCAAGGACAGTTCATCTTTCTGGAAAAGTCATAACAGGAGGAACACCATCCCTTGGCATTTGGTTATGAGTAATGGATTGAGACTTCTCTCTTTTTCCAAGTATTTAATACAAAATAAATCTTCCATTTCCTGGGCTTTTACAAGTTTTTCCCTCAGGGAAATCCAGCTCATCTTTTGAGACACAAAGGCTGAAGTCATATTTCCACAAAATTGTTGTATTCTGTAAAACAAAAATGGTTTCCAATTTGGCATTTCTACTTCAGTTTGGGGTTTTCATGATTCACAAACTTCTCACAAATGAAGTTTAGAATGAGAGAAATAATGTACAAAATATTCATCATTCTCATGGAATCACAGATCTTTAAGAGATAATATGAGGTTTATATCCATATCTCCTCCTTTGTTCCATTCATTTGAAAACTATCCTGTGGAATTATGAGTCTTATTAAATAGCATTGCTGTAATGTCTCCCTCCTTTACAAACACATACGAACTCTCACCTCAGAGTCAGTAGAGCCATCTGCAAGTCTTCGTAGTTCTCAATCTGAAACTGAAACTGTCCAAAAGTGGTTCTCTCACTAGTAGAAATGGCCACGCTTCAGGAATTTTGGAGCAGGCATTGGGGTAGTGAGATTCTCCGCATTGTGCCGGCCATATTTCCATACCTCGTAATAAGAATCTCAGTGGCTCCTAAGACTCACTTGGGACATTTGTTAAAAATCCATATTCCTAGGACTCCTTTAAGCTAATTTCATTTAAATGGACTTGAGAGTGAGATGCTGGATTCTTATCAGTCAACTTAAGGAAACATTTTGTTGTTGTTGTTGTTGTTATTGCTGTTGTTTTATTCAGTCATAGTAATTAACACTCTTGTTTAACTCTGGGAATCTGAAAACAAAGGTAGAAATAAAGAGTTATCCCCATTTGGGTGCATGCATTGATCCACACCTGAATTTCTGACTAAACAGGGTCACTTTTTAATCACTCCTGTTTCTTACTCTGGGCCTATTTAGGTATCTAGAAAGTAACATTACATAAAGTTAAAACCCTGGTTATCACTTGCTCATCTTCTACTTATTTGCTATTGCTCGTACACTGACCTTGGTACCCACAGTAAATGTCATTTATTGAGAGCTAATAAGGAGCACAGCCCTCACTTAACACCATTATAGACATCATCTCATTAAATCACAATGTTTCAATTACTTTGCTCTCGCTGACCTCTACTACTCATTTATTTTACCATCACCATTTTATTAAATCCCAACAGCCTTAGCAGCAGACTGCTGTGACATCCACCACCATTTACTGGTATCTCTACTATGATCCACTGCTTGGACAGGGCACAAAGTGCACCTGATCTCACACCTCCAAATAGTCCAAGCACTGTGTACTATACCAAACATCATTTTTAATTTTGCCTCTAATGTCAGGAAAATCAGACATCACTCCTAAAGTGAGGTCATATTAGTAACCAGGAAAGAAAAAGTCACAAATCTGAGAATCAGAATTCTACAGTCCCTGAGTCCAGTAGTAATCACTTTAAGCAGAAAACTCAAGCTGGTCTTTGTGTTGGGGAGTTCTAAGTCAAGTTTTCCTCTCCAAGCAGGAGAATATGTCACTTTGGGTGGTATAGATAAGCATTTCACTGTAAGTGCTTACATCATGGAAAAGAAACAGGTTTTGTTTACTACTAGGAGGATATAGTAAATAATCAAACAAACAAAACAAAAACAAAAAATAAACCTTGCTGATGCTTCCAGAAGAAAGCATTTCTGTAAAACCTGAAGATGGTACTAGGAATAAAACAAAAATTAAGACCATAGACTGCCACTTTGGGTGTGGCTGGCACTATATTATTTTCAAAGAATTTGTAAATAAACTATTGACTAAGCCACATTTTAAAAATAGGAAATGACACAATAAGGTGTCTCAAAAATAAAGTCTAGCAAGGCCTGGTAATATAAGGAAAATAAGTCAAATGAAATGGCTTGAAAGGAGACATAGCAGTTTTACTCCTGAATAATTGTAGCTTTGTGTCACTTTCTTTGGAGCTTAGTGTGCATATCTGCATGACAGAGAGACAAAACCACAAAAGCTTAGCTGGACAATCTCTGTGAGTTTCTATCACTGTGTTTTGTGTAGAAGCTGTGTTTATAATTTTTTGTTTTCCTTTTCAAGAGATGAATACGTGCAGGGAAGATGGCTGGCCATCTCATGGGATAAAGAAAAGGTATGATTAATAAACATTCTACAAGTTGACAATGCCTATTACTTGGTTCCAAGTTGCAACCACATCTCCATAAAGGGAAGCAAAGGAAGTCAGGAGAGGAGATGGAAGATACAAGGAAGTATCTAAAGGTTGTGGTTGGCTTCCTGGGCTCCAGACTTGCTTAGTCTCCCTAGAAAAGTCACAAAAGCTTATGTAGCCAGGATACTAGCTGCCCAGAACTCCAAAGTGTACCTTAGAAGTGCACTTGGAGAGTCTATAGTAAATCTGGTACCAGGAAGTATCAGATACAACACAGCAGTTCCCTCTTTTCACGTACAACAAAGATGGCAAATCTTTCCAGCCCAGGAAAACTTCCCAAAGATGTAACTCTCTAAGAACTACTGACATTTGAGTGAACAAGTTAGCGTATGCAGAAGGTAGTTCACTGAGTGCTCAGTGAATTAGCATCACTTAAACTGATCCTTGATAAATCTTTATCATTAATGGTCTGGGAACCTTCCTATAGCCAATCGATTCAAAATGTAACATCTTGACCAATAGATGCTTGCCAGGCAGGAATTGCCCCTGCCTTGGGCATGCTGGGATGAACCAGAATCTATAAATCACCCAACTAACTGGGGACGGCGCGCTCAGCTCCCACCGCTTCGGCAGTGGGGCTGTGTAGGCCCAAGCTGCAGCTTGTAATTTACAATAAAAAGACCCTCATGTGTTTTGCAAAAAAAAAAAAAAAAAAAAAAAATCATTTCAACAGGAAGTAATTTAAGGACAGCGGAAAATACCATTTCATGGAACATCTCTCTGGTGGCACACTTTCTTCTCTATGTTCATCTCAACAGCTTTGTGCGATGGCCACTGATTGGTGTTTCCAGATTAGGATAATGAGTTACAACCCAAAGACCTAGTGGCACACACCAGTAATCCTAAAGATTATAGAGTTTGAGGTACAAGAATTAAAAATTTAAGGCCAGTCTGGGCTACAAAGTGACCCCAGTGTCAGCCTGGGAAACTTAGTGAGCCATGTTTCAAAGTAAAAAATAAAACTGAAGCCCAGGTGATACCTTAGTAGTGGAGAATAGTATACCCTATACTCTAGGCTCAAATTCCAGTTCCAATTCCCTCCCAAAACACTCCTGTTATTTTATTCCATAATGATGGCCCCCAAATCACAAGTCAATCCACAATCAAGAAATGGACATTTAAAAATGGCATTTAATATCTTTTGCCCTAATGTTGACCGGAAATGAGTTTAATTTCAGTTTATTTGCTTTATATCCAAAGGGTGTACCCTCCCTTCTCTCCTTCCATTCTCCCTTCCCCTATTTACTTCTTCCTCTCTCCCTTTTCCCCAGAAAAGGGGAGCTCCCCCTCCATCCATATCAACCCTCCCCAACACATCAAGTCACATCAGGACTGAGCATATCTCCATTCCCTGAGGCCAGGCAAGGGAGCCCTGCCAGGGAAAAGTGATCCAAAAGTAGACAAAAGAGTCCACATTAGAAACAGTGGCCCCCTCCACTCACCAGGCACCCCACATGAAGACCAAGCTGTCCATTGGCCAACATATGTTCAGGGGACCTAGGTCCAAGCCATGCATGCTCCTTAGTTGATGTCTCAGCCTCTGTAAGTCCTCATGGAACTGGGTTAGTCTCTGGTGATCCACTTGTGAGGTTCCTGTCCACTACAAGTCCTTGCATCTTTCCCCCAACACTTACACAGGACCCTCAGAGCTCTGACCCAAGCTTGGCTGTAAGTCTGAGCATCTGTCTCAATCCACTGCTGGCTAGAGCCTCCCAGAGGACAGTCAAGTTAGACTCCTGTCTGCAAGCATAGCAGAGCATAATTAATAGTGTCAAGGGCTGGCTCTCTACTGTGGGGTGGGTCTCTGGTTGGGCCAATTATTAGTTGGACATTCCCTCAGTCTTTGTTCTCCCTTTGTTCCTACACCTCTTGCAGGCAGGATAATTTTTGGATCACAGGTTTTGTTGGTTGTTTGTTGTTCTCTTTCCACTAATCCTGCCTGGCTAGGAGGTAGTCACTCCAGTCTTTCTGCTCCCCACCCCCCTTAGGAGTCTCAGCTAGAGTCACACCAATTCCCTTCCAGGAGCCTACCCTGTTGCAGGCTTCCAGCTTGACAAAGAGATGCCCCCCTCAGTATCTCTTCTTGACAAAGAGATGCCCTCTCACCTCACACTCTCAGTCTCCCCACATCTGATTTCCACCCTTGTTCCCTCCCATCCTGTTTCCTACCCAATTTCCTCTCTTTATCCACTTTTACTGTCTACTCTATTTCACCTTCCATGTGACATTCCAGCACTCTATCTTGGGCCTTCCTTGTTGCTTAGATTCTTTAGGTATGTGGATTGTAGTATGGTTATCCTGTACTGTACTTTAGATCTAATATCTGCTTATAAGTAAGTATATACCATGTACGTCTTTCTGGGTCTGGGTTACCTCAGTCAGGATGATCTTTTCTGGTTCCCTACATTTGCCTGCAAATTTCATGTTTTCCTTGTTTTCAATAGCTGAATAGTATTCCATTGTGTAAATATAGCACAATTTCTATATCCATTCTTCAGTTGAGGGACGTCTAGGTTGTTTCCAGTTTCTGACTATTACAAATAAAGCTGTTATGAATGTAGTTGAACAAGTGTCCTTGTTGTACGGTGGAGCATCATTTGGACATATGTCCAGGAGTAGTAAAGCTGGGTCTTG
This sequence comes from Meriones unguiculatus, assembly GCF_030254825.1. Lineage (NCBI taxonomy): Eukaryota > Metazoa > Chordata > Mammalia > Rodentia > Muridae > Meriones > Meriones unguiculatus. The sequence continues at coordinate 46,357,883 of NC_083356.1, forward strand.
AGGTAGAACTATTCCTAATTATCTGAGAAAGTCCCAGACAGATTACAAGAGAGACTGTACAAGTTTGCACTCTCATCAGCAATGGAGGAGGGTTCCCTATCTTCATATCCTTGCTGGAATGTGTTGTCACTTCAGTTTTTGATCTTAGCCATTCTGACTGGTGTAAGATGGAATCTTAGAGTAGTTTTGACTTGCATTTCTCTGATGGCTAAGGACGTTGAGCATTTCTTTAAGCGCTTCCCAGTCATTTGAGATTCTTCTATTGTGAACTTTTGGTTTAGCTCTATATCTCATTTTTAAATTGGATTATTTGGCTTGTTGATGTTTAATTTCTTAAGTTCTTAATATATTTTGGATATTAGCATTCTGTCTGATATAAGATTGATGAAGATCTTTTCCCAATCTGTAGGTTCTGTAGAAAGTGTCTTTTGACTTACAGAAGCTTCTCAATTTAATAAGATCCCGTTTATTAACTGTTGATCTCAGAGCCTGTGCTTGGTGTTCTGTTCAGGAAGTTGTCTTCTATGCCAATGAGTTCCAAATTGTTCCCCGCTTTCTCTTCTAATAAATTTAGAGTCTCTGGTTTTATGTCAAAGTCTTTTATCTACCTGGACTTGAGTTTTGTGCAAGGTGATAAATACATTTCTATTTGTGTTTTTTTACATGCAGAAATCCAGTTAGACCACCATTTATTGAAGAGGCTTTCTTTTTCCCCCCAATTTTGTGGTTTTGGCTTCTTTGTCAAAAATCAAGAGTCCAAAGGAGTGTGGGTTTATTTCTAGGTCTTCAGTTAGGTTCCATTAAACAACCAGTCTGTCCCTATGGCAATCTCATGCAGTTTTTATTACTATTACTCTGTATTATAGCTTAAAATCAGGGATATTTATACCACCAGAAGTTCTTTTATTGTACAGAATTGTTTTGAGTATCCTAGGTCTTTCATTTTCCCACAAGAAGTTAATGGTTGCTATTTCCAGGTATGTAAAGAATTGTGTTGGAATTTGATGGGAATTGCATTGAATCTGTAGTTGGCTTTTAGTAAAATGGCCATTTTTACTATGTTGTTTCTACCGATCCATTAGCATAGGAGATCTTTCCATCTTCTAAAATCGTCTTCAACTTATTTCTTCAAAGACTTGAAGTTCTTATCATAGAGGTCTTTCACTTGCTTGGTTAGAGTTGCACCAAGATATTTTATATTTTTTGTTGTTATTGTGAAGGGTGTTGTTTCTCTAATTTCTTTCTCAGCCTTTTTGGTACTTGTATAAAGGAAGGTATCTGACTTTTTTGAGTTAATTTTGTATCCAGACCCTTTGCTGAAGATGTTTATCAGCCATAAGTGTTCTCTGGTAAAATCTTGGGTCACTTGTGCATACTATCATGTCATCTGTGAATAGCAATACTTTAAGTTCTTCTCTTATAATTTGTTTCCCTTTGATCTTCTTTTCCTTTCTTATTACCTTAGTTAGAACTTCAAGTACTATGTTGAAGATATATGGTGAGAGTGTGCAGCCCTGTCTTGTCCCTGATTTTTGCTAGAACACTTTAGGTTTCTTTCCATTTAACTTAATGTTGGCTATTGGTTTGTTGTATATTGCCTTTATTGTGTTTAGGTATGAACCTTGTATCCCTGATCTGTTCAAGACAACAAACACTAAGGGATTTTGGATTTTTGTCAAAGTTGTTTTCAGTATCTAATGAGGTGACCATGTTTTTTTTTTTTTTCTTTCAGTTTGTTACATGGCAGATTATGTTTATGGATTTTCATATGTTGAACCATATGTGTATTCCTGGGATGAAACCTACTTGATCATGGAGGATCATATTTTTGCTGTGTTCCTGTATTCACTTTGCAAATATTTTATTTAGTATTTTTGCATCAATGCTTATAAAGGATATTGGTCTGAAATCCTCTTTCTTTGTTGGGTCTTTGTGTGGTTTGGGTTTTAGGGTGACTGTGGCCTCATAGAATAAATTTGGCAATGTTCCTTCTGTTTCTATTTTGTGGAATAGTTTGAGGAGTATTGGTATTAGTTCCTCTTTGAAAGTCTGGGAGAATTTTTGGTTGGGAGGCTTTTGATGATGCTTTTATTTCCTTAGGGGTTATAAGTTTATTTAAATTGTTAACCTCATTTTGATTTAACTTTGATAAGTGGTATCTATCAATAAAATCATTAATTTCATTTATATTTTCCAATTGGTGGTGTACAGGGTTTTGAAATACAATCTAATGATTCTTTGGATATCCAAGGTATCTGTTGTTATATCCCCTTCCCTTCATTTCTGATTTTATTAATTTATATACTCACCCTCTGTCTTTTATTTAGGTTGTCTAAGGGTTTATCTTGTTAATTTAAAAAAAAAACAGCTCTTGGTTTTGTTGATTCTCTGTTTTCAGGTTATTGATTTAGCCCTGGGCTCAATTGTTTCCTGTCATCCACTCCTCTTGTGTGGATTTGTGTCCTTTTTTTCTAGAGCTTTCAGGTAAGCTGTTAAGTTGCTCGTATGAGCTGACACCACTTTCTTTTGAAGGCATTTAGCACTATGAACTTTCCTCTTAGCACTGCTTTCACAGTGTCCCATAAATTTGGGTATGTTGTGCCTTCATTTTCATTATATGTTAGAAAGCCTTTAATTTCTTTCTTTATTTCCTACCTGACCTGCGCATTAAATAGAAAGTTGTTACATTTTCCTGAGTTTGTAGGCATTGTATTGTTCCTGTTGTTGTTAAATCTACTTTAATCCATGGTGGTCTGATAGAATACAAAGTGTTATTTCAATTTTCTTGTATTTGTTGAGAATTGCTTTGTGTCCGAATATGTGGTCTCTTTTAGAGAAGGTTGTATGAGGTGCTGAGAAGAAGATATATTCTTTTGTGTTTGGACAGAATGTTCTGTAGATATCTGTTAGGGCCAATTGTCTCAAAAGTTCAGTTAGTTTCGTTATTTTCCCATTTATTTTCTGTCTCAATGATCTGTCTATGGCTAAAAGAGGTGCGTTGAAGTCTCTTACTCTTAATATGTGGGTTTTGATGTTTGATTTAAGCTTTAGGAATGTTTCTTTTCCAAATGTGGGTGCCCTTACATTTGGGGCATATATGTTCAGAATCAAGATGTCACCTTGGTGGATTTTATCTTTGATGAGTATGAAGTGCCCCTCTCAATCTCTTGATTATTTTTAGTTGAAAGTCTATTTTATAAGGTATAAGAATAGCTACTCCAGCTTGCTTCATGTGTCCGTTTGCTTGGAAAACCATTTTTCCAGCCCTTTATTCTGTGGTAATGTATATCATTATTGCTGAGCTGTTTCTTGTATGCAACAGAATTATGGGTCCTATTTATTCATCCATTCTGTTAGTCTGTGTCTTTTTATTGGGGAATAGAAGCCATTGATATTGACAGATATTAATGACCAGTGGTTGTTAATTCCTGTTATTTTGATGTTGGTAGTGGTAGAGAGTGTGGGTGCTTCATTTCTTTTGGATTTACTGCTGTGGGGTTACTTGTTTCCTTTGTTTTCCTGGGTTTAGTTAGCCTCCTTGGGTTGGAGTTTTCCTTTTAGTACCTTCTGTAGGGCTGGATTTGTCAGTAGATACTGTTTAAACTTGGTTTTGTCATGGAATATCTTGTTTTCTCCATTTATGGTAACTGAAAGTTTTGCTGAGTATAGTAGTCTGGGTTGACATCTGTGCTTTCTTAGTGTCTGCATGACATTTGTCCAGGCTCCTCGGGCTTTCATAGTCTCTGTTACACCTCAGGTGTAATTCTGATAGGTTTGGCTTTATATGTGACTTGGCCTTTTTCCTGTGCAGATTTTAATATTCTTTATTTATTCTGTAATTCAGTATTTTGATTATGTGATGGGAGGATTTTCTTTTCTAGTCCAATCTCTTTGGTGTTCTTTAGGCTTCTTGTATGTTTATAGGCATTTCTTTCTTTATGTTGGGGAAGTTTTCTTGTATGATTTTGTTGAAAATATTTTCTGGGCCTTCTTCTTCTTCTTCTTCTTCTTCTTCTTCTTCTTCTTCTTCTTCTTCTTCTTCTTCTTCTTCTTCTTCTTCCTCTTCTTCTTCTAATACTACTACTCCTATTGTTCTTAGATTAGGTCTTTTCATATTGTCCCAGATTTCTTGGATGTTTTGTGTTAGGAACTTTTCAGATTTAACATTTTCTTTGATTGATATATTGATTTCTTCAATCATATCTTCTGCACCTGAGATTCTTTCTTCCATCTCTTATATTCTGTTATTGATGCTTATATCTGTAATTCCTGTTCTCTTCCCTAGGTTTTCCATCTCCAGGATTGCCTCAGACTGTGTTTTGTTTATTGCTTCTAGTTCCATTTTTAGATCCTAGACCGTTTTATTCATTTCCTTCCCCTGTTTGGTTGTATTTTTCCGTATTTCTTTTAGGGATTTATTTAATTTCTTCATCTGTTTTATTATAATTTCTTGTATTTCTTGAAGGATTTGTTCAATTCCTTCACCTATTTGGTTATATTTTCCTGCAGTTCTTTGATGGATTTGTTTTCTTTGTTTATATCATTTTGTTTATATCATTTGCCTCTATCATTTTCATAACCTCAGATTTAAGATCTTTTTCTTGTGCTTCCTGTGTGATAGTAGTCTCAGGAATTGCTGTGCTAAAATAGCTGGATTTTGGTGGTGTCATATGGCTCTATTTTTTGTTGCTGTTCTTGTGCTGACCTCCAGCCAGTTGGTTGACTGTTATGAGCAGACCTGGTGATCTCCAATGGTAATAGGTCTCTGGGGTTGCAGGTAGAGCTCGTGGTTCCAGATGGCTGCAGTCCTCTGTTTTTTGTTTTTTTTTGTTTTTTTTTTTTCTGCTGCTCCCCGATCCTTCCTGGTCTCTGGGACCTGAGGTTGGGGTGTATCCTGGGAAATGACACAGGCCTGGGAACTGGGTGTGGGGCGCACAGGGTAGTAGAGTGCAGAGGGCCCTGGGCAGAACTTGTCACTGTTCTGACTAATTTGTCTCCCTCCAGATTCATGTACACAACTGTGGGATCATTCATTTAAAAACATTGCAGTAATTATTGTGCCTTTGTTCTTCCATCCAGCTAATATATGGATCTGACTTCTCTGTATACTAAGTTCAACCATGGAATTACACTTCCTGGCCTTACATTCAAGGAAGCCAGAAAACCCACTACAATTTCAAATGGTCTTAAAACTGTGGAATATGTATTACAAAGGGCATATAGGTAAGGGTAACACACAGAAAACCCACAATATAGTTTGATTTATTCTTATTAATATAACATATTTGCCTTTATTATTATAACCACTTCTCGTATTTTGACTGGCAAAGACCACATATCCCTCTTAAAATTATTATAGCAACAGAAAACCTAATCTTCAGCTAACCGTTAATTTTCTTTTTTTACAACACCTTTCTTATTTCTGGGAAGACTTTTTTTGTATTTATTTCTTGTGAAAGAAATTATCACAGACAGTGCCTTACACAATGAAAGTCAGTTTTTTTTTTGTTTGTTTGTTTGTTTTGTAATAGTTCTAAAGATCAGAATCCCAGGGCAGACCAGTGGGTTATGATAAAGATATTGGCAAGGCTATGTCTACTGGAGAGTTTCTGGTAGACTATGTAGTTACAAACCTTCTTCATGACAACCAGAATCCATTTTCTATCTTCAAAGCCTAAGACATCAGCCCAAGCTCTCCTTATTCTACCATGTCCCAGATTCTTCCATTCCTGCCTTCTTCTTCCAGGCATAAGCACCCATGTCACTATTCTTGGGTTGACTTAGAGGAGACACTCTAATTTAACAATCTCACTCTGTCTGCAATGTTATTTTGCTTTTGCCACAATGAGGCAATATATTTGGAGTCCCAGCAACAGGAAGCTGTCATCTTGCATTTGAAGTACATACTATTCTGCCTACTGTAATTCAAAATCAAGTAAGTGACACACATTATTTAATAATTACCCAACATTTTACTGGTGATTCTTTTTTTTTATATATTGAAAGATTTTCTTTTCTTTTCTTTTTTTTTTTTCAATGCAGTTTATTCAGGAACCTTTACTGGTGATTCTTTCCTCAGTGACTTTCACCTGAATTGTCTTGAGTCCTCTAGTCCTTTCCTATCTATCTTAATTATATAGCATAATCATCTGGAGTAGTTTGTAAATGTCCTAGTCTTATTCTCAAAGTGTTAATTAGATTAATCTGAAATATATAACTTGAGCAATAGATATTTTTCAAAGATGCCCCTCAATGTTTTTTTTAATGCAGGCAACATTGATAATCATGTATCTTAATATATTTCTCTAATATATTTTTATATTTTCTGTCACTTTAGAGAATGGGTACAGATGTGAGTACTGGCTAAGTTATACATGGAGTAAGCAATCACTTGATTCTTCTGTTTGCTCATTTGTTGAGTTACTGAGGGTAAGAGTGTTTAGCACCACATATGGCTAAGAGTATGTTTTAACAAGCATGATCTCTAAAAGTATTTCTTGGCTACTCATCCTCTCTTCAAAGGCACCTAGACAAAACCAACTTTTTATTTCTGTGGTTCTCAGAACACACTTGTTATTTGATGAATAGAACACAAGCAAAATGTAGCCAAGCCACAAAATTGCAGCCCTTTGAGCCAGATATCACATTTATTTTATTTTTAGGTTAATCTCTCTCTCTTCCCCCCAAGTATATTCAACATGAATGCACTCTTGAATCACTTGGATACCTCAAAAAAAGTCAGGTGCAGTATCCACCTGCCACAAGGACAATGACTCAGTTGGCACAGAGAGATCCATAGACTCTTTAAGTGACTGTAATACAGAGGAAGGCAAAAGAAGAGCAGGAGCAGATAACACTATTCACATATTCAACACTTCACGTGAAGCCAATGACTTAGGTTTGAAGAAGGTGATGCATACAATGCAATAGGTGAAGAGAAAGAGAACTGAAGGGAAAGCGAGGACATAAAAAGACACCAAAAGAGAAACTGAAGACAGAAAAAAAGAAAAACTCAGAAAGATGCAGTGGCATAGCTACATGCTAAGTCTTGAGTGTACATTGGCATTCATGTCATATGTGGATTATGCTTCTGCATCCTAACTAGGTCTCTCAGGAGGATGAGTATTGACTAGAATCTCATTAGAAAAATGTAATTATGTGCCCTTCTAAGAGTTTGTACTCAAAGTATATTCCAGAAGATTTGAAACTACTAGCTACAAATATTTGTTCTGTGACTACTTATGAAGGTGACTCTAGGCAAAGGCTCAGGATTATTCCTAAAACATTTTTTTTCTCACTCTGGATAGCCAAAGGTACAATGGGCACAGAGGACAAAACAGCCAATTATTCAGGAATGTTGCACAATATCCTTCCATCTACTGATAGAAAGAGGTTCTTAGTGGCCTGACGGTGACTCTTAGACTCCTAAACCAGCATTAACAGAATTACATTGTTAGTTCTAGCACAAAGAATATCCCTCTAGTGAGCAGGAACTAGAAAAGTCATCGTGACTTGCATTTGTGCTCCTTTCTAATTTACAAAGTATTTTCCACCTAAGTTCTTACCTGATCTTTTTGTGGGACTCCAGCAGTAACTATAACTGAATCTAGGGTCTCACACTTGCCAGGCAAGTAAACTACTATTGCTGCATTGCAAGTCCTGTTGTTTTATTTTTGGGGGTGAGGAGGGAAATAAAATGAAACACTTATAAAATTCATAGGTCACATATTTTCCCAAAACTTGAGTTGAAGAAATTAAATTTAAACACAAGGATGAAAACTAAATTGGAATGGAAGCATAGGGTGGTGGTGGGGGATATGAGGAAAGAAAACTGATACTAAAGGTACTTGATTCAGCCATACTGAAATGTACTAATACATAAACTCATAAAATACATACATATATAAAAAGGCAGTTCAATGGAGTTATACTATAATGAAGAGGCAATAGTTCAACTAGACACTCCATGCTAGGAAGCAAAAATCCCACTACTAGGAATGGGTTACCCCTTTTTGAGTTATTGGCCAATAACTAAGTTATTGGCACATAAACCACTAAGCATTAAAGGCTATTGCTGGTACTCCTGGCTACTTTTCATAACTAGAAGACAAGACCCTGTTGCTAAAGACACTACATTCTTGAATCAGGACATGGAGACATCAAGCTGGTACTCACTTGCAAGCTTCTTCCCTATTGACTAGCATTTTCGTTAAAGAAAGTCACTCTGCATGCTGCTAGAGGAGAAAAATAAACCTTAATTTTACCCATCTGTGAACCTTATAAGCTACAAAAAATGACTTGCCTGACAGCATAGGGCCATTGGTGCAATACTGGCGGCAATGCCATGGGATTAGCCAACCACTTTCTGATTGGATCATAAATCTGCTGTATAAGATGAAACTGTACACATTCTTAATGAGGCCATGAACTTGTGACAAGGGAGGCCAGAGGCCCTAAGGAAGAAGTCAATAGTACTATTCTGCTAAATTAATACAGTATTAAATTGACTCCTAAGGACTTATATCCAAACATCAGAGCATGCTGCTTTTTTTGTTTCTTTGTTTGTTGCTGTAAATATGTGACTTCTGGTAGGCTGATCAGCATCTAACCCAAAGACTAGCTGGGCGGCACAAACTGAACTTAGTGAGGAAAAGTGATCTCAAAGTCACATTTCACTTATCAAATGCCACCATGTTAAAAGTCAGGTACTTTCTTATAATTACTATTAATAATTAAAATATATAACTACCAAAACAATCCAAGGTTCTTGACATACATCAATCATTTGTTCCTAATAACTTCCTTGCCACACAGCTCATGGTTACAAGATGTTTTGTGTTCTTGGGCAAGGAAACTGAGGACAGTGCCACTAGCCTGCAGCTGGTGGAATGCAGAGCCATGATTCAGACCCAAGATTCTCTGACTCCAGAGCCCGTACTTTTTCCACTGCTCTCTTTTATCCCCTCAAAACCCATAATTAAGCAAAATAATATGCTCTTCACAAATGAAAGTTCCCTTGCACTAAGGCTACGAGATGACATGCAACAGATGACTTCCAAATAAGAGGCAAGATCCTTTTTCTGGAAACCGCATTTGGCATGAAGACACTAGAGTCCAGACAGCTTCAGTGACGCAGCTCGAGGCCTCCTGGATGTTGTTCTTGATTCTGAAATAGCTCAGAGTCCTCCTGTTCTGACATCTCACTTGTGTCCTGCCTTAGGTAAGCTTAGTGTGCCCACAGACTTGCAAGTGGGTGAGGATTTGATTGCTCATGGGACTTTAAACAAGGTACATTATGTTCTTTTTCATCCCAATGACTTTTTACACTTCTCACTCTCTTCAGAGACTTTCTCAGTACTGTAGGGCTTTGTGTTTATTTTGCTTTCAGCTTTAAAAAGGAATCTTAACATTTTGAAACTTTTAATAAGATTATCTATTGGCACTTATGGTGTCCCAGAGGGTTGCTAAAAGAATGGCATCCTAAGAGGTGATGTTTGGTTCTAGGTTTTGAGTATAATCTGGCTTTTCTTAAAAACCAATTTGGTCGTGGTTCTTCATGAATGCCTCCACTTCCCAAACCACATGTTTTATTCTTTTCTTTTGTCAGTTAACAATACACCCAGGAACCATCTTACTTGAACATCTAAGGAGCTCTAGGATTTCTTTAACCCTGCCTTGTCTCCATGTTTTTGCCTTCCTTGAGATCTTAACCTTTAGTTTCTGTCAAATGGACAAAGTGTTTGACACTTTGGTATTAAGATTCAAAAAACTAAGCCAAAACTTAATTTTCCCTTTAACAGAGACTATAAATAAATCATGTGAGAACCCTAAATGTCTCATCTTACATACGCTGTAGGGATAACACTAGTACTTGCCTTATTTAACTGGTTGACTTATATTAGAATCATAGTAGCTGAATGGATATTTCATAAAATGCAAAATATTAGTATAATTAATTCATTTATTTGGGTACAGCTATGACCAGATACTATTTTGGATATTAAACATTATTAACAACATCAAGTCCCCTTTCTAACACAGCTCTCACATTTAAGAGGAGGGGAAGATCACGCTATTAGAGTAATGCCCAGAGCGTCATAGTCACATAAAAGCTGTGAGGATTGATTCTGGACAGGATCGGGGATATGGGTATCATTCAGGTTTCAGGGGAATGTACACAGAGCAAGTTCAGATTTGAAAGAGGACACTAAGGTTCATGGGCCCTGTCAAAGGAAATAATGAAGGCAAGTCTGTCTTAAAAGCAATGACAAAAGACACACATGAAAAGCTTTTTAAGCTAATTAGAATTTTGTCCCATAAATGCCAGAGTCTAACAGTGAACCTTAAATAGGATGAGAAAAGGTAGGTATGTTTGAAGTGGTTTGCATGAGAATGGCCTCCATAGGCTCACATATTTGAATACTAAGTCACTAATTAGTTTTGGGAAGGATTAGGAGGTGAGGTCTTGTAGGAGAAAGAGTGTAACTGGGGATGGGCTGTAAGGTTTCTAAACCTCCAAAGTCTCTGTCTTAAGACTTGCCTTAGTCATGGCATTTCTTCACAGCAATTGAACAGTAACTAAGACAGTGTTCTTTCAGTTTGATTTGAGAGGCAGTGGGGTAATGAACAGAATGAATGCATTAGTTATGTTACTATAACCGCTCAGATGAAAACTGGACTGATAGAGTATTCAGATGTACTGTCCTCCGTACAAAGGAAAACAGCAACTTCTTGGTAGATGGAAATCACGTGACTGGTCCATTGACCCAGAAAATAGCTGAACAGAACATTTGTTCAAAGCAGCAGAGAACATGATATCAGCATCTCTGAGAAGGAGCTAGTGCCACAGAAGGAAATGAACCCAGGATGACGGTTTCATCTTTGGCTCTAGACCCAGAGAAGTCTATATAATTTCAAGGGCACTTGGCTTGTGAGGAAGTCTCCTGACAGAAAGTCCTATAGAGAGGTTAAGAGCCCTTCAAAAAGAGACCCCAGCGGCACATCTGAGGCTATTATGTCTGAATGTATCCATGCCAAGCAGCAGTTGTACTTCTGAATTCAATTCCTTCTTCTTATCCCGAGCTGCCTGCTGTCATGTTTCACTCAGCTGTGCTGCAGGAAAGTTAAAGTGAAGTTTGCTTATGCTGACACAGAAAAGCAGTGTACAGTAGTTAACGTTCATCGAATATCTTCTAGGTGCCACAAACTTAAACGAACTGTTTTATTTTCTCAACCGCTTTGCAATTAGAGAACATAAATGATTCTAAATTTACAGGCAAGATGTAAAGGATGGATGGCCACGCCACATGGGATGTGGATGTGCAGAGAATGGCGCTGTTAGTGAAATACTTGATGAAGATAGAGCAGCCATGCAGTTTCATCTCTGAGGGGTGGTGGAGTCTGAGCTGCAACCTACACTAGCACCATGGATAAAGGGAATGCTCAAGGAGCCTCATAATAAAGACCAAAAACTTTCCAACGTAATGAATGGTATTAATCTATAAACTTGATCCCAAACAATGTGGCTCTCTACTTCTCCAAGCTGGTGGTGCCCGTGGAATATTTAAACTGTCATTATATGGCAACAAGTACATGAAAGGGGAACAAAGAAAAGGAGAGAAATACAAAGGCATCACAAACTGTCTCATAATCAGATTTCAAACATGAAAATTCCTCAAAAAGACAGAGAACAAAACAAAAACCATACACTGATAGCATGCTGCTATCAGAGCCCTCTGACTTTATCTGATGTTCTATTATCTCCTGTGCTGTTACTAATGGGTTTTCTTGTGGTGCTCAATAATTGGAGCTTCAAGAAAAAATGGGCAATAGTTTCAGAAATTACCTTCAAGGCAAATAATATGTCTATTGAAGGGGCATTTAAAAATGTGCTGTTGCATGCGAAACCATTCTTTAAGAGCTGTATGTACTGATCCAAGGGGACATCTCACCCAGTGAAGCTTGTCCATTTCAGAAATCACTGAAGACAGTCTCACAGTTCATAAGCAACCATAGGATTGGAACTTTCCTAAAGTAGAGAGAAAAAATTAAGGATCCCTGCTACTTGGAAAAGGAAATTTAATTCAGCAGCAGGGTCTATAGTAGATGGAACCTCCTTAAAATTTTAAGATCATAAGCTCTGTCTACAATCTGATGAATTAGAATCTCTACTGTCATATGCATGTGAAAGTTAAGAAGCATAGTTTAGGACTTTTCAGTTACAGTATAGGCCATAGAATCCATAACACATGGTATACACATGTCAAATTCCCTACAAAATCTTATGTTGAAATTTAACTTTGATCATGAGATATTAAGAGGCTTGACCAGATGGGAACATAAAGATGTGATTAGGGCTCTACTCTTATGAAATGATTAAATTTTTGATACAATTAATTGGTTAAATAGTTCTCTGGAAAGAGGTGCCCATTTGGTTAGGCATTCCATGCTCCCTGTCTCTTGCCATGCTGTACATAAAACCACTGGGCCTTATTCACAAACATTTCTATCCCTATATGGATACAACTTATTTCTTCTAGCATCATAGCACTGAGCTCAGTGATAAGTAGTCATCTCTTTAATAGAGACAGAGAGCAGAAGGTATGTTGTCAAAGTAAAGGGAGACACTCTTATGCATTTAAGTTTTCCCTCACTGCATAGTCCATGTTCCCAAAACACTGTGCCCACATCACCACATTATTATCCACCTGTCCTGGAGAAATATGAAAAGACTATAAATAGACTCAGTTAGGGTCCTCAAAATCAGGCCAATCCTCTCAGTTCTGTGACTTCAGACTCTTGTTGATGCCTGGTTCACCCAATTTTGACCCAAAGTCTGTATGAATGAATAAATGACCAAGAAGATTTTGGAAGATGGAAATGAGGAAAAACACACTCTTCAGTAGTAGAGTTTACAAAGAAAATGTCCAGAGACCTTCAGAAAGAGGTTGGTACATGAACAGGTTAGGATGAAAAAAAGAGTTTGATGTCAGTGTTGATTTCTAACAGTGGACCTGCGCAGCGTGCAGAAGAACATTCTCATTGTGGGTGCTCAACACAGTACATTCTCACTTCTAACTCTGCCACAAATTCACTAATCTGTTGTTGACAGAGGAAAGGGAGACCGTGAAAAGCAAATTTAGTGAGTGTCTATTTTGTGTCAGAAGCTTTCCATACAGCTTCGCATGCTAATACTGTCACTTTAATAGATACGGGTTTTAAAGTCTGAAAGTTTAAGCGACTCTTAACAGCCCGTGCTTTTCCTTTGCTTAAGCTGTACCAGCCTCAGCTGCTACAGTTGAAAATGAATGAAGGTGAAAATAAGTTTCTTAGGAACTCTTATTTTTAAAATCGATGGATTTATCTCTGCAGTACGGCTTCTCAACCTAAAGGAAGTTCCTTTGAAGGTTGTCTATTCCTTTGTGCATTGCTAGAGACCGTTCAATAATTGCTTGCTGAAAATAAGAATTGAATTGAATCACCAAAGCAGCTGTAGGGGAAAAAAACAGTATAATATTTTGCTCTGGTTGAAAAACATTTGCTCAGAATTCCTGGATAAATCTTGTATGTTCTTGTTTCTTCATTTTAAAATCCGTGATTGTTTCTAAAATTATCAAAATTCTTCTCTCCAATGTTCAGCTCAATTTCCCACCTTTAAGCAACCCTATTTGGCTGGCAAAGAACCAATAGTTACGAAAAGCAGAATTGGATTAATCCAATTGTTTAAAGGATGAAGTTGGCACACTTAAACCTTTGACGGATGGATGTCTAAGGAGGGAAGAGTAGAATGGATGTGGGAGGCACCATCATTGTTCAATATAAATCTTGATGTGAGGATTAAAGTAAAAACAGTTGCAGAAATTACTCTTCTCTACAAGCAACTACCTTCAAAAGAACCCATCAGTGTCTTAAAAATACAATGACAACATCTACCTTTAAACTCCACATTGCCTCTAGGTTTTCAGATTCTTCATTGATTGTTTCATAACCAACCTCTGCTTTGCTGTTACATTTCATTAAACCTGAATGTCCACAGCCTCATCTTCCTAGAAACTCTCCTTCTTCCTGGGATAACAGTGGAAGATTACTGAACTGAACTGTATTCATTATACTTTGCCCTGAAGAGACCTCGTAAAGAGGCAGACTACTGTTCATCACTCTCTCAGAAATTATCTACCTACTTGATGTTTAATATGTCTACTTTCTAATGAATGTGTTATTTTCTTAGCAAAACCAGGTGGAATCATCATTATGAAACAAACAATAAGCAAAATAAAACTACTTACACCTATGTATACATACATATTATGACATTTGTTATTCAAGAGGTGGGTAAGAAACACTTGAAACTTTCTAGATTAGTATAGGTTGATAGACAATGACCTTTGTCCTTTGTGAGCTATAATTTATTTCTAACATATGACCCAAAGACAAGATGAGTCATTCAGTAAATATTTTGTTGACTGAATTCAACAACAAATATTATGTTCTCAATTTCTTTTTTCTTCCCTAATATGAATGAAAGTATGTCATCAATTTCATAAGGACATTAATTTCAACATGAAAATTTCTGAGTCATAAGCTATAATAAATTATGGACCAGTGACTTGCTAATATTTATGTGGAAATACTGACAATTTGTTTGATTTTGTCGACTTTGTCTCTCACTAGCCACTTGTGTTCAAGGAAGGTGACTGAGTCTTACGTGTCTGTGTGTCAGCAATACGATGACTGATGCATGGCACTAACACAAAATTCATTGCTTATTAAGTGAGTGAGTAAATATGTTCTTAATTACTGCTGAGCCTTAGTTGATTTATTGTTCCCTCTTGATTATTCTACCATCTTACTTCAGGCTCCTGTAACAGAGCTCTACTGACCACATGGCTCATACGCAACAGAAATGTACTTCTCCAAATTGGATGGAAGTGCACAACCAGGGTGCCAGCAAAGTTGAGATCTGGGTCTCTTCCGGTTTCATAGTACCAACTCTCCATTGTACTTTCAATCACAGAGAGAAAGGGGCCTCTATGGGAACTACTATATGCAGAATTAACCTCATTCATTAAGGCTCTTCCCCATGAGCTTATTAGTAGGCACTTACCAAGTGCCTAATTCATCCTGTTGCCATTACATCAACTGGTTAGGATGATAACATTTAAGTGTTAAGGGAAAGTAAATACTCAGTCCATAACATTTATTTTATTTATTTTTTTTCAATGCAGTTTATTCAGGAACATTGAACAATCCTCGGACCCCGGGGAAAGCCAGCCCACAGCTTAAATAGCCTCTGGGTAGCCAACCCAGGCGTGCCACGGGGGCAATGCAGATAGGTTCACATACATGGAAGCAAGCCAGATCCTCGGCCTTAGCCAAATGTGGAGCTGTTCGTGACAGAGAGCACTCACCATCGGGAAGGTGGAAGGCGGAAACCAGCTCCATCTTTAAGGCATAGCATTCCGCAGCTCTCTACAGTTCCCCCTTTTTGTTTTAGACGCATCAGGCAAGAGTAGAGGTCTGATCTCTGATATTAGAAATAAATTGGGACTTTGTACTGATGTTCATTTAGGTGTCATCCACCCAAAGAGCATCAGACCCGTCCGATACCTTTTTCTCAGAGGCGGGACCTGGGGCATCAACCCGCATGCAATCAGACATGCTCTTCTCTGGGTCCAAAGCGGCTGACCCTGAGTGCAGTGCTTAGCCTCGCATCCTGAGCGTATCATTTTAGCTTTTTATGGTATCCAACCATGCTTGGGGAGAATGTCCTGCTTCAATGGCTGTAAAGGCCTGAATGATCATGGCTGCATCACACTGTTGTGAGACTCTAATCTTGCATATATACCACAGGCAAACCAAGGAGACCAACACCAGAAGGCCTGCTAATACTCCCATGCCCGCCCATTCCTTCAGATGATTCATGGCTGCAGCAATCCATGTTGATAATCCTGTGGCTAGTCCTGCGTCCACTCCGGTAGAATTTACTGTGACAATGGCCACTCTCAGCTGCTCCATCGTAGTATCGAATTCTCCAGTCCAATTACCTAAAATATAGCTCGACAATTGTTTAGACAGATTTGCAGCACAGGAAAAATTCTCATGTTGTATGCTAGTGACACAAAGTCCAGCATACTTTCATTGACAGCCAGGTTGAGCGATTTGCCATAGGGTACCAATTTGCTCCTGCAAGAGGTCAATCCTCTGATTGAACACCATCAAGCTTCCTTTTAGTTGAGCATTAATTCCTTTATGTACAACTAAGGAGGGAGGGGCTTATGGGGGGATGCAGAAAGAATAAAGTGTAATTGATGAAAAATTTAAGAAAAAAGGGAAAAAAATAATTTAAGAACCTTAAATGACTTTCAAAATTGGAGGAAAACATGGAGTTAGTCAATTGGCATGGAGCACGTCTCGCCCCTGGGGGCAATGGTCTCCTGAACCTACTCAGACCTCGGACACCACCACTGCTAGTTCTAGAACTGATGCAGGATGTTCCAACGAGGGGCTAAGGCTTCTCATAATATTTCCTATAAGCCCACACCTGTTTGTCTATATCCCCCATTTTTATTCATTATTAGCCAGATAGAGCCAAGTAATTGTGGTAATGATACTTGCTTTTTTGCCCAATGCTGGAATGCTAGTAAAGTTAGGTATGCCCTGGTTACTCGCATGCCTCACTGGGTGCCTGTGCCCATTGATGCCCCTCACGCTATGACTCTCTTCAGACAGAAAAGGGATCTTGGAACTACAGCCACCATTGTTACTACCATCTCATTGATGGCTGTTGGAGCTACCACCAGGGCATTAGCCATGAGTCATACTGGGCAGACTGCTCAGACCCTGAATAATCATTTAGCCAATGTAGCTTAACTTCTATTTTTAAGAGGTCATGTTGGATATGGATTTGAACATGGACTACTATAAGTTAGAATTAACATAGTGTGATCAGTTAAAAAGTAATTTTCATAATCTTGAAACAAATAATGACAGCTTAATGTAGAAGAATTTTAATCTGGCAAAATGTTTGCTCTGATCACATCCAAAGAACTAGGTCTTTGGGTTCCAGCTAGAATGCAAACACACTCTTAGGACACACCCTTAAATCCCAAGTAATGTAGGTAAATTTAGTCTGTAGAAGAAAGCACCCATGTTTGAAAATGATGTCTAATTGAGGGACAGACATAGTGACCAGTCAGAAAAGACTTGTCAGAATAGGATATGCCCAGCTCTCACAAGCACAGAGAGTTAAAAGGAGCTACATTAGAGAGTAGCACAGAGAAGAGAGGAGGAAGTTCTACAGGGTGAGTTTTACAGAGAAAGGTTGAAGAGAGAACACCTTAGACACAGGTGAAGACAAAAAAATCCAGAATGAGAAAGAGCCAGATTAGAACAGATTGCAAGAGTTAGTGTGAAGCCAAGGAGGTTATTTCAATCCGAAGCTGAGAGAAGCCATTTAGAATTAACCGTTTTGGAGAGGAATTTGAACCAGAACAAATTGAGTTGAAACAGCTAGCCAGAGTTCAGAAAGAAAAAGGCTGAATGCAGTCTAGGCTTGGTTAGATTGTATGGGAGCTAGAAGATTCCAGGACCAGGCCTAAGTTAGCAGGCAGAGGCAGCAAGCCTCAGAGAGGAAAATTACATAAGGTAACAAATGTTACTTTTACAGCTTATGACTCATTTTAGATTTCAATGGGAAAAAAGCAAAGTTTGATTTTGGAAATACTCCATTGAGTTGAAGGTGGGCTTAGAGAAACAGAGAGGGTGTAAAAGTGAGCTAGTATTACAGATTTAGAATATAGTTACTTTGACCTTATTTTATTTTATTTTATTTTTATCAGTTACATTTTATTAACTCTGTATCCCAGCCGTGTCCCGATCCCTCATTCCCTCCCAGTCCCTCCCTCCCTCCCTCCCTCATCTCCACCGTGCCCCTTTCCAAGTCCACTGATGGGGGGGACCTCCTCCCCATTCATCTGATCCTGTTTTATCAGGTATCTTCAGGACTGGCTGCAAAGCCCTCCTCTGTGGCCTAACAGGACTGCTCCTCCCTTCGGGGGTGGGGAGACCAAAGAGCCAGTCATTGAGTTCCTGTTAGAAATAGTCCCTGTTCCCCTCACTTTGGGAAACCAATTAGTTACTGAGCTACCACAGGCTACATCTGAGTGGAGGTTCTAGGTTATATCCATACATGGTCCTTGGTTGAATGTCAGTCTCAGAAAAGACCCTGTGCCCAGATATATTTGGTCCTTGTGGAGCTCCTATCCTTTCCCCATCAGACTAACTCCCCTTCTTTCTTATGATTCCCTGTACTCTGCCAAAGGTTTGGTCATGAGTCTTTGCTTTGACAACACTGCTAGTTAGAGTCTTTCAGATGCGCTCAGTAGACTCCTGTCATACGTTCAATGCACATCCCATCTGTCTTTCTAAATGAGGATTGATCATCTTACCCCATGTCTGCTCAATTGATTATCTTTTTTAGGTGTATAGATTTCATTATGTTTATCATATCTTATAGGTCTATATAAGTGAGTATATCCCGTGTTTGTCTTTCTCCTTCTGGGATATTTCACTCAGAATGATCTTTTCTAGATCCCACCATTTGCCTGCAAATTTCATGATTTCCTCCTTTTTGATTGCTGAGTTGTATTCCATTGTATAAAAATACCACAATTTCTGTACCCATTCCACCGTTGATGGACATCTGGGTTGTTTCCAGGTTCTGGCTATTACAAATAGAGCTGCTATAAACATGGTTGAGCAAGTGTCCTTTTTGTGTACTTGAACAAACTTTGGGTATATACCTAGCAGTGGTATAGCTGGGTCTGGAGGAAGCACTATTCCTATTTGTCTTAGAAAGCGCCAGATAGCTTTCCAGAGTGGTTGTACCAGTTTACATTCCCACCAGCAGTGGAGCAGGGTTCCCCTTTCTCCACAACCTCTCCAGCATGTGTTATCGCTTGAGTTTTTCATCTTGGCCATTCTGATGGGTGTAAGGTGATATCTCAGGGTCGTTTTGATTTGCATTTCCCTGATGGCTAATGAGGATGAGCATTTCTTTAAGTGTTTTTCTGCCATTCGATATTCCTCTGTCGAGAATTCTCTGTTTAGCTCTGTTCCCCATTTTTTAATTGGATTACTTGGATTGCTGCTTTTCAGCTTCTTTAGTTCTTTGTATATACTGGATATTAGTCCTCTGTCAGATAAAGGGTTAGTGAAGATTCTTTCCCAATCTGTAGGCAGTCGTTTTGTTTTGATGACGGTATCCTTTGCTTTACAGAAACTTTTCAGTTTCATGAGGTCCCATTTATTGATTGTTGCTCTTAGAGCCTGTGCTGTTGGTGTTCTGTTCAGGAAGTTGTCTCCTGTGCCAATGAGTTCTAGGCTGTTCCCCACTTTTTTTTCCAATTGATTTAGGGTATCTGGTTTTATGTTGAGGTCCTTGATCCACTTTGACTTTAGTTTTGTGCAGGGTGATAAATATGGATCTATTTTCATTTTTCTGCATGTAGACATCCAGTTGGTCCAGCACCATTTGTTGAAGATGCTGTCTTTTTTCCATTGAATGGAAATGGCTTCTTTGTCGAATATCGAGTATTCATAGGTGTGTGGATTTATTTCTGGGTCTTCTATGCGGTTCCATTGATCCTCCTTTCTGTTTCTATGCCAGTACCATGCAGTTTTTATTACTGTTGCCCTGTAGTACAGCTTGAGATCAGGAATGGAGATACCTCCAGATGATCTGTTGTTGTACAGGATCGTTTTGGAGATTCTGGGTTTTTTGTTTCTCCATATGAAGCTGAGAATCTTTTTTTCAAGGTCTGTAAAGAATTGAGTTGGTATTTTGATGGGAATTGCATTGAATCTGTAGATTGCTTTTGGCAGTATGGCCATTTTCACAATGTTAATCCTACCAATCCATGAGCACGGGAGATCTTTCCATCTTCTGATATCTTCTTCGATTTCTTTCTTCAGAGACTTGAAGTTTTTCTCAAACAGGTCTTTCACTTGCTTGGTTAGGGTCACACCAAGGTACTTTATGTTATTAGTGGCTATTGTGAAGGGTGTTGTTTCCCTAATTTCTTTCTCAGCCTTTTTGTCTTTGGTATATAGGAGGGCTTCTGATTTTTTTGAGTTGATTTTGTATCCTGCCACTTTGCTGAAGGTGTTTATCAGCTGAAGGAGTTCTCTGGTTGAATTTTTGGGGTCGCTCATGTATACTATCATATCATCTGCAAATAGTGACACTTTGACCTCTTCCTTTCCGATTTGTATCCCCTTGATCTCCTTTAGTTGTCTTATTGCTCTGGCTAGGACTTCAAGTACTATGTTGAAGAGATATGGGGACAATGGACAGCCTTGTCTTGTCCCTGATTTCAGTGGGATTGATTTAAGTTTCTCTCCATTGAGTTTGATGTTAGCTATAGGCTTGCTATATATTGCCTTTACTATGTTTAGGTATGTGCCTTGTATCCCTGATCTCTCCAAGACTTTAAACATGAATGGGTGTTGGACTTTGTCAAATGCTTTTTCGGCGTCTAAGGAGATGATCATGTGGTTTTTCTCCTTCAGTTTGTTTATGTAGTGGATTACATTGATGGATTTCCGTATGTTGAACCACCCTTGCATGCCTGGGATGAAGCCTACTTGGTCATGGTGGATGATATCTTTGATGTGTTCTTGGATTCGGTTTGCAAGTATTTTATTGAGTATTTTTGCGTCAATGTTCATAAGAGAGATAGGCCTAAATTTCTCTTTTTTTGTTGGGTCTTTGTGTGGTTTAGGTATTAAGGTGACTGTGGCTTCATAGAATGAGTTTGGTAGTGTTCCTTCTGTTTCTATTTTGTGGAATAGCTTGAGGAGAATTGGAGTTAGCACTTCTTTGAAGGTCTTGTAGAATTCTGCGCTGAAGCCATCTGGTCCAGGGCTTTTTTTGGAGGGGAGACTGTTAATGACTGCTTCGATTTCCTTGGGAGATATAGGGCTATTCAGTCTTTCTACCTGATCTTGACTTAGTTTTGGTAGATGGAATCTTTCGAGAAAATTATCCATTTCATTTAGATTCTCAAATTTTGTGGCATATAGGCTTTTGTAGTATGACCTAATAATTGTTTGGATTTCCTCAATGTCTGTGGTTATGTCCCCATTTTCATTTCTGATTTTGCTGATCTGGATAGTTTCTCTCTGCTTTTTAGTTAGTTTGGCTAAGGGTTTGTCTATCTTGTTGATTTTCTCAAAGAACCAGCTTTTTGTTTCATTGATTCTTTGGATAGTTTTATTTGTTTCTAGTTGATTGATTTCAGACCTTAGTTTGATTATTTCCAGCCGTCTGCTCCTTTTGGGTGTATCTGCTTCTTTTTGTTCTAGGGTTTTCAGTTGGGCCATTAAGTTGTTTGTATGTGATGTTACGAATTTCTTCTTGCAGGCACTTAGTGCTATAAATTTTCCTCTGAGCACTGCTTTCAGTGTGTCCCATAAATTTGGGTATGTTGTGCCTTCCTTTTCATTGAATTCTAGGAAGTCTTTAATTTCTTTCTTTATTTCTTCCTTAACCCAGCTGTCATTGAGTAGTAAGTTGTTTAGTTTCCATGTGCGTGTCGGCTTTTTGTTGTTTCTGTTGTTGTTGAGGTCGAGCTTTAGTCCATGGTGGTCAGATAGTATACAAGGGATTATTTCAATCCTTTTGTATCTGTTGAGGCTTGCTTTGTGGCCCACTATATGGTCTATTTTGGAAAAGGTTCCATGGGGTGCTGAAAAGAAGGTGTACTCTTTTGAGTTTGGGTGAAATGATCTGTAGACGTCTATTAGGTCCATTTGATTTAGGGATTCTGTGAGTGCTTTTATTTCCCTATTTGGTGTCTGTCTAGTTGATCTGTCCCTTGGTGAGAGTGGAGTGTTGAAGTCTCCCACTATTAAGGTATTAGGATCAATGTATGATTTAAGCTTTAATAATGTTTCATTTACGAATGTCGGTGCTCTTGTATTTGGGGCATAGATATTCAAGATTGTGATGTCCTCTTGGTGGATTTTTCCTTTGATGAGAATATAGTGGCCCTCCTTATCTTTTTTGATTAACTTGGGTTGAAAGTCTATTTTATTAGATATTAGGATGGCTACTCCAGCTTGTTTTCTGGAACCGTTTGCTTGAAAAACAGTTTTCCAGCCCTTTACTCTGAGGTAGTGTTTGTCTTTGTTGCATAGGTGTGTTTCTTGGATGCAACAGAATGTTGGATCCTGTTTCCTTAACCATTCTGTTAGCCTGTGTCTTTTTATTGGTGAGTTGAGTCCATTGATATTGATAGATAATAGTGACCAATGCATGTTAGTTCCTTTTGTAATGGAGTCGATGATCTAACCCTGATTCATTGCTTGTTTTCTTTTCATTTTTGTTGGGACATTATCTGTATGCCCTGTTTTCTTGGGTGAATTTGTTTTCATTGGATTGGAGTTTTCCTTCTAGTATCTTCTGTAGGGATGGTTTGCTGTGTAGGTATTGTATAAATTTAGTTTTGTCATGGAATATTTTGTTTTCTCCATCTATGTTGATTGAAAGCTTTGCAGGGTATAGTAGTCTGGGTTGACATTTGTGATCTCTTAGAGTCTCCATGATACTTGCCCAGGCCCTTCTGGCTTTCATAGTTTCTGATGAGAAGTCCGGCGTGATTCTGATAGGTCTACCTTCATATGTTACTTGGCCTTTTTCCCTTGCTGCTTTTAATATCTTTTCTTTGTTCTGTAGATTTAGTGTTTTAACTATGATGTGACGTGATGTGTTTCTTTTCTGGTCTAGTCTATTTGGAGTTCTGTAGGCCTCTTGTATATTTATGGACATCTCTTTCTTTAAGTTGGGAAAATTTTCTTCTATGATTTTCTTGAAAATATTTTCTGGACCTTGGAGTCTAGAGTCTTCTTTTTCGTGAATTCCTATTATTCTTAGATTTTGTCTTTTCATAGCATCCTTGATTTCTTGGATATTTTGTGATTGGAACTTTTCTGATTTTACTTTTTCTTTGAGAGAAGTATCCATTTCTGCAAGTGTGTCTTCAGCTCCAGAGATTCTCTCTTCCATCTCTTGTATTCTGTTGGTGATGCTTACTTTTGTGGTTCCTGATCTTTTCTCCAAGTTCTCCAGCTCAAGGGTTTTCTCATTTTGTGTTTTCTTTATTGATTCTAATTCTGTTTTCATGCCTTGCACCATTTCTTTCATGTGTTTGAATTTGGATTCCTGTCTCTCTACGATGGCCTCTATTTCTTTTTTCATTTCCTTCTTATATGCCACTAATTTTTCCTCTACTTGTGTATCTATTTGTTTGGCTATGTTTGCCTGTGTTTCTTTAAGGATATTGTCTATTTCTTCTTTCTTTGCCTCCAATTGACTGGCCATCTCTTTGAAAGACTTGTTCATTTCCTCCTTATGAGCCTCAAATAATTGGGCAAGCATGGCTTTAAAATCATTTTCCTGTGCTTCTGCTGAATTGGTGTATCCATCGATTTTGGGGTTTGCTGGTGAAGTCATGATGTCCTGATTTATGTTGGAAGTGTTCTTTCGCCTACCTCTGGCCATTGGCTTATCTGAAACCTTCCCTGTTTGTTTTTGGATTCTGCAGATCAGACTGGTGCTGTCTCTCTCTGGTGTCTGGAGAGTTCTTCAGGAAGCTGAGCACTCTCAGTGTGTGCTGAGGACTAGCTGTACCTGTGGGAGGAAAGTACGCAGGCGCAAACGGGGCAAATGCAAGCGTGTGTGTGCGCGCGCGCGCGTGTGTGTCTGTGTGTGTAAGTGTGTGTGGATGAGTTTCTCGAGGGACAGAGTGATGGCTAATGTTGAACCCTTGAGTGTGTGGGAGGGGCTCTGTACTGTATATGTCGCAGGCGCTAATGATGATCGCAGCGCAATTTCTGGTATTAATTGTCTTAGCTCCTCAATCAGGCCCACAGGGCAGGAACGTCAATGTCCCTAGTGCCCCTCTGTTTCCCAAAGTGGGTATGTGGGTGGGAGGGGGGTTCGATGCCTGGCTTCTGATTTAGAAGGACCCAGGATCTGGGGAACTGCAGATTCTCAAGGGTGCACTCACTTACAGGCAGGTCTCTTGGCCGAGATCGTGGTATCCGGGGCTCTCTGCTCTCTGGTTTGGCCCTGCTTCTTTGATGTGTTCCGCCAGTTCTGTGCTGCTGTCACTGCCAGGTTCTGAGGTCTTGCTGCAGCTGGAGATTTCAGGGTGGTCACTTCAGCAGGGATGGGGTACTCAGGCTCTCTGTTCTCTGGTTTGGCCCTGGTTAGTCTTAAACTGGAGGGCTGTGGTGCCCCGCCAGTTCAGTACTGCTCCGCTGCCACGTCCTGCTGTAACTGGAGACTGGCTTGCTAGTCCCAATGCTTTCTGGGAAGTCCTGAGATCTCTTCGTTGTGCTCTCCAAGCTTGGGAGGCCCAGTGCCTGGTGTGTCCAGGTTATATGACGTTTCTGCCTGGTTTCGGTGAGTATATAGCGTATTCTCTGTCACTGTGGGATTGGGCGGGTCGTACCGTCAGTGATGGCAATCCTGCGGAGCTAGTATGGTGTCTAGCAGATTCGCGCCCTGGGAGGATGGTACAGCCGCTGCGCGAATCTGGGACTCCGGGGTACGTACTGCTGGCTTTTGTCTGCCGCTAAAGTGGTTGGGGCTCCGTCTCAGCGGTTGTATACCCCAGGCAGATAGGTCTGCGCTGAGAAAGATGAGTCCGCTGTGCCGCTGTGCCGAGGAGGAAGGAGGTCTGGGGGAAGGGAGTGCAGCAAGAACAAAGGATCTTTTCTCTCCCTCCCCAAGCAAGTCTCTGGGTGACCGGAGGCCAAAGTTTTCACCTCCTGCGATGTTCTCTGGTGTTCAGAAAGCCTCGCTGTGGTTTTCCTGGGTTGGGGGTCCTTCCATTCTCCAACTCAGAAGATCAGGTATCCCACTGCTCAGAAACTGTGTGTGCTAGTCGCCATCTTGGCTCCGCCCCCCCCATAACATTTATTTTTAAAAGACTTAGTTCTATGTTGTATTTCAACAGAATTTTTGGGAAAAATCAAAGCAAATCCCTCTTACAACAACTCAGAGTGTACTAATATAATCTTTTATAAAGATTTCAATATGAAATTGCAGTGCATGAAAGAACACTCATCATTCAAATGTAAGTAAGAAATTGAAAAACTCTATTTGACAGTAATGTAAGATGGGTATGATACCTTTATGTACACTATGTGTGATATGTTAAGATGTAAAGCCACAGGGAAATAATATGTATGATCATTACACAGGAAAAGATAACATGAATGAGTCCACATATGAAAAAGTTTCCATTGAAGAAAAGATTGGAAAAGTAGGAAGATTTTTCTTCTCTGTTTTATTGATTTATTGTCTAGAAGAAAGCATTATACAGCAAGTCAACTACATATTTTATTTAAGTTCCTAGGGAACGAGATGGACATTGGAAGAGGAAGAAAACAAGGAAGAGGACAGGAGCCTATCACAGAGGGCCTCTGAAAAACTTTACCCATCAGGGTATCAAAACATACCCTGAGATTCATAGCCAAATTTTGGGCAGAGTGTAAGGAATGTTATGAAAGAAGGGGGAGATAGAAAGACCTGGAGGGCACGGGAGCTCCACAAGGAAAACAACAGAACAAAAAGTCTGGGCCCAGGGTTATTTTCTGAGACTGATACTCCAAACAAGGACCATACATGGAGATATCTTATAACCCCTGCACAGAAGTAGCACATGGAAGCTTGGTGTCCAAGAGGGTTCCCCAATAATAAGAAAAGGAGACCATCTCTCTGACATGAACTCAGTGGCTGGCTTTTTGATCACCTCTACCTGAAGGGGGAGCATCCTTATCAGTCCACAGAAGAAGACAAAGAAGCCAGTCCTAATGAGACCTGATAGACTGGGGTCAGATGGAATGGGAGGAGGACCTCACCTATCATTGGACTGGGGGAGGGGTGTAGGAGATAAAGAGGGAGGGAGGCATCCAAAAAAAGCCCAGGACCAGATGGCTTCAGTGCAGAATTCTACCAGACCTTCAAAGAAGAGCTAACACCAATGCTCTTCAAACTATTCCACAAAATAGAAACAGAAGGAACATTACCAAACTCATTCTATGAAGCCACAGTCACCTTGGTACCTAAACCTCACAAAGACTCAACAAAGAAAGAGAATTTCAGGCCAATCTCCCTTATGAACATTGATGCAAAAATACTTAATAAAATACTTGCAAACCGAATCCAAGAACACATCAAAGATATTATCCACTATGACCAAGTAGGCTTCATCCTAGGTATGCAGGGGTGGTTCAATATATGGAAATCCATCAATGTGATCCACCATATTAACAAACTGAAAGAAAAAAACCACATGATAATCTCCCTAGATGCTGAAAAAGCATTTGATAAAATCCAACATCCATTCATGTTTAAAGTATTGGAGAGATCAGGGATACAAGGCACATACCTAAACATAGTAAAGGCAATATACAGCAAGGCTATAACCAACATCAAACTGAACGGAAAGAAACTTAAAGCAATCCCACTAAAATCAGGGACAAGACAAGGCTGCCCACTCTCTCCATATCTCTTCAACATAGTTCTGGAAGTCCTTGCTAGAGCAATAAGACAGTTGAAGGAGATCAAGGGGATACAAATTGGAAAGGAAGAAGTCAAATTATCACTATTTGCAGATGATATGATAGTATATGTGAGTGATCCCAAAACTCTACCAGGGAACTCCTACAGCTGATAAACACCTTCAGCAAAGTGGCCGGATACAAAATTAACTCAAAAAAATCAGTAGCCCTCCTGTATACAAAAGACAAAAGGGCTGAGAAAGAAATTAGGGAAACAACACACTTCACAGTAGCCACAAATGACATAAGGTACCTCAGAGTAACCCTAATCAAGGAAGTCTTGTATGAAAAAAAATTCAAATCTCTGAAGAAAGAATTAGAAGAAGATATGAGAAGATGGAAAGATCTCCCATGCTCATGGCTTGGCAGGATTAACATAGTAAAAATGGCCATCTACAGATTCAATGCAATGCCCATCAAATTACCAACACAATTCTTTACAGACCTGGAAAGAAAAATTCTCAACTTCATATGGAATAACAAGAAACCCAGAATTGCTAAAACAATCCTCTACAATAAAAGACCTTCTGGAGGTATCTCCATCCCTGATCTTAAGCTGTACTATAGAGCAACAGTTTTAAAAACTGCATGGTACTGGCATAGAAACAGAATAGTGGATCAATGGAACCGATCAGAGGACCCAGAAATAAACCCACACACTTACGGACACCTGATCTTTGACAAAAACGCCAAAACCATTCAATGGAAAAAAGATAGCATCTTCAACAAATGGTGCTGGTCCAACTGGATGTCTACATGTAGAAAAATGAAAATAGATCCATACTTATCACCCTGCACAAAACTGAAGTCCAAGTGGAACAAAGACCTCAACATAAAACCAGACATATTAAATCGGCTTGAAAAAAAAGTGGGAAATACCCTAGAACTCATTGGTACAGGAGAAAACTTCCTGAACAGAACACCAACAGCACAGGCTCTAAGAGCAACAATCAATAAATGGGACCTCATGAAACTGAAAACTTCTGCAAAGCAAAGGACACCGTCATCAAAATAAGGCGACCGCCCACAGATTGGGAAAGAATCTTCACCAACCCTTTATCTGACAGAGGACTCATATCCAGTATATATAAAAAACTAAAGAAGCTGAAAAGCAGCAAACCAAGTAATCCACTTAAAAAATGGGGAACAGAGCTAAACAGAGAATTCTCTGTAGAGGAATACCGAATGGCAGAGAAGCACTTAAAGAAATGCTCAACCTCACTAGCCATTAGGGAAATGCAAATCAAAACAACCCTGAGATTTCACCTTACACCCATGAGAATGGCCAAGATCAAAAACTCAAGTGACAACACATGCTGGAGAGGTTGTGGAGAAAGGGGAACCCTTCTCCACTGCTGGTAGGAATGTAAACTGGTACACCCACTCTGGAAATCAATCTGGTGCTTTCTCAGACAACTAGGAATAGCGCTTCCTCAAGATCCAGCCATACCACTCCTGGGCATATACCCAAAAGAGGCTCAAGTACACAAAAAGGACATTTGCTCAACCATGTTTGTAGCAGCTTTATTTGTAATAGCCAGAAGCTGGAAACAACCCAGATGCCCCTCAACTGAAGAATGGATGCAGAAATTGTGGTACATCTACACAATGGAACATTACTTAGCAATGAAAAATAAGGAAATCATGAAATTTGCAGGTAAATGGTGGGATCTGGAAAGGATCATCCTGAGTGAGTTGTCCCAGAAACAAAATGACACACATGGTATATAATCACTCATATAGACATACAACATAGGACAAACCCACTAAAACCTGTGCATCTAAAGAAACTAAGCAAGAGAGAGGACCCTAACTAAAATGTCCAATCCCCATCCGGAAAGGCAAAGAGGATGGACATCAGAAGAAGAAGAAAACAAGAAACAACCTAGGAACCTCCCACAGAGGGCCTCTGAAAGCCTCTGCCCTACAGACTATCACAGAAGATGCTGAGCCTGATGGGCAACTGTTGGGCAGAGTGAAGGGAATTTTATGCAAGAACTGGGAAATAGTAAGAGCTGGAGAGGACAGGGTCTCCACAAGGAGAGCAACAGAACAAGAAAATTTGAACACAGGGAACTTCCCAGAGACTCATACTCCAACCAAGGACTATTCATAGAGATAACCCAGAACCCCTGCACAGATGTAGCCCAGGGCAGTTCAGAGTCCAATTGGGTTACATAGTAATGTGAAGAGGGACTGCCTCTGACATAATCTGATTGGCCTGCTCTTTGATCACCTCCCCCTGGGGGGGAACAGCCTTACCAGGCCATAGTAGAGGACAATGCAGCCACTTTTGATGTGAACTGATAGACTAAGATCAGAAAGGAGAGGAGAACCTCCCCTATCAGTGGACTTGGGGAGTGGCATGCATGCAGAGGGAGGAGGGAGGGTGGGATTGGGAGGGGAGGAGGGAGGGGCTCATGGGGGGATGCAGAATGAATAAAGTGTAATTGATGAAAAATTGAAAAAATACAATAAAAAAAGAAAAATAAATAGAAAAAAAGAGGGAGGGAGGGTGGAATTGTGAGGGGATGGGAGAGCGGGCTACAGCTGGGATACAAAATGAATAAACTGTAATTAATAAAAATAAAAAACTTGAGGTTAAAAAGTCTTCCCAGAGACTCATACTCCACCCAAGCACCAGGCATGGAGATAACCTAGAACCCCTGCACAGATGTAGTCCATGACAGTTTAGCGTCCAAGTGGGTTACATAGTAATGGGAAGAGGGACTGCCTCTGACATAATCTGATTGGCCTGCTCTTTGATCACCTCCTCCTGAGTTGGGAGCAGCCTTACCAGGCCATAGAAGATGACAATGCAGCCACTCCTGATGTGATCTGATAGACTAAGATCAGAAGGAAGGTGAGGAGGACCTCCCCTATCAGTGGACTTGGGGAGGGACATGTGTGAAGAAGGGAGAGGGATGGTGGGACCGGGAGGGGTGGAGGGTGGGCTTATCAGGGAATACAAAGTGAATAAAGTGTAATTAATAAAATAAAATTAAGTTATATATATATATGTATATATATATATATATATATATATATATATATATATATATATATATACTATTGTTAACTGCAGGTTCACTGATATGTAACAGGATTCTATCAGTAACCTGACTTGCCCAGTTGAAATTTCACGTTCTCTATAGCATCTCTACTCACCCTTTCCTCCATCCCAGCTTCTGGCAACCACTAACACAGTAGTTCTCAATGTATGGGTTGTGACTCTTTTGAGGGTGGAACAGCCCTTTCACAGTGGTTCCCTATGACCATTGGAAAACACAGATATTTATATTACATTTCATATCAGTAGCACAATTACAGTCATGAAATAGCAATGGAAATAGTTTTATGATTGAGATTCACCACAACATGGGGAACTTTATGAGAAGATCACGACTTTAGGAAGGTAGAGACCACAGTACTAACCTATGCTCTGCTTCGAACAAATTGAATTCTACAGAATTCATTCTTCTATGAGCCTCATATTCACATCTCTGTAGTTACCCAAACTGTTGTATGTGCAAGGACTTCTTTCTTCTATAAAGCTGAATATTATTTCAAAACATCTATATAGTAGTTTCATTGTGGCATTTAAATTTCATATACATCTCAGTATTATGAATAACATTCATTGAGAACAGCAGGGCTACTATCAGAATATCCTGTTTCAATTCCTCACATAAATGCCTGAAGGTAGGTTTGTTTGATTACATGCTAGTCCTACTTTTAATCTTTTGAGTGTCTTAAGTACTATTAATATTTCTTAGGTTGTATTATACCTCTCAGGTTTGTGTGTGTGTGTGTGTGTGTGTGTGTGTGTGTGTGTGTGTGTGTATGTATGTATTGGAGGGGGGGGATTTGTGATGTAGACAAGTCTGGACTTAAACTTGTTATTTAGCTGAGGATGGCCTTGAATTTCTGATTCTCCAGCCTTAACCTTCCAGGTTCTGGAATTACGCTTCTGTGCTGCCTTCATCTGGTAGATCAAGGGATGAGGATCCAAACCAGGGCTTTGAGCATGCCAGGGAAGCTTTGTATCAACTCAATTGCATCCACAGTCTGCAGAGTTTTTTTTTTTTAATGTAATTAACTTTCCTAATAAGTGTGAAGTGATATGTCATTGTGATTTTTAATTTGCATTATTTTGATTATTTGTGGTGCTGAGCACTTTCATGGTTTGAATCTTAAGTGTTCCCTAAAGCCATGTGTTGAAGGCTTGGCTAGCTACCAGTTTCTGACACTGTTGCCTGCTAGGAGAAGCTCTGGGAGGTAGGGCCCAGAGGAAGATTGCAGGTGTGCCTTTGAATCTTCCCTAGCTCCCACCCTCCCTCTTTCCTTCTGTTCTTCCCTTCCTCCCTCCCACTTCCCCTTCCTTCTCTCTCACTGTCTCTCTCCATTTCTCCCTCCCTTCTTTCTTTTCACCCCTTTTCTTTCCTTACTGTACTGCCTGTCATGTGGTAAACAGACCTCTTCAGCCTTCAGCTGTATACTAGTTACCATGATATGCTCAAGATAGGCCAAAGCCTCAGTTAGAAAGACAACTAACCATGGCTGGAAAAATCTGAAATGGAGGTAAAATTTGTCTTCTCTCCTTTCAGAGTGTTTCAGATGTTCTTGCACAGGACTGATAATCTAGCAAAACAATCACTCTTTCATAGGCATTTTGGCTGTTTGTGTTTCTTCATTAGAGAAATACCTACTCCAGTGTTTACACAAAATTTATTAATTTAAAATGATTTTTAAAATTTTGCTATGTATATGTCAAAGTTCCTTATATATTATGTGAAATAACCTTGCATCCTGTACATGGTTGAAAATGTGGTTTTTTTTTTTTTCCATTCTTTTTCTTTTCCCAACCCCTTCCATGTACCTTCTTTGCTCTATTTGGTGTGTGTGTGTGTGTGTGTGTGTGTGTGTGTGTGTGTTATTTATTCTAAGATTCTTCATTAAATCTCTATCATGGAAATTTTGAGAACAGAATTTAAGATTTATTACAATGACCAATATTAAAGATAGATGATAATATTCAATTCAGTATAGATATCAACAGAGGCTGTCTACTTTTACTATTCTCATATTACAAACAAAAATATATCTAAATGTCAAAAGGGTTAAGTGTAAAATAATCATCAAGACCTGTCCTTAGTCTGTCATTTGACCATCATCTTCTCCGGTGTTTGGCCTGGGACAATGACATTAACAATCTGGGACCAGTCTTTATACTTCCTTATTCTAGTCATGATTTTACTATTTAGTGGCACTCTGAGCAAGAGTAAACTCAAAAAATGGTGAGGTAGAGATGTTTTGTAACTAAACTAGGGTAGGGCCAGATGAGACTTCAAACAAAGGTTTGAGGGCTATCTAATACTATCGGTTATCTACTGCTGTGTTGCAAATTACCAGACTCTAGTCAGGTTAAATGCAGGTGCATCTTCTCTCTCATGATTTCCATGGTCCAGAAATGCAGACATAGCTTAGCCAGCCTTTCTTCATCCAAGTCTTTCATGCACCACATTCATAGAATTGTCCAGTTTATAATCTCCTCTGAAGCCTTGAATAAAAAAAGAACTGCTTCCAAATTCATGGGCTGTGGTCAAATTTAGTTTGTCAAAGGCCATTTCCTCTCTGTCTATTGATAAAAAGTATGCCTCCATTCTTTGCCACAGGGCAGTTTGTTTCACCAGTGTCTAAAAACAGAAAGCCATAGAGAGAATCTAGAAAGATGGAAGTTTTGTTCTTGCATACCCCAATCACCAAAGAGGTACCCCATTTCCTTTCTTAATTTTAGTGTTTGCAAGTAAGTCACCAGACAATCCTACACACAGAGGCAAATAATAACAGTAGAGGGAGAATATCACAGGTCAAGAGTCATGAAAAGTTGAACTAGGCTGTTCCACCATACAGTCAATTTTAAATTGGCCCTGTGGGGAAGATAGCCTGGCTAAACTGCAAGCATCATTCTCTAGTTTCTTTGACTTTCTTTTGGAAATTTAACAGGATATTTCAACATTAAATTAGATTTGACTTAAACAAATATATTCAAAAAGTGTAAGTCTTTAAAACTTCATGGCTAACAACAGGACAAAAAGGAAATTGACATTAACCATGACTAGCGGAATTACACAGCAGCATAAAATTGAGATTACATTAAATGTACATAGACTCATCTAAATAACAGATCTTGACACACTTAATTCAACATATATGCATCCGTATACTGCTTTTCATATAGTATGAGCTTAGTACCACTTTGAAAATGAACCATATAGAATTAGATTTAAATGTGTAGATTTCAATTATCCTTGCTAGTTCTGTTCATGTTCTAACTTTTACCAGAGGCCACTTTGCTACTGCTTACAAATGTAATGAAGAAATTTATTCCTGAAAGTAGAAATTAAATTGACTATAAAATGTCAGCACCCATGCTGTTATTACTCACCACCAACAGAACTGTGCTCATAAGAGGCCAAGAAATCCTTTCTTTCTAATCTGGGAGGATGTTCCAGGCCAACAAATGGAAAATAGAGCCATATTCAGCAAGAGACATAAAGTTAAGATACTGGGAATAAAACTGTCTCACTGCTTGCCTGGCAGGGATGGCTGAGGTCATTGAAAGCAATGCCTGACATTCTCAGCTAAGACAATCACAGGGTGGGTTGGAAAGTTTATGCCTTTTGACCAGAACCACAAGCCGCATCTGTTACAGTGGGCTGCAAGTGGATATTATTCAAAAGCAAATTCTGTTGCCAGTATAGAAGAAAAAAAGAAAAGAAAGAAATAATTGAACACTGCATTATTCATTATTCCAGGATAAATGAAAATAGAATGGACTTAGAGTAGAAAACGAGTTTTCAGCAAAATTTAGGTTTCTGTATGACCAGGCTGTCAACTAGAAAGCATGAGCCCAATGTAACACAAATGCATGTCATAAATGAGTAAATATTTAATTCCAAATCACTTTTTCCACAGCACAAATAAGACAACTGTTTTTTTCTTGCTATATGTGTCATTCTATGAAATATTAACTAAGCCACTGCGAGTATATAATTATGTTATCCTATCTATACATTTTGATAAGTTTCATTATAAAACGTATGGCACTGTGTTGTACTTTCTGGTTTGATTTATTTATGCTTGAGACTTTCAAAATATGCACAATGAAATATGAAAATATCTCCCTCTACTACCCACCCTATCCTTCTACATCCCTCCTAACACATCACCCTTCCAAATTCATATTTTTGATAACTTGGTATGTTCAGTTGGCACTGCTCCTTTGTCCATGGGTATGGGGCATCCACTCGAATATGTAAAACCTACCAGTGGCAACATTCTAAAACATAATTCTACTCCCCAGCACCTACCATCTGCTGTTGTAGGGTTTCAGTTGCTGTGGAGAGACAGCATGACCACAGCAACTCATAAAGGAAGGTGATTAGTTGGGGCTAGCTTACAGTTCATAGGTTTAGTCCAAATCTCACTAAGGCACACAGGCAAACATGGTGCTGGAAAGGTAGTTGAGGGTTCTATACCTGTATCAGCAGGCAGCCTGAAGAAATGGTGGGCCTGACTTGAACATCTGAGACCACACAGACCACATCAGTGATGCACTCTCTCCAACAAGAAATCACCTTCCAATAATGCCACTCCCACTGGACCTACGGTGGTCATTTTCATTCAAACTATCATGCCTTCCTATTCTCCTTAGTTAGAGGTAGGGCCTAGAGAGTACCTCTTTTGAGTACCTCTTTTGTTTGTGCCAGAATTTTGACTGGCTTTATCTTTTGCAGGTCATATGCAGGTAAGCGTAGCTGTTGTGAGTTAACAAGTACATATTATGTCTAGAAGACAGCATTTTACATCATTCCTTCCCTTCCAACTACTCTTATGCTCTATCTACTCCCTCTTCCTCCATGTTTATTGATTATTGGCCAGGTGAAAAAAGATTGATAAACTGTTTGATTTCAGCCTGAAAACTCAGTTTCTAATTTTCTGCACTTGACCAGATACATATCTCTACAATGATTATGTCCCACTGCAAAAATAAGCTTTTCTGACCAATGTTGAGCAGTCCAAGTCTATGAGTATAAACATTTAGAAGGTAATTTGATAACACGACCATGTAGCATTGCTATTTTAACAAAGCAGGTTCAACTCTAAGGCTTATATTCTCTCCAGTTATGTTGGCCAGGATTACAGTACCAGTCAAGAAATTCCTTCCCACTGAACTGAACTCAAATCCAATCAGAAAGTGGTTCCTTGCCCCCAAACAATGTGCCAGTTAGCACATCTTACCTGGCATAGCCCTGTTGAAGCTAGCCAAACTGTGTGGTACCTTCAGCAAAATACAATAGAGCTATGATAATGGCTTTCCTGGCAAAGTGATAGATTTTGAGTTAAGAATGCAATTATTCACATATACAGTGAATAATAAACAATATAACAATCTTTATACATATCAGTGAATCTCTCAACCCTTATTAGAGAAACTTCTTTTCAGTATTTGATTATTAAT
Organism: Meriones unguiculatus; assembly: GCF_030254825.1. Taxonomy (NCBI): domain Eukaryota; kingdom Metazoa; phylum Chordata; class Mammalia; order Rodentia; family Muridae; genus Meriones; species Meriones unguiculatus. The sequence goes on from NC_083356.1 coordinate 46,393,038, forward strand.
GTAAAGAGCAACAACTGTTCAGTGTACAGAAAATAAGCAACAGTGGAGTGCTAAGTTCCAAATGAGACGCTGTATCAGATTCTCTCCCATCAAAGCTCAGGTATCATCATGGAAAAAGAAACAAACAGGCTGGAAGAATCAGATGGAGCGGATGCCTGCATCTAAACAGTATCTCCCAGACAGGATGGGGATATTGGCCACATGAATACATGATGGCTGGGACTACCTGCATGAGACCTACACAAAATCAAGCCAGTCCAAATGACAGCATGGATGGGGGAGGGACCGTGCAGTCCTGAGGAGCCATTAGCAGTTCGCAGCTCCTGGGCGAAGGAGTCTCAGTTTCCTTCAGGGACATGGTTGCTGAGAAGACCTGCATGCTTTAGTAGATAATCCTGCACACGTGCACATACAGGAGTCACTGTGTACATTCAGTGGACTGAAATAGAGCCAAGAACAGGAAATAGGGAATGAAAGTGGTGGGGGTGGGGGCTAGGAGAAGAACTGACAGGTGAAGTGGATTTTGATCAGAGAAAACCAGTTGTATATGCCAACCATTTGTCCACATATTTTTTTTCTCAATGAATAATCTGTCCTGAAAATAAATATAATTTCAACTTAACAAAATTATAGTTTGGAAATTATAGAAAGGACCAAAACTTACCTCTCACATATGCTGAGCAAGAGAATGGTTTAGGTGCACTTTATACACAAAAAAACCATTTGAACTTCACAACAGTCATTCCAGTGTAATAGTCAGAGACACTTCAGTTCAGAGAGGTATAAAATTTGCAAGGTACTCTTTATCAGGTAAGAAGGTGACTTGAATTGGAGCCCATGTGCCTGTGATTCTTACATTTCCTTCAATGGCAGCATAAAGTCATTTAAATGTGGCTTCTTTTAAAGTCATTGTAAGAGTCTCATGCTGTCTGTCAGGGGAAGAGAGAAGGTTATTATTATTTTTTTTTCAATAAGGACATTTGCTCAACCATGTTTGCAGCAGCCTTATTTGTAATAGCCAGAAGCTGGACACAGCCCAGATGCCCCTCATTGGAGGAATGGATGCAGAAATTGTGGCACATCTATACAATGAAGTATTACTCAGCAATGAAAAATAAGGAAATCATGAAATTTGCAGGTAAATGGTGGGATCTGGAAAAGATCATCCTGAGTGAGCTATCCCAGAAGCAGAAAGATGCACAAGGTATATATTCACTCATATAGACATATAATATAGGATAAACCTGCTAAAATCTGTACACCTAAAGAAATTAATCAAGAGGGAGGATTTTTGCTAAAATGCTCAATTCCTATCCAGAAAGGCAAAGAGGCTGGACATCAGAAGAAGGAGAAAAGAGGGAACAAGTCAGGAGCCTGACACAGAGGACCTCTGAAAATCTCTGCCTTGCAGACTATCAGTGTAGATACTGAGACTTATGGGCAACCTTTGGGCAGAATGCAGGGAATCTTATGAAAGAAGTGGGAAACAGTAAGATCTGGAGAGGACAGGAACTCCACAAGGAAAGCAACAGAACCAAAAAATCTGAGCACAGGGGTCTTTCCTGAGACTGATATTCCAACCAAGGACTATGCATGGAGATAACCAAAGACCCCTGTACAGATGTATCCCATGGCAGTTCAGTATCCAAGTGGGTTCCATTGTGATAGGAGCAGGGACTGTCTCTGACATGAACTGATTGGCCTGCTTTTTAATTACCTCCCCCCTGAGGGGGAAGCAGCATTACCAGGCCACAGAAGAAGACAAGGCAGCCACTCCTGATGAGACCTAATTGACTAGGATAAGAAGGAAGGAGGAGAAGTATTTTTAAAGCTGTTGTATTCCCAAGTAAGGATCAGACAAAAACTTTGAGAATCAAATTTGTCTGTAATGAAATAAAGGTAATAAGACTAAGAATTAGAGACGCTTCCTTTGGTTCAGTTGTGACAATCACAATTGAACAGGACAATCACCAAATTTACTCTGTTATGAATTCCTTGTTTTCTCTTTAATTGAAATAGGTCACTGTGTGCTGCTGTATCAGAAAAAATAGAAAGAGGTATGAAATATGACATGAACACATCAAACAGCAAAGTACCAAGTAAGCTTACTACTTTGTTCTACCCAGCATGAGGCCCTACTGTGAGGGTTACATGATGTCCCGAGACTGTCTCAAGTTGCAGATTTGAGTTTATTGGCATTTATCCAGGATTCAGTCTAGCAGAGCAGTAGCCGACTTTATTGCATCACTGCTCAGGAAGTTTGTGTTGCTCTCCAGTTAGAGACAGGCCCTCCTACACATGAAGCTCTTTTGTATCTTAAAAAAAATGTTATTATCATTTGTTACAGTTTATTCAATTTGTATCTATGCTGTGGCCTCCTCCCTGGTCTCCTCCCAATGGCACCCTCTTCTTCCCATATATCCCTCTCCTATTCCACTGATAGAGGAGGTCCTCTTCCCCTTTTATCTGACCCTAGCCTAGCAGGTCTCATCAGGATTGGTTGTATAGCCTTCTTCTGTACTTTTCCTTCATTCTCCCATTACAACATATAAGTTGCGAGTGGAATGTGGAATTTCCCTTGGCTCACTTGAAAGCTACAGATGCTATACAGTGGTTAGGAAGCTCCAGATGAGGAAACTCAGTTCAAGGCTGACTACCAGTCATTATAATTAGCCTATGATCCTCACAAGGCTACTTGACATTTCAAAGTCTCAGCTTCTCATGTGCAAAATGGGGTTGATAAGCATACCTAACTCTCAATTATTGTAGAAACACTAACTAGATTATATAGAAAGCACAGAAGGTCTTTTATATATCAAATAGAAGGAAGAAAATGCCTTTCTATTTGGCTGTTTAGATTGTACATACTCATAAATTAAAATCCAGAAGCCTCAATCCATAATAGTCTGGATAGGAGGGCGGGGATTTCTATGGATTGGCTCATCTTCAGTTCTTGTGTTTATTCTGGCAGAATCAGATGTTCTGGGTAATGACTTTGTGGCCACTTCAAAGGATTGGTGTGGGTGAGGAGATCAGGGGAGAGTCATGATTAGCTTTATCCATACCATAAAGAGAGTGGAAGAAGAGAGTGTGATGAAGGAAGATTTGTGTATTGCTGTGAATCTCCAAATAACAAGAATAGTACTGGATAAAGACTGTAGGATAACATTATTAGCCAGAGGGGGAAAATTTTTTAAATTTAAAATGTTTGTTTTCTTCTATTTCAAATCACAATGTAGAGAGGGGGAAAAAAAGAAACAAAACAAAACAAACAAACAAAAACCCAGGCAGGACAGTGAACGGCTTATCCTGATTTTATCTAATAGGAGCAACAAAGGAATAATTGGTTTCCGAGAAGCCACAGAGCTGGAGCTAAACAATGCTAATAAAATGGACATAAGCAGATATCTAATTAGGTCAATCAGGGTTTTCCTTAATGCATAATTGGGCCAACCACGAAATTCTTCATAAGGTTCTTTCTACCTTTCTACCCTCTCTCATAAATTACTCAAATGCTCACTTCAAACTTCCTACTTTTTCTATAGATGGACAGCTTTGAAAAACATTACTCATTCTTATCAGAACCATGTAAATGATAGGACAAACTTGATTCAAATACAGGAATATTTTTCTAAATCTGTTTGTCTTTTTAATATTTAAGTAAAACCTCATGAATTCTTTTGTTCCTGTGTCTACTTCCTCCTCTCAGTGGTGGGACTCCATCCTGATTGAATCTGTCTTGTGTGTGTTGTGACATCTCTGTGAGTTTATATGTGCATCAATCCTGTTGTGTCTGGAAGACACCGCATCCTTTGAGTCATCGATCCCCACTGGGTCTTATGATCTTTCCACCTTCTGATCTGCATAGATCTCTGAGTCATGTTTGCAAGAGTAGAAGTAAGTCCTTTTAAAATCAAGCTCCAGTTTTAATTTTAATCAGGCCATATTATCATATGAAGTACGTGGGAGGGACAGAATAAGGGGGAAGGGAATAAGAGAAGGAGGGAGGTAGGAGAAAGAAACTGAGAATTTGTTTGTCTATCCCTCTACATTTCTCTTCATAAGCAATTTCTTTCTAAGGCTATCTATAGGCCAAAGTATAAAAAATGTGGGATAAACATGAATCTTAGAAAGAACAACTGTATTTTTCAACTTGAATGTCACATGTAGAATCAAGTTAAAGAAATGTTCAGCATCCTTAGTCATCAGGTAAATACAAATCAAAAGGACTCTGAGATTTCACCTTACACTCATCAGAATGGCTAAAATCAAAAACTCTAATGACAATAGTGGGGAAAGGGAACCCTACTCCAATGCTAGTGGGAATATAAACTTGTACAACCACTTTGGAAATCAAGCTGGGGCTTTCTCATACAATTAGAAATAGTGCTTCCTCAAAATCCAGCTATACCTCTCCTGGGCATATATCCAAAATATACTCAAGGAAATTTGTTCAACCATGTTCAAATCAGCTTTATTCATAACAGCCAGAACCTGGAAACAAACCAAATGACCCTCAAATGAGGAATGGATACAGAAATTGTGGTACATTTATATAATGGAATACTACTCAGCAATTAAAAACAAGGAAACCATGACATTTGCGGGCAAATGGTAGGAACTAGAAAAGATCATCTTGAGTGAGGTATACCTGAAGCAGAAAGACACACATGGTGTATACTCACTTATAAAAGGATATTAGATATATCATATAGGATTAACATACTAAAATCTGTATACCTAAAGAAGCTAAGCAAGAAGAAGGACTCAGGGTAAGATGATCAAGCCTCACTCAGAAAAGCAAATAGGATGGACATCAGAAGAGGGAGAAAAGAGGAAACAGGACAGGAGCCTACCACAGAGGGCTTCTGAAAGACTCTACCCAGCAGGGTATCAAAGCAAATGCTGAGGCTCATAGCCAAACTTTGGACAAAGTGCAGGGAATCTTATGAAAGAAGTGGGAGATACAAAGACCTGGACAGGACAGGAGCTCCACGAGGAGAACCAAGAAATCTGGGCCCATTGGTCTTTTCTGAGCCTGATATTCCAATCAAGGACCATGATGAGGGTAACCTAGAACCCCCTGTCCAGATGTAGCCCATGGCAGCTCAGTCTCCAAGTGGCTACCCTAATAAGGGGAACAGGAACTATTTCTGACATGAACTCAGTAGCTGGCTCTTTGATCACCTCCTACCCCTGATAGGGGAGCAGCCTTACCAGGCCACATAGACCTGATAGGCTAGGGTAAAATGGAAGGGGAGGAAGACCTCTTCTATCAGTGGACTTGGAGAAGGGCATGGGAGGAGATGAAGAAGGGATGGTGAGATTAGGATGGAATGAGGGAGGAGGCTTCAGCTAGGATACAAAGTGAATAAACTGTAATTAATATAAAAATTAAAATTAAAATTAAAAAAAGATGTTCACAGAAAAAGAAAAAAACAAGGAAATATAGAAGATAATCATGAGGGTCACAGAAAGTTTTCTTTTCCTTCTTTTGTTTTCAAATATAACACATTTAAAGCTAATGACTAAAAATGCATTATGAGAAGACATTGGTAAGACCATTAGAGAAAAATGTGAAATACGACCATCTCAAGTAATAAGTTAGAAACATAATTAAATAACTCACTACTCAATTCCTCAACCTTTAAGCCAAGTGCTATAATCTGGTATTTAAAATTAATAAGGAAACCATAGAAACAGATATTGAGGAATATTTCCAAAGAAACCTTGCCTCATTTCACTGCAATCTTAAAATGTGGGTATTTGAGTGGGCAGTGAATCAGATAAGCACCCTGAAACATGACTTTAATTTATTACTAACCAGAATTAAATAAGCTCTGAAGGAGTATATTACAAGAAATTGAAAGCTGGAACCAATTAGAGATGTTCCTAGCTCAAGGTTACCCAATTCCTCTAGAGGAACTATAAACCGTCAGGCAACGATGTGTTTCATTAAGTGTCAAATAAAAATGAAAATATAACTGGATATTGTGGGACACCTTTGGAAAAACACTTTATGAAAACAAACCTCAATGACAGGCCAAATCCACTAATAAGCATAAATCTATTTGTACCTTTCAGCAACTATTTGACTCATATTTACAGATTCCTTTCTGGGTCCAAACAAAAATCTATCACCATGAGTGTAACTCAAGACAGTCTTTTCTTCTAAAATAAAAAGTGGTATTTTTCAATGAACAATTAATTTAAGGACATGATGGCCTAAACTCTTGATTGAAGAGGGTAAGAGCAGCAATGTGTTCACAGTCTAGACCTTCCCCTGGAAATGAAACTGAGGTAGGATTTAGCTCAATCCATATTTTTGTTTAGTTTCTTCCATCCTAATCTGCTTCTTTTACAAGTTTCTCTTAAAAGTTCTTTGCCATCAAACCCATTGTTTCAAATCTTCCAGTTCCAGCTGTGCTTTTAAGAAATTTGATCTCTGTGCAAGGGGTTCCACTCCATCTCCATGAGTGGTCCTTGGCTGGAGTATCAGTTTCAGAAAAGACCCCTGGGCCCAGACATTTTGGATCTGTTGCTCTCCTTGTGGAGCTCCTGTCCTCTCCAGGTCTTACTATCTCCCCCTTCTTTCATAAGATTCCCTGCACTCTGTCCAAAGTTTGGTTATGAGTCTCAGCATCTGCCTCCACATCCTGCAGGGTAGAGCCTTTTAAAGGCCCTCTGTGGTAGGCTCCTGTCCTGTTTCCTGTTTTCTCCTTCCTCCAATGTCCATCCTCTTTGCCTTTCTGAATGGGGATTGAGCATCTTAGCCAGAGTCCTCCTTCCTGATTAGCTTCCATAGGTGTACATATTTTAGTATGTTTGTCCTATATTAAATGTCTAATATCCACCTATGAGTGAGTATATACCCTGTGTGTTTTTCTGCTTCTGGGATACCTTACTGAGTAATGGAGACAGGGATTGTCTCTGACATGAACTGATTGACCTGCTCTTTGATCACCTCCCCCTGAGGGGGGAGTAGCCTTACCAGGCCACAGAAGAAGACAATGCAGCCACTCCTGATGAGACCTGATAGATTAGGATCAGAGGGAAGGGGAGGAGTTCCTCCCTTATGAGTGGACTGGAAGACAGACATGGGTAGGGAAGGAGGGTAAGATTGGGAGGGGAGAAAGGAGGGAGGTACAGGGGAGATACAAAGTGAATAAACTGTAATTAATAAAAAGAAAAATAATTTAAAAAAGAAGTTTGATCTCCATCCATTTGCCTGCATATCTCATGACTTGTTTTTAATAGCTAAGTAGTACTTCATCATGTAAATATATTACAAATTAGAACTAGAAAAGATCATTCTGAGGAGGTAGTCCAGACCCAGAAAGACACACATGGTATATGCTCACTTATAAGTGAATATTACACCTATATAGTATAGGATAACCATGCTACAATCCACAGACCCATAGAAGCTAAGTAAGAAGGAGAGTTCAAGGGAGGGTGTTAGAATGTCACTCAGAAGGGAAAATATAATAGAAAGCAGAAGTGGATGAAGAGAAGGAGCAAGGAAATGGAATAAAGAGGGAAACAAGGGTGGAGATCAGGTGTGGGAAGAACAGGGGTGGGAGGTGAAAGGGCTGGGAACAAGAAGGGAAACTGAGGAGGGGGGTGCATCTCTTTGTCAAGATGAAGGCCTGCAACTGGTTAGGTTCCTGGGAAGACATGGGTGCGACTCTAGATGAGATTCCTAACAAGGGATGGGGGAGACATGAAAACTGAAGTGACCACCTCCTAGCCAGGCAGGACTATTGGAAGGAAGGGAATGAACAACAACCCACCAACAAAACTTGTGATCCCACAATTACCCTGCCTACAAGAAATGCAGGAATAAAGGGAGAACAAAGACTGAGGGAATGTCCAACTAATAATTGGCCCAACCTGAGACCCACCCCAAGGTAGAGAGCCAGCCTCTGACACTATTAATGATGCTTGCAGACAGGAGCCTAACTTGACTGTTCTCTGGGAGGCTCCAGCCATCAGTGGGTTGAGACAGATGCTGGGACTTGTAGTCAAGCAGAGGCAGAGCTCCAGGGGTCCTGTGGAAGTGCTGGAGGAAAGGTGGACGGTCATGGAGAAGGGAACAGGAACCTCACAAGAAGACCAACAGAGGGAGCTAACTCAGTCCCATGAGGGCTTAAAGAGACTGAGACATCAACTAAGGAGCATTCATGGTCTGGACCTAGGCCTCCTGAACATATGTGGCTGATGAATGGCTTGGTATTCGTCTTCATATGGAGAGGCTGTTTCTAACATGGACTCTATTGCTTGTTTTTAAATCATTTCCCCCTGGCAGTGCTACCTTGCCTGGCCTCGGGGGAGGCCTTGCCTATGCTGAATCCTGATGTGATTAATGTGTTGGAAAAGTTGATGTGGGGAAAGGTGGGCTTGCCTTTTCTGTGGGGAAAGGGAAGAAGAAGGAGGGGAAGAGGGGGAATGAGGAAGAGAGAAGGGGGGCATCTTTAGGATGTAAAGTAAATAAACTAAAATAAAAATAAATTAATTAATTACAAAAGAAATTTTATCTTAGACATAGTTCTTTGTTAATTAAATTTTTATTTTTTATATTAATTACAGTTTATTCACTTTGTATCCCAGCTGTAGCCTTCTCCCTCATTCCCTTCCAATCCTATCCCTCCCTCCCTCATCTCTTCCCATTCCCCTCACTAAGTCCACTGATAGGGGAGGTCCTCCTCCCCTTCTATCTGACCCTAGCTTATCAGGTTAGAAATAGTTCTAAGCCACTGATTTCTATTGGACATATATTTGAATTCTCTTATGACACTATGAGATACATAAAATAGAATGAAGACACTCTTTCTTCATATTTAATACTAAATTTAATTCTAGATAGATAGCAAACAACCAAGAAAATATTTGTAAATGTGAGTTAGTGTGTGAGAGCATTACCTGAGTCCCTTTCGTCAGTGATCTTGTACTCAGTTAATGAGTGCTTACAGAAGAAAGCCCTGGCTTTAGAGATTACTGCTATCCTTATCATCTAATACCACCCTTTTCTCAGACCAATAAACCATGAGTTCTTGGTTGAAGTCAAAGTCGGAGGAGGCAATGAAGATGTACCTCCCCCCTCTCTAGCCTGCAAAGTCGCATATAATGAAAGAGCAGCTCATCTTTGAAGGAATAGCTTTCCTAACCATCTTCAGAAGCTGATGACTATCTCACAAAACCTAATTTCCTCTGTCATCTCTCTGAATTCTAGCCTTTCATGAGAACATCTTCCATTCTTCTTTTTCCTCCTACACCCGTAGTAAATCAGCATTAGGCTGGTGAATAGCGAGCTAACTCTAGGAAATAAAGATGGGACATGTTTCCCAGTTGCAGCAGTTTGTCACCAGAGAGTAAAACAAATGTGAGCCGCAGATCTCCATTGTATCCCTTGCAAATGATCCCATTTCTCTTCTTTAAGGAAGATCTATGCATATCAGATTCCCCCAAATGAATTAACAAATTCATCTGGAAGGACAAGGACACGTACATTACTCAAAGGCATGTGATATATCTAAATTAATCCAAAAGCACAAGTTTTTTTTTTTAATCATCATTTTTATTTCAGCATCTGCCCACTTCTTCCTAAAGAAGCTTCAGAACTTCCATGATTTAAAGAAAGGAACAGTGGATTAGGGGAGGGCCATAGGGGGAAGAGAGGGAGGAAGGGTAGGACTGAGAGGAGAGGAGGGAGGGGGGATACAGCCAGGATACAAAGTGAATAAATTGTAATAAATAAGAAAGAGAGAAAGAAAGAAAGAAAGGAAGGAAGGAAGGAAGAAAGGAAAGAAGGAAGGAAGGAAGGAAGGAAGGAAGGAAGAAAGAAAGAAAGAGAAAGAAAGAAAGAAAGAAAGAAAGAAAGAAAGAAAGAAAGAAAGAAAGAAAGAAAGAAAGAAAGAAAGAAAGAAATCATCTCACTGCTCTGATTATATTTCCCATTAATGAATCATCATTTCAAAGTTGGGCCAAGAAACTGTAAAGACAATCAACAATTCACAAACAAATTGTGTTTTATGGTAGAGATATCCTTTTGATGTGAAAAGGCTCATTAGGTTTCTATTACTCAAACTTGTGTCAAATGAGCAAGATCCACTCTTAACAAAAAAATGCCACCCAATCACCATTTTTAACAGGATTAAATATTTAAGGATTGTTCATAGTTGATCCTCTCTTCTGGCATAATGTAGGCATCAGCTGAATCTCAATTACAAGGCTATGAGCATAACTAATATGTCAGGATTGATGATGTGCAATGGGGCAGGGAGCACAAAAAATTGATGTCTGATATTGAATCTGTTTTCCATTTCATCCAAGTTAAGGAGTAGGACTATTGAATCATCTCAATATATGTCCTGCCTTCTCAGTCTGCTACAACAAAGCATTGAGGTCTGGACATCTTTGATGGTTAGTACTGTCAACTTGGAACAGTATAGAACCTGAGAAGGCAATCTCAATCAAAATTTGTCTAGATTAGATTGGCCTATGAGCTTATCTATGGGAAATTATATTGCTTACCTTAATTGATGTGGGAAGATGTTTCCCGTTGTGGTTCACTGTGCTCTGGCAAAGAATTTGCATTCTTTTTTTAAAAAAATACTTTTATTAATTATAATTTATTCACTTTGTATTCCCCCGTGTAGCTCTCTCCCTCCTCCCCTCTCAATCCCACCCTCTCTCCACCTTCTCTACCCTTGCTCCTCCCCAAGTCCATTGCTAGGGGAGGTCTTCTTCCCCTTCCTCTTTTTTATAATTTTATTTTTCTCATTAGTTACATTTTGTTAATTCTGTATCCCAGCTGTATCCCTCATTTCTTCCCCAATCCCACCCTTCCTCCCTCATCTCCTCCCTGCCCCTTTCCAAGTCCACTGATAGGGGAGGACCTCCTCCCCTTTCATATGACTCCCTTTTGTCAGGTATTTTCAGGACTGGCTGCAAAGTCCTCCTCTGTGGCCTAACAGTACTGCTCCTCCCTTGGGAGGTGGGGAGGTCAAAGAGCCAGTCATTGAGTTCCTGTCAGAAATAGTCCCTGTTCCCCTTACTATGGGAAACCAATTGATTACTGAGCTATCACGGGTCACGTCCAAGCAGAGGTTCTAGGTTTTATCCTCTCATGGACTTTGGTTGAGTGTCCATCTCAGAAAAGACCCTGCGCCCAGATATGTTTGGTCCTTGTGGAGCTCCTATCCTTTCCACATTAAACTCCCCTTCTTTCATATGATTCCCTGCACTCTGCCGAAGGTTTGGTTATGAGTCTTAGTATCTACTTTGGCGCACTGCTAGGTAGAGTCTTTCAGATGCTTTCTGTGATAGACTCCTGTCATACGTTCAATGCATATCCCATTTGTCTTTCTGAATGAGGATAGATCATCATACCCCGTGTCTGCTTTCTTGATTATCTTCTTTAGGTGTATAGATTTCATTATGTTTATCCTATCTTTTAGGTCTATATAAGCGAGTATATTCCATGTTTGTCTTTCTCCTTCTGGGATACTTCACTCAGAATGATCTTTTCTAGATCCCACCATTTGCCTGCAAATTTCATGATTTCCTCCTTTTGGATTGCTGAGTAGTATTCCATTGTGTAAAAATACCACAATTTCTGTATCCATTCCTCCGTTGATGGACATCTGGGTTGTTTCCAGTTTCTGGCTATTATAAATAAAGCTGCTACAAACATGGTTGAGCAAATGTCCTTATTGTGTATTTGAGCAGGACATTTTGTCACCGCAGTAGCAATCAAAACTAAGACAGCAAGAAACATTTATTATTCATAATTCTGGAGACTAGAATCTCCTACAGTGAAGCTCTACCCCTTGGAAAGAGAACTCTTCCTTCATGTCAGATGCTCACACAATGTTCCAGAACCCAGAAAACAGTTGTTTATGTTATGCCTCTCCTTGTAAAAATGTTAATCCCATATTCTGAGACTCCCCACCTTCATAACCCACATGCCCATTTCTGCTTACTGTAACATACTGGGATTACAGTTTCAACATAATTTAGGGTGGGGAAGGACACTGACATTTAATCTATTACATTTCTTTCAACCTGAAGAGTTGTATTTTTTAAATCATTTTCTATATATGGTAAAATTTGTTTTATTCAATACCAAGTAAATATCACAGCTATGTGACTACTAAAGTGGTGGAGTAGAATTCACCATAAAGACTGTTAGATACAAAGTATACTAACTTTCTACTCCATGACTGCATCAGTGTGGATGCGATTCACTAAGGGTCTGGTTTTGCTAATACAAGATATAAAACAAGTGTTTGATTGACTGATTGATTGACTTTTAATGTTTTTCTGTTTATTGTTTTTGTTTTTTGTTTGTTTGTTTGTTTTCTGTTCTGTGCTGGGGTTTGTGTTCCTCAAACTTTTTTCATTGGTGAGCCACATTCTGAGCCCATGGGCTGTGATCTTAATTCCCAATGAAAAAAGAGAGGTAGAACCTTTTAAAAATTATTTATTGTCTTTACATCCCGATTGTAACCCCTCCCTCCTTTCCTCCTGGTCCCACCCTCCCTCTCTCTTTCCCCCTCCTTTATTCCTCAGATGAAGAGAACCTCCCCTCCAAGCCGCCCTCCCCAGGTTATAATGTCACATTATGACTGAGCAGGTCAAAAGGTAAAACTCTTAAGTAATTGCATGGGAAATTATTTCATCTTCCACTGGAGAAGTGTTCTTAACAGGATGAGTTTAACTTCTATTCTCCCACTCTCTTTGTCTCTCACCTTCACTATTGAACTTCTAGCTCTCGAATGATGCAGCAGGAATGTAGGCAACAGTTGCTGTGTCATGCTCTTAGACCAGCTAGTCTCCAGAACTAGGAGCCAAATAAATTTTTGCTCTTAACAAACTATAGCTCAGGTATCCTATTCCAGCATCAAAAAGGTGTGTAAGTACTTTTTACATTAAAATTTAGGAATCCCATCACTTTTCTAATTTATTGCCTACTAAATAATAACTAATAAAAAACTGTAAATAGCAATGCACCCTAGGAATGAATGCCATGTTAAATTTATATGTTTTGAAACCAATATTAGAGCAGTAAAATATAGTAGATGTATTGAAGGTGTGCTAAAGCTTTAGAGTGTACCAGCAAATGAAGACATCTGGGGTCAAGCAAACTACCAGGCAATTTCAATGCTGCAGCAAAATTCCCCAGATCAACTTAGTTCAATGGGAGAAGTTCAAAAGTTACTGTGTGGTCCTTTGAGTATCAAAGAAAGAAAAGCTGAGTTCCTTTGTCCATACAAGTGAGTGAGGATTGAGCTATTGTTCCATTTTCTATGTCTCACTTATAAGAAAGAGTGAAGGGTATGAAACAAAAATAGGGAAACATACAATGAGTTTTAAAAATTAAAATGGAATTGGATCAACATTTATATGAAAAATAATTCACAGATGATCAAATTATTAAAATACCTGCTTCATAACATTAAGTAATTCAAGCCATGGTGGTGTCTCGTGCTAGTAATTCTAGCAATTGGGAGACAGAAGCAGGAAGACTGACCTAAGTTTGAGGCCATTGTGTGATAAAGAGTGAGACTACTGAAAACAAGTTGTGAAAGAGGGAAGGATGAAAAGAAATCTGTCTCCTCCTCTTTTCAATATTTGGCACCTAGTAGGTACTTACCAAATAATGATGAAATGAACAACCTCAGAAGAAATTCTACTGTTCATTTCATAGTGGGAGTATCCATAATAAAATTTTGGGACTAAATTAAATTCTGTCACCAAAATTGGAAAATAATTAATAACATCTTGTATATTCTTCCAGAGCTTCAAAAATTTTTTTTCTCGAACTTTATTCTCCTGGAGGGGCATCTGTCAAGGCTAGAGAAAGTCATGCCATTTTCACACCAATAGCTGGCCATCGGTTTTGTAATATTTGCAGAAAACTCTAGTATTACACAGTATTCTAGGAAGCAACAAGATGGGAGGTCACAAGCAGTCACTGGACAGGTATATTATGGCATCATGCTTTTTTTAAGGCTTGGAGATCTACCTTCTTGGGCCCTCATCCTATCAACTCTTCATGGGGATGCTCTGTGTTTGTCTCCTCCTGTCATGTATAAGCAAAGAGAATTTGGACTAACAATATGGTGTGTTGGTCAGATATAAACTTTTAACTTTAGTTTAGAAATCTTCATATTGGAGTCACTGTTTAATGCAAAGCTTTACTAAATCTGTATAAAATATTTAATAAAGAAAAAGTGATTACTAATGAAATGATTTTCTATATTTTTTGAAAGCAGAACCATAGCGAATTGCTTCCATTTTAAACAGTAAATTCATTTTCCAGTATGCAGTCCATATCTCAGTAATCCATCTGAGATTTGGTGGATAATACAGATCTGTCTACATTTGCAAAATGAAAGACAAACTTGCAATATAAATTAAGGAAACAGAAAACAAAAAAAAAAACAAGCACTGTATTTCAGAATAACAGGGAAAAACTGTTAAACCAGAATTCATTTTAAACAAGTCACTGCTGGACAATGGTTTAGTGTGATTACTAGTTGAGGGAATTCATCATGAAACAGATAAATTAAACATCACCATGGAAAATTGATACATCGAGGCAGATTCATTTATCTATTGAATAGCAAATAGAGTCAATTTTGGTATAGAGATTTGATAAATCTGGGGGAACTGTGAGAAGATTATGTCAAACATTCAAAAGTAAATAGTGGGAACATTAAACAACCGTTCAGAGTGTTACAGGGAAGAGGTGTCTATGATGTTTAATTGGAGGAACTAAGTTACCAGCTCATGACCTGGATTGTTCTTGGTCAACATGAAACAGCCACATTCTTTTTGCATTCAGAAGCTCAAAGCAGACAGAGAGGCTCCCTACAGCTTTATAGATATGGCTGGTTATTATTGTCTCCCCATGTTGGGGTAGCATCCCCTCACCTACAGAGCCTACAAACAGACACTCATCCATCAGTGCTGGCTTCTGTGCTAGGTACAGGTTTCAACTGATGATGAATGATACTATGTTCCCTGAAGAATATCCCACAGTCAATGAAGAATGCAGCTGGGGACTGCCATAGATTTTAGTCTGCCTTCATAAGCTCCAGCCAGCCTTGAAGGTCCTATTTATTCTGGCTTCAGTCATTTGACATCCATCCTAATCAGCATCCTGTGGATTTCTGTCCCTACCACCAGAGCCAGAGAAAACAACCTTACATAATAGTTTCACCTCATCCTACAACTTTCTAAGTCCAAGAATCTCAGTAAATGCCTCAGGATACTGATACAAGTATTAAAAGTTTGGGGTTCTCTGATCAACCCTGGACTCAAACACAAAATGAGTATCAATGTGGTGAAAAAAGTGGAAATTCATTCAGAGAAACATATCTTTATTTCATTAAAAAAAACCACACAAAAATAATGTGTTTAAAGTGGTCCACATCACAGCAGTTTTCCACAGACAGACAATGCAAAACCTCACCTGTTCAGTTTAAGAACTGTAGGATTGTTCTAGGGATAAATCAGTTTTCTGGTCATTTCTGAGAGGTTTGTTATCTTTTTATCATTTTTATCTATACCTTTGAAGTTACTGCTCACATTTAAAATAAACCATAATAGTTGAGAATCCACTTGTATGTTTTTGCCTGCCATTTCAAATGTATGTCTAGGTGACATCATCATTCGTAGTGCTGATACTCAACATTTAAAGTTTTGCTTTGTGTACAAGTTTTGATGCACATTTTTATTTCTGTCCTGAGTTTTACTTCTCAGAAAACAAACAAACAAACCTCAAGGCTCAGAAAATAGTAAGTGGCTACGGGTTGATTTATTAGTGACTCTCCTCATTGCTGTGACCAAATACCCTACAAAAGCACCTTAAGGAGAGATGAGCTTATTTTGGCTCACAGTTTAGAAGAGACACAGCATACCATGGGTGCAAAGGCATTTTTGCTTGAGCATGAGGTCATTCTTCATACTGTGTCTGGAGTCCAGAGCAGGAGAGATGCATGCTGAAGCTGGACTTGCATTCTTGTTTTTATTCAGTCTGAGAATCCTAGCCCATAAGATAATCCTAGACCATAAGATAACCCTGCCCATATTCAGGGTGGATTCTCTCACCTTAGTTAAAACTTTTTCGAAATGCTGCCATAAACATGCCCAGCATTCTTTTGTGATTCTAAATCCAAGCTAGTTGACACTGACAATGAGCACCAGCCACCACAGCTGGCAGACGTGCAAGACATAGTGAACATTTCTTGGGAACTACCTTAGCACATTAATGCTGCAAAATTGTAAGAGATTCTCTCCATCTCTACAATTTTTATTATTATTCTTACTGTAGAACTGGGGAAGTAGAGATTCGATGAAGTTAAATTCGATACCTTATCCTGAATGAGGTCAGGAGCTGTCTACAGCTTCTCTAAGACAAGGAGAGTTGCCAGTTCTGAAGGCTGGATAGCCATCCTTTTACCTTTAGCTTTAGCTTTTATCCTTATATATCATGGCTTAGCTTATTCTTCTTCAATATTGAAAAAGAAGCATCTTTCTACCTTGAAGAAAGACTTGGAAAACATTCTTTTTTATTTTTTTTAATTCTTAAAATTTATTACATTTTATTTGCTTTGTATCCTAGTTCTAGCCCCGTCCCTTATTCCCTCCAAATCCTGTCCTCCCTCTCTCTTCTCCTCCCATGCTCCTCCCCAAATCCACTGATAGGGGAGGTACTCCTCCCCTTCCCTCTGACCCTAGCCTATCAGGTCTTATCAAGAATTGATGCATTGTCCTCCTCTGTGGCCTGGTAAGACTGCACCCCCCTCAAGGTGGGTTGTGATAAAAAAAACCAGCCACTGAGTTCATGTCAGAGACAGTCCCTGTTTCCATTACTAGGGAACTCACTTGGAGACTGAGCTGCCATGGGCTACATCTGTGCAGGAGTTCTAGGTTATCTCCATAACCTAGAAGTTATGGAGTATCAGTCTCAGAAAAGAATCCTGGGCTCAAATATTTTAGTTCTGTTGCTCTCCTTGTGGAGCTCCTTTCCTCTCCAGGTCTTACTATCTTCCCCTTCTTTCTTTTTTTTAATTTTATTATTATTTTTTATCAGTTACATTTTATTAACTCTGTATCTCAGCCGTGTCCTGATCCCTCATTCCCTCCCAGTCCCTCCCTCCCTCCCTCATCTCCACCATGCCCCTTTCCAAGTCCACTGATAGGGGGGACCTCCTCCCCATTCATCTGATCCTGTTTTATCAGGTATCTTCAGGACTGGCTGCAAAGCCCTCCTCTGTGGCCTAACAGGACTGCTCCTCCCTTCGGGGGTGGGGAGACCAAACATGGGATATACTCACTTATATAGACCTATAAGATATGATAAACATAATGAAATCTATACACCTAAAAAAGATAATCAATTGAGCGGACATGGGGTAAGATGATCAATCCTCATTTAGGAAGACAGATGGGATGTGCATTGAACGTATGACAGGAGTCTACTGAGCGCATCTGAAAGACTCTAACTAGCAGTGTTTTCAAAGCAAAGACTCATGACCAAACCTTTGGCAGAGCACAGGGAATCACAAGAAAGAAGGGGAGTTAGTCTGATGGGGAAAGGATAGGAGCTCCACAAGGACCAAATATATCTGGGCACAGGGTCTTTTCTGAGACTGACATTCAACCAAGGACCATGTATGGATATAACCTAGAACCTCCGCTCAGATGTAGCCTGTGGTAGCTCAGTAACCAATTGGTTTCCCAAAGTGAGGGGAACAAGGACTATTTCTAACAGGATCTCTTCCCCTTCTTTCATAAGGTTCCCTGCACTCTGCCCAAAATTTGTCAATGAGTCTTAGCATCTGCTTTAATACCTTTCTGGGTAGAGTCTTTCAGAGGCCCTCTGTGGTAGGGTCCTGTTCTGTTCACTGTTTTCTCCCTCTTCTGATGTCTATCCCATTTGTTTTCTGAATGAGGCTTGAGCATCTTTCCCAGGGTCCTCCTTCTTGTATAGCTTCTTTAGGTGTACAGATTATAGTATGTTTATCCTATATTATATTTCTAATATCCACTTATAAGTGACTATATACCAGGTGTATCTTTCTGCTTCTGGAATACCTCACTCAGGAAGATCTTTTCTAGTTCCCACCATTTGCCTGAAAATTTTAGCAAGATATTTTGCTGATGTTGGCCACATTGTGAGTTTCTCTTCTATTTTTTTTTTTGTAACCAGATCTTACTGTATTTATTTTATAGCACACCTTAAGCCTGTCCTCAAGAGTAATTGAAAACCTGTCTTGTTATTCATTCTATAAAGCATTGAGAGCCCAAATGGGCCAAATGTAATATTAAACATTAGTGTTAATGGATAATACATGGAATCTATCCACAATGAGGTGATATTTCTAGTACAAGAGGTAGTCATGTAAAATAAAATTACAGCAAGGTACAATACTAATATAATTTGAGAATGTACTAGGACAGTGGGGATCAACTCTACTGGGAGAAAAAATAAGACAAGTTTCATAAAAGCAGAACCATTGCAGTTAAGACTTGAAGGACAAGGAAAAATTTCCAAGGTGAAAATCTTGTGATAGAAGTAATGGAATGTGCAGGAAAACTATGAAGCAGAACAGAGTCATGCTTTGTAAGTAGAATAGTGTGGTGTATTGGAATGTAGAGAATGGGAGGAGAAACAGGCAATGCCAGAAAATTTCTTGGCTCATTTTAGAGCCTTTAGATTTTTATCAGGAGGGCAATGGGAGATATTTTTTATATTTAAATAGGGAAAGGTGTACTTAGAATTTGTCAGTTTGACATCCGTGTGTGGAGAGTTAATTTGGAATGAGTCAAGACTGACCCAGTGTGGCTGATGAGTGCCCCACACTAGTCTTCCGGTGCAGGAACCCTGACATAGACAATGACAGCAGAATTCCTCTCCACTACCTTCACGCTTCCTGGGGCCCTCTATCTGATGTATCATGCATGGAATCAATGTGTTGAGCTGCTAAATCCCATACTTTTACATTCTCTGCCAGATCCTTGGGTGTAGTCTTTATTCTTTTGCAAAAAAAAAAAATCCACTATATATAACTGCCTATTTGTTCCTTTATTGATTTCTTAATAACAAGCATTTTTTATTTGGCCGCATACAGTCTCTCTAAGCCAAATTTATGTTAACTAGAGTCAGGTAAATGTTTTTCTCCATTGATTGGATTCTTTGTGACAAACTAACAGTAGCCTTGGCTAATTTCTCTTACATATGTATATATACACATATATCTATATATATTATAGATATAATTCTTATACATATATATTTATATATACATATACACACATTCAGATCTATAAATATGTTTATGTATATATCATATATACATGTATATACATATATATGTATGTATGAAATTGTATACATGAGAAATTATAAACCTCAAATTATATATCTATAATTATACATGTGTAGAAATCTGTGGGTATATATACATGCATGCACATATGCATGCACATATAAATACATACACACATTATGAAAGCAGTTGAAGACCTTCTTTAGAATTGGCCCAAAAAGAGAGGGAGAACCACACGTGTATAATAGGTAGCTGCAGTTCTGAATACAGTATTGGTCTTCTTATTTGTATGTATGATGTGGTCATTGAGAACAAAAAATAAATCACATCCAGTAAAGTTATTTTAATTCTATATATTAATTGCTAATTCCTTACAGTTAAAGAAAAGCTTTAACTAGATGCCACTCTGTTTTTCCAAGTTCTTCCTTTAGAATGTATAAAACTGTAGCTGAATAGAGAGTAAAAGTAATACTGTAACAACTTCAGGACAGTATTTTCAGTATTATACGCTAAGAAAGGAAACAGGCAGCTTGAGCCATATGATATGACTCCTGAGAGCCGGGCAGCTGCAACCCAAAACAAAGGTGAAAGTTTTTATCTCTTAATAATATGTGCCTTTTGAGTAATAAACTTTTTATAGTACAATTCACGTATCTAAAAGGTGAAACATTTAAAACATGTCAGAGTAAATAATATGGAAAAAGAAATCAAATGAACCAAATGCTAGGCCACAAAACTTCCAACTGCCATCCAAGCACCAGAGAGGAAGTATGGTATTTTAATGCAGAAAGTCCCTGATGTACAAAACCTAGAATTTTCATTTCAGCAATTATCTTTTCATTACGAAGACCCTTTGTCTGTTCAAGGGGGTTATGACAGGTAAAATTCTACCTAAAAACCCCTCAAGTTTCCAGTTCTCCTGGGCACTTCCTCTTTAAGGTACTAACTATTGCTAATCAGTGTCACCTCATTATAGCTTTAGTGAAAGTCTGAACAAAGGATCCATTTCCCTATGGGTTGTAAAAATTAATGAAACATGAAGGAAAGTTATACTTCATGTAATGGTAAAGCTTCAGAATTTTTAGTGACTTTCAAGACTGATTCTCTATCTTTTGCAAACAAGTTTCCCAAGAAGCAGAGATGTTAGATTGCACTAATTAGGATAGAAACAATTCCTGTTTTATGTGGGCATTAAGTTTACAGATTTTAAGAGCCATCTTTAAAGACATAAAATTATATGCAGGATTGTGGGCTTGTGAAAGTGAGAAGTTAGTAGTCTAAATTGTGATAGCTAGATTGGTTAAAATCCAACTTGAACACATGCAGGCCAAGTCAGTGTTACGTAGTTAGTAGAAGAAAGAGGGGCTCGGGCACTTATGACACAGCTCTCAGTAGAATCACTGCTGACTTCGGCTGAAGGTCCACAAGTTGCATGTTATAATGCCCAGTTGAGGCAAAGACACTCTTCCCAAGACACACTGAGTACTTCTGGATAAGTATTTTAGATGGTGCAGCACAGTTCCGTGTTAATATTGCTAAAGGAACAGAGATTTAAGAGAAATGTGAGCGAAAACATTTGCACATAGCAGAGGAAAGGTAATTTACCAAGTATTGAATAAAACCAAAGCAAGTTTTGAATTCCTGCATAAGGAATTCACTCTATGCTGAATAAGATTTTGGGTAGGTGTTTCAGGAGCATAAGTGTAGGGGCCCCTTTTCTGGAGAAAGTGTTTTCTTTAAGCAAGATAGCAGTTGCTAAACAATTTCATTTTTCTGGCTCAGCATTACTGTCTTCTTTTCACAGAAAGCTAACAAAATACAAAAATTAAATATCAGTTTTTTCAATTCAAAAGCCATTTAAAGTCCTTCTATAATATTGTCATATGCATAAGATTTACTAACTGAAAATCTTGTGGACATCTAGATTAAAGCAAGTGTTATATATTAATTAGTACAGGAAATTACCCTTTTTTGAGTGCTATTCTGATTTGGTTGTTTATTCTCATACAGTAGCCACATCAAACAGACTACACCTTGAGATAAATTTATTGCATAATGTCTTGATGTGTAAATAGCATTACTATAACCTATGACTTATAAAAGCCACATTTTCTAAAAACAAACAGCATATTGCTACTAGTTCAGACTAGAAAGTTCCTGCAGTAGGAAGTTACTATTGATTTGCATTTCCTGCTTAAGTAATTCACTATTGATTTATAATTCTTCACCTAAACAAAGTACTTCACTCATTAGGAAAATTAAAATAAGATGAATTGAAGAGGAAATTTTGACTGACCACGTTATAACAGGAAGAAAGAACTAGACTTTCCGTTTTCCTCCTTCCACTCTACTTGGCAGTGTCTTTTATTTTACTTTGTTATTTAAACTAAAATATTCTCATTATTCCAGGTTGGTTCTGGCAATTCTTCTTTCCCCAATTGGAAGAGACTACTAAAAATATTTCACATAGTGCCTAGACTACACACTGTGCTACTGAAGAAGAAGAAAAATAAGCTTTGGAATTTCCTAATGGATTTCCGTTTCAGCCACCTCCTATTCTCAGCACTTGTCTGTTGGGTCTTGCTGACCCAAACCTGCTGGGGCATGACTATGGCTGCATACACTTATGTGCTAGGAAGTAAGAGCAGACATCTCAAACAGAAGTGACACTGTAACTCTGTAAATATCTAAATCTCCAAAGAAGGTCATCAGCTACCACCTAGAAATGAAGGCACAGGTTCTCCTGAAGGAGTAAAATAACACACAGAACGTTAACTTCCAATTTCAGTTTCCTTCCTAAGAATCAAATACTGCTGAGCACATCCCTACCGTGGTCTCATTACAGAGAAGATGAGACCGCACACACAGGAGAATAAGACAGATGGTGACAAAAATTTATTTTCTCCTATAAGGGTCCCCAGAGGATCCCGAGGTCATTCAGAACCCAGAGGTGAACATAAAATTAGTTCGGTAATTCCATTGGTATCAAGATGCAAGATGAGAGTCAAAGTAGAATACAGTTGGCAAGGTTTACATACTCTAAAATTAAACTCAGTCACCCGCCAAGGGGTCATGATCACACTTGAAGATTTGACAGTCCACCAACTCACACAACCACACTACCTTGGGGATGTCCCCTTTTAATGAAAACCATTTCTCTCCTCTTACAAAAGTATGCTATTTGTCATCTTACATGTATTTGTACCTCTGTTTTGCGTTCTCGCAGGTTTTATGCTGGTATTTCTACATGAATATATCTTTTTTTTTTTTTCACAAACAATATTTTATATTTTATTTATTTTACATTTTGAGTTTTTTTTTTCTTTTCTTTTTTTTTTAATTTTTCATCAATTACACTTTATTCATTCTGCATCCCCCCATAAGCCCCTCCCTCCTCCCATCCCAATCCCACCCTCCCTCCTCCCTCTGCTTGCATGCCACTCCCCAAGTCCACTAATAGGGGAGGTTCTCCTCTCCTTTCTGATCTTAGTCTGTCAGTTCACATCAAAAGTGGCTGTATTGTCCTCTACTGTGGCCTGGTAAGGCTGCTCCCCCCCCCCCCAGAGGGAGGTGATCAAAGAGCAAGCCAATCAGATTATGTCAGAGGCAGTCCCTCTTCACATTACTATGTAACCCAATTGGACTCTGAACTGCCCTGGGCTACATCTGTGCAGGGGTTCTAGGTTATCTCCATGAATAGTCCTTGGTTGGAGTATGAGTCTCTGGGAAGTTCCCTATGTTCAAATTTTCTTGTTCTTTTGCTCTCCTTGTGGAGACCCTGTCCTCTCCAGCTCTTACTATTTCCCAGTTCTTACCTAAAATTCCGTTCACTCTGCCCAACAGTTGCCCATCAGGCTCAGCATCTGCTTTGATAGTCTGAAGGGCAGAGGCTTTCAGAGGCCCTCTGTGGTAGGTTCCTAGGTTGTTTCCTGTTTTCTTCTTCTTCTGATGTCCATCCTCTTTGCCTTTCTGGATGGGGTTTGGACGTTTTAGTTAGGGTCCTCTCTCTTGCTTAGTTTCTTTAGATGCACAGGTTTTAGTGGGTTTGTCCTATGTTGTATGTCTATATGAGTGAGTATATACCATGTGTGTCTTTTTGCTTCTGAGACAACTCACTCAGGATGATCCTTTCCAGATCCCACCATTTACCTGCAAATTTCAAGATTTCCTTATTTTTCATTGCTGAGTAATATTCCATTGTGTAGATGTACCACAATTTCTGCATCCATTCTTCAGTTGAGGGGCATCTGGGTTGTATTTCAGCTCTTTTCACTAAAAGAGGAAGTCATCACCTGCCCTTTGGCTTTTTGTAATAAAGTTTCATAGACTCACAGTTAATTTAAATGACTACCCCTGCTCCCCTTATTGGGAAACCCACATGCTGACTGAGCTGCCCATGGGCTGCATCCGAGCAGGGAGTCTAGGTCCTCTACATGCATGGTAATGGTACCTGATTGCTGCATCAGTCTCTGCAGGAAACCCTGGGCTCAGAATTTTTAGCTTTGTTAGTCTCTTTGTGGGCTCCTGTCTCCTCTATTTTCTTCTATCTTCCCCCTTTTTCAATAAGACTCCCTGTGCTTTGCCCAAAGTTTGGCCTTGAGTCTCAGCATCTGCTTCGATCCTCTGTTTGGTGAAGCCTTTCAGAGGACCCTTTAATAGTAGGCTCCTATCCTGTGCCCTCTCTCCTGCCACTTCTGCTGTCTATCCTGTTTGCCATTCTGAATGAGGTTTAAACATCCTCCATAGGGTCCTCCTTGTTTCATTGTTTCTTTAGTTCTGTAGCTTTTAGTACGGCTAGCCTGAATTATATGGCTAATATCTACTTATAAGTGAGTGTATACCATACAATCTTTCTGTTTCTGGGTTACCTCACTCAAGATGATCTTTTCTAGTCCCTGCCTGCTCTTTGATCACTTGACCCTGGTGATGCAGTTGATAAGCTATAGGCAGATGGCAGAGGAGGAGAACTCCCTCTTTCAGTGAACTAAGGTAAGAAAATAGAGGGAAAAGAGGAAGAGAGAGTGGGACTGGGGGAAGGTTGAGGGAGGGGGCTTTAATTGGGTTATATGAAGAATAAATTGTAAAAAAAAAAAGGGAACAAGGAGAAAGACACACATGGTACATACTCGCTTATTTAAACTTATAAGATATGATAAACATAATGAAATCTATACACCTAAAGAAGCTAAACAAAAAAGAAGACCCGGGGTAAGATGATCAATCCTCACTTAGAAAGACAAATGTGCTGTGCATTGGATATAGGAGAAAACAAATAACAGGACAGAAGCCTACCACAGAAGGCCTCTGAAAGACTCTACCTAGCAGTATATCAAAGCAGATACTGAGACTCATAACCAAACCTTCAGCAGAGTGCAGGGAATCATATGAAAGAAGAGGGAGTTAATATGACCTGGAGAGGATAGGAGTTTCACAAGGACCAAATATATCTGGGCACAGGAGTCTTATATGAGACTGTTTCTCCAACCAAGGACCATGTATGGATATAACCTGGAACCTCTGCTCGGATGTAGCCCGTGGTAGCTCAGTAACCAAGTGGTTTTCCCTAGGTAGGGGACCAGGGACTACTTTTTACATGAACTCAATGGTGGGCTTTTTAAACTCCCCACCCCCCACCCCCAAGGGAGGAGCAGCCCTGCTAGGCCACAGAAGAGGACTTTGCAGCCAGTCCTGAAGATACGTGATAAAACATGGTCAGATGAAAGGGGAGGAGGTCCTCCCCTATCAGTGGACTTGGAAAGGGACAAGGAGGAGATGAGGGAGGGAGGGTGGGATTGGGAGGGAAAGAGGGAGCAGGATAGAGCTGGATACAGAGTTAATAAAATGTAACTAATAATAAAAATATTTTTTAAAAAGGAACAAAAAGAAAAAAGGATTTACATGAACTCAATAGGGTTGGCTAAATATTAAAACAAACCTAAGGCTTTCAATTGTCTCTCACATCCATCCCAAATATTAAAATGTTTATGCCTAATGAAGCAAGAACTGGGTAGTGATTCCCAAGAAGAAATTGATGAGGTGTTGATGAGAAGCAAATTTTTAACCTAATGCAAAATATCTCTTCATAAATTGTAATAATAAAAATTCCGATGTTTTATACTGTGGCAACATTAAGCAGCGTGTTCAACAAACAATGGTTCATTTCATTCAGGCTGACCTACACAACATATAGCCCTTACAGGAGCACACAAGGTCAGCCCTTTGAAAACACAAATAATACATTCTTGGTCTGAGTTCTATTATCTTCATAATAAAATATACATAATATATATCAGGTGAGAGTTAATCTATAGCACACCTGGCTTCTAAACCATCACAACAAGGGAAGGCAACAAACCACTAAGAAACGGTCCTAAATTAAAGAGAAAAGACACAAGACTGTATGGAGAAACCCATCACCCTGGACCACATTCTTTACTGTAAGATAGTTGCTGAGCCAGAAACATGGATACTTCTTTCTGAAACCCAATAAAACAATCTCAGTTTGATAACTGGACTGTCACTGAGTAAGAAAATACTTTTAGGAAATACACACAAAAGTACCAAGTAAAAAGTATGCAATCTACACTTAAACTTTATTTTTTTAAAAGCTTTGTGTGTCTACCATTAAAAAAACATAGATAGCGTTAAAAAAAAAAAAACATAGTCATGAGACTTCTTTCATCGGGATCCATTTCATGATCACAATTTTTATAAGACTATGGCTGGAAAGTCTTAGAGAAACTGACCAAAATTGGGAGAATTACTAAATCTAATGTAGAAATAATGATAATGTTACAGCCGGCAATTTGAAACTTCCACAAAATTGTAGAAGTGATGCAAAAACCCTCCAATTATTTACTTGCTGATTACAGTCTTTGTATAGAATTGCATGCTGTGTGTGTTATCAAGTTATGCACATTACTGTACAGAGGCATTTACTAAGTACCTTATACACTGTATTTATGGGCAATTTAGGGATTTTCCACAGTAATTCTTACTATGAACAATTTTCAACTTATTTAAAATCTTCAATCCAGTTTTAAAATATCACTGCAGTATACTTCTAGAAAATCCAGTTGTTTTTCCTTAGGTTAAATTTCAAAGACCTAACATTTTAAGAACACAGGTTGCACCACTTTGAAGGGTGTTGACCTGTTTTTATGATCATAATTAAATGGTTGTGGGTAGAGTTTCCACAGCTAGAGACTCTAGGTGGAAATAGGCAAAGGCAGAATACAGTGGAGACACGAGGGAAGACGTGAGTTTTTGTCAGAGCCCTTACCACCTTACAGTTGCAACATCTCCTAGGTGGTCTTTTTATGCTTACTGGTATATCCTAGTTTATAGTAACTGCATTTTCAAATGCTGGCTCTGGAAAATGTTATTAAAATATTCTATTGACAAGGCAAAGCCGAGATCAGGAGCCAAAAAGATAAGCATCACCAACAGAATACAAGAGATGGAAGAGAGAATCACAGCAATGAAGATACAATTGCAGAAACTGATACATCTCTCAAAGAAAAAATAAAATCAGAAGAGTTCCAAACACAAAACATCCAAGAAATCAAGGATGTCGTGAAAAGATGAAATCTAAAAATAATAAGAATAGATGAAAAGGAAGATTCCAAGCTCCAAGGTCTGGAAAATATTTTTAAGAAAATCGTAGAAGAAATTTTTCCCAACTTAAAGAAAGAGATGTTCATAAACCTACAAGAGGCCTACAGAACACCAAATAAACTATACTAGAAAAGAAACGCCTCATGTCACATAATAATCAAAACACTAAATCTACAGAAAAAAAGAAAAAAAATGTTAAAAGCAGCAAGGGAAAAAAACCAAGTAAACATATAATGGTAGACTTATCACCAGAAACTATGAAAGCCAGAAGGGCCTGGGCAGATGCCATGCAGACTTTAAGGGACCACAGATGCCAACCCATACTACTATACCCAGCAAAGCTTTCAATCAACATAGATGGAGAAAACAAAATATTCCATGACAAAACTAAACTTAAACAGTATCTACACAGCAATCCAGCCGTACAGAAGTTACTAGAAGGGAAACTCCAAACCATCGAAATCAACTACACCCAAGAAAACACAGGATATAGATAACTTCACAACAAAAAAAATTTAAAGAAAATAAGCATAGAAATACAGAAACACCACCAAATCCACCACAAAAGGAACTAACATTCATTGTTCACTATTATTTATCAACAGCAACAGATTTAACTCTCCAATAAAAAGACACAAACTAAGGAATGGTTGCAGAAACAGGATTCAACATTCTGCTGTAGCTCAGAAACACACCTCTGCAACAAAGATAAATATTACTTCAGAGTAAAGTAATAGAAAAATGGTTTTTCAAGTAAATGTATCCAGAAAACAAGCTGGAGTAGCTATCCTAGTATCTAATAAAATAGACTTTCAATCAAAATTAATCAAAGAATATGAGGAGGGGCATTTTATTCTCATCAGAGGAAAAATCCACCAGGAGGACAATCACAATCCTGAACATGAATGCCCCAAATACAAGAGCACATGCATTTGTAAATGAAACATTATTAAAGCTTAAATCACACATTGATCCCAACACCTTAAGAGTGGGAGACTTCAATATTCCACTCTACCATGGTACAGATCATCAAGACAGGGAAATAACACCACTTACAGAGGTCCTAAATCAAATGGACTAAATAGATGTCTACAGAACTTTTTACCCAAACTCAAAAGAGTACACCTTCTTCTCAGCACCTCAGGGAATTTTCTCAAAAATTGATCATAGAGTTGGGCACAAAGCAAGCTTCAACAGATACAAGAATATCAAAATAATCCCTTGTATCCTATCAGACCACCATGGCTTAAAACTAGACCTCAACAACAATAGAAATAACAAAAAGCCTACATACATATGGAAACTAAACAACTCTCTACTCAATAATAACTGGGTCAAAGAAGAAATGAAAAAAAAAATTAGAGAGTTCCTAAAAATCAGTGAAAATGAAAGCACAACTTACCCAAATTTATAGGACACAATAAACGCAGTACTAAGGAGAAAGTTTGTAGTTCTAAGTGGCTCCAGAAAGAAGTTTGAGATATCTCATACAAGCAACATAATGGCACACTTAGAAAAGAAAAGAAGCAGACACACCCAAGAGTAGACAATTAGAAATAATCAAACTCAGAGCTGAAATCAATGAATTAGAAACAAAGAAAACAATTAATAGAATCAATGAAACCAAGAGCTGGTTCTTCTTTGAAAAAATTCAACAAGAGAGACAAACTCTTAGGAAAATTAACTAAAAGACAGAAAATAACTATCCAAATCAGCAAAATTAGTAACAAAAAAGGAGACATAATAGACACTGAGGAAATCCAAGCAACCATTATGTCATACTACAAAAGCCTATATATCACAAAATTTGAAAATCTAAATGAAATGGACAATTTCTTCATAGATTCCATTTCCCAAAATTAAACCAAGATCAGGTAAATAGATTAAATACTCCTATATCCTCCAAGAAAATAGAAGCAGTCATCAAAATTCTCCCTTCAAAAAAACAAAACAAAACAAAACAAAACAAAAACAACAACAACAAAAACCCAGGGCCAGATGGTTTCAGCACAGAATTCTACCAGACCTTCAACAAATGGTGCTGGTCTAACTGGATGTCTACATGCAGAAAAATGTAAATAAATCCATATCTATCACCTTGCACAAACTAAAGTCCAGGTGGATCAAAGACCTCAACATAAAACCAGACACATTAAATTGGTTAGAAGAAAAGGTGGGGGAAAGCCTTGAACTCATTGGCACAGGAGACAACTTCCTGAACAGAACACCAACAGCACAGACTCTAAGAGCAACAATCAATAAATGGGAACTCATGAAACTGAAAAGCTTCTGTAAAGCAAAGGACACTGCCATCAGAATAAAACAACAGCCTACAGAGTGGGAAAGGGTCTTTACCAACCCTATATCTGACAGAGGGCTAATATCCAGAATAGATAAAGAACTCAAGAAATTAAACAGCAACAAATCAAGTAATCCAATTAAAAAATGGAGTACAGAGCTAAACAAAGAATTCTCAGTAGAGGAATATCAAATGGCAGAGAAAGGTTTTAAGAAATGTTCAATGTCCTTAGTCATCAGGGAGATGCAAGTCAATACAAGATTTCACCTTACACCCATCAGAATGACGAAGATGAAAAACTCAAGTGACAACACATGCTGGAGAGGATGTGGAGAAAGGGGAACTTTCCTCCATTGCTGGTGGGAATGTAAACTTATACAACCACTTTGGAAATAAATCTGGGGCTTTCTCAGACTATTAGGAATAGTGCTGCCTCAAATCCAGCTAAACCCACTCCTACGCATATATCCAAAAGATGCTCAAGTTTACAAAAGGGTATTTGCTCAACCATGTTCATAGCAGTTTTATTCGTAATAGTCAGAATCTGGAAACAACCCAGATATCCCTAAACTGAGGAATGGATACAGAAATTGTGGTACATTTATGCAATGGAATACTACTCAACAATTAAAAACAAGGAAATCATGAAATTTGCATGCAAATGATGGGCACTAGAAAAGATCATCCTGAGTGAGGTATCCGAGAAGCAGAAAGACACACATGGTGTATACTCACTTATAAGTGGATATTAGATATATAATATAGAATAAACATACTAAAATCTGTACACCAAAAAAAGCTAAGAAGAAGGACCCTGGGTAAGATGATCAATCCTCAGAAAGGCAAACGGGATAGACATTGCAAGAGGGAGAAAACAGGGAACAGGACAGAAGCATACCACAGAGGGCCTCTGAAAGACTCTACCCAGCAGGGTATAGAAGCAGATGCTCAGAGTCATAGCCCAACTGTGGGCAGAGTGCAGGGAATCTTATGAAAGAAGGCAGAGATGAAAGACCTACAGGGACAGGAGCTACACAAGGAGAGCAACAGAACTAAAAAATCTGGGCACAAGTGTCTTTTCTGAGACTGATTCTCCAATCAAGGACCATGCATGGAAATAACCTAGAACCCCTGCACAGATGTAGCCCATGGCAGTTCAGTCTCCATGTGGGTACCCTAGTAAGGGGAACAGGGACTGTCTCTGATATGAACTCAGAGGCTCTTTGATCACGACCCCCCTTGAGGGGGTTGCAGCCTTACCAGGCCACAGAGAAAGATAATGCATCCATTCCTGATGAGGCCTGATAGGCTAAGATCAGAGGGAAGAGGAGGAGGACCTCCCCTATAAGAGGACTCAAGGAGGGGCATGGGAAGAGGAGAGGGTGTGAGGGCAGGATTTGTAGGGGACTACTGCTGGGATACAAAGTAAATAAATTTTAATAAATAAAAATAAATTAATTTTAAAAAAAGAAAGCAAATCAGGATTTACTGTTTCTATCATAAATATAATTGTTAAGAGTGGTGATTACTCTTCATTTCAGCTAGGTTAACAATTGCCTAAGGTATTATGGAGTCACACCTTTGGAGGTCTGCCTGAGAGTGTTTCTAGAAATGGTGATCTGAGAAAGTAGGCCCTGAGTGTAGGAATAGAAGGAGTCCTGGGGAAAAAAAAAGTAAGGTAGATGTGCCCAAACACTGGCATTTCCCTTTATCTTTTCTCAGAACCATCCAGGTATGAGACAGCCATGATTCTACCGCCACATTAGTAATTAGCTCCTACCCCCTTTGCCTTCTGCACAATAGCGAACTCTCTGTACCTTTAAACTGTGAACCACATTAAACCCATCCCCCTTAAGTGGCTTCTTGGCAGGTATTTTGCCATAACAACAATAAAAGTAGCTTAAAAAAGAAAAGTAACTAAGAAGCTGTACTCCTGAGTCCTCCTAGCATCTCAGTGAAGCGAAAACAGTCATGAGTCTATGGTTTTGGGTTCTACTTGGGATAGATTTTTTTTTTTTAATGTGGGGGTAATGTAAAGCTTTTGGCTGGATCTAAGACAGGGATGAAAATCAGCTAAAAACTTAGCAATTGTTTGGTTACCTTGCCTGCAGCACCTGTTAGCCTGGGAAGACGATACTCTAGTAATGATAAGTTAGGTGGCACAGTTTGGGAATGAATGGGCTTATAGAATGTTTTAAAGCACATGATGAAATATTTGAAGTCTCACTTCCCTAGGCATAAGCTTTCTGAAACATCAGCCATGTATGCCCTGTGTGGGTGGTTTCTGTTTAGGTTCAGATATGGAAACAGCTCCTCTTTTATGCTCCCGAGTACTTCAACCATCTATAGTTGGTTTTCTGTAACTCTGTCCCACTCACTTGTAGATAAACTCTTCATTAAACTCTTCTCAGTTATTCCACACGAATATGCCATCTGCTTCTTATTCAAAACATAACTGAAAAAGAAATTTAGGAGCTCAGTAAATGTGTTCATTTGTACTTTTTATTGTATATATGTATTGTTAGAACCAGCGGCTTTGCTAACGTGATTTATCATCACTGTGCATCTGACACCACTGTGTCTCCAACAGAGAAACACGGTGATTTTGTACCTGCATCTATTTGATGTGAAGTGTCTCGGCTTTAGTTTCTTGGTGGTGGTGAGGTCCTGGCAGAGGATGGTGGTGCCTCAGATGCTCTGCAAATACAGTACCCATGAGGCCTTGCTCTGCTCTCGGGCCCTGGTTCTGAAAGCTGCAGTTACCTGCTTTCTCTTTGTGCCTCTATTGCCATAATATGAATTGGCCTAGGAACTCAAAATTGCTTTATTTTGACCTGTCCCAACGAACAAAACCTGAAGATTTGACCATAAATCCTTCCCAAGTGCAAGGGCAGCCTGGAGATGAGTGCTTGTCTGTTGTAGTCATAGCTAGGTTTCTAGCATAACTCTGAATCTTGTGCCCTCCAGCCACCTCCTACTGTGAACCTGTACAAGTCTTTGTATCTAGATGAGTGTGTGTTTGTGTGTGTGTGCCTATGTATGTGTGCATGTGTGTGTTATGTGTGAATGTGTGTGTGTATGAGTGTGTGTGTGTGTGTGTGTGTGTGTGTGTGTGTGTGTGTGTGTTTTGAACTCCAGGGCCAGTGCTTGCTCACATTAATCTCCATCTGCTAAATCTATCTGTGTGATATCTGTCTCTCAGGAATTTGGTAGAAAAAAATGAAAATTGTCATTTGACATCTCCTGCAATATACTTACAAAGGAAAGCTTAAAAATATCTAAATCTTGAACAAAAGAAAGGAACCATTGACTTAAAGGCTTGGGGTATAGCACAGGGAGAAGAGTGTTTGCCTCCCATGCATGACTATATAGGATATACAAAAAAAAAAAAAAAAAAAAGAGGAGGAGGAGGAGGAGGAGAAGGGGAAGAATGGAAGAATGAAGGAAAGAGTGACATAGCTAAATATTTAAAAGAAAGCTAAGAAGAAAATAAGTGCATTTCTAAATATATTTTTTAAAATATTTTCTCTAGACTTTCTCCTTCTTACTCAGAGGCCATAATTTTTAATATTGTGAAAGTATCCACTGTATTGAATTATTTTGTATGATTTAGCAGAGCTGCTTGCTCTGTGTAAAAATTTGAAATTAATATAGGAAAAGACACAAGGCAGACATGCAGGAGCACAGTTATAAGCCAATCACACTGGGTCCCATCAATCATTGGTTTTCAGGCCAGGAACTATTTCAGTTTAGTTATAAGACATATATTTCCACTCAGTACAAAAAACTCATACAACACATAATCCCAATACTTTCAGAGATTCAAGTGAATGTAATGCACAAGTGAATGCAAAGCACAATTGTACCAAAACTTAAAAGAGAGAGAGAGACTTTTTTTTTTTTGCCAATTCCTACACAATTTAATTTATTGGTAATCTTTTTTTTTTTTTTCAATGCAGTTTATTCAGGAACATTGAACAATCCTCGGACCCCGGGAAAAGCCAGCCCACAGCTTAAATAGCCTCTGGGTAGCCAACCCAGGCGTGCCACGGGGGCAATGCAGATAGGTCCACATACATGGAAGCAAGCCAGATCCTTGGCCTTAGCCAAATGTGGAATTGTTCATGACAGAGAGCACTCACCATCGGGAAGGTGGAAGGCGGAAACCAGCTCCATCTTTAAGGCATAGCATTCCGCAGCTCTCTACAGTTCCCCCTTTTTGTTTTAGACGCATCAGGCAAGAGTAGAGGTCTGATCTCTGATATTAGAAATAAATTGGGACTTTGTACAGATGTTCATTTAGGTGTCATCCACCCAAAGAACATCAGACCCGTCCGATACCTTTTTCTCAGAGGCGGGACCTGGGGCATCAACCCGCATGCAATCAGACATGCTCTTCTCTGGGTCCAAAGCGGCTGACCCTGAGTGCAGTGCTTAGCCTCGCATCCTGAGCGTATCATTTTAGCTTTTTATGGTATCCAACCATGCTTGGGGAGAATGTCCTGCTTCAATGGCTGTAAAGGCCTGAATGATCATGGCTGCATCACACTGTTGTGAGACTCTAATCTTGCATATATACCACAGGCAAACCAAGGAGACCAACACCAGAAGGCCTGCTAACACTCCCATGCCCGCCCATTCCTTCAGATGATTCATGGCTGCAGCAATCCATGTTGATAATCCTGTGGCTAGTCCTGCGTCCACTCCGGTAGAATTTACTGTGACAATGGCCACTCTCAGCTGCTCCATCGTAGTATCGAATTCTCCAGTCCAATTACCTAAAATATAGCTCGACAATTGTTTAGACAGATTTGCAGCACAGGAAAAATTCTCATGTTGTATGCTAGTGACACAAAGTCCAGCATACTTTCATTGACAGCCAGGTTGAGCGATTTGCCATAGGGTATCAATTTGCTCCTGCAAGAGGTCAATCCTCTGATTGAACACCATCAAGCTTCCTTTTAGTTGAGCATTAATTCTTTTATGTACAACTAAGGCATGAGCTACATTGGCTAAATGATTATTCAGGGTCTGAGCAGTCTGCCCAGTATGACTCATGGCTAATGCCCTGGTGGTAGCTCCAACAGCCGTCAATGAGATGGTAGTAACAATGGTGGCTGTAGTTCCAAGATCCCTTTTCTGTCTGAAGAGAGTCATAGCGTGAGGGGCATCAATGGGCATAGGCACCCAGTGAGGCATGCGAGTAACCAGGGCATACCTAACTTTACTAGCATTCCAGCATTGGGCAAAAAAGCAAGTATCATTACCACAATTACTTGGCTCTATCTGGCTAATAATGAATAAAAATGGGGGATATAAACAAACAGGCGTGGGCTTATAGGAAATATTATGAGAAGCCTTAACCCCTCGTTGGAACATCCTGCGTCAGTTCTAGAACTAGCAGTGGTGGTGTCCGAGGTCTGAGTAGGTTCAGGAGACCATTGCCCCCAGGGGCGAGATGTGCTCCATGCCAATTGACTAACTCCATGTTTTCCTCCAATTTTGAAAGTCATTTAAGGTTCTTAAATTATTTTTTTCCCTTTTTTCTTAAATTTTTCATCACTTACACTTTATTCATTCTGCATCCCCCCATAAGCCCCTCCCTCCTCCCATCCCAATCCCACCCTCCCTCCTCCCTCTGCTTGCATGCCACTCCCCAAGTCCACTAATAGGGGAGGTTCTCCTCTCCTTTCTGATCTTAGTATGTCAGTTCACATCAAAAGTGGCTGTATTGTCCTCTACTGTGGCCTGGTAAGGCTGTTCCCCCCCCCAGAGGGAGGTGATCAAAGAGCAGGCCAATCAGAGTATGTCAGAGGCAGTCCCTCTTCACATTACTATGTAACCCAATTGGACTCTGAACTGCCCTGGTCTACATCTGTGCAGGGGTTCTAGGTTATCTCCATGAATAGTCCTTGGTTGGAGTATGAGTCTCTGGGAAGTTCCCTGTGTTCAAATTTTCTTGTTCTGTTGCTCTCCTTGTGGAGACCCTGTCCTCTCCAGCTCTTACTATTTCCCAGTTCTTACCTAAAATTCCGTTCACTCTGCCCAACAGTTGCCCATCAGGCTCAGCATCTGCTTTGATAGTCTGAAGGGCAGAGGCTTTCAGAGGCCCTCTGTGGTAGGTTCCTAGGTTGTTTCCTGTTTTCTTCTTCTTCTGATGTCCATCCTCTTTGCCTTTCTGGATGGGGATTGGACGTTTTAGTTAGGGTCCTCTCTCTTGCTTAGTTTCTTTAGATGCACAGGTTTTAGTGGGTTTGTCCTATGTTGTATGTCTATATGAGTGAGTATATACCATGTGTGTCTTTTTGCTTCTGAAACAACTCACTCAGGATGTTCCTTTCCAGATCCCACCATTTACCTGCAAATTTCATGATTTCCTTATTTTTCATTGCTGAGTAATATTCCATTGTGTAGATGTACCACAATTTCTGCATCCATTCTTCAATTGAGGGGCATCTGGGTTGTTTCCAGCTTCTGGCTATTACAAATAAAGCTGCTACAAACATGGTTGAGCAAATGTCCTTTTTGTGTACTTGAGCCTCTTTTGGATATATGCCCAGTAGTGGTATGGCTGGATCTTGAGGAAGCGCTATTCCTAGTTGTCTGAGAAAGCGCCAGATTGATTTCCAGAGTGGTTGTACAAGTTTACATTCCCACCAGCAGTGGAGAAGGGTTCCCCTTTCTCCACAACCAGAGAGAGACTTTTTTAAAGGATCTGTCCTGAGTATCCAATACAGAGGCAGGAAGTGTGCAATCCTGGGGCTTCAGATCAAGCTCCACCCTGACACTGCTGAGTAACTGAGAGAGGAATGACTTCAGTGACTCCCCTGGCTTCTCACAGGATGTGTGACAGATGCTCAGACTTCCTGCTGAGAACACACATTTACTTCTTATTTAATGCATTACACACTCTGTCTTATCAGAAATAATGACTAAAAGCCTTGGAATCCAACTTAGACAAACCTGGGTGTGAATGCCAGCTCCTTACCTGGCTAGGTTTCCGGCCATTGTAAATTATTTTACTTCATTAAACCTTGGTTATTTCCTTTAAAAAGGAAATAAATGCAAACATCTACCCAAAGTTATTAAATGAAATAATGCAAAGAAAACGCAAAGTAGGTTGCCTCGTATGTGTGGAGCTGCTAGCACTGCTTTGCCTTTTGAAATTGCTATTGTCACAGGGGCACAAGAATGACAGTTTTTCCAATTGATCTTATTATCTTTCTTCAGAAGAGAGCAAAGTAACTGTCCCTCCAAACCCTTTGTCCTGACATTTGGCCATATTCAGAGGTTCACAGGGGATTTTCTTGTGGAAATCCCACCACCACATCATCTTCTTGATGTGTGTGGGCAGCTCATCACACACTACCTCAAAAGTGTTCTCATTACCATCATGGAGCTAGGAAAAACCTCCGACCTTCACAAAGGCAGCTAGAATTATGAATAATTTTTAAATTAAATTGCAAACAGAATCAATGGATAATTAGTAAATTGTATTTCTACAATGTATTTATATAATATCCATTACACAAACATAATGTATATAAATATATATCAAAGCAGATACTAAGACTCATAACCAAACCTTTGGCAGAGTGCAGGGAAACATATGAAAGAAGGGGGAGTTTGTATGATGTGGAAAGGATAGAAGCTCCACAAAGACCAAATTTATCTGGGCACAGGGGTCTTTTCTGAGACTGACACTCAACCAAGGACCACGTATGGATATAACCTAGAACCCCTGCTCGGATGAAGCCCGTGGTAGCTCAGTAACCAACTGGTTTCTCATAGTAAGGGGAACAGGAACTCAGTGGCAGGCTCTTTGACCTCCCCACCCCCCAAGGGAGGAGCAGTCCTGCTAGGCCACAGAAGAGGACTTTGTAGCCAGTTCTGAAGATACCTGATAAAACAGGATTAGATGAATGGGGAGGAGGTCCTCCCCAATCAGTGGACTTGGGAAGGGGCA
Source organism: Meriones unguiculatus (assembly GCF_030254825.1). NCBI lineage: Eukaryota > Metazoa > Chordata > Mammalia > Rodentia > Muridae > Meriones > Meriones unguiculatus. Next base: position 46,430,263 of record NC_083356.1, read on the forward strand.
GGGAGGAGATGAGGGAGGGAGGGTTTGGGAGGGAATGAGGGAGCAGGATACAGCTGGGATACAGTTAATAAAATGTAACTAATAATAAAAAATAAATAAAATAAATAAAAAAGAAAAGAAAAAATATAAACAAAAAATAAAATACAAACAAATAAATATTTTGTTTATAAAAATATTTATATACATCATCGTATTATAAAAGGAGATTAATCTCGCCACCACTCTTGCTCACGCTGTAGTTTTTTATTATAACCTCTAAAATGTGAAGAGAAGTTAGTTTACAGTTTTGCAAAAGGTAGGTCCAGTTTTTGACCAAACTTTTTGAGTTTTGATTATTTAGATCTAACACCTTTCTTAAATTTCTTGGCAGTAACTCACATATGAAAATGAAGAAAGTGCTTTAAATTTGTTTAGTGCCTTAATATTTACCGACTATTACCATTAGTGATGAGCTCAAATTCAAACTCTTGAGATGGTGTTAAATAAAGACACCTTGAAAGTCAGGCAGAGGAAGCCCTCAATGACATCTTTAAGCACCTTAACAAAACTAGCCCATTTTTCTCCTTTGCTGCACCAACATCCCAGATAGCTAATATTTGTTTAGCACTAACTCTCCTGCAAAACTAGTCTCAGACTTTTTTCTCCACGTTCATTTTGTGCTTTCCTTTTGGGCATATAGCTCAGTTGGTAGGTTTTCTGAGTAGCTTTTTCTTAGTTCTAGGTTAAGATTCTCACATCTCAAGCAGACCAGGGGAACCACACTTGTAATCCAGCCCTCAGGAGGGAGAGGAAGGAGGATCAGAAATTTGAGTCATGCTAAGCTACACAGTGAACTCAAGGTCATCCTGTGGTACTTAAGACCCTGTCCTGAGAAAGGCATGTAAAAAAATGTTCATGGGGCAGGAGGGTCTCAGAGGAGCCACAGAAGACATCCTTTTCCTGTGTTTTCTGCTTTAACCTCTCATCAAACCTGTTCCAATTTTTGGTGTGAGGTAGGACATTTAGAGAGCAGTTTTCCTCTTTCTGCAAAATTAAGTTACTGATTCGGTTGCTGTTTCCAGGGACTGCCATTCACCAGAAACACCAGTAAATATGTGCACAACTGTGGCTGCTTTTCCTGAAAGGTGACATGTCAACAATATTCTAAGACAATTTATGTCTCCAGCCTATGGTAGGTGCTATGGTACACACACAAAAACAAAACTCTGAGACCCTGACCATACTGGAAATCAGAATCCTGTTTAGGTAGAGAATGCATCCACAAAAACAGTGTTAGAGTCCTCAGTCCTTATACATAAATTATGGGTCACAGTGTGTCTACCGTGTCTTATGTAGTAGACTTCTTATATGATAGCTTCCAATGGGGCCTAGCAGTCCATTGCTATCTGAGCAGGCTTTAGGTATCTCAGAATTAATTAGAGGCATGAGCCTTCATATTCCCCCTCTAGGACACATACCTGTATGTACCTTTGTGCAAACCCTATCAAATTTTAAAAGTAGTTTTCTCATCTTGTAAAAAAAATGGGAATCTGTAGCTTTAATACATTTATAAGTAGTTCAGCAAAGCTGGGGGAATGGCTGCTTTCTGGAGATTATTGAGAGAGCCTGACCCACCTCACTCCCCCCATCACCATGTTTGGTTACTTCTTTAAAGCAAAGACATGATGCTTATTGAAAGTCCTCATTAGCATGCTTAGAAGAAGTAAGCCATCAATTAATTCATATGAATTGTGTGCTAGTTGTATATAATCTATTAATTTGATACCAAAGACAAAGGCTTTAAGAAAACATTAATGTGAAAGATTTGTGATGTATGGAAAACCTACAGAAAAAGATTCTGGAATCAAAGACCTACAGTTGTTGACAGATAATGAGAAGATATGTCTAAGGTGAACTTCCCAGAGGCACCAAGGGAACGGAATCAGGAGAAGCTCACAGAGACAATCCCATGGCGTCTTCCTTGTTTAGACAGCACTTGTATTCTGCAATGAGGCCAGAAAAGAAAGGGTCTTTGGAGACAGGTCTCAAGTCTGTGGCTGTATGTGTAGTGAAATGATGCTTTAAGATGTACACATGCTCCCCTCAGTGCCGCTCAGCAGACTGGTGAAAATGCTAGCCTCTCAACTTTCCACCTGACTTGCTGAAAAACAACAACAACAACAACAACAAAAACAAAACAGTGTGTGTTGGGGGAGGGGGCAGTAGGTTGTGTAGAGAGGAATGCAGTTGCTCTAAGAATTCCTTAATTAAGAATTCTCTGGATTCTGTCTTTGAGACATTTTCAGTCCTTGAGTCAAAGTTCTTTCAGTTGTCCATTATGAATATTTGCTCAAGAAGAGGCTTTTAAACACGGATCAAATTGGAATTTAAATGCAAAGAAAACTTAAAACTCTGGCAGAGCATGTGTTAAAATTCAGAACTGGAAACATCCTGGTGGGTCAGAGGTTGGTATACTACAGAGACACATTTCCTCTTTTCTTCCCACACTCCCATCTTAAAAATAATACCAGACAGTAGGAGACATCAAAGCCAACCCGAGGAGACAGGAGGAAGTGACTGTTCAAACAGGGAGGGATTCAGCAAGGTAAGTCCCTAAGAAATAAGCAGGGTGACAAACAGGACAAAGCCATCAGTGAACAGATCAATGTCTCAAAGCAAAACAAAAGTGTGCAGTCCCAGATGTCATGAAAAGTTTTCTTGATAATGTTGGTTAACTCAGTTTTGTAAAAGAAAATTGCCCAAAGTAAATAGCTAAAAGTTTTAAATATTTCTTTTCTTTCTTTCTTTCTTTCTTTCTTTCTTTCTTTCTTTCTTTCTTTCTTTTTTTGTTTTTTTAAGCTCATGGAACACAATGGAAAAAAGAATGACATTTGAGTCATGTAGATCTTTTTTTATTCTTGGCTTCAGGATAAAAGTTTCAGCATCAAAAAGAGAGCCATGAAAGGGCGGGATACAAATGTCGTGTGCTCTGTATATTTACCCACTGTTGGTCTTTCAGGGAAAGTGTGGCTCTTTGTTTAGAGGAAATGTAAATTCTAAACAGGTCTACTCTGTGTTGTCTCTATGGCTCTGGACAAGCTATCAACTTTATTTCTCTTGAAATGGTAGCAATAAGAAATAACTTACAGGTTTGTCACAAGGATTAATTTTAAAAGCTAACCACATGTAAAAAAGCTAATATAGTGCCTAGCACACAGCAAGCAGTCAACTAAACTATCTTCCTGTTCTTTCAAGGTGCCCTCCCAGAAAAATCCATTTCTTATGTTAAATGTTTGGAAGGCCCAGTTCCTTAGCCTTCTAAACATAACTCCAATACCTCCAGATCTGAATGATTTCCACCTTAAAAACTTCTGTGACTGGAGAGGTAGCTCAGTAGTAGAACACTGTCTGCATTGCCCAAGACCCTAGATTTTATCCGCAATACCACATTAAAAAAAATTCAAGAAATAATGCTTAGCCCTTGCCAGTTCTACTGAAACGTTACATGCACATTTCTGTGTGTATGCTCAAGTGTGCTCCTTTGAAAGGTTGGTGGACACCTTGTGGGACTTGGTTCATCATTTCTAACACATGAGTTGCCTACATTGTTCCTAGGTCTCAAATGGTCAGGATTGGCACCAAGTACGTTTACCTTCAGAGCCATATCATACGGCTCTTGTAACATTAAACCATATTTTAAAAAATGTCATTCATTTAAATTTTTCTGTAAAAACCTATTTAAATTTTTATTGACTAATTTTTTCTCTCATACTTAAGAGAAAAGAATATTAATGTTTTCTTTTCTCCTTATCTTCCAGTAAAAACAATTGAGAAAAATACCTACCGTGAGAGAGCAGTTTCAGTGCTTCTGTCTTTTATTTTATTTTATTAATTACACTTTATTCATTTTGTATCCCCCTATAAGCCCCTCCCTCCTCCCCTCCCAATCCCACCCTTCCTCCCCTTTCTGCATGTGATCTTAATGGCTTCTTCAACATACAGGAAAGTGAGGAAGGAATAAGGCAAACCAAGGTGACACACAAATGGCCACATCTAAAAGGCAAATACAGTGTCACTACTGTATTCTCTGTACTGTGACCCTGCTCAGACTTAGATTTTCCCCAGTGGGGTCTACAATTAAGTTTCCAGGCTATATTCCAGGCCAGGTTATAGGAAGGTTACAGAGTCTAATCTTGGAATTTTGAAATGTTATACATGACATAAAATAATAATAACAAATGTGTAATGACTGTGAGTCAACTATATTTTTTATTAAATTTTAATTTTTTTATATTAAAAAATGTCATTCAACTTGGAAGTGATGGGAGTAGTGAGATAAAATTCTTACCACGAAGACAGAAGCTAATGACAATGTCAGAAAACTGACTAGAAGGCAGTATTTGCAACATAGTAGTTGATAGTCTTGTTCAATTTAGATCAACACAAAAATAAACATCAATAAAAAATCTGAGCAAGTACTTATAAAATCTGTGTAAATGGTCATTAAGCATATAAAATATGTTCAATTCTATTAGTAATAAAAGAAAAACATAGGAAACAAATGGGATATTTTGCCTATCAGATTGGCAAGGATAAATGAATACATTGATAGGATAATATGAGATTAATAAGCTTAAAAAGCAAAGGAAGGCTATTTCTTTGCAGAGACTGTGGTATTTTCTTCATGAGTCTAAATGCTCAAATTCTGTGATATGTAAATAAAACTACAAAAGAATTAGAGACATTTCTCATGATAACATGAAACATATACTATATAATGAGATTTGTTATAATACTATTTGAAATATTAAAATCATTGAAAAATATTTAAGTATAAGTATACTGTAATTCTTTAATCTGTAACCAAAACAATTAAAATGAATAAAAATTAGAAAATGTTATTACCATATATGTTAAAAATTCCACAAGAAAAATATCTTGAGAATTAATCGATTTATTGGACTTATGATTCATAAAGAATAATGATTGTTGCTGAATTCTTTCTCTACTTGACTTATAAACTTCATTTTCTTAGAATTTTCATTAATCAATATATGGTAACACAAATCTAAGCTTTTTGAAGATATGGAGCAAGAAAATTAAGGGCATATTTTGTAACAAACAGAAGTATTCCCCAAAGACAATTTTCTCAAAATCATATGGCATATGCATTTAAAGCAAATCCAAGCAAGGGAAATAGCGCTTTTTTTATTTGGTTTGTCAAAAATTATAGCCTTTTAGCAAAAAATGGGTTGTATAACATACTAGCAATCTACTTGAAAGGAATAGCATTAGGAGGCATGGTGTTGAAATATTTGATGTTGTCATTGAAAACCAAAATATGATGACCGTGTCCTTTGTTTTACAAAACATTTTCAGTTGCATTAGGTCCCATTTATTGATTGCTGCTCTTAGAGCCTGTGCTGTTGGTGTTCTGTTCAGGAAGTTTTCTCCTGTACCAATGAGTTTTAGGGTTTTCCCCACTTTTTCTTCTAACTGATTTAATAAGTCTGGTTTTATGTTGAGGTCTTTGCTCCACTTGGACTTTAGTTTTGTGTAGGGTGGTAAGTATGGATCTATTTTCATTTTTCTACATTAGACATCCAGTTAGACCAGCACCATTTGTTGAAGATACTATCTTTTATTCTATTGTATGGTTTTGGCATCTTTGTCAAAGATCAGGTGTGCATAAGTTTGTGGGTTTATTTCTGGGTCTTCTGTTCAGTTCCATTGATCCACCAGTCTATTTCTATGCCATTACCATGTAGTTTTTATAACTGTTGCTCTATAGTACAGCTTAAGATCAGGGATGGAGATACCTCCAGAAGATCTTTTATTGTAGAGGATTGTTTTTAGCAATTCTAGGTTTCTTGTTATTCCATATGAAGTTGAGAATTTTTCTTTCCAGGTCTGTAAAGAATTGTATTGGTAATTTGATGGAAATTGCATTGAATCTGTAGATTGCTTTTGGTAAGATGGCCATTTTTTTTCTCTTTTTCTTACATTCTTTATTTCAGAAGTATTCATCTTTTTCTTTTTTATTATTAATTACATGTTATTCATTTTGTATCTCCCCATAAGCCCCTCCCTCCTCCCCTCCCGATCCCACCCTTCCTCCCCTTTCTGCATGCATGCTCCTCCCCAAGTCCACTGATAGGGGAGGTCCCCCTCTCCTTCCTTCTGATCTTAGTCTATCAGATCACATCAGGAATGGCTGCATTGTCTTCTTCTGTGGCCTGGTAAGGCTGGTCCTCCCTCAGGGGGAGGTGATAAAAGAGCAGCCCAATCAGATTATGCCAGAGGCAGTCCCTCTTCCCATCACTATGTAACCCACTTGGACACTAAACTGCCATGGGCTACATCTGTGCAGGGGTTCTAGGTTATCTCCATGAATAGTCCTTGGTTGGAGTATGAGTCTTTGGGAAGTTCCCTGTATTCAAATTTTCTTGTTCTGTTGCTCTCCTTGTGGAGTTCCTGTTCTCTCCAGCTCTTGCTATTTCCCACTTCTTACATAAAATTCCATTCACTCTGCCCGTCAGTTGACCATCAGGCTCAGTATCTGCTTTGATAGTCTGAAGGGCAGAGGCTTTCATAGGCCCTCTGTAGCAGGTTCCTAGGTTGTTTAGTATTTTCTTCTTCTGATGTCCATCCTCTTTGCCTTTCAGGATGGGGATTGAGCATTTTAGTTAGGGTCCTCTCTTTTGCTTAGTTTGTTTAGATGTACCAATTTTAGTGGGTTTATCCTATGTTGTATGTTTATATGAGTGAGTATATACCATGTGTGTCTTTTTGCTTCTGGGACAACTCACTCAGATGGCCATTTTTACTATGTTAATCCTGCCAAGCCATGAGCATGGGAAATTTTTCCATCTTTTGATATCTTCTTCTAATTCTTTCTTCAAAGACTTGAAATTTTTTTCATACAAGTCTTTGACTTGCTTGGTTAAGGTTACACCAAGGTACTTTATGTCATTTGTGACTATTGTGAAAGGTGTTGTTTCCCTAATTTCTTTTTCAGCCCTTTTGTCTTTAGTATACAAGAGGGCTACTGATTTTTTGAGTTAATTTTGTATCCAGCCACTTTGCTGAGGTGTTTATCAGCTGTAGGAGTTCCCTGGTAGAATTTTTGGGGTCACTCAGGTATACTATCATATCATCTGCAAATAGTGATAATTTGATTTCTTCCTTTCCAAATGTATCCGCTTGATCTCCTTCATCTGTCTTATTGCTCTAGCAAGGACTTCCAGAACTATGTTGAAGAGATATGGAGAGAGTGGGCAGCCTTGTCTTGTCCCTGATTTCAGTGGGATTTCTTTAAGTTTCTCTCTGTTTAGTTTGATGTTAGCTATAGGCTTGCTGTGTATTCCCTTTACTATGTTTAGATATGTGCCTTGTATCCCTGATCTCTCCAATACTTTAAACATGAATGGATGTTGGATTTTGTCAAATGCTTTTTCAACATCTAAGGAGATTATCATGTGTTTTTTTTAAGTTTATTAATATGTTGAATCACATTGATGGATTTCCGTATATTGAACCACCCATGCATTCCTGGGATGAAGCCTACTTAGTCATAGTGAATTATATCTTTGATGTGTTCTTGTATTCAGTTTGCAAGTATTTTGTTGAGTATTTTTGCTTAAATGTTCACATAAGAGAGATTGGCCTGAAATTCGTCAAAACAAAATGAATGCCTACAGATTGGGAAAGAACCCTTTCTCTGACAGAGGGCTAATATCCAGTATATATAAAGAACTAAAGAAGCTGAAAAGCAGCAAACCAAGTAATCCAATTAAAAAAAATGGGGAACATAGCTAAACAGAGAACTCTCTGTAGAGGAATATCAAATGGCAGAAAAACACTTAAAGAAATGCTCAACGTCATTAGCCATTAGGGAAATGCAAATCAAAACGACCCTGAGATTTCACCTTACACCCATCAGAATGGCCAAGATGAAAAACTCAAGTGACAACACATGCTGGAGAGGTTGTGGAGAAAGAAGAACCCTTCTCCACTGCTGGTGGGAATGTAAACTTGTGCAACCACTCTGGAAATCAATCTGGCACTTTCTCAGACAACTAGGAATAGTGCTTCCTCAAGATCCAGCCATACCACTCCTAGACATATATCCAAAAGAGGTTCAAGTACACAATAAGGACATTTGCTCAACCATGTTTGTAGCAGCTTTATTTGTAATAGCCAGAAGCTAGAAACAGGCCAGATGTCCCTCAACTGAAGAATGGATGCAGAAATTGTGGTACATCTACACAATGGAATATTACTCAGCAATGAAAAATAAGGAAATCATGTAATTTGCAGGTTAATGGTGGGACTTGGAAAGGATCATCGTGAGTGAGCTGTCCCAGAAGCAGAAAGACACACACGGTTTATACTCACTCATATAGACATATAATATAGGAGAAACCTACTAAAATCTGTACATCTAAAGAAACTAATCAAGACAGAGGACCCTGACTAAAATGTTCAATCCCCATCCTGAAAGACAAGGAGGATGGACACCAGAAGAAGAAGAAAACAGGAAACAAGTTAGGAACCTGCCACAAAGGGCCTCTGAAAGGCTCTGCCCTTCAGACTATCAAAGCAGACGCTGAGACTTATGGCCAACTGTTGGGAAGAGAGCATGGAATCTTCTGTAAGAAGTGGAAAACAGTAAGATCTGAAGAAGACAGGAACTCCACAAGGAGAGAAACAGAACCAGAAAATTTGAACACAGGGATCTTCCCAGAGACTCATACTCCAACCAAGTACCAGGCATGGAGATAACCTACAACCCCTGCACAGATGTAGCCCATGGCAGTTTAGTGTCCAAATGGGTTCCATAGTAATGGGAAGAGGGACTGCTTTTGACATAATCTGATTGGCCTGCTCTTTGATCACCTCCCCCTGAGGTGGGGAGCAGCCTTACCAGGCCACAGAAGATGACAATGAAGCCACTCCTGATAAGATCTGATAAACTAAGATCAGAAGGAAGGTGAGGAGGACCTCCCCTATCAGTGGACTTGGGGAGGGGCATGCATGAAGAAGGGGTAAGGAGGGTGGGATTGGGAGAGGAGGAGGGAGGGACCTATGGGGGATACAAAGTGAATAAAGTGTAATTAATAATATTTACAAAGAAAAGAAAACCAAAACATGTACTCAATTACCTCTGATAAGTGAAATGAAAAGATAAGAATCCCTGAGAAGTTATGCTATGAGAATAAGTACTTCTTCAACTTCAGAAGCTTTGTGCGATTATAATATGACTTTGCTAATCTCCTTTAGTCAGAACAACCTCCCAGTACCTCTGTATACTTCAAGGGAGTCCAGGGAGCGCAATTCACAAACCCAGGAAGAAGAGTGAGAATCACTTTGGTTGTGTACAATTTTATCACAGGGGATTTCTTATACTGATTGTTACACTATATTTTATATAAGTGTATTTTTTATGCAAAAACTATAGTAGAAGTTTTTAAATTTAAATATTCATGAATAGAGCCATAAAAGACTCAGTGATTGACAGCATCAGACTTCCAGATGACCAGGTTTTGGTTCTCAGCTCCCACATGGCAGCTCACTACCATCTCCAACTCCAGTTCCAGGACACCTGATGTCCCCTTCTTCTCTCTGCTGTTACCAGGCATATGCACATGGTATACATACACTTGTGTGAGCAAAACTCTCATACACATAAAATAATATAATATAATAGTTAATATATATGATATTTATATACATAATCATACATATGATCTATAGAGAGATATATTTATGTATATAAATTATAAATTTTATAATATATAATTATATATATAAATATATATATACATATATACACCGATACATTAAATTAAAATAAGAAAAAGCAGTCTCTGGTTTTGCTTGGTAAGATATTTGATCATCATCCAACCTCACTTTCCTCTTAAAATTCCTCTTCTATAACAATTAGGCCCTTAGTGGAGACTTTAAAACAAAACAAAACAAAAACAAAACAAAAAACCTCCATGGCAAAGTGTAATTTACAGGATCACTGTACATTTCCATTCTACCAAGAGTATAGAATTAAGGTAATGAAGAGTCAGACACTCTAATTACAAGTCTTATGAACATGCTGAGACATGTAGGAACTGACTTGCTTTTTTTGTTCCATGCTGTTGTTTGTAACAATTTTTACCCTTTTAAGATTATAGTTAAAAAAGAAAAAAACTCACATGAATCTTATACCTGAAGAGCCTCTTGTAACCACTTCCCAGTGTATACTCAAGGGGCTTAAAGGACTTTTTCAATGTTTTAGCACCATAAATACTACATAGTTTACAGAATTTTTCCTCACCCTGAGTGGGAATCTCAAACTCATTAAGTAATAGCTCTGTGTCAAGAACCAGTTTTCTTTCTCTACCAGGTGTCCTGGCCTGGATATGTCATATCAAGGAAATAATATTACAAGCAGTCTCTTGTGTTTGGCTTCACAGATCATTTAACTTGAGTCTATTAAGCAGCTGTATGCTGCTTTATCTGAAAGTAGTTTTGTTAAGAAAAAGGGCTTTCAAAACAATTTTTCCTCCATGCAAAGAATAATAAGCTGCATAACATTTAGAATTGGTAAACATGTAAATAGACATTTTTAATAGCACACAGCAAATGAAATGATAGATGTTTGCTTGGAGCATGTTGGGATTATAAAGAAATGTAATTATCTAAAACTCAACTGCCTGAGAGGGTTTCAGTTGAGGTGATACAGGTTTCGGTAATTGTGGTGGTTAATTCTGATTGTCAACTTGACAGAATCTAGAATCACCTTGGAAACAAATCTCTGCTCCTGTCTGTGGGAGAGTTTTTTAAATTAGATTAACTGAGGTAGGAAGTGCCATCCTAACCATGGTTGACACCATCCCATGGGACTGGGGTCCTAGACTGAATAACAGAGAGAAGAAGCTTAGTCACATCACTCATCTTGGCTGCTTCAGGCTTTTCTTGGCCTCCTCATGATGCCATGACTTCCCTGCTACAATGCATGTACCCTCAAACTCTTTCTACACATTGCTTTTGTCAGATATTTTGTCAATGAGAAAGGAAACTAATGCAATACTGGTGGATTATAGTATGTTAATGAAGCAAAGTGGTCTTGGAGAAGAGAAAGGAAGGTATTTGGAGATAGAAAACATGCATTGAAAAAGATGCCTTGGGAAGCACTATGCAAATTGGTATTTCAACAGTCCAATAAATGAATTGCAGCTCACACAGGACCATAGAATAAAGGGGTCTAGACATAAAAATGGTACAACGGGAGAATTCAGTCAGCTGCTCTGGCCTGTATGGTAATGTCAAATCCCATCTCTCTAAAAACTTTGGTCACTGTCTCTAAAATGAACTGATTGGCCTGCTCTTTGATCACCTCCCCTGAGGGAGGAGCAGCCTTACCAGGCCACAGAAGAAGACAATGCAGCCACTCCTGATGAGACCTGACAGACTAGGGTCAGAGGGAAGGGGAAGAGGACATCCTCTATCAGTGGACTTGGAGAGGGACACGGGTGGGGAAGAGGGAGGGTAGGATTGGGAGGGGAGGGGAAGGGATGTACAGGGGGTATACAAGTGAATAAACTGTAATTAATAAAAATAAAAATAATTAAATAAAAAAACTTTGGTCACAACTAATTCTCACACATTTTAAGACTTGAGGACATATTGGCCCATATTCCACTTTATTCACATTTTATTTGTGCTTGTCATAATCAATTATTGTCTCCTTTAAAGCATAGACACATGTAAGATGTTGCATGAAATCATAAGAAAATGTCACCATCCGTCACAGACAAAGAAAAGCAGAAACACATCAAGAAGACTATGAGGTGGGACTCTGTTACTTAAATGATTCAACAGATAACAACCAAGAATGACGATGGAGATGAAAAATAAAATTAGGCCACTCCAGTCTACACTCTGGATTGAGTGTTTTCGTATCTCTAGGATTTCTTCTTTGCTGATTTCAACATCCTTCATTGTCTTCCTTTGCTTGCTACATAGATTGAGGGCTTCCAAATACTCAAGAAAAGACAAATACTCCTAAGCCTGGCTGTCTGTAGTGAGGAACACCATCTTTCAGTGGTCACCCTTGGGAACATCTTAGCATCTTAGCATCTTCATGGCATTCTCCAGGAAAGTGAGAGCAGGTGCCTGGTTTTAGAACACATCCAATCTCCATTGCTTACTAAGGACCTAGGCTACATTTAAACCTGTGGAGAACATCTGGGATTGTACACACTGCTACGGAAAGGGGTACAAGAACCTCCAACTCCTGGTATCTCACCACAGACCTTAGACAAATAGAAACCCAACTCTAATTTTATCTCACCTCATGATGTTAATCCTAAACAGTAATTTCTCTATTGTCTGGGCAAATCTATATCTTGTTAAAAATACAACAGAGAGGTAGAGAGAGAGCCAGAGACCCAGAGAGATAGAGAGACAAAGACAGCTCACTGTCATTTGTGCCCACTGAATCAACCATTTTTACTCCTGTACACATAAGCGTTAATAGTTATACAACACATACATTGTACCCCACTGCATCTTGATGGCTTTTAAGATGAGTTGAAGAAAGGAAGAAAGACAGCGCTTTTTATTTCTCCTGGAGAACAAAGAAATTATTGAAGTGGAAAAACAGACCTTAGGAATGTGGATTGTTACAACATTCTTAGTCTTATAATAGATTTACATAGTTCCAGAATAATATTTTCCTTAAAAACAATCATTATACTTGCCTAGAGACCTGAAATTACTTCTCCTTGGCCAAAGAAAGCAGAAGAAGAATGCTGGGTTTCATTCACATGTGTTTACCTATGTACATAATGTTAGAAAAAAATGAACATTCAAACTATCTATCACATGTACATCCTCAGAGAAGATAATGTAAAAACAAATAACCTTCTCCCAGTAGCCTGTGTGTGGAGGGGGTGCAAGATGAGACATCCAGATTGTATTCTGCTATTAGGAGGATGAAAGAAGAGCCCTGTATCCATGGTGTTCATGACGCTCCTAGTTCCCAGAACAGAGAGTACCACCTGTTGGGCCCTTTGGCAGGTAGGAGTTTGAACTTCACACAGAGCAACTAATGTTGGAGCTCAGAGCAAGCAAATGCAGAACAGCTGCTCTAGCCTGATGCCAGACAAGCTTCATCATGTCTGAAAACTTCACTTTCCCATTTGTAAAATAAGAAGTATAAAGCCCGTCTTATTGGATATAGATTCTTCTACTTTCGTTTTCAATTACTTTTACGACAACAATTGGTTGATTAGCATGTACTGGTTAAGTAAGACACATGTGTGCAATACCTTGCACATAGTCATCAAATACAAGGCTTTACTCGTGATTATCATGTTTCAGTCCAATCGATCAGGCTGAATATCTAAAAAAGTTCATGGAATATTTTTTTTGTCCTTGATAGTAGTTAGAATACAGTTTAATTTGACTTTATCCCTTCATATATTATAAGTATATATTAGATTTATATGCTGTATTATGGCTTCATATATAATAAATACATATTATACTATCGATCTCTACAATTTTGTAATAAAGTATGAAATAATCTTGTATTACAATGTCAGAAATTACCCAAGTCTCAAATTTCTCTAAGCATCTTCTGTCACCATCTCTGAGCCACTATACAATGAAAAATGAAGGGCAGAAGAAAGAGGAGAGACAGGTAAAATTTACAAGGAAACAGTCTGTTGAGCACAAGGAAAACCTGAGAGTGTTTAAAGTGTAGACGAGGCTGGACAAATTTACAGGCTCTTGGGGTGGAGGGTGACTTTGGAGGCAGTTTCTCAGCTTTCCTCTGAGAACAGAATTCTTTTTGTACCAGAATTATTTCTCCCTCCATAACCATCATGCTGGTTCCTATTAAAGCCTTTCTAACAACCAGAAACTCACTCACTTACCAAGGATGCTGTCTTATTTTGAGAAAAAAAATCCCATGGTGATAAATGTTTTTGGTTAGAGGCCAAAGCACAAACCTTCAGATCCGGTGGGCTGTGTACAATCTATATTGCTATTTCAGCTCCTGTGCAAAAGTTTGCAAGCATCTCTCTCTCACTCCATCCAAACATTGGCAAAAAAATTATCTCACTTAATATATTTTCCAGTTCTATTTTCTGTTTTTATTTTTATTTTATTTTTAATATTTATTTTTATATTAATTGCAGTTTATTCACTTTGTATCCCAACTGTAGCCCCCTCCCCCATTCCCTTCCTATTCTACCCTCCCTCTCTTTTCTTCTCCTATGCCCTTCCCCCAGTCCAATGATAGGGGATGTCCTCCTCCCCCTCCATCTGGACCCAGAGGTCTTTTCTGAGACTGATACTCCAAAAAAGGTCCATGTATGGAGATAACCTAGAACCCCTGCACAGAAGTAGCCCATGGCAGCTCAGTGTCCAAGATAATAATAATAATAGCAACAGGGACCTTCTCTGACATGAACTCATGGGCTGGCTCTTTGATTACCTCCACCTGATGGGGAAGCATACTTACCAGTCCACAGAGGAAGACAATGAAGCCAGTCCTGATGATCCCATTTTCTGGTTTTTATGGATATACATTTACATGAGATTGACTGTGTATAAACTCCATGAAACCAGAAAGGATCCCACAAGAGAAGAAAAATGGCTTGAATGGTAGGGGGAAGGGAGTAGAATGAATGTGATATCAAAATGGAAGAGGGACTGTGAAGGGGTAGAAAATATTCCCAGCAGAAAGCAGGGAAGTAGGGAACAGGATAAGCAGAGGGTCAATCCAAACTAATGATATATGAAAAAATCTTGAGGCAGGTTAATATTTGGCAAGCTGATTGAAAAAATCGGCATTGAACAAAATTTCTGTTGTCATAGTTAACCCATACTAAAATGTTCCCATCCATTAGCCACAGCTGTTCTACTATGGCTTTATACTTTTTCTATGTGTCTATAATTCTATGAACGCTGGGAAATGGGTACTCTGATCAATTTACAGACAAGATAACTGAGTCTCAAAGATGGCAAGTGATTTTCTCAATACTACACCATTAGTTATGAGAGGAGAGGTAATGTTAGGACTCAGAAGACAAAAACTAAAGTTTTTGGGTTTTTTGGGTTTTTGTTTGTTTGTTTGTTTGTTTTCCAGTTTTGCTTTTGTTCATGGTAGACAAGAACTCTGCCAGCTAGATGCCAAGCTCTTTTACTTCTTATTTTGAGACAGGGTCTATAAGTTATCCAGGCTAGTTCTGAACTCATTCTGTCGCCCAGGTGGAAGTTGAATATAAAATACTAGTGCCTCAACACTAGTAGGTTTGCACCACAGGTCCAGGTACAAACCACAACTTACTAAGGCTCTGAACACTGTAATTCTTTCTCTGTTCCAAAAGAAGCATAAAGACATATAAAACATCCTCTTGTCCCTGAAGTTCATGAAAGAGCTGCACAAATATTCCCTTTTTCATACTAAATATCAAGTTCCTATGGCTCTAATAATGTAGCTTTCAATTTCACTACAACACACATGTAACTGAAGTAAACCTTTAAGTCGCTTTTCTTCTTAACAGTCACATCTAATATTGATCTTCCACCTTCTTATTAATCAATGTAATTATGTTCCATATCTTCGGTATACAATATAGGTTTGTGGGTGTATACATTTGGTTACAGGATTACAATACTTATTCAGTTCTATTTGACTGCTTTAATACGCAAGACAGATTTTCAAAGCTTTATTTTGCTGTCTTTATTGTTGTAATCTTTGAATGTATAGCTTTTCTATTTCCTAAGATACTGTAAATCCTATGCCATGTGTAACAAGAAAAGCTATCCTATAATCACCAAAGGTCACTCAATAATTGAATAACAGATTTCCAAAATGCTACCATTATTGAAGAGAAAGACTCTAGAGAATGCCATGTGGAATGACTGCAGGCAGCCTCCAAGATGGCCCCACATCTTGTTTTGTTGGTAACTCCCTCACCCTCTGTGTTATCTTCTCTAGGGTGCAAAATGTGGGCTAGATGAAATAGAACACAAATCATAAATAGAATACAAATTCTGACAGAATACATTATCATTTTCAAGAATGATTACAAAAAGACTCTGATTACCCCCTCTCTCCTTTCTGTTTAATGTTTCCTCACTTATAACAGAGCCAAGAATCCCTAACTTTACTTTTCTTTGTGGAAGATGTAGTAATGTAGCAATGAAGTAAGGTAGGGAGGGTACAGAGGCCAGACTTTGGCCAAAACCCAGAAAAGAAGGAGATCCTCCCTACAGCAACCTACAGAGATATGAACCCTGCCAACAAACATGTGGATGGACTTAAAAAAAATAAGGAGCAGGTATGTGTGGTATGTATATGATTGTGCACAGTCTTTTTTAATATAATTTTTATTTGTTACAATTTATTCACTTTGTATCCCAGCTGTAGCCCCCACTCTCATCCCCTCCCAATCCCACCCTCCCTCAACTTCTCCCATGCCACTCCCCAGTCCACTGATAGGAGAGGACCTCTTCCCCTTCCATCTGACCCTAGCTAGATCTGATCAGGACTGGCTGCATTGTCTTCCTCTGTGGCCTGGCAAGGCTGCCCCCTCACCTCACAGGGAAGTGATCTACGAGCCAGCCACTGAATTCATGTCAGAGACAGTCCCTGTTCCCCTTATTAGGGTACACACTTGAAGACTGAACTGCCATGGGCTACATCTGTGCAGGGGTTTAGGATATCTTCATGCATGGACCTAGGTTGGGGAAACAGTCTCAGAAAAGACCCTTGGGCCCAGATTTTTTGGTTCTGTTGCTCTCCTTGTGAGGCTCCAGACCATTCCAGGTCTTTCTGTCTTGCCATTCCTTCATAAGATTCCCTGCACTCTGCCCAAAGTTTGGCTATGATTCTCAGCATCTGCTTCTATACCTTGCTCAGTAGCATCTTTCAGAGGCCCTCAGTGGTAGGCTCCTGTCCTGTTTCCTGTTTTCTCCATCTTCCAATGCCTGTTCCATTTGCCTTTCTGAATGAGGATTGATCATCTTACCTAGGGTCCTCCTTCTTGCTTAGCTTTTTTATGTGTGCAGATTTCAGTATGTTTATCCTATATTATATGTCTAATACCCACGTATAAGTAAGTATATACCATGTGTGTCTTTCTACTTCTTGGATACCTCACTTAAGGTGATCTTTTTAGGTTCCCACCATTTGCCTGCAAATTAAATGATTTCCTTGTTTTTAATTGTTGAGTAGTATTCCATTGTGTAAATGTATCACAATTTCTGCATCCATTTCTCAACTGAGGGGCATCTGGGTTATTTCCAGGTTCTGGCTATTACAAATAAAGCTGCTACGAACATGGTTGAACAAATGTGTTTGTTGTGTACTTGAGCATCTTTCGGATATATGCCTAGGAGTGGTATAGCTGGATCTTGAGGAAGTGCTATTCCTAATTTTCTGAGAAAGCACCAGATTGATTTCCAGAGTGGTTGTACAAGTTTACATTCCCAGCAGCAATGGAGCAGGGTTCCCCTTTCTTCACATCCTCTCCAGCATGTGTTGTCACTTGAGTTTTTCATCTTGGCCATTCTGATGGGTGTAAGGTGAAATCTCAGGGTGGTTTTGATTTGCATTTCCCTGATAACTAAGGACGTTGAACATTTCTTTAAGTGTTTCTCTGCCCTTCAGTGTTCCTTTACTGATAATTCTCTGTTTAGCGCTGTACCCCATTTTTAATTGGATTACTTGATTTGTTGCTTTTTATCTTCTTGAGTTCTTTATATAGTCTGGATATTAGCCCTCTGTCAGATATAGAGTGAGTGAAGATCCTTTCCCAATCTGTAGGGTGTCATTTTGTTCTGAGGACAGTGTCCTTTGCTTTACAGAAGCTTTTCAGTTTCATGAGTTCCCATTTATTGATTGTTGATCTTAGACCCTGGGCTGTTGGTGTTTTGTTCAGGAAGTTGTCTCCTGTGCCAATGAGATCAAGGCTCTTCACCACTTTTTCTTCTAACAAGTTTAGTGTGTCTGGTTTTATGTTGAGGTCTCTGATCCACTTGGACTTTAGTTTTTGGGTGCTGCATAGTCTTGACCTGACAACAGCCTCTACCAGTTAAGTTCACCCTTGTTATACTGTAGGTGAAAGTCTAAACTATATATAGATTCTTGGCTCTCAGGTTCACTGAGACAAGAAATGACTAATAAGTTCATTAAGAAGCCTTGTTTTTGAGTCATTTCTTACACGGCAATGAGTAACTAATATTATAAGAACTTTGGTTCTTAGCAAAATACATGAGCCTTCTTAGTGAAAAAAGGATTTCCTTCTGTGGTGATAAAGCTGTTTTGGAACAGAATAAAAGCAATGATCCTACAACATCAAGAATATTCTAAATATCATTGAGTCATAAATGTTAAAGTGGTCTATTTTATATTTTGTGAAATTTAGCTCAATTTCTTTTAAATCTTGCAGCATAATACCTAAACAAAAAGGGGAAGATGAATAAAAACAACGTTCAGGAAAACATTCAGCTAGAAAGCCAACTGAATTTACCTTGTATTAAATTCAATAGAAAATCAAAATGTTTAAAGGTACCTTCAAGTAAGATTCTCTCTCTTTCTCCTCTTCCATGTTAAATATTAAATTCCTTCCCAAAATTTATCCCACCACAGTCTAAAATCTATTTATTAATGGATGATAGGCAAGGCACATCCATTTGTTTAATCCTACTCTGGCAAGTCACAAGCTTGCCTCTTTGGCTGGGTCAGAGAAAACATCACTGTCTCTGGTGACTGGGTTTTTACTCAAAGACAATTCTGGGCATGAGAAATATTAAAAACATGTCTTTTTAACTTTTATTAATTACATTTTATTCACTTTGTATCCCCCCATAAGCCCCTTTCTTCTCCCCTCCCAACCCCACCCTCCCTACCCCTTCTTCATGCATGCCCCTCCCCAAGTCCACTGGTAGGGGAGGTCCTCCTCTCCTTCCTTCTGATCTTAGTCTATCAGATCACATCAGGAGTGGCTTCATTGTCATCTTCTGTTGCCTGGTAAGGCTGCTCCCCCACCTCAGGGGGAGGTGATCAAAGAGCAGGCCAATCAGATTATGTCAAAGGCAGTCCCTCTTCCCATTACTATGTAACCCACTTGGACACTAAACTGCCATGGATTACATCTGTGCAGGGGTTGTAGGTTATCTCGATGCCTGGTAATTGGTTGGAGTATGAGTCTCTGGGAAGACCCCTGTGTTCAAATTTTCTGGTTCTGTTGCTCTTCTTGTGCAGTTCCTGTCCTCTCCAGATCTTACTATTTCCCACTTCTTACATAAGATTCTATGCACTCTGCCCAACAGTTGGCCATAAGTCTCAGCGTCTGCTTTGATAGTCTGCAGGGCAGAGCCTTTCAGAGACCCTTTGTGGCAGGTTCCTAACTCGTTTCCTGTTTTTTTCTTCTTCTTCTGGTGTCCATCCTCTATGTCTTTCTGAATGGGGATTGAGCATTTAATCAGGGTCCTCTCTCTTGATTAGTAAAATCATGTCTTATGGTGGCCTTTCTTTCAGTTACTACATGGGTTGACCTTGGAGATGGATTCTCACCCTTAAGTTGCTCTCTGAGGATGTGGAATTAGTTAGGCTTTCACTAGTGTAGCAAAATACCTAGAGAAGCAGGGGAAGGTACAAAGGGCTCTTTGGGCTCACAGCCTTACAGTTCCAAGTTCATGGTCAGCTGTCTCCATTGCTGAGTCTGAGGGAAAGTTGGGTATTATGAAGCCAAGTAGCTCACCTTGTAAGAGATAAGAAGTAGAGAAGCTCACAGCCAGGAAGAGGCAATAGAGCTAAATTCATTATTTAAAAGTATGGCTTCCAGTAACCTATTTCCTTTAATTAGACTATCATCTTCCAGGAATGTCTATGTGTTATGACTCCATCAAGGGACCAATCCATTCATTTCATCAGAGTGGCCAGAGTCTAACTGGTTTTCTAAGGCTCACCAACCAGAAACCAAATATAGGACACATGAACCTTTTGGGAATCACTTTGTATTCAAATCATAGCAACTTGGTTCCTTTCTAGCCTCTCCAGATCATTATCTGTATTCCCATCTCTGCTCCTACACAAGATCCTTACATAATATCTCTTAGTAATGGATTGAGAAAACAGGTCCATCTTTCAGTAAGAGCCTAAACTACTTTCAGGGGTTAGGGTTATTTTATGTTTAATTGTTCCTTCCTTAAAGTTCAGATGTTCAAGCCCTAGCATCCCAGATGTAACCATCTTTGGATATAAGGTCTTCACAGTGGCAATTACATTGAAATGGAAACATTTGGGTGGATACTCATCTTCAAAAAGCTATGAAAGAAGGGGTAGGCCTGAAGAGGACAGAAGCTCCACAAGGAGAACAACAGAACCAAAAAGTCTGGGCACACGGTTCTTTTCTGAGACTGATACTCCAACCAAGGACTATTCATGGAGATAACCTAGAACCCCTGCACAGATGAAGCCTATGGCAGCTCAGTCTCCAAGTGGGTACCCTAGTAAGTGGAACAAAGGACTGTCTCTGACATGAACTCAGTGGCCGGCTCTTAGATCACCTCCCCGTAAGAGGAGGGGGGCAGCTTTACCAGGCCACAGAGAAAAACAATGCAGCCAGTCCGGATGAGACCTGATAGGCTAGGGTCAGATGGAAGGAGAGGAAGACCTCCCTTATCAGTGTACTTTGAGAAGGGCATGGGGGGAGATGAGGAAGGGAAGGTTAGAATGGGAGAGAATGAGGGAGGGGCTACAGCTAGGATAAAAAGTGAATAAACTGTAAATATAAAAATAAAAAAAATTAAAAGCTCCCATTTGAACAGGTAGATGAATGTACAGAGAAGAGAGTTTTAAGCAGTTTAAAAGAGGGTTATGTACAAACTTCAGGGAGAGGCTGGAAACAGTTCTTCTGGTCCTCGAAGGAGGAACTGACCCTTTGGGTTTGGACATTTGTCCTAGATCTATGCAAGGGTAAGTCTGTTAGTTCAACCAAACAAACTGTGGTAACCTTAACATTTCCCCAGGAAGACAATAGAGTGAGAGGTCTCAACTAGGCTTTCGTTTAAGAACAGTAATTTCTGAATTATGGAATAATTTCACATTACTCTCAGATTAAGTCAAATAATTGATTATAATGTGAGAAATATTAATTCCCTTCTCAGAAAAGTCACATTTTCGTATAAAATTAGGTCACTCTAGTATACCATGAGATATATGTTTCCTGCATGGAGATGTTATTTTAACACCTTTAACACCTTTTGGAATTTCCCAACAGATAGGAGTGGCTTTTAATTTTCAGAACACTCATCATCCAATTATTCCAGACTCCACTCTAGTAATGCATCCTTGGCTGAAGCCATTAGACATTGTCAGGATAGTAGCTGGTTTGCAGAAAAGCCAAATGAGGGTCTTAGCATTCTCTGCCTCAGGCCCTGTCCTCCTAAGGTGGAAGAGTGGCTTCAGCCTGAGTTCAATTACCAATGGCCAGTGACATAAAAATCATGTTTATCTAATTAAATAAAATACACTAAACAATGAAATCCCAAGAGTTTTCCAATTGAAAGTAGCATTGAGGTGCTGAGAGGGTGACACTCAAAGAAGAAATGGAAGCCCCAGGCTTTCCTGTCCTTCATCTCTCCCATCTAAGTTTCTCCTGAGGTAGAGCCTTTATTAGAAAGAAAGAAAGGAAGAAAGAAAGAAAGAAAGAAAGAAAGAAAGAAAGAGAAAAAGCTTCAATTACTCACAGAGAATCCTGTCTCAAAAAACAAAAACAAAATGCCCTTGAGGATTGAGCATGTGGTGGTGAAGTGGTCAAGCCTCTTTGGGCATGGCGTGCTCTGTCTGGTTAGAGCTGGGATGCAGAAAGGCATGGACTCTGGCTGTCAACTGTACTGGCCAAGAGACTGCAGTTCCAGAGGGGCAGGACTCCACGAGAAGACCTACAGAATCAACTAACCCAGCCTATGAGGGCTCATAGAAATTGAACCACCAACCAAAGAGCATGCATGGGCAGGTCCTAGGTCCCCCTGCACATATGTAGCAGATGAACAGCTTGCTTTTCCTGTGGGTCCCCAACAACTGATGTAGCTGCCCTCTCTGACTCAAATCCCTCCCTTTGGATCCTGTTCTCCTAATAGGGCTGCCTCATCTGGCCTCAGTGGGAGAGAATGCACCTAGTTCTGCAGCGACTTAATGTGCCAGGGTGGATTGGTATGAATGGAGGACTCCGAGAAGAAGAGGAGAGAATGGGGGAGTGGTGTGTAAGGGAGGGGAGACTGGGAGGAGAAGGGGAGAGTGCTGCAATCTATCAGTATGTAAAGTGGATAAATACACAAATTAATGGCTAAAGGGTAATGATAAATAAGCATTTTTATGTGATTTGTGAGTTTTTAATCAGACTTCTAAACCTGGAGGTAGTGTTTAGGGTCCCTCATTTCTGCAGCCACATCAGACAGAAATGCAACTACTCCAGGGCCTGTGTGAGACTGAGCTCCTAACGCTAGGTATCTCAGGCTCCACTGGGAAGTAAGTGTGAAAACAGAATTGAATCACTGAATATCTAGTTGATATTTTGATTGATAAACCAAAAACCTACAAACACAAACATCAAAATCCTATAATCAATATCATTCATTCATTCATTCAGTCAGTCAGTGAGTCAGTCAGTCTGTCTGTAACTGCTATTTTATGGAAGGTTGGGTCATGCCTCCATAACTGAACGGTATAGCAAAGAAGAGACAACTGCTTTCTAGAGAGCTTGAGCCCAGAATCCCCGGTTGTCAACTGCAGTACCTATAACCTGGAAACGCAGCTTGCTCTCCTCAGAAGCCTCTGCCTGGGCTCAGCTGAATGCAGACAAAAAGAGTGGGAGAACAGGAAGGAAACCAGCCGTGGCCTCCACTCCCACCAGCCCTTTCTTTCTTCTTCCTCCTACTCCCGTTCTTCAAGGTCCTTTGCCCTCCTTTTGGACAAGAAATAAAGGTAGGAAAAGATAAAAATTACTAGCTCAAGGCCACAGCAATTTTCAAGCCACCCACAGTTCTCACTTCCAGGACAATTCATTTCCGTGGGCCAAGTCAATTTCCTCTCACCTCTGCTATACACTTCTCCCACACTAGCACCCTACCCTCTCCACACACCCACAGAAACACAAACACCGCCTCTGCCTTCTCCGCCCCTCTTACCACCATCCGTTCCTTGCACCTGCTGGGTAAATGAATTTGTACGCTTCATCTTCAGATTTCTCTGGACATTGCCTTGCAGTCTGGGACAGGTGGAGAAATTCCAGCCAGGACTGAAGATCCCTGCAGGTATGAATTAAATCCCCCTTTCCTCTCTGTCCTCTTCAGGTTCCTTTGTGTAAAAGTGAGGATCTTAATCATAGGATCTGGTATGTATACGGGTGTCATCTGATTACCTGGAAGGCTGGAGCTCGCACATGTGTTTAATATAAGAAAAATCAGGAAGATCACAGGAAGCTTATAACCTTCATCCATACTAAAAATGCAGTTTGCCTATTTTCATCTTTATGGTACTTTAACATATTATGGTTTCTAAATTTAATGTGATCTTGGAACGGAATGCTTGAGGATTCTACACTCATCCTTGCTTACATGCGGGGTTTGATGACATTTGAGAGTAGACAGCTTGAAAACAGATCATTCTTTATCCATCTTCAGTTATCTTTCCTAAGCTTTAATGTACAAAATAGTGTATAGGTTTGCATACCAAAAACCACTTGTCATGTTGCTTGTAAGTAACAAGTGATTTTTAAGATAGCCTCGTTTGTTGATTTATAATTTGGTTTTTAATAAATGTTTATTGCTGTTATAAAATGCATGAAGTTCAATATAAATATGTACTCAATAATATGAATTCAATATTTTCGAATATCTGGAGCGATATATTCTTTTTACATGAACAGATAAGTCTATAATAACAGACCAGTAGATCTTTTGGCTACCACTGTCTTCATTGACAAGCACACACAACACACACACACACACACACACACACACACACACACATAGACTCACACTCAGAGAACTAGGTTTATGTGTCCTCTCATTTCATTGTCACTAAAATTTACTCTTTTGTACATAAGACTTTCAATAAAATAACATATACAGCACATACATTTCTATGCAATAATCTTTCACTTAGATACTTTATCTCCAATGTAAGGCAAGAAAGATATTTTTAAATTAGATAGTTTAGGTTCATTGTTAAAGATTTCTATAATAACAAATTAGCAAGACAAAAGCATGCAAATTTAGTTAATAAAAGTTTTGTGTGATATGAGAACTTTCTTAAGAAAATTAGGAGCCAAAGAAAAATTACCCTTCTGTATTTGTCATAAAAAGTTTGATGAAGATTGAATAGCCATGGGGAAATTTGATAGGGCAGATAGCTATGACCATATGGTAAAAAAAGAGAATTTATCAATAATTTGTCTTATTCTGTCTGGTGTCCACTCTTTTTAAAACCTCCTCTGTGTGTGTGTGTGTGTGTGTGTGTGTGTGTGTGTGTGTGTGTATGTATGTGTGTTCACATGTGTGTGGGTGTACATATGTGCATGTACATGTGCACACTCATGTTAATGTGGTGTGTATGAAGCTGCATGCACAGAGATGACAGAGGGCAACCTCACGTGTCAGTCCTTGACTTTCATTTTGTTTCGGATGTTTTGTTGTTGTTGTTTGTTATTGTTGTGTCACTAGGCTTGTTAGTCAGTGAACAAATAGAGATTCTCCTGACTCTGCTGCTCGTCTTGCTGTAAGAGTGCATCCTAGGCATAGAGGTTCTGGGAACCCAAACTCAAGCCCCCATGCTTTCCTGGCAAGTAATGTACCCACTTTGCCACACTCCCAGCACCATGTCTCTTCCTTTTCAGAAAAGGATATCCCTTTCCTCCTGAATGTTTGGGGGACTGTCTGAAAGTGGTGGGAGGAATGGCATAGGGAAAGTGTACCTCACATATGAATGTCTTTTGGGCTGCTTCATGAGAGCATCAAAAAATCCTTCCTAGGTTTATAACCCACATAGAGGAGAATGGTGAGAGACAGTGAAGTGATCTTCCTGCTTCTCTTGATTTCTCAAATATCAATATACTGTATTTTGGTGATTTATCTGACACCCATAATCATCATTAATATAATCTATTCGCTTAAGACTTATAAGTAAGATACAGGGGTTTATTTCATTTTTCTTGTATCTGTTGAGACGTGCTTTGTGACTGACTATAATCAGTTTTGGAGAAGGATCCATAGGGTGCTGATAAGAAGATATATTCTTTCGTGTTTGAGTGAAATATTCTGTAAATTTCTGTTAAGTCCATTTGAGTCAAGACGTCTGTTATTTTCATTATTTCTCTGTTTAGTTTCTGTCTGGATGATCTGTCCATTGTTAAGAGTGGAGTGTTGAAGTCTCCCACTATTCACGTGTGGTTTAAGCTTAAGTAATGTTTCTTTTACATACTTGGGTGCCCTTGCATTTGGGGCCATAAATATTGACATTATCTCTGTGGATTTTCCCTTTGATGAGTACGAAATGTCTTCCCCCATCTCTTTTAATTACTTTTGTTGGGTGTCTGTTTTATTAGATACTAGAATGACTACTCCAGCAGAATGATGGATCTTGTTTTCGAAGTTAAATAAAGATCAGGTAAACAAATGACAAACAAACAGCGACAGACCTTCTCTCAAAAGAAAGGTGTAAGGGACCGAGGACATATTCTGGCTTCCTGCACACAGTGCACTCAGAGTGCACACATACGTGCATATGTGTGCATCTCTTTCTCTGTCTCTGTCTCTCTCTTTCTCACTGACACACACACACACACACTTGAGTTTTTGATCTTAGCCATTCTTATGGGTGTAAGATGGAATCTCAGAGTAATTTTGATTTGCATATTCCTGATGACTAAGATACTGAGCATTTCTTTAAGTGTTTCTCAAACATTCGATAGTCCCCTGTTGAGAATTCTCTGTTTAGCTCTGTACCCCATTTTTAAATTGGATTATTTGGTTTGTTGGTGTTTAATTTCTTGAGTTCTTTATATTGAAAGGGTTAGGCTAATTTTGTAACCTTTATGTCTTCTAAAGCCTATAATTTTGAGTTTTAGGTCCAGGTTAAGCTAAAGCCTCTTACTACCTTTCCAGAGAATGGAGGGATGTGACCCTATCTGTGAGGACAGATATAAAAAAAAAAAGGGCAAGCAAGCAATGACGTTCACTCAGAAAAAGAAGGACCAGACCCTTGTCTTTGAGATAGTGTTTCTTAGCAACGAACCTAGACTTCTTCTAAGACTCATAGCCAAACTTTGGGCTGAGTCCAGGGATTTGTGGGAAAGAATGGGGGAGTAGAAGGACCCAGGGCAGACAGGAGCTCTTTGTAAGAAGACTAACAGAGCCAACAAATCTGAATCCATGGGGGCCTGCAGAGACTGGTGCATCAACCAAGGACCAAGTGTGCAGAGGCTCAAATGCAACTGATGAGCAGCTCAGTGTCCGTGTGGGTGCCCTAGTGAGGGGAATAGGAGCTGTCTCTGACGTAGACTCTGTTGCCCACTCTTTGGCTCTTTGATCACTTCCCCTGGGTAGAGGCAGGGCTTGCCAGGCCACAGAGGAAGAAGATGCAGGCAGTCCTAATGAGACTTGAGAGGCTGGGAATAAATGGTAGGGGAGGAGGGCTCCCCCTTTCTGAGAAATAGAGGAGGGGAAATGGGGAGAAGAGGAAGGGAGGGCAGGACTGGGAGGAGAGGGGAGAGGGGGCTACAATCGGGATGAAAGTGGATAAATTATAAAACATAAATTTAAATTTAAAAGTAACTTTTAAAAACCCCCAAAATAATTTTCCCATAGGAAACAAAAGTCAAGTTTCCAAACTGAAACATTCTGACACCAAAGAATACCGCCGCGGAATGTAGAAAGTGCACACACGTTATACTAGCGATTTCCCAAACACGAGCAGGATTTTCAACTTCAGTAGCAATTAGAGATGTCCCACTTTGTATCCAAGTAAAATCTGGACCATTTAAATACCTGCAAGTACATACAGCTGTTTAGTCAGCATAGGTGAGTTGACGTGGTCCTTTGGCCTCAGGTAAAATGAGGGTAAGCAAATTCCCGGAATCAGCAGAAGAGCTAAAGGTGGGGGCTGTTTGAAACCTAATTGGTGGCCCTTGACAGAGTTGCAGATGTTGCACAAACTGTAGAGCCCTGTCTCTGGGTGCTAGACGATGCACCCAGGCTACCACCTAGCTTATTTTAGGGACACCGAATGTCACCTGTATTTAGAACTCATATGAGCTGCCTGGGAAAATCAACTACAGGCAAAGTGATAAGGACCATGAGAACCCCCTCATCTGTGTTAGGAATACATACATAGCTGGCCTTGAGCCGTGTAGCAGGCAGTCTCTGGCATAATTAGTATTAGTGAACCCATATATTTCTGCAACATAGAAAACCTTTATTATTTTCAAGGCTTACAGTATTTTATTTAACACATTTGGTCTTCTTAGGACCATTTTACAGCCAAACTGAGTGGAAAGTATGGCGTTCCCATCTATCTTCCTCCTGTGATATACCATTGGATTTGTTTTTATTATTATTATTAACCCTTAATTTTCAAAAATAATATTGATTCCTTCTTTAAATTTTATTTGGGAAGTTTGTAGTCGTTCTGGGCTGGGAAAGCTAACCATGTCACATGTGACATTGGAATGCAGAGAAGTGAGTTGATATTTGATAGCAATCATGGCTTCATATTTGAGTTATGCAGATGTCATGACTGCTTCTCAGTGCAGCAATAGAGGGGTCAGTAGTGCGTTATGGATTTTAGTTATCTAGATGATTCTAATGTGTCAATTAGTATCAAGTAGGGGAAGGTTTGTTCTACCACAAATGTAAAGATTAGACAGTCCTTGAGGACTAAGTTAGCTCTCTTATTCCCTCTGTTTAGAGCTTAGAGCTTAGAGCTTAGAGCTCAGTGAGGTTAACATGCATACAAGTAAAAGTTGAGTTTCCTCTGAGCAGGGAGTCTAGGCTCCTTTTGTGTGTGGTTCATGTTTGGTGCATCAGTCTCTGAAGGCACCCTGGGCCCAGATTTGTTGGCTCTTGTTTGTTTGTTTGTTTTTAGGGAGAGCTCCTGTCTACTCTGAGTCCTCCTATTCCCCAACTCTTTCCTATAACTTCCTGCACTCTGCCCAAAGTTTCGCTGTCAGTCTTAGCATCTGCTTCCATCCCCTGTTGGCTGGAGTATTTTAGAGGACATTTATGGTAGACTCCCATCCTGTTTCCTCTCTTCAACCACTGGTGTCTATTCTGATTGCCCTTCTGAATTATAATTAAGAATCCTCCTTAGGGTCCTCTTTGTTATTTAGCTTTTTTAGGTATGTGGATTGTAGTATGGTTGTCCTGTATGGCTAATAACCACTTATAAGTGAGTATATTTCATGCATATCTTTTTGGTTCTGGGTTACCTCACTTAGAATGATATTTTCTTTTTTAGGTGTATAGATTTCATTATGACATGGGGTAAGATGATCAATCCTCATTTAGAAAGACAGATGGGATGTGCATTGAACGTATGACAGGAGTCTACTGAGCGCATCTGAAAGACTCTAACTAGCAGTGTTTTCAAAGCAAAGACTCATGACCAAACCTTTGGCAGAGTACAGGGAATCATAAGAAAGAAGGGGAGTTAGTCTGATGGGGAAAGGATAGGAGCTCCACAAGGACCAAATATATCTGGGCACAGGGTCTTTTCTGAGACTGACATTCAACCAAGGACCATGTATGGACATAACCTAGAACCTCCACTCAGATGTAGCCTGTGGTAGCTCAGTAACCAATTGGTTTCCCAAAGTGAGGGGAACAGGGACTATTTCTAACAGGAACTCGATGACTGGCTCTTTGGTCTCCCCACCCCCGAAGGGAGGAGCAGTCCTGTTAGGCCACAGAGGAGGGCTTTGCAGCCAGTCCTGAAGATACCTGATAAAACAGGATCAGATGAATGGGGAGGAGGTCCCCCCCATCAGTGGACTTGGAAAGGGGCACGGTGGAGATGAGGGAGGGAGGGAGGGAGGGAGGGATTGGGAGGGAATGAGGGATCGGGACATGGCTGGGATACAGAGTTAATAAAATGTAACTGATAAAAAAAAATAAAATAAAAAATTAAAAAAAAAAGAAAAAAAAAGAATGATATTTTCTTGTTCCATCCATTTGCCTGTAATTTTCATGATTTCCTTATTTTTAATAGCTGAGTAGTATTCTATTGTGTAAATGTACCACAATTTCTGTATCCATTCTTCAGTTCAGTCTCCATGTGGGTCTCCTAGTAAAGGGAGCAGGGGCTGTCTCTGCAACACAGACTCTGTTGCCTGAAACTTGATCATTTCCCCTGGTGAGGGATCCTTGCTGGGACACAGAGGAAGAGGATACAGGCAGTCCTAAGGAAAGTTGATAGGCTTGGGTCAGATGGTAGGGGAGGAGGGCTCCCTCTCTTGGAGGACTCTAGAGGAGGGGAATAGAGGGGAAGAGGGAGGAATGGTGGACTGTGAGGAGATGAGGAAGGGGCTGTAATAGGATGTAAAGTGAATAAATTATTAAAAAACATTTCTATTAATAATAATAATAATAATAAAAAGTTGAGTTACCAACCAAAACATGTTTTCCCTGGCTTCCTGACCACTGTGAGAGTGTACCAGTCAAAACCTTTCTGCTCTACAAAGAGCTAGTCTGCTTTAACTTTCAATCCTCAGGACTAATTTCTTCAAATAGAGCTTTGATTTTCACTTTATTCTGAGATTTTTTTCAGCCTGATTGACAGGATGGCTTAGGCTTTAGTGATTCTCTTCGGAGCTGTAAAATCGTGGATAAACTAGTTATTGCTTGGCAAACTCCCAACAGCAGCCTGCTTACAGTTTATGAAGGGTGGTGGTACTTGAAGAAATGAGGAGATGGTCCAAACACCCTCTCAATCTCTATTTGTGTCTCAAATCCTCTGGATTTCTGAAACCATTTATTCATAACCCCAGAGGTGCCACTGAAAGTGGACTTGTGTTTTATTGTTGAGAACTTTAATGTCTGTTTCTCTCCTTTTCATATCTAGATGTGTATCTCACTGGTTTGACTGTGAACATTTAGCTACTGGCAGCACAAGGAACTACTGTTCTAACTTTCAGGGCTTCTTGATTTCCCTGAAAGCAGGGAGAAACTTTGGGGGAGGAGAGAGGCCAACTTATCCATGACTGGAAATAGGTAGGTCTGTAACCTTGCTGCCTTTTCAGCACGGGTGGTCTCTGCCCGATAGTAGAGGCTATCAGGAAAGGAATGATGCCTACCAAACCAAGGACACTTAAGATGAAGGACGAGAACAGACTGGCATCTTTGTAGTAGCTCTCTTCATCAGCCTCCATCAGCCTAGTGAGCTCGGGTTCTAGAACCTCCTCCCCTACATCCTGTAGCCAGTTTTCAACGAGAGGTCTTCTTTTTGTTAGAAAGTCCTAGGTATGCACTGCCTGAAGAAACTTCTCTCTGTCCCAATATCTTCTTCTGCATCCCTCATAAAAGAGCGAAAAGTTGAGGAAGAAGTCATTTGTTTCTGGGGACTGGAAATTTTCATTTCTTGGCTTGAGGCTAACAATTGGAAAAGAGTGTTGTGGAGTGAGTAGCCCAAGCCCAGCAGCTGGGGAGTTCTTGTTCATAATTAAGATCAGATGCCTATTAGTCCTACATAGAGTACCAGCAATCACACCTGACTCATTCTACAGTAACCTTGCAAACCCATGAACCTATGCTATAAGCCTGCCCAACCCCGTGTAACCTACCCTTAAAACTGCCACTGTATATTACAAAAACTGTTAAGTTTGTGGATTCTTCAGTTATTTGTTCCTATAGTCTTATATATTTATCTTGATTCACAAGTATCTGAATCTTACTTTTCTTGTGGAGATATTAAACCCCTTGAATTAAGAACAGAAGTTTGCATCAAGTTTAAGCAGTGACAGACAGTTGTACCAATCAAGATGAGTGGTGTCTTACCTACTATCATAGTTAGTTGTGTTTTGCTTGGAACATTATGTCACCCATGGGTAGGAATCACCTCCTACCCACCTCTCAGCTCTTTCACCTCTCTTCTAAAGCAGTGAGATACAGAATTTCATTTTTTGCCCCAATTAATAAGAATTTGTATCTTGATTTAATTTTATTTAAGAAAAGAGCATACATCTCTTAATTCAAATATAGCAAATTCATAAAAGGAAATAAATAAATGTTCTTGGCACTTACCACATGAGTTGGATACATCACCCAGGATGTATGAAAATGTCACAAAATTCTCTAAACCAAAATCTGTAGGCAAGAATCTTGCTTTTAATAGGATTCTTTAAGTAGCCTATCTACCTCTGTTCTTATCCAACAACTATAAATAGAATAAAATTTTACATATGTGGTAGAGTGAAAGATTACAAAACCACCTTGCTTTCTCTCAAGTTTGTGTTGTGGGTTACATTATGCTTTTAGCTGGTGTTTGTTCAATGCATTCCTCTCATAATCACCTCTGTAATATTTCAGGCCCTCGTTATTTTCCAAAAGTAGAGCTCTTGCCACCCTGATGACACATTTTAAAAGAAAATCCACAGGTTAGCTTTTAAACCATGAAGCCCTTTTTTTCCCACGAGAAAAATCTACATGACTTAATCGAGACTGGAACGGTGTCTTCTGTTATCTCTCCTATCACTGTCAATATCCTTCACTAAAATCACAAGAAATTGCTTTTCTTTGACTAAATTCAGCTCTGGAATGTTCACACTGCACCTAAGAGCTCCGTGTTCAGGGAGCAGATGAAATCATGCTGCAGTAAAAGTGTTTTTAATCAATCATTTGTTCTTGAACACATACCTCTCTTCTCTATCCACTCACGCAACAGTTCTCATTGCTGCAAACGAGTCTGTATTATTTTCAGCACTTCCCTACCTCCACATAGGTCCTGTGCTAGCTGGAGCAGTACAGAATGAGAAAGTAGAGTAAGTCTCTAAAACCCTGATACTTTCATGTAGTCTGACAGATTCCTTTTTGGACCATCCTTCAAGTTAATGGCCCGTTCACTGCTACTGCTTCTCCTTCCCCACACTATCTTATTTAGTAACATCTCAACCTAGGTAGTGATGCTCAGCACTCAAATATAGAAGTCTTTCATGCCCTATTGGGGTGGTGGGAACAGAAAATACCCTTCCTGTTCCTTTCTGAAGTCACCAAGGCCCTTATTATTATTCTCATGTGGGAAAGCAAAGTATGGTCTCTTATTCTCCTAACCCATCCTCAATCTTCTTGCAAAGACTTGTCAAGAAAGTACTGCTCTCCATCAGCCAGAATCCCTCTTTAGTGTTCATGGGATTGAGGAATAAGGCAGGCAGGCAGTCAAGTAAAGAAGTTTGGAAAAGGCATTCTTGATGCTTTTGAAAATAGGGGAAGTAGAGAGAGAGAGAAGAAAAGTAGGAAGAGGGTGGGAAAGAAAAAGAGAAGATGAATGAGGGAAGCAGGCAGGGGGAAATGAGGGGAGAAATATATCCTTTATTCTCCATACTACTCTAATGTCACATTGTGAATGATATCCTTTTGATCTTATTTATTTCATTAACAGTGAGCATCTCCCAAAGCAATGGCCACATTTTAAGAACGGAAGATCAGGTAAGATGTATGAAGTTTGAGTAAGTCATACAGGCAAGTCATTAGCATGTTTTCCCCTAACAACTTATCTATCAACCGCTTCCTAATTCACATTCATCAATATCCTTTCCATGTAGACCCAATTTTTTTTTATTTAAAGTTTTTTTAAATTTTTCATCAATTACACTTTATTCATTCTGCATCCCCCCATAAGCCCCTCCCTTCTCCCCTCTCAATCCCACCCTCCCTCTGCTTGCATGCCACTCCCCAAGTCCACTAATAGGGGAGGTTCTCCTCTCCTTTCTGATCTTAGTCTGTCAGTTCACATCAAAAGTGGCTGCATTGTCCTCTACTATGGCCTGGTAAGGCTGCTCCCCTCCAGAGGGAGGTGATCAAAGAGCAGGCCAATCAGATTATGTCAGAGGCAATCCCTCTTCACATTACTATGTAACCCAATTGGACTCTGAACTGCCCTGGTCTACATCTGTGCAGGGGTTCTGGGTTATCTCCATGAATAGTCCTTGGTTGGAGTATGAGTCTCTGGGAAGTTCCCTGTGTTCAAATTTTCTTGTTCTGTTGCTCTCCTTGTGGAGACCCTGTCCTCTCCAGCTCTTACTATTTCCCAGTTCTTACCTAAAATTCCATTCACTCTGCCCAACAGTTGCCCATCAGGCTCAGCATCTGCTTTGATAGTCTGTAGGGCAGAGGCTTTCAGAGGCCCTCTGTGGTAGGTTCCTAGGTTGTTTCCTGTTTTCTTCTTCTTTTGAGGTCCATCCTCTTTGCCTTTCTGGATGGGGATTAGACATTTTAGTTAAGGTCCTCTCTCTTGCTTAGTTTCTTTAGATGCACAGGTTTTAGTGGGTTTGTCCTATGTTGTATGTCTATATGAGTGAGTGTATGCCATGTGTGTCTTTTTGCTTCTGGGACAACTCACTCACGATGATCCTTTCCAGATCCTACCATTTACCTGCAAATTTCATGATTTCCTTATTTTTCATTGCTGAGTAATATTCCATTGTGTAGATGTACCACAATTTCTGCATCCATTCTTCAGTTGAGGGGCATCTGGGTTGTTTCCAGCTTCTGGCTATTACAGACCAAGCTGCTACAAACATGGTTGAGCAAATGTCCTTTTTGTGTACTTGAGCCTCTTTTGGATATATGCCCAGGAGTGGTATGGCTGGCTCTTGAGGAAGCGCTATTCCTAGTTGTCTGAGAAAGCGCAGGATTGATTTCCAGAGTGGTTGTACAAGTTTACATTCCCACCAGCAGTGGAGAAGGGTTCCCCTTTCTCCACAACCTCTCCAGCAAGTGTTGTCACTTGAGTTTTTGATCTTGGCCATTCTCATGGGTGTAAGGTGAAATCTCAGGGTTGTTTTGATTTGCATTTCCCTAATGGCTAGTGAGGTTGAGCATTTCTTTAAGTGCTTCTCTGCCATTCGGTATTCCTCTACAGAGAATTCTCTGTTTAGCTCTGTTCCCCATTTTTTAAGTGGATTACTTGGTTTGCTGCTTTTCAGCTTCTTTAGTTCTTTATATATACTGGATATGAGTCCTCTGTCAGATAAAGGGTTGGCGAAGATTCTTTCCCAATCTGTACGTGGTTGCTTTGTTTTGATAACGGTGTCCTTTGCTTTACAGAAGCTTTTCAGTTTCATGAGGTCCCATTTATTGACTGTTGCTCTTAGAGCCTGTGCTGTTGGTGTTCTGCTCAGGAAGTTTTCCCCTGTACCAATGAGTTCTAGGGTATTTCCCACTTTTTTTCAAGCCGATTTAATGTGTCTGGTTTTATGTTGAGGTCTTTGATCCACTTGGACTTCAGTTTTGTGCAGGGTGACAAGTATGGATCTATTTTAATTTTTCTACATGTAGACATCCAGTTAGACCAGCACCATTTTTTGAAGATGCTATCTTTTTTTCATTGTATGGTTTTGGTATCTTTGTCAAAGATCAGGTGTACATAAGTGTGTGGGTTTATTTCTGGGTCCTCTGTTCGGTTCCATTGATCTACCATTCTGTTTCTATGCCAGTACGATGCAGTTTTTAAAACTGTTGCTCTATAGTACAACTTAAGATCAGGGATGGAGATACCTCCAGAAGATCTTTTATTGTAGAGGATTGTTTTAGCAATTCTGGGTTTCTTGTTATTCCATATGAAGTTGAGAATTTTTCTTTCCAGGTCTGCAAAGAATTGTGTTGGTAATTTGATGGGCATTGCATTGAATCTGTAGATTGCTTTTGGTAAGATGGCCATTTTTACTATGTTAATCTTGCCAAGCCATGAGCAAGGGAGATCTTTCCATCTTCTCATATCTTCTTCTAATTCTTTCTTCAGAGGTTTGAAATTTTTTTCATACAAGACTTTGACTTCCTTGGTTAGGGTTACTCTGAGGTACCTTATGCCATTTGTGGCTATTGTGAAGGGTGTTGTTTCCCTAATTTCTTTCTCAGCCCTTTTGTCTTTTGTATACAGGAGGGCTACTGATTTTTTTGAGTTAATTTTGTATCCGGCCACTTTGCTGAGGTGTTTATCAGCTGTAGGAGTTCCCTGGTAGAGTTTTTGGGGTCACTCACGTATACTATCATATCATCTGCAAATAGTGATAATTTGACTTCTTCCTTTCCAATTTGTATCCCCTTGATCTCCTTCAACTGTCTTATTGCTCTAGCAAGGACTTCCAGCACTATGTTGAAGAGATATGGAGAGAGTGGGCAGCCTTGTCTTGTCCCTGATTTCAGTGGGATTGCTTTAAGTTTCTCTCCGTTCAGTTTGATGTTGGCTATAGGCTTGCTGTATATCGCCTTTACTATGTTTAGATATGTGCCTTGTATCCCTGATCTCTCCAATACTTTGAACATGAATGGATGTTAGATTTTGTCAAAGGCTTTTTCAGCATCTAGGGAGATTATCATGTGGTTTTTTTTCTTTCAGTTTGTTAATATGGTGGATCACATTGATGGATTTCCGTATATTGCACCACCCCTGCATACCTGGGATGAAGCCTACTTGGTCATAGTGGATAATATCTTTGATGTGTTCTTGGATTCGGTTTGCAAGTATTTTATTAAGTATTTTTGCATCAATGTTCATAAGGGAGATTGGCCGGAAATTCTCTTTCTTTGTTGAGTCTTTGTGAGGTTTAGGTACCAAGGTGACTGTGGCTTCATAGAATGAGTTTGGTAATGTTCCTTCTGTTTCTATTTTGTGGAATAGTTTGAAGAGCATTGGTGTTAGCTCTTCTTTGAAGGTCTGGTAGAATTCTGCACTGAAGCCATCTGGTCCTGGGCTTTTTTTGGATGGGAGATTTTTGATGACTGCTTCTATTTCTTTGGGGGATATAGGACTATTTAGTTGATTTACCTGGTTCCGATTCAGCTTTGGTAAGTCAAATCGATCAAGAAAATTGTCCATTTCATTTAGATTTTCAAATTTTGTGGCATATAGACTTTTGAAGTAAGTCCTAATGATTATTTGGATTTCCTCAGTGTCTGTAGTTATGTCCCCCTTTTCATTTCTGATTTTGTTGATTTGGGTGGTGTCTCTCTGCCTTTTAGTTAGCGTGGCTAAGGGTTTGTTGATCTTGTTGATTTTCTCAAAGAACCAGCTCTTGGTTTCATTGATTCTTTGAATTGTTTTATTTGTTTCCAATTGATTGATTTCAGCCCTGAGTTTGATTATTTCCAGCCGTCTACTCCTTCTTGGTGTGTCTGCTTCTTCTTTTTCTAGGGTTTTTAAGTGTGCCATTAGGGTGTTTGAATGAGCTGTCTTGAATTTCTTCTTGAAGGCACTTAGTGCTATGAACTTTCCTCTTAGTATGGCTTTCATTGTGTCCCACAAGTTCGGGTATGTTGTGTCTTCATTTTCATTGATTTCTAGAAAGACTAATTTCTTTCTTTATTTCTTCCCTGACCCAGCTGTCATTTAGTAACAAGTTGTTCAGTTTCCATGTGTGTGTAGGCTTTTTGTTATTTCTGTTATTGTTGAGGTCCAGCTTTATTCCATGGTGATCAGACAAAATACATGGGATTATTTCAATCTTCTTGTATCTGTTGAGGCTTACTTTGTGACCCACTATATGGTCTATTTTGGAGAAGGTTCCATGAGGTGCTGAGAAGAAGGTAAATTCTTTTGTGTTTGGGTGTAAAGTTCTGTAAATGTCTGTTAGGTCCATTTGATTCATGACCTCTGTCAGAGACATTGTTTCTTTGTTTAATTTCTGTTTTGTTAACCTGTCCTTTGTTGAGAGTGGGGTGTTGAAGTCTCCCACTATTAATGTGTGGGGATCTATATGTGCTTTAAATTTTATCAATGTTTCTTTCACAAATGTGGGTGCCCTTGTATTTGGGGCATAGATGTTCAGGATTGTGATGTCTTCCTGGTGGAATTTTCCCTTGAGGAGTATGAAGTGTCCTTCCCCATCTCTTTTGATTAATTTTGGTTGAAAGTCTATTTTATCAGATATTAGAATGGCTACTCCTGCTTGCTTCTTGGGTCTGTTTGCTTGGAAAGTCGTCTTCCAACCCTTTACCCTCAGGTAATGTCTATCTCTGTGTCTTAGGTATGTTTCTTGTATGCAACAGATTGCTGGGTTTTGTTTACGTATCCATTCTGTTAATCTGTGTCTTTTTATTGGAGAGTTGAGTCCATTGATGTTGAGAGAGATTAATGACCAGTGGCTGTTAGATCTCTTGATTTTGATGTTGGCTGTGGTCATCAGGTTGTGTGCTTGGTTGCTTTTTGTTTTACTGAAGTGAGGTTATTTATTTCCTGTGTTTTCTTGGATGTAGCTAGCTTTCTTGGGTTGTATTTTCCCTTCCAGTGTCTTCTGTAATGCTGGATTTGTTTTTAGGTATTGCTGAAATTTGTTTTTGTCATTGAATATCTTGTTTTCTCCATCTATGAGGACTGAGAGTTTTGCGGGGTATAGTAGCCTGGGCTGACATCTGTGTTCTCTTAGGGTCTGCATGATATCTGTCCAGGCCCTTCTGGCTTTCATAGTCTCTGTTGAAAAGTCAGGTGTGATTCTAATGGGTATGCCATTATATGTTACTTGGCCTTTTTCCCTTGCAGCTTTTAGTATTTTTTCTTTGTTCTGTACACTTACTGTTTTGATTATTATGGGGCGGGAGGATTTTCTTTTCTGGTCAAATTTGTTGGGTGTTCTGTAGGCCTCATGTATTCTAATTGGCCTCTCCTTTAGCTTGGGGAAATTTTCTTCAATGATTTTGTTGAAAATATTTTCTGGGCCTTGGAGAAGGGAGTCTTCTTTTTCCTCTATACCTATTATTCTTAGGTTTTGTCTTTTCATATTGTCTTGCATTTCTTGGACGGTCTGTGTCAGGAATTTTTCGGATTTAACATTTTCTTTGACAGATACATCGATTTCTTCCATTGTATCTTCTACACCTGAGATTCTTTCTTCCATCTCTTGTAGTCTGTTGGTTATGCTTACCTCTGTAGTTCCTGTTTTCTTCCCTAGATTCTTCCTTTCCATTATTTCTTCCATTTGTGTTTTCTTTAATTTTTCCAATTCTATCTTCAGGTCTTGAGTTGTTTTGTTTACTTCCTTCACCTGTCTGATTGTACTTTCCTGTTTTTCTTTTAGTTCCTTCAACTCTGTTTCTATCATTTCATTCAGTGTTTTAAGCATTTCCTTTCTAAAGGCCATAAACTGTTTGGCTGCAGCTTCCTCTATTTCTTTACGGATGGCAATATTCTGTTTGAGTTTATCTTCCTCTATGTCTTTACGAATCTTATTTGTTTCCTCTGTTATCATCTTCATGAGCATACTTGTTAGGTCATCTTCTTGGATTTCAGTTATGGTGGGGTGTCCAGGGCTACTTGCCCCTGGGTAACTGGGTTCTGGAGATGCCATATTGCTCTGTCTTTTGTTGCTTGAGCTTTTACGCTGGCCTCTACCCATTGTGTTATCTTAGGTGTTTGGGGTTATTTTCTGGTGGTTCCTGGGGATCCTGTGGTGGAGAGAATCCCCTTTGCAGAAAGCTGGTTTTTCCTGAAGGATGTCTTCTCAGCTTTTTGGGTATAGTCCCTGGATGGCTGGTGTTTTTTCAGGAGTTGCTCACCTCAGGGATATAGACCTGAGTGGTAACTGTGGTCTTTGTTAGTCGAGAGGGTTCTCCTCTCACCCAGGGAAGTCCTGAGGGCAGTTGCCCTGTTTCTGGGTTTCTTGTTCTAAATTTAATGATCAGCTGCTGTGACCCAGTTGAACATCAGGCGCGCCTCAACTGTTTGTGCCTGTGTCTGGAGCACAGCTGAGTGCTGGCGCCTCGGCCCCACTAGACTGCTAGACTTTTTCTAGGGAAGGATTGGGTGATTTAGATCAGTACAGTTTCCTTCCTTCCCCGTGGATTCTCTGGAGACACGGACTCCCAGTGTCTTTTTTTGCCCTGGTGCACACTGCTCATTGTCCGCCAGCTGGCTGGCCGCAGAAGCTGCCTGTGCCTGGAGCACAGCTGTGTGATGGCGGCTCAGTCTCTGCCAGCTGTTTGGTGCGCCGAAACTGCCTGTGTCTGCCTTTGAGGCTTTTGGGAGCCTGAGTGCCTCCCTAAGCTGGGTAATTTTTCGGTGACCTTTTCAGGTTGGGGGTGAGCTGAGTGCTCTGAGATCAGACCCGCCGTTTCTATTTCCGGCGGCGAATCAGGCGCGCAGGCAGTCAGGGCTCTGTGCTGGAACCTGGGTCCCCGACTCTGGCTCCGGGCTGGCTCCTGGGGTGCCCATGGAACCCGCCCGAGTCTTTTCCAGGGGATGTCTGGGTGACCTAAGGCCGGTCCCAATCGTTTCCTGTACCCTGGGGTTATCTCTCGACTGAAAATTCCAGTCTTTGATAGTGTGGTGCCCAAGGTTCAGTCTGGGACCGAGACCAGAGACACTGGCTTGTGGCTCTGGGCTGGGGCTGGGGCTGGGGCTGGCGGCCGGCAGCCAAGCGTCTGGCGGAACCGGGATCTCTTCCGCGGTTTAGCTGGGTGAGTTAAAAGCTGATTGAATCCCCCACCGTGGGGTATCCTCTCACCTGGGAAACACAATGACTGTGTTTTATGGCCGAGAGTTCTGATTGCTGGTTACTGTGCTGATCCTGCTGTGCTGCTGCTCAGAATGAGAGTCCTCCCGGCGCCGCCATCTTGCCCCTCCCCTAGACCCAATTTTTAATTTATAATTTTAAGGATTTATAATCACCTGTTGGAGATTGTCAAGTATACAGAAGAGTCATAGTCAAAAACTCAAGAAGAGCAAATTGGTTTAGTCTGTGTAAACAGTAGCAGGTTAGTCTGTCTCACTGATGCTTCTTCCATTGTTATGGTGCACATTACCAAAAGTCATCCACCAAGCTGATACAACTTCAGGATCACCATCTGAACCCTGCTGAGCATGCTTGGACCTGATAATTACCATTTCCTTGCCTTTTATATGTCAATAAAATATTAAACTAGTAAAAATCTGAATATTCAATTCAAATGGCTGTTGTGGAACTTCTGCACTGAGCTGTCATTTCTGATATTTAGGTTCATTGTTATTACTGAGGCATGGTGAAAATGTTCAGGAGATGGCTTTTATTTTCATGTTATATGTGAGTATATACCTGTTTCAATTAAAGAAAATTTCTAGAGGGAAATAAAATTGTCATTTGATGTATGGCATGCACTTTAGAAAAGTGCTCTTCTTCTTCTCCTCCTCCTCCTTCTTCTCCTGATTTTTTGTCTTCTTCTTTTCTTTGGTAGCAAAGAAACTTTATCCAAAACAAAGCATTAAAAATTTTTTTAAAGACTGGAATGAAATTCCAGAGGGGTCAAAGATTGCAAGAAAATTCACAGGATCAACTAAACTGGGTCATAGGGGCTCAAAGAGACTGAACTACAATCAGGGAGCTTGCACGAAACTGACCTAGGCCCTCTGCACATATGATTCAGTTGTATATCTTGATCTTCTGTGGGATTCACAAGAGTGGGAGTGGGGGCTGTCTCTTAATCTATTGCCTGTTTGGAGGACTCTTTCTTCCCACTGGGTTGCTTCCTCCAGTCTTAATAGGAGAGGAGATTTCTAGTTTTACTGCAATTTAATATGCCATAGTTGGTTGATATCCATACAGTCCAGCTTTTTTCTGAAGACAAGTGGATGAGTAGATGGGGGTGGAGGGAAGAGGGGAAATAAGGAAAAGGGACTGGGACTAGAGGAGGGAGGGAAAACTGCAGTTAGGATAGAAAACAAACAAACAAATAAATAAATAAATACAGGAAGGCACTACATTAGAGAAATGGCCACATGGGGGAAGACACTCAAGGGCTACATCTAAAGTTTTACATCAGAAAGGCAACAGGCTAGACTTAGAAGGGATGTGTGTTATTGTTTTTACCACAGCACTAATATAACCATTTTAACTTATAAGAGACTGGCTAAATGTTATATATTGAAGCAGAGGCTGTGTATAAAGTGATGATGTTCCCGTTGGTGTCTGAAAAACCATCTCTCACATGTTATGTTATACGTGGTGCTATGTTCCACCATCGCATGAGCTGAGCAGTAACTGTATCCTATGCTAATGTGGTTGAAATGGTGATCTCATGGGTCTTTCCAGACGGCTTGTCCCTTGGGCTGAGGCAATGTCAGTCACTGCATGAAAGCTACTCAGGATGTGGCGGTGGGAGACATCTTTTGAGCAGTGCATGAACCATTAGCTCCTGCACTCACAGCATCTGGGTAGGTACAATGGCCCAATAATGAAACCTCAGCAAAAACCAAGAATGTTTCCAAATGCTTCAGAAAGGTACCAATAAAGCTATAAAAATGATTTTATATCTAGCTACATTCTTTAAGTGCAGTACTTATCTATAATTTAAATCCAAGCTCTACCTGAATTTAAATCTTTGGCTCTTATGCTGGGGAATCAATAGATAGTATCTAATGTTGATCTGTGAAGCAGAATTATAAGCATATTATTATTCAGAAAGATTAAAGTAGGCCTTGAAAGTACTCAAGAGTGGAAAATACAAATTTCTACACAATTAAGTGGGTAAGGAAATATATACACTGAAGGTGGACAAAGACAATAGGAAATATCAAACTGTGTGTTTAAAACACTATATGGCTTTTAAGCAGAACATTCCAGAAATAGAAAAAAATTCTTCAGTTTCAATCTTTAAAGATCGTACTTCAGTCAGAAGATAAATATTTTATTGTGCTTTTAGAACTCTTATCTGCATCTCTTACTGGTAAAAAGGGGGAACTGTAGAGAGCTGCGGAATGCTATGCCTTAAAGATGGAGCTGGTTTCTGCCTTCCACCTTCCCGATGGTGAGTGCTCTCTGTCACGAACAATTCCACATTTGGCTAAGGCTGAGGATCTGGCTTGCTTCCATGTATGTGAACCTATCTGCATTGCCCACGTGGCACGCTGGGGTTGGCTACCCAGAGGCTATTTAAGCTGTGGGCTGGCTTTCCCCAGGGTCCGAGGATTGTTCAAGGTTCCTGAATAAACTGCATTGAAAAAAAAATCCCTTCTCCACACGACATATTATTAGAACTCTATTTTATTAAATATGTGTGTGTTAATATGGCATTGGTGATATTATAAGTCTACACTGATAGCGAGGTAGATTATATTTGTAGGTTTTAGTCAGTTTTAACTTTCTGTTTTCTTTATTGAAATATATCTCAGTCACCTTTTCTACCATATTATGTCTTTTATGGACAGAATTTTTATGAATAAAAGTTTTCCCATAATTTTCTGTTAAAAAATATCAAATTTTCCTTTAATTATAATGAATCAATAGGCCTCTAGAGAAGCTGCTCGGCAGTTGGCAAAGGAACAAACATTTGGCTTCAGGTGCACACTTCTTAACAACTGAAGTGAAGTTAACCTGGTCTTCTTCACTGAAAACTTTTAGCTTGATAAGAGTCCTAACAACAAGGCGTATTAGAAGAGAGATAAATCTCGGTTTCTTTCTTTCAATCCTACTTTTTTTTTTCTTGATTGATCATTTAGACTCTAAGGAAACGGTTAATCTGGCTTCATAGCTTTCAGAAACTACAACGAATCCACAACAGCACTCCTTATTATTTCTTTCTGTAGTCTATACATTATTTGACCAGTCATATTGAAATCACCAGGGAACACAACAGAACTTTTTCTTAATGAAAGCGTGTTAGGATAGTTTAAATCTGTTAGCAGTCATACATTACACAGATCCTTGTGGATCCGTTCTGAGGCTATATGTCCAGATGATATTAGCAACATAAAAAGGTGTCTTTCCTGCTCCATACCATTAAAAGACTGTTGAACATCCTAAGGGCTCAATCTGAAACTCATAACTGAGTAAACACCATTTTCCTATTCATCAAAAGTATGCTGAGAGACTGGGGATATAAAACCAGTTCCCAGAAAAAACGGTGCATTCCCATAACCCCGACTCTGAGGATCCAGGTACATCAGAAGATTCTTGGTACACGCTGGCCAGACAGTCTAGCCTAATTGATGAGTTCAGGCCAATGAGTGATGCTGTCTCAAAGGAGGTAGATAAATTTGTGAGATGACTAGTAAGTTTGTCCTTGGTCCCCTACACACACACACACACACACACACAGAGAGAGAGAGAGAGAGAGAGAGAGAGAGAGAGAGAGAGAGAGAGAGAGAGGCACACAGGCACACACACAGGGACAAACACACACTATATTCTGAAATAATAAATCATTGTTTAGAACTTATTGCATGTAACAGTATATTGATTTTTCATCACTATATATTCTCACACTTAGATGGAACTAATTTGTTTTCTAAATATTTACATGATTTTTAAAAATAGGTTCTGTTTTTTGAACAGTTTTAGATTTAGGAAACTTGAGGAGGAAGCACAAAGAGTTCCCATCTATTCTATGCCTAATTTGCTGTTATTTGCAACTTATATTACCATGGTGTTATTAGATTTCATTAGAAGTAATAAATATTAGTGTCTTAGTGTTAACTAGAGTTCATAGTTTATTCCTATTTACTTGTTTTTATCCCCTTGTAATTATTTTCTTTGGTTTTTGTTTTCTCCTTTTTCTGTTCCAAGGTTCTAACCAGTGAATAGCATTGCTTTCTGTTCTAATACCTCATTAGGCTCTGAATGACAGTGAGAGTTCTCAGACCTGCCTTGTGTCTGATGGCCTTGACAGTTGCAAAGAGTCCTGCTAAGGATCTCTGTTAAGATTAGTCTGATATCATATTTTTCTCATAGTGAGACTTGGACTGTGAACACCACTAAGGATGGCTATCACTGAGATAAGCTTCCTTTCCATCCCACGGCATCAAGGACATGTGCTATCGAGGGGACCTTACTAATGAC
Organism: Meriones unguiculatus; assembly: GCF_030254825.1. Lineage (NCBI taxonomy): Eukaryota > Metazoa > Chordata > Mammalia > Rodentia > Muridae > Meriones > Meriones unguiculatus. The sequence continues at coordinate 46,474,272 of NC_083356.1, forward strand.
ATTGATCTTGCTCACTTGCCTAAGGTCATGTTTATAAAATATCTTCACTGTGAAGTTCGACGTTTTTACCCTCTCCATATGGTACTCATTGGAAGGGAATCACTGTGAACAGCCAAGATCTAATGAGGTAGAAATGCCTTTCCCCTCCCTTGAGGGTGTTATAGCTGCATGAGGTATTTGGAGCTCTTCCATGCTGGAGACTTGTATATTCTCCATATTTACTCATTAATCCAATCACTTCTCTACACACCTATAGGATTGTAGCTACTTATTTTACTCTTTGGGTTATAAACCATTAGGTAATCTAGTATATTCCAAATAAATATCTTACCTTGAATCATCCCAGCTTTGGATACCAAAGCCTGTTCAGCTGGCTCTCCTGCCACTTTAATGTGTTTCTATGCACCTGGGCTTTGTTTAATACGTCAGCGTGGATGATGAGATACTCACTGTGTTATTTATAAAAAATATATGAATGTCTACATTTATATATATATGTATATATATATATATATACACATTTATATATTCTCTCTGTGTATTTTGTATATAAAATTTGTGACTTAGACAAGTTCCTTTTATGCAGTCCCGGCTGTTTAGGAAGTCACTGTGTCATTTGGCTAGCCTGGAATTCACAGAGATCCATCTGCCTCTTCCTCCCAAGTGTGGAGATTGAAAGTGTATACCACCACAGCAGGCTTATGAAGACATTTAAGAAATGCACACTTTAGTAGTTTTTTATTTTTAAGAAGTCCAACATTACATAAAATTCCAGGACATTTTCTTTATCTCCCAAAGAAGTTTCATACCAATTAACAGCTAGGCTAATTCCTTTCCCCCTTGTACTAGAAGTCACTTATCTACTAACTATATTTGCATATTTTAGACATTTCACAAAAATTAAAACCTTTTGCAACTGACGTTTAAGCTTAGTGTTTCTACCAGGTCCATCCATGTTGCGTCACAATCCGCCAACTCTTTCCATTCTTATGACTGCATAGGATTCTCTTGGATGAATATCCCTCAATGTACACAGAGTTGTCCCTACATTGGAGTCTGGATAATGTGTTGTGAGTTGAATGCATGCTTTCTATTCTTTTGGGTACAGAGAGCAGAATTGCTGAACCATCTGCACCTCCATGTTCAACTGTGGAGGAGCGGGATTCAATTCTATTGTTCACCTTTATGTATTATTTGTAATTCTCTTACAAAATAGAATTTGAGACGTTTCATAATGAAAACAATTACAATAACACTGTTACATTAGAAACTTCATAGTGTGAAAGGAAACAAAGGTGTGTAGTAGACAATTTGTTTTCTTTTTTGTATTGAGGGACTACTGGGTCCTTTAAGGAGCAAATTAAAGCCATGGACCTAGCTGAAGAGATGCTGGCATTCAGGTAAGGGAGCAGCCTTTTATCTAAGTGTAGGATGACATGGATTCGGTAACTTAGTTTGGAAGAGTTAACCAGCCATTGCTACACCCAGCTATAAAAGCAAGGCCTCAGTCTCTTTATTCTTATCACAACTATCCCCCAGTGTAATTTACTACAGCATAAGGAGAAATAAAAGGGCACCTGAAACTGATTATAGGAAACCTTGGCTCATAAGATCTTCTGGGTATGGACTAGTCCTTTACACTGACACAGTCCCTGCCTAGTGCCAGCCCACCTCCACATTGGGAAAAGCTTATCCATACCATCTGGGAAATTTCCTTACAGTTACTCACCTTGGAGAGCCAACAGGTAGCTCCCAGCCCCAGAGACAGTAACACTTCCCCCATGGCACAGGACTGCCTTATTTCTTCTTACTAGATCAGCAGCTTCCCTGGACTGTAACTGTGAGCAGTCACTTCAGGCTATGCCCTGAAGAAAAATTCCTGGACAAGACAACCTCATTGTCAGTAACATTCTATTTAAAATGTCAACGGTGTCGCTACACTGACACCCAATGATTTCCCGAACTTGGCAAGCTCTAGTTAAATGAGAGCTGTTCATGAACCCAAGTTTCTGTCTTCACTCTCCCCATATCATGTTGCCAATTTTAAATTAAACATGATGGGTATTTATGAGAATTTACCAACAAGGGTTATGGTTTATTTTGTTTTCCCAAAGAGCTGATAGATATGCAGTGCCCACCCCCATTGCTGACATCCTAACCTTACTTTCATCACACTAAATGTTTCCCACTGATCACTTCTACACAATGCTCCTTTCACCTAATATTATGCCTGAATATTTTATGTATTTCATGATTGTTTCCATTTAGTAGGTTAAGAGTTTTGACATTTAGAGATATTAAATGTCCAATGCTATACAGGGTAAGACCCAGAGTTTAAGAGCAGGTCATTCTGAACCCAAGTCTATAAGACACATGAATACACTAGCACTGTTAAAACCTCCTGCAGATGTTTTAGGGCCAAGAGTTCAGTCTCTTGGTCGCTGGACTGACATTGCTGTCCTGCTCCTCAGATGCAGTGTCATCCTGGCACCGGCATCTAAAAAACAGAACACCAACAACACAGGCTCTAAGAGCAACAATCAAATACATGAGACCTCATGAAACTGAAAAGCTTCTGTAAAGCAAAGGACACTGTCATTAAAACAAAGCGACTGCCTACAGATTGGGAAAGAATCTTCATCAACCCTCAATCTGACAGAGGGCTAATATCCAGTATATATAAAGAACTAAAGAAGTTAAACAACAACAAATCAAGTAATCCAATTTAAAAAAAAATAGTGTACAGAGCTAAACAGAGAATTCTCAATAAAGGAATATCGAATGGCAGAGAAACACTTAAAAAAATGTTCAACGTCCTTAGTCATCAGGGAAATGCAAATCAAAACGACCCTGAGATTTCACCTTATACCCATCAGAATGGCTAAGATCAAAAGCTCAAGAGACAACACATGCTGAAGAGGTTGTGGAGAAAGGGGAACCCTCCTCCACTGCTGGTGGAAATGTAAACTTGTACAACCACTCTGGAAATCAATTTGGCACTTTCTCACACACTTAGGAATAACACTTCAAGATCCAGCTATACCACTCCTAGGCATATATCCAAAAGACGCTCAAGTATACAACAAAGATATCTGCTCAGCTATGTTTGTATCAGCTTTATTTGTAATAGCCAGAAGTTGGAAACAGCCCAGATGCCCCTCAGTTGAGAAATGGATGCAGAAATTGTGGTACATCTACACAATGGAATATTACTCAGCAATAAAAAACAAGGAAATCATGAAATTTTCAGGTAAATGGTAGGAACTGGAAAAGATCATCCTGAGTGAGGTATCCCAGAAGCAGAAAGACACACAGGGTATATACTCACTCATAAGTGGATACTAGACATATAATATAGGATAAACATAATAAAATCTGTACACCTAAGGAAGCTAATCAGGAAGGAAGACTCTGGCTAAGATGCTCAATCCCCATTCAGAAAGGCAAAGAGGATGGACATTGGAGAAGAGAGAAAACAGGGAACAAGACAGGAGACTACCACATAGGGCCTCTGAAAGGCTCTACCCTGCAGGGTATCGAGGCTCAGAGACAAACTTTGGTCAGAGTACAAGGAATCTTATGAAAGAAGGAGATAGAAAGACCTGGAGAGGACAGGATCTCCAGAAGGACAGCAACAGATCCTAAAAGTTTGGGTACAGGGGTATTTTCTGAGACTGATACTCCAGCCAAGGACCAGTCATGGAGATGGCCTGGAACCCCTGCACAGATATAGCCTATGGCAGTTCAGTATCCAAGTGGCCTCTATAGCAATGGGGACAGGGACTATCTCCAACATGAACTGATTGGCCTGCTCTTTGATCACCTCCCCTGGAGGGGGGAGCAGCCTAACCAGGCCACAGAAGAAGACAATGCAGCCATTCCTGATGAGACCTGATAGACTAGGATCAGAGGGAAGGGGAAGAGGACCTCCTTTTTCAGTGGACTGGGTGAGGGACACGGGTGGGGAAGAGAGAGGGTGGGCTTGGGAGGGGAGGTACAAGAGGGATACAAAGTGAATAAACTGTAATTAATAAAAATTAAAAAACTTCTTGCAGATCTAGTATCATTGAGCATATATGTTCTGCAACTGTACTAAAATACTGATAGAAATGAGTTATAAAAATACTATTTCTCTTGTGATAATTTCTAAACTAAGGCTGATCTACATAAATTTCAAAGTAATTTGAGAAAAACCCTCATTAACCCTTTTTGTTTATTATCCCTCAATCCTGACATAGGTAAAAAGTGACTCTAATGTATCTATTTAACGTGAATTTCATCTCATCCCTTCCTACTCATCATTTGTTTCTTCACACTTCTCTTCTGGCCTTGCTTATGTAAAGATCATTTTTAATATCCATTTGCTTTTTTTTCATGAGATAGTGGGCATCTCAGTAACACTGCTCTTGCTCTCCCTGAAGGTTCTCTCCATAAAGGCACCATGTCATAAAAGATGTTATTGTTAAAATAAACTGTGTTATGTCTTAACCAAAGTGAGCCAACACTTTCACTGGATGCTTTGATGGGCTCTAAATCTGAGCAGTAAAATCATAGAAACTCTACTTGCCAGGGATTTAGCGGCCAGTGACTTCTTCTCTGAAAATTCCCAAAGAATTATTGTGCCCCACCCTCTCAACTTCCTAAGTCTAATGGTTTTTATGGTGCCATATTTTGTTTTCAGACTACCTAAAAATGGAGAATATAAAGTTCCTCCATATGTCATTAACCTGAATGTCTTGATACTTGCAATAAGGAACAAAACCGTTTTCTTTTGTATTTCAGCCTACTAATCCTCCCTAGAAGGCTTTCTGCAAACCCACATTATTTTTCTCACATCTCAACCTGTGTCAGGGATTAAGTGCTGTTAGAACTTTACCCATTTTATAATGCTCTTACTTATAAATCACCTACTTATGTTCATAATGGTTTAATTTTCCTCTCTGGTTACTTCTCTCTGGGGTAATAAAAATCAGATTATTATACTATGGTTCCATACTTTTTCCCCAAGCAAATCAATGAATTTCTGACACACACAATCTCACACACCATTTGAAGTTTTATGCACCAAAATCTGAGACCCTATAGATCTATCTAAGCATGGGCAAACCAGGACTACACAGTAGTCTATCAAAACTGAGTTTAAATACTGGCCCATGTGGACCATATTGACTAAATTTTATCTTGTCTGGCCATGAGGCATAATTTCTATGGAAAATAAAAAAATGATTTTGTCTACTCTATTGCTCTTAAGACATTATTTTCATATTATTTCATGTAGCAGAAAGTTAGCTCTGGTACCTTTAGAAATGACTTAGGACCAAGTGAATATTTTTCACCTGTACATTTCTATTGCTTCTAGCTGTTCTGAACCTTTCAGTCTTGACCCTGCTTATATAGCAACTTGAACAACGTTTTGGCCATTTGAGACACACAGAAAAGAGAAAGATAAGAGCAGTAGTTGTGAATGCAGATATGACTTCGTATTCTGTCACAAGATGCACAGGTCAGCCCTCAGAGAATAATCCAACTCAAAATGCTACTGCCATTGATGTTGAGAAAAATCTATCCTAGGAATATATTAATTCTTTTTTATTCTGGTATTTCTAATGTGCGGTTTATCAAACAACCCAAGCAGAGAGTTGCCACTCTGTTTTGAGTGTAGGCATCTGTGTTCTCATTCTCTTGGTCCTCATTAATGCAGGAATGACTTACTGTTGGCAAGATAAAAAACTGAGCAGGGAAAGAGAGAGGAAAAAGTCCTGTTTCACCTCCATTTCTTACAAGCCAATGAAGAAAGGCCAGTTAGAATAGTTAAGGGCTGGAAGTAGGCACGCTTGAGCACACAGTGAGAAAAGGATATCAGAATGAACACTAGAAAACTCGTGAGGTGAAAAGCTTTGTCTCTCTGCAGCTCCCAGTGACAGCAATTTCCTTTCGCCAGGCTTTTTTCAGATCCTTGTGTCCTCAGTACTCCCACCAGGCCTGTTCCCTTTGTAAAGGCTGTCTTTCAAAGGAGCACTATTTTATTTTTGGATAACACTTGCATAGAATGTTCCTCTTGTGGAAAAGGATAGAAAATGAGAATAGAACATTTCTGCAAACCTTAAGCTACGTGTTTCACACTAACACAACACAACGTGAAATCAGGACTCTCAGTTTTTTTCCCTAGGTGAAGTCTCTGAAGCTCAGCCCAGAGCTAAGGAACTGTGTGAACAACTGACAGCAAGCATTGAAAAAGCAAAGCTAAATCCGCATTATGTCTTTCTGTCCCTAAACCATGTCCTTTCCACCTGTGTGGTAACACAGTTTCCCAGGTTACATTTTACCCTCTGTCTATTAAATGGTGTGTGCATCCAGAAATTCCTCCAGGCCTCATCATTACTTGCAGTAATTTCAGACATCCATCTAGTTCATTATGACACATCTTTCAAATGAGGAGGTCCATCACTATCCATTAATCTGATCAAATAGGCATGACATTCAGTCCACCTAGGCAGAGTGTCATGCCAAGGAGGACTTTGAAATATTAGCCGAGGAGACAAGTATTACTAATGCCAAGCATCGATAAATCTATTCACATTGAAGCACTGTAATCACAAACCAAAGTTTGACTTGTTTTAATAGGTCCGGCAGCATAACACATCGATTTCCTACACATCTTCTTTGACCCTGAGTCACAGGTTTGTTTGACTTAATAAATGCAATGGGTCACGTGCTATAAAATCTTACCTTCTGTGCCACCAAAGATGAGAATATCTTTTGGTGCTCAAAGGGGGATACCCAGAATGCATAGGAGTCTCTAAAAATAATTCCATGATAGAATTTTAATTCACAAATGTGCTTTTAATGTCAATATTTTTAAGTTTTCATATGCACATACATTTTTCTTCATATACTTGTTGCTTGCTTTTTTCAATTTCCCAGGCTATATTATGATTTATGAGCCTAAAAATTACATTGTTCTGTGCTACATGCTTGTCCCATAGTTGAACTGTAATTTCTGCATCTATTGCACTCTCCTGAATCCCAAGACAAAAGATTTACTTCTTTAATACTGGCTTGAAGTGGCAGTAATTGAAAATAGAGGGCAGGTTAAGATCTACAACCCTTTACCACCACAGTGTCTAGAGGGCCTATAGATGTCATAGTTTCACCAAGAGGCCAGCATTGAGTGCAGAAAATAATTAGCATATTAGTCATTGACATTTTGAGTTGAATAATTTATCTTCACTCAAGTTTTTTTTTTTTTAATACCCGTGGGAATTCATAAAAGTAGGAAATTCAAGACTTCTCTGGGCTGAGGCCACCATGCCTTCTGGCAACTCCTTTCACAAGGAATAGTCACATTCTCGCCTGCAGAGTCTTAAAGTTGAAAGAGCATTTGAAAAACAACATCCTATCCACAGCAGAAATTTGACCTTGTAATATTCCTTGCATAGATAAAGTTATTCTCCTACATCTGGGCCCTCCAGTGACAAGGTTTTGATTAAGTTTTGAGGCAGCCTGCTCCGTGTGCACAGACCTTCTATTTTTTTTTTATGAGTTAAGCTATAGACTCATAATATTTAGTTTCTTTGATTTAGTAAAATGACTGAACATCAGTGCTTGTCATAGGTCCTATGCCAGGTCCTGGAGGTACAGTGGCGACCACAATAGTCACTGCCTATAACCTTTTAGAGATAGTACATCTAGTTTAGGATTTTTCTTAAACAAAATCGCACTACATGAATAGCCAGTTTCCGAGGATAGCTTTGGCACTGAAGATGCTCGCATTCTCTCAGGTGTCTGGTGTGCTTTTCTCTGAAGTATTTCATTAACCTAATACCTATGCTTTGACTGGGCAAGACTGTGATTCTGTGGTAGAGTCTTGAATGTGTGATGCCCTACACTCAATCCCCAAACTGGAAGAAAAAGACAACAAACAAACAAACATAAAAACCTTGACTAAGACAGGAACCACACCATAGGTGTCTAACAGTGGTGTTTTAGTATGGTGTGACTATCTTAGCTCTCCCCACATGCAACCAAACCAAGCTGAGCCCGCTGTTTACCTGCACTGGAACTACTGTTCTTGATGGTGCTGTGGAGTTGCTACTGCAGGAGTAACACCACTTGCTGAGACAAGATGCCCTGTTCAGTGTGGACATTCTCCAGCTCCAGATTCTAGATTATTCACCCCTTTTCTTACATCTTCCACCTGCTTCACCTCCTCTAGTATTAATGTTGAACTACTCAAACTTCCTGAGTGGAGAAAAAAAGAGATATATGAAAAGCTGTGGTTATCTGGTAAAAAGTGCAATGATCCATGTTGAAACTGAGTTCTAGAGATGAGTAGCTATTCAAAGTTGTCTGTCCTCTAGAAAGTCTGAGAGGCCTTTATCTCCAAGCTTGATCAGTCATTGAATATAGATTGGCCTTTGGTGTGAATATGTTCTTGGACATACATAAAGAGGCTAACTACACCCAGGAAAACACAGGAAATAAATAACACCATATCAGTAAAACCAAAAAGAAAGTAATCAGACACACACACACACACACACACACACACACACACACTCCGCCATCACCAACACAAAGTAACAGGAATTACCAACCACTTGTCATTATACTTCTGAACGTCAATGGCATCAACTCCCCAATAAAAAGACACAGGCTGACAGAATTGAAGAATAAATGGGACCCATAATTCTGTTGCACACAAGAAACAGCTCAGCAATAATGATAGTCATTACCTCACAATAAATGGCTGGAAAAATGGTTTTCCAAGCAAACAGACACATGAAGCAAGCTGGAGTACCTATTCTCTTATTTAACAAAAGAGATTTTTAACCAAAGTTAATCAAAAGAGATTGGGAAGGGCACCTCATACACATCAAAGAAAAAAATCCACCAAAATCATGTCTCAGTTCTGAACTTCTGGAGATATCTCCATTCCTGACTTCAAACTATCCTACAGAACAATAGCACTAAAAACTGTATGGTACTGGCATAGAAATAGACTGCTTGATCAATGGAATCAAATAAAAGACACAGAAATAAACCCAGACACCTATGGACACTTGATTTTTTACAAAGAATCCAAAACCACATAATGGAAAAAAAATAACAAATAGTACTGATCTAACTGGATGTCTACATGTAGAAAATGCAAATGGGTCCATTTTATCACTCTGCACAAAAGTAAAGTCCAAGTGGATCAAAGACATCAACATAAAACGAAACACACTAAATCTGTTGGAAGAAAAAGTGAGAAAGAACATTGAACTCATTGGCACAGGAGACAACTTCCTAAACAGAACAGCAACAGCACAGGCTCTAAGATCAACAATTAATAAATGGGACCTCTTGAAACTGAAAAGCTTCTGTAAGGCAAAGGACACTGTCAATAGAATGAAATGACAGTCTACATGTTGGGAAAAGATCTTCACCAACCTTACCTATGAGAAAGGACTAATATCCAAAATATATAATGGATTCAGGAAACCAAACATCAATTATCAAAATAACCCAATTTAAAAATGCGGCAAAGAACTGAACAAAGAACTCTCAACAGAGGAATCTTGAATGTCCGAGAAGCACTTAAATCCTCAGTGTCTTTTGTCATCATGAAAATACAAATCAAAACGTCTCTGAGATTCCATCTCACACCTGTCAGAATGGCTAAGAACAAAATTTCAAGTGACAGCATAGGATGGCAACTGTGTGGAGAGAAGGGAACACTCCTCCATTGCTGATGGGGGTGTGAACTCGGACAACCACTTTGGAAATCAATCTGACACTTAGAAAATTGGGAATAGCTTTACCTTAAGACCCAGCTATACTGCTCCTGAGCATATACCCAAGAGACACTCCACTGTTCAACAAGGACACTTGCTCAACTATGTTCATAGCAGCTTTACTCATAATAGCCAGAATCTGGAAGCAACCTAGATGTCCCTCAACCAAAGAATGATTAAAAAAAAAAAAAAAAAAAAAAACTCTGGCACATTTACACAATGGAATACTATTCAGCTATTAAAAACAAAGAAATCATGAAATTTGTGGGCAAATGGATGGAACTAGAAATGGTCATCCTGAATGAGCTAACCCAGACCCAGAAGGACCACACATGGTATGTATCCACTTGTAAGTATATTTTACTGATATAGTACAGGATAAACAGACTGTGAGGCACAGACCCAAAGAAGATAAGAAACAAGGAAGATCCAGGAGAGGATGCATAAATCTCACTTGGAAGGGACAGAGATAGTGGTTGGAGAGGGAACGAGGTAGGAGAGAGGGCCCAGAGAGCTATGAGGGTGAAGATCAGTCCTGGGGAAAGCAGGGGTAAGAGTACAGAAGGCCTGTAGAGAAAAGAATTGAGGGTGGTAGCATCTCTGCGACAAGCCGGAGACCTAAGTCAGAGTAGGATCCTCTGAGGATATGAGGGGGACTCAAGCAGAGACTCCTAGAGACTGAAGAAGACACCCTCTAACTAGACTAGTCCCCTAGCAGAGGAAGGGGAACACCAACCCACTCACAAAAACCTCAACCCAAAATTTACCCTGCTTCTATATTATCATACTATATATTTCTCCCATGTCTGTGTTTTATGATATATGAATATGTCTCTTCTCAAAGATGTTGACCTTTCTCCGGGGTAGCATTAGGTAATTGTTACTTTGTCCTTTTATTGACACATATAAATAGTCAACAGACATATTCCATTAGTAAATACTTAGTTAGGACCTATTATTTGCCATGAAACTTTCTAAGTGTCTCCAAAAGCTTTATTTGTCAAGAAAAAGACAAATAACCTAAAAGAAGGTGCAATAAAGTGATGCAGATGCTATAGGCAAAATAATATTAGTGATGATATACTGTGAGCCTGGCAGTCTTTTAAGAGGCTTGCATGTGTTAATTCATTTAATCCTTTCAGTAATCCCATGAGCAATAACTCTAGGAAGGGAACAAAATCTATCCTAAGGAAAAATTGCCCATTTGGTAAGCCATCATTATTAATGAGACTTTTGTCTGCAAAAGACAGGACAATAGCCCCACATGAGACTAGGAAGATGAAACAAAGCTAGCCAAAGATGATATAATCATCTGCCCTCCTACAGGCTAAGGTTTGGTCATTGAGGTTTTGATTTTTTTTCCATTTTTTTTATAAATGAATGTATGAAGGGAGGGAAGAAATAAACTGGTAGATTAAAATTTTAGCTAAAAAAAATAAAAACTTTTTAAGGGTAAAAATTTATAGGATGTGGGAGAATGGTCCAAGGGCCCTTTGAATCTTAACCCCTAATGCCTATTTTAATGTCCACCTGTCACGTTCCAAATTTCTGATAAACATTTTACTTTTCATATGGTGGTTCAAGTAGAAAACTGAAGAATTTCTTTATATAATCTGAAAGATTAAGCAAAACAACACAACAGGATTTCTGCTGCCTGAAGCCAACCGCTACTGCTTGTGTTGTGGCAAGAGGCAAGATCAGAGGGGGTTACTGCTCTTGATGGCTCAGGGCTGCACTCCTGTGCTTCTCTTCTTAGGGAGAGATTCTGGGGAAGGGATAGACAACCGGAAACATTGACCTGAGTGTTTGAGCATTGATGGTGCATGGTTCTCAATCTAGTCACATATATTCCTAATTTTTAATAAGTTTGGGGGCTTATGGAGGAACCAATAAGCAGTTCAATTATGATTTATAGAAGGCTCATAATAAAATATATAAGGAAACTTCTTTATAAACAGAATTTTAATATTTGTAACCCATGAGAGTGTTTCTGAGGTCCTTATTCCCAAACTTGCCTCTCAATCGATTCAATCTTGTATTTGAATTATTCATAGTTATTTGCATTCAGCACCTCTCTTCAACATGGCTGACCTCCTCTGAAAGGCTATATTATCAGGAAAGGGGAAAATCTATAATATTGGGCAATCTAAATGATTTTGTCATTAGCATGACATGTTTTTTTATAATGCTACATTAACTATGAGCAAGAAAATAGATTAGGAACAAATTGGAGCTCAACATATTAAGTAGAACCCATTTTAGCATAAGTGAAACACGCCAGGCAGCAATACCCATCACTGTATTTATATCAAAACGCTCATTCTTGTAGGAGATAGAAGGTGAGCAATCTGAATCAAAATCCAAGAAAGTAAAAAGGCAGTGTGGTCAATGATGTAGGTCCTGGTGATAACCCAGCTCTTCACGTCTTCTTCCGTGCCCCCTACACTATATGAGTTATCGGCACCTCTCATGAAAGAGGCAGGGCACACTTCCTTTCCTTCAGAGCTTGAGTTTATTCGCACAGCTTAATAGAATAAAGCATAGCATGCCATCCATATCAACCCTGAGTCTGAGCAATGTAAACCTTTTTTTTTTATTGGTTCTCTTGATTTCTGTTATATCTTAATGATAAGAACATGCTCAGGCCACAGACAAGAGATCCTCAGTCAAAAGCTACTGTTAAGTAGCTGCTCCAGTTAAGCTCTTCCAAGTGAGCCAAACTCCTAGTAGGGGAGACCCAGATGTGGTATGAGAAATAAATATTAACTGTTGGATACCATGGCCATTTTGTGCTACTCCTCACAATTCTTGTGGGCATAGTTGAGTGATATAAATGAATATCGATTCTTCATTCAAAGATGACCTCAAATGCAAACTTCACAGTAGATTCACCTTGAAATGTACCTCAGATAAGAAAGCTAGAAATAAGGGGACCAAGAAAAAAAAAGGCCAGAAAAATAAATGGAATAAATGGCTCCTTGAATTAGCTTTCATTCCTAAGATAAAAACAGCATTTGGTCCTCTTTGACACTTGGGGACTCTAGCTTGACACTTTTAATTAAAAAGACATTAAAAAATTAACTCAGCACTCTTTTCACTTTGCTCCAGGGCAGCTCATGAAAGATCGCTGCTTTGCTATTGGAATGCCTAATATCTGTTTCCAGGCTCCTCTGTTCCCCCTCCTCCTGGAAAGGCTGTGAATGTCAGTGACTCTGCTGAGCAGCTGCCCTATACAGGCTTAATTTTCTTAGCACTGATAACAGAAAACTGATTCAGCAAAGAAAATTAGTGCATGAATCTAAAGCTCACCGTTTTCATCTTCTGCCATATATCTGACAGAAAGCATAAAACTCAATATTGTTTCACCATCAGGAATGTAAAGAAGTCAATTTGAAATGGCACAATTTTCTTTCGTCCTTGGAGGAAAATGCATATGATGACACGGAGGCTTGGCACTTAAGGCAGCGCTCTGAGATGCAGGGGTAGGGATGGGGTTTCAGGAGCAAGGTTCTCTGACTAGCTCCTACATGCAGCAGTCGCTACTCCTGAGACCTCTGCGGACTGAACTTTGTGCATGGCTCCTGTTGAGAAGTTATCTCGATTTTAGTATGTTTATCCTATATGCCTAATATCCACTTATAAGTGAGTATATACCATGTGTGTCTTTCCGCTTCTGGGTTACCTCACTCGGGATGATCTTTTCTAGTTCCCACCATTTGCCTGCAGAGTTCATGAATTCCTTGTTTTTAATTGCCAAGTAGTTGATTCATTCTGTAAATGTACCACAATTTCTATATCCATTCCTCAATTGAGGGACATGGAAGGAGAAGAGGGAGGGAGGGTAGAATTGGGAGGGGAAAAAGGAGGGGGCTACAGCTGAGATACAAAGTGAATAAATTGTAATAAATTTAAAAATAAATTAGAAAAATTAATGCCAATAAATAAATAAATAAATCTTTTAGTTACAAAAAAAGTCATCTCGAACTTCAGGACTAATTTCAATACTGAAACAGTCAAATGCAGTGAAAAGAGCTGAACTCAGAGCCAACTGAGTTGTCTCAATGGAATGCTCTAAATCTCGTTAATCCTCAGGCTCCTTAAACAGTCTATGACACCTTACCCACAACTCTTGATTTGATAATAATATTGTATCGCCACCATTGAAGGGAGTTAAGCTGGACTTAATTTCACTGCATGGTCATGAGCCAGTAAAGCAAACTCCCATCTTTTAATTTGGTGCAATGTTAATTGCAATCATTTTTTTCTTCTTCTAATTTATTGACTTAAGACAAGTTATCGCCACTTTGTTTCTGGTTATTTTGTGGTCCAGTATTTTAGCCATAAAGAGCCATGGAAATGAGACCTTGTGAGACGTCTTGGGTATTTAAAGGCTAGTCATTCAAGACTATTTCATTTAGAGCATATATTTTGCTAAAATTCTAGTGAGAGTTTTGAAATATTCAAATACAATCTTAAGGCTCCCAAAAGAAGTTAAAGTGTGGAAATTTCTGATCTATTTTGTCAGGGCGGTACTATTTTCCAATTTAATCTGTTTAGTTAGGACTTTTGAGAATCATGAAACTGAATACATTTTAAGAGACACCGAGTTTTGTAGAACCAAGAGCTTTTTCATAGATACATATTTTAGCAGCTGTCTCAAGCAACTTCTCTGATGTATAAAAGAGGTTATTTAAATTTATCACATTCAAAATTAGACTGTTGCATACTGAAGCAATGATTTAAATAAGTTAATGGTAGAATATTTTGAAATTAATAAGATGAAATAAAGGCAAATGATATGACTAGATTCTTCATAGTGTACAGTGTTGTGATGGAAGGAGACTGTTGAAATGGTGGGTACTTGGAAATAACCTCTTAATTCTTGAACTTTTGGAAAATCATTCATTGCACTTAAACATATTTAGCTGTGGTAGCTGAAGAGTTGGGTTGTCAGTGAAGGGCATTGTTGCTCTTTTAGATTCCATTTCTAGTACTTACAAGGTGGCTCGCAACCACCCATAACCCCAGATTCAATGCTCTCTTCTCACCTCTTCAGGGACCAGGAAGGCATGCAGTGCACATTCAATAATGCAGACAAAATCACAAGATACAGAAAATAAAATTAATAAATCTCAAAAATGATATTAAGATATTCCATGTAATATACCTGATAAAATTTGAGGAGAACATAGTAAGTGTTCAATGCTTGATGGCAGTTCCTTACTATTCTTTGATCATTTTTCTTTACCCTTTTCAAGTAACATACCAGATAGCTAAAGTCAAGAGAAACTAGAAAGTATGTGTCCCTCTACTTAAAACATAAGAATAAATTTGGAACTGTTTTGTGTCTTCAAGCTGTATTAAGTTCAATCATTGCCCTGGATTTCTACTACATTCCATTTTGTGTATGTGTGCATGAACAAACACACATACAACACAACGCATGTGCGTGCACGCACACGAACACACATACACACACACACACACGCACGCGCGCACACACACACCACCGTCTTCCTTACAATTTGCATCCTGGGTGAGCTGTGTCTATTTTGATGACCAAAGAATATTTCCCATGGAATTGGAAGGGATCTCCCATTCTCTTTCGCTCCTAAGTATACATCATCAATCACCTGTGCCAACAGCTGCCTGGGCTAGTGATCAGCCAGACACAATCCTTAGATGATACTGAAGCATGAGGCTGTGTAAAAGCACACACATGGAAGTCTTCTCGGGAAATCAATTACAGGCATTGGATTCAGACCCAGGGGCACGATTTTACATTTTATCTTTGAATACCAGCTCTAAGCTCCTCAAAGGTAACAGGGTTTGTGTAATTATAAACATTCCTACTATATAACCACAAAATTGCCAGTGGAGAAAAAAAAGTTAGCCAGTTTAGTTTATACATAACTTTTAATCTCAGTGAAGAGGTCAAAGAAAATGTGAGACTAAAAGAACTCATATTTTTATGAGTTACTTTGATCTGCAGCCCAATTCTAAAGCAGGAACCAAACCCTCTTCAACTATTTTTGTCAGTCTCCAAGGTGCATTTTCTCTTATCTCTCTTACTCTCTCAACCTCCTCATTCCCTTATCCAATTCTGCTACATTCAGAATAAATACTAGTGTAAAGCATATTCTCGTCCCAATTTCCCTGTTTAGCTGCTTATCCTGAGTACACTTCCATATACTGGCACTTATGCGTTTTTGATGAAACTCAATTTTGGAGGTTAGGGTCTCTTTACAAATCACACGATAACAATCTCATCATATTGCTGTCTCCTCATCGCTCTTCCTTTCCTCTGTCCTTCCTCAAATGAGAAATAAGAAAATCAGTTTCCTTATACAGCAGAGTAAACTCCTGTCATTCTAAGTGCTTTCTGCAGTAAACATGGCTGGTTTTCTCTAGGGTAGTCTAGCAAATCAAATGTTCTCCATGCTGGGATGCATTGCTCATGTAATAAGGGATGTGCCTGCGGTTTTACTAAGCAAGTTTTCATGGCAGACAAAGAGCATCCTTGTTTGCCAGGCTTCTTCAGGAGTAGATATTGGATAACATGTATATGTAAAAGGGAGAGTGAAATTACCTAATTTTCAGTGATCTAATAGTATATGATTTATTTCTCACTCATACTAGGGCTTTTGCATAAATGATGGCAGGAGATTAATTTATTGATGCTCAGAAAGCTTTAGATAATGAGCAGCAGAGGAAAGGCAAAGGCTTAGGTCTCCGAATCCTTGTGTGTGACATTATGCTCATTGTCTTTGCTCAGCTAAATAATAACTGTGAGCCTCTGGTTAGAGATCAGGAAGTCCTCTTCTTGATCAAGGTTGACCTCAAAGCTCTAATTCACATATTTCTATTTTTGTTCTTCCAGAAAAAAAAGAAAAAAAAAAAAAAGATCATGCTTTTCTTTTTAAATGATGCCCTGCTTGGAAACATCTCCAAGAAGATTCCTTTCTTTTCGCCAAATAAATAAATAAATAAATAAATTGCAAGGTCTGGTTTAGTTTGTTTGCTTCCTTGTTTGGGGTGAGGTTGCTTTTCAAAAAGACCCGGTGCACGTTGGCTGTGCAGCCCTCTGCCACTACACTCTCAAGTATTGTGGTTTTTAAAAAAATCTGGCCACCCTTCCTTTGATATAAAAGAACCACATGGGGTTGAGTCATACACTGTGGAGAGAACACAGCTAATTATGGGATGTGCTGGATCCAGAGAAGATGTTAGCTGCTTCGTAATTCCAAACTGCAGGCCAAGGGAAAAGAGGCACGGAAAGCCCATTAATACAAGGAAGGGAACACAGAATCACTGCACCCTGGGCCCCAAACTAGAACAGTGGTCAGGTTCTCACACTTTCGTCCCTATGAACTTTTAATGGTAAGAACTGATTGGGCTTCAAGAATGCCTATGATCCTGAACCACTTTTAAGTGAAGTGTTGTCTTAACAATGTCAGGGTTTGATTATTTGGATGTTAGGATGTTAGGATGATTGAGAGACTGAACTTCTCCACATGGAAGGTGGGAAAGCTATTGATCATCAAGTTCATGTTACAGAACTATTTGTAACCCGAAATGTTTCTTTTTCCTGCCTTTAAAACAGTATCTGTTCCTCTGTTACAGTTTTTTAATATGTAAACTGTATTGTTCTAAACAAACTATTGTATTTAATATAGAAAAGTAGTATTTAAAACTAAAAGATGATTGACCATAGTAGAGTAGCCACTTTCATAAAGGATTACCCATTCTTGAAATGTCCTGTAATTTAGAAGGACCAGGCTACGAACATTACTCTTTATACAACCGACAATTTCCTTATGTTTTGTTTAGATTTCAATTCAAATTCTGATTAAGGTAAATAACTTCCCAGGAGGAGCAGACACAGACTGGGATGAAAGTAACGTGCAGCTTTTACTGGCCATATCTCATGATCCCGAGTAGCCAGGTGGATGGTGACTGTAGTAGGACACAGAGTGACTGGCCTGGAACAGAAGAGGACAAGACCATCAGAGAGTACTAACACTCACTGTGGGAAACCGCAGCGCGCTGTGTGGCCCGTTTCCTTGGGGTCCCCACCTAGGAGAATCTGAGTCATCAATGAGGCAAAGCTTGTAACAGTGTTCTACTCTAATAGACCCGAATCGACGCCCTTGATTTCCTGAAGAGAAACTTCATTGCGACCTGATTGATAAACCACATACTTGACGCTTTAAAACTGCACAACTCGGCAAGGTTGGTGACGCACACCTTCCACACCAGCGCTCAACGCAAGAAGTAAGCAGACGTCCGGTGAACTGATGCTAGCCTCGTTCACACAGCAGAGTGAGCTCCAGGTCAGCCAAGGATACACAGTGAAACCTTGACTCAATAAAAATGTTCAAAAATTGTCTTAACTCTGCGATTTTCAAAGGATATTTGGGAAGTTTTGCAACCATCACCACTATCTAATTTCGGCACATTTCTCACCCTGTAAAATCCTGCTTGGGGTCGTTAGCAGTTACATCCAATTTCTCCTTTCCTCTAGCCTTTGGCAACCACACATCTGATTTCTGTGGCTGTGGATTTGCATCTCTCACAGTACATGGAGCTATAGTTTCTGTGGCTTTAACTGACTGGCTTCTTTCCCTTAGCATGTATTCAAGATCATTTTATTGCAGCATGCAACAGCACTCTATTACCACCCATGCCTGAATAGTATTTTGTTGTATAGGTATACCAGACTTTGCTTGCACATTTACTAATTACAGATAATGGCATGGTTTCCTCATTTTGGCCAGTTGTGATCAACATTTCTACAAACATTCATGCACAAGCTTTTATAAAGAATGTTAGATGTAATGGCATGAAATGATAAAGATATACAGTTATACAGAATCAGTACTTACAGTAACACACATAATGTGATCCACTTACAATTTTGTTTTTATATTACATACACAGACATAGACTTACTTATAAAAATATAAAAAATAATCACTAAAATTTGGACCCAGAAAGTGGAAGATTATAATTCTGCCTTATACACATTTATATTATTTGAGTCATTTATTAGTTTTATAATAAAAGACAAAAATTTTAATATTCGCAAATAAAATTTGTGGTTTGTTAAAGACCTCACTTCTTGCAAAAGTCTTTTCTATCATCTTAGACAACTGTGAGTTGACTGTAACTGAGAAACCATGGTTCTTTTTCTACATTTCACTATCATCATCACCATCACAAATATTTCCTGAACTAAGTGCTAGCCACAGATTTCAATATGTATATTACCTCACTTAATCTTGAGAATGTTTGATTGAAGTACATGTTACATTTGCTTTACAAGTAAGAAAACAAGGACAAGGAGACTGACCTGATTCTTCTGTCCCTTATCAACTGTCATGGTAGAAAATCCAACCAGAGTTTCTTTCCTCAACTCTAATTTTTCTATTTAAACTAGGAGAGACAAACTAAAGAGAGTTTTCTGAGTTCAAGGCCACAACTTGAAAGTTCATTTGTGTGTGTGTGTGTGTGTGCGTGCGTGTGTGTGCATGTGTATGTCTATAAAATTGTATTACATGTGTGGTTGGATGTCTGTAGAGGTCATAAAAGGGTTTGAACCCTCTATAGTAGGAGTCACAGATGTCTGTGTGCAGCCTGAATTGAATGCTGAGAACTAAACTCAGGTCCTTTGAAACAACAGCAATTGCCTTAGTACCATCATCCCTTCAGGAACCTGTTTTCCTTTTGCACATTAATTTATGAAGTTGAAAAATAGAATTTCATGGACTCATGAGAGAAACCCTTTCACTCTGGCCAAGGAGAAATATATCCCATACATGTTATCTCAATGTAATGTCAATCATCTATTTTTAAAGTTGAAGTTAAAGATACTAAAAACATGATAAAAACAGCTCCAAGATGGAATTTTTTTTTTTTTTTTTTTTTTGCATTCTGTAGGGGCTTGTCTTATAGCTCACTGCTTGAGCTTTACTGAGCTATGAAAATAGCAAAAGTAATCCATTTTGCAAAATAAATCTTTTTAGAAAAGTGATGTTGCATTTGTGCTTTAGAACAGAATTGGACATTTCCAGTGGTTTGGAAAATGGACTAAACTTGCCTGTGGACTGTAAGACAGTTTGCCACATAAAATTAGATGTGATATATCTGTGAGAGAATTAATTAAAAGTGCAATTGAGATGTAATTTGCAGATTTATAAAATGGCACCTCTCAGTTAAAAGAAGCTCACTTTGCATTTACATTATTGTTCTTGTATTTACAGTATTCGTTCTTTTTATGTTTTTGCTTTTGCTTTTTTGGGAGGCCGAGTCTTTCATTATAGTAGCCATGTCTAGCTATATAGTCACTCACTGGGTAGTATATAAAAATAGCTTCAAGCCTGTAGCAATATTCCTGCCTCAGCCTCCTAAACAGTCGGGTTACAAGAGTGAGCCACTAAACCTGAAACAGTTAGTTTTAAAAGCATACTCAAGGACATACTCTAGCCAAACGTTCAAACTAGTCTGACTTTCAAACCAATGAGCTTTCTTCATCTGAAAGGTACATGAGGAAAACTGAAGCATGAAAACGTTCAACACCCCACTACTAGCTTGCAAGTGGAATTACCCATAGAACAGTAGTGCAGGCTGCTTGGAAACCTTGACATCAGATCCTGGCTGACAGCCAGCTAAGAAACAATATCTCCTTCCTACAACCAAAGTATCTAGACCCTGATAACAACTTAAGGAAATATAGCTGTGGATTCTTCCCCAGGCCAACAAGGTAAGATCCAGGTGTGGACTGTAGCCAACAACTTGACTTTGGCCTTGAAGGCACTAAGCTAAAGATCAATGGAGACAAGCTTCCTACACCCATAAACTACATAAACTAAATCTATGATAAGCATGCATTGTTTTGATCACAATGCATGTATTAGCAAATGTAAACACCATATAGCTGTTAGGAAAGGAGTATTCTTAAGAGCTAGATTGAGAGAATGCCCAGGCAATGCCTGGCCCAACCAAAGACCCATCTTATTGGAGTATACCAACCACTGATACTATGACCGATGATACTCTACTAAGCTTGCAGACAGGAGTCTGACAGACTTGTCCTCTGAGAGGTTCTAACCAGCAGCACCTCAAGACAGATGCTGATACTCACAGCCAAACACTGGGCGATGCATAGGGAGTCTTATGGAAAAGTAGGAGGAAAGAGAAAAGAATGTGGAGGTGACGGGAGCTCCACAAGAAGACCAACAAAGCCAACTAACTAGGGCCAAGACAGGCTTGCTGAGACTGAAGCATCAACCAAGAACTATACATGTACTGGACCTAGGCCCCTAAAATGATGTAGCAGATGGGCAGCTTATGTTTCACGTGGGTCCTCTAGTGAGGGAAGTGGGGACTGCCTCTGACAGAGATTCACTTGCCAGCTTTTTGATAACTTTTCCCTGTCGGGACTGCCTTGCCAGTCCACAGGGAGAGAGTATAGGCTCAGTCCTGATGCAACTTGATGAGCTGGGGTAGATGGAAAAGGGAGCTCCCCTTTTCTGAGCAAAAGAAGAGGGGGTAAGAGAAGGAAGTAGAGTAAGACTAGGGGGAAAGGATGGATGGGGCTACAACAAGAATGTAAAGTGAATAAAAAATAATAAAAAGCAAGGTATAATACGATTCAAATGTGTGAGCTGAACAATAATATACATATTATATATAGTCTAAATATACTAAAATATATATAGTCTAATTATATATAGTCTAAATATACTAAAAGAATCTAAAATAATACATATTACTTCTTTATGATGGCTGCTTCTGAACAAGCTTGACATTAGAAGTTAAGAAAGGAAAGAAAGTTTCATTTCTTTTTATGGCTCTATACTGTCTGTTCAATAATTACCAGGCATTAATTTTGCAACAAAAACATTTAAAAGTAAAGTACATCGTTTCTCAACTTGGTAGTACATTGTTTACAAAGTTATGTATAACATTTATGAGTGGAGTCTTCTATTTAACACTCATCTCGGATCTATTTCTCATCCTCACAACTTCTCAGGTTGGCCCTCACGGAGGCATTGGGCACTGTATCTATAAAATGTTCTTACTTGTGTAACACAGGTCAGCTCCCGAAAGTATACAAAATGACTGAGAGCATGACTATGGGGATCAGATGAGGACAAAATTATCCCACATAAAACAAAGGCAACCTAGAGTAAACTCTCTACAACTCACTTGACTAAAGATGTCGGGAGAAATACAAGAAAAAAGGGGGCCTTATGTGCTCAAGAATATGGCCCCACTTAAAAAAAATAGATCCAAATACCTTCTGTCGGAGACTCAGAGTCAGGCTTCTATTTTGAACCTGCATATATGCTTCCTTTCCATGTGAAATGACAGAAATATTTTTTGATTGTATAATGAATTGCTTTATTAGTAGAAAGTACCAAATAATCTATATCATACACTTTCATTTTTTTTTCAATGCAGTTTATTCAGGAACCTTGAACAATCATCTATTTTAAAGCCAAATATAAAATATCCTCTTTGGGACCTCCTTGTTCTCATGTTGGAAGCCAGTATGAACATCATCTTTAGCTGGATAGACACTGTCAGCACCACACACAGGCTTCTTGAAACAGCACAGTCTGTCTGTCATCAGGAAAACATTTCTCCTTTGGTCAGAATCCTGTCCTTCCCAATAAATGACTATAATATTCTTTTCTCTACTCTTTGCCAAGGTTCACGAAGTTCTAACTTTGTCAACCATGTTTATCTGCATAATTACATAGTGTAACCTGTGTTTGGAAACTAGTTCCATTTTATAATAGTTTCCCACAAACAAAACAAAACTATCTGCCTGAACTTATCCCCTCAACAAAAATGATTATTGTTTTCTTGTTCAGTTAATGCCAATGTTGGTTTTGGACATGAGCATGATCAGAGAATGGTGCCTTTTCACACACAGTAAGAACATCTTAGTTTCCCAGAATGCCACCATGCCTTGTTCAAAATGAGACCATGAGTAACACACTCAGTGTCTTGGATCACCGAAAAGATGACATCTCCAGTCAGTATTACTATACATGTATTCCAGTCCACCACTTACAGTCATTGAGGCCTATCTTGTTTGACTTTTCCTCTCCCCCCAAAACCAAAGAACCACCTCTTACCCAGGATGGCATAAGCTTCTGATTTTCTTCCTGGTGGCTGACATCCTACAAGGCCCTCCAGATTCCTCTGCTTTCAGAGCTTTTCAAATAAGCAGCTCTACTCACTTATGTCAAGGAGTCAAAAGTTTCCAGAAGCATAACTAACCAGATTACATGTATAATCAAGTCAGCCATGTATGTGTCCTTGAAAATAAATCAGCTTTCTCTGCATTAAACTCCTTATTCATAAGACAACAATTAAAAAGTCCTTACAACATTGTCATGATCACAAAATTGACTGTTATGATATTTGGCACATAGAAAGCAAAATAAAGTTATCTCTGGCTACTAATATTCTTCATAACAACGGGGGCATGTCCATATTCACCAAAGAGATTACACATATCTATGAGGCCTGGGCACTCTTTGTAGGTTTCCCCCAAGCTCTGGGAAGGGATGTGACATTGGAGGAAATCCCATTAACAGTAAGTAAAGTGGAGAAACCTCAGCTGTTCCTGTATCTTCATCTTTTACTGTACTGAGGACCCAGAGCATATGTTTAGTGGTTCTAAGCCACTGTGAATGCACCTTCCCTCTAAAAACAGGTAACGAACATTCTTACTTATGTTCTATGTGTCCCTTAGTACATTGTAAACTTTAACTAGGTACAAAATTTCCTTCCTCTTTTTTTCTATTTGGTGAATTGCCTTGTTTTATACCTGGAAGACAGTTAGTGCTAAATAGAGAATGACAATATGAATGGAAGCAATATTCATGAGCAAGTCAATTAGAGAATGGTAAGTTAAAAGAGGACTTGCCCTGTGCTATTAGCTACCTTATTTGTGAAAGCTTTGTACCTATGTATAAATAATATTCTTCCCCTAGGTTCTCAATGTCCTCTCTCAGGCTTTAGCTTTCCTCTGTATGTTAGACCTCTCCCACTACCACCCCATATATTTGTATCATAACCCTTTCATCTTCCTCTCTCTCTTTATATCCCCCAACACTCACCCACCTTTCCTTTTTCTTTCTGTTTCTTCCCAGCAGCTAGCAGATGTGAATATATTAGTCAAATAAAGATCCCCTAGGAAAAGGTAACAATAGCTCAATATTACTGAAACCAGAATCCAGCGAAATGTCATACTGCAAACAACCTTATCTGCACTCTCTATTGTTGGGCAATATCAAATCCTATCACGAGCTAGAGGAAGTCCCCAGCTCAGTCTTCCTCCCTGGATTCTTGACGGTAAGAGTCTTCAGAGGAATGCCACTGCACACAGCTGGTGTGAATCACTGTGGTCTGTTGGTTTGTTTGCTGCTATGATAAGTCCATTTTCTCTTGTTCTTTCCAAGCCACCAAAGAATACTCAAAGTCCATGCAGAAAGCTTGCTGCAATGTTTGCAGAACTGTACCAGAGAACCTAGAGGAAGCCGAGGGGTTATACAGTTCCTCTCCAGGGGCCAATTCCAGTGTTGTTCTAACTACCATCAAATGCTTGCTTTCGTGGGATTACAACATGTGACTGCTGTAGAGGTCCAGTGAGTGAGTAAACACAACGAAATGCTGGTACTTTCCCTCACCATTGAAACCACTTGCTGAGTGAATCATAGCAGTGTTGTGAGCAAATAAGGGGAAAACCCACTAAGTCAAGAAACTTCCTAGTATAATTGAGGAAGTACTCAGGAAAAGTGAAGCAGAAAGCCTACTGAATATTTCAGATAATACTTCATATGTGACCTGAATCACCTGAGTTCCTTAGCCTGTTGTGAGTTGATTTTACTTAGAGAGTAGATGCTCAGGGATAAATTTTCACCTGAAAGAGAGATTCTTACCATGGATTGATTGAGAATAGCTGAAGCTTAGGTTCAGTCTTGCCTCTTATGCCTATATAACCTTGGGTCGGTTCTTTTATCATTCTAGGCTTCTTTACTTTTGCAAAAGGAAGATGCTAACCCTCTCTTCTTTTGTGAGACCAGGTGACGAGACTCAGACTCACCATGTTACTGATGGTGTCCCTGAACTCCTGGTTATCTTACTTCTGGGGTTTACAGGTGTTTGCTTCCATGCCCGTTTTTATATGGTGCTAGGGAAGAGACCCTGAGTTTCATTTATGATAGCTAAGTGTTATACCAACTAAGCTTCATCCCTAGCTCCTGGGTGCTAATGGTTTTTTTTTTTATCCTAAAAAGCTTTTATTGGCATTTCTTGTGTTAGAGCATCCATCTACAAGCTTATGAGCAGGAACAAGCACATTAGTATTCAGATATTATCAATTGCTCTTGCTGATCTTTGCTGTCTGCCCAGTACAGTGACCAATTCCTAAGAAGATTATCAAGATGTCTACAATTTAAATTAGTTCCAGTGTGGCTTCATGGAACTTCTCTTTTGATGTATAAATTAAATATCCTAGAATAACTGTGCCATTCTATTATCCGAATTCTAATTATCTCATCAAATAATTATGTTTGGATTAATTTAGTAACATTCTAAAACACGCTATGGCAGCTGGAGGAGGATAATAGGAACCTAAGATATGTCAGGGGAAATATCCCTTTGTTCAGCAAATGCATGAAAGCATATACAGTTGCCTAGAAATTGTAAACATGACACAAAGGTAAAATTCAGAACATAACCCAAAGGTAAAATTCTGATATTTCTATTAATGACAGCTTTTGTTTTTTCATTCACCACAGAATAGGCATTGTTAACGTTTTTAGATATATTGACGCATTTCATACACACATACATACATACCAGCAACATGATTATGTTCATTTAAGGAAAAAAGTACTTTACACATGTTTTTCAGCTAGACTTTCTTTAAAAAAAAAAAAAAGATTTATTTATTTATCATGTACAAACACCAGAAGAGGGCACCAGATCTCATTGTAGATGGTTATGAACAGCCATGTGTTTGTGCGAATTGTATAACCAGTGCTCCTAAACTCTGCGTGTTTTTCTGCTTCTGGGATACCTCACTCAGGATGATCTTTTGCCTGAAAATTTCATGATTTCCTTATTTTCAAGTGCTGAGTAGTATTCCATTATGTAAATGCACTGCAATTCCTGCGTAGTTCCTGAAGTCCTTGCTAGAGCAATAAGACAATTAAAAGAGATCAAAGGAAAAGTTTTCAATTACCAATAATCGCTCCTTGGATAAACCTCATTGACTATGATACTGCCACTGTGCAAAGCTAAGGACATTTGATCAATCATGCTTGTAGAAGCTTTATTCGTAATAGCCATAATCTGGAAACAGCTCAGATGTCCCTCAACTGAGGAATGGATACAGAATTTGTGGTATATTTACACAATGGAATACTACTCAGCAATTAAAAACAAGCAAATCATGACATTTGCAGGCAAATGGTGGTAACTATAAAAGATTATCCTAAGTGAGGTATCCCAGAAGTAGAAAGACACACAGGGTATATATAAGTGGATATTAGACATGTAAGATTAGATAAACATACTAAAATCTGTACACCTAAAGAAGCTAAGCAAGAAGGAGGACCCTGGAAAAGATGCTCAATCCTCATTCAGAAGGGCAAGCGGGGTAGACATCAGATGAGGGGGAAAACATGGAAAAGGACAGAAGCCTACCACAGAGGGCCTCTGAAAGACCTTACCTAGCAGGGTATCAAAGCAGATGCTGAGACTCATAACCAAACTTTGGGCAGAGATCAGGGAATCTTATGAAAGAAAGGGAGATAGAAAGACCTGCAATGGTCTGGAACTCCACAAGAACAACAGAACCAAAAAATATGTGCTCAAGGGTCTTTTCTGAGACTGATACTCCAACCAAGGACCATGCATGCAGAAAACCTAGAACCCCTGCACAGATGTAGCCCATGGCAGCTCAGTCTTCAAGTGAGGTCCTTAGTAAGGGGAACAGGGACTGTCTCTGACATGAACTCTGTGACTGGCTCTTTGATCACCTCCCACTGAGGGGGGAGCAGCCTTACCAAGCACAAAGGAAGACATTGCATCCAGTCCTGATGAGACCTGATAAACTAGGGTCAGAGGGAAGGGAAAGAGGACCTGCCCTATCAGTGGACTTGGAGAGAGACATGGGAGGAGATAAAGGAGAGATGGTGGGAATGGGAGGGGATGAGGATGGGGGACTACAGCTG
Source organism: Meriones unguiculatus (assembly GCF_030254825.1). Taxonomy (NCBI): domain Eukaryota; kingdom Metazoa; phylum Chordata; class Mammalia; order Rodentia; family Muridae; genus Meriones; species Meriones unguiculatus. The sequence goes on from NC_083356.1 coordinate 46,501,312, forward strand.
GGAAACAAAGTGAATAAACTGTAATTAATAAAAATTAACAAAAAAATTGTAACTAATAAAAATAAATTAATTTAAAATTCAGTAGCCCTCCTGTATACAAATGGGCTGAGAAAGAAATTAGGGAAACAACATCCTTCACAATAGCCACAAAAGTAATAAAGTACCTTGGTGTACTTTAACCAAGCAAGTCAAAGACTTGTATTAAAAAAACTTCAAGTCTCTGAAGAAAGAGATAGAATAAGATATCCGAAGATGGAAAGATCTCCCATGCACATGGCTCAGCAGGATTAACATAGTAAAAATGGCCATTTTGCCAAAAGCAAGCTACAGATTCAATGCAATTCCCATCAAATTACCAACACAATTCTTTGGAAAAAAAATCACCTATTCTCTCATCAACTTGTTCCATAAGGCAAATCACTCTCAGTCACTTATATGGTTAGTCAAAGTCAATATTTATGGTGAAAGCAGTGCATTGTTAGATGAGGATACAGAAAGATAGAGGCAGAAAGGGAGGAAGAGGAAAGAGAGAAAGAAAGAGGGGGAGGGATAGGAGAAAGAGTGAGGAAGGGATAGAGGGAGGGAGAGCGGAGGAGAAGAGAGAGATATCAATAAGGAAATGCTAATCCCGGGATAACGGGGGTCGATATCCAGAGTGAGCAGAGAAGTTCAGAGAGCGGGAGACCTTCAGCACTGATGTCTCCCCCATATCCACAGATGGAAGCTGTAGCCCTGCATCTGCAGCAGAGCCCACCACTCCTGTTACCCCAACTATCCACCCACTTCATCTCTTCCTTGTTCTGAGGGCAGAGGCTGCCACCAGGATTACATCCCAGTTGCTTCTAAGGCTTTTCATGGCCACAGCAAAAGGCAAGTGGGAAGATAAAACAAACTAATTTGTTGTTCTTACTCATACGCTTCCCATCAAGGAAGGTTTTTATCTTTATTTAGAATCAATACCAAGTAAAGAAAGTATAAATATACCAATTGAAAAAGCTCTTGCTGTGGAGGCCTTGGCAGCCACAGTAAATTGCTTGAGGTTTAGAGATGCCATGCATTTTCCCTAGGACTTATTCTGAACCCTTCAGTGTAAAACCCCATCATTTCTGGGGAGGCTTGATATAATATCATCCAGATTCTGTTAATAAACTTTTTCTATCTTGTACTTTAATCCTGGAACAGAGGTAAATCCAAAACAGACTGACAGGATTTCTTTAATTAATTTTTAAAATTTATTACAATTTATTCACTTTGAATCCCAGGTGTATCCCCCTCCCGTAGGCCCTCCCAACCCTGCCCTCCCTCCCTCTTCTCCTCCTAGGTCCCTTCCCTAGTCCACTGATAGGAAAGGTCCTCCTTCCCTTTTCTCTGACCTTAGCAGCCTATCAGGTCTTATCAGGACTGGATGCATTGTCTTCCTCTGTGGCCTGGGAGGGCTGATCCCCCCTCAGGGAGAGGTAATCAAAGAGCCAGCCACAGCCCCTATAGTCTCCCATCCAAAAAAAAAAGGGGGGGGGCAGAGCCAGATGGTTTCAGCACAAAGGGGATTTTTGAACCTTTATGTTGAGTATTTCTCCCGGAGAGATGACTGAAGCTCTTTTGTGTGTTTGTTTTTGAGACAGAGACCCACGCTGTAGCTTGGGTGATGTGCAGCTCACTAGGTAGTTCTGGCTGACCTCGAATTAATAGTGACATCCCTGCCTCTGCCTCTCCCTGCTTAGGATATCCTTCTGAATATTGATGCATTTGAACATAAGTCAGTAAAAAGAGTGAATTTCCTGTAGGAATTTCCCACAGGTTAAACTGATGTCACTCAAGGAAATTAGAGTGTTCTAAGGAACTCTGCCTGCCACCACAAGAAGTGTCACTGACTCTGTATCAGGTGACTTTAATTGCCTGCTGTTAGTCACATTAACCAGTACTAAAGCCCCAGGGAAGGCCAAACCCCATGGTAAGTTCTAATTCTTTACCTATAAAGTGGAAGAATGGGAATAATGTATCACTCCAGGATCCTGGCTACCCTAAGAAGAAAAAGGTCATTCCCATTAGAGATGCTTTTACAAAGTTCATAGTGCACTTTTAGAAAGGCTGCAGCCTCTGGTCAATGCAAGTGGGCAAAATTTGTTGAGGACAGTGGGGGCAATGTATTCCCATTGAAAGTGAAACAAAAATAGCTTTTGGTGATGAGTTCAGGTCTTTGGTGAGTTTTCTATTACATTATGTTGCCTGGAATTTATCCTTGAAACCTAAGAAGAGAAGTATGCAACAAAAGGCAGAAACTTCGGGAACATCAAACCATTGTTTACAGCCATTCTACAGACTAGCCCCAGAAGATATTTCATATACAAAATGTTTTGGGGATGCAAGTAAAGGAGGGAAGCTAAGAAGTAGGGATCTCACCAAAAGCTTCAAAATCCACACTAAAAAGACCAGTGAGACATCTCAGTGGATAAAGCACATATTATGCAAGCAAGAGAGACTGAGTTTCAATATCCAGAACCAACATGAAGGCAGTCAACATGAACTAGTATTTATTATCCCAGCAGTCCTATGGAAAGATTTGAGGCAGAGATAGTAAAATTTCCAAAGCTTGCAGGCCAGCTTGCCTCTGCATATGCAGCAGCAAACAAGTGACCTTCTCAAGAAAAGTGGAAGATAAGGTACAACACCAAGGGTGTCCTCGGACCTCTACAAGCAAACCTTGGCATGCTTACGCTCACACACACACACAGAGGACCACATGCACACACACAAATGAATAAATAATAAATACAAAATAAAAATTGTATTTGGTAGCTAGGGATATCACACAGGAGCTTACCTAGCATGCACAAGAACCCAGGTATAAAGCCCAAAGGACAAAAGTAAAAGAAAATCTTTGAAAAACATCACTATGTATGTGCATGTATAACATAACTTATGTTACTTAGGGTTTTATTGCTGTAAAGCGATACCGATACCAGATACCATGACCATAGCAACTCTTACAAAGGAAAACATTTAATTGGAGCTGGCTTACAGTTTCAGAGGTTTAGTACATTATCATCATGGTGGGAAACATGGCCGTGTGTAGGCAGACAGGGTGCTGGAGCTGGGAGTTCTATATCTTGAACCACAGGCAGCAAGGAGAGACTGTGTGACACACTGGCCACAGCTTGAGCATATAGGACCTCAAAGCCTGCCTCGGCATTGATATTCTTCCTCTAACAAGGCCACACCTCCTAATAGTGCCACTTTCTATGGCCAAGTATTCAAACACATGAATCTATGGGAGCCATTCCTATTCAAATCACCACAGAACTCATTACTCATATATATATATATATATATATATATATATATATATTCACACATAGTGATATCTTCCATATCATATAAACATAAGCAAAAATGTTTAACACACACACTCCCAAGAGAACAAACAGAAAAGAGAGTCTACTTAAAAGCAAGGGAATGGAGGAGAGTTCAGTTCAGTCAGTAGGTTTGCGATCAGTTAAGAATGAATCTTATGAAAAAAGTGGGAAATAGTAAGACCTGGAGAGGACAGAAGCTCCACCAGGAGAGCAACAGAACCAAAAAATCTGGGCACATGGGTCTTTTCTGAGACTGATACTCCAGCCAAGGACCATTCATGGAGATAACCTAGAACCCCTGCACAGATGTAACCCATGGCAGTTCAGTGTCCAAGTCGGTTCAACAGTAATGAGAACAGGGACTATCTCTGACATGAACTGATTGGCCTGCTCTTTGATCACCTCCCCCTGAGGGGTGAGCAGCCTTGGCAGGCCACAGATGAAGATGATGCAGCCACTCTTGATGAGACCTGATAGACTAGGTAAAGAGGGAAGGGAAGGAGGACCTCCCTTATCAGTGGACTAGGGGAGGGGCATGGGTGGGGAAGAAAGGGGGGGTAAAATTGAGATGGGAGAAAGAAGGGAGGTACAGGGGGGATACAAAGTGAATAAACTGTAATTAATAAAAATAATTTAAAAATCTGTAATCAGGATACAATGCATGAGAAACATCTTTTTTTTAATAAAAAGGGGGAGTCTACCTGGTCTCTCAAGCTTGTCATCTATAAAATGAAAACTAAGTAAAATTACATAAGGCATATAGCATGTAGACAGTTTGTAGCATATAGTAAGTATATTCTCAACATTTTCATGATTTTCCATTATTGGGTGGTCTCTCTTTGAAATTGATGGTCCACAGACTATATTAACAGTATTTTAGCCCAGTTTTCTTCCCTTTTTCACTACTCAATCTTCTTCTTCTTCTTCTTCTTCTTCTTCTTCTTCTTCTTCTTCTTCTTCTTCTTCTTCTTCTTCTTCTTCTTCTTCCCTTCCTCCTCCTTGTTCTTTTTTTTCTATCCCCCCCCTCTTCCTCCCTTCCCCCATTTCTCCTTTCCTTCCTTTTACTCTTACTTGTATTCTTATATTTCTGGTCAACCACAGTGGCCTTTAAAATTCCTACTTCTCTCTATATAGGAAAGAAATGCTGGGAAAGGGTGGAGGCAGCTTATTCTTCACGATATGCTACTTAGATTGTGGTCATTGTAGCTAAGGAGGGTGACAAGTTCTGGTGTCACACATCTCAGGATTTGAGGAAAATTGGAGTAAATTTCCTTAATCTGCCATAAAATTACCATAATGTAGCCTGACCACTCTCCTTTTCAACTCACATATATTCCACCACAGTCACTGTGCTCTTCACTAAACTGCCTGCAGTTATAATGAGAGTAATACAAACCATAATACCAAGGTGGCTCTCAGGCTACTGCCCAAGATAAACTAGCTACTTTTTTTGTAGCCACAAATTATTTACTTAACAAGTACTTCCCAGAAATCAAATAACTTTTAGCTATTAATTTGTAAAAATAAGGAAACATAGTTATTTGACAGACATTTTTAGTGGCTCTTCAATAACATATGCATATGTAAACATATCTCTAGGAGACATTTGTAATATTTAAGTAGCCTTTTAAAGTATGTATAAAATATATGCAGAAAAATACACAAAGTACACTTGGGATTTGAGTAATTTTTACAAAATGAAACATCTGTATAGCATAACCATGATGACAATTAGAGTGTTACAGACAAGCTAAGGAACTCCATCTTTCACTCCTTTTGTCACCACTGCTCCAAAGATTAGAGTGTCCAGAATTCTATCATCTAACAGCCTCCTTTTAAACTTACGTAAATAGAAGTGCTCCATCTGATCCTTTGTACATAACTTCTGCTCAGCATTTTCTCCTTTCATCCCTGTGGCAGTGAGAATGCAGCCGCTTCCATGGATGAAATTTAGTCTCCGTCAGCTGATATCATTAACTTAGTATAGCAAATTAACACACTTCTGAAAGTTTATAATTAGTATTACAAATGCACATATATGTATGTGTGTATAAACATATATTCATATTAAAAGCTAGATCAAGCGTTTGTATAATTTTTATACTTCCCAACTAATTTTTTCAATACAAGCTTCTACTGGCCAATAACCCAAGTCCATCCAAGGCATTCAGATACTGGGGGTGTATCTTAGTTGTTAGAATCTTTGCATAGCTAAGAATATGCCCTGTGCCTTAGTTTCTCAGTACTATGTAAGACCAGATGTGGTGATGCATGGCTATAATCCCAGCATTCAGAAAACAGAGGCAGGAACTCCAGGTCATCTCAGGCACATAGTGAGTTTAAGGTCAGGGGGAGATACATGTGAAATCATCTTAAAAAGAGAAGAAAGGAGAGAGGAAAGAAAGAAGGTGGAAACACAATATGAGTTGATAATATCATATACTTCAGGTTCTCCTTCTCTTCAGGTCCCATTCGGGGAACACCTGTATCCCCTCATACATCTCTGCTTTCACCCACTCTCTCCAACAAGAGCTACACCAGAGTTTGAGATAGAATACATTTCCCCTTCTCTACTAAATGAGAACACATCAACAAAATATCTAGGATAATTATTCAACTTTTGATTGGTCTTTACACTAAAAACTTACTTTTCATTTAACTTTTTGGTTTTGCTTTTGTTTGTAAAATGGTCTCACTGTGAAACCTTGGCTGGCCTCAAGCTTTTGGTCTACCTCAGTGTCCCAAATGCAGAGATCATAGGTGTGTACCACAAACCCCATTAGTCCACATTATAGGTGTGTACCACAACCCCATATCATTAGTCCATTTGATATGCCACATATGTTTACACTTCATGTACAGGAACACCCATTTGTTCTCAACAACTCTTTTTTTATAAGTGGATTTTTTATCAAGGCCAAAGCTTGCACCCCACCCATGAACCAAAATAAATGCAGATAAATGAAATTCAACTGTGCACTTCAGTGATGGCAAATGCCACCTCAAAACCAATGGATGCTGAGTGCACCATGTATGAAATTAGGCTATGAAAAGTACTCGGAGTACGAACAAAGACAGGCATACTAAAAATGGAAGAAAGGAGGCATGCCAAGCAGAACAGTTGTTCCCCCAAGGTCATGCCTGCCCCCCCAAAGGGACATAAATACAAATACTGGGAGGAGCAAGACTGATATTTAAACCCAAGGTCAAGACTAATAGCACTTTATTTGTTTTACTAACTTAGGTTGCAAGCGCCTTGGGCGGATCCTGTACCTTCTTCTATATCTCACTCAGCGCCAAGAACACTGTTAGCCATCAACAAACCATAATAGAACAGAGCCTTTTCCAAAGGCCAATGAAAACACACACTGAGCTAATGGAGACATTTACAGGCAAAAGATTCCAGTTTTCTTTTCGGAAAATGCCACCAACACAGCCTAACTAAGTAGCGGTAAGTGACACTGACTGGGCAGAATAGCTCACCTGGCTTTGTGTGTGAATCAGGCCCGCTCTATTTGTTTGGGATTTCCTGTTTGCTTTTGCTCTCCTAGGTATAAGTTAAAGAGACTATTTCTGAAAATTCAAAAGACTTTCTCCGAGACCTATGTTGTCAACTGAGCTATATCAAGAAAAATAGGAATACAGTCATAAATGAAAATAATAAATTTATCTTTTGGAGTTGTTAAGACATTTCTTTGGCACCCCTATTACCTCCTGTTTGGTGAAACCTAGAAATAGAATTTTGTTCACGCAACCTCTAAATGCAATGGCAATTCCAGGAATAATATTTAGACATTTCTTGCAAATTGTCTTCGTATTTGACCCAGCTGAGACCTAGTCATCATTTCCCCAGTATTTCCAATAAGAGAGTTATTCTAATGGTGTCACTGTATCCTTGTTTGTGGTTCTGAAAAATAACCCAAGTCAATAGAGGACAACATTGCCAAAAGGGGACACTAACGTCATGAAGTTTCAATGACCATCAGGTCGCCACATGATCCAGAAGGACTGGGTTCTGCCAATTTTCTATGAGCCTACAGAGAGAGCCCTGAGGGCAAATAATAATCACTGGAAAACTCAACAATAATTGAAGGCAGCCAAGGAGGGGGAGTACATGCTCATCATCTTAAAACTTAGGAGGTGGAGGCAGAGGGATTGGGAGATCAAAGTCATCCTTAGCTCTAAAGTGACTGCCAGGCCAACGTGAGTTGTGTGACACTGTTGAAAAAAAAAAAGCATGAAAGAATGAAGGGGAATTACAAATGACAAGAACACAAACTTCTCTGTCTCTTTTGTTGACTTTCTGCAAAATACTAGCAGAAAATGATTGCTGTGAATTACAGTCTTTATCCACCAAATAGAAATAAATCCAAATCTTTGAAGGAGCCAAAGCAAGCCAGCCACTGGAAGCTAAAACATAACACAGCAAGGTGTGACATAGGGAGTAAACCTTGTGAAGAGATGAACCTGACTGCCAGTTCTAGTTCCATTTTTGTTTGCATTGCCAGTGTCTAAATCTCTCAGCTTCATTTCCTCTCATGTATAATTAGGATTGCGATTAGATTTGTGTGGAACTCTTTCAATTGAATATATCAAAAATGTAATCAGAATTTGCATAAGCAAGAATAAACAAATATGCAACAATAATAGAAACATATTAACCCTGCACCTGAAAAACTGGAAGCTTCCAGCTTGTATAAACCAGGAATTCTAGTGCTCAATTTATCAGCAACTAATATACTAATGTTTCAGCTATCTTTTAAGCTTGCTTCACTTTCAAATATGTTTTGCCCTCAAATAGAGTTCAAGTAATCAAAGGTAACACTGGACAGTCATGGGTGTGCTGGACTGAAGGTATCTTTTTGCCAAAAGGCCCCTATTAAGAGTTTGGGACTGAATGCACGTACTCTAGCCAGTCATGTATTAACACCCAGAGGTAGATCCAGAAGGTGCCCCAAGCTGGATAAGGTGGTGGTTTTAGAAAAGGCAACAATGAGGTCTGGAGAGGTTGCTCAGTGCTCTGAAGCAGTAAGTACCTGAGTTCTGCAGAACTCGCATAAAGCCTGAAGCTGTCATGTGTCAACAATCACAAAACTCTTAAGGTGAGATGAGAGACAGAGAAGACCCATATGCTCACAGGCAAGCAAACAAGTTAGGGTTAGAGGGTTAGGGTTAGGGTTAGGGTTAGGGTGTGCGGTGGAAACAATGAAAAAGCCTGTGGCAAATAATACAGAAGGTGAGGACTGACTCTTCAGGTTGTCCTCTGACCTACATGTACACACTATGGCATGCACACACAAAAAGGTTTTTGTTTGTTTGGCTTTGGTTTTGTTACATTCTTTATAGAATTTGGGGATTTTCCAAGAAATAAAGAAAACATCTCAAGGAAGAGAAGTAAATATTTAAATTATTTCTTAGAGATGAATGAACCTTTGACATTGAGAAGATATTTGCTTGTGTAAACTCTCGTTAGAGCACATTTGATCTACATGATAACCTGGCAAAATGATATGGAATAATTAGGTGTGGTTGGATGAGAATGAAGAATTCATGGTAGGGGTAGAGGCTTCATGAGACAGATATGGATGAACAAAAGACACACACACACACACACACACAGAGAGAGAGAAAGAGAGAGAGAGAGAGAGAGAGAGAGAGAGAGAGAGAGAGAGAGAGAGAGAGAGAGAGAAGTAAAGATCCAGGGGATGGGAGTATGAAAGTTTTTAAGACAACCACCTTAAGCATTACAAAATGACACAGTGAGATAAGGTGGACATGTACAGACTACAAGGAAGAATTTTCACACCTTTAGCAAAAGTAGTATTTACAGAATTAAGTTGTCCAACATGTCATCACAGAGAAAAAGTTTATAAAGTCCTTCAAGTTTAGTTCTTTGAAAAGAAGCCTCTACAACCTAGTGTGCTCTTAGTGGGCTGTTCTGTGTACAAACATATACTTGACAAGTTAAGTTTAAAGATTTTCATTATGACACAACTAGCTTGCTTTACTGCAAATAATTTTGATTGTTTAAGCATATTAATAAAAGCCTATCCTGAGCTGATAAATAAAAAATTAGTTTTGAATAAGAAAAATGGAGGACCAGATGGAAAGGGAGGAGGACCGCCCCTCTCAGTGGATGGGGGTAGGAGCAAGGGAGGGGGCTAAAGTTAGGATACAAAGTGAATAAATTGTAATTAATTTTAAAAAAAGAAAAATGCATTAATATACATGATGTGGGCTGTAACTGGGACCAGCATGAAAGCTGTTGCCTGAATTTCAGAGAAATGTCTGCCCAACAACAATCTTAGTTTTTAGTATTTCAGAGGTAGACTTCAAGTAATTTTTGAAAAACAAGACAAGTGACTAACAACTATTGGTACAAGTCTTCCCTGAAGAACTGATAAATGTTTTGTAGAATGAAAGAGCAGAGAACATACTGAGGAGGTGAGCAAAGGGGAAGTAAGCTGTGGAAACAGGGACAAGATCACATAGCATCTTACGGTTTATGGTCAATATTTGAGATTTTTTTTTTGAGAGCAATGGACATGGCTCGGGAACTCCATCCCCACTACCCACAGAAGTAAGTAAAGCACTGGAAATGTGCCTAAATTACCTTAAAAACCTACATGGCAAATATAGCCACATTCGGGGACTTTTCTTTCTTTTCATTTATTTTTCTATATTTCTTTTTATGTATTTACTTTTTATCATTTTCATATTCATCATGGACCAAGGCACTAGTGACTCCACATGGAGGCCTGGACTCACCTCCTAGCTGGTCTTCCTGCTTTCTCCCATCAGCTCAGGTTCTCCTTCCATTTTCCTTACTTCATACCTGCTTTAGCTTTGTCATCATGACATCATGTATCTTCTTGATTCAGAAGTACCTTTCCTGTTTCTTTCACTGGAAAGGCGAGAAATAATCTGACTTTCTTCAATTCTATGTCACTTGCTCTTTTTTAAACTTTTTTAATTTTTTTTTATTTAACACAATTTATTCACTTTGAATCCCAGCAGTAGCCCCCTTCCTCATTCCCTCCCAAATCCCAGTCTCTCTCCCTCATCTCCTCCCATGCCCCTCTCCAAGTCCACTGATAAGGGAGCTCCTCCTCCACTTCCCTCTGACCCTAGCCTATAAGGTCTTATCAGGACTGGATGTATTGTCTTCCTCTGTGGCCTGGTAAGGCTGCCCTCCCATCAGTGGGAAGTGATCGAAGAGCCAGCCACTGAGTTCATGTCAGAGACTGTTGCTGTTCCCCTTATTAGAGTACCCGCTTGGAGACTGAGCTGCCATGGGCCACATCTGTGCAGAGGTTCTAGGTTATGTGCATGCATGGTCCTTGGTTGGAATATCAGTCTCAGAAAAGATCCCCCTGGGCCCAGATTTTTTGCTTTTGTTGCTCTCCTTGTGGAGCTCCTGTTCCGTCCAGGTTACTCTTAAAAGAGAGTACCCTCAATAAAATATTTCTCCTTCACAACTTGCATCACTTGGGTGGCTTTGCTGGGAACAAAAGCATAAAAGAAGTCCATGGTCACCTTAAGCCTATTATTTTCTGTGTGTCATTCCTTAATGACAGATCCTCCCACAGACCCCAATGGCCAAGTCAAAGTGAGTTTTGCATCAATCCAGTCCAAATACCACAGACCTGAGTAGAGAAGGTGAGGTCTGAAGCTATGGAGAAATTATTAAATTACTGCATGGTACTCGGGCGGCTTTTACAGGAATAAAGTATTGAAACATGGGGCTTGCTCCTAAGTAAATTGTCTGAAAACTAAACACACCATTCTACAGAACAAAGTACAGGAAAAAACAAAGTCATCCAAAGAATAGAAAGACACTTGAAAATTATGGAGGGGTTAGAGTCAAGCAAAACAATCAATTCCTTAAACCGGCAGTGAATGTTGTTATTTCCTGGCAGCTGAGGCAAAAATGGAAATATGCCATGTATTAAAAATTAATTCTAACAGTGCAGGGAGGGCAGGAGGAAGGTGTAAAGGTTTCTTTCAGAGCAGAACTTTGATCTCTCTAAAGCATGTCTAGAATCCCACATTTACATCAGGAAACATGAAATAGAGATATAGGATTAAATTAGTTTTATCTCAGAGGGTGTGTGTGTGTGTGTGTGTGTGTGTGTGTGTGTGTGTGCAAGACAGTGACCCAGAAATAGAGTAACAGAGACAGAGATAGAGAGACTGAGACAAAGACACACACAGAGATACACAGAAACAGAGAAGCCAAACACTGCTTTCACTTACAAATACACAGCAAACTATCAAACACCTTATTTTAAGAATTACATTCTGAGAATCTATCAAAATAAATTAAGAGCAAAATACATGCCTAAGTCACAAAATAAAGGCACCATGAGCAAAGAGTGACAGATCCCCATGAAAGACTAAGTAAATTGGCTTGTTGCCTGAGGATATTCAAGATTAAATTTCTACCAAATACTGGGATTGTTTTGTTTTGCTTTGCAGAAATTTCTTGCTGAGTTGTCCCTTATGAAAGTCAGATGATAGCAGACCCACACTGCTTCGTAAGTTTACTCTTAGACAAGGCAAAAGTTTATAAACACAATCAAAGATATTTTTATTTCCTTTTATCACAGTAGTGCAAGATGAACTCAGTGCATATCACACTTGTACCAAGTTGGTAAAGGATAAAAACATGACATTCTAGAAATTCATCTTATTTGAAGTTACTTAGAACTATACTGCATTTTGTGACATTAATTCAGTTTACTTTAATTTTGGCAAATACATTGAATAAAAGACCCAGAAATAGCTGAGGTAACTGTCTGGTGTGCATGGATTATCTCGCTAGAAAATTGTCTTTAGAATTAGAGTTGGGTAATAGAGTGAAGATGCAGTTTACACAAGATGCAGCGGGGACAATCTTATCTTTGAGGCATATCATAGTCACAAGAATTGATGCTATTTCTTGTATACAAATCTTTGCATCTATCTATTTTAAAAACATGATTTAGAAAACACATTAAATAATAAGAAAATCAATAAATCAAAACTTGTTCAAAATCCTGCATAGATATCTTAGAAGTTTCTTATCATATGGCCTTAGAGAATTGTACATTAAAATATCAAGGAGATACCATTGCACGTACTTACAAAGACCAAAGTTCTCAACCCAACAACCCCAGTCAGTGGTGGAGCTATGGAGAAATAGTGGCTTGAAATCAAATGACACAGTCATCTCGAGGGAGAGTTTGGTAGGATTCTACAAAACTGGGGCCACTCTTACAATGTAGCAGCCATGCTCCTTAGTATTTACATAGTGTTGTTTGCAAATGAGTTGAAACCTTTTGTTCATACAAAAGCTTAATCATTAATGTTTTGGACATTTGCTTCATAATTTCCAGCATTTGGAAAGAACCGAGATACTACTCAGTAAGTAGTAGCTGTACTATTACTACAAGCTGTCCATCTAGACAGCTGAGTGCATTCAGTGCTTTAAGAGAGGCGAGCCACAAAACCATCAAACGACATGAAGATTTGGATGCACGCTAGTACGTAAGGCAAGGATGGATGACAGTACTGGGGATTGATCCTGGGCGTTCATACATTCTAGCTACAAGCTCTACCACTGAGCAATGGTCCAAGCCCTATTTTAACAAATCTAGCATTTTAGTATAGATAATGGGTATATTTCATATGTGTAATGGGTCAGAATAACTCTGTAGTTTTGCGCAATTTTCCTATAAAGCTAAAGCTTTAATTAAGCTCACTAATTTAAAAAAAAAAAACATTGACTGCTGACATTATGTAAAATCTAGTATTATAACTACTTGACTTCTTTTATTTACTTGAAAAGTGGAGATTATTTAAATTGCTACCTTGAGGACAAAATAGTGAAAACTTTTAAAGAAACAACCACATCACACCAGCCTTGTTCATCCTCCACACACACACACAGATTTCACACATCCATGACTTCCGTGCTTGTTGATGATAATATTTCTGAAGTCTTCCAATAGATACTTTCAGCTCCCAAGCATTTCTTGTAGACCATTTGCAGTCTGCTTTTTCCCAGTGTTGATCACATCTCCCGAAAGATCTGCCTTTATCTATCTTTTTTTTTTTTAAACTACAGAATGCTCAGAAGTGTTCTGGGGACTTTTAGTCAGAACCCATTGGCCTGCATTCAATGTTAGACAAACTCCAAAGCAGCCATTGGTTTAAAAAAAAAAAAAAAGAATGTGCTTGTTTTTCTTATATCATGATACTTTCCATCCTCAAATACTTAAAACAGTGTTGGGCATTAGGCATACTTTGTGGTAGAAAAAGTCCAGATATAAGAACCTCACCTGAAAAAAAATTTACAAAAACCAAGACAAAAATGAAGAAGGATGAGAAGGAATGGAAGGAAGAGGGAAAAGAGGAGGAGATGTGACAAAAAATAGCAATGAATTTTCACAATCACCAGTGTTCACTACAATAGATGTATAGGCAACTCTTGTCAAAACTGGGAAAGACAGGCAAGAAAGAGTGACAGTAAACATAATTGATAGTTTTAAAGGATTTTTATATAAAGGAGAGAAGATATATGCAATTATCACGGAAAGATTATCAGGTCAATGTAGTTTGGGGATAGTTTTCATTTGATTTCTATGATAAATGATGTCATTTTTGTTTGCCAATAAAAAAACAGAAGAAGAAATAGGTATGGGAAATTTGTCAACTATAGAAGTCAACTCCTTGAGAAAATAAGATTCCAAAGATCTTGAACCTGGTAGAGGGTTTATTCTTAGGAAATGATGTAGGTCTGCCTTGTAACAGATGGGTAAGTCAGCAGGAAAATACATATCCTAAAAGGTTCTTTGAACTGGTAGCAGGACAGCTAAATTCTGCACATCCTATTGTGTCTGTTTTCTACATAGAAAACCTCATTGCTATGATCAGGCAGTCTGTAGATACAGTGGAGATGTGTGAAAGGTAGGCAAATGGAAAGAAGAAGGGTTGTGCATTTTTCAGAAATGGATTATGAACCAAATTAGTGAAGTCCTGATTTTCAGCAATGTTTTTACTGCTGCAGTGTTCGCATAGAATGAGTGGATAATATAAATTGTCTGAGTTTATAATATGTCAGTGGAAAGAGAATGGAGAGAGAAGGGCATAAGAGCATCTTTAGAGGAGTGTTATAGGACTAGGCTGTGAATAATATAGGTTTAGAGGAAAGAGAGGAAAATTTGTATCTAATCTAAATGATACATAATGAAGTAAGGTTAAGTCACATGTTTTAAGGTTGAATAAAGAGAATATAGGTTCTAGGAACCTATCTAATGTAATCTGATATAATCTAACCTTACCTAATGTAATCTAATATAAGCAAACCAGAAGAAAACAAGTAGAGGATGATCAAAGAGCAAAGTCTGAAATGTAAAAATGGAAGGTTCTGTGACTACTGATGATGACACGATGGCTAAATCTAGGGTGTCATAAAAGATAGGCAGGGCTAAAGCTGTTGAGTCATTGATAGGCCAATATACAATATGAACTGTCTGCTTGCTCGTCTATTTACTTGCTGGTCACTTTAAATGAGGTACTGTATAATCCTCCCCCTCTCTCTAACAAAGGGGGCTAATAATATAGTCCAATCTATGGGGCTGCCCTGAAACTTAAATAAGTCCCCACTTTCCTATTTTCAACATAATAAACACTGTAAATTAACAGTCAGTTCTTTGTATTGCTATTGTACATTTACAGTAGCATATTTAAGTGTTGGTGAAGGTCCTGTATTTATTGGATGCCTGCTCAATAACAGTCACTGTTTTAGAGACTTATTTTAATGTTTTTATTTTCATTTACTCCTTACAATTTTTTTACAAGGTGTTACTACAGCCTTATTTCAAAGACGAAAAGCAGACAACAGTCAGTGAATATCAAAGTCAGCCAAGGTGAAGTGAGTTGCATTTTACGTGCAAAATGTCTTCCATATGTTCATGTGTTTAAACACTTAGTCCACAATGGTGGTGCTGTTTGGGAACATAGTGGAATCTTTAGGAGACAGAGCATTGTTGGAAGAAATGAATCACTGGGGACAGGCCTTGAGGTTTCAGAAAAAAAGTCTCACCTCCTAATACACTCTGCTTCTTGTGCATGGATAACATGTGACCAGCTGGCCTCATGCGCTGGTTCCTTGCCTTACTATTACCAAGTATGGTCGTTTAGATTGTAATGGCTCCCTTATAGGCTCATGCGTTTGAATGCTTGGCTTATAGAGAATGACAATATTAGGAGATGTGGCTTTGTTGTGGTAGGTGTATCCTTGGTGGGAGAATTGTGTCACTATGGGGGTGGGCTTTGAGGTCTCATATGCTCAAGCTATACCCAATATGGCTCACAGTCTCTTTCTGCTGCCTTCAGAGCCAGAAGTAGAACTCTTGGCTACTCCAGCAACATGTCTGTCTAGATGCTGCCATGCTTCCCATTATGGCAATAATGGACTAAACCTCTGAAGCTGTAAGCAAGCCCCCATTATTTTTTTTTCCTTTTTGATGTTGCTGTTGTCATGGTGTCTCTTACCACAATGAAACTCTTAAGATATCTTCTATTCTGCTCCATGATATACCTTCTTCCTTAGAAAATATGAGCCAAATTGAAATCTTTCTCTCTTATTTTTTTTGTCAGAGTATTTTATCATAGCAAAAAGAAAGTAAGACAAAGTGATTCCAGATTCTCTGTGATTAACTATCATCCTAGGCAGTGATGACAAGAAAATAGGTGAGGTCAGCTGGCAAAGGCACAAAGAATGAGGATAAGGCACACAAGTAGATAGGAGAACAAGGAAGGAAGTGGTAACAAAGCCCATGATGTGCAGCTTAAAGCCTTTAGGTTTCTGAGGGAGGAAGGAGGGGAAACTTGGAAACCAGTGAGAGCAAGGCTTTCAGTGCACAGAAGCAGCTTAGGCATTTCCGACCAAAGACATCAAAACATAGTTTCCAATGTGGGCATCAGTGCATTTGGCAGTTCCTTAGTATTCTGACCGAGTATTGTATTTTTATTCCAAAGGGAGGAAGTTTTTGTTTAGCCCTGTCCTCTAGCTCTGTCTTGTAAAGTCAAACTCAGTTAAGTTAAATAAGAGGATACTGAGATTTCTGGGAGAGAAGGTGTTCTGTTTCCCCCCTCTCTCCTCCCTCTGTTTCTTCCCCTCCCTCTTTCTTTTCTTTGCTCCTGAGACCAATTCTCACATTACATTATTATTTCAAAACAAAGAAAGAATCTCAAATGTTCAAATATTAAGAACTTTTCAGGGATGTGCTATGATTCAAATAAATACAGTTTTTCCATGAAAGGTTTACAATAGGCCAATTGATAGATATAAAATAAACCAATAAATTGAATTATCTTCTTAAATCCCATAAATCTAGATAAGGCACTAGTAGAGGTAAGCCAACACACCAAATTCAGTGTATCACCTGTCTTTGTAAGACCCAAGATAATTTCTTTAAATGGTAGGAAAAACTTAAAAAAATATAGCAACCTTATCTGCTGTACAAAATCAGTTAAGTCCACATGAAAAAACTGCAATTTCTTCATAGGTTAGCATTATAAATAGTACTTGCAATGTATTTTGATAATAAATAATGCAATTGAACTCTGAGTAAAATAAATAATTCCATTCTTCCCATTATATTAAAAAATAATCAATTGTTATATTTTGAATTCTATTAGAAAAAATTTGTACAAATTAGTTCTCCTTTTATGTAACCAACTATCTAATATTCTTAGTTTGATCACCTAAAAAGCATGAAATAACTCGTACAGAATAGACTTTTAGCTTTGAGTCTCTTACAGAAAAAAATATTCATATGTTTATACATATGTGTGTGTGTATTAGGCAACTTATATTACAGTAAAATATAGTTATGTAAATACTCTGAATGTGACATATGGATTTCTATGTTGATCATTCAGTCACATCTTTATTCAGTTTACAGACATTTATTGATTACTTATTATGTACCAAAAACTATTTTGGTTGGTAATGCATGATCAATGCTTTTAATTAAAATATATCTTCCTTTATTATGATGGTAATTTTGGTTGAAATTAAGGAGAACAAAGAATTTCTATAGAACTTTTTATGTAAATATGGTCTTTTATCTCTCACCCAGTTGTCAGCCATTTTTTATTTTTTTATTTCATTTCATTTTTTTGTAATGATTTTGGACCCACTAATGTTAACTCTCAGATTAAAAAAAAATATTGGGATTCACAAATATGCTGTCTTTTTTCAACCTTTACATCATGTCTTATGACCACTCCAGTACATGCTTTATTATAATATTTAATTTGTTGAGATCCTGGTGCATTGCTTACATAAAATCATCCAAGGCCTGTGCCTCTGCCAGGCTAAACTGAACACTGTCTACTACCATGGCCATGGTGTTGCTAATCTGCAGAATTAAGACCCAATGCCATTTACGTATTTTCAGTAGCCAACATTTAGCTTTCTTTTTCTAAATTGCCTGTGACATTAATATATCTGCAGGATCTCAGTGTGGGTTTGGGGGATTGAACAGCCAATGAACACAGAGCATTCTTGTAGCATGCAATCACAACTTATATTTAGCTTTCATAACAGAATCTTATCCAAAACCATTGCATGGTTGCCAAAACCAATCTAAAACCACTTCCTAGGCCTTTGGATGACAAGTGGGTATGTTGCTTCTCCCACATGATGACGGCCACTACCTAGCTAGAGTCCTGATGCCTTTATATTGAAAGGACTTGTTTGTCCAGAAATTTTAAGTAAAATATTGCAAGATTCACAGTTCATATTATTTTGTTTATTGATTAAATATACTCTTTGACAGCACAGCTTTCAAATGTATATGATGCATTCTTTTTTTTAGTTTCATTCCATCTTCTCTTATCTTCCCCCCACTCTCATTATCCTTTTCTCTTCCCTGAAAGTTCCCAAAATTGTGTCTTTTTGTTTTGTTTTGTGACCTAGTCGTTTCATATAGGGTCATCTTGTGATCATGTGTTTGGTACTTTCCAATGGCGGATTCACCACTGGGTACATTACCAAACACAGTGATTGCCCTTCCCAGTAATTTAACAGTAGCTAGTAGTTGAACAGGGATGAATAGGGTCCCATGAGCTCCTCCCCATCCATCAATTGTGTTACTTTTTAGAAATGTTTTCTATTTACTTCCATTGCTATTTTCTCTTACTCCTGGCAACTATTGCTAGCATTCTTTACACATATTCCAAGAAAACTATTCTCTCTTGCTGGAGTAGACAACTTGAAATTTTAATATTTTCTCTAAATAACCACAGATCAAGAAAGGAGAGGAGAACCTCCCCTATCAGTGGACTTGGGGAGTGGCATGCATGCAGAAAGGAGAGGGAGGGTGGGATCGGGAGGGGAGGAGGGAGGAGCTTATGGGGGGATGCAGAAAGAATAAAGTGTAATTGATGAAAAATTAAAAAAAAAGAAAAAAAAAGAAAAGATAATTTAAGAACCTTAAATGACTTTCAAAAGTGGAGGAAAACATGGAGTTAGTCAATTTACATGGAACACATCTCGCCCCTGGGGGTAATGCTCTCCTGAACCTACTCAGACCTCGGACACCACCACTGCTAGTTCTAGAACTGATGCAGGATGTTCCAACGAGGGGGCTAAGGCTTCTCATAATATTTCCTATAAGTCCACATCTGTTTGTTTATAACCCCCATTTTTATTCATTGTTAGCCAGATAGAGCCAAGTAATTGTGGTAATGATACTTGCTTTTATGCCCAATGCCGGAATGCTAGTGAATTTAGGTATGCCCTGGTTACTCGCATGCCTCGCTGGGTGCCTGTGCCCGTTGATGCCCCTCACGCTATGACTCTCTTCAGACAGAAAAGGGATCTTGGAATTACAGCTGCCATTGTTACTGCCATCTCATTGGCGGCTGTTGGAGCTACCACCACGGCATTAGCCATGAGTCATACTATGCAGACTGCTCAGACCCTAAATAATCTTTTAGCCAATGTAGCTCATGCTTTAGATCTACAAAAAGGAATTAATGCTCAACTAAAAGGAGACTTGATGGTGTTCAATCAGAGGATTGACCTCATGCAGGAGCAAATTGATACCCTATGGCAAATCGCTCAACTTGGCTGTCAATGGAAGTATGCTGGACTTTGTGTCACTAGCATACAATATGAGAATTTTTCCCGTGCTGCAAATCTGTCTAAACAATTGTCTAGCTATATTTTAGGTAATTGGACTGAAGAATTCAATACTATGATGGAGCAGCTGAGAGTGGCCATTGTTACGGCAAATTCTACCAGAGTGGACGCAGGACTAGCCGCAGGATTATTATCATGGATTGCTGCAGCCATGAATCATCTGAAGGAATGGGCGGGCATGGGAGCATTAGCAGGCCTTCTGGTATTGGTCTCCTTGTTTTGCCTGTGGTGTATATGCAAGATTAGAGTCTCACAACAGCGTAATGCAGCCATGATCAATCAGGCCTTTACAGCCATTGAAGCAGGACAGTCAGTCTCCCCAAGCATGGTTGGCTACCATAAAAAGCTAAAATGTTATGCTCAGGATGCGAAGCTAAGCACTGCACTCAGGGTCAGTTGCTTTGGACCCAGAGAAGAGCATGTCTGATTGCATGCGGGTTGATGCCCCAGGTCCCACCTCTGAGAAAAAGGTATCAGACGGGTCTGATGCTCTTTGGGTGGATGACACCTAAATGAACATTGGTACAAAGTCCCAATTTATTTCTAATATCAGAGATCAGACCTCTACTCTTGCCTGATGCGTGTAAAACAAAAAGGGGGAACTGTAGAGAGCTGTGTAATGCCGCGCCTTAAAGATGGAGCTGGTTCCCGCCTTCCACCTTCCCGATGGTGAGTGCTCTCTGTCACAAACAACTCCATATTTGGCTAAGGCTGAGGATCTGGCTTGCTTCCGTGTATGTGGACCTATCTGCATTGCCTACGAGGCACGCTGGGGTTGGCTACCCAGAGGCTATTTTAAGCTGTGGGCTGGCTTTCCCCAGGGTCAGAAGATTGTTCAAGGTTCCTGAATAAACTGCATTGAGAAGAAGAAAAAAAAATCAAAAAGAAGGAGAGGAGGACCTCCCCTATCAGTGGACTTGGGGAGAGGCATGCATGCAGAAAAATGGGGGAGGGTGGGACCAGGAGGGGAGAAGGGAGGGGCTTATGGGGGGATACAAAAGGAATAAAGTGTAATTAATAAAAGTTAAATAAAAAATTTAAAAAAAGGAGAGACAAAGAGAAAATGCATACTTTTGGGTTATACTGAGAGTAAGCAGGGAACCAAGAAACATGGAGCCTGTTTTTCATTTGGTTGGGATGCTTTGACATCATAAAAATCATTTTTTATTTCCCAAGTTTCTTGCTTCCATAAACTGTTAGCATTATTGACTAATCTGTCTAGGAAATTACAATGATTGGGGAATTCTTATGTAGTTCAGTAATCATTCTCAGGAATGTCTTCTATTGCAGTACTAGAGATTCCATGAATCTGGAGGCCCTGAATGGGAAATGTTTATTGTATTGAATTTAAAACACAAAGCAGAGGTCTCCTGTGCTAGAAAGCTTGGTAATGCTGGAACAGGGCGTTTAAAGGAGTAGATTAAAAGGTGGTGGAAGAGATGTCAGCATGAAGAAGTGCAGGAACATTTAAGAGTGGAGGGAGGGCAAAGCCAATATATAAACGCGGTGACCAGAAAGCCCAGATAAACATTTTGTCCATGCAGTTTCACATCCTGTTGTACCTTGCTTTCTAACCACAATGCCTATTTTCATTGTCTCTAAAAGTGCTATAATTATCAACATTAATTTACAGTTTGCCAGAAGAGAAATATATTTCAGTGTAATGGGACCAATTAAATACCATTTTGCAAATATATAATGAAACTTTGAACTTGGTTAAATTTTGTTTATACCCACTACTATTAAAATAAAAGTTCACAAATCTACATATTCTAACTTTCATTATCATTCTTAAAGGCTTTCTAGGTTTCTTCCTCTCCCTAGGATCTCCTCATATATTGATAGAAGCTATTTGCTAAGGGTGCAATGTTTGTTTGCTAAGTAACTGGCTTCCAAATATGCCTCCCCCTCACTCCATAATACTACTCCAATCTAGGCTGTTCCATCACACATTTGAATTTCTGCCAAACACTTAGGCGTCTTGTTCCATGACTCCACTTAAAACACAGGCTTTCTTACATTGAAAACCTATCTTGTCATCTTCTGGCGTACCTTCTTCGAGAATTGCCACAAAACCCTCACCTTCTGTTACAGCCCTCCAACCAGTCCAATAAATCTCGTGGACTCACAGACTTTCTATACTCTGATGTAGTTGCATTGCTTCTAGGGTGTTTCCTGCCTTGGCACCTTTGAGTGATACTGGATGCTCTTGCCTACCAGACTCAATCATCTGTGTAATCCATGAGTATAGAAACCATGTCTATCCCTGAAGTCATAGCAAACAGGAGGGTGCTGGCCCCTGGGAGAAGAAAACGAGACCTGGTGACTTTTAAAGCACTTTACCCTGATGACGAAGGATGTTGCACACTTCTTTTTTTTCTTTTTTTTTTCTTTATTAATTACACTTTATTCACCTTATATCTCCCCATGGTTCCCTCCCTCCTCCCATTCCAATCCTTCCTTTTCTCCACCCCCTGCATGCATGCCCCTCCCCAAGTCCACTGATAGGGGAGGTCTTCTTTTCCTTCCTTCTGATCCTAGTCAATTAGGTCACATCAGGCATGGCTGCATTGTCTTCTTCTGTGGCCTGATAATGCTGCTTCCCCCTCAGGGGGAGGTAATTAAAGAGCAGGCCAGTCATTTCATGTCAGAGACAGTCTCTGTTCCTATTACAATGGAACCCACTTGGATACTGAACTGCCATGGGCTACATCTGTGCAGGGGTCTTAGGTTATCTCCATGCAGAGCTAAACAGAGAATTCTCTGCAGAGGAATATCGAATGGCAGAGAAACACTTAAAGAAATGCTCAAAGTCATTAGCCATCAGGGAAATGCAAATCAAAACGACCCTAAGATTTCACCTTACACGCATCAGAATGGCTAAGATAAAAAACTCAAGAGACAACACATGCTGGAGAGGTTGTGGAGAAAGGGGAACCCTCCTCCACTTCTGGTGGGAATGTAAACTTGTACAACCACTCTGGAAATCAATCTGGCACTTTCTCAGACAACTAGGAATAGCGCTTCCTCAAGATCCAGCTATACCACTCCTAGGCATATATCCAAAAGAGGCTCAAGTACACAATCAGGACATTTTCTCAACCATGTTTGTAGCAGCCTTATTTGTAATAGCCAGAAGCTGGAAACAGCCCAGATACCCCTCAGGGGAGGAATGGATGCACAAATTGTGGTATATCTACACAATGGAATATTACTCAGCAATAAAAAAAAAAAACAAGGAAATCATGAAATTTGCAGGTAAATGGTGGGATCTGGAGAAGATCATCCTGAGTGAGCTATCCCAGAAGCAGAAAGATGCATATGTATATACTCACTCATATAGACATAATATAGGATAAACCTAATAAAATCTGTACACCTAAAGAAACTAATTAAGAGGGAGGACTCTTGCTAAAATGCTCAATTCTTATCCAGAAAGGCAAAGAGGCTGGACATCAGAAGAAGGAGAAAAGAGGGAACAAGTCAGGAGCTTGACACAGAGGACCTCTGAAAGGCTCTGCCCTGCAGACTATCAATGCAGATGCTGAGACTTATGGGCAACTTTTGGGCAGAGTACAGGGAATCTTAGGAAAAGAAGTGGGAAACAGTAAGATCTGGGGAGGACAGGAACTCCACAAGGAGAGCAACAGAACCAAAAAATCTGAGCACAGGGGTCTTTCCTGAGACTGATACTCGAACCAAGGACCATGCATAGTTGCACACTTCTTTAAGTGTTTCTCTGCCATTCGATATTCCTCTATTGACAATCCTTTGTTTAGGTCTCTACCCCATTTTTTAATTGGATTACTTGATTTATTTAACTTCTTGAGTTCTTTATATATTCTGGATATTAGCTTTCTGTCAGGTATGGGGTTGGTGAAGGTTCTTTCCCAATCTATAGGCTGTCGTTTTGTTCTGATGACAGTGTCCTTTGCTTTACAGAAGCTTTTCAGTTTCATGAGGTCCTGTTTATTAACTGTTGATCTTAGTGCCTGTGCTGTTGAGATTTCACCTTACATCCATCAGAATGGCTAAGATCAAAAACTCAAGTGACAACAAACGCTGGAGAGGTTGTGGAGAAAGAGGAACCCTCCTCCACTTCTGGTGGGAATGTAAAATTGTACAACCACTTTGGAAATCAATCTAGCGCTTTCTCAGACAAATAGGAATAGTGCTACAACAAGATCCAGCTGTACCACTCCTAAGCATATACCCAAAAGAGGCTCAAGTATACAACAAGGACATTTGCTCAACCATGTTTGTAGCAGATTTATTTGTAATAACCAGAAGCTGTAAACAACCTAGATGCCCCTCGGTTGAAGAATGGATACAGAAATTGTGGTACATTTACACAATGGACTACTACTCAGCAATTAAAAACAAAGAAATCATGAAATTTGCAGGCAAATGGTGGGATCTAGAAAAGATCATCCTGAGTGAGGTATCCCAAAAGCAGAAAGACACACATGGTATATTCTCACTTATAAGTGGATACTAGACATATAATATGGGGTAATTGTACTAAAATCTGTACACCTATGGAAGCTAAGCAAGAAGGAGGGCCCTGGGTAAGATGTTCAGTCTTCATTCAGAAAGACAAATGAGACATATATCAGAAGATGGAGAAAACAGGGAACAGGACAGTAGTCTATCACAGACAGCCTCTGAAAGACTTGACCCAGAAGGTTATCAAAACATATGCTGAGATACATAGCCAAACTTTGGGCAGAGTGCAGGGAATCTTATGAAAGAAAGGGGCGATAGAAAGACCTGGAGGGAAAAGGAGCTCCACAAATGGAGCAACAGAACCAAAAAATCTGGGCACAGGTGTCTTTTCTGAGACTGATACTCCAAACAAGGACCATCTATGGAGATAACTTAGAACCCCTGCACAGAAGTAGCCCAAGTCAGCTCAGTATCCAAGAGGGTTCCCCAATAATAGAAAGATCATCTCTGACATGAACTCATGGGCTGGCTGTTGGAACACCTCCACCTGAAGGGGGAGCAGCTTTGCCAGGCCACAGAGGAAGACAAAGAAGACAGTCCTGATGAGACCAGATAGACTATGGTCAGATGGAAAGGGAGGAAGTCCTCCCCTATCACTGGACTGGGGGAGGGGCATAGAGAAGGAGGAAGGGGGGTGGATTGGGAGGGAATGGGGGAAGTTACAGCTGGGATGAATGAATAAACTATAATTAATAAAATAAAATAAAAGTATTAAAAAATAAAGCAAATAAAGCACTTTATCAAGTCCCAATGAAAGGGCTATTTGCTAGTTGAACATAAATAGCAAAATGATGATGGTGGAGATATAGCTGACTGTCATAAAAGTACATGATGTCTCTCTCTGGACCTAAAAGAGAGGGCTAGAATGGCTTCTAGGTGGCAAGCAGAGAAAAATAAAAGAACAGAAGAACAGACCACTTTACAACTTCATACACAGTGGGGGTAAAAAAAAAGTTCCTGTTTAACAGAGAAATAATGAATACCAATTACTTTTCTCTTAGGCAGGGCCAGACCAACTCAACGGCAAGCCAAAAAGAATGGGCATTGCATTCCTGAAACGAGGCTGATGGTTCTGTTGCCATCAGCCTGGTTGACAAAGGAGACACGATCCAGGAGCCACCAGTCCAAAGGCTGGTACACCACAGACTGGCATGCTTCTTGGAAAAGAGCTCTGGCAATTAGAAATTCAAGCTTAGCCCCAGTTTTTCAGATGACGCCTTCTAATTTTCTTTTCCCCTCCTCTGAGCTTCTTCCAGGAAACCTGCCTTGTCCTCTGCTGTGGTTGGGAAGATCAAATGAGTCTTTTACCGAAACAGCAGGGCTTTCCTCTCCTCCCTGCTCCTTCTTGTGCACCCACAAGTTATGGCTCATACAAGAACACTGCTGGAACCTGACGTGGGGCCACCTCCTTTCTCAGGCAGTGACCCTTTATGTGGGATGAGAGCACGTGAGGTCAAGGTTGAAGAATAGGCTTCCTAGCCCAAGACCTTAACTGATGACAGTCTGGTTTCATCATGGAAACTCCCATTTGCAGTAAAAGTCTCTGTGACATATTTTCAGCTCAGAAGGTTTTTGGATGCTTTTGTGGCATTCTTTCAGGATCACTTCCGTTAGCTAATTTGTGCCAAAAACTTTACCAGAAGAATTAGATAAAAATCAGAAAGAAAGAAAACAAAACAAAACACATTGCCTTTCCTCCCAGCAGGAATAAAAACTATTCGTTGAACTAGGAAAGATCAAATTCCATCTTGATAACTAATGTTTTCCCTAATATTGCAATAGAGTTTCCAAACTTATCCAAAGAATTGCTTGCATTCTTTCCATGGATAAACAATACGACTTCCCCACATAACATTTCTATCCTCACTTCCTCTATTTTGTGCCTGTGTACCAGTGCTTAAAAGACTACAAAACACAATTTCTCCTCCTACACACATATCAGCTTATGACCTTCTGGACTATAAGGATTTACCTGGATTGATCACCATAAATTCATTATTCCCAAATAAGAATTCCTATTCCTAGCTGCTGTACCGAGCTAGCTCACTGTGGGCAGAGATCATGCCCTGATTTCAACATTTAGAGGTCAAAGAATAAACATAGTTCCAACTGGACGCAAATACTAGTGGGTCACAAATTACCATGTCCCAAATGTTGTATTCCAGTACATACTTGACTGTTCCTGAAATTAGTTTTCTTTCATTAAACTGAACTATGGAGATGGAAGGATTTCTTAGTCCCTTAACTTTTGCCCATGAAAAAGCCATGAAGATGCTAATGTCATCACTAACAAATGTGAAAGGAACTGAACAAAGTGGTGGCAAAGGAGTGTATGTAATTTTTCACTCAGAATATTTGCATTAAGAACATCAAGATATAGGGATGAAGCCAATGAGGCCAAACGAAATTTGGGTATTTCAGGACATAGAGAAATTATGGAGCCACCTGACAACCATTTTGGAAGAAGACTTTCATATTTTGTAAATCACAAGGCTTCTAGGTCAAGGAAAGCTCAATTCTTTCAAGTTGTTACAGTATTTTAAACCATTAAGTACTCTCCTATCTAAATAATAATACCCCTGGTATAACACTCCTTTTCAACTCTTTATGCTTCCTTCTTTCTTGCTGTGAAATGGTATGTTGCTAACAGCTGCTAAATCACTACCATATTTACTTGTGTTTCTATTGCCTGTGGTCTCACAATCTTTCCCTTTCCTCACATTCTAGGAGCAACAAACGAACCATTCTAATAAAGAAAACAAAATCTGGCTTTTACATAAACACGTATATTCCATTCTACTTTCGACACATTTTAGGGCCTATTGTGTCATTTCAAATTCCCCCAGTGACTCTTTTTTCAGTTTTGTTTTTTTCCTAAGGAAACAGGCACAATGCCGTCTTCTGATACCCAGTAAAGGGAGAATTTGAACCTAAGTTAGCGACCATCCAAATTTTAAGTATTTATCACTAGTCTTCTATGTCTGTGAAGTTTCTGTCTTCATTTTCCAATTCTATTTCCACCTCTGGCCATGTTTACCAACTTCAAATGAGTCCCTTGCCTAACACTTCGGGGTGTTACATGGAATTTATAATGTTTTGAACCTTAGATGTGCTGTTACCCAAACTGAAAGACTTCAGTGACTCACCTAAGCTGGGGAAGCTGTTCCTTGCGGCCTCAACGCCACAATAGCAGCTTATTGTCCTCTTCTTGATCTTTTGTCCTTGATGTGACACTGGTGCCTTACATTTGATTCAGACTTTTTGATGCACAATGTTTCTTTTCTTTCACTCAAGATGTTCTAATCTGGCAAAGAAAAAATAAAATATCTCAGAGGGAAAAGCACAAGTATATCATTTGAATCAATTAGGTACATACCAGACATATTAAACCTGTTAGATACTTAAAACATTTTAACTATGAATGATTATTATACAAATGCAAGATGTTAACTCATAAATTATCACTTTGTAAGTAATCCATTGGCTTCCAGAGTAGACTAAATACAAGTAAAGCCAATACTAAGAAAACTTCAAATGTATTTCTCTTGTGTGTTCTCCAGTTTCCCTTTATCCTAGCCGTGCCTCCTCTCATTTGTCTTCCTTCGTGCTCATGCATCTTCTGTCCATGGTATCACACTGATGTGACTTCCTAATCATTAACTATGCCATTTTTGCTCCTTTCTTGCCCCATCACTGTCTCTCTTTCTTTTACTTCCATAAGTCTCCAGCCTGTAAACCAGATCAACTAGTTCAAGGTCTGGGAGGGTCAATTGTTCTGTCCTATGTTTCTCCCTTTTCATCTTTTTCTGTTGAAAGCTCTTTCGATCTTCTGGTGCTTCACTCAAGCCACTCCTTGAAGGAGAATTGTGCCACAATAGTGCTATAATCTGGGGTCTTCCCACTGCCTCTTTTCTGTGACTACCGTGCAAATAGCTACCTATATATAATTGTTTCAAATCCTACGCTCTTTTTTTCACTGTTCTGTTGGTAGTTGAGTTTATATTTTCAAGGACTCTTTAAATAAGAGCTGTACAGGATGGTACCCAACAGAGTTAAATTTATATCAGGCAGAGATTAAAAGACGGGTTTAAATTTCCTAAGTCAGAGCTTTAGGTCTAAAAGAAGAAGAAGAAAGTACAGGATATTGGGTGGTCCTCAGGCTGCCTTGTAGTATGGATTAAAGCTAACTGGAACTCAACGTGGGTGGAATTTGTATTTCACATAAGGCCTTTGGCTTTAAGTACAGGTTTTCAGCTAAGGCCCTAGTTATCAATGGAGTAACTTGTTATTGTCCATATACCATGGGGTTGCACAGCTGAGATGGGTAGAGAAGCCACTCTTTGATTTTGGTGATCTGGGGTAGAAATATTGCCAAGCATCCTTCAAAGACAGGCTTCCTAGAATTGGGTCTGTAGTTCTTTCAAAGCAGTAGCTTTCTAGCTCCACTTAAATGCATTGGGTGGTCCTTATTGTTAGACTTCTCTTCTAATCATTTAGTTTTTTACTCTTTTCTTTTGAACTGCTTTAGGTCCTTGTAAAAATTGGGCAGATACAGCCACACATACCACTGTGAGCACAACGCTAACAATAATTCCTGGGTCTTGATTGCCTGGTGGAGGAGTGTGAACAGAAAGGAGCTTCATATCCTACGCTCTCTTTTTGTTTTGTTTTACTTATAACTTATTTATTTTTCATTGATATTGTAATGTAGTGTTCTGAAATTCATGTCATTCATGCCCATATTCTGTCCTCTGCTTAGTTAGCTCTGCTGGAAACCCAGTGTTCTGTTATATGATTGGAGGTTTTATGATTTTCATTTCCAACCTTTCTATCTGTCTTTTTCCTCCCACACAATCTCAATTTTGTCTTATGATTTGTCTTTTATGGCACTCAGTCTTTCCTGTGTACTGTTATTTATTCTATCCCTCATCCAAGTTCTCATGGAGAATGTTGATTCTTGTCTGAATACCCAGTTGGATTCAGTTGCTTGGTTCTGTATTCTTTTCTGTTGTCCATATCTTTACTTTCTGAAGTACTTATCTGCCACTTTATCTCTCTGTGAGTTAGGTTGTTGATTATTTATGATATTGTGGAGAAGTCAGTAGGCCTTTTCACATTCCTGTTTTTCTGTTGATGCTATAATTGGTACACGTGTTCATTTTTTCCCTTTTTTATTTTTTATTAATTATACTTTATTCACTTTGTATGCCCCATAAGCCCCACCTTCCTCCCCTCCCGATCCCACCCTCCCACTCCCTTCTTCACATATGCCCCTCCCCAAGTCCACTGATAGGGGAGGTCCTCCTCTCCTTCCTTCTGATCTTAGTCTATCAGATCTCATCAGGAGTGGCTGCATTGTCATCTTCTGTGGCCTGGTAAGGCTGCTCCCCTCTCAGGGGGAGGTGATCAAAGAGCAGGCCAATCAGATTATGTCAGAGACAGTCCCTCTTCCCATTACTATGTAACCCACTTGGACACTAAACTGCCATGGGCCATATCTGTGCAGGGGTTCTAGGTTATCTCCATGCATGGTACTTGGTTGGAGTATGAGTCTCTGGGAAGACCCCTGTGTTCAAATTTTCTAGTCTACGCTCTCTTTTTAAAAGGTTTATTTATTTATTTTATGTATATAAGTGCTCTATCTGTATGTACACCTGCATGCTGGAAGAAGAATTTGGATTATTGAAGATGATTGTGAGCCTCCATGTGGCTGATAGGAGTTGAACTCAACTCAGGACCTCTGGAAGAACAGCCAGTGATCTTAACCGCTGAGCCATCTTACCAGCCCCATATCCTACCCTTGATGAGCAAGAAAAGTGGTTCGAGAAGCTTGACTTTGAGTTTGATATATACTGCACACCTTCCTACTCACCTACCCCGTTTTCTTCTGGGTGCCTCTAATGGCTTACTCTCCACACTGAGCTACAGAAACTGCCCAGAACAACGCCACCACATTTCTCCCACAGGATCAGATTTATGGAGGAAAGTCTTCAGATTTCTTCCCAAAGACACTTATTCACTGTAAGTCTGTGGATATCTATTTCTCTTTGTGTACACAGTGATTTCTCTTGGTGTACACAGGAAAGCCTGACTTTCCTCAATATAACTTTCCTTCTTGCTTTGTTTCTTTGTTTGTTTTAGTCTCAATCATAGTTTTCTCATTCTTTATCATTGCTCTTAGGTTCAAATATTTTTCAGCGTTCCAAATCTCAATCTCCTCCTTTTCTGGAATACTCTATAGCCATAGGATAAAATGAAAGTTATAGGGTATTAATACACAAGGTTAAAATTCTAGGCCTGAATCTTTTCATCTTGTCCTAGTTATGCTTAAAATCATTCAAAAACAAAACTCTATTTCTTCACTCTATAAATAAACCTGCTGTTTCTTTATATTCTTTCTATACCACAGCTATTTATCCAGTACTCACAAATTTAAACTACCATCCTAAGTATTTCCTTCTTTATTGGCCCAATCATGGTGGTAGTCATTGATGGATGTTTTATTAGAATATGCTCTTTTTTTGCCTTGATGCATTTCATCCAAAAAAAGAAATCGTGGCTGTAATCCTCAGCTGCCATCTCATGAGGCTAGTATTCTACCATATTCACTTCTATTTCCATTTGAGCATAAGTATATTTTAGACCAAGAGATAATTATATCATATTCTTTATCATCAACAATCTACCCATTGTCTGATAAGCATATGCAGAAAAAAACAAATTAGCATCCTGAAACTACCATCAGTAATTCACTAAGTCTACTTTATTGGGCATCCCAAGCCTCTGACAAGAAAATCCACAATTAAAGTTAAGGTGTGGTTAAATGGTACATAAATGTATTATTTGTTCTCCTTGAGTTTAAACATAATAAAAAGTCCCAGCTAAATATGAACAAGGAAAGCATATTTCTACATACTATCATAAACCATCAACTCACCTGTTAGCTTTAAAGGAAATGAAGTTATGGTCCGTCACTAACACCCAATATTATGGATAGAACAATGTTATGTGATTTAAAAGTGATAGGCATTTTCCAAGAGAGTTTTTAAGGATATCAGTTTCTCATGAATTAGCTAATGACAGAAACCTAAAGGATATTTTCAATTTTCAGGAGAAAAATAAATGCTACCATCTATGTATGAAGACTCATAATCACAAAATCCGATTCCTTAATTTTAACATTTTTATTTTTTCTTCTCTCATATCATTGTAGTTTCCCCTTCATTCACTCCTCCCAGTTCCCCACATTCTACCTTCACTCTCTCTCTCTCAGATCTACTCCTCCTCCTTTTCCTTCCGGAGAAGAACAGCCTTCCCAGGGATAGCAACAAAACACAGCATAACAAACTACAATAAGACTTTGCACAACCACTCATATCAGTACTGAATGAGGCAATAGCATAGGAGAGAAAGGTTCCCAAGAGCAGGCAAAAGAGTCAGAGACAGTCCCCATTACCACTGTTAGGAGTCCCACAAGAACATTAAGCTATACAATCATAACATATATACAAAAGACCCTGTTCAGACCTTTACAGGGTCCATGAGCATCACATCAGTCTCTGTGAACTTCAGTGAGCCCTGCTTAGTTTGTTCTGGGGGTGCTCTTTCATTTTCATGGTGTCCTAGACCACTCTGGTTCTTACAATCCTTCCTCCCTCTTTTCTGCAGGATTCCTCTAGCTCCACCTAATGTTTGGCTATGGGTCTCTGCATCTACTTCCATCAGTTGTTGGATAAAGCATCTCTGTTGACAATTGGGGTTGGCACCGATATATGAGTATAACCAAATCTGATTCCTTTAAAGGAAACCTTTTCACATTTTACATGTAGTACAAGTCTAGAGAGCCAATGACATAAAGAAAATAAAATGTGTGTTCATTACCAGAAGGGAAGTAGACATGAGTTCTTTTGAACATAGTCAATTTATAAAGTTAAATTCATCCTTGAATAGTCACTAGATTTAAATATTCTCAGTACCTCAAACTTATAGATTCTTATGGTATCCATTCAAAAATAATAAATACAGTCATCATTAACTTTGTATGAAAAAATATTCTATTCAGATAAACATAGAATGAGTTATTCATGAACAAAAACCTGAAGTTGTCATCCTGGCCATTTTTTTTTTCTCTTTCAATGAAAAAAATCATCAGTCTTGGATCTATCAATTATTTCTCTTAAAACAAGAAAGACACTGCATCATTTTCAAATTAAATGAAAACTGCCTTTACTTCTGAGCTATTTTACAAAGTTGATAAAAACAAAACAAACACTAGGGTATCATCTATCCAATTAAATCAGATAAACAGCAACAACAAAAAAGTCAAATGTATACACCAGGAATTTGGGTAGACATTGCTTACTTGCTGGAGGAACATGTGTGCAAGCACAAGTATGGGGCTCAGAGGACAACTTTTAGGAGTCTATTTTTGCCTTCTACCCTAGTGAGGCTGGGTCTCTTCTGAGGCCTTTGAGGACATGGATCCCATTCATAAGATATATTATCATGAATTAATTACCTCACTAAAGTTCCACAACTCTCCACGAACTGCTAAAAAGTATGTTTAGAATAAATTTTATTTTAAGATATAAAAAAGAAAAACTGAAAGTGAGACATCAATCCATATGTTTTAAGAAGTTAGAAGTACAAATTGAATTCTAAATGCAAAAATACAAAAAAAAGTATCAGAATTACAAATAATCTTGTAAAGACAAAAAAAATATTCTAAATTGAGTTCATTAAAAACTGGAGAAAGGGGAACCCTCCTCCACTGCTGGTGGGAATGTAAACTTGTACAATCACTCTGGAAATAAATCTGGTGCTTCCTCAGACAACTAGAAATAGCACTTCCTCAAGATCCAGCTATACCACTCGTAGGCATATACCCAAAAGAGGCTCAAGTACACAATAAGGACATTAACTCAACCATGTTTGTAGCAGCTTTATTTGTAATAGCCAGAACCTGGAAACAACCCAGATGTCCCACAACAGAGGAATGGATACAGAAATTGTGGTGAATGTACACAATGGAATATTACTCAGCAATAAAAAACAAGGAAATCATGAAATTCGCAGGTAAATGGTGGGATCTGGAAAAGATCATCCTGAGTGAGCTATCCCAGAAGCAGAAAGACACACACTGTATATACTCACTCCTATAGACATATAATATAGGATAAACCTACTAAAATCTGTACACCTAAAGAAACTAATCAAGAGGGAGGACTCTTGCTAATATGTTCAATCCCTATCCAGAAGGGCAAAGAGGATGGACATCAGAAGAAGGAGAAAAGAGGAAACAAGTCAGGAGCCTGACACAGAGGACCTCTGAAAGGCTCTGCCTTGCAGACTATCAAAGCAGATGCTGAGACGTATGGCCAACCTTTGGGCAGAGTGCAGGAAACCTTATGAAAGAAGTGGAAAACAGTAGGATCTGGAGAGGACAGGAACTCCACAAGGAGAGCAACAGAACCAAAACATCTGAGCACAGGGGTATTTCCTGAGACTGATACTCTAACCAAGGACCATACATGGAGATAACCTAGGACCCCTGCACAGATGGCAGTTCAGTATCCAAGTGGGTTGCATTGTAATAGGAACAGAGACTGACATGAACTGATTGGCCTGCTCTTTAATCACCTCCCCCTGAAGGGGGAAGCAGCCTTACCAGGCCACAGGAGAAGACAATGCAGCCACTCCTGATGAGACCTAATTGACTAGGATAAAAGGAAGGAAAAGAAGACCTCCCCTATCAGTGGACTTGGGGAGGGGCATGCTTGCAGAGAGGGGAGAAAGGGAGGTATTTGGAGAGGAGGAAGGAGGGAACCACAAGGGGGATACAAAGTGAATAAAGTGTAATTAATAAAAATTTTTAAAAATTGGAAATAAGAAAAAAAATAACTAAAAGGTTGATTAAATTTCTAAGCCAGTTGTAGAAATTCTTCAAAAACTGGTAAAAGTTATAAATAAACTAAAATTTTGATATAGAACAACTGTTAATTCCTCAGAAATTCAATACATAAAGAATACATTATAAATAATGTATAAAGTAGTGTGTATTTAAATTAGAATTAGTTGACACAATTTTAATATGTTTCAGATATTACATTTATATCAAAATACTTATTATTTTTGTTAAAGATGTTGAAACCATGATTAAAAATCTTCTCTGGTCAAACTAAAAATAGCTCAGGTCTATAACAAAATGACATCATCCAGACAGTATCATGGAAAAAAAGCTTAAGTAAGACATTGAACTAATCTTACTCAAGAACCTTACAGAGGACCAGAATTAGGCAGGCACACACTCCTCAGTTTATTTTACTCATAAATTTTATGACAAGATAGAATGAACATTACAAAAATTAATATGGCCGATGTTACTTATTAAAGTGATACGGAAGATAAGTGATCTGTGATGAACAACATGTCAGTGTTGGGAAGGGAAGATGATTTTAGCAGTTTGAAATCGCTACATCATCTTATGGGATAAAGAAAAAGATGGAGTATGATCTAGGACTAGGAAGGAAAAGGTATGGAAGGGACAAAGATCATGTTCACATGAAGATTTTTAGCTCATTCTTTGTTCTCAGACATATGGACAGTTGATGGCCATCATGCAAGGAATGGAAAGAACATATAATAAATGAATTATCAGTTTCAGACTCATTTAAGTTGAGCATAATTTCAAGTAACTATCATTGTGGATTCTGAAATAACTAGGTGTACCTAAATTTCTTAGGGAATAAGGTTTATAGTTTTGGAATCACAGCACTGTACTGAGATAGGTGTATTTTGGTTGGAGCCAACTAGAGCAGAAATTTCTAAAGATGTAATCCCATGTCTGCCCTGCAGCTAGTGACTAGGCTAGAAACCACTTAATGTTGGTGACCTTACGAGAAAATGGACGCATGAAAATGATCAGTGAATTAAATAGAACAGACCACATGGCAGTAGGTTCTGCCCTGGTGAGAAAGTTTTAGAGAAGTAATAGGGAATGGGGTCATTTCGCCCTATAAAAAAGACAAGTTTCCAGCCTCTGTGCATAATGTGGAGACCAAATTGGCCTCTTCAGTCAGAGGAAATAAACTAAACTAACAGCTGTGCTGGCATGCGGCTATTCCCATTGGACGTCTTCCGTGGAGGCAAACCTTGACCCAGATGCGCAGGCTTGTTAACTGATGTGGAGGTTTGTGGAGACTGGCGTGCACTTATTTGACTTGATCGCCGGTGGTAGGACTTGAGCCTACTCTGGGATAGGATAAATAATAATAATAAAAAAATCTACCTGTATCTTTAGATATAGAAAATATATCCCTTTCTACATTTTAAATGCTCTGTCTTCCTGTAATTTTAAGAAGTGTGAGAAATCTCTTCTTCTAGTACCATGGGTTTCATACTTCCTAACACTGAACATTAAAGGAGTAAGTTCACTATTAAGGCCCATGTGAAACACATATGTATACATGAACATAAAAGATGACATGGGTAAGAACTTCAAGAGGCATTAAGCTGAGTTGAATAAGAGGAACCTAATTGTTGTTAGCAGTTGTAGCAGCATTGCATGCAAGAGCTTAATCTTTGATCTCTAGACAACACTCTGGGTTCAAAACATTCTCAGGTTCCAACTTTGCTTTTGTAATCCCTTTTTGCTTCTGGTAATCAGAGCCTACGCATTGCACAAAGATATCCAGAGGTTCTGGGAACAGCTAAGACAGGAAGAAGGAAAATGTTGCACTTTATGAGAAAATAGTTAATTGTTTCTGACTGTCCGCTATTATTCCCATCACAGCAACAGGACATGTAGAAACTTTAATGCACTGCTCTGCACAGGGTCAGTTGAGTTGCTGGATTTCCATCAATGACTGACTGTTCAGTAAAGCTAGTGTAGTGGGAAACAGCAAGAGATACAGAGACAAAGCTGAAACGTTACCACAATAATACGGGCGTTGAGAAAGTAGCCTGGACAACTGACTTAACAAGGATACAGCTGGGGAGAGAGGCACCGAATTGTTCCCTCCTTCACTTACTGCAAGACCGTGCTTCTCTTCTGTTCGTTTTGTTTTGTTGCTGCTAGCACCATGTTGGATTTGGCTAACTGAACACAGGTTGGGGTGGTGTGGGCTATGTTCAGGCCTATGCATGCTATTGCCATGGGTTCAATCATGCCTCACTTCTGTAGCTGGATATATTGGTGCAATTTTGAACCGAGGACATGACGCAGGCTTAAGGCAATAAGCCTCTGAGCTTCTAATTGCTGAGCCACTTGACTTCCCGTCAGGAATTTTCATTCTTGACGTGGTGCCACTAATTACTTAGAGCATTGTGATTGCGGTTTGCCTCTATAGCACAGTCCCTCCCGCCGTGATCAGCAAATGTGATAAATAAGTGGCACCATCCACTGGCTCTGACTAATAGACTGCAAACGATTTTAAATTGTTTTTAATTTTTATTTTAGTTTATATGTATGAGTGTTTCCTGTGCATGTCTGCCTGTGTACTGCATGGAAGACTGGTGCTCTCAGAGGCCAGAAGAGGGCATCAGATAGATGCCCGGTCAGTGGGGGCCACCGTGGGAGTGCTAGGAATCAAACCGGAGTTCCCTGGACAAGCAGCCATTGCTCTTAGCATCTAAGCCATGTCTCTAGTGACTGGGTGACCATTTCAATGGCACTCTCTCAACCTGAGAAAATTATTCTGAGTTACTATTATGACAAGAAAAGATGAACCAGTAATTATTAAGAACAGCACTAGAGTAATCTTTTTACTTTTGTAGAGTTGTTCTTTAAAGTTTATTTATTTATTTGAGACAGACAGAGAGAGAGAGGTGCACCTGTGTGAGCAAGTCAATGTGGAGGCCTGAAGTCCACACCTGGCATCGTCCTCCGTCATTTCTACATCAGATTTTTGGACACAGCCTCTTTTATGGAACCTGGTGCCGTCTTACAGGTTTAAATAACAGACGGAAAACCCAGGCACCCCCACCACTGGGATTGAAGGTACGCAGCGCTGTTCCAGGTTTTCTCATGGTTGCTGCTAACTCAGCTCGGGTCTTCATGGTTGCACCTCAAGAACTTTATCAACTGGCCATATGTCCATCCGGCCTTGTTTTGCTTAAAAAAATAATAATAAACATAAATATAAGAAAATGTAATTTGTTAATTGCTTAATTACATTATTGTAATTTTTAGAAAACATACCCACACACTGATCTATTATAATGATAAATCATTTTCAATATTTTGTCAAAATTAATTTTCTTCACATATTTATGTTAAATAAACAACATAGAGCTTTATTTTTTCCATCTGTTCTGTGACATTTTGTTGAGGAAAAAATTTTATCAACTTTAATGTCACAAAATTTCTTTTACAGTAAATAAGACATATACAAACTGTGGGGGAAAAATGTAAACTTAAATCCAAAACTGGTAAAGTTTTGCTAAAACTATTTTTCACAATAGATTCTAAAAATCACATAGTGTTCACATCTTCATGTCTTCGGTATTAGTTCTAGCCACTTCCAAATATTTTCAGAGTAAAATAGTACCTCGAAAATACTTGTACCAGAAATTCCACAGTAAGTATTTGGTAAAACTTGGGTTTAGCCTGTGCTTGAGAACCACTGTGTAGGTGTGGGAGAAGGTGGCCAGAGTGCTCAAGCACCCTGCTCTTACTCCTCTCACAATGCACAGCTGGAATCTTGATCATCCCTCTTCGTGTTTTCCTCTCCTGTGCAATTGTCCAGTGGCTTCCATCTTACAGAGTTAGTAAACTTCACCACTGCGCCCATGCATCAGTCTTTAGTGTTTTATTTATAACAAGCTTTACTACTTAATGGTACATCACAAAATCAGTTCTGGGTGTTTGCAAATGTTTTTCCTTCTGCTTTCCCTTGCCTATATGTGTATACCAAAAACAAATAAACAGAAAACAAACCACACATACACACACACACACACACACACAAAACATTGGTAACTCAGAAAACAAAACCCACATAGAGCTTTCTTTGTCTGAAAGGTACCACTTTAATGCAGAGAAACTTGACATCATGGGAGTTGGAAATCTGGATTGAACCTGAAGAAAGCTTGAAGAATTCTGAAGCATAAAGAATTTTGTCTTGAAACGAATGCAATAGCTGAACCCACACTAGTTGGAGGTCAGCT
This sequence comes from Meriones unguiculatus, assembly GCF_030254825.1. Classification (NCBI taxonomy): domain Eukaryota; kingdom Metazoa; phylum Chordata; class Mammalia; order Rodentia; family Muridae; genus Meriones; species Meriones unguiculatus. The sequence continues at coordinate 46,539,538 of NC_083356.1, forward strand.
CTTCATCTGAGAGTTTCCTCAGTTAATAGCCACGAATAATCATCTCTTCACAGAATTAAGTGACTACCATACTTTTGAAAGTCAGCTTGAAGTCACAACAAATGCACAGAAGTTAGAACAGAAAAAATGTAGGTTTTTTTTTTTTTTTTTTTTTTTTCATTGACAATACATAAGTTTCTGGGCACACTAACAACTTAAAGGCTGATTAAATTATATTCATTTTCACTATGATCTTTAATTTTCTGTGGATGAAATCACCCGTGTTGCATTTCTAGGGAGCTGTTGTCACTGCGTAGTCTCTGGCTTTCCGGGTCATCCGGGACAAGTATATCCCACCTCCATGTTCCTGAGACGGGAAGTAGACTTTCCACCCTCCAATGCCACAGGACGGGCGCAGGGCCCAGGGGGCTGCCAACACTTCTCTTCATGCTTTTAGGATTTAACCTACAGTTTTGCCAAAGCTCTGCACATAATTCCGTCATTGTGTCATTCCACAACAGTCCTCGTTTCAATATTTTCCTGATAAAAATAAAGTTTTCTCACATCCTGCCTTTATGGCACCTGCGATTTCTCTCTACCAAGGGCCACCGGCTGTTTCCCCTCAATCAAGCCCTGCTGCCACACAGCTGCTGTTCTCAAAACACTAACCCAAATATGGATAGAGATGAAACTTTCTTCCTGCTCAGGTACCAAAAACAAACAAACAAACAAAAACAAAAACCACATTTCTGACTGAGAAATACAGCGGACCTCTTCATTTTAGTCTAGTGATTCCCTTTCATGCAGTTCCTCAGGCAGTGGTGACCTCTAACCACGTCACTGCTTCATAACTGTAATTTTGCTACTGTTATGAATCGCGATATAAATATATATGTTTTCCTATGGTCTTAGGTAACCCCTGTGAAAGGCTCGAACGACCTCCAAAGGCGTCACGACCCTTGTGTTGAGAAACAAGGATTTAGACCCTACACGTGTCCGGAAGCCAGCACATCTCAATGAAGGAAATCGGGAAGTTAAGAGATTGGGTAAGCTGTGGCGGGGACACTCGGCTGGGGACAGACTCTGCATGGGGGCTGCGGAACAAACGACAAGGGGAAGCTGCAGCTATGATACAGCAGTGATGCTGAGCTTTGGTGGCGTGGTGGGCGGTGAACTCCTGTAGTACAGATTCCCTTTGGAGGTATTGTCTCTGGACAAAAAAAAAAAAGGAAAAAAAAAAAAAAACGTAACTCTTCTAAGACTGGTAAATGCACTTTAGAGTTTCTTCTGCTTTCCAAAACCCCACCCAGGCATTTCCAACCTCAGTTCATCCTCCTGAAAATAAAATACTTTGTCAGTTGTTTCCAGACTTGCCCTTTCTACTGTTGTTTTTGCATCCCAACTCCTTAACTGTGATTATATTGATCCATGAATCAAAGCTCAGCATAGGCCGGAGACCTTGAGACGTTCACCTCATAGCTCATTTTGACAGATTTATTTAAGGAGGTGTTTTGTTTTGTTTAGTTTTAAGCCAGCTTTGTTGCCTTTTCCAGCTAAGAATATCCTCAACTTCAGGGCCAAATTCATAGGCTTCTATAGTAGGTTCCTGGAGTTAATGTCCATGTAAATCACCCCTACTGCCAAGACCTACTTCAGACCCTTCCTGCCAGAGACAAGCTCCTGGTTTAAGTGCCTACTGCCAAAACGCAGTGTGGTGTGACTGCCATCTGCTGGCAGGGGCCTGGCATTACAGGATGGGCTACCATGCACTTCCTGGCACGTTAATCCAGAAACGTTCCTTTGCAAAACGTAAGCTTTCTCTGAAGAAACACAGACCCAGTTTGGACATAAAATTTTGTCCATACTCAACAACAAAAGCCCAATGCTGTTTTGTGGAAGAGCTACAGAGGATTAGGAGACTGGTTTTGGTTTGTGGCATGCTTTCAAATTCTAACGCCAGTGAAGACATGGGGTTGTTAGCTGCTACTCTCTTAGTCTCATCAACTATAAAGTTCCCTCAGTAGAACCTATCATCACACACCCAGAGGTACTGCTGATTCCATGAGTTCCTGTGCTGTGAAGACCGTCAATAGCTGAAGCACTTGGTACCTTCCTCATCAACCATCACTAAATCTGTTCTCCTTAAGAGAAAAGATAGTGCTTCTTGCAACCTAAATAATAAAACATTAAGAAGATGAGGGATTTTTCAGTATTATGTAAGGCACTCCTCCATGTTTAATGATAAGAATTAAACGTAATTCTTGCATCAAGTATATTATTGAATTCAGAGCCGGACACTTGCTCCATCATGACTTCCTTTCTTCCAGCTTTTATCTATAGGTTTTCGGATCCCCACAGTTTGCAGCCAGGTTTCCACTGCTGACTGTAGTAGATGCTGCCACTCAATTCTGTCTATCCTTGTAAAGAGAGAACAACAGGAATGAATTTTGCATAAAGAGCAGTGACACACACACACACCCACACACACACCATCTTAGGATACAACCAAACTTCTTGTAAGCCTTTTTCATGTTAGAAGCAACTAATCCAACCCAGGACCCTGATTAAGAAATCAGCCAAGATTTCTTCATTAAAGGCCATGGGAACCAAGATCTATGATCTTATAAAAATCAAGAGTATGCTTCACATTTAATGAAGTCAATTTTTCCCTCTGTGTCTCTGGGTTTCTCTGTGTAGCTTTGGCTGTCCTGGACTCACTTTGTAGACCAGGCTGGCATTGAACTCACAGCCGTCTGACTGCCTCTGCCTCCACAAGGGCTGGGATTAAAAGAAGTCAAATTTATAAAACGAATTTCTTTACACTTCGGTGAACATCCTTTCTTCCATCCCCAACATATAACCCACCACCTTTACCACCTTAATGAAGGGCCTCACACCTGGTTTGGGGACTTTAGAGGCCCAGTTCCACGTACATCCCCAAGCACTGACAGCTGTTCCTTGGAAATCTAATCTATCTACTGTCTGTGTCTGCCGAGAGCTCTTCAGTCCAGCGTGTCCTCATTCCTTCTTAACAATGGCAAGGGTCTGCTAAGTGGAGTCTTCCTCCATTCTTGCCTCCGAATTGTTAATTTTTAGAATTATGACTGGAGTGATCTTTCTAAATGTAAGTCTCAAGTGGTGACTTGGAGATTAAAACCCAAACCTTGAGGCATAGTTGACAAGCTCTTCCATGATCTGACCTCATTTATTTGTTTCCATACTTGTTTGTTTGTTGTTTTGGTGCCTTCCTTCTTCACCAAAACTCTCAACTTCTGAAGTTCTTAGAGACTTAGAATTCTGCTCCCACTTACGAGCCTTTGTATCTTTTTTATTTCCTGGGCACCAGATTTCTGTTGTCGGGCTCTTTCCTTCCATTCAGGTCTTAGAAAACATAATATCTCCTCATCTTGGTACTTATCCCTTGTTACTTGGTTGAAAGCAGCCTCTTTCTTCAGCTACCAACAAACAAACAATAAAACCCTACAAAATTACCATTGTACTTGCCATGTAAAACATGTATCAGAAATTAATCTGGTACTTTCCTTCTTTTAGGCTCTTTTTTTCATTCTGACATGGGAAGGCAAAACCATGAGAACAGAGACCTTCAGCATCATGCTACCAGTGGCTGTATCAACCTTGATGCATAATAATTACCTCAGAAGATGGCGAATAAGTTTATCTGTCTATACATAAAGATTCTTAGTACAATTGCTCTTCACCACAATTTACTCATATAAAACAAAAAATGTGGGCAGGAGAGATGGCTCAGCGGTTAAGAGCAATGGATGCTCTTCCAGAGGACCTAGGTTCAATTCCCAGCAATCACATGGTGGCTCACAACTATGCTGTCCAGTTCTAGGGCTTCTGACATGCTCATATAGATATACACACAAGCAAAGCACCAATGTACATAAAATAAAAAATAATAACAAAATGAAATTTATCTTCATTTTATCAAATTTATCAAAAATACTGCCCTATTTAAAAAAAAAAAAAAGCTTTGTTTTAGCACCCTTTCTCACTGGACAGTCCATGACAGTCTGAGCTTGGATCTCAACAACTCTATGTTTGGGGCATGCAGTATTAGATCCCCAGAAAGAATATACATGGAGCAAGTCAGTTAAGAATGGCAGTCTCAGAAAAGACCCCTGGGCCCAGATTTTTTGGTTCTTTTGCTCTCCTTGTGGAGCTCCCGTCCTCTCCAGGTCTTTCTATCTCCTCCTTCTTTGATAAGATTTCCTGCACTCTGTCCAAAGATTGGCTATGAGTCTCAGCATCTGCTTTGATACCTTGCTAGATAGAGTCTTTCAGAGGCCCACTATGGAACACTTCTGTCCTATTCCCTGTTTTCTCCCTCTTTCAGTGGCCATCCCTTTTACCTTTTGGAATGAGGATTGAGCATCTTACCCAGGGTCCTCCTTCTTGCTTAGCTTCATTAGGTGTACAGATTTTAGTATGTTTATCCTATATTATATGTCTAATATACACTTATAAGTGAGTATATACCATGTGTGTCTTTCTGCTTCTGGGATACCTCACTCAGGATGATCTTTTCTAGTTCCCATAATTTGCCTGAAAGTTTCATGATTTCCTTGTTTTTAATTGCTGCGTAGTATTCTACTGTGTAAATGTACCACAATTTCTGTATCCATTCCTCACTTGAAGGACATCTGGGTTGTTTCCAGGTTCTGGCTATCACGAATAAAGCTGCTACAAACATGGTTGAGCAAATGTCCTTGTATACTTGAACATCTTTTGGATATATGCCTAGGAGCGGTGTAGCTGGACTTTGACGTAGCAGTATTCCTAGTTTTCTAAGGACCATTCATGAAGATAACCTAGAACCCTTGCCCAGATGTAGCCCTTGGCAGCTCAGCCTCCAAATGGGTTCCCTAGTAAAGGGAGCAGGGGCTGTCTCTGACATGAACTTAGTGGCTGGCTCTTTGATCACCTACCCCTAGGGGGAGTGCAGCTTTACCAGGCCACAGAGGAAGACAGAGCAACCAGTCCTGATGAGACCTGACAGGCTAGGGTCAGATGGAAGGGCAGGAGGACCTCCCCATCAATGGAATGGGGGAGGGGGAGTAAGCAAGGAGAAGAGGGAGGGAAGGATTGGGAGGGACAAGGGAGGGTGCTACAGCTGGGATATACAGTTGGGATACAAAGTGAATAAATTGTAATAAATAGAAGAAGAAGAAGAAGAGGAGGAGGAGGAGGAAGAGGAAGAAGAAGAGGAAGAGGAAGAAGAAGAAGAAGAAGAAGAAGGAAGAAGAAGAAGAATGACGGTCTGGGAAAAACATTTGGAAAGCATATAAAGAAACCCAGACAGGGAAACTGACAATCGAAACAAGCTTCAGGTAAACGACCTGTAGGGGAAGCACTAGAGCAGACGTTTACAGCATCATCAGAATCCTAGCCTAGAGAGCAAGGCTTCCATAATCTAGCCAAGGACAGCATGGGGAAGAACCACCCGTGGGGTTCAAATCCCCAGACCCTGCTTGTTAGCCAGGGCTGACAACTCTAGTAAGGCAGCTCCATCTCTCCAGAGCATTCTGACCAGCTTATGTAGAACATGAACAGTGAGCATTAGTGTAAGTGAATGTCCTGGTAAATAACATCTCACAGAGAGATGGTATGTGTTAAATAATGCACAAGGGGAACTAAGAAATAGATGTTATTTATTATTCAGTTCTTAAGGCAATCGACATATATGCCATAAATATTATATATAATATATATATATCAGTACATGTATATATACATGAACATTTCAAATTAAAACAATATATGTAATTATATACATGAAAACTTTTTATGTTTGAAAAATTGAAAACAAAATGGAGGCGTATATATGGACAATTGATCCAAAAGAACAAAGAAAGCACCCTGGAACCCACATGATGACAGTAGGATGATTGATTTTCATCTGTGAATATGCTTGTAAATTTGGGAAGGGCATGGCAAGAGAAAAGGGAGGGTGGGATTAGAAGGGGATGAGGGAGGGGGCTACAGCTGGGATACAAAGTAAGTAATTTATAATAAGTAAATGTTAATTAAATTTTAAAATTTGCCATTGTGGTCTCTAGGGCATTGGGCTAGTAACAGAAAAGATGGCTCCTCAGAGTCGAAACTTACCCTGTGAGGGAGGTCCATCAGTTTTCATCTCTCTCAGAATAAGGAAAACAGTTCTGCCACAATGCTAATAAATGGGTTCATTTCCCTGCAATATTTAAGTTTGCATTGAGGAAATCCATGAAGAGCTAGTGGAATTACTTTGTGTTTGTCAACATGTTTTGTCAAAAAAAAATCCTATTAGAGATAAAAAGGTTTGGAGCTAATGCAGTAGTTTGTTAGTCTAATGCAGTAGTTTCCAACCTTTCTAATTTTGTGACCCTTTCATATAATTTTTCATGTTGTGGTGACCCCAACCATAAAATTATTTTTGTTGCCACTTCACAACTCTACTTTTGCTTCTGTTGTGAACTGTAATGTAAATATCTGTGTTTTCTGACAGTCTTAGACAACCCCTGTGAAAGGGTCATTTACTAACTGAAGCTTATTCTGATGTCTGAATCTGCTCCAGAGACGTGTGAACAAAGTCCATCTGCTACTTTTGCACCTGTTGCTGGTAAGGCCTGGTTAATAAGCTGCGACAATCTTTGAGTAAGCATTGAAGTTTGGTTGTGCGATAAGTCAGGAGACAGGATCAAACCCCAGACTGCTGAAGTTCAAGGACGCTGGCCAGTGAGTGTGTGTGGTTTCTCCGGTGTAGAGCGTGAGGTAGCTCTCGGTCCACATGCATCCAGCCTGCTCCCCACTGAAGAGAGAGTGGCTTAACAAGGTACCCCAACTTAGAGCAGTACCATGAATATTAAATAATACCTGCAAGACATGACAGAGTGTCTTTCATACAGTAAAAGTCCTGTAAATATTATCTGTATCACTCCGATTACATAGCTATTTAAAGAGAGGATTAAAGAAGCTTTTAAACACCTCCGAAGTTATAAAATTAAAGCATTCCAAAGCTACAGTCCAGCCCACAAAGCCTTGTGAGTCTAAAGGTCAAGTTCTCATCTTTTTTCTTTCTTTTTTTTCTGACATTAAGTAGTTTAAAGTGACCCTTACAAGATACAGAAGTGATGGATCGACGATGGAGAGACAGAAGGTAGAAAAACACAGCCATGGGCAGAGATTGGCACAGGTAGAATTATTTTTAGTAGTTGACTCACAAATTGTGGGGTCTGTAAAAAATCTAAAATCTGTAAGGCAGAACAGCAGCCTGGAAATTCTGGTGACATTGACTTGCAGTCTGCAGCCAGAGACAGTCTGGAGGCAGAATGTTTGCCTTAGAGAGGCCTCAGACTCTCTGTTCTTAAGATTTTTAATTTATTGGTTCAAGTCCATCCACATTATGAGGGCAATTTGATTCTCTCAATGTCTCCTGACTTAAGCGTTAATCATACTTTTCAATTGATGTCTTTCTATTGTGGTGAAAAATATAACAATAATTTACTGTCTATCTGATTTAAGATATAGTTTGGTATTAAGTATATTCAGGTTTTTGTGCAATCAGATAGCTTTTAATCTTGAAACACTGAAGCATTACCTTCACATCAATATGGAGGTCCCAACTTTTTAAATCATGGCTCACAACCCCCTGTGAGATGGCATAACTGAATGTGGGGGCTTCAAAGTTTGGTGATAATAAAAGATTTCTGAATACACAATGATGAAATATTAACTCGAAAGCATTATGCCCAAGGGTCTGAGATGTTTCTAGCTGGCCACAGCCTTACTGCAGTTGTAGTTCAAAACACAATGAGCAAACACCAGCATACCCGAGAACACCAATGAACAATGGAATCTTCATTCAGATTTGAGACTATTGTTGTGTTATGAAGTGCAGTGTTTGTGCTTTGCACACAATATTTTTTGCTGTTACAGAAATATACTGGTTTGGTTTAAAAAAAATTAAATCCTGCCACCATTTAACAAAATGCAGGTTAGTGTGTTTCTGATGTAGACATGTTAAAAGCTTGATTTCTACAGTGGTTCTTGGAGTTGCTGACTTGAGTTTAATGAAGTAAAAAGACATTAAATGAATGTTGGCTTGGGCTTAGAACACAGTTTGCAACAATTTGTGTTACTGCCCTGCTTATACTCTAGCCATTTTGTACTATGCATTTACATGAAGTAGATTGCTCAGCATTGACAGTTATGAAATAAAACAAACTCCAAAAATGTAAAGGTTTTCTATGGCCTACAGTGTCAAATATTCCATCAAGATCTAATTTATATATACGAATAAACAACCATATCCATCTTGTTAGCATACAATTTGCTTTCTTTCATAGAGTCACATGTTTACCAAAAGCTGTTTTAAAGTAAATTTCTATATAATGTATTATCAGTAATGTTCACTTTGTATGCCTATTTTATAGACTTATATTATCTTGGTTAGAAAAAGATTGCAAGTAGAAAATGTTCACAAAGCCTGATCTAGGTGGCTACTTGACGAAACAATAAGAGACTGTAGGTCACCTAAGTAAACACATAAACGTTAATCATTATGTGAGAGAACATTCAAAGGAGATACAAAAATGTGCCAACTGCAATGGGTAAAATAGCATTACTATCATTAAGTAAAACGCTTAATCATACAAGCATACTTTTCAATTCTTCTAACATTGCCACTCATATTTGATGGACAAGATGCTGAAGTGGCTTATAAAGTTTGACTTAGCCCATTAACAGAGAAAACTATAGAAAAGTGAAGAAAGAGAAAGTAGGGTTCTAACAGGAAAAGCAAAATTCCTGTACATCAGAATTGTTTAGAAAACGTTGCAAGAACAACCTGTGCATCTTTAATTGCCATTCATCCAAGATGACGAACAGGCCCTTATATCTAACACAGATACACATACCCAAATTTCTATCATGATCCACCATCATTCTGTTTATTTTATTTTATTTTTTTTCAATGCAGTTTATTCAGCAACCTTGAACAATCATCTGACCCTGGGGAAAGCCAGCCCACAGCTTAAATAGCCCCTGGGTAGCCAACCTCAGCGTGCCACGTGGGCAATGCAGATAAGTCCACATACATGGAAGCAAGCCAGATCCTCAGCCTTAGCCAAATGTGGAGTTGTTCGTGACAGAGAGCACTCACCATCGGGAAGGTGGAAGGCGGAAACCAGCTCCATCTTTCAGGCGCGGCATTACGCAGCTCTCTACAGTTCCCCCTTTTTGTTTTGGACGCATCAGGCAAGAGTAGAGGTCTGATCTCTGATATTAGAAATAAATTGGGACTTTGTACTGATGTTCATTTAGGTGTCATCCACCCAAAGAGCATCAGACCCGTCCGATACCTTTTTCTCAGAGGTGGGACCTGGGGCAGAATTTTCCCTGTGTTGCAAATCTGTCTAAACAATTGTCTAGCTATATTTTAGGTAATTGGACTGGAGAATTCGATACTACGATGGAGCAGCTGAGAGTGGCCATTGTCATACTAAATTCTACCAGAGTGGACGCAGGACTAGCCACAGGATCATCATCATGGATTGCTGCAGCCATGAATCATCTGAAGGAATGGGCGGGCATGGGAGCGTTAGCAGGCCTTCTGGTGTTGGTCTCCTTGGTTTGCCTGTGGTATATATGCAAGATTAGAGTCTCACAACAGCGTAATACAGCCATGACCATTCAGGCCTTTACAGCCATTGAAGCAGGACAGTCTCCCCAAGCATGGTTGGCTACCATAAAAAGCCAAAATGTTATGCTCAGGATGCGAGGCTAAGCACTGCACTCAGGGTCAGCAGCTTTGGACACAGAGAAGAGCATGTCTGATTGCATTCTGTTTATCTTTAACATAAGCTGTTAAGGCTAAATTCATGAATTTTCTTCCCCCACAATCTTTGGAGATTTCTTTTATACTCTTACCTGTGACAGAACAAAAGAAAAAAATGAATTAGTCAACACCATACAATTAGGAGTGTTGGGCGCCTCATGATCCCTTTTTTATTTTCCAAGGATCTGAACATTTTGAAGGTTTCACAAACTAAGAACCTGAAAGTTGCTTGTACAGGAGATTCAAAAGGCACTGAAATCAACAGGTTAGGAAACCAAAGGAACAGGTATTGCTTTAAAGTGCCCAGCAGGGCTGACTGGTGCTTCTAATGTTCTAGCATCAGTGAGATTTCACCTTGTTGAGGTTATAGAGGTGACGTTTTACAAAGTCTTCATGAAGCTTAGGGTATTGGTAGAAGAGAAATAGCATGCAGCCCTGAGAGCCACATCAAGGCACCAAGTCGCCTCAAGCAACCTAATAATTTGGCAGCCCTTCAAGCCAGTGTTTCTAAATAGGTTTAAACATGGGTTTGGAGATTCTAAACTATGTGGAAGGAAAGGGTGTCATGGTACCACTTACAGTTCTTCTTTCTCTGGCCCATTAGTGTGCATGTGCACAAAGAAAGACAAATGCCCTGAGATAAGGTGAACAGTCATGTCCCTCTTCACAAAAGGAAGTATGAATATCAACCCTGTTTTTTCAGTTAATATTCTGTGAAATGGCTTAGCAAATAATGACATTCATTATTTTCTGACAAGAATTCTGTTAGATTATATTTTCTCTATCTAATTATCTTTCCTTGGTTGATTCATTAACCCAGAGTAGTCAGGGCTAGATCAAAGGAACATAAGGTCTCAGAGATTTATATAATACAAGATCTATAATAGATATTTAACCTTAAGTGACTGTGGATTAAAAAAATATTGTGGGCTATGGCTTTGCAGCTGGAACAGTGATTTGGTTTGGAGATTGGGAATGAGAGAGGATTTGTAGTAGGAGGATATACCTAAGAAAGTGTCCTTCAGGGACACTTTCATGAGCTTCCATGAGGATGGATGAAAACTTCATAATATTCACATTGTATCAGAAGCTCCAGTTTGTATAATGGGGACAAATAATTTAACCATGGACCTCTTTGTCAGGCTGTTAAACTCACTTACCACAAGGAAGTCTGAAAAACTGAGAACCCAGCTAGAATTGTCACATGCCCTAAAGGTTGCAGAAAAAGATATGCATGAATTGCACAAAGAAAAGCACTTTATATACAGTACCAACCTCCTGGACAGAAAGTGGATAATATAACTGCTTCATTTATACCTGCCAGTCTCGTTCATGTGCTTGTTTTTGGCTCACCACAGTGCCTCGTCATACATAGAAGAGAATGCTGGGGATGGCAATTGCAGATTAGCTAAATGGACTTTATACCAACTCATCACATAAATTGGTACTATTTTTGCCTGGATTGTCTATGGTTTCTACGAAGTTGGTAAAACAGGAACTCTGTGTTGTCAGGAAATAAGAGAAAAGATGTGAGAGAAATCATGACTGAAAATGACCTGAGTCAGCCTTTTGCAACACTTAAAAGTGAGAAATATGAGACCAAAGAATCTGGAAACTTGCCTGGGTTAGCAAAAAATCCCAATGTCAGTCAAAGACAGCAGTAGATCTGTCTACTGATCCATTTTCTATAAACACAGAATGTCTATAAAGCCGACATTTACAGGTAAGGCTACCTTTGCCTGGTCAGAGAGAAGACAAGAGTTCAACATTCCACATTTTCATGATAGTGAAAATTCACCTGACAGTAACATACAGATTTTTTCTATTTTAATTTGTGTAACAGTTTAGCTAACTACAGTCTACGAATAAATTACATGAAAGCTAGAATTTTTTTCTTGGTCCTTTAACAGAGTAGTGCATTGGATAGTACCGAGAGCACAGTCCATTAGGAGCTCCACAAGGAGAGCAACAAAACCAAAACATCTGGGCAAAGGGGTCTTTTCTGAGACTGATACTCCAACCAGGGACCATTTATGGAGATAACCTAGAGCCCTTGCACAGATGTAGCCCATAGCAGGTCAGTCTACAAGTGGGTTCCATAGTAATGGAAACAAGGACTGTCTCTGACATGAATTCATGTCAAAGACATGGTTATTTGACAACCTCCTATTGAGGGGGAACACCTGTACCAGGCCACAGAATAAGACAATGCAGCCAGTCCTGATGAGACCTAATAGGGTAGGGTCAGATGGAAGGGGAAAAGGGCCGCACCTATCAGTGGACTAGGGGTGGGACATGGGAGGAGATGAGGAAGGGATCATAGGGTTGGGAGGGGACAGGGGAGAGGGCTACAGCTGGGATACAAAGTGATTAAACTAATTATTTAAAAATAAATTAATTAAATTACTAACAAAAACAAAAAGAACAGTCCATTGTAGAAATCACACTACCTAATATGAGCTTTACGATCTACAAGCACTGTCCTTACACCATGCTCCCTGACTTATTAAAGTACTTCCTTGTCTTTAAAGTAGAAACCACTGTGTCTCTGGTGCATACACTAAGTGCAGTGGGGCTACTGGGCATGGTTTTATAAAAGATAGTGTTAATAATTATCTTTAATCAGTGTAATTAGTTATAGTAATTAATTACCAAGAATAGATCACACCTTTAGAACTGAATGTGATATGAAAGCACTAATTCATCAGAGAGACTGATGCCATCTTTTTCTGTGTCTGTTGGCTTTCTTCATATAAATGCTGTTAACACAAATTCCAGACTTCAGTATCAGGATAAGAGCAGCAAAATTATAGAACATTAAGTGTGTATCTCAGCAAGCATCTTACTTATATCCAATTATCATCTTTCTATTATTCAGGTTCCTCTTCAAGCTGCCAGGAGGTGAAGGCAGGAGGACCAGTACTTCTAGGTCACCTTCAGAGTGATTTCTAGGCTAGCCTGAGGTACATGAGATGCTGCTCCCCACTTTCCCAACAACAACAACAAAAATAGCAAAAATCCACAAATACCACTTGGGAAAAAATAGATAATGTAGCTCCAACAGCAGCTTGTCATTAACTGATCTTGGTCACTGTGCCTGGACCTTCAACAAAGAAAAGAAATGTTCTGAAGTGGTTGGGCCCTATCATTGACATACAGGACAGTTTTCATTACACAGATGAAATCTAGTGTGATCTTTAGAACAAAGTTCATCCTGGTTCTCAACAATTTTAAATCAATGGGCCTTCCAGGGTTTCTGAATCTCTCCAGCCAGTGCCCTGCATGTCCTTGACAAACATGTTATCATCTGACCTCAGCCATCACTCATCTTTTCTCCAGGTTTCATTACTCTGTGCCACTACCCTTTCTTCTGTCTACAATAGTAAACTTTAGTTCTCCACTTCGATCTTAGTTTGCTTTGTTTTCTGTTGGCTGTCCATTGTGTGTAAAGACAAGATCTCAGAAGACTTGGTCAACCAGGTTCCCAGGTGATAGAGTGGGCCCCCTGTAAAACAGTGCACATTACTGGGCTGTGCGTTAAGGCCTTCTCTTGGTGCCTTATATAAGCCTTTAAATGGTTTATGTAAATTTAGTCTAAGGCAACTGAAGTAGGTTTGTCTGACTCATGGGCCAGGATGGCCATATGCATATAGCCAACCACAGAAGGGCCTGGAAATACACTTTAACCAAAAGAGAAGAAACTGGAGATACATAAGGAAGGTCTGTGACAACTAAAATAGAATTCCATTTTCTAAATACCAGTATTTTCTCTATTATTTGAAAAATTATAACCTTGTGTACTGGCTGGTTTTGTATCTGCTTGACACAAGCTAGAGTCATCATGGAGGAAGAAGTCTCCATGGAGGAAATGCCTCCAGGAGATCCAATTGCACAGCATTTTCTCTATTAGTGATCAATTATGGGTGGTTCCATCCCTGGGCTATTAGTCCTGATTCTATAAGACAGAAGGCTGAGCAAGCCAGGGGAAGCAAGCCAGGAAGCAGCACCCTTCTATGAGGTCTGCGTCAGCTCCTGCCTCCAGGTTTCTGCCCTATTTGAGTTCTTTTCCTGACTTCCTTTGGTTATGAACACCAAAGTGAAAGTGTAAGCTGAATAAACCCTTTCCTCCCCATGTTGCTTTTTGGTCACAGTGTTTTGTCATAGTGAGAGAAACCCTAACTAAGACACCTTCAAAAGGTTGTACCATATTCTCTGTGAAGAAACTTTTAGATGTAGAATAGTTGTAGACATGATCATTATCTGAAATGATTCCAAAATCAGATAAGTTCATGGCATATTGATTAAAAACCTCAGATGTAAGTAAATTCTACTTTAGGATAGTTCTTTTCTTCTTCCTTGCTGTGTTATGGGTTGAAACCAGAGCTTCATAAAGGCTTGACAAACATTCTCTCATTGAGCTATATCTCCAACCCTACTTTCAGGGTGGATTTGAACTTGCTCTGTCTCAGCCTCCTAGGTAGCAGATGACAGGCTTGTTCCACCCAGAGCATTTCTAATAGCCACCTCCATTGTATCTGTCCTAGTTGTCCTCGTTTTCTAACCATGGTTATAACAAATACCATGACCCAAAGCAACATGAGAGAGGAAAGGTTTTATTTGGCTTACACTTTTATATCACTAACCATCACTGAGGTGTCAGGACAGGAACTCAGGACAAACACCTGGAAGCAGGACTGGAGCAGAGATCATAGAGGAAGGCTGCTTACCAGCATGCTTTCCATTGTTTTCTTGGTGACTTTTTTTTAACAGAGCCAAGGCCCACCTGCCAACTGATGGTACCACTCAGAGTGAGCTGGACTCTCCCACATCAATAAATAATCAAGAAAATACCCCCCACACAGGCTCACAGGCCAACTATAGAAAAGCAATGCCTCAGTGAATATTCCCTCTTGCAAGGTAAGTCTAGGTTTGTGTAAAGTTGACAAAAGCAATGACATTCCACATATGTCAACTTTGAGACACAAACACAGAACCTTATTCCAAATCTTATTCATTTCTTGTCCTTAAGATATTATGTTAACACCATAATACAAAACAGTCCAATAGTTAAAAGTTCCATGGTCTTAAAAATTTCAACACTTAAAAGTTCAAGAACTTTTAAATACAGAAATTCTCCTAACTGAGCTCTTATAAAATCAGAATCAGGTTGCATACTTACTCCAAGACAGAAGAAGCAAGAGTCAAATCAGAGGAAATAACACACAGCAATGTAAATCAAATTTTGTTAGTTACAGTGTCCTGAGTCTGTAATTGACGATCCTCTGGGCTTGGGCAAATTCTAGAAATTACACTCACTGTAGACTAACATGCTCAGCCCTCCGAGTTCCTCAGCCTAGCCAAGATAAAAATGAAGACAGTTGCAGTAACAGAGCTTTTTAAGACCCCAAGAGGCTTAACAAATGGCCTTTAAGGAAATATCTCTAGATGTGCAAAAATGAAAACTGTCCCTACTACTTAACTTAGGTGGAAGCAAACTATGTGCTGTTCTTAGAGCATATTTACTGTCTTAGGTCTGAACTCGTAGCAACCTCTAATCACAGAGAAGTTAAACATAAATGAAATTAAAACTACCTTTTAAATTTAGTTCTCGATTGACACTACCCCCATTTCAGTGTGAGAGTACACATACATTCAGTGGGTATTCCATAGACACTGCACAAATCCTGTTAAGGTAGAATTTTTTCTTCAACAGTTTGACTCCATCACCTTTGCTTCTAGAAATAGTTTAGGGGAACGTTCACCATTTGCTAAAGCCATAACTTGGGAAAAGTATTCTGACACCTAAGATCTCAAAGAACGAAGTAGAAAAGTATGGCTACCGTAACCCAACACTGTCTTTAGGGCAGAGACAAAAGCAGCTGTGCTAATTTTAGTTTCTTTGGTTTGTTGTGCTTTAGTTTTTGTTGAGGGCTGAAATTCAAGGCCATCACAGCTGGAGAAGAAAAAACAAACAAACAAACAAAAAAAAACAGCATGAGGAATTCACTTCTACAACCCCTATACTATATAGTTCTAGGCTCTATCTTTATTACTTTTTTCTGCTGAACTGTTTATTCTTTATTAATAATTTCCAATTTTTCAGATTACAATATAATCACAGCATTTAGCCCTTCCTTTTCCTTTCTCCAATTCCTTCAATATATTCCTCCTTATTCTTTTCAATTTATGGCCTCTTTAATTGTTGTTACACACATAAAATATAATATAATATAATAATATAACCTACTCTGTTATTTTTACTATATAATGCTACAAATAGTCTCGGTCAATTATTATAAGCAATGTATCCTGAACTCAAATGTTTCTATGAAATTAGGAGCATTTTAGATCAGTCAATAAAAACAACACAGTGAACTGAATTGGGCTGTGGCTCAACAATGAAATGGTGGGTGCTTCTCCTGTTTACTAAATTACATCTTCAGACAGTCATTCTTCAAAATAAGCTCATTTTTACAAATTCCAAGAGTATATGTCCAGACATCATTCAGTCTGCTTCAGGTGACTTCAACTTCTTAAGTTTTGCTAATAGTAGGAAAAGTGTCAGGGGCCAGATTCAGTAGTTGAGAGAGTATCCTGTTCTTCTGGAGAACAAGAATTTGCTTCCCAGTACCCCTAATAGATGGCTCACAGCTGACTATGGAATCTGACACTATTATCCCTGTGCACATACATACACATGCAAGCACACAAATACACACACATGCACACACACACACACACACACACACACACACACACACACATGCATACACAGAGGCAAGTACATACACATGAGTGCACAAATAAAAGTTTAGAAAGCACTAAAGGAAAACTGAAATTGTCAGGTAAGTAGCACCAAGCATATACCTGTAGCTTTCTCTAGTTGACAGATAGTAACAAACTTTTGTTCTGTACATGTGCATGTTCAAAGAGAAGAATACACTAGGCTAAAATAGAGTGCTCTTCTTGAGTAAAATTGCATCACAAACGGTTAATGAGAGTCAGTCAGAAAAATCCAGTTCCTAGTCATAAAAGAAACTGAGGATGCCAAATGCTCTCCTCACTTTGAAGCATTTGTAGTCAGCCCTGTTATAATTTAACAATTGCCACAATCTACTTGCTGCAGATGTCTGAGAACAATTTTGTATGGTATAAATATGTAATTTCAATAAACATTAACTATTACAAATATGTATTTACATTCTATAACAAACTACACAATGGTTCAGAAATAATCTGAGAGGCAACACACACCAACATAATTCTGAATTTGGTCAGTGCAAATCCTAAAGTTAATCGGATACTGTGCATTTGTACATTAGTTAGTTTCTTCTGCAACTTTGTAATATTCTTTACATTCAATATATTCTCTATATGGATACACAAATATCTCTCAAGTCAATATGTAATAAACATTTAAAAATATAGAGCTCACATTCATTTTATTAAACAGATTACCTATCCTTCAGAGCAGCTTGAACAATGCAGATCTGAGGAAATTCTGGAGTCTTGACTGTCATAAGGACAAATATCAGGAATGTATTTAACTCATAATAAGACATCCACTGTGGGACTTAGGCCACCAGAAACATTTGGAAGCTCCACAGGGCTGTGAACTTACCTCAGGATCCATCTAAAAATAGCCAGGAGGCAGCAGAGAAGCCCTTCCAAGTTTTTCACTTTCTCCCAGCAAGAAACCCTTTTTCTGGCAATGACGTATGCAACATACTCCATTTCGTCTTGCTATACCCATTTCTGTCCTGATTCCAGATAAGTGCGCCTTTTCTTATATATCCTTTAATTCTTACTCACACCTCATTGTAATTTTCGTAGGGAATTATTTCCAGCACACTCAAATCTCAGACTTCAGTAGGTTTTGCTATCTGTAAAAGATTTAAACAGCAAATTTTCTGCATTACTGCTTCTATTATAGATTTCTGTTTGTTTTGTCCTTGCTTCTCAGTGAGTGTCAGATCATCATTACATGCAAACTATGCCTTGTGGCCCTATGAATATCCTAAATCAACAATCCTTTATTCTTTTTTGAGAGAACATATATAGAAAATGAACAAAAGAATTAATATACCAGTTTAAAAGCACTACACCAATGGATATGCCAAAGTGGATGAGGAAAAGCTGGAGAGGCCTCAACCCTACACAATGAACTACAGGCCACTGAAGAACACTGGGAGCAGGACAAATAACCTAACCCAGGGAAGGCTGTTTTTCCAGGGACAAATAGTCATCCCTGAAAACATACAAATAAGTAACAAAGGGACTGAGCAGTTTATATTATATTACATAAAATACATTATATACAATAAATGTAACTTAATATACCTAATATATAAACAGGTTGTATTTTTGCATGCATACATATGAATATGCTTTTGTATGCAGGCACACAAGAAAAAAATTAATGAAAGAAGGGGCCAGGAATTTGAAGGAAAGCAGGGAAAGGTATATGGGGGAATTTTAACGAAAGAAAGAGAAGGAAGAAATGTTCTAGTATAATTTCAGAAATAAAATTAAAACAGTATTTTTAAAATATTTACTATTTAAGATAAATATTTAATATTTAAAATCTGGAAAATAACAATTTAGGAGTGACAGCAAAGGATTAACCAAGCTGCCCCAAGAACTTTGTTAATGCCCACAGAGTGATTTATTCCCCATGATGCCTAAGTCATTGCTCGCTGATCTCTGGCAATAATCAAGCGTCATTGTTAAAGATCGATATTTTGTGTACAAACCCCTAAAATATCAGTCTATAATCTTTCCATACTTGAAAACAAAGCCATGTTTCCAAATCAGGAGAATTAAAACAATTTTGATCTCATCTTCAAGTACTTCACATCAATCAGCCAAATGTCAGGAAATGGTGGGAACCTGCATTAGGGAATTCTCTTTTCCTAAACATATTATACCATACTCTTCGTTGCTTTCTTTGGGGTCATTTCAGAAAAACAATATCTGTCATGGATACATTCTGAACCAGAGCGAGGTAAGACTGCGGCATCAGTTTGGTTCTTCTCACTTCTTCGAGCTTTGGAAGCCTTTGTCCTTGACCAGACTTTTTCTGTTCTATGTTGACTGTCTCTGAATCTATTGAAACACATTTTTCTGGACCCAGTAACTACCAAGTGTATTTGTAAATCTTCATTTCTATTCTTGTCTAAACCAAAGTCAAGCTATTTGTCTTCACTTCCAGTTAATTTTCATCAAATTAAGAATACATGTTCACAGCCATCTTCTATTTTTATTATCTTCCTTTATCTATCTATCTATCTATCTATCTATCTATCTATCTATCTATCCCATTCTATTTATCTATTTATTTGGGGGTTCATTGATTTATTTATTTGTTCATTTTACATGCCAATTGTAGCCCCACTCCCTTCTTTTCTCCCAGTCCCACCCTCCTACTCACCTCCCCCACATCCTTACCCCAGTTATCAATCCACCTTGACACATCAAGTTGCATCAGAACTAAGTGTCTCCTTTTTCACTGAGCCAAGACAAGGCAGCTCTGCTAGGGAAATGGGATGCAGAGGGAGGCAACAGAGTCCAAGTCAGACCCAGCCCCACTCCAATTGTTAGGGGATCCACTTGAGAACCAAGCAGCCCATCAACTTCATATGTGTAGAGGACTTAGGAACAGTCCATGCATGTTCTTTGGTTGGTAGTTCAGTCTCTATCAGCCTTCATGGGCCAGTTTAGCTGGCTATGTAGGTCTTCTTGTTGTGTCCTTGACCCCTCCAGCTTTCTTAATCCTTCTGCTAACTCTTCCACAAGACTCCCTGAGTTCTGCCTAATGCTTGGCTATAGGGTTTTGCCTCTGTTTCTGTCATCTGCTGGATGAAACCTCTCAGATGACAGTTATGCTAGGGTACTGTCTGCGAGGACAGCAGAGTGTCAGGGGTTGGGTGTCTCTCATACGATGGTTCTCAAGTTGGGCCAGTCATTGGTTGACCATTCCCTCAATCTGCTCTAATTTTATCCCTGCACATTTTGTAGGCAGGGCAAATTTTGGGTCAAAGATGTTGTGAGTGTGTTGGTGACCCTTCCTTCCACTGCGAGTCCCACCTGGCTACAGGACTTGCCCACTTCAAGCTCCATAACTCATGTTGCTAGGAGTCTCAGCTAGGGTTACCCTTATAGGCTCCCAGGAACCACTCCATCCTATCAATTTCTCTTCTCTCTCCCAGCCCTCTTCCCCTAACTCCTACTCTCCCCACAGCGAATCCCCTTCTGAATGAGATTCAAGCATCCTCTCTTGGGTCATCAACGTCTGCCTCTGTTTCTATCAGCTTCTGGCTGAAGCCTCTCAAAAGAAAATTATTATAGGCTTTTGTCTACAAACATAGTAGAACATCATTAATACTGTCAAAGGTTGGCTCTCTCACATGAGGTGTGTCTCAAGTTGTGCTAGTCATTGGTTAGCCATTCCCTCAACCTCCATTCCATAGTTTATCTCTGTTCTTCCTGTATGCAGGACAAATTTTGGGTCAAGGGTTTTGTGGGTGGGTTGGTGTGCCTATCCCTCAATTGGAAGTCCTGCCTGCCTACAGGATGTGGTCACTTCAGTCTCAGTATACCCCCACTGATAGGAGTCTTAGCTAGGGTCAGACCCATATCTCCCCAGGAGCCTCCCTCATCCCAGGTCTCCAGCTTGTCACACAGGTGTCCTAACCCCAATTTCCCTTCTCTCTTCTTGCCTTCTCACCCTCAACCTGTGGAGGAACAGAGGAAACTATTTCTTCACTTGTTTGTTGCCATTTTTTCATTTCTTGGGTTCAAAAGGATATGATAGCCTTTCCTACTGACAATGTTTCTCTCAGTATCTCAGAAACAATATTGCATGAACCTATCCTTTTGACAGGAATTTCTTTTTGTTATTGCAAGGTCTGATTTAACACAGACCTGGTCCAAAAGAGGACAGGTGGTGAAAGAAATGGATAACAATAGAAAACCAATGAACAGCATCATTTAAAGAAACATAAGATTATTTTTATTAAAATGATTTCATTTTAGCATGGTCGTCATATTTGAGCATTCTTTTTATCTCAAGTGCTAGGAGAAGAAAGAGGCTGAACAATTTTCTCCTTCCATCACTGCCCAATGAATACCTCAGGCAATCTTCCACACAAATAAAATAGTTACTTGCGTGCAATTATATGACTTCTGCCCAAATCTAATGTATTGTAACTAGTAAATAGCCTTTGATGTTTAAATTAGGGAAAGCTGTGTCATACAAAGATATATTGTTATAAAGGAGAATCTTTGGGAAGCTTTGTTTGCAAAAGAGGAGGCATAACAGCCAAAGGTATGAATATACAATTCATAAAAGTCAGGAAAAATTTGCCAGTAAATAACAAGTGATATCAGAAAACGTCAAGTAAATATCCAAACCAAAAAAAAATATAAATATAAGCCACCATTGAGTTTTGTGTGTTTTAAGTATTACTTTGTTGACTTCAGAGAATGCTTGGAAATTCCTGGTCCACCATGTGAAGGCATACCTGCTGCTATTGCCGTTTCTCTGAGAAATGTTTTCTGGAAAGCAATTTAGCAGTAGGTGCTGTGCCATCCAAGATTCTGTCAGAACACAAGCCATCAAGCAACAATTCTGGAAGGTTGTACTAAGCCTGACACCTCAGCTGGGGACTTGGACAATGGGGATCGGGAAGGCTCTTGTAAAGAATCCAGAAAATTTTAATCTTCTGGTCTCCAGTGATAACTTATCTCCCTGCGTTACCTATACAGGTGATGCTCTGGGGTAGATATAGGGCTTAGTGTATGCAGGACAGAAGGGTTCCATGCTCATGATGTTGTCTCTGTGCCAAAGACCACCGCTAAGCTCATTGTGTACACAAGACCTCCCGTGTTTCCAGAGAGCAATAACTTCTCATCCTCTATCTCAAACGCTCTTAGGAGCTTATTTTCAATTGAACCTTAAGACAAGGGATTTCAGAAATGCTCTTCCTGGATCTGAAGCCCCTTTGTCATGCAAGAGACCTTAGGAATGTTGAATAATCACCCTACTGCCTATATTTTCAATGTATTTTTGATGCATTGCTTCCTGGGTTTTAAACCAATAAGTCTCTGATGTCCACAGATGTATATGTTCTTTCCTATGTTGCTTAATAATGGAAAACAACAGCAACAACCTAGAGAGCCACAGAGAGCAGACCAGGTATGTAAACAATGATGAATTCACACAGGTAATTTTTTTTTCTTTTTTAAATCTCCTTCATTTATTTTATTCACTTTACATCCTTGTAGCCCCTTCTCTCCTCCCCTCCCAGTCCCACGCTCTCTCCCTTATACCCCCTCCCTTTTCTTTAGAAAAAGGGAACTTCCTTTCCTATCCACTCCAGCTCATCAAGTTGCATCAGAACTGAACTTGTCCTCTTCCTCTGTGGCCTATCATGGCAGTCCTGCCACGGCAAAGTGATCTAAACACTAGCAAGTGAGTCCCTGTTTGATACAGTCCCTACTTCCCTTACTAGAGTACCCACTTGAATCCTAAGTTGTCCTGCTACATTGTTGTAGGGGGCCTAGGTCCAGGTCATGCCTAGTCCTTGGTTGATGCTTCAGTCTCAACAAACACCTCTGGACCCTGGTTAGTTGGCTCTATTGTTTTTCTTGTGGAGCTCCTGTCACTTTGGGGTCCTTTTCTCTTTCCTCCAACTTTTCTCCAAGACCCCATAAGCAAGAACAATGTTTAGCTATGGGTCTCAACATCTGTTTTGAGGTGCTGCTGAGTAGAACCTCTCAGAGAACAACTCTGACAGGCTCCCATCTGCAAGCTTAGCAGAGTATCTTTCCTAGTGTCAGGGTTTAATGCTCTCCAATAGGGTGTTCATCAGTTGGGCATTCCCTCAATCTCTGCTCTATATGCTCTATCTTTTTCCCTGCACATCTTGTAGGCAGGGTCAATTTTTGACTGAAGATTTTGTGGGTGGGCTTGGTATTCACTGCCCTCTACTAGAAGACTATTTTAGTTAGAGGATGTTGTCTTCAATTTCTATGCTACTAGGAGTCTCTACTCCCTCATACCCTCCCTATAACCTACCCTGACTTAGGTCCCCAGCTTGTCACAGAGATGCCCCCACCTTCAGTTTCTCTTTTCTCTATAGGCCTTCTGTTGTCTCACCCTTGCTCTCCTCAGTTTTGACCTCTACCCTCTTAACTCTGTGCCCTCTCTTCAGCCATTACCTCTGTGTATTCAATCTGCAGGTCAATTCTTATGTGAGACGAATTAAGGAAGCTCCCCAGATTCTTATTCTACTTACATTTCCCAGAGAGATTACAGAAATTGATATGCCCCACATTTCCTGAAGTGAGGTGACGCCATATGTCAGAGTACTAATGTGTCTGATAGCTCTCTGTCACTGTGACAAAGTAGTTAAGAGAAGCATCTTAAAAGGAGAACAAATTTATTTTAGAATTTTCAGCCTGAGTCACGTAGCTTTGTTACTAACACCATAGCAGGGAGCTCATGATGACACAAAGACTCTCAGACCGTGGTGCCAATGAAACTGAGCAGGAGAGGAAGGGGGCAAGGATAAAGTGTGCCCTTCAAAAGCTACCTGCAAACCTGCCAACTAGGTCCCACCTCAGAAAGCACCAACACACATACTCCATAAAAGCTGATTATCTTATGCATCTGAAAGGAACAGGCTAGCTTTACAGGTTTCCTTATAAATTCTATACCTCATGTTAAACTAAGTTCTCCCAGTACTTTTCCAGAAAGCAGGACGAAAGGAGGAATGGATGAATTGAGACAAGACCCACCCTGTTAGCAAATGAATGCCAAAGGTCTCCACCTGCTGCAGAGGAATGAGATAGAGTTGCCTAGCAACCGGGGCAGGATTGACCAGACTTGGGCTCGAAAAATAGACCAATCATTTTAAAATTCAACTACCCTACCCAATCCTGTGTTGCCAAGCTTGCAACCCCCGTGTTTCCCATGCTTTTTTCTTTAAAAGCCCCAGGTCTCTGTCTCTCGGGGCTGTTCCTCGCCTGTTTGGAGGGAAGCCACATCATGAGATGGCTTGAATAAGCCTCTTGCAATTGCATCAATTTGGTCTCCTGAGTTCTCTTCTTCCTCATCTGTCTCCCTGGAAATTAGGCTCCTGCTAGGCCTAACACATCCATCACTGATTTGCTTTTCAAGTGATGTTTGAACCCTTACAACCTAGTCACCCCTAAGAACCTTACCTCTACTTACTGATGCATCAGAAACAAAGCCTTCAGCACAGGAATATGTGAAGTACATTTCAGCTCTAAACCATAGCTAATAGGAAACAAACATTTGTTTTATCTAGTGAGAGAATAGAAAGACTCAGTGTCATGCTCCAGCACTGTTCTCCTGCTGCAGAGACCAGAGTCTCCTGAGAACAGAGCCAGCATGTAAACAAGTGGGCACTGGTTCAACCTCCAACTATGTAAGCCAGAAAGGACCCTGACTATATAAGCTACTAAGTCTTAGGGATTTGATTTCTGCACAACAGCTTCACCTACCCTGTCTAATATTGTTACCTACAAAAGATTAATCTTTTTGCTTATCAAAATAGGAAAATACACAGTACATATCCTTTCAAATTTATCATTATGGAAATGTTAATATTTTGGTGGGTATTTTGAGTGAAGGAATGAACAGATAAAGCAGGTTACACATAGGATGTAAAGCTGAACTCCATTTACCTAAAATTATATGATTGTGCATGAGATGCATGCTTGCAAATATAAGGAAAAAAATGACTAAAAAAACTGCTATCTATATGTATGCATTCTATTTTTTTAATTTTTTTATTAATTACACTTTATTCATTTTGTATCCCCCCAAAGCCCCTCCCTCCTCCCCTCCCGACTCCACCCTCCCTCCCCTTTCTGCATGCATGCCCCTCCCCAAGTCCACTGATAGGGGAGATTCTCCTCTCCTTTCTGATCTTAGTCTATCAGTTCTCATCAAAAGTGGTTGCTTTGTCCTCTACTGTGGCCTGGTAAGTCTGCTCCCCCCTCAGGGGGAGGTGATCAAAGACCAGGCTTTTAACCTCCCTAGAGTGCCCCCAGTGTCACTAGGAAGTAGCCAGAAGAGAATCTAAGCCCGTTATTCACTTATTACTAATACAAGGTTGGAATGGTGTGCTTCAGGCCCAGGACAAGAAGTTCCATGTTCTCCCAGCATTCTTCAGTCCCTACCTGTTGCCTTGGGTGTCAGGCAACTCTCTATTGGCAACCCTCTACCCTGAACTTTCCAGGGCATGGGCTTCCTCTCCTCTTCTTGACCGTGTAATCTGGACATTTTGTTGCTATTTTTTCCTCTCTCTCTTAACCTTTTGCATGGCAACCAAGAGCTGCTTCCAATGAACATAAATTTTATATATACTTTAGCTTGCCTTACGTGAGAAGCAGCACAAGCATTCTAATATTTGTTTATTCTGTACACTCTTCTGCATGTTGGTTAATTTTCATAATATGTGTGTGTAAGTGGGAAGAAGGGAGAAACATGTAAATACATGTTAATTCTAATGACTGGAACATAGTGTTAGCTATTGATAATGTTAAGCCATTGCCTGTAAACAAAGGTGCCTTTGTTAGTGTTCTATTGCTGTGAGGAGACACCATGACCACAACAACTCTCTTAAGGGAAAATGCTTAACTGGAACCAGCTTACAGGTTCACAGGTTTAGTATATCATCATCATGTGAGAAAGCATGACAATGCACAGGCAAACATGGTTCTGGAGAAGGAGCCAAGAATCCTACATCTGGATTGGCAGGCAGCAGAAAGAATGCAAGACATTGGGCCTAGCTTGAGCATTTGAAACTTCAAAGCCCACTCCCAGTGACACACTTCCTCCAACAAGGCCACAAGACACACCTCTTAATAATACCTCTATCTATGAGCTTATTGGGGCCATTTTTATTATATTTATATCAATGCAAACATAATATTTAAAGTAGGTTCCCAGTCATGTTTAAATAAATTCAAATATATGAAATAATCACCAAGTTATAAAGATACAAAACTAAATGGCAAATATGAGGGGATTTCTGGATTATCCCTTAACCATGGTGTGACCTGGCAAATTTGCCTTCTAAAGATTCAACTGTGGCTCAGGTACTCTCTAGGTTCCTAATAAGTGGATTTGAATGTATTTTTCTTCCATTGAGAAGCAATTTAATCTCAAGCAAATAACTAAATGTGCTGGACCCTACTTTTACTATTTGCAAAAATGATTTATAGCACACACCACACACACACACACACACACACACACACACACACACACACACACAGTGACTGAACATATTGTTTTGTACCGTTATATAGAATAATATAGAAGCAGTGAATTTTACTCTGGGACCAGATTGTTGAATCTTCAGCTCTTGTTGACTCTGGGTGAGGCTTTTCACTTTTTTTGTACCTCAACTTCCTCACCTGAAAAAAAAAAAAAAAATTGGTGTTGCCAATAGTGGAATCTCTTCAGGAGGTTTTTACAAAGCATGAAGAAGCTAATGTGGCATTTTTAAAAGTAATTCTTAGCACACTTAAGAATTAAAAAATAAATATAAGTAAATTCTATCTCGGATGTGACTGGAAGAGTAGCTGGCATGCTGTAAGTCCTCTATAAATTCCCGTTATTGCTGATAAGTGCAGCCGGCTGCACAAGAAGCATGCTTCTGAAGGCGTAGGCCTCTGTTAAACAAAAGTGAAGTGCTAAAGAGGACATCTTTATTCATTGAGGATATCATTTAGAAAGTGAGTGTCTCTAATAAATCCTTCTTGTGTCTCAAATAACATACCCAATCACATTACGAAGGACACTGGAGGTGAATAGACAGGCATTAGCGGTGTCCCTCCTTAGCCATTCATACAATCTTAGGTCATAATGTCATAATAAATGTGTGTAGATGTGAAGGGATACTATCAGAAATGCCCAGAGTAATAGTTTAAATTGAGATCCATAGATACCCTCCTTGTATCCCCCAAGGCTCCTTCAGGAAGTTCAACAGCTTTGGCAAGATATGGGATGCTAAGTGGGAGACTTTGGAGGATTCCACTTTTACTGCAGCATCTTCACACTTGTCTATTATGCATGGTGACAATCCCAAACATTGTGTGATGGTACGAGAGAACCTCAACAAAGCACAGCCCCCCAAGGCTATGCACATGTCGTTAGGACTGGCCACAGGAGTTAGGAGTTAGGCTGCCTGGCGGCTGTGATGAAACACAGTATAAACAGGCAGGTAGAAACCATCCTCTGTTATTGATCAGAAGCTATGCAAGGAGCTCCGTTTAGTTCCATAGCTATATCAGATGTAAAGAGCAAGGCAAATAGTAGGAAGAGAGGGTGATGCATTAATATTGGCAGGAAGAGGCCCAGTTGTTTTGGTTTGATAAATGTATGAAAACGGGATTAGCTAAAAAACAAAGTTTCATATAACACATGAAAGTGTCATTTTTACAATACTTTTGGAGGAAATGGTTTCAATTGTTCAAGAATATAATGAAGACTGATAATAGACTTCACCACATCCCTGGCCACACCACCCTATATGCACTGTGGGAAGAGTTAACTAAACGAATATTTTCTTCTGAGCTCCATATCTGGGAACAACACACACACCAAACACACACACACACACACACACAGCTTTGCTAATGTCAATATGTTCTCAGATACCTGTGTCAGACCTTTACAAATGAGAGAGTCAGCGTAGCAGTATCACAGAGGTATTGAATAATATACCACTAGGTTAGCTCTGAGGCCCATTAAAGGGAAAAACTGTTTCCATCCTTCATCTTCTACTCACTAAGTGCTTTTTTGTAACCCCCCCAAGTCTTTTCAAAATAATGAAACTACATCAGAACATAGTTAAAAACTATATGTATAATAAACCTTGGAACTTCACCCTCTGATTATTTCCACCCCAGGGAGGAATTATCATGAAAGTGCTATGTGGAGTGGCTAAATTGAAGCTCTGTAGGACTTAAAATATTCTAAGAAAAATAAAGAGCTGATGGCACAAGTCTAGAGATAGATAAGCTCTCATTAACACTTTTCTCTGAGAGTTCAGAAAGAAATGTGGAACAAAGTCACTGAGGCAAAGCCAAAAGCCACTCTCGTTTTGGTACAAGCAACTCCCGCTGCCTTTTTCTCTGTGCAATTTATCATGAAAGTGTGGCTTCTGTTCCAGGGCAGAGGGGAAGCCAGAAGCCAATTCCATCTACCTCCTTTGATAAGAGTATCGTGAGTGACTATCAGAATTAAAACAAATCACATCCTATACATGGGAAATAATATTCAGCAGCATAAATGGCATAAGTACCACTACCACTCACAATTTAGAATTAATGAGAACTTCAGGAAGCTTAAGAAGTGTTCATCTGAAGAGACTTGAGTGGTGCATTAAGTACCTCTTTGGATGACAAAAGCAAGGTGGGCATTTCATTTCTCTACCACATTTGTACAAGAAGAGGTCATTTTTTTCTGATGACTTCTGCCTTGTCAGCAAACTTTTCCCATTTGTTATCTTCCTCCAAGAGCAATGAGTGGATGCTAGAGGGCTAGAATTAGGAAACTAGGGAAGGGAGAGATAGCTCAGCAGTTGAGAGTGCTTGCTACTCTTCTAGAAGATCAAATTTTGCTTCCCAACCCACAAATGGCAAATGGTAACTTGTAACAGTCTTTAATTTCAACATCAAAGGGACTGATGCCCTCTTCTGGTTTCCTCATGCACCTGCACCTACACACACACACAAATGAACAATAACACACACAAATAAACAATAAAATAAAAAATAAAAATTGCTAGATTATTTGGGGGTAATATATCTAGGTAGGAACTTTCATCATAT
Organism: Meriones unguiculatus; assembly: GCF_030254825.1. Taxonomy (NCBI): domain Eukaryota; kingdom Metazoa; phylum Chordata; class Mammalia; order Rodentia; family Muridae; genus Meriones; species Meriones unguiculatus. Next base: position 46,568,234 of record NC_083356.1, read on the forward strand.
ATATTATATTTATATTATATTATGCTATGTTACGTTACATTATATTATTATATTATATTATAAGCAGAAAGACATGGGATATTTTTAACATAACTGTTATGCAAATATTTGAAGTTCTATATACCACAAAACATTTTTAAGTTATTATTATTATTATATATAATATTATTATATTATTATTAATAATATATATTATTATTATATATAATTAGTTCTTACAAATTAATAAGAATATTATCATCTCTTTGCTACTTCTTGTTCCAAAGATGCACTCATCTTTTTGAGCAGTATTGGCTTCCTCCCTGAGTCACAATGGTGAAGTTTGGCATGAACAGGTCATATTGGATGCCTGGTTATCAAGGCTACGTGCAATTCTGGTAAAGTGGATATTGTTGGTGTCAATGACCCCTTCACTGACCACTACACAGTCTTTGTGTTCCAGCATGACTTGACAATGCTTCAAGTTTTCAGCACAATCAAGGCTGAAAATGGGAATGTTGTCATCAATGGGAAAACTGTTTTGATCTTCCAGGAGGAAAATTCCACCAACATCAGGTGGGGTAATGTAGGAACTGAGTGTGTTATGGAGTCTACTGGTCTCTCCATTGCCATGGAGAAGGCTGGAGCCCACTTGAACAGTGGCACTCTGGAAAAGTCATTATCTCTGTTCTTTCTGTTGATGCCCCCATGTTTGTGATAGGTATGAACCACTAGAAGTATGACAACTCAAGATTGTTAGCAATATGTCCTACATCGTGAACAGTTTAGTGCCCCTATCAAGATTGTTCATGACAACTTCAGCATTACGAAAAGACCCATGGCCAGAGGCTATGCCATCACTGCCACCCAGAGAACTGTAGAGGGCCCCTCTAGGAAGCTGTGGCTAATGGCCATGGAACATCATCCCTGCATTCACTGATAGTGCCAAGGCTGTGGGCCTGATCATCCTAAAGCTGAACAGGAGGCTAGCTCACTGGCATGGCCTTCCAGGTACCTATACCCAATGTTGCCACTATAGCTCTGACATGCTACCATGGAAAATCTGCCAAGTACAATGACACCAAGAAGGTAATGAAGCAGGTATCATAAGCACCACTAAAAAGGTTTCTGGGCTAAACTGAAGACCAGGTTGTCTCCTGCAACTCTTCCATCATTGTTGGCATTGCTCGCAATGACAATTTTGTAAAGCTCATTTCATGTTATGAGAACAAATACCACTATAGGAACAGGGTGAAGACTTCATGATCTACATACCCTTCAAGGAGTAAGAGGTCCTGGACTACCCACTCCAGCAAGAACACAGGAGGAAGAGAGTGGCCCTCACCTGCTGATGAGTCCATACTCCAACTCAGTGACCATGGCAACTCAGTCCCCAACACTGAGTATCTCCTCTCACAGTTCCCATCCTAAACTCCACAAAGAAAGGAAGAGGCTTAAGGATCCCTCCTTTCTTGAATACCATGAATAAAGTTCATTGCATCCCACCCACCACATAAAAAGAAAAATCCCAGTGAAAAAGCAGATCAAGGACATAATGCTCAAATCTAAAATGCAAATTTTCAGTAAGAGGATAAACAAACTTTACCTCATAAAGACCAGAAATAATGATGGATAGTCTCATCAGATGACAAAGTTGTTCTAAATGACAAGCTGCATGCAGATGGCACTTTTGAAGAACTTGGGAGAGCTAGGGACCGTTTTCAAATAAATTAGACAACTTCTAGTCTAACAAAAGGCTAGTTGTATTGATGCCAAACACGAGTTCTGCCAAGATCAGGGAGAGCTCAAAGCACAAACTTTGGACTCCCAATGAAGCCAGCCAAAATCCTAGCATCGCCAACATAGTACCACTTAAGACTGACTCATATTCCTAGTGTAGCTTCTTCCTCAGTTCTTGTGCCACCAGAGAGATCAATTCTGCCCTGTCCTCTGAGCGGTACATAGTGATGTGGCCAGTCTGCAGGCCATTTCATGTGTCTTCTTGGCACAAAATACTGGTCCACAAAGGTTGGTATACCAAGCCAGAAAGGCATGTAACAACTCTTACCACAAGTCTCTAAATTCTGCGACTGTGAAGTATCATCTAATTAAAACAGCTGTGAAACAAAGCCCACTGCCTGAAAACACCTTAGGAAAGCATTTCCTTCAATTGAAAAAAAGATCCCAGAAATAATCTGAATACTTTATAAATTATGGAACTCTCAAATGGTAAAACACTAAGTAAACAAAATTAATATTTAAGAAGTTTTTAATAATGTGTGACTAGGTATCTCCATCCCCGATCTCAAGTTGTACTCAGAGCAATAGTAATAAAAACTGCATGGTATTGGCATAAAAACAGAAAAGACGATCAATGGAACCGCATAGAAGACCCAGAAATAAACCCACACACCTATGAATACTCGATTTTTGACAAAGAAGCCAAAACCATACCATGGAAAAAAGATAACATCTTCATCAAATGGTGCTGGTCCAACTGGATGTCCACATACAGAAAAATGAAAATAGATCTATATTTATCACCCTGCACAAAACTAAAGTCTAAGTGGATCAAAGACCTCAGCATAAAACCAGATATTCTAAATCTCTTAGAAGAAAAAGTGGGGAACAGCCTAGACCTCATTGGCACAGGAGACAACTTCCTGAACAGAACACCAACAGCACAGGCTCTAAGAGCAACAATCAATAAATGGGACCTCGTGAAACTGAAAAGCATCTGTAAGGCAAAGGACACCATCATCAAAACAAAACGACTGCCTACAGATGGGGAAAGAATCTTCACCAACCCTTTATCTGATGGATACCTGATGGAGGGATAATATCCAGTACATATAAATAACTAAAGAAGCTGAAAAGCAACAAACCAAGTAATCCAATTAAAAAATGGGGAACAGAGCTAAACAGAGAATTCTTGACAAAGGAATATCAAATGGCAGAGAAACACTTAAAGAAATGCTCAACCTCGTTAGCCATCGGGGAAATGCAAATCAAAATGACCCTGAGATTTTACCTTACACCTATCAAAGTGGCGAAGATGAAAAACTCAAGTGAAAACACATGCTGGAGAGGTTGTGGAGAAAGGGGAACCCTCCTCCACTGCTGGTGGGAATGTAAACTGGTACAACCACTCTGGAAAGCTATCTGGCGCTTTCTAAGACAATTAGGAATAGTGCTTCCTCAAGACCCAGCTATACCACTGCTAGGTATATACCCAAAGTTTGCTCAGGTACACAAAAGGGATATTTGCTCAACCATGTTTATAGCAGCTTTATTTGTAATAGCCAGAACCTGAAAACAACCCAGATGTCCATCAACGGAGGAATGGGTACAAAAATTGTGGTATTTTTACACAATGGAATACTACTCAGTAATCAAAAAGGAGGAAATCATGAAATTTGCAGGCAAATGGTGGGATCTAGAAAAGATCATTCTGAGTGAAATATCCCAGAAGGAAAAAGAAAAATACAGTATATACTCACTTATATAGACCTATAAGATATGATAAACATAATGAAATCTATACACCTAAAAAAGATAATCAAGAGAGCAGACATGGGGTAAGATGATCAATCCTTATTTAGAAAGACAGATGGGATGTGCATTGAACGTATGACAGGAGTCTACTGAGCGCATCTGAAAGACTCTAACTAGCAGTGTTTTCAAAGCAAAGACTCATAACCAAATCTTTGGCAGAGTACAGGGAATCATAAGAAACAAGGGGAGTTAGTCTGATGGGGAAAGGATAGGAGCTCCACAAGGATCAAATATATCTGGGCACAGGGTCTTTTCTGAGACTGACATTCAACCAAGGACCATGTATGGATATAACCTAGAACCTCTGCTCAGATGTGGCCTGTGGTAGCTCAGTAACCAATTGGTTTCCCAAAGTGAGGGGAACAAGGACTATTTCTAACAGGAACTCAATGACTGGCTCTTTGGCCTCCCACCCCCAAGGGAGGAGCAGTCTTGTTAGGCCACAGAGGAGGGCTTTGCAGCCAGTCCTGAAGATACCTGATAAAACAGGATCAGATGAATGGGGAGGAGGTCCCCCCTATCAGTGGGCTTGGAAAGGGGCACGGTGGAGATGAGGGAGGGAGGGAGGGACTGGGAGGGAATGAGGGATCGGGACACAGCTGGGATACAGAGTTAATAAAATGTAACTGATAAGAAAAAAATAAAATTAAATTTAAATAATCCCCCCCAAAAATAATAATAATGTGTGAAACTAGTCAAGATATGTAAAGTAAAAAATAAGTTAAATAGCATATTAAAACATTATGCTATAATACTATCTAAAGTTATAAGGAAATGCAAAATTCAACAGAGTATCAACAGAGGTTGCCTTTGGTACAAGAAATTATTATTGTTTATTGATCCACCATTCTGTTTCTATGCCAGTACCATGCAGTTTTTATAACTGTTGCTCTATAGTAGACCTTGAGATCAGGGATGGAGATACCTCCAGAAGATCTTTTATTGTAGAGGATTGTTTTAGCAATTCTGGGTTTCTTGTTATTCCATACGAAGTTGAGAATTTTTCTTTCCAGGTCTGTAAAGAATTGTGTTGGCAATTTGATGGGAATTGCATTAAATCTGTAGACTGCTTTTGGTAAGATGGCCATTTTTACTATGTTAATCCTGCCAAGCCATGAGCATGGGAGATCTTTCCATCTTCTCATTTTTTCTTCTAATTCTTTCTTCAGAGGCTTGAAATTTTTTTCATACAAGTCTTTGACTTGCTTGGTTAGGGTTACACCAAGGTAGTTTATGTCATTTGTGGCTATTGTGAAGGGTGTTGTTTCTCTAATTTCTTTCTCAGCCCTTTTGTCTTTTGTATACAGGAGGGCTACTGATTTTTTTGAGTTAATTTTGTATCCGGCCACTTTGCTGAAGGTGTTTATCAGCTGTAGGAGTTCCCTGGTAGAGTTTTTGGGGTCACTCACGTATACTATCATATCATCTGCAAATAGTGATAATTTGACTTCTTCCTTTCCAATTTGTATCCCCTTGATCTCCTTCAACTGTCTTATTGCTCTAGCAAGGACTTCCAGAATTATGTTGAAGAGATATGGAGAGAGTGGGCAGCCTTGTCTTGTCCCTGATTTCAGTGGGATTGCTTTAAGTTTCTTTCCGTTCAGTTTGATGTTGGCTATAGGCTTGCTGTATATCGCCTTTACTATGTTTAGATATGTGCCTTGTATCCCTGATCTCTCCAATACTTTAAACATGAATGATAGTTGGATTTTGTCAAATGCTTTTTCAGCATCTAGGGAGATTATCATGTGTTTTTTTTTTTTTCTTTCAGTTTGTTAATATGGTGGATCACATTGATGGATTTCCGTATATTGAACCACCCCTGCATACCTGGGATGAAGCCTACTTGGTCATAGTGGATAATATCTTTGATGTATTCTTGTATTCGGTTTGCAAGTATTTTGTTAAGTATTTTTGCATCAATGTTCATAAGGGAGATTGGCCTGAAATTCTCTTTCTTTGTTGAGTCTTTGTGATGTTTAGGTATCAAGGTGACTGTGGCTTCATAGAATGAGTTAGGTAATGTTCCTTCTGTTCCTATTTTGTGGAATAGTTTGAAGAGAATTGGAGTTAGCCCTTCTTTGAAGGTCTGGTAGAATTCTGCCCTGAAGCCATCTGGTCCTGGGCTTTTTTTGGATGGGAGACTTTTGATGACCGCTTCTATTTCTTTGGGGGATATAGGATTATTTAATTGATTTACCTGGTCCTGATTCAACTTTGGTGAGTCAAACCGATCAAGAAAATTGTCCATTTCATTTAGATTTTCAAATTTTGTGGCATATAGACTTTTGAAGTAAGGACATAAGGCACACATGTAATGCATAGACATATATACAGACAAAATACTCATATTCATGCAATATAAAAACTGAAACTGTTAGGAAAACAAATAAGGACAAATGAAGCCATTTCACATATCCTGGAATTCTGGTCTTTATCACCTTGTCACTCACCCAAAGACTTCCTTTTAGTTGTATTCCTAGTCAAGTGTGCATTTATTTTGTCTTAGAAAATGAAGCTGACTCAGGGTCATACTCAAAATATACTTCATATGTTAAAACTTGAATTTTTTGTAGAAAGTTTTTGAGTAATATGTAATTATACCACTTCCCAGTTCCTTTTTGTCCCTCTGACTCCTTTCCTGTGCCTGCCTTCTCTACAGTCTCACTCATGACCCCCTCACTCCCTCTCAAACTCTTTCTCTTTTATTATTATCATTACATATATATCCACAAATATATACACATCACCTGATAAGTCTATTTTTCTTGTGTATGTGATTTCAAGGCTGGTCACTTTGTATCAGATAACCAGATAGAAAACCCATCCCTAGGAAAGACTAATTACCTCCCTCACCACCCTTAGATATAACTGTGGCTTTCATCCATATCAAAGGCTTCTCTCTAAAGCAAATGAAAAGCATTACAGGGAGTCAAAACTGGTCAAAGAACAAGAGATCATGAGGATCCCAGCCTTTGCAGATAACACCTATAAAACAACTCCTTCGTGTAAGGCTCAGGGAACATCACAGGAGAGAGGACAGAAAGACTGTCAGAGCCAAAGGTCCAGAAAGTTTGCTGTGAAACTGCCTTTTAGAAATAACAGAGTATCTACACCAGTGACACCTTAACAAAATGGCTTCCAAAACAGCTTCCAGAATAGCTGCAACACCAGTAGACATGCTAATGTGAAACCTCACGAAGCCCCACCTCTAGACAGAAAACAAAAGAGGAAGCAGGTGATTCCAAGCAAATATTGCTCACATCACAGCATGAGTGGGAGGGCCATCTGAGACCAGTGCTCTCACACAGGAATGTGATCGGGTCTGACTGTAGATAACAGGTTCCAGGGAGACCCAATGCTTGCTGTTCATCTACCTGTGTCTTATCTTGTTTGCCATTATCCTAGTGCCTTCTCCATACATAAAGTCAAAGTGAAATGAACTGTTCCCACACAAAAGGGGGGGAACCTCACCCCCATCTCCACCCCCTGTATGGAGCAAGTCAAAGGAAGCTTTGGAATTCTCTCTAAGTTGTTTTATTATTATTATCATCGTCATCATCATTATTATTGTTCCTGTTAATGTCTAGGAATGAGACAAATGTTCTCCTTTGCCCCTTCCTGCCATTCTCTTGTGGGGACACAATCAGATAATATGGATGAAACTGCCTTTGAAAATAAACTTCTTCCATATCTAGAGGTAAACAGATCCGAATTCAAACCCAGGTGCTAGGAAACCAGTCTTGTTTAGTAACCAGTTTGTGATATCTAAAATTAATTGAGAAAACATGTCATGGAGAGCTTAGAAAAAAATGTTCTGCAAGGGTAAGACATAAAGTATAGTTAATAAGAGACCCTCTTGCATATACAATCCCTTCTCTTAGAGCCTCCTCCTCCATCATCTGAACAGGGAAGACAAACAGCTTTGACTAGAGTTGTGTGATCCCTCTGGGCATTGCTAAAATAACGGGTTAAGGGATGGGGTAAAAGACAAGTCTAGGTTCAAGTATGAGTCAACTGTACCAGGCACGGGAAGAGGGTATGACAAGTTATACACATATACACACACACATATCTTGAGATGGGAAAGATGGCTCTGAAGTTAAGAGCTCTTAATGCTCTTCCAGAAGACCTGAGTTCAGTTCCAAGCACCTATGTTTGGTGGCTCACAGCTACCTTTAATTTCAGCTTGAGGGTATCTGATGCTTTCTTCTATCCTTGAAGAGCACTCGCAAACATGTGTACATGTGCACACAGATGTGGCTGATGGGCACCTTGGTCTTCATGTAGGTCGCCTGGCAAGTGGCAGGGGGAGCACTGTTTCTAGCATGGACTCCATTGCCTGTTTTTAGATCATTTTCCCCCAGCAGGGCTGCCTCGCCCAACCTCAGGGGATGAGGATATGCTCAGAGATATAACTTGATGTGCTGGGGAAGGTTGGTATGGAGGGAAAGGCTCCCCTTTTGTGGGAGGAAAGAGAAAGGGGAAGGGGAACGACTTGGGGGAAAGGAAGGAGGAGCACCCTTGGGATGTAAGTTAAATAAGCTGAAATAAAAAAAAAAGATTTCAAAGTGCAAATATTTTTTGTTGTTTATTCTTTTTATTTTTATCTTTTTATATTAATTACAGTTTATTCACTTTGTATCCCAGCTGTAGCCCCCTCCCTCATTCCCTCCCAATCCCACCCTTCCTCTCTCATCTCCTCCCATGACTCTCTCCAAGTCCACTGATAGGGATGGGCCTCCTCCACTTCCATCTGACCCTAGCCTATCGGGTCTCATCAGGACTGGCTGCATTGTCTTCCTCTATGGCCTGGCTAGGCTGCTCCCTCCTCAGAGGAAGGTGATCAAAGAGCCAGCCACTGAGTTCATGTCAGAGACAGTTGCTGTTCCCCTTATTAGGGTACCCACTTGGAGACTGAGCTCTGTGGGCTACATCTGAGCAGGGGTTCTAGGTTGTATCCATGAATGGTTCTTGGTTGGAGAATCAAGAAAAGACCTATCTCAGAAAAGACCCCTTTGCCCAGATTTTTTGTTCCATTGCTCTCCTTGTGGAGTTCCTGTCTTCTCCAGGTCTTACTATCCCCCCCTTCTTTCTTAAGATTTCCAGCACTCTGCCCAAAGTTTGGTTATGAGTCTCAGCATCTGCTCTGATACCCAGCTGGATAGAGTCTTTCAGAGGTCCTCTGTGGTAGGCTCCTGTCCTGTTTCCTCTTTTCTCCTCAGGTTTGGGTTTGAGTTAAATGGGATGTAGCCAATGGATGTGACTGACAAAAGCATCACATTGTTTTTTTGGCTCAGGATATCATTATTAAAAACAAAAAACCAAAAAAAAAAAAACAAACAAAAATAAAACAACAAAAAACAGACTTAACCAGTAGACAAAGGAGACAAGAGACTATCCTTAAGGACAGTTTATTTCAAGAGATTACAGATGGACCCACCATAAAAAGTTATAAAAGTAATACTCCATTGTGTAGATGTACCACAATTTCTGCATCCTACACAATGGAATATTACTCAGCAATGAAAAATAAGGAAATCATGAAATTTGCAGGTAAATGGTGGGACCTGGAAAGGATCATCCCAAGTGAGCTGTCCCAGAAGCAAAAAGACACACACGGTATATACTCACTCATATAGACATATAACATAGGATAAACCTAGTAAAATCTGTACATCTAAAGAAACTAATCAAGAGACAGGACCCTGATTAAAACGCTCAATCCCCATCCTGAAAGGCAAAGAGGATGGACATCAGAAGAAGAAGAAAACAGGAAACAACCTAGGAACTTGCCACAGAGGGCCTCTGAAAGGCTCTGCCCTGCAGACTATCAAAGCAGACGATGAGACTTATGGCCAACTGTTGGGCAGAGTGCATGGAATCTTATGTAAGATGTGGGAAATAGTAAGAGCTGGAGAGGACAGGAACCACACAAGGAGAGCAACAGAACCAGAAAACTTGAACACAGGGAACTTCCCAAAGACTCATACTCCAATCAAGGACTATTCATGGAGATAACCTAGAACCCTTGCACAGAAGTAGCACATGGCAGTTCAGTGCCCAAGTGGGTTACATAGTAATGGGAAGAGGGACTGCCTCTGACATAATCTGATTGGCCTGCTCTTTGATCACCTGTCCCTGAGGGGGGAGCAGCCTTACCAGGCCTCAGAAGATGTCAATGCAGCCACTCCTGATGAGATCTGATAGACTAAGATCAGAAGGAAGGAGAGGAGGACCTCCCCTATCAGTGGACTTGGGGAGGGGCATGTGTGAAGAAGGGGTAAGGAGGGTGGGATTGGGAGGGGAGGAAGGAGGGGCTTATGGGGGATACAAAGTGAATAAAGTGTAATTAATAAAAAATAATAAAAATAAATAAAAATAAACAACAACAACAACAAAAGTTATAAAAGGGTGAAAACAAAGGACCCTCTGCAACTCTCGAACATTCTCTGTGTGTGAAGGTGTGAAGGCCAAGTCTGATAACTTGGTAACCAGAATTTGAATGACTCAGTCAAGAGTGGTCTTGCCTAGGTAGCTAGTGATTTCTGTATTAGCCACTGTCTGTGTGAAGTTCTGAAATCTCTGGGGCATTACAAACGGAAACATTCATTTAGAAGCTGCTTTTTAGTAAGCCCATTCTTGTTTCCTAAAGCATTCTTATTCTGCTTGGAGTTCCATGAACTTTTTTTTTTCAATGCAGTTTATTCAGGAACCTTGAACAATCATCTGACCCTGGGGAAAGCCAGCCCACAGCTTAAATAGCCTCTGGGTAGCCAACCCAGGCGTGCCACGGGGGCAATGCAGATAGGTCCACATACACGGAAGCAAGCCAGATCCTCAGCCTTAGCCAAATGTGGAATTGTTCGTGACAGAGAGCACTCACCATCGGGAAGGTGGAAGGCAGAAACCAGCTCCATCTTTAAGGCATAGCATTCCGCAGCTCTCTACAGTTCCCCCTTTTTGTTTTAAACGCATCAGGCAAGAGTAGAGGTCTGATCTCTGATATTAGAAATAAATTGGGACTTTGTACCGATGTTCATTTAGGTGTCATCCACCCAAAGAGCATCAGACCCGTCTGATACCTTTTTCTCAGAGGCGGGACCTGGGGCATCAACCCGCTTGCAATCAGACATGCTCTTCTCTGGGTCCAAAGCGGCTGACCCTGAGTGCAGTGCTTAGCCTATCTCTATGTGTCTCAGTATCACATTACAACAAACTCACAGTAAGAGGTGTGTGTGTGTGTGTGTGTGTGTAACCACACTAGAACACAAGCACATTGAGAGTAAAGCCCGCATCTACAGTCTGAGTTTTTTTCTTGATTTTAGCTAAGTGTGTAATAGGTGCTTAGTAAATATCTGTGCAAAACATTAAAAAGGTATATAAAAAATTACTTTAGACAAATAATATATAAACATTATACAGGCCTTTCCCAACTTACTTGCTAAGTGGCCAAGCAGCTGGCAGGGGTAAGTGGAGCAGACCTGAAGTAGCTCATCTCCTTGGTGACCTACTCCAGGTGAGGACAGGGTTTCTCTCTAGGAAGTATCTGCCGCATTGTTCCATACAAACATCGCAGGACTATTCATGGAGATAACCTAGAACCCCTGCACAGATGTAGCCCATGGCAGTTCAGTGTCCAAGTGGGTTACCTAGTAATGTGAAGAGGAACTGCCTCTGACATAATCTGATTGTCCTGCTCTTTGATCACCTCCCCCTGAGGGGGAGCAGCCTTACCAGGCCACAGTAGAGGACAATGCAGTCACTTCTGATGAGAACTGATAGACTAAGATCAGAAGGGAGGAGAACCTCCCCTATCAGTGGACTTGGGGAGGAGCATGCATGGAGAAAGGGGAGGGAGGGTGGGATCAGGAGGGGAGGAGGGAGGGGCTTGTGGGGGATACAAAATGAATAAAGTGTAATTAATAAAAAATAAAAAAGTAAAAAAACAAACAAACAAACATTGCAGTGCAAGAACTGGCTTACAGATTTACCAAACCCTTTTTTTTTTCAGAAGCTAGAAATCCTAACCGATAAGAAATCTTTTTAATTTAAATTATCACCAGCTAATATATATGTATATGTAATATATGTGTATGCATTCCTGTATATATCATATTGTATTTATATGTTATATTTATATTTATTATATATATGTTTTATTGTTATTCATCTCTTTTTTTCTAGTTGTCATGTCTAATATAAATCCAATCTCAATCTTAAAACCCACTTCTATTGCTCTTTACTTTCTATTTTCTGCCTTCTAGTGCCTTGCCAAGTGAAGGACACACACACATATATACATATACAGTTCTACACACACACACACACACACAGGTAGAACTTACCTGTGAGACATACGTCCACCACAGGATGCCAGTTGACATGATAACATGTCAACAGACCCTTCTCAGGGATTATGGCTTACTCTCTCCTTACTAAATGCTTCCTAGCTTGTAAACACCATCTTTGCCTTCAGTTTTTCTGTCCTCTTCTGTAATTGCCAGGATCATCTCTAAGACCTGTTTTATTGCTGTTCATCTCTTTTTCTCTAGTTGTCTTGTCTAACATAAACCCAATCTCAATCTTAAAACCCACTTCTATTTCTCTTTGCTTTCTATTTCTGCCTTCTAATGCCTTGCCAAGTGAAGGACACTTTTTTTTCTCTCTGTAATCCAAAGCCCCTACAAGCCCTTTAGGGCTAATATTCTTTGAAATACATTGATCTTGCCTATGCTGACTTTCTTGCATTCTATTTGAACTTTTGTCTTTTCCTTTTGGGTCAATTGATTTCTTTCTACTCTTTAAGTCTGTCTTTTCTCTTTGGCCATTTTTGCCTCAGGCATAGATTTGAAGTTTCATATTTCTCCAGGGAACTCTGACTTTATCAACTCTTTTCTCTTCCCAGTGAGTCTGCTCATATGTTTTGGGTATCTTCAATAGTAGCCATGATGTCTAACACAGAAAGTACATGGATATAATGGAAACTTGGCCACCATTTCATATGTTGTGACATATGGGACCCAAAGATGGCATCAACGTCTCCTCTCAAAATAGCCTTGATGTTCTAGCTACTTCTGTGAACACACCAGGTCATGTCAATAACTTCGCTTCCATAGTTTTGAGCGAGCAAGAAAAAGAGTTCAAGGAAAGCACAGACACTTGAATACAATCAGCCTCCTTGTCCACAGTCTCCTCTGGTTCAGCTTTACAAAACTTTACAATTACTTCTAAAACCATGCAACTGATACCACTGGGCATATGTAAACCACAAGAACCGAGGCTCACCTTTAGACTTCTTTTGTCTGTCCAAAGAGACCTTTTAGAATTCAAACCTTCCTTTTTTCATGTCCTAGTTTGAGTGGAGTATAAACCCAATCATTTTTATTAAAGTCAGGTCTGTGGAGGATGTTAAGTAAAACAGTTGTGATTTTAGAAAGCTAAAAGGACATATTGTAGATGCATGATAATAAGCTATGATCAAAATACCAAAAAAAAAGATACCATCTTAGTCCATGTTTAGTCACTATAATAGAAAAACATAGGATTATCTTTAAAAGATATATATTTACTTTGTTCATAGTTGTAAAGGCTGACAGTCCAAGAACAAGAATTAGCACCTGGTTAGGCAATTCTTACTATATCATAATAAGAAAGAGAGTACTGAAAGGGCAATGCATGTCATGAGCCTCCCTCATGTCTTTCTTCATTTTCTCTTAAAACCATCAATGCCATCAATCCTATCTTGCCATCAATCCTATCTTGAAACAGCATTATCCTATGACTCATAGGAGTTAAATTTCCAATTAATGAGTTATTGGAAGAAACATTCTATATGAAAGGAGGCTATAATCTGTAAAAGTGGCATGTGTCTTTAATTCCAGCACTTGGGAGGAAGATGCAGGTGGATCTCTGAATTCAAGGCCAGCCTCATCTACATAGTGAGTTTCAGGGCCTCAAAGAGAGACTTGGATTAAAAAAAAAAAAGTAGGCTTCAGGAAAGATAAATAATTAAGAGGAATCTTCATGAAAACCTAGAGGACAGGTAAGATAAATTAAATCTCCTATTCCACCTCCCATGTTTCATACGAACTCAGTTGAATGGTACTCTTTCTACTTTCTCCAGAAAAAACAAAAAAACAAAACTCAAGTAACTCAAGGGTAATATTAAAGACATTAGTTGGGGGGGGGTAAGAAAATGGAGGAGGTAAAAATTTACCAGACGGTGAGAGAGAGAAACAGTGAAAGAGAGAGGGGGGGGACTGGGGGAGAGAAAGAGAGACTTTAAATCATTGTGAAAAACTTTAGACCACTGAGCACCTGATGGCTTTTTGAAGATCTGTCAACATTTGAGCCTGAACTGAAACCTGACACAGGTAAGCAGAACAGTGGTTGTGTCTAAATGTAAAATCAAACTACTACTCAGGAGTTATGCCAAGTACTTTTTAAGAGTTTACATAATCACACTGTGGTGGTTTGAAAGAATTGCCCCATAGACACCGGTGTTTGCATGCTTGATCCATAGAAAGTGAGACTAGTAGGAGATATGGCCTTGTTGAAGTCTTGTTAGAGGAAGTGTGTCACTGTGGAGGAGGTCTTTGAGATCTCTTAGGCTCAAGATATGACCAGGGTGGCACACAGTCTCTTTATGCTGCTTGTAAATCAAGATGTAGAATTCACATCTCCTTCTCTAGCTCCATGTGTGTCTATATACTGCCATGCTCCCAACCATGATGATAATACACTAAACCTTTAAAACTATAAGCCAGCCCCAATTAAATGGTTTTCTTTATAAGAGTTGTTTTGGTCATGGTGTCTCTCCAGAGCAATAGAAACCCTAAGACACTCGAGACTAACATATTACTGCCCTACTCTTCACATGATAAAGTCTTTCAAAATCTCAAGTTAATAAGCCATTTAAATACTTTGGTTGTCAGATTTTTGTCCTGATCATACAGTATGGAATATGATAGCAAACCATAATTGCTTGATATTGCTTATTGCCAACTCCAAATCTGTCTTCTGGTTTAAAATATCTCTCCCAGGACAAGTTGAACCTTCACAGAGAACACATCCAAGCCCAGCTGAGGAAGTGTTCCTTATCTGAGAATCCAGGAGCCATTCCATCATCCTAGCTACCATGGAAATGATCTCAAGTACTAACTGCCAACATATTTTTTGAACTTTCCATCTGTTCTGCATTATGAGAAAGCAACAAGATCGCAAAATAACAAATACCCACATATTCAAATATCAAAGTTATACTTATATAGTTTTTATTTTGAGACAGGGTCTCACTATGTGGTCCTGGCTGACCTAGGACTTTATATAGACCAGGCTAGCATTGAACTCACAGAGATGCACCCACTTCTCGTCGCTAGTGATGGGGCTGAAGGCTTATGCTACAATGCGCAACCAATGCTATATTTATTTTAAAGCAGTATGAAACTGTCTCCTATTAAGAGTATCTCCCTATTTCCAGTCAGGTTAGTCTTAGCTGTCAGTTTATAGATTCTGATTTTTGTAGTCAAGGTAACCTTTCTAGTTGATTAAATGTAAGCCACTCTTAACACTAACAACTGTCACTGTTACAACATACTGATCTTAAAAGTCAAGAACTATGTGTTAGCTAGATGATCTCATCTAGTTTCAAATTAGCCAGATTAAAATAAATTAAATGCTCTTTCTTTTTCATGTAGTGAGACATAAAAATGTCATAGTATGTCTCTTGAGAATGGCTGCTTTCATTTGGCTCAGGAGATGATGTGGTGTCTTTAATTCTTTTATCAATTACTAAAGCAACAGATGGAAGATCCAGCAGTTAAGGAGAGGTGAACATGTGCTGTACTTATGATACTTTTTTCCCTGATGAAGTTGCTTACTGAAAATCGTTTTGCTGTTATGCGCCAGCTAAGGGTAGGAAGCCAATAAATGACAAAGAGGTTAAAGGACTTTGGAAAATTCTTGATCTGTTAAAGTGACAGGGATAGAAGACAAATTCACCTCTCTTTTCGTAGGTTATTCCCTTGCTTCAAGTTTTTCGTTCACATAGAGAGGGATCCAGAATCCTTAAATGTTTTTTTTTTCCTACTTGGGTAAATTGTGACCTAAATTTTTGGTAATATAGTAAGTCTGTCAACAAGCATTTATTATTTATTTTTAAATATTTCATCTAGCTTGAGGTTTGACTATACTGTAGTACCAGGGTAAGGTTAGAGAACAACTGTTGGGAGTCATTTTCCCACTCTACAGTGTGAATCTTATAGGTTGAACTCAGGCCATCAGATTTGTCACTGGGTACTTTCCTCTGCTGAGACAGCTCACTAGTCTCTTAAACAAGCTTAGCAAGCATCCATACCTGCTATACACATAGGTCCAGCAGATGAGGCAACAGGTACTGGCACAACCCACTTGGAAGTCAGAAAGCTAGCAGGAGGCTGGACCTTAAGTGACCTCAGGGGCTGGAGAGATGGGTCAGAGCTTGCTGTTCCTTCATAATTCAGTTTCAAGCACCCATCTCCAAAGGCTCACAACCACCTGAAACTCTAGTTCCAAGGGATCCTCTTCTATCCTCCATGGACATTTGCACACACATAAGCATAAATTAGAATACATATGAAATATCCATCAATTATTAAATAGAAAGTATGTTTAGAACATTGATCTAGGAATAAAGAATGGGTACATGAGCCATCACTTAGAATCCTAACAAGATACAGAAGGCACACTCATAGGTTAATGGAAGACTTTACAAAGGGAACCATTGATAAAACCTTGGTTATGATGTAGACCCAGGAGAGAAGTATTACAGCGTTCCAAGATGCTAACAACACATAGTAGAATTCTCAGGGTAAAAACAAGGAAGCAACAGAAAACCAGGTTTATTACTTTTTCATGTATATATCACATCATGCCAACCCTCTATCTCTCTCACACACACAAACACAAAAGAGAGATACACACACAATACAGAGACATACACAAAAAGACACAGACACACATAGAGACACATACAGAGACACACAAGAACACACAGAGACATGCACACACACATATATACACAGAGAGACACACATATACATAGACACAAACAAAACACAGAAACACACATACAGAGCCACAGACAGACATACACAGACACACACAGACACACATACATGCACACAGAGACACACACAGACACATTCACACATACATACACACAGATACTCATACATGCAGACACACACACAAGTAACAAGGCCAAAGGTAGGGCACTTGTAGAACTACATAGAACAATCTGGAATACCTATGTTCAAGCAGGAGTAACCTGGACAACAGAATGAAGCCTCACTCTCATCTGCCCTGTCTCTCAGAGGAGGGAGGTTTATAAGTCTAAGACCCGGCACCAAATTTAAAAGGCCCCTCATGACTCCCCGGGGACTTCATTCCTTTCAGTTTAATCCCAGCATTGGATTAGGCCAATTAAAGCCAGAGGACAAAGCAGTTGCTGTGGACTATGCAAGCCTGAGAAAATGGAGAGCAAATTGATAAGGGAGTTTGTAGAACAGACAGCACACCTGCTTTTGTTTTTTCTAAATCAAATTGTATCTGCTCTGAGTCTCCACCCATTGAAAGGAAATTCAATTTCCATAAGTATTTGGCTCCCAGTTCCTTTCCCCACAGGATGACAGAAGAATCTTAACCATTTGTGGCAGAAACGTGGGAATTGAGCCAAGCCTGGCAGTAGTTATCTATAACTTCCTCTCCTTAGAATAACTCTTTCCTTTCTGCAGGCATTCAAACACTTAGAAACAATCTCTTTTTTTGAGGCAGTGTCCTTCTGTGTATCCCAAGCTGGCCTTGAATTCACTTTTGAGCCCAGATTAAGTTGGCCTCAAACTCAATGTGATCCTCCTGCCTTAGCTTCTCAAGTACTAAAAATATAAGCACACATCACAAACTCTAAATCTATGCTATTATTGTCTCTATATGTTCTTCAATTTGGTGGGTTTAGTAGAAAAAAAAAGATGGCTATTGGGTTATAGTTTTAATATATAAAATGTCTTTTTCACATTCAAACAAATAAAATCTGTCTAAAACATCTCATATTTAAACCACCATTTCGTCAATATTTTATTTCTTATTCCAACTACAGCTGGCAGGGAAAAACCCAGACATACATTTCACAGAAGTGATCCCCTGAGACTGTATCAACAGCTTCCTCTTTTAACAGTCAAGACTGTTACCTGTGACCTTGACAATGTTCTTAAATATATTGATCACACTTATACTGCTTCTAATTCAGTCCATCTTAAAACTGGCTTCCTTTCTCCACTGGGGACCCCATGGTTAGTCCTTCTGAGTAGATTCCAACCTTCCTAGTTCTTCTTATTCCCACCAGAAAGAATTCAGGCATGTAGAGGCACAGCATTGTTTTCTCTGAGGAAGTGTGAAAACACATCACTTCTAAGGTGTGTTCTTTCAAGTAATCCATCCTGCCACTAAATAATATCTACTCCAGTGAAATAAGCAACAGTGATAAAAATTTTCCAGAAAGGAGAGTTCTTCCCTGTACAAACTAAGAAAGAATGGACGAAAGGCAGCCTAGAGAAAGGTGTGTAGAAGTCACAGTGCCTGAGCTTGGCAGGCATATTGGCTAATTTTGCAGGAGAACTTCCAAGTTTTCTTGGTACTTGCCTTCTCACCTTTGCTAATTATGATAAACTGTTGCCTCAGGAACCATAGCCATCCTTTCACACCACATATGAGCTTATTGCTTTCACCTTCCAACAATAGGCAGCAATTAAAAAGATGAGTATGTAGTATAATGTAAAAACTCACAGTTGTTGGTTTGATCTGGCATGATATTCACATCTAATTAACCTGGTTCCTGGAGGAAGATCTGCCGGAAACTAAGCATGGTAACTAAGCTATTCATAGTTTTCAAATAGCATGAGGAAAATAATATGTCCACTTTGGCCATGCACTGTTATGACCCATCCAATGCTTACTATATTAAATCAATAAAAAAATAGTTGAACTAATAAAAACCACAGCTTATGGACAGCTGGGAATCTAATAAAAGCAGTACCTTATAACCAAAAATGGCCCTGCTACTGCCAAGGATAGGGAAGTGACACAGGGAAGTAGGGGAAAAGAATTTCTCCCATCCTTTCTTCCTATCATGCACTCATTTCCCCCTTCCTGCTTCTAATTGGCTAAGCCAAGGTGAATACTGAAAGGGAGGTGACAAGATGCAGTACAGAAAAGACTGGGCCAGCGAAAGTGCATCCCACCGAGAGTGGGGGACCTAGGAAAGGGAGCTTCTAGGCACAGAGCAGAGAAGAGAACAAGAAGAATGGGTGGAGGGGAGTTCCACAGTGTTTTCTATCTCTGTGTTTCAGATTTGAGAGCCAACCTAATTCTTGTGAACCTAACAGGGAACAGAAGTGTGGCTGAAAGAGAGCAGAAAACAGTTATTCTTCATGAGTAGAATCTACAAAAGTTCTTACAAGATATAACAATTTTCAAGGTAACTTACAGAATGGCGAGAAGGCTGTGATATGAAGATATTATAGGAAAAAATGTGAAATTGACCATGAGACTCATAAAAAAGTATTAAAGGCACATTTTATTACAGTTTTATTCCTTTAACCAATAACAATGTAGGTGTTGGATATTGGGTTAGTAGTGAATATTTTATAATAGGATAACAGACGATGCCTTGGAAAAAATCCACACACACTCCTTTCAGACTATGTAGGGTGCAATGACAGACCATTAAAATCTTGATAGGGATTGGGGATTTTAGTCCTTCAGTTCCTAATAATAGGGATAGCAAACAGTTCTCTGCTTGATTAGTACGGGCCCATAAAGGAACATCCTTATGTCATCTTTAATACTTCTCCAAATGGCTACCCAAGGCCTCAACTGAAACAGCAACTGAGACCAACTGTCCTCTGCCCCATCCTGCTTCATTCTCTTTCCTTCCCCAGCCTGGTCTCAGGAATACTCTCTAGTACAAGAGCTCTTCTGCTTATTTACTCCTTACTCTGCCTCCGTTGGACAAACTGCTGTACTGAGAGTGCCTAATAAATAAGTGCTCGTATTTCTCTACATTGTTCAGCATACCTCTGTTGTAAACTAGCACAGAATGCTCATCTCCCTTTCCGCATTTCGTCAAATTCTCTCCATATTACATCCCTTTCCTGAGGTTTTAGTTTTCACTATTTATCTATATTTGAAAAAAAATTCTAAATCTGGATCTTTGAGAAACAAAACAAATAAAATAAAATAAAGTAAAATAAAACAAAATAAAATAAAATAAAAAACATACTGTACATCTCCAACCAGTAAACCAGAGGTAAGGTCAACAGGGCAAATAAAGGCCAAGTTAAAAAAAAATGGATAAGAGGATGAGAAATTCATGTTTTTACACCTACCACAGAAAATAGACTTCAAACAGAAGTTTGATGTCTGGCCCCGTGGTCTCCTCGAACAGGAGACACATTTCTATTGGAAGCCAGAATTTTCTCTGCTCCATCACTGTATCTTTACACTAAATGTGTCATCATAAAATGACATGTTGTCTCCACATCTCTATACTTCACCTCGGAAGATGTCAAGGCAGAAAAGTCGGGAGAATGCTGACTTACAACTTAGAAAGGTCAGCCCTGCACACAAAGAATGAAATCATATCTAAGATACCAGAATAATGGTGAACTTGTAAAATGGGAATGTGCATGGCACAGTGCTAAATTCTTTAATAGAGTCTTACTTAAAAAAGAAAGAAAGCAACTGCTGAAAACTACAAATTATTGTTTAGAGTGCAGTCAGTCATTAAGCAGTTATAGATATTAAAGAAAAGTATAGTTAAAAACTGAGCTACAGTGATTCTGCAATGTGTTAGCTTGACTGTACTTGTCAGCCAGCCTGTATTCATGTGAAAGGCTGGAAAATTTTACTGTGTTAGCCTTCATTTTCTTACTGAATCATGCTATACATGGTCTCCTTGGGTTGCTACTCATTTTCGCCAACCTCTTTTTCTCTTTTATTTTTTTAAATTTTTATTAATTACAGTTTATTCACTTTGTATCCCAGCTATAGCCCCCTCCCCATCTCCTCCTGATCCCATCCTTCCACCCTCTTTTTCTCCTATGCCCCTCCCCCAGTCCACTGATAGGGGAGGTCCTCCTCCCCTTTCATCTGACCCTGGTCTATCAGGTCTCCTCAGGTCTGGCTTCTTTGTCTTCCTCTGTGGACTGGTAAGGCTGCTCCCTCAGGTGAAGGTGATCAAAGGGCCAGCCCATGTGTTCATGTCAGAGACAGTCCCTGTTCCTATTATTGGGGAACTCTCTTGGACACTGAGCTGCCATGAGCTACATTTGTGCAGGGGTTCTAAGTTATGTCCATGAGAATGACAGAGCGTATGCACAGTAATAAGACTCTATTTCCAAAAAAAAAAAAAAAACATTCCATACACAGACTATCTCAATTAATAATCTTATAAATATGATTTCTCGGCCCTTATCATGAAGAATACTAACTTTCAGATTACAGGGTCTAACTGGGTTCATCATGACATCTATGTAGAGATTAATTTCTTCCTTTCACTTTTCTTCAGCTTCCCTTACTTAAAATATTGACTGCCACAGCGATTTTCCACAAGGTCCAATTAGCATCAAGTGAAGATTTTTCATACTTCCAGGCAGGGCTTAAAAGTGCCAGCATTTAAAAGCTCAAGTTCTTATCAAGGCAAATGATTATAGTCATTTGTGTATTTCTTGTTGACAGTTTCTTTAACTTTGGTCTCCAAGTCATAAAAATTAATGTCTATAATTTGCTTTATGGCCCCACAGAGAGGGACAGCAAAGGAAAGAGGAAAAGTACCTACTCTATGCAAGAATATGGCCAGAACTGATCTTCTGAGTGAAATTCCAGAATAAAATTAATGCTAAAAGGGAAAGAAAGGGAAATGGAAGAAGAAGAAAAAAGCATTAAACAACTATACCAAGGGAGAAATATAAACCCTGCAGAAGACAGGTCTGCTAATAAAAAGATAGAGTACTGAATTATTATGACTCTAAACTTAGCTAAATGATTGTAGCCATTTTTCAACTCCTGTTTACCAAGTCAAATTAGAAAAATAAACTAGCACAATAAGAATAATGGAGACATTGCTAAATAAGTATTGGCAAAATGCAGGTGGAGAGTATTTAGAATAAATGTGAGCATAAACATTTCAATGGAATGATATGCATCCTACCTCCCTAGTAAGAAAATTAGCATCCATCTATTGAATTGCTTATAATTGTCTTTAAACAAAGCACCCAAGACACAGCCCCCAAGACACAGCCCAAGATTAGAGGAAAACAGATGTGATATCATTCACCTAGCAGATGAGAATGACTGCACCAGCCATTGTAATTCAGAGACTCTACCTTAACAATAATATAATGAAGCAATACAATAAGATGAGAAATCGTTAAGCAGTTACAATGCAGTGGAATCAAAAGCCAAAGATGAGACGGGCTTACAAAGAAAATATCACATTAGGCTGAAGTCATAGATTTTTGCCAACAAATTAGAAAATCAATGGCTGAAGGAAATGAAGTAGATGTTTCATAATTGGCCTTTGGTGAAGCTTGTGACAAAGTCTCATAAAATTTTGTTAAATTGTTTTGAATTGGCTTAGAGATGAATAGAGTCACCTGGACTTAAAATTGGTTGCCTTAATGAAGAAATACACTCAAAAGGCTCCAACAAGAATGAGTATTTATGTATTTCAAAGCTCTCCGATTTCTAGTCTTCTATTTATTCTTTTTATAAAAATGAGGGTAGAGCTTTAGATTCAGGCAGATATGAAGTCCACACACATATTTAGTCAACCACATGGCAGAGCATGTACTTAAGGAATGCAGATGAAGAAGGAAATGAGGAAATAGAGTGAGTCAGAAAAAATGAGTACAAACTATTCTGTTCCTGGTGATGCCTGGGTAAGGAAATGGAAGCATATTTGTGTTTGCTTTTGGTTGACTTTGGTCTACAAAATTGTTGGTTTAAAAATGGTTTATAACTTAACCACATAAAGAATCAGTCTATTTATTTTAATCTTAGTTAATCCTTCTTACCATCTCACCTGAGAAATCTTCCTTGCTAATGGGAAAATTTCAAGAGGCTTCTTGAAAAGGTATTTTTTCAATGTCAAGTGTGCTTGCATTTCTATAATCCTAGAATCCAAACGCTGTCAGTTGCAAGAGAATTGTGAGTTTCGGGTCAGTCTAGGCTACATGGTGAGCCTCTACCTCGTAGGAGAAAACCCCAAACAAGCAAACAAATAGTACTTTGTGCTTCCATTAAGTAAGAGCTTTCTTTGTTCATACAATGTAAAAGAAGCCAGAGCCTGGAAGCTGATTCTCGCATAACAAGTTACAGAAACTCCTTTTTGTCAGTATCTCAAGATGTAAATTGGGGACTTGGGTTTATTCAAAACAAACAAACGAACAAACAGTAGATGTGGTCAGACATCCAACACCTAGTGAACCTAATCTGAAGCAAAAGGTAAGAGAGACCCAGGACATCATGGATCTTTCTTTCTTTCCTTTCTTTGCTTCTTCCTTCCTTTCTTCCTTTCTTCCTTTCTTTCTTTCTTTCTTTCTTTCTTTCTTTCTTTCTTTCTTTCTTTCCTTTGTTTCTTTCTTTCTTTCCTTCCTTCCTTCCTTCTTCCTTCTTCCTTCCCTCCCTCCCTCCCTTCTTCCTTCCTTCCTTCCTTCCTTCCTTCCTTCCTTCCTTCCTTCCTTTCTTTCTTTCTTTCTTTCTTTCTTTCTTTCTTAAGATGCAAAGGTAGGGCAGGACCTGAGTCTCAAGGAAAAACAGTAGACCATCTGAGATATAGGAGAAACAAGGAAAGTTGGTGTCCTACAGGAAGGGAACCTTGTATGCAATAGCAACAGGCTGCCTAGGGTTTCGAGCAACTATAGGTTATTTGGAGTTAGACTGACTAGCTGACACCCAAGGTTCCATATGCCACCCAGCTTAAAGCCTCATTAAGTACTCTATTGTGTATACCCTAGGTAAAGAAAACTAACTTTATGATCTAAATGACCAACAGTCTGGGCTCTGCTTAACTCTCCAGGTTCACCTTGTAGTTTCCAGATGCTGCATTCTCTATGGGTCTTTCCCACGTCTGCTACTCTTGAAAGAAGAGCCAACAGCTAGCTGACCTTCTGCCACAGCCTATCATGTCAAGGGTATAGGGAATTGTCCTAGAAATTAGAGTTAGTGGATATCTCTGGATGGAAAGGTAGATTTTCTGATTACCCAATTTAATAAAGGTGATGTCTATCTAGACCAAAAAGCAGGAGGGCTTGCTGCCTCAGCATTCCCAAACTCCATGACAAAAACTCACTGTATGGAACTGCACCTGTGCCCCTCTACATTGCCTCTGAGGACTTGGGGCTGAGAGAAGAAAAATGTTGCAACATAGAGTTTCTGCTACTTTCTTTCCTATGAATAACAAACAGTATCCCCTGCCTCTGAGCCAGAGTAGTATTTTCTGCCAGCACCCATAAAATGATAAAAGGTTCCCTGTTTTAAGCCCATGCTGGGTAAAAAGTTCACACCATCCACAGTTCTTGACATATCCTCACTTGCTCAGCAATCACACTGGTTTTGTTTACATTCTTGAAAACTATGATTATCTTGGCCACATTATGTGGCCTGGTAAAGCTGAGACCTAACCGGCTAGAATTAGAAGGAAGGAAAAGAAGCCCTCCCCTACCAGTGGACTTGGGGAGGGGCATGCATGGAGAAGGGGAAGAAGGGAGGAATTGGGAGGGGTGGAGGGAGGGAACTAGAGAGGGGATACAAAGTAAATAAAGTGTAATTAATTAAAAAAATAAGTTGTGTAGAATCTGTACACTAAACCTATGAATTTCTTTTTAAAGAAATCAGTGACCTGAACAGAGGGAAATACTGTGCTCATAGATTGAAAGACTCAGCCTAACACAAATGTTAAGTTTTTCCTTAATTGCCTTAAAGTCTTGGGATGTGGCTCCTTGGTAGAATGCTCCCAAAGCATGAGCAAGGCTCTGGACAAGCCAATTTGACCCAAATAAGAATGTAATTCCTGTATAAATGTGGGGAACTTGCCCTAAAATGAATAATAGTGAGTCAAATACTATGAAACAACCAAGGCAGTATTTCTATGTGGTACCTTCATTTTATCTTGCATGGTTCCATAAATTTGTGTGTATACATGGTTGTGTGAGTTCAGCTATGCAGGGATGTGTGTGTGTGTGTGTGTGTGTGCCCACGCGCGCGTGTGCACATCGGTGCATACTCTATGCTTGCAATGGAAAAGGCAAGAAGAAAATCTTAAGTCCTGTTCTATTAGTCTCTGGCTTATTGCTAGGAGACAGGGTTTCTCAGTGAATCCTCACCTCATTGATTGAGGCAGGGTGATTGGCTAGTGAACCCCAGGATCCTCCTTTTGCTACTACCCCTTTTTGTTGTATGGGTTATAAAAGCACTTTACTAACTGAAGCATCCTTCAGGCTCATTATATAATTATTTAAACTTAAAAATTAGGAATGAAAAACAGATTAAAGGACTTCATTGGCTAGGGATGGAAGGCGGGGAGCAAGGGGTGGTTAAAGTTATGATACAGAAGGTCTTTGCAGTGATGAAACTCCGGGCTCGGGATACATCTTTCAGGGTTATTATTGCTGTGATGAAACACCATGACCAAAGCAAGTGAGGAGGAAAGGGTTTATTTGACTTACTTCCACAGCACTGTTGATCATCAAAGGAAGTCAGGACAGGAATTCAAACAGGGAAGAACCTGGAGGCATGAGTGGATGCAAAGGCCATGGAGGGGTGCTGCTTACTGGCTTGCTCCTAATGGCTTGCTCAGCCTATTTTCTTATAAAACTCAGGACCGCCTACCCAGTGGTGACCCCACTCACAATGAACTAGGCATTCTCACATACGCCACGAATTTAAATAATGCCCTGCATGCCTGCCTCTAGCCTGATCTTATTGAGGCATTTTCTTAGTTGGGGCTCCCTCTTCTTCAATGATTCTAGCTTGTGTCAAGTTGTCATAAGACTAAGCCAGCACAGTACATGAACCTATGCATTTGATAATGTAATACACAATAAATATACAAAAGTGTACACAGATACATGAACACAAAATTAGAGAAATATTAAAAATAACTGGGTTTTTTTTAATCTTTTTTTATTTTTTATTTTTTTATATGTTACATTTTATTAACTCTGTATCCCAGCCGTGTCCCGATCCCTCATTCCCTCCCAGTCCCTCCCTCCCTCCCTCATCTCCACCCTGCCCCTTTCCAAGTCCACTGATGGGGGGGACCTCCTCCCCATTCATCTGATCCTGTTTTAACAGGTATCTTCAGGACTGGCTGCAAAGCCCTCCTCTGTGGCCTAACAGGATTGCTCCTCCCTTCGGGGGTGGGGAGACCAAAGAGCCAGTCATTGAGTTCCTGTTAGAAATAGTCCCTGTTCCCCTCACTTTGGGAAACCAATTGGTTACTGAGCTACCACAGGCTACATCTGAGTGGAGGTTCTAGGTTATATCCATACATGGTCCTTGGTTGAATGTCAGTCTCAGAAAAGACCCTGTGCCCAGATATATTTGGTCCTTGTGGAGCTCCTATCCTTTCCCCATCAGACTAACTCCCCTTCTTTCTTATGATTCCCTGTACTCTGCCAAAGGTTTGGTCATGAGTCTTTGCTTTGAAAACACTGCTAGTTAGAGTCTTCCAGATGCGCTCAGTAGACTCCTGTCATACGTTCAATGCACATCCCATCTGTCTTTCTAAATGAGGATTAATCATCTTACCCCATGTCCGCTCAATTGATTATCTTTTTTAGGTGTATAGATTTCATTATGTTTATCATATCTTATAGGTCTATATAAGTGAGTATATCCCATGTTTGTCTTTCTCCTTCTGGGATATTTCACTCAGAACGATCTTTTCTAGATCCCACCATTTGCCTGCAAATTTCATGATTTCCTCCTTTTTGATTGCTGAGTTGTATTCCATTGTATAAAAATACCACAATTTCTGTACCCATTCCACCGTTGATGGACATCTGGGTTGTTTCCAGGTTCTGGCTATTACAAATAGAGCTGCTATAAACATGGTTGAGCAAGTGTCCTTTTTGTGTACTTGAACAAACTTTGGGTATATACCTAGCAGTGGTATAGCTGGGTCTGGAGGAAGCACTATTCCTATTTGTCTTAGAAAGCGCCAGATAGCTTTCCAGAGTGGTTGTACCAGTTTACATTCCCACCAGCAGTGGAGGAGGGTTCCTCTTTCTCCACAACCTCTCCAGCATGTGTTATCGCTTGAGTTTTTCATCTTGGCCATTCTCATGGGTGTAAGGTGATATCTCAGGGTCGTTTTGATTTGCATTTCCCTGATGGCTAATGAGGATGAGCATTTCTTTAAGTGTTTTTCTGCCATTCGATATTCCTCTGTCGATAATTCCCTGTTTAGCTCTGTTCCCCATTTTTTAATTGGATTACTTGGATTGTTGCTTTTCAGCTTCTTTAGTTCTTTGTATATACTGGATATTAGTCCTCTGTCAGATAAAGGGTTAGTGAAGATTCTTTCCCAATCTGTAGGCAGTCGTTTTGTTTTGATGACGGTATCCTTTGCTTTACAGAAACTTTTCAGTTTCATGAGGTCCCATTTATTGATTGTTGCTCTTAGAGCCTGTGCTGTTGGTGTTCTGTTCAGGAAGTTGTCTCCTGTGCCAATGAGTTCTAGGCTGTTCCCCACTTTTTTTTTCCAATTGATTTATGGTATCTGGTTTTATGTTGAGGTCCTTGATCTACTTTGACTTTAGTTTTGTGCAGGGTGATAAATATGGATCTATTTTCATTTTTCTGCATGTAGACATCCAAAATAACTGGGTTTTATTGATGTCCACATTGCAACAGTAGTTTTAGAAAATGTTTTTTTATGTTTGTTTTTTGTTTTCTTTCTTTTTTTTAAGTTGTTTGTATATTCTAGATGCAAGCTTTCTGTGTGGTGGAATGAGAATGGCTCATATTTTTAAATGTCTGGTCCCCAGCTTGTGAAGCTCTTTAAGAAATATTTGAGAAGAAATTGGAGTCGTGGTCTTGTTAGGAGATGTGTTACTGGCGGTGGGCTTTGAGGTTTCAAAAGCCCACACAAAGCCCTTTCTCTGTCTTTCTGTCCTTCCATCTCATTGTCTCAGTCTCTCTTTGTCTATCTCTGTCTGTGCCAGTCTTTCTTTTTTCCTTTCCACCCCATCTCTGTCTGTCTTTCTCCTTGCTGCCCCCAGATCAGATGTGACTCTCAGCTGCTTCTCTAGCACCACACCTGCCTGCTTGTGTGGTACCACACTCCCTACCATTTAAAAATGTAAGCAAGAGCCCAATAAATACTTTCTTTTCTCAGAGTTGCCTTGGTTGTAGTGTCTCTTCACAGCAATAGAACAGTAACTAAGACACTCTATCAGTTGTAGGGCTAGAAAGAGATATTTTCACAAGCTTCTCATTAATGAAAATAAACCAAAAGTGTGTATTTTTATATTCAAACATACAATTAATGATTGTATTAAATTAAATAATTGGAAATATAATATTTATGAAACATTACATTTAGCCACAAAATAAACAAATCAAAAACATATCAATATAAATCACTTAAAACATATTCTATTCACACCTTCAACTAAAAAAAGGACTAAAAACGATAACTGTAAAATTTTCCCAACTACTTGGAAACTGATTAATAAACTTACAAAATGGCACATGAGCCAAAGGAGCAGTGAGAAATGTCTTGAAGTAAATTAAAATGAAAATTTAAATTACCACAAGTTTTCAGATGCAGAGACAGCAGTTCCTCTAGCAAAATTTATAACATGAAGTGTATGTGACATAAGAAAAAAAAATAGACCTAAAGTTAATAACTAAGCCTACACATTGGAAAATAGAGAAGGAAGAAAAATGCAAGCCCAACACAAGCAGAATAAAAGAAATAACAAAAGGTGGAAACAGATGAAATTGAAAACAGAAAAACAGCAGAGAGTGGCAATAAAACCGGAAGTTTCACTTTGAGAGCCATAAGATTTATGTACCTCTTGCCAGGTTTACTGGGGGGGAAGGAGATTATGCAGATTACCACTGTTAGAAAGGACAGACATATCATCAGTATTGATACAGCTGATGCTGAAAAGGAGAGTGAGGGCTATCATGACCAACTGCATTATAAAAACCTCATGACTTTGCTTAGAAGGATCAACTCATTTTAACATGCAATGCACTAAACTTTTTAAAAAATCAATTTCAAGAGAGCTTGTCTCCTGTCATGCCTAAGGGACACTGTCAAGCAGCGTTCATGCTTGTCCTGTAGTTCTTAAAAATGTTCCTGCACCCTTTTCCATGAACCTTAGGTATAGGGGTCAGGTCAGGTTATCACCGTTGCTATTGGACAGCCCACAGCACTTTGGCCTCTGCATTGTGACTGGTTGTGTATCTCTGTAATAATTTTCATCTATCCGCAACAGGAGGCTTTGATGAGGGGTGAGCACCAGACTTATCTGTGTATATGAAGTTTCAGTATTTAGAATACAGTTAGAAATCATATGGCTTAAGATAATGGCTATAGTTAAATTCTCTTCTAATATCTATGAACTCTCCAGCCATGGGTGGTTGACTAGTTTTAGGGTATTTTTTTAAAATATTTATTTTATTTTATTTTATTTTATGTGTATTAGTGTGAAGGTGTCAGATTCCTTATAATTGGCAATATAGACAGTTATGAGCTGCCATGTGGGTGCTGGAAATTGAACCCAGGTCCTTTGGAGGAACAGACAGTGCTCTTAACCACTGAGCCATCTCTCCAGCCCCCTAGTTTTAGGGTATTATGAATAAACTCCCATCTACTGCATAAACGTAAGGGTTTTTTTTGCATTTTTATTAATTATTATTATCTATTACAATTCATTTACTTTTATCCCAGCTGTGGACCCCACCCTCTTCTTCTCCCAATCACACCCTCCCTCCCTCTTCTCAACCTATGCCTGTCCCCTACTCCACTGAGAGAGGAGGTCCCCCTCCCCTTCCATCTGACCCTAGTTAATCATGTCTCATCAGGACTATGGCCTGGTAAGATTGCTCTCCCCTCAGGGGGAGTTCATCAAAGAGTCAGACGCAGAGTTCATGTCTGAGACACCACCTGTTCCTATTACTAGGGAAACAACTTGGAGACTGAACTGTCATGGGCTACATCTGAGCAGGGCTTTTAGGTCCTCTCCATGCATGGTCCTTGGTTGGAGTATCAGTCTCTGCAGGGCCTCCAGGCAGGGCTGATTTTTGTTTTGTTTTGTTTTTGTTGTTGTTGTTGTTTGGTTGGTTGTTTGGTTGGTTCTGTGGCTTTCCTTTTGGAGCTTCTGTCCCCTCCAGGTCTTTCTATATCCCCCTTCTTTCATAAAATTCCATGCATCCTGCCCAAGGTTTGGCTGTGAGTCTCAGCCTCTGCTTCAATACCTCTATCATTTGAATCTTTCAGAGGCCCTCTGTTAGGCTCCTGCCCTGTTCCTTGTCTTCTCCTGCTTCTGATGTCTATGGCATTTGTCCTTCTGAATGAGGATTTAGCATCTTCCCTAGGGTCTTCCTTGTTGTTAGCTTCTTTAGGAGTATAGATTTTAGCATGTTTATCCTATATTATATGTCTAATAACCTCTTCTGAGTGAGTTATATATCATGTGTGCCTTTTCTACTTCTGGATTACCTTCCTAACTAAAGATGATCTTTTCTACCACTTGCAAGCAAATTTCAAGATTTCCTTGTTTTTAATAGCTGAGTAGTATTTCATTGCATAAATGTACCAAAATCTGTATCCTTTCCTTCGTTGAGGGACATCTAGGTTGTTTCCAGTTTCTGGCTATTATGAATAGAGCCACTATGAACATGGTTAAGCAAATATCCTTGTATAGTTAAGCATATTTTGGATATATGCCTAGGACTGGGATAGTTGGATCTTGAATTTTCTGAGAAAGCACCAGAATGATTTCCAAAGTGGTTGTACAAGTTTACTTTCCCACCAGCAATTGAGGAGGGTTTCCCTTTCTCCACAAGTGTTGTCACTTGAGTTTTGACCTTAGCTATTCTGATGAAGGTAGGTGAATTCTCAGGGATATTTTGATTTGCATTTTCCTGATGACTAAGGATGTTGAGAATTTCTTTAATTGTTTCTCTGCCACTTGATATTACTCTATTGAGAATTCTGTGTTTAACTCTGTACTCCATTTTAAATTGGATTGCTTGATTTGTTGCTGTTTAACTTCTTGAGTTCTTTACATATTCTGGATATTAGCTCTCTGTCAGATATAGGGTTGGTGAAGATCCTTTCCCAGTTTGTAGGCTGTTGTTTTGTTCTGTTGACTGTGTCCTTTGCTTAAAGAAGCTTTTCAGTTTCATGAGGTCCCATTTATTGATTGTTGATCTTAGAGCCTGTGCTGTTGGTGTTCTGTTCAGGAAGTTGTCTCCTGTGTTAGTGAGTTCCAGGCTCTTCCCCACTTTTTCTTCTAATAAGTTTAGTGTGTCTGGTTTTATACTGAGGTCTTTGATCCATGTGGAATTTTTAGTTTTGTGCAGGATGACAAATATGAATCTATTTGCATTTTCCTAGACATCCAATTAGACCATCACCATTTGTTGAAGATGCTATCTTGTTCCATTATATTGTTTTCACTTCTTGATCAAGTATCCATACATGTGTGAGTTTATTTCTGGGTTTTCTATTCGATTTCATTGATCTTCCAGCCTGTCTCACTGCCAGTCCATGCAGTTTTTATTACTGTTGCTCTATAGTACAGCTTGAGATCAGGTATGGAGATATCTCCAGAAGATCTGTTATTGTTCAGGATTGTTTTAAAAATTCTGGGTTTTGTTTGTTTGTTTCTCCATATGAAATTGAGAATTGTTCTTTCAAGTTCTGTAAAGAATTGTGTTGGCAGTATATACTCACTTATATAGACCTATAAGATAGGATAAACATAATGAAATCTATACACCTAAAAAAGATAATCAAGAGAGCAGACATGGGGTAAGATGATCAATCCTCATTTAGAAAGACAGATGGGATGTGCATTGAACGTATGACAGGAGTCTACTGAGCACATCTGAAAGACTCTAACTAGCAGTGTTTTCAAAGCAAAGACTAATAACCAAATCTTTGGCACAGTACAGGGAATCATAAGAAACAAGGGGAGTTAGCCTGATGGGGAAAGGATAGGAGCTCCACAAGGACCAAATATATCTGGGCACAGGGTCTTTTCTGAGACTGACATTCAACCAAGGACCATGTATGGATATAACCTAGAACCTCTGCTCAGATGTAGCCTGTGGTAGCTCAGTAACCAATTGGTTTCCCAAAGTGAGGGGAACAAGGACTATTTCTAACAGGAACTGGCTCTTTGGCCTCCCCACCCCCAAGGGAGGAGCAATCCTGTTAGGCCACAGAGGAGGGCTTTGCAGCCAGTCCTGAAGATACCTGATAAAACAGGATCAGATGAATGGGGAGGAGGTCCCCCCCATCAGTGGGCTTGGAAAGGGGTATAGTGGAGATGAGAGAGGGAGGGAGGGACTGGGAGGGAATGAGGGATCGGGACACGGCTGGGATACAGAGTTAATAAAATGTAACTGATAAGAAAAAAATAAAATTAAATAAAAAAAATAATTGTGTTCGTATTTTGATGGGAATTGCGTTGAATCTGTAGATTGCTTTTGGCAGGATGGCCATTTTCACTATGTTAATCCTACTGATCCATGAGCACAGGAGATCTTTCCATCTTCTGAGATCTTCTTCAATTCCTTTCTTTAGAGACTTGAAGTGTTTTTCAAACAGGTCTTTTTCTTGCTTGGTTAGTGTCACCCCAAGGTACTTTATGTTATTTGTGGCTATTGTAAAGGGTGTTGCTTCCCTGATTTCTTTTTTTAGCCCTTTTGTCTTTTTACAGGAGGGCTACTAATTTTTTGAGTTAATGTTCTATCCAGCCACTTTGCTGAAGACGTTTATCAGCTGAAGGAGTTCTCTGTTAGAATTTGGGGAGGGGGGTCACTTATGTATACTATCATACAATCTGCAAATAGCCACCTGATGGTTCATAGCCTATGATGTTTGTTCCTGGAGCCTGCAGCCTGGGTCCATCTGTCTCTGGAGTCTGGAGTATTCTTAGGAAGGTGAGAGAGGTCTACTGGTTTGAGAGTGGGTGTTGGTGTTTCCGATGCAGCTAAGGGAGAAAGGATGCAGGTGCGTTTGCACGATCATAGGAGTGTGCATGGGAGCGTGCCTGCCTGGAAGGGTGGAGTGTAAGGGAGGAGCTTACGCGCAGGCTGTGGTGCAGGCACAAGCATGGTTCGTGCAGTTCACGTGTGCAGCTGCCCTGAATGGCTCCGTGGCCCACATGCCTGTCTCAGTATTGTGCACTCAGATCTGTCTGAGCTGCACCATCTTGGCTCCAGAAATTGTTTCCAAGGATTGTTTGGCTGGACTCCGCCAGAAGACCCACAGAACAGGGGCTTCAGTGTTGAGAAGGCTGGTCCGGTGATCCCTATGTTGCCCACAGTGGAAGTGTGGGTGGGCAGGATCCAATGTCTGGTGGCTAGAGTAAAGGGGCCAGCATTTGGGGCTCTGTAAGCACGCCTCTTGCAGATGCACTCAGAGTGCATTTTCTACTCTCAGATTTGGATTACCTGTTTGGCTGTCAGAGGAAGGAGGCAGTAAGGAGGCCGAGATGC
Organism: Meriones unguiculatus; assembly: GCF_030254825.1. Taxonomy (NCBI): domain Eukaryota; kingdom Metazoa; phylum Chordata; class Mammalia; order Rodentia; family Muridae; genus Meriones; species Meriones unguiculatus. Next base: position 46,601,555 of record NC_083356.1, read on the forward strand.
CCTGTACCTGGGGTTATGCACTCCCTGGCCACTACCACAGACACTACAAAGCTGCTGGAGCAAGAGACGGGGCAGCTGATAGTGCAGGGGATGGAGAGTTCACCATTTTCAGACTCCAGAGACATTCAAGGGGGAGGGGAGGGCCTGCATCCAATTTGTGCCAGCTCATGGATTGTACCCTCTATCCCTGGGAAGTTCGATGCTCTGGCTTCAGCTGCCCATAAGTGATTCAGAATATCCACCTTAGTGACTCAGCATATCCGCCTTAAAATCAACCCTGCCTGGTAACTGTTATGCGGAGTTTTGTCACTGGCCCACCTCCCCTTGCACTACCTAACCTTGCCCTCTGTGTCATCTTACCTCACTTCCTTAATCCTGCCCCTTGACCCAAACCTATAAAAGTGGCTGCTTAATTTAATAAACCAAGTTCCTGCTTCGACAGATCTCCCAGCTCGGTGGTGTTGTTTTATTCCCTGGGGCATCCGGGGAGATTCGGGCCCTCAACACTCACCATCCCACTCACCCTCCTCTCAGCTCTACCTGCTGGGTACTGACCCCGCACCCATCCACTCACCAGTTTTGGAGATTCATATCCTCTCCCCTTCAGAAACAGTGTACACTGGTGGCCACCATCTTGGAGATTCACATGAACTTAAGTTTAGTTAGACCATTCTTAATTATCCAAAAGAAAATAGCGCTAATACTGTACCACTGGGGATGGCTTGTTGATCTAACCATTGTTGTTGTGATTCATAGACTTTACAGGTGGGTAAGCTATGGATTTTTCCTCTCCCTTAGTAGACTAAATATAATATCCTGCTGCTACTAATAGAGCTGTGCCACATTAGAAGCTTTCAAGTCAGTTCCAGCTTAGATTCTCTAAATCTTCTGCCCAGTGTGTGGGGTATACTCAGTTATAGGGTCTTTCCTTCCTGCTCTGGAAGACAACTAAGGAATAGTGTAGTGACCAATATTGTTTTTGGCAGACTTCTGTAATTCCTCTGACCAACAACTGAAGAGAAGGTTTCCTATGCGTGGTACTAGCAATACCAGTTGGCATGCCAACATGAATAGGGAAAACTTCACATGGTCTCATCCCTAGAAGAAGACATACAGATGATCAATGACTTCTGAGACAGGCAGAATGAGCTCCCACATAGGCTATACAATACTAAATATTGAGCCTGAACACATGTACCTATGAACAATACTATATGGACACACACACACACACACACACACGTACATACATATACGATGACAAAGAAGTGGTCATAAATTTGAGAAGGAACAGGAGGAACATAATGTAGATAGATACAGAGCCTATATATGAAGTTCTCAAAAAGAAAAGATTTTAAAGTAAATTTTAAAAGAATTAGTGGAAATGGGAATGGTATCTCACACCTTTAATCCCAGCACTCAAGAGTCAGAGGCAAGAGGATCTCTGAGTTCAAGGCTAGGCTGGTCTATAGAGTGAATTTTAGGAAAGTTAGGACTCCAAAGAGAAACCCTGCCTTGAGGGAAAAAACTCAGTAAGTAAGTAAATAGAAGGTACAGTGAGCTTGATGTTGCTTCTGAGAACTAAGCTTAGGCTTAGTTCTTGAATAAGCTCTTACAAGAACTCTATGAACATAAATCATAAAAATAGATAGAAGTCTTCGCTTTGCAGAAGTATTTGGGCCAAGAGCAAATGTCATCATTAGCTGGGCCAATTTGAGTTAACTGTTTGAACTATAGAAAATTAGGGAAACAGTTTGGAATAGCTCCTGTTTTTCTCAGAAATATTAAAAAACTGCCTGGGGTATAACACCATCCCATAGATTCCCCAATAAGATTTCTAAGATAATTTCTGATTTTGAACAAACCACACATACACACACAAATAGAGAGAGAAAAACAGAGACAGAGAGAGAAGAGAGAGAGCATTTGAACCACTTATTAAACAACTGAATTTATTAAACAATTGAAGCTTCAAAATACAAATAAAAGCATCTAGCCAAGAAATCCTCAGCAATGAATTCTACCAAATACTCAATGTTGAAATGAATAGTGATTCTGGTACTACCCACTCTCTTTCAGAGAATAAAGTATAGAGACACTGAGCCACTTATTACCCAAGGCCAATATTAGATCAGTACCCATATCAGATAAAAGCATTATAAGAAATGCATACCAGCCAGTATTTCTTAGTAATATGAATGCAAGAATCTCAAAATTAACACTGGCAAGTAACTTCTAATAATTTGTTAAGAGTGATACTAGGATCAAGTATAAGTGTGTAAGCCTGTAGCACTCAAAGACCAATCCTTGAAAACTCATAGCACTAAGTGCCTTCAAGAAGAAATTTGAAACATCTCTTAAGAGCAACTCAATGGCCCAACTGAAAGGCCTAGGGAAAGAAGAAGAAGAAGAAGAAGAAGAAGAAGAAGAAGAAGAAGAAGAAGAAGAAGAAGAAGAAGAAGAAGAAGAAGAAGGAGAAGAAGAAGAAGAAGAAGAAGAAGAAGAAGAAGAAGAAGAAGAAGAAGAAGAAGAAGAAGAAGAAGAAGAAGAAGAAGGAGGAGAAGAAGGAGAAGAGGAAGCAAATACACCCAAAAGGAACAGATGGCTGGAAATAATCAAACTCAGGGCTGAAATCAATCAATTAGAAACAAATAAAACAATTCAAAGAATCAATGAAACCAAAAGCTGGTCTTTTGAGAAAATCAACAAGATAGAGAAATCTTAGCCAAACTAACAAAGAGGCAGAGAGAAACTATCCAAATCAGCAAAATCAGAAATGAAAAGGGGGACATTACAGAAACTGAGGAAATCCAAACAATCATTAGGTCTTACTACAAAAGCCTATATGCCACAAAATTTGAAAATCTAAATGAAACGGAAAATTTTCTTGATAGAGTCCATCTACCTAAATTAAGTCAACATCAGGTAGAAAGATTGCATAGTCCCATATCCCCCAAGGAAAGAGAAGCGGTCATCAAAAGTCTCCCTTCAAAAAAAGCCCAGGGCCAGATGGTTTCAGCACAGAATTCTACCAGACCTTCAAAGAAGAGCTAACACCAATTCTCTTCAAGCTATTCCACAAAATAGAAACAGAAGGAAGATTACCAAACTCATTCTATGAAGCCACAGTCACCTTGATACCTAAACCACACAAAGACCCACCAAAAAAAAGAGAGAGAGAGAGAGAGAACTTCAGACCTATCTCTCTTATGAACATTGATGCAAAAATACTCAATAAAATACTGGCAAACCAAATTCAAGAACACATAAAAGATATCCAGCATGACCTAGTAGGCTTCATCCCAGGCATGCAGGGTGGTTCAATATGCAGAAATCCATCAATGTCATCCATCATATAAACAAACTGAAGGTGAAAAACCACATGAGCATATCCTTAGATGCTGAAAAGCATTTGACAAAATCCAACACCTATTCATGTTTAAAATCTTAGAGAGATCAGGGATACAAGGTATATACCTAAGCTTAGTAAAGGCAATACATAGCAAGCTTATAGCTAACATCAAACTCAATGGAGAGAAAGTTAAATCAATCCCACTGAAATCAGGGACAAGGCAAAGCTGCCCATTGTCTCCATATCTCTTCAACATATTACTTGAAGTCCTAGCTAGAGCAATAAGACAACTAAAGGAGATGAAAGGGATACAAATCGGAAAGGAAGAAGTCAAAGTATCACTATTTGCAGGTAATATGATAGTATATATAAGCGATCCCAAAAATTCAACCAGAGAACTCCTTCAACTGATAAACACTTTCAGCATAGTGGCAGGATGCAAACTCAACTAAAAAAAAAAGTCAGAAGCCCTCCTGTATACCCAAGACAAAAGGGCTGAGAAAGAATTAGGGAAACATCACCCTTCACAATAGCCACTAATAACATAAAGTACCTTGTGTGACTCTAACCAAGCAAGTGAAAGACCTGTTTGAGAAAAACTTCAAGTCTCTGAAGAAAGAAATTGAAGAAGATATCAGAAGATGGAGAGATCTCCAATGTTCGTGGATTGGTAGGATTAACACAGTGAAAACAGCCATTTTGCCAAAAGCAATCTACAGATTCAATGCAATTCCCATCAAAATACCAACACAATTCTTTACAGACCTTGAAAGAAAAATTCTCAACTTCATATGAAGAAACAAAAACACCCAGAATTTCCAAAACGATCCTGTACAACAACAGATCATCTGGAGGTATCTCCATCCTTGATCTCAAGCTGTACTACAAGGAATAGTAATAAAAACTGCATGGTATTGGCATAGAAACAGAAAGGAGGATCAATGGAACCAAATAGAAGACTTAGAAATAAACCCACACACCAGCCAAAACCATCCAATGGAAAAAAGACAGCATCTTCAACAAATGGTGCTGGTTCAACTGGATGTCTATATGCAGAAAAATGAAAATAGATCCGTATTTATCAACTTGTCCAAACTAAAACCCAAGTGGATCAAAGACCTCAACATAAAACCCAACACATTAAGTCAGTTAGAAGAAAAAGTGGGGCAGAGCCTTGAACTCATTGGTACAGAAGACTACTTCCTGAACAGAACACCAACAGCACAGGCTCTAAGAGCAACAATCAATAAATGGGACCTCATGAAACTGAAAAGGTTCTGTAAAGTAAAAGATACTGTCATCAAAACAAAACAACAGCCTACAGACTGGAAAAGGATCTTCACCAACCCTACATCTGACAGAGGGCTAATATCCAGTATATATAAAGAACTAAAGAAGTTAAAAAGCAACAAACCAAGTAATCCAATTAAAAAATAGAGCACAGAGTTAAACAGAGAACTCTCTGTAGAGGATTGTAGAATGGCAGAAAAACCCTTAAAGAAACACTCAACTTGAGACTCTTTTGGGTATATGCCTAGGAGTGGTATAGCTGGATCTTGAGGAAGCACAATTCCTAGTTGTCTGAGAAAGTGCCAGATTGCTTTCCAGAGTGGTTGCACAAGTTTACATTCACACCAGCAGTAGAGAAGGGTTCCCCTTTCTCCACAACCTCTCCAGCATGTGTTCACTCTTGAGTTTTTGATCTTGGCCATTCTGATGGGTGTAAGGTGAAATCTTAGGGTCCTTTTGATTTGCATTTCCCTGATGGCTAATGAGGTTGAGCATTTCTTTAAGTGTTTCTCTGCCATTCGATATTCCTCTATTGAGAATTCTCTGTTTAGCTCTGTACTCCATTTTTTAATTGGATTACTTGATTTGTTGCTGTTTAACTTCTTTAGTTCTTTATATATACTGGATATTAGTCCTCTGTCAGATATAGGGTTGGTGAAAATCCTTTCCCAATCTGTTGCTCAACTATGTTTGTAGCAGCCTTATTTGTAATAGCCAGAAGCTGGAAAAAGCCCAAATGCCCCTCAGTGGAGGAATGGATGCACAAATTGTGGTATATCTACACAATGGAATATTACTCAGCAATTAAAAACAAGGAAATCATGAATTTTGCAGGTAAATGGTGGAATCTGGAAAAGATCATCTTGAGTGAGCTATCCCAGAAGCAGAAAGATGCACACAGTATATATTCACTCCTATAGACATATAATATAGGATAAACCTACTAAAATCTGTACACCTAAAGAAATTAATCGAGAGGGAGGACTCTTACTAAAATGCTCAATTCCTATCCAGAAAGGCAAAGAGGCTGGACATCAGAAGAAGGAGAAAAGAAGGAACAAGTCAGGAGCCTGACACAGAGGACCTCTGAAAGGCTCTGCCCTGCAGACTATCAACGCAGATGCTGAGACTTATGGGCAACCTTTGGGCAGAGTGCAGGGAATCTTATGAAAAAAGTGGGAAACAGTAAGATCTGGAGAGGACAGGAACTCCACAAGGAGAGCAACAGAACCAAAACTTCTGAGCACAGGGGTCTTTCCTGAGACTGATACTCTAACCAAGGACTATGCATGGAGATAACCTAAGACCTCCATTGTTGGTGGGAATGCAAACTTGTACAACCACTTTGGAAATCAATCTGGTGCTTTCTCTTAGGAATAGTGATTCCTCGATTCCTCAAGGTCCATCTATACCACTCCTAGGCATATATCTAAAAGATGGTCAAGTACACAAGGACATTTGCTCAACCATGTTTGTAGCAGCTTTATTTGTAATAGCCAGAACCTGGGAACAACCCAGCCATCCCTCATTCGAGGAATGGATACAAAAATTGTAGTACTTTTACACAATGGAACACCACTCAGCAATTAAAAATGAGGACATCATGAAATTTTCAGGCAAATGGTGGTACCTAGAAACAATCATCCCAAGTGAAGTATCCCAAAAGCAGAAAGACACACAGGGTATATACTCACTCAAATAGACCTATAAGATAGGATAAATATACTAAAATCTATACACCTAAAGAAAATAAACAAGAAAGAGGACCCAGGGTAAGATGATCAATCCTCACTTAGAAAGACAAATGGGATGGACACTGGATGTAGGAGAAAACAAGTAACAAGACAGGAGCCTACCACAGAGGGCCTCTGAATGACTCTACCTAGCAGTGTATCAAACCTTCGGCAGAGTGCAGGGAATCATATGAAAGAAAGGGGAGTTCGTAAGACCTGGAGAGGACAGGAGCTCCAAAAGGACCATATATATCAGGGGGTCTTTCATGAGACTGTTTCTCCAACCAAGGACCATGTACAGATATAACCTAGAACCCCTGCTCAGATGTAGCCCATGGTAGCTCAGTATCCAAGTGGGTTCTCTAGTAAGGGGAACAGGGACTATTTCTGACATGAACTCAATGGCGAGTTCTTCAACCCCCCCCCCCCAAGGGAGGAGCAGCCCTGCTAGGCCACAAAGGAGGACTTTGCAGCCAGTCCTGAAGAGACCTGATAAGCTAGGGTCAGATGGAAGGGAATGAGGTCCTTCCCCTATCAGGAGATTGGAAAGGGGCAGGGAGGATATAAGGAAGGAAGGGTGGGATTGGGAGGGAATGAGGGAGGGGGCTACAGCTGGGATACAAAGTAAATAACCTGTGATTAATATAAAAAATTAAATAAAAAAAGACCAATCCTTGCATTCTATCACCTCAAAAAAACAAAACTAGAAAAGTTGTCTGAGCACATCAAATGTGCAGACAGAAAAATGGCTTATGTCTGCAACACATTCACGGGAAAATCCCTCAGCAGACCAGTAAGAAAGGAGATATCTCTCATCTTGGAAAATCTGCAAAATGTCCTATATGCTTAAAATCTAACTATGCATATGTTTATGTAACTGCATTTTAAGCTTTTTATCTCTACACTAAAGTTCTAGGTAGCATCATCTCTGATGGTGAGTAGCTAGGCCTCTTCCTCCTCAGATGGCAAATGGAGTGCCAACATCTCTTACGTTTTTTGTACAGCACAGCCTGAGTTTGGATGTTGCCGGCAAGAAAAGAAAAAATGACTCATAGCATGCAAATCTGGAAATAAAGTTGTCCATTTCCCTGAGAAGACTATATAGGCACAGAATCCAAAATAATAAGAAAAAAATACTACTGAAATTACTACTTATATTTAGCAAAATCGCAGAACACAAGGTTAGTATAAAAAGTCAATTGCTTTTCTGTGTATCAGGAGTTAACACTGAACTTTCAGAAACACAAAGAATGAATAAATGCTACCTATAAGAGTACTCAAAACAAAATTACACAACTGTAAAATTAGTACAACAAACATATGATCTGTATGTGGAAAAAACAATTTTTTTCCCCTTAGAGAACATGAATGTGTTTTGCTGCCACAATCTGCCTTTTTCTCTCTTTCGTTTCTATTTTCACTCCATGTTTTATCCCCTGGGAAAGACTTCATGAAATTACAACCCATGCCTGTAGTCCATTTCTGCTTTTGTGATTCATGGAGCCAAAATATGTTTTCAATACAGAAAAAGTTGTACATATAAATTCTTATGTATACAAGGAATTTGTTGTTTCATAACAAGACTGGATTGGCTAATATAATAACCTTAAAATTGTTTTTTTAATTATCCTAATATGAGAATATTTATTTATTTATTTATTTATTTATTTATTCCCTTTACATCTTGATCATAAAACCTCTCTCTTCTCCTCCCCATGTACCCCCTCCCCCACTCCTTAGATAAGGGGAGACCCCCACCAACCAACACGAACATATCAAGTACCACCAAGATCTTCTTTCCCTGTGGCCTGGCAAAGTGGCCTTGCCAGAGGGAAGTGATTAAAAATCAGGCAACAGAGTCCATGTCAGAGACATCCCTCTTTCCTCTCTCTAGGGCACCCACATGATGGCCACGCTACCCATCAGTTACCTATGTGTAGGGGGCTGAGTCCGTGCATGGTCCTTGGTTGGTGCATCAGTCCCCACAAGTGCCCTTGGGTCCAGGTTCTTTGGCTCTGTTGGTCTTTTTGTGGTGTTCTTGTCCCCTCTGGGTCTTTCTGTTCTTCCCCCAACTCTTCCACAAGACTCCCAGCTCTCTGCCCAATGTTTTGACTGTGAGTCTCAGCATCTGTTTCAATCTGCTCCTGGCTAGAGCCTCTCAGAGGACAACCATGGCAGATTTCCTTCTGCAAGCATAGCAGAGTGTTTTTAATAGTGTCAGGGGTTGGCTCCCTCCCATGGGGTGGGTCTCAGATTGGTTGGACATTCCCTCAATCTGTGTTCTATCTTTATCCTTGAAAATCTTGTAGGCAAGGTAAATTTGGGGTAGAAGCTTTTGTGGGTGAGCTGGTGTTCCCCTCCCTCCACTAGGAATTCTCTGTGTAGTTAGAGGGCAGCCTCTTCAGTCTCCGTTATCCCTGCTAGGAGTCTCAGCTAGAGTCATCCCCATATCCTCCCAGGATCCTATCCTCTTACAGGTCTCCAGCTTGTCCCAGCTGTGCCCCAGCACGTGGTTTCTCTTCTCTGTACAAGCCCTAGGTCCTCTAGTCCCTTCTTCCCACATCTGATCTCCACCCTCATTTTTTCTCTCCATGCTTGCTCTCCTACCCTGTTTCCTCTCTTCAGCTCCTTCTGCTGTCCATTCTATTTTCCCTTCTGAGTGATATTTAAGTATCCTCCCTTAGGGCCTACTTGTTACTTACCTTCCTTGGGTCAGCAAATTGTAATATGGTTATCCTGTACTATATGACTAATATCTGCTTATAAGTGAGTACATACCTTGTGTCTCTTTGGGGGCCTGGGTTACCACACTTAGGGTGATCTTTTCTAGTTCCAGCCATTTGTCTGCAAATTTCATTTCTTTGTTTTTAATAGCTGAAGAGTATTTAACTGTGTAAATGTGAATTAGATAATTTTCAAAATTTAATTGTTTTTAAATTTGAAAAATGCACATATTTACAGTTTGCAACACAATTTGGAAAACATGAAAAATTAGGTATACACATCATTGTTTGTCTGTGGCAAAAAGTAAAACTTCTGGCATATTTTTTTAGAGACAGGGATTCTCCACATAGCTCAGGCTGTCCTGGGACTCACTATATAGTCTAGGTTGTCCTCAAGCTCGAGATCCTTTCATATTTTCTGGGATTATAGACTTACATCAACACCTGTGATATATGTGTGTGTGCGTGTGTGTGTGTGTGGCTAGGGCAATTTTCATATCTAAACTCACCATACTGTATAACTTACTACTACCTAGTGAAAGTTGTGTGCAGTTTGGTTAGCATTTTCCAAATCCTCTACATTCTTCTACCTTCATAACCATCATTTTATCCTTTGCTCTGGTGCTTTTTCAAAATTTGTTTTAATTTATCTCTCTTCTCCTTTTCTATTTCCCACATTCTCTCTGTTTCTCTGTCTCTCTGTCTCTATTTCTCTCTGTCTCGGTCTCTCTCTCTCTCTCTCTCTCTCTCTCTCTCTCTCTCTCTCTCTCTCTCGTGTGTGTGTGTGTGTGTGTGTGTGTGTGTGTGTATGTGTGTGTGTGTATGCAGGTGTCCTTGAAATCCAGAAGAGGGCCTCATATTCCCAGAGCTGGAGTGGCAGGTGGTTGTAAGTCACAGGATGAGAATTCATTAAAATCTTGGAGAGAAGAAAGCACTCTTAACCACTGAGCTTCCTGCCTAGCCCTCACTTTTACATTTTAAGACCCATGAGGTATTTGGCATTTGTCTTTCTGTCTAGGTTATCACAGTTGTTGCAAATGAGAGGATTTCTTTTCTTTTCCTAATTCCAAATAACATATTATGGTCCACAAATGCTACATTTCCTTTACTCATCTACTGATGGACACAAAGGTTGATTAATAACCTAACATGGTGGATCATGCTGACATGAACCTAGAAGTTCAGATATCTGTTTGACATATAGATTTCACTTCCTTTGGACATCTACCCTGTCTTAAAATTGGTAAACCATACAATACTAACATTTAAAAGTTTTGAAGACCTACAATACTGTTTTTGTAGTGGCTGTGTCAACATCCCCACTGACAGCGTGCATGGGTTCTTCTTTATCCACATCCTCACCAACACTTACTTGTGAGTCTTGTGATTATACTTGGGCTTGCACCCAACTATAAACTGCTGATAAAACAAAAATATATATAAATAAATGGAAAGATGGTCTACATTCATAGGTGGGGAAACAGAATTGTTATTAATATCTTAAAGTTAATAAATAAATTCAGTGAGATGCCTGTCATTGAATCAATAGACATCAACATGGCCTTCAGCAGGAGCTCAGACCAAGGACACCATATGGGTCTCAGCGGCAGCACAGGCCACAGAAATCTACATGGTCTCTGGCAGCAGCATGGCCAGTGGCCAACAGCATGGTTCTAGGTGGCAGCACGGACCAGGAATATCCTAAAACCTTTTGTAGAAACCTGGGCCACTGATACCAGCATGTCTCCTGTGGCCACAGCAGAATACCTACACCAATATGGCCCTCGGCAGCAACCCAAGCCACTCCAGCTGCAACACAAATCAAAGACACTAACGTGGTCTGCAGTGGCTAATAAAGGCCGTGGACATCAACATGGCCTCTGGTGGCAGCAAGGACCATGGTAACCAGCATGTCCCTCAGCTGTAGCATGAATCACAGATATCAACATGGCCTCTGGGGCAGCATGGACTATGGGGTCTTTCAAGGAGGCCCATTCCATTTTGGATACCCTCTCATTGCTCTAGGCCAGGGCAATCTCAGGGATGGGCAGCCTGTTGGGGGCAGAGCCTGGCTCCAGGCTGCTGCACACAGCCTTGCCAGCCCTGCTCACCATCAGCATGTATTCTCGCTCATCATACCCTAGCCTTCTCCTATACATGTCACCTCCGTGTAGGAGACACAGAGACCTCTGCGTCTCTCCACTGCCTCTCTCCACTTCCCATGTGCAGTTCCTTTCCTCCATCTTTCCCTCTTCTCCTTTTGTTCACTGAATTGGCATTGCAAACTGCTGTGTGTCACACAGCAGTTTAAACACACACAATTTTACACACAAATACTTTTTACAACATTCGTCGGTATGATTCAAGGTTTCTGGTTTCTGAAGCACCGTAAACCTGACCATCTCTGAGAATCCTTTGGGATAACCTGCTCTCGTTGCCTAGAGTCAGGGTGATCTTATGCCTAGGCCAGGCCAGGACCAACAAGGGCTTCCGACTGCTGCACACCTCCCCACCACTTGAGACACACCAGGGGCTAAGGTCGTGCTTGTAGCCTTTGTGCTGCGTTGTGGCCCGGCACTCTCCTTCTCCCAGGACTTTGAGCAGCAGCATCTACTCCATGCATGAGCCCTCTGGCCCAGGACTGGCTCTATTCACTAGTGCCATGCTCTTTGTCCTCTGAAGCCACTCTCCCATGTCGTCTGTGCTTTCGCCATTCTCCGCTGTGCACTCAGCTTGGTTCTGCCATCCTTCCTTCCAGTTTTGTGAGTCCACTTTTTAAAACCATCTTCGCATAGGACCAGCCCTATTCTAACTGTTCTGGATACTGCAAGCTCTGCAGGCGACTCCTCCACCACCTCCTCATCTCCCCTCAGAGGTTTCAGGAGTTTCTCGGGCTCCGTGTGGCATGTGCCAGCAGCCACCTCCATCTGGGACCACAGCCGTGCTCCCGGTTTCATAGTCAATGGCGATGGTGTGCTCCCGGATCTTGTTCTGCAGGACTGGCTCCTCCACACACTCCAACAGCTCATAGATGGAGTAGATTTTGTGGTTAACTGGCTCTGATTTTAAGACTAATTTTAGAGAAAAGGATGGTGTCAGCCTCCTGTAATCCCAGTACTTTGGTGTCAGAAGCAAGAGGCACAGAAATTCAAAACTAGCCTTGGATACATAAGTACTTGGGAGTCATCCTGGGCTATATGAGATCTAATGTTAAATAAACAAGAACAACAAAATTACCTCACTGTAAAGCTATAATAGTCAAAACAATGTTCTGTTAACTAAAAAAAAAAAAAAAAAAATCAGTTCATGGGTGAGTGGGAAAACTAGTTTTAAAATGTATGCACATAAATAGTCAAGTCATATTTGAAACTAGACACAGAAAATGCAATAGAGGAAAATACAATCTCTTCAGCATATGGTGCTGAAAAATTCCATGCGCCTAAACAAAAACATAAACCTTGGTATTAACATTATTACCTTTCATAAAATTTAAATAAAAAATGGATTACACACCTACTCTATAGGCAAAATGCAAAACTATAAAACTTATAGAAAAGAACAAAGCAGATGATCTAGGAGCTTATGTTTGATAAGTTGTAAGACACAATACTAAAAAAACCATAAATGGAAGAAAAATGGTAAGTTGGATGTTATTACAATTAAAAGTTTTCATCCTGTGGAAGATATTAAAAGTTAACAGACAAGTTACAAACTAGGGGGAAAAATCTATAAAACATATATCTGACCAAATAGTTGTGTCCAAAGATACAAATAGTTCTTAAAACTCAACAATAAATTAACAGGAATTTAATTTTTAATATATTCTACTTTATCTGTATATGTGCTTTGCTGTATATGTGCTTTATCTGTATGTATGTGTGTATGCATGCATGTACATATGCATGCCTGACTCCTGTGGAGACCAAAAGAGGGCATTGGATCCCCTGGAACTGGAGTTACAGACAGTTGTTACCTGCCATTTAGGTGCTGGGAACTGAAGCTGAATTCTCTGGAAAAGCAGCCAGTGTTCTTAACTGGTGAGACATCATTCCCTGTTGGTGAACTATTATATGTCAATTCTGACATTAAAAGAAAAAAAAATAGAAATCTCACATGAGACTAAATTGGAAGATTCTTTAAATATTAGGGCTGAAAACATATGAAAAAAAAGGTGTTTCAAGTTCTAATTTTATAATCTGCACCAATGCTTATTATTTAGTACAGAAAAGCCACATAGGAGCTCCATAAACCCTTGTTTCAGATGGGAGAGGCCGTGAAAGACAAACAAATACATTTACAAAGATTTAAGAACTATTAAGCTATGGTTAAAGTCTCACTTTTCTTTATCAGAAAGCACTAAGTTCACTTCCTGGAACATTTCATCTGAAATACTTACACATCACCCCGCTCCGGTGCTTCTGTCTTACCATGATTAACTACATGTAAGATGTCACCGGAGTCCTGTCGACCTGCTGTGGTGTTTTGTCCTCTTACCCAGGGCTCTGTGAAAGTGCTTTGGTGTGAGGTTCTCATCTCTTACAGCCACTGCATCTGGAAAGCTACCACTGGGTGAAAAGGTAACTTTTGCATAATCTTAGCAATTTTCTGCCTTTATTATTATTATAAAATATCCTGGTTTATCTCTCCTAATTTTCTTTTACCTTAACCCTACTTTAATTACATCAAAGTCTTTATATACATCAAAGTCTTCTGACTTTTATATTTTGTAAGTTCCTATTTATATAAATTATTTTAGTTAGCACTAAAATAACAAGTATTGTTATGACAGCTTCATAGGCCTATTTTGTTCTTATTCATCTCCCTATCTCTGCACCTCACACTGGAATCCTTTCTCCACATGGGAACGTTAAATCTTTGAAATCACCTAACGTTAGTCATGCCCCTTTTCAGCGGTGTACAGCCATCTTTTCTTTAGTAGTAAATGAAGAAAGCTTACACGTATGTATTCGTGTCGTCTTTATGTTTGTTCTCTGCTCTGTCACATTGCTTTATGACATTTTTATTGACTATAGAACTTGTTCACTATGTGGTCTCTTTTTCATCCCCTTCACCTTTACGACGTACAGTGAAATATGTGGCACAGCCTCTGACATTTACTCTAAAGCATGTCAGACATAAAATGTACTGTTTTCAAGAATATAGATGAGATAAATATGGCAAAATGTTTTTGGTTATTGAACCTGAGTATTGGAGCTCACCATGACTTTTATTTTCATGAATGCTTGTAAAATCTTGGTGTTAACTGTATGTTGCTTTCTAAATATTTATTTTGAAAAAGAACTTCGAAATGTCATCTGTTCCATCGCGTTTGCACACTTTAATTTGCTTTTACAATAAGCAAATTTATAGTTCCACTAACACAGACCTGAAATAATTAAATATAAGACCATCATAAAAAGAAGTGTTAGTCTCTAAATCAAGTAAAGACCCTCTCTACTGCCTCAGTCTATGCAGTAAATTATACATACTGTAAATGAGCACAGCTTCTTTTAAACTTACAAGGAACAATTTTGCCTTCGTGAGAGTTTTATAACTACATCTAACAGCCTATAAAAAGCCTGTCTTGAAGTGGTTCCCATGGTGACAGGATATAATATATATGTCCATTAAATTTGGAAATTTAATGAAGTGTAATAAAAATCTACTTCAGAAAAATACACTTCTCAGCATATTTTTATTAATTAAAATATTTCATTGAGCATTTTTCATGTCTGCATGCCTGACAGCAAATAAAAGCTTTGCCACAGATTAACTGTGACTTTTGAGTTCTATCCAATATTAATTGGTACAAAATAGGAAAGGCATTTCTGCAGAGAAAATATTTTGACTGGTGGCCCAGAAAGTGATGAATGAGTAAACAGCCATCCTTCCTGAACTATGGATATACTATTTTAAATGCCATCTGCAGTACAGAGTTTGACATTGTGTCTATAAGGCTGAGAACATGTGACAACAGGGATGCCTTTCATACTTGGGGAAAAAGAAAAACATTGCTAAGGGTGTGTGACCTCTGTGCTTATGGATAGCACCTGCTGTCACTGTAGCAGAAGATTATAAATTCAGCTAATTGACAGAAACAAAGATGGCAAATGTATCATAGCACAACACTGGAGACACATAAATTGCAAAATAAAATAATAATAATAGAAAAAGGAGAAAGAGAGGAAGGAAAAAAAGGAAAGAACAAAAATGTATAAGCAATTAACCAAACATATTTTCCTCCCTCCCCCCACTCCCTAATATTCTCTCTTCCTCCCTCTCTTTATTCCCAGTGAAGGATCAAATCCTGACCTAACACGTGTTAAATTCTCTACTACTGAGATATAACCCCAATCAACTGTGTTATTCTTTTTTGGGTGGTTAAAATTTTAAACAGAACAAAGAAAGTAGCTTACTCTCATGCTATTCAGTTAGTCATTTTCACATGAGGAACAGGATACCCTAATGTCTTTTCTTTGAATTCTTTTTGCATGTAAGCTCTCAAATTACCATTATCTGAAAGATTTTTATAGATATTACATAGACTATATGGAGGGAAAAAAAAGTGTACTGTTCCCATCCAACCTCAAAATCTAGAAGGTCAGGATGTTAAATAACACTTCTGCTGTTGCTGAGACAATTGCTGGAGGAAAAAAATCCGAAGAGTCCAGATTGACTCAAAGTTTCAAAGGCTTCAGCTGGTCACCATATAGAGGGTGAGGCAGAGAAGAATCAGTTATAGCAAGGGCAACCAGGAAGCAGAAGGACAGGGAGAGACAGAGAGAAGCAGAGACAGAGACAGAAACAGAGGAGAGAGAGTCAGAGAGAGAAAGAGCAAGATGGAGGGAGATAGAGAAAGATGAAGAGAGACAGAGAGTTGCTTCTGCTAGAGAATTTTCTCTCTCTAGCTCTACAGCCTATGTGATGGTGTGACTTACCTGTTTGGAGTGGGTCTTCCCCTCTTCAGGTGTGCTAAGAGTCACACCTAGAGTCTCGCTTACTGTCTCTTAAGTGCTTTGAGATTCAATCAGATTGTCAATCAAGATTCATCATCCCAACCATGAGTTGCCTCTCATAATTAAATTAATATTATGGTTGTTTTTTCTTCGTTTCTTGAGCTAGTGTGCAATGTGAGAACTACGGGGATTTTCATTGTTCTGGTCAATTTTCCATGAAGAACCCTGATCGCTAAAACACATCGAGCTTCTTACTCCACAAAGCAGTAGGTGCTGAGCTCTTTAGGTTACAAATGCCACCCCCAAATACTTTTGTAGAATATTCTTATAAAAGAGACAGACATTGCGGTGTGCATCGATAATTATGGCATTCAGAAGGAGGAGGCAGGAGGATTAAACATTTGAGCTCAGCTCTAGTTGATGCCGTGAGACCCTGTCTCAAAACAAAACAAAACCTCTAATACATGGTTCTCATTACTTGACCAGATCTCAAACTCCTAGTTACATTTTCACAATTTTTGAAAACATATCAAGTTCTATTTTCCCTACTTATGTTAAAAAAATGAAAATAGTTTGCCTGTGGTATATATGCAAGATTAGAGTCTCACAACAGTGTGATGCAGCCATGATCATTCAGGCCTTTACAGCCATTGAAGCAGGACATTCTCTCCAAGCATGGTTGGATACCATAAAAAGCTAAAATGTTACGCTCAGGATGCGAGGCTAAGCACTGCACTCAGGGTCAGCCGCTTTGGACCCAGAGAAGAGCATGTCTGGTTGCATGCGGGTTGATGCCCCAGGTCCCGCCTCTGAGAAAAAGGTATCAGATGGGTCTGATGCTCTTTGGGTGGATGACACCTAAATGAACATCGGTACAAAGTCCCAATTTATTTCTAATATCAGAGATCAGACCTCTACTCTTGCCTGATGCGTCTAAAACAAAAAGGGGGAACTGTAGAGAGCTGCGGAATGCTATGCCTTAAAGATGGAGCTGGTTTCTGCCTTCCACCTTCCCGATGGTGAGTGCTCTCTGTCATGAACAATTCCACATTTGGCTAAGGCTGAGGATCTGGCTTGCTTCCATGTATGTGGACCTATCTGCATTGCCCACGTGGCACGCCTGGGTTGGCTACCCAGAGGCTATTTAAGCTGTGGGCTGGCTTTCCCCAGGGTCAGATGATTGTTCAAGGTTCCTGAATAAATTGCATTGAAAAAAAATGAAAATAAATGCTTATACTTGGCCCATTGCTGAAGGAAAAACATGAATATTTAACCTGAACTGCTCCTCATCCTTCAGATACAGATTCCTGGGAAAGAGTGCACTAGAAATTCGGGTGTGGGTTGCAAAGACCCTTAATCACAGCACTGGGGTTAAGGGGCAGGAGAGCTTCTGTGAGTTCAAGGCCAGCCTGATCTATATATTGAGTTCCAGGAAAGCCAGTACTACAAAGAGATATAATGCTTCAACAAACAAACAATATAAAAAATAATTGATAAAGAATGAGAAAGTGGATTGGGCGGTCTGGAACAAGATGTGTCTTATGCTAAGCAAGTTTAAGATACAAAGTGAATAAACTGTAATTAATATAAAAAACAAAAATTAAAGATATATTATATGAGAAAACTATTTTCAATAAAAGGAAAAAAGAAATTTAAAAAATGAACAAGAAACAAGTATAGCATCTTATATACAGTATTCCTGAAAGGAGAACTGAGACAGTGTCAGGAAAAAAAAAAAAAAAAAAGAATTGTCATATAATGTGACAAAGTCGGAGGGGATCCAAGATGGTGATGACCAGCATACACCTTATCTGAGGGGCAAAGGACCTGAAACACTGAAATTGGTGAGTTAAGGGGCTGTTGAACCCAGAACAGAGTTATCTAGTATTCCAGGAAGAAAAAGACTGACCATGAACTGAGTCCATCTAGAATCAGGTTGCCCGCAGACTTCTCCCCGGACTTGATCCCTAGGCAATTCCCTGTATCCACCTTTCTATTCCCTCTATGGAGGAGGCAGGAGGCGTCCAGCAGAATGCACCACAGACCACACCGCCCATGCCCCAGCGACAATGATGTCTCCTACAAAAGAAACCCTGGCTCAGGATCTGGGTCTGAGAATACCCAACCCTTTCAGGTACTTCCCTGAGACTGCCGCCATGAGCCTGCCCTGGGGGAGCAAAAGGATAGAGAGGCGCACTGCGGGTTCTGCCATAGACCCCAGCTCCCGGGCTGCAGCACAGCCGGCTGCTCCTAGCAAAGAAACCCCAATTCAGGACCTGGGACTGAGGTCACTCAACCCTTCCTGGCACTCCCCTGGACTGGCTGCCACAAGCTCTAGTGCCAGGGGGCTTCTGGCAGAGATACCCAGGCTCGGGATTTGGGACTGAGGAGACTCAACTCAACCCTTCCCCTGACCAGCCACCATAAGCCTTCTCTGGTAGAGAGGAAGGACGAGAGGCGGTCTGCGGATTCCTCTACAGACTACAGTGCCGGCCTCCAGATCTGGGACAAAGGAGATTCAGTTCCCACTCCCCCAACACACCCCCACTCCAGCACGTCCCCGGGACCAGCCACTAAAATCATCTCTGGTGGAGGTGAAGGATACAGAAGGAGCCAGCAAAGTCCACCACAGACCACACTGCCTGGGCTCCAGCACGGGCTGTGCCCAGGACAGCACACAGTGCAGGTGGACACCAAGACCTGCTGCTACAGCACCACTGAGTTTACTATTAACCTACACCTTCATTTGCCCCAGCAAATCATATTGGAGAGTAGAGCCCAAGGGGAACCCCTGTACTTTTCAACTGGTCCTGCAAGGGAGTGAGTGTGTGTTCAAGGGACTGTTGGCAAAGCTCCACATCCAGGGCCCCTCCATGCAAGCAACCAGACAACAGATCCCTACCACCCACACCACTAGTATGGGAATCCTAGGGATTCTTGGGACAGCGATCCCAACACTGAAGCCTCTGTTCTAAGGGTCTACCAGTGAATTCCTGGATCCCAGACAGAACTGCATACCAGTGGCTGTAGGCCACTGCAATAGTCAGGGAATCCACGCATGCACACTGTGCCCGCTAAAAGCTCTTGTGAATAATGCCAGCATCACATTCCTCACTGAGGTAAAGCTGAAATCACAATCCACTCCCAAACCAGTGAACCTCTCTCATCTTCCTGAAAAACAGTCCAGAAACAAGGAAAAGATGGTCCTAATCTGAAGTACAGACTCCAGGAACAAACAGTGAAGGTTACAGACAAGCAGATGGCCAGAGGCTGATGAAAGAACACACCCAACAAAAATCAAGATATCATGGCTTCACCAGCAAAACCCAAATCAATGGACACTTCAATTCTTTAGATACTCAAGAAAACGACTTTAAAACTGTGTTTTTTTCAGCTATTAGAGGCCCATAAAGAGGAAATGAACAAATCTCTCAAAGAAATAACCACACAAATGGAGGCAAATAAAGAAGAAATGAACAAAGCTCTCCAGGAAATACAGGCAAATACAGCCAAACAAGTAGAGGCACAATTAGCATCATATAGAGAGGAAACGAACAACAACAACAACAACAACAACAACAAAAATAGAAGCCATCATTGAAAAGCAGGACTCCACATTCAAACAGATGAAGGAAATGGTGCAAGACATGAAAACAGAATTAGAGAGCTGCGGAATGCTATGCCTTAAAGATGGAGCTGGTTTCCGCCTTCCACCTTCCCGATGGTGAGTGCTCTCTGTCACGAACAACTCCACATTTGGCTAAGGCCGAGGATCTGGCTTGCTTACATGTATGTGGACCTATCTGCATTGCCCCCGTGGCACGCCTGGGTTGGCTACCCAGAGGCTATTTAACCTGTGGGCTGGCTTTCCCCGGGGTCCGAGGATTGTTCAATGTTCCTGAATAAACTGCATTGAAAAAAAAAAAAAGAATACAAAAACAGAGAAAATCCTGAAGCTGGAGAACATAGAGAAAAGATCAGGAACCACAAAGGTAAGCATCACCAACAGAATACAAGAGATAGAAGAAAGAATCTCAGGTGCCGAAGATACACTGGCAGAAATTGACATGTCTCTCAAAGAAAAAATAAAATCAGAAAAGTTCCAAACACAAAACATCCAAGAAATCAAGGACACCATGAAAAGACAAAATCTAAGAATAATAGGAGTAGATGAAAAAGAAAACTCCAGGCTCCAAGGTCCGGAAAATATTTTCAAGAAAATCATAGAAGAAAAATTTCCCCAAGTTAAAGAAAAAGGTGTCCATAATGTGACAAAGTCAGCTGGAGACTGAATCAAAGTTATGCAAGGGGAACCCAGGAAACTCTCAAGGACATCAGAAACTGAGCATACAATAGTAGCCTTGTGACTGACAATGAAGACCCTTAGTTTGGGGAGAGTTGAGTGGGTCCAAAACCTCAGCTCAGTATATTCTTGGGTTTTTAGAAGGAATTGTGTTCCTTCTCTGCACATTAACATCTCTGAAAAACTTTGATTGATTGAACCTTCCATGGTTCTCCCCTTTTTATTTTTTCTTCTAAGAACAGATGAGTTACCTGTGTCTAAGTGTCCAAAATGTCTCATGGTCCTTTAAGCCAATAAAGATCTTCTGACACAAATATTTCAAACATAATTATGAATGAATGTTTCAGGATAGTAAAGTAACTGAATACTTGCGACTTAAACAATAAATCTTTGGCCAATTTGGATTGGAAATTGAAGGCAAGATGAGCACAGTCTATGTCAATTAATTACTAATTACCTGAGGATTAATAAATCTAAATTAATATTTTCACGGTGCCATATTCCCTGTATTTTTTTTTACTTTGTTCCATTTCCACTCAGACTCCTTATAGCTTAAAGGAATAACACAGACATCTAGAAGCACCAAGACATTGCAAAGTTAACTAATATGGCATAGTTTTTACTACATTTTCTAAGTGCAATACCTTAATTTTTAAAGTGTTTGTCTTGCCCTCTAACTTCTTTATCTGTGTGTATTTGTGTTGTCAAACAGCAGAGGAATTATAAGCAAGTTGATTAACAAAATGGGCAGTTTGTGCTTTCTGAGTAAGTGTCACATTGGAAAGAGCTGCAAATGCTATAGCAATGATGGAAGCAGAGGCTAGTTAAAAAAAAAAAAGACCTAAGAATCATAACTTCATAGTAAGAGACTGATGCAGTTCAAAGAGAAGGAGATCTTGACCCAAATCACCATAGCATGTATAATTAAGATGTATGGAAGTCATGACAACAACAACAAAAAGGATACTGAAACAAAAGAAGGCTCTTATGGGCAAAGGAGAAGTTCACATAATTAGAAAGGATACAATTAATAAAAGCAATTTTTAAGTGGCATACATGCTCTTTAAAATGGGGACTACCAGTCAGTAAAATTTATGGAGGGTTAACTTAAGGAGTCAGTCCAAATATAAAAAAATTTCCATGCCATGGTTGTTCATCTTCTTCAAAACACCATAGATAATCACATTGCCCAAGGCTGTGCCTAACAGAAAAAGGTTCTAATGAACCTTTCTTTCTGGGAATAATATAACAGGAGGTGGCCAATGAGTAGATCTTGGAAAGTTATCTTCATCCTGAACAGATAGGTGCTTCTAGGCTAAGTTAAGCAGCATCTCAGGTCATCTACTCAGAGGCACAGAGTTCTTCAGAACTACAGAAGGATGTCACACAGAGGAGAATTTCTGTTTTGAAACCAGGGCCTGGATTATCATTGCATACTGGGAAGCATTCATCCAGGGAGGCAATCTGTAGGTGATTAGAAATTGGAAACCTCCAGTGAAGAGTGAATTGGTGATGGTTGATAAATTGAACCTTCAACCCCTCGTAGACACCAAAGCCTTATGCGTCACTTGAACAAGAGGAACCCTTCTATCCTGACCCTCCAATGATAAATGAATAGGAGTGGATGATATCCCAGTGTTGTTAGAGAGCAGTATGAGGCTTTTTTTAATCCTAAGAGGTACACTGAGAGGATCAGATATAGCAGTTTGGTATTTTTAAGACTTATATAATATTCTAGTAGCCAAATAGTTTTAAATGAACCCTGATTTAACATGCATTTTAACTAGTTTCTCTATAGTTGTTGATCTTAGACCTTAGAAAAAACTGAAATATCACTAAATTGTTAAGTGTTACCGTGAAAAAAGAAAATATATAGCAAGTAACTACCTCTGGCTGCTTGTATCCATTGATTTTTTTCATTCACTACATGTCTCTTTTTTAGTGTTCATGAGGTTTTGGGTTTTTCCCTAGCTACCAGGCAAGTACCAAAAATAAAAATAAAAAATAAAAACAAAAACAAAAACAAACAAACAAAACAAAGCCACAAAAGCTTTTTGTGTCCAAGTGGTTTTTCTTCCTTTGTATTTCTATTTGTAGAGATAAATAATGTACGGATAAACAAATGAGGATAGTATATAATCTCCATTTGCAACAAAATGCTAATAAAAAATAAGGACATGATTGAGCAAATGTCTTTATTGTGTACTTGAGCCTTTTTTGGATATATGCCTAGGAGTGGTATAGCTGAATCTTGAAGAAGCGCTATTCCTAGTTGTCTAAGAAAGCGCCAGATGAATTTCCAGGGTGGTTGTACAAGTTTACGTTCCCACCAGCAGTGGAGGAGGGTTTTCCTTTCTCTACAACCTCTCTAGCATGTGTTGTCACTTGAGTTTTTTATCTTGGCCATTCTGATGGTTGTAAGGTGAAATCTCAGGATCATTTTGATTTGCATTTCCCTGATGGCTAATGAGGTTGAGCATTTCTTTAAGTGTTTCTCTGCCATTCGATATTCCTCTACACAGAGTTCTCTGTTTAGCTCTGTTCCCCATTTTTTAATTGGATTACTTGATTTGCTGTTTTTCAAGTTCTTTAGTTCTTTATATATACTGGATATTATCCCTCTGTCAGATAGAGGCTATACTCTCCTAGGCTTATATCTAAAAGAGGCTCAAGTACACAATAAGGACATTTGCTCAACCATGTTTGTAGCAGCTTTATTTGTCATAGCCAAAAGCTGGAAACAACCCAAATTCCCCTCAACTGAAGAATGGATACAGAAATTGTGGTACATCTACACAATGGAATATTACTCAGCAATGAAAAACAAGGAAATCATGAAATTTGCAGATAAATGGTGGGAACTGGAAAGGATCATCCTGAGTGAGCTATCCTAGACGCAGAAAGACACACATAGTATATACTCACTCATATAAACATATAATATAGGATAAACCTACTACAATCTGTACACCTAAAGAAACTAATCTAGCGGAAGGGAACTAGCTAAAATGCTCAATCTCCATTGTGAAAAGCAAAGAGGATGGACATCAGAAAAAGAAGAAAACAGGAAACAAGTTAGGAGCCTTCCACAGAGGGCCTCTGAAAGGCTCTGCCCTGCAGACTATGAAAGCAGATGTTGAGACTTATTGCCAAACTTTGGGCAGAATGCAGGGAATATTATGAAAGAAGTGGGAAATAGTAAGATCAGGAGAGAACAGGAGGTCCACAAGGAGAGCAACAGAACCAAAAAATTTAAACACAGGGGTCTTTCCTGAGACTCATACTCCAACCAAGTACCATGCATGGAGATAACCTAGAACACCTGCACAGATGTAGCCCATGGTAGTTCAGTGTCCAAGTGGGTTCCATAGTAATGGGAACAGGGACTGCTTCTGAAATAATCAGATTGGCCTGCTCTTTGATCATCTCCCCATGAAGGGGAAGCGGCCTTACAGGGTCACAGAGGAAGAAAATGCAGCCACTTTTGATGAGAACTAACAGATTAGGAAGAAAAAGAAATCCTCCCCTACCAGTGGACTTGGGGAGGGGCATGCATGGAGAAGGGAGGGATTGGGAAGGGAGGAGGGAGGGAACTAGAGGGGGGATACAAAGTAAGTAAAGTATAATTAAAATAAAATAAAATAAAATAAAAATTTAAAAAAAAAACCTAAAGACATAATGTAATAGAGTAACTGAAAAGAATCTAAATTCGTATACAGGAAAAATCCTCTTCAGGGAATGTGATGGTTAATCTTCAGAGTAAACTTCATTTGATCTACATCCACAAAGGAATACACCTCTCTGTAGTGAGTTACAGTGTGTGATGGGCTAAAAGAAGCCCCTCCCCCAAAGTGGGCATCACCTTCCACCTGAGTCCAGGAAAAACAGTGTCGTCTGCCCGACTGCTTGAGTGTGTACAGGTATAGCTATTCCTGATATTGACTCTGCCACCCTTCACTGAAATAAGATTCCAGCTTTCAGTCTTCTACTATGGACCTAGGTCTACCAACTCTCCAGGAATCTTTTAGGTCTTTATGGACATATTGAATCTGCTGAGGCATCCAATATTCTAGGCTGAGAAGCTACAGGGTCTCAGCCTTTCCAGAAAGCAGAGAGCCATCATTGTCCCTAATGTGTAAGCCCTTCTATTCTCTTCTCTTCTATAATATACATACATTATATTGGTTCTGCTCCTGTACAGAACACTTCCCAATATACAGGATGACTTTACTCAGAATGAATGTAGAAGAATGGGGGAAAGAGATGAGTATTCACTGAGACCTGACAAGTTAAGGAGATATGCAAAGATTTTTATTTTATTGTTGTGACACAAGAAATCATGGGACTACTACTTAGAAAGAAATGACAAGATCATATTTTACGCATGACCATTGCTGGTAGGACAAATAGGAAGGTTGTTATCGGGTTCTGAACTGTGTGATGTCATCAATAGCCTGTAGAAGGAAGTGAAAGGAAGGTTTCTTTCAAAAGGCTGAACTATATTCATTTCAGTGTTTCTCAGAGTGATTTCACTTCCCCTAACAATATCTGGCAATATGGAGAAACACTTTTGTGGTCATAATTAGGGCAAGAGTATGGCACTAGCAACCAGTGTTCAGAGGTCATGGATACTATTTAACACAATACAGAATACATGCATTCAATGGTTCCCAAGATGAGAATTCATACTTCTACTCTCACCTGCCTTTTGACTTATCAGTTACATGATGGAAGCAATAGAAAAAGGACAGTTTTAGAAATCCCAAGATTTATTCACAGAAAACAAAGCTACCAAGCACAGATATAGAAATGCAAATGAGAGTAGGCTGCACAGCCATCATCTCCACAAACATGGAGTCTTCCCTTTTGCACCAAGAGCAAAGACATGTTGCTCCAGCAAGTAGCTGAATTCCCTTTGATCTTTTATTTTATCCTTCATGTGGTGACCTTTGTAGATAAACAATGCCCGGATACAGTTATATTTTAATGTCTTTTAAGCAGATAATACACTGGTAAACATGTATTGACACTTAGAAATCCCAAAAGGAAGGTATTTTGTGTATAGAAGGATCTTCCTTTGCAGAAGTTGATAATTTGCCTTCAGAAATGCAAAAGCAAGGGGGGCAGAGCCAAGATGGCGACTAGCACACACAGTTTCTGAGCAGTGGAAGGCCTAGGCTTCTGAGTTGGTGAAAGGAGGGACCTCTAACCCAGGAGAACAGCAGTGAGGCTTTCTAAACAACGGGGAGCATCGCAGGAGGTGAAATTGGTCTCGGGTCACCCGGGGACTTGTTTGGGGAAGGAGAGAAATGATCCTTTGATCTCGAGGCACTCCCCTCCCCCAGACCTCCTTCCTCCTAGGCACAGCAGCACAGTGGACTCGTCTTTCTCAGCGCAGACCTAACTGCCTGGGGACTACAGCCACTGAGACAGAGCTCCAAGCCCTTTAGCAGCAGGCAAAGGCCAGCAGTACGTGTCCCTGGGTACCAGATTCGCTCGGCGGCTACACCATCCTCCCAGGGCCCGAGTCTGCTAGACGCCATCCTAGCTCCGCAGGATCGCCATCACTGACGGTCCGGCCCGTCCAATCCCACAGTGACAGAGAATACGCTATATACTCACCAAAACCAGGCAGAAACGCCATACAGCCTAGACACACCAGGCGCTGGGCCTCCCAAGCTTGGAGAGCACAGTGAAGAGACCCCAGGACTTCCCAGAAAGCATCAGGACTAGCGACCCAGTCTCCAGATGCAGCAGGACTTGGAGGCGGAGCAGCACTGAGCTGGCAGGGCACAACAGCCCTCCAGTTTAAGACTAACCAGGGCCAAACCAGAGAACAGAGAGCCTGGTTACGCCGATCCCTACTGACGTGACCACCCTGAAATCTCCAGCTGCAGCAAGACCTCAGAACCTGGCAGTGACAGCAGCACAGAACTGGCAGAGCACATCAAAGAAGCAGGGCCAAACCAGAGAGCAGAGAGCCTGGATACCCTGATCTCTGCCAAGTGACCTGCCTGTAAGTGAGTGTACCCTTGAGAATCTGCAGATCCCCAGATCCTAGGTCCTTCTAAAACAAAAACCAGGCATCGAACCCCCTGCTACCCACATACCCACTTTGGGAAACAGAGGGGCACTAGGGTCATTAAAGTTCCTGCTCTGTGGATCTAATTGAGGAGTTAAGGAAGTTAATGCCAGAAATTGCGCTGCAATCATCACTAGCGCCTGCGACATATACAGTGCAGAACCCCTCCCACACACTCAAGGGTTCAACATTAGCCATCACTCTGTCCCGCGAGACACACGTCCATGCACACTTACATACACACACACACACACACACACACACACACGCTTGCTTTTGCCCCGTTTGCACCTGCGTACTCTCCTCCCACAGGTACAGCTAGTCCTCAGCACACGCTGAGAGATCTCAGCTTCCTGAAAAACTCTCCAGACGCCAGAGAGAGACAGTACCAGTCTGATCTGCAGAATCCAAAAACAAACAGGGAAGGTTTCAGATAAGCCAATGGCCAGGGGTAGGCGAAAGAACACTTCCAACATGAATCAGGACATCATGACTTCACCAGCAAACCCCAAAATCGATGGATACTCCAATTCAGCAGAAGCACAGGAAAATGATTTTAAAGCCATGCTTGCCCAATTATTTGAGGCTCATAAGGAGCAAATGAACAAATCTTTCAAAGAGTTGGCCAGTCAATTGGAGCTAAAGAAAGAAGAAATAGACAAAATCCTTAAAGAAACACAGGCAAACATAGCCAAACAAATAGATACACAAGTAGAGGAAAAATTTGTGGCATATAAAAAGGAAATGAACAAAGAAATAGAGGCCATCGTAGAGAGACAGGAATCCAAATTCAAACAACACATGAAAGAAATGGTGCAAGGCATGAAAACAGAATTAGAATCAATAAAGAAAACACAAAATGAGAAAACCCTTGAGCTGGAGAACTTGGAGAAAAGATCAGGAACCACAAAAGTAAGCATCACCAACAGAATACAAGAGATGGAAGAGAGAATCTCTGGAGCTGAAGACACACTTGCAGAAATGGATACTTCTCTCAAAGAAAAAGTAAAATCAGAAAAGTTCCAATCACAAAATATCCAAGAAATCAAGGATGCTATGAAAAGACAAAATCTAAGAATAATAGGAATTCATGAAAAAGAAGACTCCAGGCTCCAAGGTCCAGAAAATATTTTCAAGAAAATCATAAAAGAAAATTTTCCCAACTTAAAGAAAGAGATGTCCATAAATATACAAGAGGCCTACAGAACTCCAAATAGACTAGACCAGAAAAGAAACACATCATGTCACATCATAGTCAAAACACTAAATCTACAGAACAAAGAAAAGATATTAAAAGCAGCAAGGGAAAAAGGCCAAGTAACATATGAAGGTAGACCTATCAGAATCACACCGGACTTCTCATCAGAAACTATGAAAGCCAGAAGGGCCTGGGCAAGTATCATAGAGACTCTAAGAGATCACAAATGTCAACCCAGACTACTATACCCTGCAAAGCTTTCAATCAACATAGATGAAGAAAACAAATTTTCCCATGACAAAACTAAATTTACGCAATATCTACACAGCAAACCAACCCTACAGAATATACTAGAAGGAAAACTCCAATCCAACGAAAACAAATTCACCCAAGAAAACAGGGCATACAGATAATATCCCAACAAAAGTGAAAAGAAAACAAGCAAAGAAACAAGGTTAGATCACCGACTCCATTACAAAAGGAACTAACATGCATTGGTCACTATTATCTATCAATATCAATGGACTCAACTCACCAATAAAAAGACACAGGCTAACAGAATGGTTACGGAAACAGGATCCAACATTCTGTTGCATCCAAGAAACACACCTATGCAACAAAGATAAACACTACCTCAGAGTAAAGGGCTGGAAAACTGTTTTTCAAGCAAATGGTTCCAGAAAACAAGCTGGAGTAGCCATCCTAACATCTAATAAAATAGACTTTCAACCCAAGTTAATCAAAAAAGATAAGGAGGGCCACCATATTCTCATCAAAGGAAAAATCCACCAAGAGGACATCACAATCTGGAATATCTATGCCCCAAATACAAAGAGCACCGACATTCGTAAATGAAACATTATTAAAGCTTAAATCATACATTGATCCTAATACCTTAATAGTGGGAGACTTTAACACTCCACTCTCACCAAGGGACAGATCAACTAGACAGACACCAAATAGGGAAATAAAAGCACTCACAGAGACCCTAAATCAAATGGACCTAATAGACGTCTACAGATCGTTTCACCCAAACTCAAAAGAGTACACCTTCTTCTCAGCACCACATGGAACCTTCTCCAAAATAGTCCATATAGTGGGTCACAAAGCAAGCCTCAACAGATACAAAAGGATTGAAATAATCCCTTGTATACTATCTGACCACCATGGACTAAAGCTAGACATCAACAACAACAGAAACAACAAAAAGCCGACACGCACATGGAAACTGAACAACTTAATACTCAATGACAGCTGGGCTAAGGAAGAAATAGAAAAAGAAATTAAAGACTTCCTAGAATTCAATGAAAATGAAGGCACAACATACCTGAATTTATGGGACACATTGAAAGCAGTGCTCAGAGGAAAATTTATAGCACTAAGTGCTTGCAAGAAGAAATTCGTAACATCACATACAAACAACTTAATGGCCCAACTGAAAAACATAGAAAAAAAAGAAGCAGGTACACCCAAGAGGAGCAGACGGCTGGAAATAATCAAACTAAGGGCTGAAATCAATCAATTAGAAACAAATAAAACTATCCAAAGAATCAATGAAACAAAAAGCTGGTTCTTTGAGAAAATCAACAAGATAAACAAACCCTTGGCCAAACTAACTAAAAAGCAGAGAGAAACTATCCAAATCAGCAAAATCAGAAATAAAAATGGGGACATAACCACAGACACTGAGGAAATCCAAACAATTATTAGGTCATACTACAAAAGCCTGTATGCCACAAAATTTGAAAATCTAAATGAAATGGATAATTTTCTTGACAGATTCCATCTCCCAAAACTAAGTCAAGATCAGGTAGAAAGACTGAATAGCCCTATATCTCCTAAGGAAACTGAAGTAGTCATTAACAGTCTCCCCTCCAAAAAAAGCCCTGGGCCAGATGGCTTCAGCACAGAATTCTACAAGACCTTCAAAGAAGTGCTAACTCCAATTCTCCTTAAACTATTCCACAAAATAGAAACAGAAGGAACACTACCAAACTCATTCTATGAAGCCACAGTCACCTTGATACCTAAACCACACAAAAATCCAACAAAAAAAGAGAACTTCAGACCTATCTCTTTTATGAACATTGACACAAAATTACTCACTAAAATACTTGCAAACCGAATCCAAGAACATATCAAAGATATCATCCACCATGACCAAGTAGGCTTCATCCCAGGCATGCAAGGGTGGTTCAACATACGGAAATCCATCAATGTAATCAACCACATAAACAAACTGAAGGAGAAAAACCACATGATCATCTCCTTAGATGCCGAAAAAGCATTTGACAAAGTCCAACACCCATTCATGTTTAAAGTCTTGGAGAGATCAGGGATACAAGGCACATACCTAAAGATAGTAAAGGCAATATACAGCAAGCCTATAGCTAACATCAAACTCAATGGAGAGAAACTTAAATCAATCCCACTGAAATCAGGGACAAGACAAGGCTGCCCATTGTCTCCATATCTCTTCAACATAGTACTTGAAGTCCTAGCTAGAGCAATAAGACAACTAAAGGAGATCAAGGGGATACAAATCGGGAAGGAAGAGGTCAAAGTGTCACTATTTGCAGATGATATGATAGTATACATGAGCGACCCCAAAAATTCAACCAGAGAACTCCTTCAGCTGATAAACACCTTCAGCAAAGTGGCAGGATACAAAATCAACTCAAAAAAATCAGAAGCCCTCCTGTATACCAAAGACAAAAAGGCTGAGAAAGAAATTAGGGAAACAACACCCTTCACAATAGCCACTAATAACATAAAGTACCTTGGGGTGACTCTAACCAAGCAAGTGAAAGATCTGTTTGAGAAAAACTTGAAGTCTCTGAAGAAAGAAATCGAGGAAGATATCAGAAGATGGAAAGATCTCCCATGCTCGTGGATTGGTAGGATTAACATTGTGAAAATGGCCATACTGCCAAAAGCAATCTACAAATTCAATGCAATTCCCATCAAAATGCCAACTCAATTCTTTACAAACCTTGAAAAAAAGATTCTCAGCCTCATATGGAGAAACAAAAAACCCAGAATCTCCAAAACGATCCTGTACAACAACAGATCATCTGGAGGTTATCTCCATCCCTGATCTCAAGCTGTACTACAGGGCAACAGTAATAAAAACTGCATGGTATTGGCATAGAAACAGAAAGGAGGATCAATGGAACCGCATAGAAGACCCAGAAATAAACCCACACACCTATGAATACTCGATATTTGACAAAGAAGCCAAATCCTTTCAATGGAAAAAAGACAGCATCTTCAACAAATGGTGCTGATCTGACTGGATGTCTACAAGCAGAAAAATGAAAATAGATCCATATTTATCACCCTGCACAAAACTAAAGTCAAATTGGATCAAGGACCTCAACATAAAACCAGATACTCTAAATCAATTGGAAAAAAAGGGGGGAACAGCCTAGAACTCATTGGCACAGGAGACAACTTCCTGAACAGAACACCAACAGCACAGGCTCTAAGAGCAACAATCAATAAATGGGACCTCATAAAACTGAAAAGCTTCTGTAAAGCAAAGGACACCATCATCAAAACAAAACAACTGCCTACAGATTGGGAAAGAATCTTCACTAACCCTTTATCTGACAGAGGACT
Source organism: Meriones unguiculatus (assembly GCF_030254825.1). NCBI lineage: Eukaryota > Metazoa > Chordata > Mammalia > Rodentia > Muridae > Meriones > Meriones unguiculatus. The sequence goes on from NC_083356.1 coordinate 46,632,813, forward strand.
AATATCCAGTATATACAAAGAACTAAAGAAGTTGAAAAGCAGCAAACCAAGTAATCCAATTAAAAAATGGGGAACAGAGCTAAACAGAGAATTCTCGACAGAGGAATAGCGAATGGCAGAGAAACACTTAAAGAAATGCTCAATCTCATTAGCCATCAGGGAAATGCAAATCAAAACGACCCTGAGATATCACCTTACACCCATCAGAATGGCCAAGATGAAAAACTCAAGTGACAACACATGCTGGAGAGGTTGTGGAGAAAGGGGAACCTTCCTCCACTGCTGGTGGGAATGTAAACTGGTACAACCACTCTGGAAAGCTATCTGGCGCTTTCTAAGACAATTAGGAATACTGCTTCCTCAAGACCCAGCTATACCACTGCTAGGTATATATCCAAAGTTTGCTCAAGTACACAAAAGGGATACTTGCTCAACCATGTTTATAGCAGCTTTATTTGTAATAGCCAGAACCTGGAAACAACCCAGATGTCCATCAACGGAAGAATGGGTACAGAAATTGTGGTATTTTTACACAATGGAATACTACTCGGTAATCAAAAAGGAGGAAACCATGAAATTTGCAGGCAAATGGTAGGATCTAGAAAAGATCATTCTGAGTGAAATATCCCAGAAGGAGAAAGACAAACACGGTATATACTCACTTATATAGAGCACATATACATATCACATATAAGATATGATAAACATAAGGAAATCTATACACCTAAAAAAGATAATCAAAAGAGCAGACATGGGTAAGATGATCAATCTTAGAAAGACAGATGGGATGTGCATTGAACGTATGACAGGAGTCTACTGAGCGCATCTGAAAGACTCTAACTAGCAGTGTTTTCAAAGCAAAGACTCATGACCAAACCTTTGGCAGAGTACAGGGAATCATATGAAAGAAGGGGAGTTAGTCTGATACAGAAAGGATAGGAGCTCCACAAGGACCAAATATATCTGGGCACAGGGTCTTTTCTAAGACTGACATTCAACCAAGGACCATGTATGGATACAACCTAGAACCTCCGCTCAGATGTAGCCTGTGGTAGCTCAGTAACCAATTGGTTTCCCAAAGTGAGGGGAACAGGGACTATTTCTAACAGGAACTCAATGACTGGCTCTTTGGCCTCCCCACCCCTAAGGGAGGAGCAGTCCTGTTAGGCCACAGAGGAGGGCTTTGTAGCCAGTCCTGAAGATACCTGATAAAACAGGATCAGATGAATGGGGAGGAGGTCCCCCCTATCAGTGGACTTGGAAAGGGGCACAGTGGAGATGAGGGAGAGAGAGAGGGGCTGGGAGGGAATGAGGGATCGGGACACGGCTGGGATACAGAGTTAATAAAATGTAACTGATAAGAAAAAATAAAATTAAAAAAAGGAATGCAAAAGTATTCTTTGTAATGATATCTGGATCTTTTATAGTAAACTGTCTGCAAATGATGCCATTATTTCATAGTGGACAGTAGTGCTGGAGAGTTTGATATAAATTATGGTAGTTCCTTTTTTTCTTGAGATTTTTTTGTTTGGTTGGTTGGTTGGTTGAGTTTGTTTTATTTTTCTAGGGAGGTTTTCTCTGTGTATACCTGCCTGTCCTGGGACTATGGTGACCTTGAACATAAAGATACCCTTGGTGTGTGTGTGTGTGTGTGTGTGTGTGTATCTGTGTGTCTGTGAGTGCACAGATTTTTACATAGGTTCTGGGGATCCAAACACAAGTTGTCAAGCTCAAGCAGCAGATATTTTAATGACTGGAAGCAGAAGGAGGAGGGTTACTGTGAGTTTTAGGCTATCCTGCTCTACATGGTAAGTCCAGGACAGCAAAGACCATGTAGAAAAACTCTTCCTTAAAAAATAAAAAATAAAAAGACATCCCCTGGTAGTATTTACTTAATTTTTGTATTTTAATCCTTTGGGTATCTGTGATGTTAATTTTTATTTTAAACAGCTTTTATTGATGTCTTGTTACATTTCTGTTATAATCTGAACAGACAGGGATGGATAATATACTTTTAATGTACTTTTAAAAATATACAGCTAACATAACATTTTTTCTTACTGTATAGTGTCATTTGCTATAAACATAACAGTGATGTTAAAAAAAACTTTTTTTTTTTTTTAGTGTCAGGAGATAACATGCCATTTAAAAAAATGGCTTGGGCCCTTGGAACCAAGAAATGAGTGCTTCCCCCATTCTATCTGGGACCATTAAAGGTTGTAAGTGTCAAATAAGATAATGCAGGGTAAAAGAAACTAAGAAGGGGAATGATTTCAGGAGGAGGCTCACTTGACATACTGCCAATATGACAATAAGACAACATCTGAGATGTGAAGTAAACATAGCTGTGTGTTCCTGCTGTTATTCAAGTCACGTTTTCATTCTTAGCCAAGGAGAAATGACAAATAGCATGTCTCCTGCCTCTTCTAGTCTCAAGGCTAATTTACCATCCCTCACCCTGCTCTCATCAAGAGTAAGCCTTTACCCATTGGTTATACCTTCGCATTCTCCACCATTTCATTCCCCTCATTCTGTATCCCACGGCATCCAGCTCTTCTCCCAGCCGAAGAAATGAATTTAATAATGTCTTCAGGATATTAAGACATGGAATTCCTGACTTACAATACATATGGTGTCAAAGCAAATGGATTGATTGACAAGGTGGTAATGATCAAGCAAGATCCTGAGCCCTTCTATGCTTCTTGACAACATGGACACTGAAGATAGATGGTCTTAATATACACTACTTTGCATTAATAAACTCAAATCCAAAGGGAGTAGCCCTGAGCAAAATCTACAGTTGGGCTCATACAGGTATTCATTTAAATCAACAACCACAGAGATATTAAAATTATCAATGTAAGATTGTGTGACCAATAACAATAAGAACATAGCAGTATAGTGTATAGACAAACAATGGAAGTAGAAATTTTCTGTTTTAAACACAGAGGTCAACAGCAATCTCTCAAATCATAAAACAGCAGGAGCCAACATATGGACCACAGCATGCTAACCTCAGGGACCCATAGCTGCTATACATAATGAGAATACTGGTTAAAACTTCTGGAAGGCACTAAATTAAATGTTTCCTTTACTGTCTGAAACATGCCAAAGTAGATTAAGTTTCTTGAAAAAAGATGTTAATGCCCAAGTTTTATTGGCCATAGGATTTCTTTTTGTAGAATATTTTTCAAATTTGAAGGTCTGTTTGTTTATATATCCTTAACCTAGATTAGAAGAGATTTCTAATTTTGGTGAGATAAAGTTCTGGATGAATCACTCTCAATTCTGCCATATATTAAACCTGAGAAACTTATAAAACCCAATGACCAAGGAATACATACCACAGGCAAATCAAATGAGAATTACTTGTGGCTAGGATTCAGGCAACAGTATTGTGTAAACTACTAAGGATACATAAGGGGCAACCTGGTTGAGAGCCACTGTCATTGCTATCAGGTCTCACACCAGTTCCAGAAACCTCAGTCTCCTTGATAGTCTTAATGAAAAACTTAGTGGCTCCAGGAAAGAGGGAACTCTCAGTCCACTGTGTTTAATATAAGATGAATGCTTATTTGTCCCAGTCATATCTTACATGGCCATCATTGTATAGCACCTGCTACTTTCCTGCCTTCAATGCAAATTAATAGACTACATTAATGTTTCTTAGTTGTTTGAATATTCCATTCCAGAAAAAAATTCACACAGAAAAAAGTTCAAATTCTAGTATCAAACATTGAAAAGCAAATACCCAGATAGAGAGTAAAGAATATTAACTGTGACATGTAATATTTAAGGGCAGAAATTTTATTAATATTTATATACCTAATATGTACAATCTAGAAATCTAAATAGCAGAGATGCTTTTTGCATTGCTCAGTTAGGCCCAGTGACTGTAGCCATGCTCCAAGTCAAAGAGTAAGATTGTCTTAGAGGTACAAGTTGATATTGGCCCCTTTACCAGTCAAACTTTGCTGTTCTGGAAACTTATTTGCTTATAGTTCTCTCAGATGGATCCAAATGAACTATTTGGAAACTACGCTGTACAGAACATCATGGTTTTTTAGTTAATAGTCAGAATAAAAAGTACTTTTAAACAGCCAAAACCTGGAGTTTCTAAGAGCATTGCTGAATCTTCCCAAATCACAAACATTTCTCAGTCTGCCAATGGCCAAGTTCATAATTTCAAGTAATTTGCTACTTTACAGACTATCCTGCTAAAATGCATAGTAATTTAAGTGGATCAAATTAAATCCATTTGTTTAATTTACCCATGGATTCCAAGTAGAATCATTAAAGCAAAAATAGAATTTTATCATTAAATTTGAAAAGGCATGTGAGTTGCATTGTTTATTTGAATTATAAATGAGAGCCCAATTTCAACCTTACTTTCTAAAAAACAGTTATCTGATTTTAGTCACTAATCTAATTTCCTTCATTATTTGCATTGCTAATGATTATTTTGACTAAGGAATTAGGAATACAAATGATAATTAGGAATACAAATGGTGTATATTTAAGCATGCAGATTTAGAATCTTTTGCCATTAAATGCAGTGTATTGGGAGAGGTGTATTGAAAGATTCTGACACTAGATAATTTGTAAAATTATGTATTACATTATTTGTATGTTCAATTAGGCAAAGAGCTAAAAATTTCAAGACCATCTATAATCAAACAGCTACACATTCATAAATATGAAAATAAGCTTTAAATATTTTTTAACATTTAATTTATTGATTTAAGTATGAGTTTTATTATCCAAGCAACATTGAAAGGTGAATATGTAAGCAGTATCATCAATTTCAACATAACAATTCACTGCATTTTATTTTGCAGAAGAAATAAAAAATACAACTTCTTTTCAAATGACAAATTTGTGTCTAACTTAAATGATATTTCTTAAATAACTGTTAGTTTCTCTAATAATCGAATGATGATATCTGTTACTTCTTTCACAGTTTGTCAGGAACTGTGAAACTGGAATACGAGAGGACCTAAGGTAATGAACAACAGGAGAAACCCATGCTCTATTTTCTCTGGTAGTTGCTATCATGTAGAAACAGAGCCAGAATTTTCTGTTTCTGGGGGCTAGAAATAACAAGAGAATGTTTGTTTGTTTGTTTTAAGTGGATATTTCTTTTCTTTTCTTTTTTTCTTTTTTGACATTTTTATTATTTTTTTTTTAATATTAGTTACAGTTTGTTAACTTTGTATCCCAGCTGTATCTCCCTCCCTCTTTCCCTCCCAATCCCACACTCCCTGGGCAAGGGTTTTTTAACAACATAAATATTGTGCAATGGTCAAGTTGGAAACATCCCCCAAATGAAATAGCCTTTTATTAATAAGGCCTGTAAGCTTGAGTGCTGAAGAAAACATATGAATGCAGAGTAACAAGATTACTCTAAAGTTTATTTCTACGCAGAAATTCCAGAGTTTTCTGAGATTTATGACAACTGGTTGAGGCTTATCAGAAACCACAGAATAGAATTTAAGCAAATCATTTGAGATATCAGAAATCAGAGCTGATCTAAAATAGAACTTGTCAGGAAAGATAGCTCTCCTTGGAAAGACAAATTGCTATGACTCTCTATCAAAATATGTCCAAATATGATCATTTTTACCATTTCATATTAGATAATACAAAATATAGACTTAATGTGTCTAAAGTTACTCTAAATTATGCTCTAAGTTTTTATTTCTTTTATGATATGCTTGTTCACATATTTATGTCATATTTGTTTCTAAAAAGGAGCATAACCAATTAGCAAATTTTCATGATTGGCTAGGAGAATATTTTGGCAAGTTCGTACATTTGCGGAATGAAGTTGAAAACTTAGACATAATAAGTCTTTTTAATTTTCTTTGTTCTCGGCATTGTAAAATAAAGAATGTTTCTAAGCATCTGACTTACAGTTCCCTACATCGTCCTTCGGTTTCTTTGAGCAGCGATTGCCTGTGTATTTGAATACACAGAAAGTTTGTGTAAATTAGTTAAAATAAGAACATTGCCACACTATCCTCTAAAATACACCTTTGTTTTGATGAATATTTAAAGTTTTACGGTATCTTAGCTTTAAATTATTACTGATAATTGCTTATTGGTATAGTTTCAATAACTATACTAGATAGATAGATAGATAGATAGATAGATAGATAGATAGATATGTAGAAAAGACACCAGAAATTGTTAATTCAATAAATGAAGCATTTTGTCCAGCCGCATTATCATGGTCAAAACAAAGGCAATGACCACATCATATGAATTTAGGATAAAATATTACTTATTTTATACCAATATATTAAAATCACACAATAAAATGTATGGGGAAATGTGTGTAGTGTTTGTTGTGCACTGACATCCTTCTGTACTATTTTAAATGGTATGACTAAAATTTAAAGCCATCGTGGGAAGCATTAGAGAAGATTCAGAATTCAAATGTTGAAGATTATTAGGACTTTCTAGAAATCGCTGTGTAAGATAACTAATTTTTAAAACTTTTTTGATAGTACAATAAAATTGCCTTATTTTTCCCCTTCTCTTTCCTCCCTCCAAACCTCATAATGAATTCTCCTTCCTTGCTTTCAAAGTCATGGCCTCTTTTTTCTTAAATGTACACACATGTACACACACACACACACACACACACACACACACGCCCTGCTCAGCCTGTAAAAGATTATGTGAATGTATATGTCTTCAGGGATGACAATGTGGCATTAGATAACCATTGCTGTGCTCTTCCATAGTGAAAACAGTTATTCCCATTCTTAGCATTTCTTAGTTGCCTGTAGTTTTCTTCTGTATATGGCTGAAGCTTTCTCTCATCTGCATTAGCATGTCTATTGGTACCATCCTTGTTCAAATTTAGGAAGCCATTCTGATGAGACTATATAGGAGCAGGTTTGTTTTTTTTTTTCAATGCAGTTTATTCAGGAACATTGAACAATCCTCGGACCCCGGGGAAAGCCAGCCCACAGCTTAAATAGCCTCTGGGTAGCCAACCCAGGCGTGCCACGTGGGCAATGCAGATAGGTCCACATACATGGAAGCAAGCCAGATCTTCAGCCTTAGCCAAATGTGGAATTGTTCCTGACAGAGAGCACTCACCATCGGGAAGGTGGAAGGCAGAAACCAGCTCCATCTTTAAGGCATAGCATTCCGCAGCTCTCTACAGTTCCCCCTTTTTGTTTTAGACGCATCAGGCAAGAGTAGAGGTCTGATCTCTGATATTAGAAATAAATTGGGACTTTGTACAGATGTTCATTTAGGTGTCATCCACCCAAAGAGCATCAGACCCGTCCGATACCTTTTTCTCAGAGGCGGGACCTGGGGTATCAACCCGCATGCAATCAGACATGCTCTTCTCTGGGTCCAAAGCGGCTGACCCTGAGTGCAGTGCTTAGCCTCGCATCCTGAGCGTATCATTTTAGCTTTTTATGGTATCCAACCATGCTTGGGGAGAATGTCCTGCTTCAATGGCTGTAAAGGCCTGAATGATCATGGCTGCATCACACTGTTGTGAGACTCTAATCTTGCATATATACCACAGGCAAACCAAGGAGACCAACACCAGAAGGCCTGCTAACACTCCCATGCCCGCCCATTCCTTCAGATGATTCATGGCTGCAGCAATTCATGTTGATAATCCTGTGGCTAGTCCTGCGTCCACTCCGGTAGAATTTACTGTGACAATGGCCACTCTCAGCTGCTCCATCGTAGTATCGAATTCTCCAGTCCAATTACCTAAAATATAGCTCGACAATTGTTTAGACAGATTTGCAGCACAGGAAAAATTCTCATGTTGTATGCTAGTGACACAAAGTCCAGCATACTTTCATTGACAGCCAGGTTGAGCGATTTGCCATTGGGTATCAATTTGCTCCTGCAAGAGGTCAATCCTCTGATTGAACACCATCAAGCTTCCTTTTAGTTGAGCATTAATTCCTTTATGTACAACTAAGGCATGAGCTACATTGGCTAAATGATTATTCAGGGTCTGAGCAGTCTGCCCAGTATGACTCATGGCTAATGCCCTGGTGGTAGCTCCAACAGCCGTCAATGAGATGGTAGTAACAATGGTGGCTGTAGTTCCAAGATCCCTTTTCTGTCTGAAGAGAGTCATAGCGTGAGGGGCATCAATGGGCACAGGCACCCAGTGAGGCATGCGAGTAACCAGGGCATACCTAAATTTACTAGCATTCCAGCATTGGGCAAAAAAGCAAGTATCATTACCACAATTACTTGGCTCTATCTGGCTAATAATGAATAAAAATGGGGGATATAGACAAACAGGTGTGGGCTTATAGGAAATATTATGAGAAGCCTTAACCCCTCGTTGGAACATCCTGCGTCAGTTCTAGAACTAGCAGTTCAGAGTCCAATTGGGTTACATAGTAATGTGAAGAGGGACTGCCTCTGACATAATCTGATTGGCCTGCTCTTTGATCACCTCCCTCTGGGGGGGGAGCAGCCTTACCAGGCCACAGTAGAGGACAATACAGCCACTTTTGATGTGAACTGACAGACTAAGATCAGAAAGGAGAGGAGAACCTCCCCTATTAGTAGACTTGGGGAGTGGCATGCAAGCAGAGGGAGGAGGGAGGGTGGGATTGGGAGGAGAGGAGGGAGGGGCTTATGGGGGGATGCAGAATGAATAAAGTGTAATTGATGAAAAATTTAAGAAAAAAGGGAAAAAATAATTTAAGAACCTTAAATGACTTTCAAAATTGGAGGAAAACATGGAGTTAGTCAATTGGCATGGAGCACATCTCGCCCCTGGGGGCAATGGTCTCCTGAACCTACTCAGACCTCGGACACCACCACTGCTAGTTCTAGGAGCAGGTTTTGATATCACAGCCACCCCCTCTGTTCCTCTGGCTCTTACAATCATTTTGCTCTCTCTTCCATGACTCCTGAGCCTCAGATGAAGAAATTGTCCTATAGATGTATCCATTGGGACTGGGCTCCAGAACTCTTTATCTTCATTAGTTGTAGGTTTTCTGTAATGGTCTCTGTCTGTTGCAAAGAGTAGTTTCCTTGATAAAGGATGAAGACTATGCTTATCTGTGGATATAAGGACAAGTGTTTAGGATGTAGTCAAAGATTTTGCTGCTTTAGGAAAGTTGTAGTTGTAGGTTCTCCACCAAGACCCATGGCATCACTAACCCTGGGTAATTGGCTAGGTTTCCAGTACTTGGCATGGTCCAGTTAGAGAGTTGTTGGTTACAGCCAAGCTCTGAGTGTGACTACTGTACTCATAGAATTATCATGCCATGAGACTCATTGTTCTGGTTCACAGGTTTCATAGCTGAGTAGGACTGTTGGTTGCTTCCTTCTTTGGGAAGCTTGAACATGACTTCTGGTATCAAGACAAGGAGAGCTTGTATTCGGGAGAAGGCTTCCACATAAATTTCAGTTCAAGGTTCCTGGGCCCTGTGTCAGAAATGCATTGTGCCTTCAATAATAGCCACTTATCTTCCAGTCTTTGAGGGCAACAAATGGCAAGAAAAACAACCTGTAATGTTTTAGTAGTTCCTTGGACAACCCTGACCAACTCAAAAGAAGTCTTCTCATGACCGGTATTGAGATTTTTGTTAAATGGTCTGTGGCTCTTGGTGTGTGTGGGGAGAAAGAAAGTGGACATTGGCAGCCCAGACCAGAAAATTTTATTTAAACTATATATGTATATTTATATACCAACTTACATTTATTATAGGTATTTTTAGACATGTACTTAATATGATTTCTATGGCATTTCAAATAATTGATGCTTTTAATATGCAAAAGTTTCAGCACATTATTATTATGATATTCACAAGAAAATAGTCTTCCTAATTTCTAAATATCAATTGAGAGAGCATTAAAAATATGGCAGCAATGGGCCTCAGATGTAAAGTGATACAACCAATGACTACATAGTTCTGTCATTGTTTCTATGTATATCCTTATCGTGAGACATACTGGATGGTTACTGTCATTGCTACCTTCTACAGGTCTGTTCTTCATCACCCTAACTGTCCTGTGCTGAGCCTGGCTGGGATAAACAACTCAATATGCTGTCTTGTCCTCTGTTTCCTACTGGATTTTCCAGGAGAAATCAGCAGCAGGAGGTGGAAAGATAATGAGCTGAGCTCAGAGACATCTTGCTTGAGCATCATGGATTAGCTGTCTCTTTATTAAATTATTAATTTAATTATTTATCAGTTTACATCCTGATCACAGCCTCCTCCCTCCTTTCCCATTCCTCCTCCCCTTCTCCTCAGAAAAAAGGGGACTCCCTCCAGCCACCAACCCACCCCAACACATCAAGTTACATCAGGGCTAAGCAAATACTCTTCCACTGAGGTCAGACAAGGCAGCCCAGTTAGAGGAAATTGATCTAAAAGCAAGTAACTCTGTTTATGTCAGAGACAACCCCTGCTCCAATTGCTAAGGGAACCACATGAAGACCAAGCTGCAAATCAGCTCCTTATGGGGCCTTGATCCAGTCCATGCATGCTCTTTGGTTGGTGGTTCAGTGTCTGTGAGTCCCCCACAGGCCTAGGTTAGTTGACTCTGTTGGTCTTATTGTGTTCTTGTGACCTCTGGGTCCTTCTATACTTCCCCCATCTCTTCCACAAGATTTCCCGAGATCTACCTAATGTTTGGCCCTGGGTCTCAGCATCTGTTTTGATCTGCTGCTGAGTGGAGCATCTCAGAGGACAATTATGCTAGGCTCCTGCCTGCATTTTTTCTTCTGTTGAGGGACAAGTGAGTTGTTTCCAGCTGCTGGCTATTATGAATAGAGCTGTTCTGAATATAGTTGAACAAATATCCTTGTGGTATGGTGGAGCATTTGGAGGTACAGACACACTCAGCAAAACCAAGGGCAATATGTACAATTGGAACCCAGTTATCCTATTACAGCAAGCCCTGGATATCCTAACACAAGTGAAACACAAGACTGGCTGCCTCTCTTTTTTTAAATTACAATTTATTCACCTTGTATCCAGGCTGTAACCCCTCGTTCTCATCTCCTCCCAGTCCTACCCTCCCTCTCCCTTCTCCCCCTATGCCTCTCCCCTAGTCCATGGATAGGGAAGGTTCTCCTCCCCTTCCCTCTGACCCTAGCCTATCAGGTCCCATCAAGGCTGACTGTACTGTCTTCCTCTGTGGTGTGGCAAGGCTGCTGCCTCAGGCAAAGGTGATCAAAGAGCTGGCCACTGAGTATAATTCAGAGACAGCCCCTGCTCCCCTTAATAGGGAACCCAGGACATTTGATCAACTATGTTCATAGCAGCTTTATTTATAATAGCCAGAATCTGGAAACAACCTAGATGTCCCTCAACCAAGGAATGGATACAGAAATTGTGATACATTTACACAGTGGAATACTACTCAGTGATTAAAAACAAAGAAATCATGACATTTGCATGCAAATGGATGGAACAAGAAAAGATCATCCTGAGTGAGGTAACCCAGACCCAGAAAGACACTTACGGTATATACTCACTTAAAGTGAATATTAGCCATGTAATATAGGATAAACATACTAAAACCTATAGTCCTAAAGAAGCTAAACAACAAGGAGGACCCTAGGGAAGATGCTTAATCCTCATTCAGAAAGACAGACTGGCGGTCTACAATTATTCTTCTCATAATGTTCTCTTCTGTCTATAGTCTCAGCCTCCAAATGCTCCTAATGGCCCAGTTCTTTCTCAGACTCTTAGATCTAAGAACTGTAACATCTCCCAGTGGTTACTAGTGCAGGGTACCCTCTGGCTTCTCAGCACGAGGCCAGTACATTTATACTAGTCTCTCATTAAAAATTACCCAGTTTGAGAGTGCTATCTATTACTAGGCTGCTAAAGGAAATCAAGCTTCTGAACCTAAGTTCTGCAGTAAATGTAAGATTTAATGGCCTTTCTGGCTGGGCTCTGATGGTTCCGGCTTTCAGCCCAGGTGCTGAAACTATCATCATGGCTCAAATGACTTGTGGTGAGTTAATTTTTAGCTCCAAACCACTAGTACTCCCTGCCTGATTTACACAGGGTTTTGCATATTTGTTTGAGACAGTATGTTATGGAGCCCAGGCTAATTTCCGATTGGTCATACCCGATGACCTTGATTTCCTGATGCATTTTGGACATTTCCTTCCACTGGTGTTACAGGTGTGAGCTGATTCTTCACGTTTTATGTTTCTTTTCTCTTCTTGACCCGGCCTTAGTGCACCTCTATAAACAGATGCTTGCAATAAATGCATGACTCCTGCCGCCATTTGACTGCATGTCCCTGTTGATTTGCCTAGTCAACTTTCCCCAATGTCTGACAGTTCTTTCCAATGCAAGGACTAGTTCTGGCTCTCTGAATATAGCTCTTAGTCTTTTCACACTACAGAGCCAGATACTTCGAATCTCGTGCATCTCACAGTAGATTTTATGGTGGAGAATAGAAATAGTTCGTACATTCCCTTTTCAGTCATTGTGACAGAACCGTTTTTCATTCATAGAAATGGATGAAAAATGCCACGAAACAAGCATGCAGCTCCTACCCATGTGGGGCAGTAGAGTTTTCCTTGTGTTCTCTGATGGGCCTTCTCTAGTATGGGGCACTGGTAGATACCTGAAGCGTGTAATATCCATAGCTCTCCATCTCTCAGGGCTCTGGTATAATAAATATATAGAGAGGAGTATTTCATACACAAAAGTAGTTTTGGAGTCTTGGATGGAAGCCACCATTACCATGCAGAAGAATCTAAAATCCTATTTTGAAAGGGGCAGAGATTTGAGAGGTTTGGACATTTTGAACGTACCACCATGTGGTTGACCACAGAGATTCATCTTATAACAGGTAAAGCAAGAATGCTGGTCTAAATTATTCAGCTCAGTAGAGATAATACCATTTACTTTACTGTTCTCTTAAGACTCTTAGAATTTCAGAAATATGATTTGGATTTCGCTGGGGTGGCGCTGAAATCAAGTTCCCAAAAGCACATGGGGATAACAGCCTCTGAGGTCCTGGGATAAAAAGGAACCATGGAAGTTATTAACTACCATGCTGATTGTGCAATTTAATCCTGGAAGACAGCAATCACTTTCCTACTGACACAGGACTAAAGATTTTTTGATTAACTATGGGCTTATGAATCCCAAATGCGAATCCTCACCCCAGACATCATCTACAGCTTCCATCTTCTACCTACAGTGTTCTCTGCAACATGTCCAAGACAGATAATGGTTAAATTTTCTCCTCTTCTCCTAAACTGTTTCTTAGATCACTGAGTAATTCTTTTGTCTATCCAAGTATACTGAGTATAGACAGACAGATAAACTGATTGATTGAGATAGATGGATAGAAAGAAAGAAAGAAAGAAAGATAGATAGATAGATAGATAGATAGATAGATAGATAGATAGATAGATAGTAGATAGATAAAAGAATGAATAAATAAATATAAAAAGCGTGGTTTTTCTCACATCCAATGTACTAGTAAACAATGTTAGCTCTTTCTCCTAAGGAATTGGCCACCCCCCCAGTATCTCTACCACTCTCACCCATGTCTAAGCACCAGCAGCCTGGATTAACACAGCCTTCTCTAGAAACATGGAGGGTATGGACTACTCCATTTCAAAGGTTTATCAGCTCCCATCGCTCCCACACTCAAACCTCTAGCTTACACAGCATTAAAAAGAAGATTTTTTTTTCTGACTGTGGCTCCTCTCAGTCTCCTTAATTTTTTTATTAGTTTTTAAGGTCTGCTATCAAAGTCAGCTCTCACAGGTTACACTATGGCATCTTCATACACGTACATCATTATACTTTTTTCTTATTTATTCCTCTCCACTGCGGTAAGTCTCCTATCCCCCTCTTATTGCTCTTTTGCATGATTCCCAAGTAGTTCCAGTTTCTGCTTTCATGTCATCCCTCACTTAGTATCTCTTTCTGCTCTCTCATGCCTCCTTCCTGATTTCAACACACACACACACACACACGTACATTTTGTGGATAATGAAAAAAAAATTCACCATTTTTTCTTGTTTCCTACTTGTTTCACATAGCATAAACATTCCTGCTTTCATCAAGTTTTTTACATTGTTCATGATTTTGTTTTTTCATTAGTGTTGTTGTTGTAACTAAATAAAGTCTCATTGTATATACCTCATTTTTTCTTCACTCATTGTAGATTGATGCTAAAGTATAAATTTTTCACAACTACTTAAGTAACAATGTATAAAATTCATCTCTGATTTTTGCAGTTTAACTGGATATTTACAATGGGGTCTCCTAAGTCCTTTAGTCTTTCTAATCCAGCCCCACAGACATCTGCACTCCTCCTTACATGGATTCCCAGTAACATCTGTCTTGCTCCTTCGCTTCCTGAAGGTCCATGAATTGAGAGAACCTATCAGAACCATTTGTTGCTCATTCTATATGAAACAATGTATCTCATCCACAGCCACCATGCCCTATTTTTCCTGATAGAACTGAGTATGGGTATTGTTCTCTTAGGACACATAAGCACCTAAAGGACAAGGGTTCTTTCTCCTCAATTTCCTGGTCATTGGGTGGTATAGAGAAGGGAATCAATTTCTACTGTACATTGGTTATGTGAATGCATGATGGACACTTTAGTTCTGATCTCTCCTTTTAATGGAAGTGTTTGTACATCTCAGCATGTCATCTGGACCACATCAGACGTTGATCTGGGCACTCACTATATCTCAAAAATGTAAAATATGGAATCAATCATCCACATCATCATCTTTTATTGAAAATGGTTTCCCCCCTCTGCTCCTCCCACTTCCTTCCCACCTCCCCTCCCATCTGCATCCATCCTCTTTCTGTTTCTCATTGGAAAACAAACAGCCTTCTACAGAATAATAATAAAATATAAAAGTAAGATGAAAACTAATACATTAAACTATGACAAAACCAAAAGAATGAAAAGAGCTCTAGAAAAAGCACAAGAAACAGTGACCACTAGTTCATAAAGTCAGGAATCGCACAAAAACACTAAAGTGGAAGACATGATATGTATATATGTATATATACATATATATATATATATATATATATATATATATATGACTGTTAGGATAGACATACATATATATTACATTATATATATATATATATATGTAACAAACCCTGAAGGTCTGATACATTTTCAAACAGGAAACTGCAAAGATGCCTTTGTTCATTTTCTACTGGCCATTTACTGTTGGGCATAGGGCCTATCCTTAAGACTTCTTTGTTTCCCCAGTGAGACACCCTGAGATAAAACTACATTTTCATTGTCAAGTGGTAATCAATTAGAGATTGCTTCTATAGTAGTAATCGGGACACGTGTCTGCTTCTTCTCATTTCAGCTCTAGGACCCTGTCTAGAGCAGACCCCAGCAGGCCCTGTACATGTTGCCTCTGTCTTTGTGAGATCATATGTGTATCAATCTTGTTGATTTAGAGGACTTTATTTCCTTGATGTCCTCCACCCCCCACTCCCTGGCTCTTTCGCCTTTTCTGCCTCTTCTCCTGTAGGATTCCCTGGGCCCTGACAGGAGAGATTTGATGGAGATAGCTCACTTAAGCCTAAGTGTTCCAAAGTCTCTCATTCTCTGCACTTTCACATGTCTGGCTCTGGGTCTCTGTATTTGTACCCATCTACTGCAGGAAGAAGTATCTCTGATGATGGCTAAGCAATGCCATTCTGTTACGAGTATAGCAGAATGTCATTAGAAGTCATTTTATTGCTACCTTCCTTTATTAGACTTACTCGGTTTTACCCTAGGTCCCTGGGCTACTTAGTCTCAGGTTCTTGGTCATCCAAGCAGCGTCAAGTATGGGTTACATTTTGTGTGGTGGACCTTAAGTCAAATCAGATATTAGTTGGTGAATTCTACAAGCTTTGTGCTACCATTTTTCCATATTTTGTAGGCAGGACACTATTGTAGATCTAAGGGTTTGTGGTTGGTGTTTCCTTTTCTCCTTTGGTAGCATGCAGAATACATTTAGGTACCAAAGACAGTAGCATGTAGGGATGAAGGCTCTATGTAGTTACTGGCTTGAATTCTAATGTTCATGAGATATGCAGGTGTGGTGTTAAGCAATGAGGAATTGCCATCAGCTTGTGGAGTGCAATGTGTAGTCTTGAAAACAGCCTGGATTGTATCGGGTGGGGGTCTTTGTGGGACTCATTTGGCCACCAAATCAATTAGACATAACAGAATTCCAGCACTTGAAAAATTAAAAAAATAATAATAAAATAAAAAGAAAAAAGAGTCTCCATTGAAAAGTCATGTTTTTATTAATAGACTTGCCTTTAAATATTACTTGCACTTTTTCCCCTTGCAGTTTTTAATATTTTTCTTTTGTTCTGTACATTTAGTGTTTTGTTAATATGTGTCACTGTAAATTTCTTTTCTGGTCTAGTCTATTTTGTGCTTTCTATGCTTCTTGTACCTTGATAGACACATTCTTCTTTAGGTTAGGAAAATTTTCTTCTATGGTTTTGTTGAAAACATTTTCTGTGTCTTTGATCTAAGTTTCTTCTCCTTTCTATATTTCAATTATTTTTTAAAAAGATCTGCATTATTATTATTATTTAGAATTTATTCACTTTGTGTTATAGTTGTAGTTCTCTCCCTCATCTCCTCCTGATCCTACCCTCCCTCCCTCTTCCTCTCCTATCCCTATTTCCTAGTCCACTAATAGGTGAAGTCCTCCTCTCCTACTGTATGACCCTAGCCTATTAGGTCCCATCAGGACTGCCTGGATCCTCTTTCTCTGAGGTTGCTGGGTCACCACACCAGGGAGAAATGATCAAGGAGCAGGCAACTGAATTCATGTCATAGACTATCTCTTCTCCTCTTACGAGGGATCCCAGACAGAGACTGAGCTATCTATGGGCTACATCTGAAAAGTGAGTCTAAGTCCTCTCTATGTACAGTCTCTGGTTGATGCATCAGTCTCTGCAGACCCTCCTGGGCCCTGCTTTTTTTTTTTTTTTTTGGCTTTGTTGGTATCCTTGTGGGGCACCTGTCCCTTTTGGTTCTTTCTATATCCCCCTTCTTCCATCAGACTCCCTGTGTCCTGTCCAAAGTTTGGGTGTGAGTCTCTGCATCTACTTCTTTTTCCCTGCTGGCTGGAGTCTTTTAGAGGACATCTGTAGTAGGCTCCAGTCCTGTTTCCTCTCTTCTACCACTTCCGATGTTTATCCCCTTTCCTTTCTGAGTAAGAATTAAACCTTTGTAATCAACAATCAATACTTGGAACCTCCCGAAACCGAAAAGCTTCTGTAAAGCAAAGGACACAGTCAACAGAACAAAATGACAGCCTACAGACTGGGAAAAGATCTTCACCAACCGTATATCTAGCAGAGGGCTAATATCCAGGATATATAAAGAACTCAAGAAATTAAACACCAAAAAACTAAATAATCCAATTAAAAATGTGGTATATATTCCAGGTTATCTCCATGCATGGTCCTTGTATGGAGTATCAGTCTCAGAAAAGACCTCTGTGCCCAGAATTTTTTGGTTCTGTTGTTCTCCTTGTGGAGATCCTGTCCTCTCCAGACCTTTCTATCTTCCCTTTCTTTCATAAGGTTCCCTGCACTCTGTCCAAAGTTTGGCTATGAGTCTCAGCATCTGCTTTGATACCTTTCTGGGTAGAGTCTTTCAAAGGACCTCTGTGGTAGGCTCCTGTCCTGTTCTCTGTTTTCTCCCTCTTCTGATGTCCATCGCATTTGTCTTTCTGAGTGAGTATTGATCATCTTACCCAAGGTCATCCTTCTTGCTTAGCTTATTTAGGTGTACACATTTTAGTATGTTAATCCTATATTATATGTCTAATATCCACTTATAAGTGAATATATACCATGTGTGTCTTTCTGCTTCTGGGATATCTCACTCAGGATGATCTTTCCTAAGAACTCTTGCACAAATGTAGCTCATGGAAGCTCAGTCTCTTAGTGGGTACCCTAGTAAGGGGAACAGAGACTGTCTCTGACATGAAGTCAGTGGCTGGTTCTTTGATCACCTCCTGCTGAGGGAGGGAGCAGCCTTACCAAGCCACAGAGGAAGACAATGCAGCCAGTCCTGATGAGACCTGATAGGCTAGGGTCAGAGGGAAGGGGAGGAGGATCACTCCTATCAGTGGACTGGGGGAGGAGCATGGGAGGAGATGAAGGAGGGAGGGCGTGATTGGGAGAGGATGAGGGAGGGGGCTACAGCTGGGATACAAAGTGAATAAACTGTAATTGATTAAAAAATAAATAAATTTTAAAAATGGGATACAGAGGTAAACAGAGAATTCTCAGCAGAGAAATATTGAATGGTAGAGAAACACTTAAAGAAATGCTCAATGCCCTTAGCCGACAGGAAAATGCAAATCAAAACAACTCTGAGAATCCATTTCATACCTATCAGAATGGTTAATGTCAAAAACTAAAATGACAACACATGTTGGAGAGGATGTAGAGAAAAGGGAACCCTCCTCCATTGATGGTTAGAATGTAACTTTGTACAACTACTTTGGAAATCAATATGGTGCTTTCTCAGAAAACTGGGAAAAGTTCTACCTCAATAACCAGCTATGCCACTCCTGGGCATATATCTGAAAGATGCTAAACCATTCAATAAGGACATTTGCCCAACATCAATGATCTCATTTCCCCATTAAAACAACACAAACAAACAGCTTCTGCATACAAGAAACACTTTAACATCAAAAATAGACATCACTTCATGGTGAAAGGAGGGGGAAAAAGTATTTAATTAACTGACTGAAAAAAGCAAGTCAGCGAAGCCATTTTAATATATGTCAAAAGAGACTTCAAACCAAAACTAATCAGAAGACATAGGAAAAAACTGAAATATTCAAAGGAAAGTTCCAGCAGGAGGAAATGAATTTTTTTAATTTTTATTTTTTATATTAATTACAGTTTATTTGCTTTGTATCCCAGCTGTAGCCCCCTTCCTCATTCCCTCCCAATGCCCACCCTTCCTCCCTCATCTCCTCCCTGACCCTCTCTAAGTCCACTGATAAGGGAGGTCCTCCTCCCCTTCCATCTGACCCTAGTTTATCAGGTCTCATCAGCACTGGCTGCACTGTCCTCCTCTGTGGCCTAACAAGACTGCTCCTCCCTCAGGGGAGGGAGGAGGAGGTCAAAGAGCCAGCCACTCAGTTCATGTCATAGACATCCCTGTTCTCCTTACTAGGGAAACACACTTTGATGCTAAGCTGCCATGGGATATGTCTGAGCAGGGGTTCTAGGTTATATCCATGCATTGTCCTTGGTTGACGAATCAGTATCAGAAAAGACCCCTGTGCCCAGATTTATTTGGTCCTTGTGGTGTTCCTGTCCTCTCGAAGTCATGGAAACTGAAATTCTTAACATCTGTGCACCATACAAAAGGGTAGGTAGGTACTGAAAGGTTGGAAAATCTTCTGGGATTCTGCTAGGTGTGGCTACTGCTCATACCTATATATTTCTAGGTATTTGAAATATATATTTCTAGGTATTCCAATTCTAGGTATTGGATGCTGACACTTAAGAATTGGGATGTGTTAAGAGAGTGTAAGGTCTGAGAGTACCCACAAGAGGAAGAAAAGCAGGTCATTCTACCACATTCTGCTTAGTCTCCTGGGGATGAGAAGAGAGTGAGGGAAGGCCACAAAACAGGTAATCTTCTAGAGAGCTGGTGATGAGACTGGGGGATTGGATTTGAAGGAGTGGAGGAACTGTGAAGACCTGATGCTTGCCTGTCTGCTTTGCTGGCCTACTTTACACTCGGGCAGGGTTAGCTGGAGAGAGAGAAGCAAATCATGCTACCGAACTGGGGATGAGACTGGGAGGTTGGTTTTGAGGGGAAGGAGGGAGATGTGAGGATCTGCAGTTAGCCTATCTGCTTCTATGGCTATAGTACTAGTTAATTATCCTGTTCAAGCTGGCATTACCCCATGGACAATTTTATCATCCCTTATACCGGGACTGCTGGAAGAAATCCAGATTTTGCAATTACAATACTCTCCTAAGGAGCCATTTGATGTTCATAAAAATCTAAAAAATACCATCTAGGGAACAAGGAGGCTGGGGCAGTGTAGAGATCCATTATCTCAGACAGCTTGAGAGGGCTTCTAAGAATAGGCTGTGGCACATAATCTTGTAACGACCTGTCCATTTCTCATTAGAAGGAAGCAGTGCAACCAGCAGCACAAACTATTTTGAAAGCTCTTTCATGAGTCTGTTTCCTTACATTCTCACTGTGGGCTTCTGGAAGGAATATGAGATGCTGAAAGAGAATTTCTAATATCAAGGCAAATAATAAAAATTTCTCTTGCCTTCTAATTGTAGAATTAGAAAATGAGATCAAGAAAAAAAATGCCAGGAAAAAATACTGCAGAGAATACATCAAGTGAATTTAAAATAAATCTTTACTCCCTCAGACTAAATAAGCTAAAAGATTAGATAAAATACCACATCCCATTTGTTATATGTTACATAACATTGTTGGCGCTAAGGAGGAACTTAGAACTTGGTAGTTATTATTTTTGTAATCTCTGTGATGATGGCTAAGATTGTAGCCTCGACATCTTATCTATGTGATTTTAGTCTTGGCTATTACTTATTAGCCATGAGAATAAAGCAGACACATCCTCTCTAATCTTTCACTTGCCAGTAGAACTAACAAACAGAATAAGTAAGTAATGGGAGCAGTGTGCTATGTAATCCATAAATAGCAACACATAATGTTAATAATAAATAAAGTATCAGGTATCACAATAAAACAATTTAAAAGGTGGTAGGATATATATATATAAATATATATATATATATATATATATATATATATATATATTTCATCCATATTTTCGGGTCTATATTCAATAGTCAACAGCATGTAGTTTGAAAAGTTGCTAACAGAGTGGAGGAATCTTTGATCTTTTTCTCATGCAATATGGAGGAATTAATTTACTTTTTTTGTCAAATGATTTTTTTCCCTGTACTTCACACTAACTTTCTTCATATGTCTTCTGGGATCTGATAATGCATCTTTCCCCAGGAATTTGCAATATGGTTGTTAGAATTAAAGTGGGCACGTCGTTTTGCCATTTTTCTCATGCTGCCAGTTACCTTGAACTAGACCTCTTCCAAGCTTCATTCTCTATACCCCTGTTCTTTGTTTGTTTCTCCAATGCATCACTTCTGGGTCCTAACAGCTTTCCTCCCTTTAAAGGAAATGTTTGGTATACCTCACAGCCTCTGCCACTTATACTGTTGATCCTTCTCTTTGATGCATACCCAAACTAATTTAGACTTTCCCTCGGGATCACCTCCATTCAATGCTACTGTTGTTCTCCAGAACCAACCATGAGAAATGATTTCTGTTCCCTGTGCCTCATCTGTGTGTCATTAGAATTATATCACACCACATAGTCCCTACAGCTGCTTAACTCAAAGGTAACACAGGGTAATGACCAGATAGGCTTCACTTCTTACTCCTCTTTTACTCACATGGCCACCTTGAAGATTTTATCTAACGCTCTCCAGTCTCAGTTCCCTTGTCTGCAAAATGGGAAAATATGGGAGGTGATTAGTATAAGAATTCTATTAGGTCATGGATATTAATGTTTAGTCTAAGCCTGTGTCACATAAGTGTTATATGTGTATATATCTGGCTCGGAATTCAGTCAGTCAGTCAAAGACATTATAAACCTTGTTATTTATAACATGTCAGACACTAGTTTAGGAGACTGCAGTCCAGTCAATTACCACAGACTATTATGGAAGGCTGAGAGATAGGTTGGTAAAAAATGACACCACGTACATTGATGACAAGGAAAGCACGACACTGCAGTAGATACTATGATGGGTAGGACTGAGTGAGTTAAATCCACTCACATTTTGGAGAGGCAGAAAAGCTTCCCAGGGGCTTTGGTATTAAAGATGTTATCTTAAAGGATAATGAGATTATATATATGGTGGTGCTGGTATGTAGTGATGATATGGTTGGTGGGTAGGACAGTCTTGGCAGAGGAGATCATGAAGACTATTCTCTGCAGGAGATGTGCAAGAATATATAGAAACCAAATGAGGCAATCAAACAGCTAAGGGAACTTCTGAGTACCTGGAGATGGTGAAAGCTATCAATAAATATTGGATTAATTTGTTGTCTATGCATAGATTGGTTGAATGCTCTGTTTTCTAAACTTGGCTAAATTCTTATGGCCTGTTCCTGGTATTTCCTACATTTCTTTACAACTTTGTTCACACAACAACAATGACAATAAAATCAATGGCTAAAGCAAGTGCTGTAGATGTAGAGTGCCTAAGTTAAAATCCCAGCATTTTTTTCACTCACTATTGGCCTTCACTTATTAACCCTCCACTTTTCTCTGTTCTGAAACAGATATTTTTTCAAGGTGCTTTTTTTTTTACTTAATTATTACAGTGGTTGACCCAATATATGTTACTAGCATAGCAGTTTCTCTTTCCTAAGCTTTTGCTGCATATATTTCTTCCTTTAAGACCAGACTATAAGCTCTGTAAGGTCAAAGACACCATTTTAAACATTTTCTTCTATCTGACAGGATACACCAATGCAATGCCAGCTCAACAATTTTAATAAATGTGTGCTGAGAGTTACATTAGTTTAGGAAGCTTAGAGTAGGGCACAGAGGTGTATATTCTGGTGATAAGCATGCCCAGGCATGTAATTTGTGATGCTGGTGGTGTGATCTTGTGATAGATGCTTAATCCTGCCATTATCTTAATTTTCCTATCTGTAAATGGTGATGATCAACACGGTGACCTCTTTAGCTTATTGTGAGCATTCAGTGGCTTTCCCTACATGAAACATTTACATCACAGCTTGTATTTCAGAGCTAGTGCAGTTATTATTATGCTGTTTGTTCTTTTAGCCTTAGAAGAGGAAATCAGAACTGAATGAGGTAAAAAAAAAAAAAAGTGTAAAAATAGAACACAGAAATAAAAAATTTTATTCTTCTTCTGTAGTCATTTTTACATGTGCAAAACGTTTATGTACCTTCACTACATTTTTAATTAGGTTATATATTTATTCACTTTACATCCTAATCGTAGATCCCTTCTTTCTCTTCTCCTGGTCTCTCCCTTCTCTCTCCCTCTTTTCTCACCCTGCTCCCTTATTTCTCAGAAAAAGTGGAGCTCCCCCCTACCAACTCACCGCAGCTCATCAAGTGGCATTAGGACTGAGTATATCTTCTTCTGCTGTGGTTTGCCGAGCCAGACCCACCAGGGGGAGGTGGTCAAACAGCAAGCGACAGAGTCCACGTCGGAGACAGTCCTCCCCCCTACACCTCCACCATCCTTTCTATGGAAATAGCATGAAGCTACATCTGTGTAGAGGGAGGGCCTAGGTCCAGTCATGCATGCTCCTTGACCCGGTGCTTCAATCTCCACAAGGCCCTTTGGGCCCTGGCTATTTGGCTCTGTTGGTCTTCTTTGTGGAGCTCCTGTCACCTCCATGCAGAGAGAAGTGAGGGTGATGATCAGATCTCGGGAGACTGGGGTGGAACAGAGCGTCTGCAGAGACAAGAGAAACGGTGGGTGGGGGAACTCTGTGACAAGCTGGAGACCTAAGAGCGTAGGCTTCTGGGAGGATATGGGGTGACTCTGGCTGAAACTCCTAGTAGCAGGGGCCATGGAGTCTGAAGAGGACACCATCTAACAAGGCAGGACAGTGGAGGGAGGGGAACACCAACCCACCCACAAAACCTTTAACTCAAAATTTACCCTGCCTACAAGATGTATAAAAACAAAGAACAGAGATTGAGGGAATAGCCAACCAATGCCTGGCCCAACCTGAGACCCACCCCCATGGATGAGAGCCAACCCCTGACACTATTAAAGATACTTCATTATGCTTGCATATAGGAGACTAGCATAGCTGTCCTCTGAGAGGCTACACCCAGCAGTGCATCAAAACAGGTGCTGAGACGCACAGCCAAACACTGGGGAAAGCGTGAGAAGTCTTGTGGAAAAGCAGAGGGAAGGATAAAAATATCTTCATGAAACATTCTCTCTACCTTGTATTCACTAGTTAACAAATTTCTAAATCCATCATAATCTGTGTCTTACTGTCCTGACACCAAGAAAAACCTACCATTGCAGCTTCAAAAAGTTACCAATTAATCACAGGTCCAATGTGATTTGACCCATCAAAGTCAGTTGTGGAACTAAATCGAAGTTTGCTAAGAGTCTGTAATCCAGCATGTTCATGGGGCTAACTAGGTAGAAGAGGAAAATACAATGTGCACACAAAACGCTAGGAGTTCAAATGGCAGAATTCCCAAGTTCTTAATCAAGTTTTAGGAATAATGTTTTCTATGTGAACAAGATCCACAAATGTTTAAAAAATTGACCTCCGATTGATAGCTGGACAACAGATGCATGTCATGCTCTGGCATCCAGCTGACAGCAGAGATGGCTAAGCCTGAGTGACTGCAAATGCCTTCAGCTGAGAAACAAAATATTCATATGATAGAATACTCTGTAGTATAATAAAGAATTTCTTTTAAAAGTCGTAAATTAAGATTGCCTCCTTTCAAATGAATTACAATGGTCACTTTCTTTGTAAAAACGGTGAAGCACGAGTCTTCTACCTGTATTCTATATAAGGCCACATCCTTAACCTTCCCATGTCTGCAATAAAAATGAGAGGAAACATTCCTTGGCCAATCTTCAATCAGTAATCCTGATGTTAGCTACCAAGTTGCATTTACAAATTTTTAATTCAGTCAGTAAGTTCACAAATGCCCAGGACTTGTTTGTTTCTTCTTCCTTTATTGACTTATACTGACTGTCTTTAGGAATTCCAGGTAGGAATTGTTTAGGAAGTTAATATTCCTGGGATAACCATGAGGAAGGCATCTTTCTGTCTTTCTTTCTTTCTTTCTTTCTTTCTTTCTTTCTTTCTTTCTTTCTTGCTTGCTTGCTTTCTTGCTTTCTTTCTCTTTTCAGGCTATGAAAAGGGGGGTAGGTTTTTTTCAAAGCATCTGAAAGTACATTTTCACTAAGAAACTTGGAAATTTGAACTTATAACTCACACATCTACTAAAGGGTGATTGTACGTAAAATAAGTGCATGGTGGGGGGGGCTTGCTGATCTGAACTCTTTTTTTTTCTTTGTAAACATCTTTTTATTAACAAAATATGAGCAATGTTTGTTGCTATTGTTGAGATATCTCCAACATGTCATCAAAAGATTTGATATCATTTTCCCCTTATGCTCCAACAACATGAGAAAGCCTACCTTATCAAATTATTGCTAATTGCTTGTCAGTTCATGATCTGAACTCTTAATGAGAAGGGGAGTGAGCTTCAGAACCACCACCAACCAGGTTTATAATATTTAGCCTTTTCAAATTATTTTGCAAGCTCTCAATATTAGCAATCTGAAAGTTTGGTCCCTGTTACTCAAAATTTGGTTCATATTAGCATACTGACTTATTACTGAGTTCATTTAAACTTTCCAGGAACTCTTTTGTTTCATTACCTCCTGGTAAGTTGTATGCAAATGCAATTCATACACACATAAACACACATACCCCCTCATACATTCATACACACAGCTATACTTGCGTACACACATTCATCCTCACGCATGCACACAAATGTTTATAAAAAGTAACTCTAATTAACTAGGTCTTAATTTTTTTTTTACTTTCAAAGCTGATGTTCTTTAAAAGTATTTGAAATTTATGTTGTATAAAGATACTCAGAAGATAAGAAAAACAATAGGGAAAATAATTATTTTATTCACCACTTATTCCTTTTTGTATTTCTTCAATGTTTCTCTATCTATCTATCTATCTATCTATTTGCATTTTGCCTAACATAAAATTATACAAATGGTATTCAGTCATTAACTAAATGAAACATAAACATAATTGTTGATTTTGAAAGTGAGAACATTAAAGCCTAAACTGAACCTCAACAAATGCTGATGTTTGTCTTGTTTAATTGGATTGAATTGGTTGAGTCTATTTTTTGAGCTATTATGAACCCTTGTTTTCATAGAACTTGTATGAATTGTTATTATGCTGCTCTAACCAAACACCTGACAAATAGCTTGAGGAGCAAAAGGTGTATTTTGTTGTCCTGGTTTGAAGAGATATAATCCATCATAGTATAGAAGGTCTGGTGGCCACAGTTTCCCCATGGTGGGATCAGGCAAAAAATGGGACTCTTCACCTCCTCACATCTACATGAACAAGAAAAGAGAAAGAAGAATCCTGTCATTTGGCTGCTTTCACTATTTTATTCATTCTGAGGCTAAAAACTATTCCATGGTGCTGCCTTGAGGGTGGGTCTTCCCCAATCCCTTGGTCCTGTCTGTAGACTCTCTCAGACATAACCCAAAGTGTGTGTCTTCAATATGCTAGGTGTTTCTTAATCCAGGCAACTTGAGAAACAAAATTAGTTATGACAAAACTCAGATATGTTCAACGGCCTTTTTATTTTTTTTTCTTTTTGAGTAGGAAGCACAGTATCTGAACACGTACCTGCTCACTACATTCCTATTTTAACATTGCCAAAAGGATTTTGTTTTATGGGAAAAAAAGAGGAAATTGCCTAAGCAACCAGAACTCTGACGTATGATTATATGCCGTGCTTTTTAAAAATATTCTGAGCAGGACACACAAATGTTCACTTAAATCAGATAGTTGTGAAATGTGGCGTATCTGGTTGCCCTGTTTAATGAAATGTTCTTTCAGATGAGATTATTTTTCATGGCAGAGGCTATCAACAGCAGCTTAATAAAATCAGCATGGTTTTGGCATAAAAACAGACATGTTGATCAATGGAATAGAGTTGAAATTCTGATGTCCACACACCCTAGAGTTGAAATTCTGATGTCCACACACCCATGGACATCTGATTATTGACAAAAACGCCAAAAATGTACCCTGGAGAAAAGAAAGCATCTTCAATAAATAATCCTGGTCAAATTGAATAGCTTCATGTAAATAAATGAAAATAGATCCATATTTATCACTATGTACAAAATTGATGAACAACCTCAATATAAGGGAAGATACTTGAATCTAATAGAAGTGAGAGTGTGGACAATTTGTGGCACAGGAAAGGACTTTTGAACAGGATCCCGGCATGACAGGCATTAAGATCAACAACTGATAAATGAGACCTCATGAAGGAAAGACACTTCCCTACAGAAAAGGACACCATCATTCAAGCAGAACAGAATACTTCAGAATGGAAGATAGTCTTCACAATTATACATCTGACAAGATGTTAAGATCCAGGATATACGAACAACTAAAAATGAATATTAATAAAACAAACAACTCAATTTGTTAAAGTAAAACAGTAAAATTTGTTACTGTACTGGCTAGTTTTATGCCAACTTGACACACCCTAAAATCAACTGAGTGGAGGGAACTTCGGTTTAGAAAGTGCCTCCATGAGGTTGGATGTAGATAAGCCTATTGGGTGTTACCAATCACAGATTTTCTTTGTGGGGATCAAGACCAGAGCGGAAGTGAGCCCACGCAGAATTCCTGGAATCAGACTCCAGAGACCAGACCCAAAGGTGCAGATCTAACTTTATTATCTAGTGTAATCGCCTTTAAATGATTGAAAAGCCAGTCAAATCATCCCTTGCTAGCCTCAAGCACCAGTATCAATCAATCTGGTTGGAGTAACTATAAGGAAATGTGGGAGATGTGGGGGTGGGGAGGGCACGGGGCAAGGTTCCCTTAGGAGACATCTGTAAAAAAGGAGAAAGCATAATTGCCCTAGCCTTGGGTCCATGTTGAGACTTCACTAGTGTGCTCGGAGTCCCTAGTAGATCAACACTGTGTGCAGTGGATCAGGACTTTTGAGGAGTTGTAGGAGTCACTGACACTTCTCTTGTCATTACCTGTGGGCCTTAGAAATGCTTACC
The DNA here is from genome assembly GCF_030254825.1 of Meriones unguiculatus. Taxonomy (NCBI): domain Eukaryota; kingdom Metazoa; phylum Chordata; class Mammalia; order Rodentia; family Muridae; genus Meriones; species Meriones unguiculatus. Next base: position 46,660,739 of record NC_083356.1, read on the forward strand.
TCAATATTCCTCACATTTCTTAATTAGTAAATCATGTGAGAGGGCCCATCCCATGGTAGGTGATGCCATCCCTGGCCTGGTGGTCCTGTTCTATAAGAAAACAGGCTGTGCAAACCATGATGAGCTAGATAGCCAGTAAACAGCATCCCACCATGGCTTCTACTTAAGCCCCTATTTCTGGATTCCTGCCTTGTGTGTATTTCTACCCTCACTATTTTAGATGTTGAACACACATAAATATTATATGTGTATACATACACACGCATATGAAAGGATATCTATATCCTTTTTTAATGTATTTATATATCCTCTCTTCTACCCAAGTTGCTTTTGGTCATGGTGTTTCATCTCAGCAAGAATAACCTTAACTAAGACAACTACAAAACTAAATCAAGCTCTCAAAGCATAAAACACAAATGGCTGTTGAACACTTTTAAAATATGGTCCCCTAAGCCATTAGAAGAGTGGAAATTAAAACTACTTTGATATTTCATCTTACCCCAGCCAGAATGGCCAAAATCAATAAAATAAATGACCACAGCGGATGCTGGCAAAGATGCAGAGAAAGAGAAACGCTTATCCTCTGTTGCTGGGAGAACAGATAGGTATAGCCACTGTGGAAATCTGTGCGGTGTTCCTTCAGAAGCTAGAAATAGGTGTCCCTCAAGATAAGAGACATTCCACTCTTTGAAATATACCAAAAGGATTCTATGTATTACTACAGAGATACTAATTCATCCATGTCCATGGTTGTTCTTCAGAGTAGCCAGAAGTTAGAGACAGCCTCAATGTCCATCAGCTGGTGAATGGATGAGTGTGGTACATTTACAAACTAGAATATTATTCAGCTGTTAAGAAAAAATAATTTATAAAAATTTCAGGTAGATGAATGGAGTTGGAAATATTCATTCTGAGTAAGGTGATCTAGACACAGAAGACAAGCATCGTGTGTTTTCTCTTATATGTAGAAGTTAGTGGTTATTTTAAAATTGTATTGCAGTTTTTCTCTTAACTTGGCAAGCCCCCAAATAACTGAGACTGGACTATTTATTTAACAAGCTCTATGGCACAACAGCTGGGTAGTATTAATTTAATTTTAACTTCTAAGCTAATCTAGCTACCTCCCAGCTGAAATCTCTGAGATCTTTCCATCTTGTGGCTTTCTCTGATCCAGCTGCTCTCTCATGCTGTCTCCTACACCTCATCCCATGGCGGAATCCCAAGTTCATCTCTCTGTCTTCTTTACTGACTGGCAGAAAGTCAAGCCCTATTCTTTCCCCTGCTCAGTCATTGGCTGTTAAGCTTCTTTATTGACATGACTGGAAACATTTGGGAGGAATATTTACACAACATTGAGACAGGTGATTCTCATAACAGATAAAAACCAGATATGGGGGCACAGAAATATGGTCTTTGAATCTTTACACAGTGTACAATAACATTATTCCTATCTGGATGTTAGTATTAAGCTTTTGATGTATGTGTTTCATTTAGAGTATCCACAGAGGTTATGTAGCTAGTAAGAAACCAGGGAGAAAAAGAAGATCATCTAAGGAAAGGGGAATATAAAATATGTTAAAAATAAATAAAATAGAATGGAAGGATTAAAAGGGTAAAAGGCAAGCAGGATAGAAGAGGAGAGATGGGGACGGAGAAGTTTCGCCTTTTGAAAAGCCATATGGAAATCTAATACAGTAGAAGCTTCCTAAAACATATATACATATAAATAGAATTTAAAGGCAGTTACCATATAATGGGGGAAACAATGCCCCAAGGAGATATCATAAGCTACCAAATAAAACACCAAGGATCCAAAATGGTTTATACCTTTTTGAATCGTTGCTAAAGTGGCCCAGCTTACTTCCCCCGAATATTATCGGCTATTGCCTTCAAAGACCTTGCAGTCCTTGAACTTCCTACTGTCAGAAACCATTCTGTTAAAGGATCTCAACTGGCAAGTGGGCCTTCTGGAAAGGAATCCAGTATTTTGCAAAGTCTGTGACATGACCCCAGAACTGCTTCCAGCCTCTGAAACGATGTCAAGAGCCACTGATTTGGGGAAGTTCAGTAGGTGTCAGACTTCTCTGGAAGGAATCCAGAACTTTGTAAAGTCTGTGCCGGGATGCACCCCAGATTTGCTTACAACTTCTCACAACCCTGTCATTTGTGCTCTGCTGCATCTCTCTAAAATCTGGTGTGAAACCCCACTTTCTGGGTATTTACTCACTCTGATTGAACAAACTTCCTGCTGGATCTTATTGAAGATGTACTGTTGTTCAGATGAACTAATTTCTGATTATGGAATTCTTGATTAGATTCAAACAATTTTAAAGTTAAATTGTTTTAGAAACTCTAAAACAATTTTAGAAAGTGAATGGCTGCAATAAATAACTCAAAAATAAATACCTCCAAATACCTCAATGGAAGACAGTCTTTTATAATTTTTTATTAATTACACTTTATCCACTTTATATTCCCCTGTAGCTCCCCCCCTCCTCCCCTCCCAACCCTCCCTTCCTCTCCATTCTCCACCTATGCCCCTCCCCAAGTCCACTGATAGGTGAGGTCTTCTTTTCCTTCCATCTGATCCTAATCTATTAGGTCTCATCAGGAGTGGCTGCATTGTCTTCCTCTGTGGCCTGGTAAGGCTGCTCCCCCCTCAGGGGGAGGTGATCAAAGAGCAGGCCAATCAGTTCATGTCAGAGACAGTTCCTGTTCCCATTACTATGGGACCCACTTGGACACTGAACTGCCATGGGCTACATCTGTGCAAGGGTTCTAGGTTATTTCCATGCATGGCACTTGGCTGTAGTTATAGTCTCAGGAAAGACCCCTGTGCTCAGATTTTTTGGTTCTGTTGTTCTCCTTGTGGAGCATCTGTCATCTCTAGATCTTATTATTTCCCACTTCTTTCATAAAATTCCACGCACTCTTCCCAAAGGTTGCCCATAAGTCTCAGTATCTGCTTTGATAATTTGCAGGGAAGAGCCTTTCAGAGGCCCTCTGTGGCAGGCTCCTGACTTGTTCCCTGTTTTCTCCTTCTGATGTCCATCCTCTTTACCTTTTGGGATGGGGATTGAGCATTTTTGCCAGAGTCCTCCCTCGTGATTAGTTTAAGTGTACAGATTTTAGTAGGTTTATACTATATTGTATGTCTATATGAGTGAGTATATACTGTGTTGTCTTTCTACTTCCAGAATAGCTCACTCAGGATGATCTTTTCCTGTAGATGTACCACAATTTCTGTATCCATTCCTCAGTTGAGGGACATCTGGGTTGTTTCCAGCTTCTGACTATTACAAATAAAGCTGCTGCAAACATAGTTGAACAAATGTCCTTGTTGTGTACTTGAGTCTCTTTTGGGTATATGCCTAGGAGTTGTATAGCTGGATCTTGAGGAAGCACTATTTCTAGTTGTCTGAGAAAGTGCCAAATTGATTTCCAGAGTGGTTGTACAAGTTTACATTCTCACCAGCAGTGGAGGAGGGTTCCCCTTTCTCCACAACTTGTCTAGCATGTATTGTCACTTGAGTTTTTCATCTTAGCCATTCTGATGGGTGTAAGGTGAAATTCTAGGGTTGCTTTGATTTGCATTTCCCTGATGACTAATGACATTAAGCATTTCTTTAAGTGTTTCTCTGCCATTTGATATTCCTTTATTGAGAATTCTCTGTTTAGCTCTCTTCTCCATTTTTTTTATTGGATTACTTGATTTTTTGCTTTTTAACTTTGTATTTTATATATACTGGATATTAGCCCTCTGTCAAATATAGGGTTGGTGAAGATCCTTTCCCAATCTGTACACTGTCATTTTGTTCTGATGACGGTGTCCTTTGCTTTACAGAAGCTTTTCAGTTTCATGAGATTCCATTTATTGATTGTTGCTCTTAGAGCCTGTGCTGTTGGTGTTCTCTTCAAGAAGTTGTCTCCTGTGCTAATGAGTTCCAGGCCCTTCCCCACTTTTTCTTTTAACAGGTTTAGTGTATCTGGTTTTATATTAAGGTCTTTGATCCACTTGGACTTTAGTTTTGTGCAGGGTGATAAGTATGGGTCTATTTGCATTTTTCTACATATAGACATCCAGTTAGACCAGCACCATTTGTTGAAGATGCTATCTTTTTTTTTCCATTGTATGATTTTGGTATCTTTGTCAAAGATCAGGTGAGAAGACAGTCTTGACACAGATTTTGTGTCTCTAAGATAAGCCTCCACTCACGAATCCTGGTATATACCATAAATGTAGGCAAGTTGATTTAAACTTCCCATGAACCCAAAATATAATGGTGCTACCTAGAAGTGTCTAAATTAAATGCAAATCTTAATGTAAAAATATATACAAACTGTTTTGTCATGATTCCTTATACATTGTCACCTTGTTACAGCATTATATACTGTCATTTTAAATTTACTTTGTTTCTTAGAAAGAATGATAACATTATTGTCCTGAACTTATTATAACTTAGAGTTATCTTTAAAATGTGTAGCAGGTAAGTATTAACAGAAAAAAAACCATATATTCTCGTAATTTTTAGACCCTGTTAAACTTTAGGCCTTGTCAACCTTTGTCACTCTGAACGCACTATGAACTTAGTAATGAATACATAGTTAAGAAATGTTTAGTTTTCAAACATGTAACCTGTTGTATTTTAGAATTTATCTGTTTTGTGATTAATTGCCTCTTTGACTATGAGGTAATTCCTTTGTCTCAGAAGTACAAAATTATAAGAGAGGGTGGAAGCCCATTGAATGGAAGCTTGTAAGGGTTGAAGGCTGCTGAAATTCACTTCATCCATGAGTTGTACATATGTAAATACATGCGTCTTTCTATCTGTTTTTGTAGATATGTTACTTGAGTGTATGTCAGTTTGTCTGTACACAACGAGCTCCTTTTGTATCATCCATTGAATGTGTGTAGGAATATGTACAGGTCTATATGTCTGATTGCTTGTCTATGTGTACATATGGGCTGACACTATGGAACTGGCGGCCTAAACTTGCTGCAGTTTCTGCAGTGGAGATGCTAGAATTCAACATCACTGTCATATGGAAGCTTGTGGGAATTTGTTAAAGTTAAAGGTAGAGTTTTTAACTTCATCCACATTTTCTCCTTGAACGCTTATGTATATGAATGGTCTATTTTTCCATCTCTTATTACTTGTTGTTCTGTAGATTCACTAATAAGTTAACAGACTCAGGGTTTGCTATCAGCAGGCACACTTTAACTTAACTGGAGGTCACCACAGCTGCCTGCTTCTGCACAGGAGCTAATCACAGATCAAAGAGCTGCCTTTTTACAACCCCCTGAAGTTTTAGCTGGGAGCTGCTCTACAGCTGACTTTTTGCAGGGGGAAAAAAAAGCAGACAGTTTAAGATTTCCTCCTAATCAGCGGTGTAGCCAGTCCCTAACCTAGTGAAGGAACCTAGACCTACTCCCCTATTCTTTTTTCTTTTAATCATCCATCATGACCAGTTGCCTGGGTTGTCAGCTCAGCTGCAATCCAAGAGATAAAGCAAAAGGGGATTCTGCATCTCATCCCAGATCCTACCCTGAACCCTGGAACCTTGACAAAGCAGAGAGCTACATCGGCAGCAGACTTTGGCATCTTACTCCCCAGACTAAACAGGCAGGTAAATATAAGGTGTACCCAATTTTCTTGTCCTTCAAACAGGTGGTGTGTCCACAATGGAAACAGTGTTGTGCAAAGTCACAGAATAGGTATATGAGAAAATAAGAGTCTGTGATGTCAAGTTAAATGCTGAGCATATGGAAATCATAAAAGATTGGCTTGATGCAATTTCATCAAATGTTGAGGAGATTAAAAGGAAAGTCAAGACCTTGAGCCACTGTATCCACATATGGACGAAGGCTCCTCAAACCAAAATTGACTTTCTCAGAAAGTCCTACCACCCTAACAGCAGGAACCACCAGCACATTTAATAATTTGAAGTTCCGGAGCTTGTCTGGGCTGTAATTCAACAGAACACCCACAGTCAAGCTTAAAGGCCATTCTACCTTTCTTTAAAGTGCCTGATACTACATCCACATCCAAACTTTACATAACTAAAGAAAAAATAATAATAATCTGTTCTTGGGCCTGGCAAGATGAGCCAGTGGTTAAGAGCACTTGCTTCTCTTGCAGAGAACTCTGTTTTGATTCCCAGCACCCGCATGGCAGCTCACAACCATCTGTAACTTCAGTTCCAGGGGACCCAACACACAAGTGCCTGCAGGCAAAACATGCATTAAAAAGAAGAAATAATTGTTTTAAAAGAACCTGTGTTCTCTTATTCATTATCTTCTGAATAAAAAGAGAATATATGTGCATCTCAACAATATACAGTCTTAGTAAATCCTATTTTTCTAGTGCTTTATTAGAAAAATGGTTCAACAACTGCATGTAACTCATTTTTTAATTTTTTCATTTAAATTAAATTTTTAATTTTTTTTTTAAATTTAAGTCTCTCAGTAACTGTGAAGTTGTCAGGTAATATCAGGTACAAACATATTAATTTTAAAAATTTAAGACACCAAAGTACTAGCATTGTCCTTTCAGCAAAAAGACAAAGTTTCTAAGCATAAAAATAGTGTTTTGATATCACAAAAGCTGGGAATCTGTACACGTCCAGTACCAGATCAAGCCACCACGCATCATGAAATAGATGGGCTAGATCATCTTCTAGGCTCCACTCCTTCAGGAGCTACTGGCAATGGATGGATTCTAAAGAGAATCACTCCTTTGTTCAATACATGGTCACTACTAGGGTTCCCATGTTCTAGTTGATGGGTGCACACCCGTGCATATACTGATGCTCACTAGACTTACTGGGGTTTTTAAGAAGACATGGAGATGGAGATGGAGATCAGCAGTTAGGCTGGCTAAGCAGTTACTACTCAGAGGAAGAGTAGTATCTTCCTCTGTACCTACAAAGTGGCTAACGACCATCTGTAACTCCAGTCTTAGGGGATCTGATGCCTTCTTCAGGCAGTTGAAAGCGATATATGTACATGGTGCATAAACATACACACCTAGAAAATAATGCTTAATAAAAGGTGTGAAGTTGGAAGAAGGACATGTGGAAGGAGACATAGAAGGGCTTGGGGAATGGGTACCAGTTATGATCATATTTTATTGCGTAAACACATGAAAATTCTTAAAAATAAAGATTTAAATGTTTGGTGATATCTCCATAAACAAATGGTTTTTTTTTAATACTAACTTGCTTATTTCATCATTGCTGTCAAGAACTTCACAATACAAAGCATAAAGTGTAACATATAGATGGAGAGAAAAGGAAGAGCAAAAAGAATGAACTAAGGCAGAAATTTAAAAGAAAAAGTATTTGGCATCACAGAGGTGCCAGAATGACAAGTCAGAAATCACTGATATAAAAGGCGTGCTGTTTTATTTAAGTATTTTACAATAAATAATATTTTTGTCATTAATTTCTGAACTTAAATTCTCTAAGCAAGAGTCAGTTGCTTCATTGGTTGTTGGGAGATCATTCTGAAACAAATAAATCTGCTCTGGGCTACAGGAAGACTCTCAAGAGGAGATACTTCCCAACTGGTTGTCTAATACCAAGTAACTGATTATTCCTGAAATAATATACAAAGAAGTAACATTATTCAGACTGAATAGGTTGATTTCTATATTTAGGAACGTGTGTGTGTGTGTGTGTGTGTGTGTGTGTGTGTGTGTTAACAATGAAAAAAAAAAGAGGGCATGAATTTGAGAGAGACAAAAGGAGTTCCATGGGAGGTGTTGAGGGGAGAAGAGAGAAGGGGAGAAAATATGTAATTATGTCGTGATTTTAAGCCCCCACCCCTGCACCTACATATCAGCTGTGCAGCTTGGTTATCATATGGGTCCCCTAACAATGGGAGTAAGAGCTGTTCCTGACCCTGTTACCTGCCTATGGTTCTCTTTTCACTAGCTGGGCTGCCTTGTCTGGCCTAAGTGGGAAACAGTGTGCCTAGTCCTGCTGAGATTTAATGTGCCAAGGCTGGTTGGTAGCTATTGGGGGCCTCCTCTTCTCTGAGGACAAGAGGATGGAAGAAAGGAGGGAGGGATGTGAAAGTGGGATCAGGAGGAAAGGAGGGAGATGAGGCTGTGAATGGGATGAAGGAAAATAAGTAAGTAAATAAATAAATAAACCAAGCAAACAAACAAATAGTTAAACATTACCATTCATCTTTCTCTGTTTCCTGGCTGCAGATGTGATGTAAACAGACACCTTAGAATCCTACCACAATGCCATCCCTGCCTTAATGAACTTAATTCTTCAAAACTGTTAACCAAAACAAATCATTATTTTCTTAAGTGGGTTTTGTGAGAAATTTTGTTATGACAGGAAAAGTAACCAGTACAGATGACTACATATCTATCACTTAGTATACAGTAACTCTCTGCAGTTGGACAAAAAAGAGCAGGAGTCATCATGTCATTCTGATTGACACTGTTACGTGAACTGTCAAAGCATGGTGTGCCATTCTCAACAGTAGGTCCACTTTATATTAGTTCAGGGAACTTTATTCATTAGATTCCCTCAAGACAGCCAAGACAAGATTTTGCAGATAAGACTTTCTAAGGGCAAAGCTTTGGGTCTGCTATGTTAACTGTTTTCCATTGAGCTAAGCCTCACTACAGTCTAAAGTTGATTGAGTTTAAGGTAGAATCTCTCTGTTTTACCTTACATCAGACCTAGAATGCCACAATTTATCTATATCAGTCACCAGAAATTGGGATGGTATGCTGGTTTGAAAGATAATGCCGCCACAGCCTTATATGTTTGAATACTTGGTCCTAAATTAGTAAAACTATTTGGGAAGGATTAGGAGGTATGGTCTTATTGGAGAAGGGTGGGCTTTGAGGTTTCAAAAGACTCATGTCATGCCCCGTGTGTCTGTCTCTCTTCATTTCCTTCTTGCAGATCAAGATATAGCCTCTCAACTGTGCCTGCCTCTATGCCTCTCCTCCATTACTATGAACTATTAACTCTCTAAAGCCGTGGGTATAATTAAAAGCTTTCTTTTGTAAGTTACTTTGGTCATGTTTTATCACAGCAAAAGCGGAGATAATGGTGAGTAAAGGATAATGGATAATATCAAGTCTTTAATGAATAAATTCATCTGACAGATGCAAAAAATCTGAAAAATTTTCAATAATCCTTCATCTAATTTCCAACACCGCATAGGGCTTTTACTTGAGATATTTTTGACCCTTAAATCTACACTAAATCTTCTTTTTCTTATGAAATTAGATCCTTCAGTATGGCTGAAGAAGCTTGAAGTCTCTTTTGGAAACTGTGTGTCATAGCACCACAGATGTTAGAACCAATGATGACATCTACATTGTCAATAAGAAGCAACAATTTGATGATTGTATATAAAGATCAATTTTCAAAATGCTACACAAGGAAAATGAAGTCAGTGGGTTCAAACTATTTCTTAAACTGTATATGAGCACTGCTTTTTTTCAGAGAAAGTTTAATCACTAAAAGCTGTGTGTCTTTGGACAATTAGGCTCCCAAATATCAGATTTTTAATCAGTGTAGTAAGAGAGTTGAGTTTTAGTGTTTCAAGTCCTCTGTCACTAAAGCCAGATTCTGATTCTGTCGGTTTAAGAGTCCTACTGCATGCTGTTATGTTGACATGGTGAAAAAGTCATAATGCTGTGAATCAAGATTCTCATATCTCCTTGAAATGCACAGGTAGGAGGAAGAGCATCAGAAAGCATGACAACCAAAGAAAGGTAGCAGATTCAAACAACCTGCAAGGGTCGTCCAAGTTTTTGCCCTACTCATGAACTTTTTATTGGATCACACAGAATGAGTTCCTATGCGCCAGCTGCACTTCCCAATCTTGGTTTTTAATAATAAAGAAACCAGCACATTAATTTTTAAAAACAGGAAATGATAGGGCAAAGACTCCATAAACAGCTGAAATGTTAATCACACAAAAGCTCCCAGAGCAATTTCACTCTGGAGGCCTCATGATTATGCATTACAATGGGAGTTTTCATCAGAACACTGACCCTAGGATGGGCTGCTGAACAAGGGACACCTAAGGCAATCTGAAACTCTAAGCCAGGTCCTCTGGGGCAGGCAACCAGGAGAAAACATTCAAGAAGAACAATTGCCTAATGTGTGGGGAAAAGTACTAAGTCTATACTGAGTGGCTCTAGAAACTCAGCATATATTATCACAATGGACTGTGAAACCCACCAAAAACCATCCTTGCTTCACTAGTGAGGAGAGTCTGGCACAGAACAAGTGGAAAATTCCCTTAAACTCACACCATCATACAGTGCATTGCATTTCTGTGGCCATGGTCTTGCTGTACTTTACCACTTTGAAAGAACAAGAATTTATTATTTCATGGAGTCTCTGGGTCAGGAGTCTGGGTAGAAACTCTTTAGACCTTCTGTTCAGGGTCTCCCTGGGCTGAAATCCAAGTGTCAGCTGGAGCTGTAAATCTTATGTGAGGTTTGCAGCTGGGTTTTACAAGTGCAAGGGGTGTTTGTAGGATTCATCTGCTTGTGGTTGTATTACTGAGATTTCTCAACAGCTGTCATACAGGAACTCTTCTCCACTTGAAATCACACATGGCCATTGCCTTGGGCCTTTCTCAGGCACTTTCACTTCGCTGTAATGCTCTTCTAGGCCACGGGGATTCTCTAGTGTTTCGTTTTGCCGCTCCTCAGGTTAAGTCGTGGACACCCCAAATAATTTCCCCATTCGTTGACCCACAGTCAAAGGCTTAGTATTTAATTATAACCATAATATTCAACTGTATCTGCAGATTGCATTCATAATCCACTTGGGAGTGAGCAGTTATGGACAGTGTGGCTCATTGTTTAATTATGCTGACCACACGCAGCCAGTTAACTGCACAGCTGGAGCATAACTTCACGCCTCTTCACCTCTTAATACAAGTGTTGCCGGCACTTGCCTGGGACAAAGTCGGGACTTACCAACATTTCTAATCATGTCAAGTTGTCTCAAGAACTGAGAGAGATGAGTGAAGCCCCAGCTTGCCTGGAATTACTCAGGGAGGGGTGTGGCAGAGAGTTCTGGTTTCTTTGTTCCATCTGAGTGGAATAATCCCTACAAAATAAGCATTCCTATTGTAAAGACCAGAGCATTAGGAAGAATCTGCCAGTTCAGACCCAGGAGCTTTATTTTCTTGAATATCAGATCATCTTCAGGTTTATGCTTTACTCTGCTTATTCTTTCTGCCATATTTATAAAGTACTTGCTCTGAGTGTCATAGAGGATACAAAGACCAGGCCCTGCTCTAAAGAACTTTAGATCTAAAGTTGTGAAAAGACACAAAATATTTCATTCAGTATATCTCTGTAAATTGAAGTTTTATCTGAACAGTCTGGAAATGTTTTAGAATTCAATCTGATTTTTTTAATTTAGCATTTTTGAATTTTTTGAATTTATAAAATAATTACATTATTTATGCCATCGTTTTCTTCCTACTACCTCTCCCATGTATTGCACCCCTGGCCTTGCCTTAAATTCATGCCACATTTTCATTGTTGTTGTATATATGTCCCGTAAGTATATAAATACTACCACATTAGTTGTTCACATATCATTTTAGGACTGACCTCTGGGTATTGATAATCAGTTAGAGGTTTCTTCCCTGGGGAAGACATTTTCTAAGTAATCTGTAAGGGTAGAAAAGGTTGTTTAGTAAAATAGCAGCAGTGAAATGCCAATAGAGCTTAGGACCAACAGGACACTAACCTTTAAAGGTTTTCCGTGATCATCTGTGCCCACAACCTTCTTTACCCCATCACACCTTTGTCTTAGCTGTCAAGTCCTAAAGGTATTTCCTGGGAGCCCACCTGCCATGCTGGCCAGGAAAGCAGGTTGGAATTTTTTTCTTTTTTCTTTTCTTATTAATATTATTATTAGTTACATTTTATTAATTCTGTATCCCAGCTGTATCCCACTCCTTTATTCCCTCCCAACCCTACCCTCCCTCCCTCATCTCCTCCCTGCCCCTTTCCAAGTCCATGGATTAGGTAGGACCTCCTCCCCTTTCATCTGACACTTTTTATCAGGTATTTTCAGGACTGGCTGCAAAGTCCTCCTCTGTGGCCTAGCAGGACTGCTCCTCCCTTGGGGGGTGGGGAGGTCAAAGAGCCTGCCATTGAGTTTTCTTCCAAATCCCCTAGTCTTATCCTTAGCTCTGTAGTAGGCCACCTGCTGTAGCCCTTCATCCTCTCTGTCCCTATTCCCAAGGGACTAAACAGATTCTGGTGGTACACCCTGACCTGCTTTCTACTGTGGACTCTCTTATCCCTCATTTCTTCTAGCCTGTCTCAATTCATAAGTGGTAGCTCCAAATATCAGGAAATACATTCTACATGAAACCCAGTGTGGCCACATCTGGTAGGATCTCAGAAGCATTTCCTAGAAGGAAACTCACAGCCACCACACTCTCCTAGGAACCAAAGACAACAACATAAATCAAGGAACAACTCATACACAAGACCACATATCAGCAATGATCTAAAACCTAGATGCCTAGACAACAGTGTGAAAGTAAAATCAATAGCAGTCAGGACAGTAACCCTACAATGGGTTGAAGCACAAGGTAGAACTTCAAAATAGCTATAATGAATATGTTGGAAGTTCTTAAAGAGTATATGAATAAACCCATTAGTGAAATCTTTGAAAACACAAACATAGGATGGAATGCAATGAAGAAAACAGTTCAAGATATAAAAATGGAAATACAATCAATAAAGAAAACCCAAACTGCAGGAAGTCTGGAAATAAAAAGCTTAGGAACTTGAACAAGAACCTTAGAAACAAGCATTACCAACAGAATACAAGAGATAGAAAAGATAATCTCGACACTGAAAAAAAAGATAAAAGAAATGAATACTTTGGACAAAAAAGAATCCATGCACAAACAAATTCAGGTACAAGAAATTCAGTAAATCTACAAAAATACTAAATCTACAATAGGAATAGAAGAATGAAAAGAAACCCAGGTAAAAAGGCACAGCTTAAAATATTTTCAACAAAATCATAGAAGATAATTTTCTGGACCTAAAGAAGAAGGTGCCTATAAAGATACAAGAAACACACAGAACACCCAATAGATTGAACCAGGAAAGAAATACCACCATGTCACATAAGAATCAAAACATTAACCATGTAGGAGAAAGAAAGAATGTTAAAATCAGAAAATAAAAAGATCAAATAACATATAAAGGCAGACTTATTAAAATAACATTTCAATGGAGACTCTAAAAGCCAGAAGGGAATAAACATATGTTTTATAAACTAAGAGATCACAGATGCCTGCTCAGACTATTATCCACAGTAAAACTTCCAATTTAATAGATGAAGAAAGAAGGACAATCCATGATAAAACCAAATTTAAGCAATATCTATCTACAAACACAACTTTATAAGAGGCACAAGAAGGAAAACAGCAAACTAAAGAGGATATTCAAACCCAAGAAAACACAAGAAATGAATAATAGCAGACTAGCAAATCAAACAATATTCACAGGGAGAGCCATACAACAACAACAAAATAACAGGAATCAACAAACACTGCTCAAGGATAACTCTCAACATCAATGGTCTCCATTCCCCAAAGACACAAAAATGTAAAGACACAAAAAGACAAACAGAATGGATTCGAAATAGAAGCCATCCTTCTGTTCAAGACTCATAACCAAACCTTTGGCAGAGTACAGGGAATCATATGAAAGAAGGGGAGTTAGTATGATGTGGAAAGGATAGGAGCTCCACAAGGACCAAATATATCTGAGCACAGGGTCTTTTCTGAGACTGACATTCAACCAAGGACCATGTATGGATATAACCTAGAACCTCCGCTCAGATGTAGCCTGTGGTAGCTCAGTAACCAATCGGTTTCCCAAAGTGAGGGGAACAAGGACTATTTCTAACAGGAACTCAATGACTGGCTCTTTGGCCTCCCCACCCCCCAAGGGAGGAGCAGTCCTGTTAGGCCACAGAGAAGGGCTTTGTAGCCAGTCCTGAAGATACCTGATAAAACAGGATCAGATGAATGGTGAGGAGGTCCCCCCCATCAGTGGACTTGGAAAGGGGCAGGGTGGAGATGAGGGAGGGAGGGAGGGACTGGGAGGGAATGAGGAATCAGGACACAGCTGGGATACAGAGTTAATAAAATGTAACTGATAAGAAAAAATAAAATTAAATAAAAAATAAAAGAAAAAAACAAACAAAAAAAGAAAGAAAAAAAAGATTACAATTTTATCTGTTGTGTAAAATACGAACAAGTACAAACAATGCATACATTATTGATTATTATACACTTATATGGTTATTACATGATTTTCCTTATGTTATTATCAAGTAACAATTCATTAGTTGTTTGATGCTGACTAATGCCACATTTTATTAAAGAACATTTGATTGATAAATAAAACTTTTAGATAATTCTGTGAATAAATGTTAATGATGAGATGTAAAAAAAAAAATAGATATCACTTCAGAATAAAAGGATGGAAAAGGGGGGGAGCCAAGATGGCGGCGCCGGGAAAACAGCGAGTCTGAGAAGAAGGACAGCACTTTCCGTGCAGAGACCAGGAGACTGAACTCGGGGCCCTGAAACTACATTGATCGTGTTTCCCAGGTGAGGGGAGGCTCCCACGGCATGGGAATCAGTCGGATCCACTCACGGCTACCCAGCCAGAACCCGGAAGAAATCCCGGGTAATGCAGGCTTTGGGTCTCCGGGCTGGAGCCGCAAGCGGGCGTGTCCCAGCCACTTTCCCAGGCTGATCCGTGGGCACAAGGGTACCTGAGACTGGGAGTCCCAGTCGCGGGGGGACCCCACGGGGAAGCAGGGTTGCGGGTCTGATCACAGGTCACCCAGTCTCTCCCGGAAGGTCTCTGCCGCCACACAGCCGAGCTCCTGCCGAGCGCAGAGAGCTTTGCGCTCAGCTCAGCGGTACAGACAAGCTGTGTGCCCCAGTACAACAGGGACTGGGAACCCCTGTCTGGAGAGGACCCCACAGAGAAGGAAGAAACCGTGCTGCTGGGGTCACCTAGGTAAAGTCTAGCAGACTGCAGATTGCAAACAGACAGAACTGAGTGCCCCAAGACACCAGAGCAGTACTCACCCGCCACAGATTACCGCAGCTGATCACTAAATTTACAGCAAGAAACCCAGAAGGAGGGCAGCTGCCCCCAGGATTTCTCCCGGTGAGAGGAGAGCCCTCTTGACTAATCAGGACCACAGTTACTACCCAGGTCTCTATGACTGAAATGAGCTGTAGCAACTCCTGAAAAATACCGGACATCCAGGGACTATACCCAAAAAGCTGGGAAGGCTTCCTTGAGGAAAAACCATCTTCCTGCCAAAGGGATTCTCTCCACTACAACAGTCCAGGAACAACCAGAAACTAAATCCAAACAACTAAGATAGCCCAATGGGTAGAGGACAGCGTAAAAGATCAACCAACAAAAGCCAGAGCGTTATGGCATCTCCAGAACCCAGTTATCCAGGGACAGATAGCCCTAGACACCCCAGCATAAATGAAATTCAAGGAGACGACCTAACATCTATGCTCAAGAAGATGATAACAGAGGAAACAAATAAAATACGAAAAGAAATAGAAGAAGCTGAAGCCAAAAAGTATGTGGCCATTAGAGAGGAAATGCTTAAATCACTGAATGAAATAAAAGAAACAGTGGATTGTTCAAACAAACAGCTGAAGGAATTGACGGAAAAACATGAAAATACAGTCAGACAGGGGAAGGAAACCAACAAAATAGCTCAAGACCTGAAGATAGAATTGGAAAAACTTTAAAAAAACACAAATGGAAGAAATTGTGGAGAGAAAGAACTTAGGGAAGAAAGCAGGAACTACAGAGGTTAGCATAGCCAATAGGATACAAGAAATGAAAGAAAGAATCTCAGGTGTGGAAGATACAATGGACGAAATAGATGTATCTGTCAAAGAAAATGTTAAATCTAAAAAATTCCTGACACAAACCGTCCAAGAAATTCAAGACAACATAAAAAGACAAAACCTAAGAATAATAGGAATAGAGGAAAAAGAAGATTCCCTGCACCAAGGCCCAGAAAATATTTTCAACAAAATCATTGAAGAAAATTTCCCAAACTTAAAGGAGAGGCCAATAAGAATACAAGAGGCCTATCCAACACCCAATAAATTAGACCAGAAAAGAAAATCCTCCTGCCACATAATAATCAAAACTGTAAGTATACAGAACAAAGAAAAAATACTAAAAGCTGCAAGAGAAAAAGGCCAAGTAACATATAATGGCAAACCCAATAGAATCACAACTGACTTTTCAACAGAGACTATGAAAGCCAGAAGGGCCTGGACTGATATCATGCAGACCCTAAGAGAACACAGATGTCAGCCCAGGCTACTATACCCTGCAAAACTCTCAGTCCTCATAGATGGAGAAAACAAGATATTCAATGACAAAAACAAATTTCAACAATACCTACGAACAAATCCAGCATTACAGAAGACACTGGAAGGGAAAATACAACCCAAGAAAGCTAGCTACATTCAAGAAAACACAGGAAATAAATAACCCTACTACAGTAAAACAAAAAGCAACCAAGCACACAACCGTATGACCACAGCCAACATCAAATTCAAAGGATCTAACAGCCACTGGTCATTACTCTCTCTCAATATCAATGGACTTAATTCTCCAATAAAAAGACACAGACTAACAGAATGGATGCGTAAACAAAACCCAGCAATCTGTTGTATACAAGAAACACACCTAAGTCACAAAGATAGACATTGCCTGAGGGTAAAGGGATGGAAGACGGCTTTCCAAGCAAATGGACACAAGAAGCAAGCAGGAGTAGCCATTCTAATATCTGATAAAATATTCCTTCAACCAAAATTAATCAAAAGAGATGGGAAAGGACACTTCATACTCATCAAGGGAAAATTCCACCAAGAAGACATCACAATCCTGAACATCTATGCCCCAAATACAAGGGCACCCACATTTGTGAAAGAAACATTGATAAAACTTAAACCACATATAGATCCCCACACACTAATAGTGGGAGACTTCAACACCCCACTCTCAACAAAGGACAGGTCAACAAAACAGAAATTAAACAAAGAAACAATATCTCTAACAGAGGTCATGAATCAAATGGACCTAACAGACATTTACAGAACCTTACACCCAAACAAAAAAGAATTTACCTTCTTCTCAGCACCTCATGGAACCTTCTTCAAAATAGACCACATAGTTGGTCACAAAGCAAGCCTCAACAAATACAGGAAGATTGAAATAATCCCTTGTATCCTGTCTGATCACCATGGAATAAAGCTGGATCTCAGTAACAACAGAAATAGCAAAAAGCCTACACATACATGGAAACTGAACAACTTGCTACTAAAAGACAGCTGGGTCAGGGAAGAAATAAAGAAAGAAATTAAAATCTTCCTAGAATTCAATGAAAATATAGACACAACATACCTAAACTTGTGGGACACAATGAAAGCAGTGCTAAGAGGAAAGTTCATAGCACTAAGTGCCTTCAAGAAGAAATTTGAGACAGCACATTCAAGCAACTTAATGGCTCACTTAAAAACCCTAGAAAAAGAAGAAGCAGACACACCAAGAAGGAGCAGACGGCTGGAAATAATCAAACTCAGGGCTGAAATCAATCAATTAGAAACAAATAAAACAATTCAAAGAATCAATGAAACCAAGAGCTGGTTCTTTGAGAAAATCAACAAGATAGACAAACCCTTAGCAAAGCTAACTAAAAGGCAGCGAGACACCATCCAAATCAACAAAATCAGAAATGAAAAGGGGGACATAACTACAGACACTGAGAAAATCCAAGCAATCATTAGGACTTACTTCAAAAGTCTATACGGAACAAAATTTGAAAATTTAAATGAAATGGACAATTTTCTTGATCGATTCTACTTACCAAAGCTAAATCAGGACCAGGTAAATCAATTAAATAGTCCTATATCTCCCAAGGAAATAGAAGCAGTCATCGAAAGTCTCCCATCAAAAAAAAGACCAGGACATGATGGTTTCAGCGCAGAATTCTACCAGACATTCAAAGAAGAGCTAACACCAATTCTCTTCAAACTATTCCACAAAATAGAAACAGAAGGAACATTACCAAACTCATTCTATGAAGTCACAGTCACCTTGGTACCTAAACCTCACAAAGACTCAACAAAGAAAGAGAATTTCCGGCCAATCTCCCTTATGAACATTGATGCAAAAATACTCAACAAAATACTCGCAAACCGAATACAGAACACATCAAAGATATCATCCACCATGACCAAGTAGGCTTCATCCCAGGTATGCAGGGGTGGTTCAATATACGGAAATCCATCAATGTGATCCACCATATTAACAAATTGAAAGAAAAAAACCACATGATAATCTCCCTAGATGCTGAAAAATCCTTTGACAAAATCCAACATCCATTCATGTTTAAAGTATTGGAGAGATCAAGGATACAAGGCACATATCTAAACATAGTAAAGGCGATATACAGCAAACCTATAACCAACATCAAACTGAATGGAGAGAAACTTAAAGCAATCCCACTGAAATCAGGGACAAGACAAGGCTGCCCACTCTCTCCATATCTCTTCAACATAGTGCTGGAAGTCCTTGCTAGAGCAATAAGAAAGTTGAATGAGATCAAGGGGATACAAATTGGAAAGGAAGAAGTCAAATTATCACTATTTGCAGATGATATGATAGTATACGTGAGTGACCCCAAAAACTCTACCAGAGAACTCCTACAGCTGATAAACACCTTCAGCAAAGTGGCCGGATACAAAATTAACTCAAAAAAATCAGTAGCCCTCCTGTATACAAAAGACAAAAGGGCTGAGAAAGAAATTAGGGAAACAACACTCTTCACAATAGCCACAAATGACATAACCCTAACCAAGGAAGTCAAAGACTTGTATGAAAAAAATTTCAAGTCTCTGAAGAAAGAAATAGAAGAAGATATCAGAAGATGGAAAGATCTCCCATGCTCATGGCTTGGTAGGATTAACATAGTAAAAATGGCCATCTTACCAAAAGCAATCTACAGATTCAATGCAATGCCCATCAAATTACCAACACAATTCTTTACAAACCTGGAAAGAAAAATTCTCAACTTCATATGGAATAACAAGAAACCCAGAATTGCTAAAACAATCCTCTACAATAAAAGATCTTCTGGAGGTATCTCTATCACTGATCTTAAGTTGTACTATAGAGCAACAGTTTTAAAAACTGCATGGTAGTGGCATAGAAACAGAATGGTGGATCAATGGAACGGAACAGAGGACCCAGAAATAAACCCACACACTTATGGACACCTGATCTTTGACAAAAACGGCAAAACCATTCAATGGAAAAAAGATAGCATCTTCAACAAATGGTGCTGGTCCAACTGGATGTCTACATGTAGAAAAATGAAAATAGATCCATACTTATCACCCTGCACAAAACTGAAGTCCAAGTGGATCAAAGACCTCAACATAAAACCAGACACATTAAATCGGCTTGAAATAAAAGTGGGGAATACCCTAGAACTCATTGGTACAGGGGAAACTTCCTGAACAGAACTCCAACAGCACAGGCTCTAAGAGCAACAATCAACAAATGGGACCTCATGAAACTGAAAAGCTTCTGCAAAGCAAAGGACACCGACATCAAAACAAAGCGACCTCCTACAGATTGGGAAAGAATCTTCACCAACCCTTTATCTGACAGAGGACTCATATCAAGTATATACAAAGAACTAAAGAAGCTGAAAAGCAGCAAACCAAGTAACCCACTTAAAAAATGGGGAACAGAGCTAAACAGAATTCTCTGTAGAGGAATACTGAATGGCAGAGAAGCACTTAAAGAAATGCTCAACCTCACTAGCCATTAGGGAAATGCAAATCAAAACAATCCTGAGATTTCACCTTACACCCATGAGAATGGCCAAGATCAAAAACTCAAGTGACAACACATGCTGGAGAGGTTGTGGAGAAAGAGGAACCCTTCTCCACTGCTGGTGGGAATGTAGACTGGAACAACCACTCTGGAAATCAATCTGG
Source organism: Meriones unguiculatus (assembly GCF_030254825.1). Classification (NCBI taxonomy): domain Eukaryota; kingdom Metazoa; phylum Chordata; class Mammalia; order Rodentia; family Muridae; genus Meriones; species Meriones unguiculatus. The sequence continues at coordinate 46,680,852 of NC_083356.1, forward strand.
CATTTTCTCAGACAAGTAGGAATAGTGCTTCTCCAAGATCCAGCCATACCACTCCTAGGCATATATCCAAAAGAGGCTCAAGCACACAAAAAGGAAATTTGCTCAACCATGTTTGTAGCAGCTTTATTTGTAATAGCCAGAAGCTGGAAACAACCCAGATGCCCCTCAACTGAAGAATGGATGCAGAAATTGTGGTACATCTACACAATGGAATATTACTCAGCAATGAAAAATAAGGAAATCATGAAATTTGCAGGTAAATGGTGGGATCTGGAAAGGATCATCCTGAGTGAGTTGTCCCAGAAGCAAAAAGACACACATGGTATATACTCACTCATATAGACATACAACATAGGACAAACCCACTAAAACCTGTGCATCTAAAGAAACTAAGCAAGAGAGAGGACCCTAACTAAAATGTCCAATCCCCATCCGGAAAGGCAAAGAGGATGGACATCAGAAGAAGAAGAAAACAGGAAACAACCTAGGAACCTACCACAGAGGGCCTCTGAAAGCCTCTGCCCTACAGACTATCAAAGCAGATGCTGAGCCTGATGGGCAACTGTTGGGCAGACTGAATGGAATTTTATGTAAGAACTGGGAAATAGTAAGATCTGGAGAGGACAGGGTCTCCACAAGGAGAGCAACAGAACAAGAAAATTTGAACACAGGGAACTTCCCAGAGACTCATACTCCAACCAAGGACTATTCATAGAGATAACCCAGAACCCCTGCACAGATGTAGCCCAGGGCAGTTCAGAGTCCAATTGGGTTACATAGTAATGTGAAGAGGCCCTGCCTCTGACATGAACTGACTGGCCTGCTCTTTAGTCACCTCCTCCTGATGGGGAGCAGCCTTACCAGGCCATAATAGAGGACAATGCAGCCACTTTTGATGTGAACTGATGGACTAAGATCAGAAAGGAGAGGAGAACCTCCCCAATCACTGGACTTGGGGAGTGGCATGCATGCAGAGGGAGGAGGGAGGGTGGGATTGGGAGGGAAGGGAGGGGCTTATGGGGGGATGCAGAATGAATAAAGTGTAATTGAGGAAAAATTTAAAAAAGGGGGGAGGAATAATTTAAGAACCTTAAATGACTTTCAAAAGTGGAGGAAAACATGGAGTTAGTCAATTGGCATGGAGCATGTCTCGCCCCTGGGGGCAATAGTCTCCTGAACCTACTCAGACCTCGGATACCACCACTGCTAGTTCTAGAACTGATGCAAGATGTTCCAACGAGGGGGTTAAGGCTTCTCATAATATTTCCTATAAGCCCACACCTGTTTGTTTATATCCCCCATTTTTATTCATTGTTAGCCAGATAGAGCCAAGTAATTGTGGTAATGATACTTGCTTTTTTGCCCAATGCTGGAATGCTAGTAAATTTACTAGCTGGTTACTCGCATGCCTCACTGGGTGCCTGTGCCCGTTGATGCCCCTCACGCTATGACTCTCTTCAGACAGAAAAGGGATCTTGGAATTTCAGCCGCCATTGTTACTGCCATCTCATTGGCGGCTGTTGGAGCTACCACCGCGGCATTAGCCATGAGTCATACTCGGCAGACTGCTCAGACCCTGAATAACCTTTTAGCCAATGTAGCTCATGCCTTAGATGTACAAAAAAGAATTAATGCTCAACTAAAAGGAGGTTTGATGGTGTTCAATCAGAGGATTGACCTCGTGCAGGAGCAAATTGATACCCTATGGCAAATCGCTCAACTTGGCTGTCAATGAAAGTATGCTGGACTTTGAGTCACTAGCATATAACATGAGAATTTTTCCTGTGCTGCAAATCTGTCTAAACAATTGTCGAGCTATATTTTAGGTAATTGGACTGGAGAATTCGATACTACGATGGAGCAGCTGAGAGTGGCCATTGTCATGGTAAATTCTACCAGAGTGGACGCAGGACTAGCCACAGGATTATCATCATAGATTGCTGCAGCCATGAATCATCTGAAGGCATGGGCGGGCATGGGAGCGTTAGCAGGCCTTCTGGTGTTGGTCACCTTGGTTTACCTGTGGTATATATGCAAGATTAGAGTCTCACAACAGCGTAATGCAGCCATGATCATTCAGGCCTTTACAGCCATTGAAGCAGGACAGTCTCCCCAAGCATGGTTGGCTACCATAAAAAGCTAAAATGTTATGCTCAGGATGCGAGGCTAAGCACTCAGGGTCAGCTGCTTTGGACCCAGAGAAGAGCAAGTCTGATTGCGTGCGGGTTGATGCCCCAGGTCCCACCTCTGAGAAAAAGGTATCGGACGGGTCTGATGCTCTTTGGGTGGATGACACCTAAATGAACATCAGTACAAAGTCCCAATTTACTTCTAATATCAGAGATCAGACTTCTACTCTTGCCTGATGTGTGTAAAACAAAAAGGGGGAACTGTAGAGAGCTGCGTAATGCCACGCCTTAAAGATGGAGCTGGTTTCTGCCTTCCACCTTCCCGATGGTGAGTGCTCTCTGTCAAGAACAACTCCTCATTTGGCTAAGGCCGAGGATCTGGCTTGCTTCCATGTATATGGACCTATCTGCATTGCCCACGTGGCATGCTGAGGTTGGCTACCCAGAGGCTATTTAAAGTGGGCTGGCTTTTCCCAGGGTCAGATGATTGTTCAAGGTTCCTGAATAAACTGCATTGAAAAAAAAAAAAAGGATGGAAAAAATATTCCGAACAAATGAGCTAAGCAGTAAACCAGGGTAGACATTTTTAGCTGACAAAATTATAATCTGACAAAAAGACTTCAAATTAAGACTAAAAAGAAAAAATAGGAAAGGACACAAGATACTGATCAAAGGAAAGCTGTATCCACCAGGAGGATTCTGTTCTTATTAACCTTAGTGCAACAAACATAAGAGCACCCAGGTTCATGAAAAGTACTACTACAGCTTAAATCACATATTGACAATGAGAGGGGGTGATTTTAATACCCACTATCAACCGTAGACAGATCATCCAGACAAATTAAAACAAACAAAAAAATGCTGGAGCTATTGTCATGAGCCACAAGGATATACTAAATATTTTTGGAACATTTCACACAAACACAAAAGAATATATCTTCTTCTCAGTATCTCATAAAACTTCCTCCAGAATTGACCACACACTCATACACAAAACCAAGTCTCAACAGATAAAAGAAAATTGAAGTAATACCTGGTATTCTATCTGACCACAAAAGATTAAAGCTGGATGTCATCAATAACAAAAACAACAGAAAGTTTTCAAACTCATGGAAACCAAATGGCCCACTACAGAATGAAAATGGGTCAAGACAGAAAGGAAGAAATAAATTAAAGACTTTCTAGAATTGACTAAAAACCAAGGCACAATATATTCAAACACAATGAAGGCAAGTACATAGCACTAAGTGCCTGTGTTAACAATCTGGACAAATCTCATGCTAACAACTTAACACCTGGAAGCTCTAGAGCAGAAAGAAAAAAAATCACACCTAAAAGTAGATGGCAGGAAATAATCAACTAAGGCCTAAAATTAGCAAAATAGACACAACAACAAAACAGCAACAAAGAATGAAAGAAACAAAGAGTTGGTTCTTTGTGAAAATCTATTAGATTGCAAAGGCCTTATCCAGGTTAACTAAAAGGCAGAGAGAGAAAATGTTAAAATTAACAAAATGATGGAAAAAGAAACCCAGAATTGCTAAAACAATTCTCTACAGTAAAAGATCTTCAGGAGGTATCTCCATCCCTGATCTCAAGCTGTACTATAGAGCAACAATACTAAAAACTGCATGGTACTGGCATAGAAACAGACTGGTGGATCAATGGAATCGAATAGAAGACCCTGACATAAATCCACACACTTATGGACACCTGATTTTTGACAAATATGCCAAATCCATTCAATGGAAAAAAGACAGCATCTTCAACAAATGGTGCTGGTCTAACTGGAAGTCTGCATGTAGAAAAATGAAAATAGATCCATACTTATCACCCTGCACAAAACTAAAGTCAAAGTGGATCAAAGACCTCAACATAAAACTAGACACACTAAACCGCTTAGAAAAAAAAGTGAGGAATACCCTTGAACTCATTGGCATAGGAGACAACTTCCTGAAAAAAACACCAACAGCACAGGCTCAAAGAGCAACAATCAATAAATGGGACCTCATGAAACTGAAAAGCTTCTGTAAAGCAAAGGATATTGTCCTCAGAACAAAATGACAGCCTACAGATTGGGAAAAGATCTTCACCAATCCTATATCTGACAGAGGGCTAATATCCAGTATATATAAAGAACTAAAGAAGTTAAACAGCAAAAAATCAAGTAATCCAATTAAACAATGGTGTACAGAGCTAAACAGAGAATTCTCTGCAAAGGAATATCGAATGGCAGAGAAACATTTAAAGAAATGCTCAACCTCATTAGCCATCAGGGAAATGCAAATCAAAACAACCCTGAGATTTCACCTTATACCCATGAGAATGTCTAAGATCAAAAACTCAAGAGACACACAGGGGTGTTGGAGAGGTTGTGGAGAAAGGGGAACCCTCCTCCACTGCTGGTGGGAATGTAAACTTGTAAAACCACTCTGGAAAGCAATCTGCCACTTTCTTAGACAACTAGGAATAGCGCTTCCTCAAGATCCAGCTATACCACTCCTAGGTATATATCCAGAAGATTCTCAAGTACACAATAAGGACATTTGCTCAACCATGTTTGTAGCAGCCTTATTTGTAATAGCCAGAAGCTGGAAACAGCCCAGATGCCCCTCAGTAGAGGAATGGATGCACAAATTGTGGTATATCTACACAATGGAATATTACTCAGCAATAAAAAACAAGGGAATCATGAAATTTGCAGGTAAATGGTGGGATCTGGAAAAGATCATCCTGAGTGAGCTATCCCAGAAGCAGAAAGACACACACAGTATATACTCACTCCTATAGACATATAATATAGGATAAACCTACTAAAATCTGTACACCTAAAGAAACTAATCAAGAGGGAGGAATCTTGCTAGAATGCTTAATTCCTGTCCAGAGGGACAGAGAGGCTGGACATCAGAAGAAGGAGAAAAGAGGAAACAAGTCAGGAGCCTGACAGAGAAGACCTCTGAAAATCTCTGCCCTGCAGACTATCAATGTAGATACTGAGACTTATGGGCAACCTTTGGGCAGAGCGCAGGGAATCTTAGGAAAGAAGTGGGAAATAATAAGATCTGGAGAGGACAGGAACTCCATAAGGAGAGCAACAGAACCAAAAAAATCTGAGCACAGGGATCTTTCCTGAGACTGCTATTCCAACCAAGGACTATGCATGGAGATAACCTAAGATCCCTGCACAGATGTAGCCCATGGAAGTTCAGTATCCAAGTGGGTTCCATTGTAACAGGAACAGGGACTGTCTCTGACATGAACTGATAGGCCTGTTGTTTGATCACCTCCCCCTGAGGGGAGAGCAGTCTTACCAGGCCACAGAAGATGACAATGCAGCCATTCCTGATGTGATCTGATAGACTAAGATCAGAAGGAAGGAAAAGAGGACCTCCCCTATCAGTGGACTTGGGGAGGAGCATGCAGGCAGAGGGTGGAGGGAGGGAGGGATTGGGATGGAAGGAGGGAGGGAACCACGGGGGGGATACAAAGTGAGTAAAGTGTAATTAATAAAGAAAAAAAACAAACAATAAAAAAAGAAAATTGAAAAAATAAAAAAAGAAAAATTAAAAATAATAAAAAAAGAAAAAATCAACAAAATGAAAAATGAAAGGGGGACATAACAGACATCTAGGAAATCCAGAGGATCATAAGGACATCCTTTTAAACCCTGTACTCCACCAAATTAGAAAATCTAAAAGAAATGAATAATTTTCTCAATACACACCACTTACCAAAATTAAATCAAGATCAGACAAGAAATTTCAGTGGACCTATAATCTCTAGTAAAACAGGAGTAATTAAAATATACCACCACCAACAACACCAACAACAAAAAGCCCAAGGCCAGGTGGTTTTATTGTGGAATTCCACAGTATTTTTAAAGAAAAGTTAATGCAAGCACGTCTCAAATTATTCTTCAGAATAGAAACAGAATGAAGAATGCCTAATTCATTTTCTGAATCCATAGTTACCCTGATACTCAAATCACATAAAGACCAAAAAAGAAATACAACTATGGTCTAGTTGCTGTTATGAACATAGATGCAAACTTTCTCACTATAATACTTGCAAATCGTATCTAAGGATACATAAAAAAAAGATCATCCACCATTGTTGGTATAATGTTCTTGTGGAATGTATACAATTTACCCTTGTTCATTCAAGTGCTGATTTCTCTATCCCAGTATCTGGTATCAATCTAGACGTTGCATTGTGATGCTTATTCTAAGCATCACCAGTCTCAAGTTTGTGTAAACATGCCACCATTTGTTCTTTGTATTGTCAATAAAACATGCAGCCAGTGCTGAGCAGTGGAGAGAATAGGGTGGGACATCCTGGTCCAGGGGGGAAGAGAAGAAAGTGAGTGGGAGGAGTTGGAGAGGAGATATTGACAGGAGAACACTTGGAACCATGAGGAGAGATGAAACTGACCTAAGACTAATAGCAAATATAATGTGGGAAAACTGAATGGGAAGAAACTATGTGGGCTTGGAGGTCAAGGACGGAGCCCAGCATTGTGCTCCAGGTTAATTAAATAAACCATAGTCTCTGTGTGATGATTTGTGTGTGCAGCTGGTTTAGGAATAACCGCTGTTTAACTAAAAGACAAGTCAATAGTGAATATTAATAATTGACAACACAATGTGATTGAGAAGGCTTCATCTTAGAGATGCTGGGATGGTTCAACATACATAATTTGACAATTTTAATCACCATATAAACAGGCTGGAAAAACAAGAACCACATGATTTGATTATTTCATCAGATGCAGAAAAGGCCTTTGACAAAATCCAACGCCCCTTCATGACAAAAGTTCTGAGAGACTAGATACATAAGTGGCATGCCTCAACATAATAAACACAATTTATAGCAAGCACACAGACAATATCAACCTAAATGGAGAAACAGTCAAAGCAATTATACTAAATTCAGGAGCAAGGCAAGGTTCTCCACTCTATAAATGCCTATTCAACATAGTACATCAAGTTTTAGCTAAAGCAAAAAGAAAACTGAAGGAAATCAATGATACAAACTGGAAGATAGAAAAAGGAAGGGATGAAATCAAAGTATCATTTCTATATTAGATAATTGTATGTATAAGTCACCCTAAAGACTCCACCTGAGAAATCCTTGTTGCTCATAAATATTTTTAGGAAAATAGCAGGATACAAAATTAGCACACAAAATAAGTAGCCTTCTGTACACAAGTAAATTGAGAAAGAAGCAGGGAAACAACCTCTTTTATAATATCCCCTAAAATATGAAGGATTTTGGGGTAACTCTAACTAAGCAAGTAAAAGACTTGAATGACAAAACTTTAAGATGATGGAGGAATAAATTGAAGACTATACCAGACAATGGAAAGATCTGTGTGCATGGATTGGTAGGATTAGTGCAAAAAAAAAAAAAAAAAAAAAGCCATTCTACCAGAAGGAAACTATCGATTCAACAAAAGTAAGACCACAGACATATGGATGCCTGATGTTTAATGAAGAAGCCAGAAATACATACTGGAAAAAAAGATAGCACCTTCTACAAATGAAACTGGTCAAATTGGATGCTGTATGTAGAAGAATCCAAATCAACCTATACTTATCACCCTGCACAAAATGCAACTTCAATGAATCAAAGATCTCAATATAAACAAACAAACAAACAAATAAAAAATAAATAAGTGACCAAAGAGTTACACTGAATCTGATAGAAGAGAAAGTAGCAACAGCATTGAACTCTTTGGTGCAGGAAAAGACTTACTGAACAAGACACTGATAATGCAGCCACTAAGATCATCAACTAATAAATGAGACCTCATGAAACTGAAAATCTTCTGTACAGGAAAGGTCATCATCATTAAGACAAAGTGGCAGCATACAGAATGGACAACATTTTTACCAACTAAACATTTGATGGTGGCTAATATACAAATACATAAATATATAAAGAATATAAAAATCCAGATATTAAGGAAACAAATAACTCAATTAATAAATGGGGAACAGATCTAAACAGTAAATTCTAAAAGGTGTGGGGGTGGGACTCACATGCTTGAAAGCACTTAAAACTAATGTTCAACATTCTTTGTCATCAGGAAAATGCAAATCAAGCCTACTTTGATCTTTTGTCTTACAGAAGCGAGAAAGGTCAAGTTCAATAAAACAAATCACAGATCATGCTGGTGGGGTGTAGAATAAAACACTCACCCTTGCTAGTTGAACTGCAAACTTGTACAGACTCTGTAGAAATCAGTCTGGAAATCCTTCTGAATGCTGGGAATAGTTCTACTTCACGGTACGGCTTGGACATATAACCCAAAGATCCTTCAGCCTATTACAGAGATGCTTTCTTAACTATGTTCACCACTGCTCTATTCCTAATAGCCAGAAATTAGAAACAGTCTACATGCCCATCAATAAATGAATGGATAAAGAATACATAGAACATTCCCACAATGGAACATTACTCAGCTCTCCAAAAATAAAATCACAAAATTCCCAAGTAAATGGGTAGAGCTAGAAAAAAAAAATGTGAATATTAGCTATTAAGTCATGGCTGAGCAATCTCCAATTTGCATTAACCACAGAGGTTAGGTATGGAGTATGCAACTGTGGGGGGAGTGAGGTATCTCACTAAGAAGGGGAAATAGAATAGATTGGGTGGAGGTACTGGACTGGGAAGATGAGGATGAGGGAAGGGGGATAGAGGGAGAGACAGATGAAATTAAGGGCCATTTGAGGGGTAGTATGAAAACCTAATACAGTAGAAACTTCCATATTTATGTATGTATATATATATGGATATACATTGTTGATATATACACACATATATTTCTATATACACAAGATACATTCAAGATATATATCTTCACGTATATTTATATATATTTCTTTACACATATTTATTCTCATATATGTATATATAAACACATATATAATACATATATACATCCATACACACAGACATGTATATGTGTATACACACATACTCATACACACACACACACATACATATGTGAAGGTGATCTACATGAAATAACCAAATAATGGCGAACAGGACCCCAACTAGAAATCTTTTGTCACCAAATGAAGTTTCCAGTACCGGGAATGGGGTTATACATGACCCAGTTGTTGGCCAAAGGGGTGTAATGAAAAATCCAAACAACCAAGGCTATTGCCAAAGCTATTGCTCGCTCTCCACAAACTGATGCTTAGAACACTTCCACAACTCACTGAACATGGAGAGGCTGACTTGGTGCCTACTTATAGTTTTCAACCCTATACACTAATGTTCATGGTACTGGAATGTGCTCTGCATGCTGTCAAAGGAGAACGGTGAACACCAAACCAATTACAAACTCTTTCATCTACAGTGGTGACCTGCCTGCAAGATATGCTGGTGTAATGGCTGCACAAATCTTGTGGAAGCAACCAACCAAGACCTGATTTGAATTAAGAGCCACTCCATGAGATGGAACCAATACTCAGCTTTGCTGCAGTGCCCAAGAACCTGAGACTAGATAGGTCAGGGAGGGACCTAGGACAAACAAAATACTATTGTCCTGTTAAATAGATGTAGTAATAAAAGACACTTAATGACATTCTGCTATATTCATAGATCAGTGTCTTGCTCAGCCATCATCAGAGAAGTTCCTCCTGCTGAAGATGGAGAAAATACACCCACAGGCAGATGATGCCCAAAGAGTAAGAGGCCTTGACATGCTCAGCAACATATAGTATGTTTCCATCAAATCCCCCTGCTCCCCAGGCCTCAGAGAACTCTGTAGATGATAAGGCAGAAAAAAATGTAAGAGCCAAGGGATGAAGGACACCAAAGAAACAAGTCCTTCTTAACAAAGCATGACAGGTGCACCTATGAACTCACAGAGACAGTAACAGCATGTTCAGGGATTGCAGGGGGCTGCCCCAGATGGGGTGCTGCAGATGAGAATAGAAGCAAACACATGTTTTCATCTTTAAGCCAGAAGCTAGTTCCAATTGATAACTACATGGGAATAAAAAATTAGTTTTATTGAAAGGAGTCTCACTGGGGAAACAAACATTTAAGGGTAGGCTGATACCCAGCAGGAGATACTCAACAGAAAATGAACTCAATGGCATTTTTGGAGTTTCTTTGGATCATAATGATGAGTCAGAGCAATTTTTCTAGCCTTACAGGTCCTTTGTATATATTTTATGGCTTTCGGTTTTGTGTTTTTATGGAATTTCTGTGTGTACAAACGTGTGTGTCTCTGTGTCTATATGTATTTCTTGTGCTTTTTCTTTGGCTCTTTTTCTTCTGCCTGCTTTGTCCTATTCAACTTGTTTTGTTTTGTTTTTGTTATATTAATATTACTTTTTAGATACCTGTTTCTTTTCTAAGGAGAAAGGGTAGGCTGTTGATCCGGTTGGGAGGGAAGAGGTAGAGCTAGGAGGAATTGAGAGTGGAGCCATAAACAAAATACATTGCATAAAAAAAATCTATTTTCAACAAAATAAAAAACTAATTGCTTCACAGATATGCCCACAGTCTAATCTGATAGAGTTAATTCTTAAATTGAAGTTCCTTCTTCCCAGATTATTCTAGTTTATGTCAAACTTGACAGCACTAACCAAAACATACAGATAATTTGAAGTTAAAGAAAAACAGATAAAATATGTACATTGGCTAATTATAAATGTATGTCTATACATACATTTATACACACATATGTATATACATATATATGTATGTATATATATATATATATATTATTCTTAGTGGTTCTAATAAATATTAATATAAAATTCAGAATCCTGAGTAGCAGTTACAAGTTGCTAGGTGATCTGACTTGTGCATTTTCATTAATATCTCCACTCTCTCTGTCACTTGTACTCATCACTGGTCCTTTACAGCAAAATGGCCCCTGCTTAGAATGGTCTTCACTCACATACTATCAGTGTAGCACTCAATGCCCAATACATCGATCTTTCTGTAGTCCTACACACGCACAGAGAGAGAGAGAGAGAGAGAGAGTTCTCAAGTTTTACTTATTCTTTCTGTCTTATTTATTTTTGTCTTCTTTATGCTTCCTATAGAAAATGTCCATCAGCATTCTTCTTTGCATTCTCTAGCATAGCAGTCATCATATGGCCCTCCACCTGGTTTTCTGACACTACCGGGAGAAGATACAGTAGACTGAGTTAAGGGGACAGGATTGCTGTGATTTGAAGTTATTTAGTTATATAGTCATGATGGTACTCAAATAAAGGTTAGAGATTAGGAAGATGTTTTTGGAATTTTCTCTTGGAACAATTGTCATAAATGAAGACTTCTTTCTATAATTTGGTAATTGTCCATTTTTTCAATATAAGTTAGTTTTTGTTGTGGTAACAAATGAAACAAAAAATTTACATTGACTTAAAATAGATTTAGTTCTTGTCATAATATATGACCATTAACAAATGTTTTAAAAATGTTACCTCCAGGACAAAGGATGATGGGACATCCTTTACAAATATATCTATGGTCAACATAACAGAGAAGGGATCTAAATCTAAAACATGTCTTTCATGTTAAAAGACGTTACCACATTACCTCTGAGAAAGCAAGACCACATATCCATTCTTAGCTTCAACAGGACATAGAAACACAACCCCCATGCAGGAAATGGCTCTTTGAGAACAGAAAGTGAAACTGTGCTAAATAATAACATAAACCACTATGAATGAGGTCAGCAGGTTGCAAGACTTTGTTCTGTCGATTTGAACTTGCCCTTACAACGTGTCAGAAGCTATGCTTTTACAATCCTCCTCTGTAGTCACAGAAGAGAAGGCAAGTTAGAAACAGAAATCAGAAGATATTTCATTAGAAAACCACTCAAAGTTCACTACGTCACTACACTGAGGTTTGTGAATAGGGAAGCCAACGAACATAGAGATTCAAACTGACTTTCCCCAAGCAAATCTAACATGACATATGAGAGCTATACAGTCAGTCTCCCAAATAACTAGCCTCATAATCAGAACGTTTTCCTACTGCATACCTCCATCAAACCTTACTTAATCGTTATTTGTAGATGCAGAGTTTGCCACAGCACAGTTGTGGTTCAGTGCTGGAACCTGATTTGCACTCTTTTTTTTTTTTTTCAATGCAGTTTATTCAGGAACCTTGAACAATCCTCGGACCCTGGGGAAAGCCAGCCCACAGCTTAAATAGCCTCTGGGTAGCCAACCCAGGCGTGCCACGTGGGCAATGCAGATAGGTCCACATACATGGAAGCAAGCCAGATCCTCAGCCTTAGCCAAATGTGGAATTGTTCGTGACAGAGAGCACTCACCATCGGGAAGGTGGAAGGCGAGATTTGCACTCTTACTAAGAGAACCTCTGCCCTTGAGGTGCAGTGGGACTTTCCAAAACAATTCTCTGTTCTGTTCTGTTCTGTTGAGACAGGCTGTAATGACTCTCAGTTTTTGCTTGTTGTGAAGCTTTGCGGGGACATAGTAAGAAAATCTATAATAAAAGTACCCATGGGGCTTTGTTTCTTTCTGCATAAATTCATTGTGTATCCTCTAGCAGTGGCTTGTCTTGTGATTTATCAAAATTAGTCCATTTAGGACTCTACTAAAGTCTGTCCTATTAGTTTTACCTAAACACATACATTGTCATGAAGCTTAAACTAAACTCTCGTGTTTTTTTTTTCTAAAAAAAAACAACAAAAGACTTCCCTAATATACAGTTAATTCTGATCCCAGTGCCTTTCTCATCTAACTTGTTTCATGTTCTCTCCTTCTGTTATCACTTCTTCATTATCAATTTCTTTTTCTGTTATTGTTATTATTATTATTATTTACAATTTATTCACTTTGTATCCCAGTTGTAGTCCCCCTCCCTCATCTCCTCCTGATCTCACCCTCTTCTTCCCCAATCCCTCTTCCCTAGTCCACTGATAGAGGAAGTCGTTCTCCTCTACTGTCTGACCCTAGCCTATCAGGTCCCATCAGGACTGCCAGGATCCTCTTCCTCTGTGGACTAGCTAGGTCTCCCCACCAGGGGGAAGTGATCAAGGAGCACGCAACTGAGTTCATGTCAGAGACTGTCTCTTTTCTGCTTACTAGGGCACCCAAATGGAGATTGAGGTCTATGGGCTATATCTGAGTAGGAGGTCTAGGTCCTCTCTATGCATAGTCTTTGGTTGATGCATCAGTCTCTGCAGTCCCCCCTGGGCCTCGCTTTTTTTTTTTTTTTTTTTTTTTTTTTGCTTTGTTGGTCTCCTTGTGGAGCTTCTGTCCCCTCCATATCCTTCTATATCCTTCTTCCATAAGACTTCCCATGCTCTGTTCAAAGTTTGGCTGTGTGCCTCTGCATCTGCTTTGATCCCTGCTGTTTGGAGTCTTCTAGAGGACATCAGTGGTAGGTGCCCATCTGGTTCCCTCTCTTCTACTATTTCTGGTGTCTATCCTATTTTCCCTTCTGAATGAGAATTAAGCATCTTCCCTCCAGTCCTCCTCATTGTTTAGCTTCTTCAGGCCTGTAGATTTTAGTATGTTCATCCTATATTATATGGCTAATATCCATTTATAAGTGATTATATACCATGCGTGTCTTTCTGCATCTGGGTTACCTCACTCAGGATGATCTTTTCTAGTTTTATCCATTTGCCTGTGGATTTCATGATTTTCTTGGGTTTTTTTTTGTTTGTTTGTTTGTTTTTTTCAATGCAGTTTATTCAGGAACATTGAACAATCCTCGGACCCCGGGGAAAGCCAGCCCACAGCTTAAATAGCCTCTGGGTAGCCAACCCAGGCGTGCCACGGGGGCAATGCAGATAGGTCCACATACGTGGAAGCAAGCCAGATCCTCAGCCTTAGCCAAATGTGGAATTGTTCATGACAGAGAGCACTCACCATCGGGAAGGTGGAAGGCGCAAACCAGCTCCATCTTTAAGGCATAGCATTCCGCAGCTCTCTACAGTTCCCCCTTTTTGTTTTAGACGCATCAGGCAAGAGTAGAGGTCTGATCTCTGATATTAGAAATAAAATGGGACTTTGTACCGATGTTCGTTTAGGTGTCATCCACCCAAAGAGCATCAGACCCGTCCAATACCTTTTTCTCAGAGGCGGGACCTGGGGCATCAACCCGCATGCAATCAGACATGCTCTTCTCTGGGTCCAAAGCTGCTGACCCTGAGTGCAGTGCTTAGCCTCACATCCTGAGTGTATCATTTTAGCTTTATATGGTATCCAACCATGCTTGGGGAGAATGTCCTGCTTCAATGGCTGTAAAGGCCTGAATGATCATGGCTGCATCACACTGTTGTGAGACTCTAATCTTGCATATATACCACAGGCAAACCAAGGAGACCAACACCAGAAGGCCTGCTAACACTCCCATGCCCGCCCATTCCTTCAGATGATTCATGGCTGCAGCAATCCCTGTTGATAATCCTGTGGCTAGTCCTGTGTCCACTCCGGTAGAATTTACTGTGACAATGGCCACTCTCAGCTGCTCCATCGTAGTATCGAATTCTCCAGTCCAATTACCTATAATATAGCTAGACAATTGTTTAGACAGATTTGCAGCACAGGAAAAATTCTCATGTTGTATGCTAGTGACACAAAGTCCAGCATACTTTCATTGACAGTCAGGTTGAGCGATTTGCCATAGGGTATCAATTTGCTCCTGCACGAGGTCAATCCTCTGATTGAACACCATCAAGCTTCCTTTTAGTTGAGCATTAATTCCTTTATGTACAACTAAGGCATGAGCTACATTGGCTAAATGATTATTCAGGGTCTGAGCAGTCTGCCCAGTATGACTCATGGCTAATGCCCTGGTGGTAGCTCCAACAGCCGTCAATGAGATGGTAGTAACAATGGTGGCTGTAGTTCCAAGATCCCTTTTCTGTCTGAAGAGAGTCATAGCGTGAGGGGCATCAACGGGCACAGGCACCCAGTGAGGCATGCGAGTAACCAGGGCATACCTAAATTTACTAGCATTCCAGCATTGGGCAAAAAAGCAAGTATCATTACCACAATTACTTGGCTCTATCTGGCTAATAATGAATAAAAATGGGGGATATAGACAAACAGGTGTGGGCTTATAGGAAATATTATGAGAAGCCTTAACCCCTCGTTGGAACATCCTGCATCAGTTCTAGAACTAGCAGTGGTGGTGTCCGAGGTCTGAGTAGGTTCAGGAGACCATTGCCCCCAGGGGCGAGACGTGCTCCATGCCAATTGACTAACTCCATGTTTTCCTCCAATTTTGAAAGTCATTTAAGGTTCTTAAATTATTTTTTTCCCTTTTTTCTTAAATTTTTCATCAATTACACTTTATTCATTCTGCATCCCCCCCATAAGCGCCTCCCTCCCCTCCCAATCCCACCCTCCCTCCTCCCTCTGCTTGCATGCCACTCCCCAAGTCCACTAATAGGGGAGGTTCTCCTCTCCTTTCTGATCTTAGTCTGTCGGTTCACATCAAAAGTGGCTGTATTGTCCTCTACTGTGGCCTGGTAAGGCTGCTCCCCACCCAGAGGGAGGTGATCAAAGAGCAGGCCAATCAGATTATGTCAGAGGCAGTCCCTCTTCACATTACTATGTAACCCAATTGGACTCTGAACTGCCCTGGGCTACATCTGTGCAGGGGTTCTGGGTTATCTCCATGAATAGTCCTTGGTTGGAGTATGAGTCTCTGGGAAGTTCCCTATGTTCAAATTTTCTTGTTCTGTTGCTCTCCTTGTGGAGACCCTGTCCTCTCCAGCTCTTACTATTTCCCAGATCTTACCTAAAATTCTGTTCACCTGCCCAACAGTTGCCCATCCGGCTCAGCATCTGCTTTGATAGTCTGAAGGGCAGAGGCTTTCAGAGGCCCTCTGTGGTAGGTTCCTAGGTTGTTTCCTGTTTTCTTCTTCTTCTGATGTCCATCCTCTTTGCCTTTCTGGATGGGGATTGGACGTTTTAGTTAGGGTCCTCTCTCTTGCTTAGTTTCTTTAGATGCACAGGTTTTAGTGGGTTTGTCCTATGTTGTATGTCTATATGAGTGAGTATATACCATGTGTGTCTTTTTGCTTCTGGGACAACTCACTCAGGATGATCCTTTCCATAACCCACCATTTACCTGCAAATTTCATGATTTCCTTATTTTTCATTGCTGAGTAATATTCCATTATGTAGATGTACCACAATTTCTGCATCCATTCTTCAGTTGAGGGGCATCTGGGTTGTTTCCAGCTTCTGGCTATTACAAATAAAGCTGCTACAAACATGGTTGAGCAAATGTCCTTTTTGTGTACTTGAGCCTCTTTTGGATATATGCCCAGTAGTGGTATGGCTGGATCTTGAGGAAGCGCTATTCCTAGTTGTCTGAGAAAGCGCCAGATTGATTTCCAGAGTGGTTGTACAAGTTTACATTCCCACCAGCAGTGGAGAAGGGTTCCCCTTTCTCCACAACCTCTCCAGCATGTGTTGTCACTTGAGTTTTTGATCTTGGCCATTCTCATGGGTGTAAGGTGAAATCTCAGGATTGTTTGATTTGCATTTCCCTAATGGCTAGTGAGGTTGAGCATTTCTTTAAGTGCTTCTCTGCCATTCGGTATTCCTCTCCAGAGAATTCTCTGTTTAGCTCTGTTCCCCATTTTTTAAGTGGATTACTTGGTTTGCTGCTTTTCAGCTTCTTTAGTTCTTTGTATATACTTGATATGAGTCCTCTGTCAGATAAAGGGTTGGTGAAGATTCTTTCCCAATCTGTAGGAGGTCGCTTTGTTTTGATGACGGTGTCCTTTGCTTTACAGAAGCTTTTCAGTTTCATGAGGTCCCATTTATTGGTTGTTGCTCTTAGAGCCTGTGCTGTTGGAGTTCTGTTCAGGAAGTTTTCCCCTGTACCAATGAGTTCTAGGGTATTTCCCACTTTTTTTTCAAGCCGATTTAATGTGTCTGGTTTTATGTTGAGGTCTTTGATCCACTTGGACTTCAGTTTTGTGCAGGGTGATAAGTATGGATCTATTTTCATTTTTCTACATGTAGACATCCAGTTGGACCAGCACCATTTGTTGAAGATGCTATCTTTTTTCCATTGTATGGTTTTGGCATCTTTGTCAAAGATCAGGTGTCCATAAGTGTGTGGGTTTATTTCTGGGTCCTCTGTTCGGTTCCATTGATCCACCATTCTGTTTCTATGCCACTACCATGCAGTTTTAAAAACTGTTGCTCTATAGTACAACTTAAGATCAGGGATGGAGATACCTCCAGAAGATCTTTTATTGTAGAGGATTGTTTTAGCAATTCTGGGTTTCTTGTTATTCCATATGAAGTTGAGAATTTTTCTTTCCAGGTCTGTAAAGAATTGTGTTGGTAATTTGATGGGCATTGCATTGAATCTGTAGATTGCTTTTGGTAAGATGGCCATTTTTACTATGTTAATCCTACCAAGCCATGAGCATGGGAGATCTTTCCATCTTCTGATATCTTCTTCTATTTCTTTCTTCAGAGCTTTGAAATTTTTTTCATACAAGTCTTTGACTTCCTTGGTTAGGGTTACTCCGAGGTACCTTATATCATTTGTGGCTATTGTGAAGGGTGTTGTTTCCTTAATTTCTTTCTCAGCCCTTTTGTCTTTTGTATACAGGAGGGCTACTGATTTTTTTGAGTTAATTTTGTATCCTGCCACTTTGCTGAAGGTGTTTATCAGCTGTAGGAGTTCCCTGGTAGAGTTATACTCACTCACGTATACTATCATATCATCTGCAAAGAGTGATAATTTGACTTCTTCCTTTCCAATTTGTATCCCCTTGATCTCCTTCAACTGTCTTATGGCTCTAGCAAGGACTTCCAACACTATGTTGAAGAGATATGGAGAGAGTGGGCAGCCTTGTCTTGTCCCTGATTTCAGTGGGATTGCTTTAAGTTTCTCTCCATTCAGTTTGATGTTGGCTATAGGCTTGCTGTATATCGCCTTTACTATATTTAGATATGTGCCTTGTATCCCTGATCTCTCCAATACTTTGAACATGAATGGATGTTGGATTTTGTCAAAGGCTTTTTCAGCATCTAGGGAGATTATCATGTGGTTTTTTTTCTTTCAGTTTGTTAATATGATGGATCACATTGATGGATTTCCGTATATTGAACCACCCCTGCATACCTGGGATGAAGCCTACTTGGTCATAGTGGATAATATCTTTGATGTGTTCTTGGATTCGGTTTGCAAGTATTTTATTAAGTATTTTTGCATCAATGTTCATAAGGGAGATTGGCCGGAAATTCTCTTTCTTTGTTGAGTCTTTGTGAGGTTTAGGTACCAAGGTGACTGTGGCTTCATAGAATGAATTTGGTAATATTCCTTCTGTTTCTATTTTGTGGAATAGTTTGAAGAGAATTGGTGTTAGCTCTTCTTTGAAGGTCTGGTAGAATTCTGCGCTGAAGCCATTTGGTCCTGGGCTTTTTTTGGATGGGAGACTTTTGATGACCGCTTCTATTTCTTTGGGGGATATAGGTCTATTTAGTTGATTTACCTGGTCCTGGTTCAGCTTTGGTAAGTCAAATCGATCAAGAAAATTGTCCATTTCATTTAGATTTTCAAATTTTGTGGCATATAGACTTTTGAAGTAAGTCCTAATGATTGTTTGGATTTCCTCAGTGTCTGTAGTTATATCCCCCTTTTCATTTCTGATTTTGTTGATTTGGGTGGTGTCTCTCTGCCTTTTAGTTAGCCTGGCTAAGGGTTTGTCGATCTTGTTGATTTTCTCAAAGAACCAGCTCTTGGTTTCATTGATTCTTTGAATTGTTTTATTTGTTTCCA
Source organism: Meriones unguiculatus (assembly GCF_030254825.1). Lineage (NCBI taxonomy): Eukaryota > Metazoa > Chordata > Mammalia > Rodentia > Muridae > Meriones > Meriones unguiculatus. The sequence goes on from NC_083356.1 coordinate 46,699,751, forward strand.
ATTGATTGATTTCAGCCCTGAGTTTGATTATTTCCAGCTGTCTACTCCTTCTTGGTGTGTCTGCTTCTTCTTTTTCTAGGGTTTTTAAGTGAGCCATTAGGGTGCTTGAATGAGCTGTCTCGAATTTCTTCTTGAAGGCACTTAGTGCTATGAACTTTCCTCTTAGCACTGCTTTCATTGTGTCCCACAAGTTCGGGTATGTTGTGTCTTCATTTTCATTGATTTCTAGAAAGACTTTAATTTCTTTCTTTATTTCTTCCCTGACCCAGCTGTCATTTAGTAACAATTTGTTCAGTTTTCATGTGTGTGTAGGCTTTTTGTTATTTCTGTTATTGTTGAGGTCCAGCTTTATTCCATGGTGATCAGACAAGATACATGGGATTATTTCAATCTTCTTGTATCTGTTGAGGCTTGCTTTGTGACCCACTATGTGGTCTATTTTGGAGAAGGTTCCATGAGGTGCTGAGAAGAAGGTAAATTCTTTTGTGTTTGGGTGTAAAGTTCTGTAAATGTCTGTTAGGTCCATTTGATTCATGACCTCTGTCAGAGACATTGTTTCTTTGTTTAATTTCTGTTTGGTTGACCTGTCCTTTGTTGAGAGTGGGGTGTTGAAGTCTCCCACTATTAATGTGTGTGGATCTATATGTGCTTTAAATTTTATCAATGTTTCTTTCACAAATGTGGGTGCCCTTGTATTTGGGGCATAGATGTTCAGGATTGTGATGTCTTCCTGGTGGAATTTTCCCTTGATGAGTATGAAGTGTCCTTCCCCATCTCTTTTGATTAATTTTGGTTGAAAGTCTATTTTATCAGATATTAGAATGGCTACTCCTGCTTGCTTCTTGGGTCCATTTGCTTGGAAAGTCGTCTTCCAACCCTTTACCCTCAGGTAATGTTTATCTTTGTGTCTTAGGTGTGTTTCTTGTATGCAACAGATTGCTGGGTTTTGTTTACGTATCCATTCTGTTAATCTGTGTCTTTTTATTGGAGAGTTGAGTCCATTGATGTTGAGAGAGATTAATGACCAGTGGCTGTTAGATCTCTTGATTTTGATGTTGGCTGTGGTCATCAGGTTGTGTGCTTGGTTGCTTTTTGTTTTACTGAAGTGAGGTTATTTATTTCCTGTGTTTTCTTGAATGTAGCTAGCTTTCTTGGGTTGTATTTTCCCTTCCAGTGTCTTCTGTAATGCTGGATTTGTTTGTAGGTATTGTTGAAATTTGTTTTTGTCGTTGAATATCTTGTTTTCTCCATCTATGAGGACTGAGAGTTTTGCTGGGTATAGTAGCCTGGGCTGACATCTGTGTTCTCTTAGGGTCTGCATGATATCCGTCCAGGCCCTTCTGGCTTTCATAGTCTCTGTTGAAAAGTCAGGTGTGATTCTAATGGGTTTGCCATTATATGTTACTTGGCCTTTTTCCCTTGCAGCTTTTAGTATTTTTTCTTTGTTCTGTATACTTACTGTTTTGATTATTATGTGGCGGGAGGATTTTCTTTTCTGGTCAAATTTGTTGGGTGTTCTGTAGGCCTCATGTATTCTAATTGGCCTCTCCTTTAGCTTGGGGAAATTTTCTTCAATGATTTTGTTGAAAATATTTTCTGGGCCTTGGAGAAGGGAGTCTTCTTTTTCCTCTATACCTATTATTCTTAGGTTTTGTCTTTTCATATTGTCTTCCATTTCTTAGACGGTCTGTGTCAGGAATTTTTCGGATTTAACATTTTCTTTGACAGATACATCGATTTCTTCCATTGTATCTTCTACACCTGAGATTCTTTCTTCCATCTCTTGTAGTCTGTTGGTTATGCTTACCTCTGTAGTTCCTGTTTTCTTCCCTAGATTCTTCCTTTCCATTATTTCTTCCATTTGTGTTTTCTTTAATTTTTCCAATTCTATCTTCAGGTCTTTAGTTGTTTTGTTTACTTCCTTCACCTGTCTGATTGTACTTTCCTGTTTTTCTTTTAGTTCCTTCAACTCTGTTTCGATCATTTCATTCAGTGGTTTAAGCATTTCCTTTCTAAAGGCCATAAACTGTTTGGCTGCAGCTTCCTCTATTTCTTTATGGATGGCAATATTCTGTTTGAGTTTATCTTCCTCCATGTCTTTACGAATCTTATTTGTTTCCTCTGTTATCATCCTCATGAGCATACTTGTTAGGTCATCTTCTTAGATTTCGGTTATGGTGGGGTGTCCAGGGCTACTTGCCCCTGGGTAACTGGGTTCTGGAGATGCCATATTGCTCTGTCTTTTGTTGCTTGAGCTTTTACGCTGGCCTCTACCCATTGTGTTATCTTAGGAGTTTGGGGTTATTTTCTGGTGGTTCCTGGGGATCCTGTGGTGGAGAGAATCCCCTTTGCAGAAAGCTGGTTTTTCCTGAAGGATGTCTTCTCAGCTTTTTGGGTATAGTCCCTGGATGGCTGGTGTTTTTTCAGGAGTTGCTCACCTCAGGGATATAGACCTGAGTGGTAACTGTGGTCTTTGTTAGTCGAGAGGGTTCTCCTCTCACCCAGGGAAGTCCTGAGGGCAGCTGCCCTGTTTCTGGGTTTCTTGTTGCAAATTTAATGATCAGCTGCTGTGACCCAGTTGGACATCAGGCGTGCCTCAACTGTTTGTGCTTGTGTCTGGAGCACAGCTGAGTGCTGGCGCCTCGGCCCCACTAGACTGCTAGACTTTTTCTAGGGAAGGATTGGGTGATTTAGATCAGTACAGTTTCCTTCCTTCCCCGTGGATTCTCTGGAGACACGGACTCCTAGTGTCTTTTTTTGCCCTGGTGCACACTGCTCAGTGTCTGCCAGCTGGCTGGCCACAGAAATTTGCCTGTGCCTGGAGCACAGCTGTGTGATGGCGGCTCAGTCTCTGCCAGCTGTCTGGTGCGCAGAAACTGCCTGTGTCTGCCTTTGCGGCTTTTGGGAGCCTGAGAGGCTCCCTAAGCTGGGTAATTTTCCGGGGACCTTTTCAGGTTGGGGGTGAGCTGAGTGCTCTGAGATCAGACCCGCCGTTTCTATCTCTGGCAGCGAATCAGGCGCGCAGGCAGGCAGGGCTCTGTGCCGGAACCTGGGTCCCCGACTCTGGCTCCGGGCTGGCTCCTGGGGTGCCCGTGGAACCCGCCCGAGTCTTTTCCAGGGGATGTCTGGGTGACCTAAGGCCGGTCCCAATCGTTTTCTGTACCCTGGGGTTATCTCTCGACTGAAAATTCCAGTCTCTGATAGTGTGGTGCCCAAGGTTCAGTCTGGGACCGTGACCAGAGACACTGGCTTGTGGCTCTGGGCTGTGGCTGGGGCTGGTGGCCGGCAGCCAAGCCTCTGGCGGAACCGGGATCTCTTCCGTGGATTAGCCGGGTGAGTTAAAAGCTGATTGAATCCCCCACCGTGGGGTATCCTCTCACCTGGGAAACACAATGACTGTGTTTTATGGCCGAGAGTTCTGATTGCTGTTCACTGTGCTGATTCTGCTGTGCTGCTGCTCAGAATGAGAGTCCTCCTGGCGCCGCCATCTTGCCCATCCTCGATTTTCTTGTTTTTAATAACTAAATACTTTTCTATTGTGTAAATGTATCACAATTTCTGTATCCGTTCTTTAGTTGAAGAACATCTAGGTTCTTTCCAGATTCTGGCTATTACAGATAAAGCTGCTATGAACATAGCTGAACAAATCTCCTTGTTGTATGGTTGAGCATCTTTTGGATATATGCCCAGGAGTGTTATAGCTGGGTATTGAGGTAGCACTCTTTCCAGTTTTCTGAGAAAGTGCCAGATTGATTTCCAAAGTGGTTGCACAAGTTTACATTCCCACCAGCAACAGAGGAGGGTTCCCCATTATCAATTTCTTTTCTGCTTTTAATTTTACAATCAATTTTGACTATATCATCTAATAACTATTTTTGTTTATTAATGTGGCCAATCTCAAAGGTGGTAGGCAGTTCAATAGAATAGAGCGTGACCTTAACAACTAAAGAATAATTCACTTAGAATTTTGCACTCAGTTTTAAATATTAACTTTTGAAAATATCATGCATCTTAAAATCCTTCAAATTGTGTCTCATGAACATATTTCAGTGTTCTTGAATCCTGTAGATTGGCTTCTGCCCTCTCCTCATTTGCTGACTCTAACAAGGACTACCAGCAATGTCCTGTGAAGTTTACTTCTGCACAGATCCAAGACAAGAAATCTGATGTGTTCAGCTTGTAATGATTTGTTACTCTCTGTTCCATACCCACAGCCCCACAAACATCCATATAATACAGGTAAGTATTTCCTTGAGAGTTCTCTAACATAAATAAACTAAGTGATGTCAAGTCAGACAGGGGAAATTCTTCAAAGAAAGCCAAGTTGGCATGCAGAATCCAGGCATGAGGGAGGATATTTAAACAAATGGACAGACCATGTGTCTAAAAACTGTTTCTCTATAAAGCCAGAATTTGAGAAAAGCTTGGAAATTTGATTTCCAAAAATCAGAAAGGAGTATTCCTGGAAAGCATCACTGATTACTGGAAAAATAACTGGGCGAGGGTAAAGAGCGCATAATCAAATGCCTAGAGACTTTAGAAAATCAACATGTTCCGGGTCTTAGTTTGACCAATAGAGGCTGGCATGGTTTCGATCTGACTATGAAATACTATGGCCCTTACTCTCTTCATTTTCCTGTATAGTGTGATGCTGTGTATGTGTGGGCACATTTGTATGTGGCTGCATGTATGATCTCAGCAATCACCCTTGATCTCCCTTCTCATCCAATGACACTAGGTCTCCCAGTTAAACACAGAGTTTGCCAATATAGCTAGTCTTGCTTATTAACTTACTCTGATGAACCTTTGAAGAGACTGATGATCTGTCTGAGGCCAGCATTGCAGGTGGGATAACCAACTTACCAGACATTTATAGGTTCTGAGGATCCAAACTCTTCTCCTTTTGCTTGAACTGCAAAGCTTAACCACTTAACCATCTCCCCAACACCTTTGCTCTTTTTTCTACAGAAAGATTGGGTGTTCCTTAGAGTCTACTACTAAATACCACGATGGTACATACAACATTTGTTACTTTCAAACAGTTTCTCTACTTATAATCCACATTTACCAGACTTCTATAACTTGGCATCATCTTACAACTCAGTCTTGGATGGTGTAAGTGCTGAAAAACTGACTGTTAGAAGCATTAGTTGTTTTCAGGCATGGATACAGGGCTTTTCAGAACCAACCTATGTTGTGCAATAATTTCATGTGAACAGCTATTGCTTTTGGAGGAAATGGGTGCATAAAAAGGAAGTGAAAGCAATGTGGTTTTAGCTTGCTCCTTTTCCTTCTCAATAACACTATCATCTAGAAATATAAGAAAGGGTTAAGATATAAGAGCAGAAAATACTCAAGTTTAGTTCCAGAGATTTAAACATACCTTTGATATCTGCCAGATGGGCCTTTGAAGTGCAAAACAGGAACAGATCCCTAAGGGAAGGCTGACATACAAGTCCTGACCTGTGAATTAATCAGAGAAATCACTGGGTATGAGTAGACAGTGCTTTTGTACTTGTGGTTTATGTAGGCTGCTTAATGAGGGTGGTCTCCATGAAAGGAGAAAGCAATAAGTTTTTTTTTTTTGGGGGGGACCCAGGCAGACAAGTGGAGAGTTGATTACTCCACAGCATCACTAAGTGCAGGTAAGAGACAAGTCACAAATCACTCACTATGGAAACTTAAGAAGAATGAACATTTGTGCTTTCCAAGATTTACCACATTAAGCCCTGGAGTCTTACAACTAGCATATCTTTTGGAGTCAGTTATACAGGCATGTTTTAGGAGCAAATTAAGACTGTATAGAAACAGAACCTACATTTTAATATTATTCCCCTGTGACTTTTTTTCTTTTAAATTTTTATTAATTATAGTTTCTTGACTTTGTATCCCCACTGTAGTTTCCTTCCTCCTCCCCTCCCAAGCCCACCTTCACTCTCCCTTCTCTACCCATGCCCTTCCCCCAGACAACTGATAGGAGAGATCTTCCTCCTCTTCCTTCTGATCCTAGTCTATCAGGTGTCATCAGGACTGGCTGCATTGTCTTCCTCTGTTAACTCAAAGAAATCAGTAGCCTTCCTGTATACAAAAGACAAAAGGGCTGAGAAAGAAATTAGGGAAACAACAACCTTCACAATAGCCACAAAGGACATAAAGTACCTTGGTGTCCATAGCAAGCCAAAGACTTGTATGAAAAAAAAAAATTCCAGTCTCTGAGGAAAGAATTAGAAGAAGATATCAGAAGATGGAAAAATCTCCTGTGACTCTTACAAACACTCAACTTTGAAAACTTAAACCTTAGATTTAAGTGGCACAAAAGCAGACTTTCTGGATTTTGTTCAATATTTTAAAGCCAGTGCCTCAAATAGTATCTGAAATTGCTTGCAGGGGTTCAATAAGTATGTTTTATAAATTATTAATGTACTAAGGTTCACATTATCAAGAGAGATTTGAAAAGATGAGAATTGTTTGTATATTATTTTCTATATTTTACACAGATAGTATACAAACTTAGGTACACACATTGGAATCAATCCATTTTGTTTTCATGCTTCCCGGGTACTTCATCATAATCTGAACTAATGGCTATGAGAGGAATTCCTTATCTGGTCATTGTTAAAACTTCAGAGATTGGAAAGATATAAATCTGGATTCAGACTAAGTTATTCAGAGGGCTGAGAAAACGAAAGGAGTCTACCTACACTTCTGTTGGAGTCAGGAATTCATTCCCCTCCTTGGGAAAAACACAGAAGAAGATGTAAAAAGGAACATCCTCTCAGGAACCTGAGCCTAGAGGAGATCATGGCTCTAAGTATAAAAACCAGGGCTGTTCTCTGGCACAAGGATGTGGGTCCAGAACACCTGCTGGGATTGCGGTAAACAAAGTTCACTGTGATCTGTGCATCTATTTTGGGAGATTTAGCATCTCCCAATTAATGAACATGAAATTTCTCTCTCCTGTTTTAGATGTCCTTTTTTATTTCTGTCACCTTAGTTTTGTAGTTTGCAGCATTACCAGTCTTGCATTTCTTTTATTAAATTTATCCTTAAATGTTCTGTTATTTGTGGAGTTGCTCTGAATGGAATTGTTTCCTAAATTTAATTTCCAGACTGTTCATTGCTTGTATATAAAATTACAATTGATTTTAGTGTATTGATCTTGTATTCCATGACCTCCCAAACTCATTCATTATTTCCAACAGCTTTACCTACCTTAAGACTTTCTACATAGAAGTGTGAGCTTTTTTGCACACACGTAGTTGTAGATTAAGATTTAGAGCATGCTAATTTTAAATTAAACAAATAAGAATATACCGAAAGCCATTCCTATAACAGGCTCATACCACCAAGCCTCTGTTATTCCCCCCCACACACACACATACACCTAGGGTTGCATCAAGAAGTAAAGAAATGTGTTGTACATATAGAAATGGCTAATGGGAAGAGTCTTCTGAACCAGGTTGAGTTTATCATCGCTTGGGAGAGGGGCCAACATTTGATTCTAGACAACCAGAAACCAAGTTCACTGGAATTTTTGAGATCATCCTAAATATGGAAAACTGAAAAAAAAATGAAGAGAAAAACAAAAACAAAACAAAACAAAACAAAAACACCTGTGCGTATTCTAGATCCTGCGGCCTCCAATATTCTGAGGCCAAAGACTCACAGAAAAGATGGGTCACACAAGGTCCCCAAGTGCCCCTGGAAGTTAATAGGCAGTGTCTGTGCTCAGCTGGCACTCTCAGCTCTCTTCAGGGGAGTGGAAAGCACTGGAACTTTGTGAAGGGAACATGAGGCATGTCCTGTTGGTTTCCCTGCTTCCAATCAGACTTTTTTCTTTATTTTATTTTCTCTCTTGCACTCATTCTCTTTTTTGTAACACGTTTGCACTCTACAGCCCAGGCTTTCTTTAAATGTTTATCCTCCTGCTTCAGTCTCTGACATTCTGAGATTTTATCATACCTCGTTAAACAGCCAACACAGGTCCCGTTGATGCGGGAATCAAGTACTAGGAGTACTAGGAATCAAGTCTCACTGTCTAGGAGTGTCTGAAGCCTGTGGTTGATGCCTCTAGGAGTGCTGTGTTGATTGAATTGTATACTCCTTCTCACTTTGAAATTAGACTTACATCTTACTTCTGAGCCTCTGTTCTTTCTTCTATACATCAGGAGTGTAATAACCTAACACATACATATAGGATTTAAGAAACATGTGATAGAATATTCCCTATGAGGCCAAAATGCCAAACAAGTAGAAAGCAAAATACATCGACCCTCTGCCTCCATGCTGTGATGTCTAAACCATGGCCCAGCTTTTCAGATTTAGAACATAAAGGCAGGGCCAATTAGTTCACTGATATTTTAATCGCAAAAGGTAGTTTAAGTTGTAAGAATATAGGTTCTGTTTTGTTTTTTTTAATAGAATTCTGTAATGCTGTTTTCATCCTTTTGAAAAGGTGTTGTTGATCATGGCTCTAATTGGTTTCTTTCCTTATATCTGACATTCTGTGATCCCTCCAGCTTGCTTTAGTCCACAGACAAATCTGAGGTCAACTTCTCTTTTTCCCAAGTGAACTATATCCAATCGCTCAAGTCTTACAGCTTCTGCCTTCTTAATATCTTTCAAATACATCCATTTCTCCCCATCCTAACTGACATGCCTCCATTTTAATCACTGTCATTTCTCATCCAAAACTAATGACCCAGCTGCCAACACAGACCCTCAGAGGAGCCCATATTGCTCTTTTACCTCCATTCCTTTCTTCAGATTGCAGCCAGAATGAACTTCCTGAAGAGTAAGTTATGTCATTGAATTCCCTGCTCAAAACTGATTGTCAAAATAATCCAGCTTAAATTCCAGAATGCTGGGCCTGACACATCTACCATTTCAGGTCCATCCTTCAGGGTCAAGGCCTCTGTTCCTCTTCCTTGATTCCTCCTTTGATACTGCTACTTTTATTGCCTTTTTACTCTGGCCATTTCTAGCTCTGGTTCCTTCTATCATACTTTCTTGTCACCTGCCATTCATGCGTACTGTCTCCTAGGAATTGTGTGTGTGTGTGTGTGTGTGTGTGTGTGTGTGTATTCCTCCCTGCTCACTTCACAAGCCCAGTTCTTCATTACAGCCTCATTATCCTGTCCCATTTTCTGAAAACTCTTTCCAAAACTCCTAATCTTGATCTAGACGCCCTTGATATGCCCTCTTAGCACAACATATTCCTTTCCTTATTTATTCGTACTGTACTTTGCCTATTTGTTATGGTGGCTTCTTTCTCGAAGGGCATGAGTGCATCCTTATTCCTGTTATATATCAACAGCAAATGTTGCATAATTACTTTGATTTCTTTCAACATCCGTTGGTTGCTAATGACTCAAGGTCATGTCCAAAATTCAGGATTGCCTTAGGTGACCATAAAAGAGAGCTTACTCTAGGAGGGTAGCCCCAGTCATTAGATGATATGGCTTGATATCTTGGGTTTCTATTACTGCGATAAAATACCATGACCAAAAGAAGTTTGGCAAATAAAGGCTTTGTTTTATCTTATAGCCTGGAGTCCTTCATCCAGGGAAGTAAAGGCAGGAATTCAAGGCAGGAAAGCTGGAGGCAGGAGCTGATGCAGAGGCCATGGAGGAATGCTGTGGTTCTTCATGGCTTTCTCAGAGGTGTAGCAGAGCTCTATAATTCCAACACTTGAGCAGTAGCATCCCTCAAGGCTAGACTGGCCCACACAGTGATTTCCAGGCTATTCTGGTTTTCACAGCAAAATGCTAATTCAAAAGAATAAAAAGGCATGTAAGGAGACAGAGAGGTAGGCAGTTTCTGAACCTGCCTCTGGCCTGAATGCCATGGAGGGAGAGGCACACCACTGCTGGAGTGGCAGAGCCCATAGGAGATTTTACATGTTACAGAAGAAGCTGTCTTGAGCTAGCTCCAAACCCAATAGCTGCCTGGGCATCCAGGGTCCAGACATCCCACCACAAAAACTCTTCATGTTCCGCTAATGCCTCAGTTGATCAATCCATTTGTTTCTCTGGTATTGTTTCTTCTTAGACATCCAATGCTGTTGAAGAAAGAGTTTGCAGCCCACACAGAAGCTAAGGGCTGTGTGGTATGGAAGCAAGGAATAGCATTCCTCCATTCTGCAACACACAAGAGCAGAGACACACAAGCCTCAGCCCCAAGATGCAGAAAGGCAGGAGTGAGAGAGGGTAGCTGGAGACATAGCCTGAGGTCTTCCTCCATCAAAGGAGCCAGGGGTGGGAAGATTGACCTCCAAATAAATGCACATTTTCTATGAGGAGGCCCAGTTGATAACATTGTCTTTGGCCTGAGTCCAGGGGCTTCTTCTGGATGGTCAGTGTTCCAGGCTTTTGACCTAGCTAGGACTGAGTTCCTTCCACGGTCATGTTGGTGGAATGAATGTGCCCTCAGCCTGATTTTTTTTATAGCATCCAGCACCACCAGCCCAGGAATGGCATGAAATGTAATGAGTTGGACCCTCCCACATCAATCATCAGTCAAAAAAATGCACCACAGGCTTGTCCACATGACAATCTGGTGGAAGCATTTTCTAAATTGAGATTCTTTCTTCCAAAATGACTCCAGCTTATGCCAAATAGACAACAAAATAGTACTCTTAGGATAAAAAGTACTCTCAGGCACAAAGTTTCTGGCAGGGTTGGACTGGATCTTGTTTGCAACTGTGTTATGCATCACAGTTCTCTCTGTACCATCTTCCAAAAATATTGTTCCATGATACTTAATTCAGGATTTCCTATCTCATAGTCTATTCTCAGGAAATTCAGACATTCTGAGGACATAGTCACTGGCATGCAATAGTTGCTCAGCAAATATTTGTCTTACAAACACCCAAACAGATGAATGGGTAGACACCCTTTCGGGCTAATTCTAACATGAGAAATGTTCAAGGCTGGACTGCCTATTTTCTTTAAAGGTTCCTCAGATGTCCTGTTTGCAGGATGAAGAAAACCGTCTTGAGAAGAAACACAACACCTTTCTTTGTTATCTGGATCAAAGTTTAAAAAAGAGCTAAGATCGGCTCTCCAAGATGGCCGCAACTAGTGCACACTGTTTCTAAAGGGCAGAAAACCCGAAACTCCAAAACTGGTGAGTAGATGGGCGGCTGGCCAGAGCATCAACTTCGAGGATTCCCAAGCTAGAGAGTACAACCCGTGAGCTGAGACAGATCGGATCCAGGACCCCCCATGGACATCTCCAGGGGTCCGAGGAACTGCACTTTGCACTGCAGCAGAGAGCACAGCAGCAGAGAGACCACAGGTATAGGGCGGCTCCTCACTCCAACAGCCAAACAAGGAACCCAAATCTGAGAGTAGAAATCTGTGGGCTCTCTGAGACTACTGCTTACACCTGCAAGTGAATGCACACAGGCCCTCTGTGCTTCCCACACACACCTGCAAGTGAGTTCTCAGGCCCTCAGCGCTTCCCACACAAGCCTGAGAGTGAGAGCTTCTGCAAGAGAGTGCTTACAGAGCCCCCCCATCGGGGTCCCTCTATATTAACAGCCAGACATCTGATCCCTCCCACCCACATTCCCCGCTGTGAGAAACATAGGGATCTCTGGGACAGCAAGCTCAACATTGAAGCCCCTGTTCTGTTGGTCTCCCAGTGGAGTCCAACCAAACAATTCCTGGAACCAAGATGGTGCAGCCCAGACAGATTTGGGTGCTTGGAGCAGAATTCCTAGACAGGCCTGTGGGCCGTTGAGCCATTCAGGGCACCTGTGCAACCTTACTGCTCCTGCTAACTGAATACACCTCAAACAGGGCTAGCGCCACAAACTGTGCTTGCCTTTCTCCCTCACACTCCACCCTTCCAGACAGGCGCACCTTCACACTCACTCCTGCACTTGCACGTTTCGCTCGCCACCTTCCTCCCTTAGCTGCATCTGAAACACCGATACCCACTCTCAAACCCACAGATCTCTCCCATCTTCCTGAAGAATACAATAGACTCCAGAGAAAGATAGACCCAATCTGCACTACAGGCTCCAGGAATGAACAGGAAAGGCTACTGTCCATCAGATGGCTACAGGCAGGCATAAGAACATATCCAACAAAAATCAGGGTATCATGGCTTCACCAGCAAAACCCAAAATCAATGCATATTTTAATTCATCAGAAACACAGGAAAATGACTTTAAAGCTATGCTTATAGAGTTATTAGAGGCACATAAAGAGGAAATGAACAAAACTCTCAATGAAATAGCCACCAAACAGAGGCATATAATGAAGAAAGGAACAAAGCTCTCTCAAAAACAAAAACAAACAAACAAACAAAACAGGCAAATATAGCCACACACATAAAGAGGAAACAAATAAAAAAAATAGATGCCATCATGGAAAGTCAGGAATCCTCACTCAAACAGATGAAGGAAATAGTGCAAGACATGAAAATAGAATTAGAATCAATAAATAAAACATAAACAGAGAAAACCCTGGAGCTGGAAAACTTAGAGAAAAGATCAGGAATCACAAAATGTAAGCATCACCAACAAAATACAAGAGATGGAAGAGAGAATCTCAGGTGCTGAAGATAGAGTTGCAGAAATTGATACATCACTCAAATAAAAAATAAAATTGGGAAAATTCCCAAACACTAAACATCCAAGAAATCAAGGACACCATGAATAGATGAAATCTAAGAATAATAAGAACAAATGAAAAAGAAGATCCCAGGCCCCAAGGTCCAGAAAATATTGTCAAGAACACCAAGTACACTAAACCAGAAAAGAAACTCCTCCTCATGGTACATAATAGTCGAAACACTAAATCTACAGAACAAATATATATATATATATATATATATATATATATATATATATATATATATATATATTTGGAAAAAAATATATATATATTTGGGAAAAAGTCCAAGTAACATACAAAGATAGTCCTATCATAACAGAAACTATGAAAGCTGGAAGGGCCTGGGCAGATGTCATGCATACTCTAAGATAACACAGATGTCAAACCAAATTACTACACAAAGCAAAACTTCCAATCAACATACATGAAGAAAACAAAATATTCCATGACAAAACTAAATTTAAACAATATCTACACAGCAACCGAGCCCCACAGAAGATACTAGAAGGAAAACTCCAATCTAATGAAATCAACTATAACCAAGAAAACACAGGACATAGATAACCTCACAACAAAAAAAAATCAAAAGAAAATAAAGACACTATCACCACCAACACCACAATAAAAGGAAATAACATTCATTGGTCACTATCATCTATCAATATCAATGAATCAACTCTCCAATAAAAATACAGACTAACAGAATGGTTGTGAAAACAGGATCTGACATTCTACTGCACCCAAGAAAGACACCTTTGCAACAATGACAGCCAATACTTCAGAGTAAAGAGCTGGAAAATGATTTTTCAAGCAAACAGACCCAGAAAACAAGCTGGAGTATCTAACCTAATATCTAATAAAATAGACTTTCACCCAAAATTAATCAAAAAAGATGAGGTGGGACACTTTATTCTCAAAGGAAAAATCCACCAGGAGGACATCACAATCCTGAACATCTGTGGCCTAAACATAGAAGCACCTGCATTCATAAATAAAACATTATTAAAGCTCAAATCACAAATCGATCCCAACACCTTAATAGTGGAAGACTTCAACACTCCATTCTCACCAAGGGACAGATCATCTAGACAGAAGATAAATATTAAAATAAAGACACTTACAGAGGTCCTAAATCAAATGGACCTAATAGATCTCACTAGAACTTTTCACCCAAACTCAAAAGATTACACTCTTTTCTCAGCACCCCACAGAACTTTCTCCAAAGTTGACCATATATTCAGATACAAAGCAAGCCTCAACAGATATAAGAAGATTAAAATAATCCCTTGTATCCTATCAGACCATGACCTAAAACTAGAAATCAACAACAGAAATAACAAAAAGCCTACACACGCATGGGAACTAAATATCTCTCTGCTCAATGACAGCTGCATCAGGGAAGAAATAAAAAAAGAAATGAGAGACTTCCTAAAATTCTATGAAAATGAAGGCACAGCTTACCCAAATATTGTAGACACAATGAAAGCAGTGCTCAGAGGAAAGTTCATAGCACTAATTGCCTTCAGAAAGAACTCTGAGACATCTCAAACAAGTAACTTAATGGTATACCTGAAAGCTCTAGAAAAAAAAAAGAAGAAGAAGCAGAAACATGCAAGACAAGTAGACAGTTAAAAATAATCAAACTCAGGGCTGAAATCAATAAATTAGAAACAAATAAAACAATTCAAAGAATGAATGAAACCAAGAGCTGGTTCTTTGGGAAAATCAACAACATAAACAAACCATTAGCCAAACTAACTAAAAGGCAGAGAGAAATTTTCCAAATCAGCAAAATCAGAAATGAAAAGAGGGATATAACAACAGATACTGAGGAAATTCAAAGAATCATTAGGTCATACTTCAAAAGCCTATACGCCACAAAATTTGAATATCTAAATGAAATGGGCAATTTTATTGATACATCCCATTTACCAAAGCTAAACCAAGATCAGGTAAATAGATTAAATAGTCCTATATCCCCCAAGGAAATAGAAACAGTCATCAAAAGTCTCCATGCCAAAATACTCCCAGGGCTTGATGGTTCCAGCACAGAATTCTACCAGACCTTCAACGAAGAGCTGACGCCAGTACTTTTCAAATTATTCCAAAAAATAGAAACAGAAGGAACATTACCAAACTCATTCTATGAAGCCATAATCACCTGGATACCTAAACCACATAAAGTCCCAAGAATAAAGGAAAATTTCAGACCTATCTCTCTTATAAACGCTCAGGCAAAAATACTCAATAAAATACTCACAAACCAAATCCAATAATAAAAGATATCATCCATCATGACCAAGCTGGCTTCATCCCAGGCATGCAGGGTGGTTCAATACATGGAAATCCTTCAATGTAATCCACCACATAAGCAAAGAGAAAAAAAAAAAAGATCATCTCCTTAAAGGCCAAAAAAAGCATTTGACAAAATCTAACACCTATTCATGTTTAAAGTCTTGGAGAGATCAGGCATACAAGGCACATACTTAAACATAGTAAAGACAATATATGGCAAGGCTATAGCCAACATTAAACTAAAAGAGAGAAACTTAATCCCACTGAAATCAGGGACAAGGCATGGCTGCCCATTTCCTTCATATCTCTTCAACATAGTACTTGAAGTCCTAGCCAGAGCAATAAGACAACTAAAGAAGATCAAAAGGATTCAAATTGGAAAGGAAGAAGTCAAAGTTTCACTGTTCACAAATGATATACATGAGTGACCCCCCAAAAAAAATATATCAGAAAATGCCTTTAGCTGATAAACGCTCTTCAGCAAAGTGGCTGGATACAAAATTAATAAAATAAATAAAAATCAGTAGCCCTCCTGTATAAAAAAAAAAAAAAAAAAACGAGACCTAAGAAAGAAATTAGGGAAACAACACTGTTTCTAATAGCCACAAATAACATAAAGTATCTTGGTGTGACTCTAAACAAGCATGTGAAAGACCTGTATGAAAAAACCTTCAAGTCTCTGAAGAGAGAAGTTGAAGAAGGTAGCAGAAGATGTCAAGATCTCCCATGTTCGTGGATCGGTAGGATTAGTATAGTGAAAATGGCCATCCTGCCAAAAGCAATCTACAGATTCAATGCAATTCCTATCAAATTACCAACACAATTCTTTATAGAATTTGAAAGAACAATTCTCAATTTCATATGCAAAAACAACCCAGAATTACCTAAACAATCCTGTACAATAAAATTCTGGAAGTGTTTCTATCCCTGATCTCAAGCTATACTACAGAGCAATAGTAATAAAAACTACATGGTTCTTGCATAGAAACAGAATAGTGGATCACTAAAATCAAATTGAATACCCAGAAATAAACCCATACACCTACAGATACTTGATTTTTTACAAAGAAGCAAAATTAATGCAATGGAAAAAAGATAGAATCTTCAACAAATGGTGCTGATCTAACTGGATGTCTACATGCAGAAAATTCAAATAGATCCATGTTTATCATCCTGCACAAAACTAAAGTCTAAGTGGATCAAAGACCTTAAAACAAAACCAGACACACTAAACCAGTTAGAAGAAAAAGCAGGGAAGAGCCTTGGACTGATTGGCACAGAAGACAACTTCGTGAACAGAACACCAACAGCACAGGCTCTAAGAGCAACAGTCAATGAATGGGACCTCCTGAAACTGAAAAGCTGCTGTAAAGCACAGGACACTGTCATCAGAACAAACGACAGATTGGGAAAGGATCTTCACCAACCTTATATCTGACAGAGGGCTAATATCCAGTATATATAAAGAACTAAAGAAGTTAAAATGCAGCAAATCAAGTTATCAAATTAAAAAAAAATGGGTTACAGAGTTAAACAGAGAATTCTCGATAGAGGAATACTGAATGGCAGAGAAACACTTAAAGAAATGCTCAATGCCATTAGTCATCAGGGAAATGCAAATCAAAACCACCCTGAGATTTCACCTTACACCCATCAGAATGGCCAAGATGAAAAACTCAAGTGACAACACATGCTGGAGAGGTTGTGGAGAAAGGGGAACCCTCCTCCACTGCTGGTGGGAATGTAAACTTGTACAAAAACTTTGAAATCAGTCTGCTGCTTTCTTAGAAAATTAGGAATAGTTTTACCTTAAGATCCAGCTATCTAGGCATATATCCAAAATATGCTCAATGATACATGGACATTTTCTCACCCATGTTCGTAGCAGCTCTATTTGTAATAGCCAGAAGCTGGAAACAACCTAGATATTCCTCAGTGGAGGAATGGATACAGAAATTGTGGTACATTTACCAATGGAATAATATTCAGCTATTAAAAACAAGGAAATCATAAAATTTGCAGGAAAATAATGGGAACTAGAAAAGATCATCTTGAGTGAGGCAACCCAGAAGCAGAAAGACACACAAGGTATATACTCACTCATAAGTGGATACTGGCCATATAATATAGAATAAACATGCTAAAATCTATACTCCTAAAGGTGCTAAACAACAAGGAAGATGCTCAATCCTCATTCTGAAGGACAAATGCAATAGACATTGGCAGAAGGAGAATACAGGGAACAGTATAGGACCCTAGCACAGACGACATCTGAAAGACTCTACTGATCTAGATATCAAGGCAGATGCTGGAACTCATAGCCAAACTTTGGGCAGAGTGCAGGGAATCTTATGAAAGAAGGGGAAGATAGAAAGACCTGGAGGAGACAGGAACTCCAAAAGAAGACCAACAGAGTCATAAAAAATGAGTCCTGGGGGCGATGAAGAGAATGATACCCAATCAAGAAAAATGCATGGAGAT
This sequence comes from Meriones unguiculatus, assembly GCF_030254825.1. Taxonomy (NCBI): domain Eukaryota; kingdom Metazoa; phylum Chordata; class Mammalia; order Rodentia; family Muridae; genus Meriones; species Meriones unguiculatus. The sequence continues at coordinate 46,717,153 of NC_083356.1, forward strand.
TACCTAAAGCCCCAGCTTAGATATAGCCTATAGACTCAGTCTCCAAGTGCATTCCCTAGTAAGGGGAGCAGGGACTTTTTTTGGCATAAACTTTGTGGCAGGTTATCTGATCACTTCCCCCTGGGGGGTGCAGCTTTGCCAGGCCACAGAGGAAGACAATGCAACCAGCCCTGAGGAGACCTTATAGGCTAGGGTCCAATAGAAGGGGAGGAGGACCTGCTGAATCAGTGGACTAGGGGAGGGACATAGAGGGAGAAGAGGGATGGAGGGTGTGATTATCCACTGCTGGGATACATATTGAATAAATTATAATAGTAAAAAAAATTAAAAAGCTGAGAGCACTTACTGTTTAGAACTTTATATTAGTGAAGTTATCTTGCAAATTATTTTTTCTTAGTCTAATTTTTATTTTTATAATTTATTCACTTTATATCCCTATTGTAGCCCTCTCCCTCGTCTCCTCCCAGTTTCATCATCCCTCCCTCTTTCCCCTACTCCCTCCTCTAGTTTACTGATAGGGAAAGTCCTCCTCCCATAGCATCTGAACCTTGCCTATCAAGTCTCATCAGACTGCCTGGATCCTCTTCCTCTGTGGTCTGGCCAGGCGGCCCTGCCATAGGGAAATTACCAAAGAGCAGGCAACCAAGTCCATGTCAGAGATTACCCCTGCTTTCCTTACTCAGGAACCCACATGGAGACTGACCTGCCTAGGAGCTATGTCTGAGCAGGGGGTCTCTGTCCTTTCCGTGCATGGTCTTTGGTTGGTGCATCCAGCTCTGCAGGTCCCCCTGAGCCCAGAGTTGTTGGCTTTATTGGTCTCCTTGGGCAGCTCTCGTCCCCTCCAGATCTTTTTATTCCCTCACTCTTCCATAAGACTTCCTGTGCTTTGCCCAAAGTTTGGTTGTGAGTTTCAGGATCTGCTTCATTCTCCTGCTGGGTGGAGCCTTTCAGAAGACATCTATGGTTAAGCTCTGTCTTATTCCTCTCTTCAACCTCTTCAGGTATCTATTCTATTTGCCCTTCTGAAAGAGAATTAAGCATCCTGTCTAGGGTCCTCCTTGTTACTTAGCTTCTTTAGGTCTGTGAGTTTTATGTGATGTTATCCTGTATTGTATGGCTAATATCCAATCATAAGTGAGTATATACTATGTATGTCTTTCTGGATCTGGGTTACCTCACTCAGTATAATCTTTTCTAGTTCTATCCATTGCCTGCGGATTTCACGATTTCCTTGCATGGTTGAAAATCTTTCAGGTATATGCCCAGGAGTGGTGTAACTGGGTCTTGAAGTAGTATTACTGCCAGTTTTCTGAAAAAGTACCAGATTGATTTCCAAAATGGTTGTACAAGTTTGCACTTCCACCAGCAATGGAGGAGGGTTCATCTTTCTCCACATCTTCTCCAGCATGTGCTGTCACTTGAGTTTTTGATCTTTGACTATTCTGACTGGTGTAAGATGAAATCCCAGAGTTCTTTTGATTTGAATTTCCCTGATGACTAAGGATGCTGACCATTTCTTTAAATACTTTTCAGACATTAGGGATTCTACTGTTGAAAATTCTCTGTTTAGTTCTGTACCCCATTTTTTAATTGGATTACTTGGTTTGCTGGTGTTTAATTTCTTGAGTTCCTTATATAGTCTGGATATTCTTTATATATTCTGTTGGTCGTAGTATTGGTGAAGATCTTTTCCCAGTTGGTAGGCTGTTGTTTTGTTCTGTTGACAGCGTCCTTTGCTTTACAGAAGCTTTTCCATTTCATGAGGTCCCATTTATTATTGGTGTTCTGTTCAGGAAGTTGTCTCCTGTGCCAATGAAGTCAAGGCTCTCCCCCACTTTTTCTTCTAACATATTTAGTGTGTCTGGTTTTACTTTTAGGCCTTTGATCCACTTGCACATGAGTTTTGTTCAGGGTGATAAATATGGGTCTATTTGCATTTTTCTACATGCAGACATCCAGTTAGACCAGCACCAGTTGTTGAAGATGCTATCTTTTTTTTTCCCGTTGTATAGATTTGGCTTCTTTGTAAAAAAAAAAAAAAAAAAAAAAAAAAAATTAAGTGTCCATACATGTGTAGGTTCATTTCTGGGTCTTAAATTTGATTCCATTGATCCACCATTCCGTTTCTATGCCTAAACCATGTCTATGCCTAAAAATGCATAGTTTTTATTACTATTGCTCTATATACAGCCTGAGATCAGGGATGGAGATATCTCCAGGAGATTTTTATTTGTCTTGCAAATTATAAATTAGCTAGAAAACAGTTTATTTTTGATTAGGGTTTTCTTTCTGGGTAACAAAATAACATTAGAGCAAGCTGTATGCTTTTCAGAGGTGTTTTAAGGTATGTCTTTGGGGTAACCTTCCAAGAGGCAGAGGACAGATAGTTATGTGAAGATATGGCACAGACCAATACACCTCACCCCTCTCATGTGACTGTATTCATTTCTTGAGATCGAAAGGAATTTCTATATAGGATATATAGGATATAGCAATGGACTAAATGGCTTGAAATTAGGTGAAATGTCCTAATTAGGAAAATTGAAATTGCCAACAGAACTCCTCTAGAGAAGGCTGGAAGATTAGATGGTCCAATAGATATATAAAGAATAGAAACGTCAGGTTGATGTGCTCAAAGTAGACCGTCTAGCCAAGGATGTTATCACAGGCACAGACACTGACACATGAGCTTATGTTTGTGTCTATGTGTGCACACATGTATGCACGGGCACACGTGCATGTGTGCAGGCACACACACACAGTGGATGGACAGACAGACTCTGAGAAGGGTATGGAAGATTGTCACTAAGGCTTCACATTCTCTGTGACAATGCCCATTTAGAACCCCTCAGTACTTTGTGGGAGGTTGTTGTTTATGTTTGTTTTGTTTTTAAGCTACATGATACACACATAAAATAACATATTTTGCCATTATGAAGCAGTGGTTATTGGGAGACCAGAGTTGGATTAAAAAAAGATAGGAACACCCTAGTGAAAAATGAGTCTCTGGACTTGATATATTAAAGTACATTGCGGTGGGTAGAGGGCTCATCACAAAATAAGAAAAATAAAAAAGAGGCATAGTGAGATGAAAGATCTTTCACGTGTATAAGCCAAGAGAATTTCATGACCTGAAATCTGTGCTTCCTCTCAAAAAAAAAAAAAACAAGAGGAGATCTAGGTTATATCCCCTGCTCCCTTGGAATGAATCACATTACACATATTTGCATACCAAAGTCTTCAGCAGAGTCTACTGGTAAAGAAAACTTTTAGACTGTTATCTGAAAAAACAAAAAACACTATCTACTGATATGTGCTAATCCTCCTAGGATCCCTTATATGAAAAATGGCAGACTCAACTAAAGGGATTATTGAAACAATAGCGTGGTATTACTAAGAAAGGCATTCTTAGAGATTTATGTGGCTATTGGATAGATACAACATGATTTAGAAGAAGCTGTCCAGAGATCTGTTAAACAACTGCTACTATTTTTCAATTTCAGTTCTTATCAAATCTAGAATGAGGACAGTGGTTGAGAGATGTCGGAAGAAAAGTCAAGAGAGCAGTTGATGAGAATGGAATGAATATGATCACTAACTATCACCAACTTTTAGTATGGTGAGAAAGCAGGAGAGTGGGGATGCATGTAATCATGATTTCAGAACACAGATGACCTCTGTTAACATCTATTTGATGGTTTTCAAGCCTTTATAAGACTGTAAAACCTTCAAAAACGAAAATTTCAAGGACAAATCTGAAGTTTGAAAAAACAAACAAACAAACAAACAAAAGTATCAGAAACCACAGGCACCATGTGGGTAGCCACCCAATGGTGAATTTAAAAAAAAAAATACAGAAAGAATCTGCCTCTTTCACACTGCGAACTATTGTTTGAGAATATTTTTACAACATTCTAGATCTGAAAGAATGGCTTGGGACTATAGGCTTCATGACAGAAGAAGTATTTATTCCACTTCCAATATAATCCAAAGCAAATAAATTTTGGAAGAGAAATATCTCACAGAAATAATTCGGGAGTCTTGGTTAGTGGAAAGACCCATATAGTAAGATAGAATGGACTACTTTATATCAATTCTTAGCTTTATCAAACTCTCTATGAACTTCCCGTAAAATTTATTAAACTAAAATTAAATTAGAAGACTGATAACCATTTCCATCTCATTTTGAATATTAATGGATGTCCCATACAAAATGCTTAGCCCAAAACAAACACAGAGTAAGCCACAGTTAATGCATTGAAGAAGCTGCTGCATACAAACTACTGAAGGAGTGGCCTAGAAAGAGATACATTCGTAATAGCCAGAATCTGGAAAGAACCTAGATGTCCCTCAATAGAGGAATGAATACAGAAAGTGTGGTACGATTACACAATGAATACTACTCAGCTATTAAAAACAAGGAAATCATGAAATTTTCAGGCAAATGGTGGGAACTAGAGAAGATCATCCTGAGTGAGGTAACCCAGAAGCAGAAAGATATAAATTATATATACTCACTTATAAGTGGACATTAGCCATATAATATAGGATAAACATACTAAAATCTATAGCCCTAAAGAAGCTAAACAACAAGGAAGACCCTAGGGAAGATGTTTAATCCTCATTCAGAAAGGCAAACAGGATAGACATTGGAAGTAGGAGAAGACAAGGCAAAGGACAGGAGGCTCCCACAGAGGACCTCTGAAAGCCTCTACCCACCAGGGTATTGAAGCAGATGCTGAGACTCATAGCCAAACTTTGGGCAGAGTGCTAGAATCTTTAAGGAATAAAAGGGAGGTAGAAAGACCTGGAGTGGACAAGAACTCCACAAGGAGAACAAGAGCCAAAATACCTGGGCTCAGGGACACCTGCAGAGACTGATACTCCAACTAAGGACCATGCATGGAGAGGACCTAGACCCCGTGTTCAAAGGAAGCCCTTTGGCAGCTCAATCTCCAAGTGGGTTCCCTAGCAAGGCGAGTAGGGGCTGTCTCTGACATGAACTCAGTGGCCTGCTCTTTAATCACCTCCCCCTGGGAGTGTAGCCTTGCCAGGCCACAAAGGAAGATGATGCAGCCAGGCCTGATGAGACTGGATAAGATAGGGTCAGTTAAAAAGAGAGGAGGTCCTCCCCTATCAGAGGACCAGGGAAAGGGCATAGGGGGAGAAAAGGGAAGGGATATGGGTCTGGGAGAAGACAAGGGAGGGGCTGCAGTGAGGATACAAAGTGAATAAATTATAATAAATAAATATATAAATAAAATTAAATTTAGAAAAACAAAAAAGATGCAATCATATATTCAGTTTAAAAATATAGTTTAAAAGAAAAATAATTGATGCAATTTACTCAATTCATAATTTCTATCACAAAAATCTTAACCATGATACTTCTTATAGAAGTATAATGCATGTACATTCTTAGACACTTTAAAGAGTCTGTTCCTTGTCACTTGGGTTTGGACTAGACTCCATGTTGCTTTTAGCAGGTAAGACTTGTGGCTAACTCTTTGTTCTCTCCAGTCCCGCTATAAGACAGCCATCAAGTCTGTGTGCAAGGTTTGAAGGTTTCCAGCCAACAGGTAGTGCTGACTTTAAAATATGAGGGGAGCCAGCCTGGAGTAGATCCTCCTCCAGCCCAAATCAAGCCCTCAGATGAATACAGTCCTGAAAGACATGCTAAGTGCAGCCTTACAAAGGAGCCAGTGTCAGAACCACACAGCTGATTTATTTTCTGATTGTGTGTGTTGGGTACTACTCCTTGATGAGGGCAACATAATGTTCCGAGGCCAACAGTGTATTCCCGAGTTGCTTCTCCTTATAATCCTTTGAGACACAGTCTCTTACCAATCCTGGAGTTTACAATGTTACCAAGTTAGCTAGATGGGCTAGCCACAGAATCTTTAAAATGTATTTGTTTCTGCCTGCTCCTGTTCTCTGGCTTGTATGTAGGTGTTGGGAATGTGAAATTCAAGACTCATTTTGCATTATAAGCAACTTACCTCTTGAGATATCTTCCTAGCTGGGGTCTATGGCTCTTCAAACCACAGAAATTACATGAGGTGATAAATATTCACCATTTGAAGCTCTCATATTTTAGGATAGTTGGTTATATACACAAATACTGCCTGTCAAAAGAGAAAGAAAGAAAGAAAGAAAGAAAGAAAGAAAGGAAGGAAGGAAGGAAGGAAGGAAGGAAGGAAGGAAGGAAGGAAGGAAGGAAGGAAGGAAGGAAGGAAAGAAAGGAAGGAAGGAAGAAAGGAAAGAGAAAAAAGAAAACCAACCACCCTACAAAAATGGACAATTGTTCACCATGCAGGTGAGAAAGTCATAGCCAGAGGTGATAATTACTTTTTTTTTTTTCCTAGCTACTCCACAATACATAAACACAGATTTTGAGCACAAATCTGTTTTCAAGGTCCAGGGTATTTCTACTTTATCGCTATGTCCTTGAAAGGAGTGTGTGGTAGAAGTGATAAGGCAGTTCCCATAAGAAGCCAGGGCCTTGGGCAGTCTTTGTACCAGTGTATATTGTTTTGTTTTGGTTTTGTTTTTGTTTTTTTTTCTTCCTGAAACAAGCCCAGAGAGTAAGAAAAACCCTTAGAAAAATTGTATGTTTTTAGGTGTACAGATTTTAGTATGTTTATCCTATCTTATAGGTCTAATATCCACTTATAAGTAAGTATATACTGTGTGTGTCTTTCTGTTTCTGGGATACCTCACTCAGAATGATCTTTTCTAGATCCCACCATTTGCCTTCAAATTTCATGATTTCCTTGTTTTTAATTGCTGAGTAGTATCCCATTGTGTAAAAGTACCACAATTTCTGTATCCATTCCTCCGTTGATGGACATCTGGGTTGTTTCCAGGTTCTGGCTATTACGAATAAAGCTGCTACAAATATGGTTGAGCAAACGTCCTATAAGATAGAATAAACATACTGAAATCTGTACACCTAAAGAAGATAAACAAGAAAGAGGACCCTGGGTAAGATGATCAACCCTCACTTAGAAAGACAAATGGGATGGACATTGGAAGTAGGATAAAACAAGGACAGAAGCCTACCACTGAGGGTCTCTGAAAGTTTCTACCTAGCAGTGTATCAAAGCAGATACTGAGACTCATAACCAAACCTTCTGCAGAGTACAGGGAATCATATGAAAAAAGGGGGGAGTTAGTATGACCTGGAGAGGACAGAAGTTCCGCAAGGACCAAATATATCTGGGCACAGGGGTCTTTTGTGAGACTGTATCTCCAACCAAGGACCATGTATAAATATAACCTAGAACCCGTGCTCGGATGTAGCCCATGATAGCTCAGTATCCATGTGGGTACCCTAGTGAGAGGACCAGGGACTATTTCTGACAGGAACTCAATGGCAGGCTCTTTGACCTCCCCCCAACCCGAGGGAGGAGCAGCCCTGCTATGCCACAGAGGAGGACATTGCAGCCAGTCCTGAAGAAACCTGATAAGCTAAGGTCAGATGAAAAGGGAGGAGGTCCTTCCCTATCAGTGGATTTAGAAAGGGGTAGGGAGAAGATGAGGGAGGAAGGGTGGGATTGGAAGGGAATGAGGGAGCAAGATATAGCTGGGATACAAAGTTAATAAACTGTAACCAATATTTTTAAAAAAGAAAAATTTAATTAAAAAAAAAGAAAAGTTGTATGTGGTGACAGGTGGTGACTTTAGTAGACATGTCCCTGCATCGCCTATGTCACCTGGTGAATATTATTTCATTAACATTAACAACTGGGTGGCAAAATTAGCTCATCGTTTTCAAGAATACATGACACTTACACTTCTGCCCCCACGGAAACAGTTTCCAAATGCTGCATTTTTACTACCGTATAGTATAGTCTGGAAAAGGCACATGGGAAACATTGCCTACTGTTGCAATTGCTGCTTGCCTTGTCTTGAACAGGCACATCTTGGGTGAGCTGTGGGCTTACCTTCCCAGATACAATCTACCTAAATCACAAGCTACGTCTCATTTTTCTTTTCCCTCTTTGCATTTGTGAACATTAAGATAGAGCCCTAGATCATGCCTTCAGATTTATGAAGACAGTAATCAGTCATCCATATTCAAGGAGACTTTTTGCCTACCTCTGACTGATTGAATTCTCCCAGAATTTTACTTTCTGACCACTGTTAGACAGATTTTTCTCACCTTGCATCACAGAAGCCCAACTATTTTCATTCTTTTTGCAACAGCATAGCATGTAGGAGAACACACACACACACACACACACACACACACAGAGAGAGAGAGAGAGAGAGAGAGAGAGAGAGAGAGAGAGAGAGAAGAGAGTAGCAGGGAGAGAACAGGAGAGAGATAGAGACAGAGGGATAGAGAGGAAAGCCTGCTGATTGGATTTGCATTAGTTACCCAATCTTCAAGAATACAAGCCCAGGGATGGTGGCTATCATTAGGCACATAGTTGAGTGCTCCATGTGCTGACTTTAGTCTGTCTCTCTTCCAAACTTTATACAGAGATCTAAATCATATAAAAACTTAAAAAATAGCATACCAGCTCATGCTGCCCTGGAATTCACAGCTCTCCTCCTCAGCCTTCCATGTGCCCAGGTTCTACATGTGAACCTCCTCACCTGGCAGAATGATGCTGAGCATATATCCCCGTAGTCTCTACTCTGTGTTCTCTGGCGTAATGGGAAGTTGGTCTTTAAGAGTGAAAATACAGTATCATCTAGCCCATACTTTTTTAATAATTTAAAGCGTTTCAAGGAAAAATTTCCTCATTTCTGATTTTCTGGGAATCTAACCACACACACTCATTCTTATTTTTTAAGTTAGTTATTCAAAAGATGCTAATTTACTAGTAACTAACTTCCTATCTCTCCTGCCTGGAGCACTGTATTGGGCTGGAGTGTTGGGGGTTTTTTGTTTGTTTGTTTGTTTGTTTGTTTTTGTTTTTTTTTTAGTTTTTTATTATTTTTTTCATCTTTTAAGCTATGCCAAGAGTCATTCTTCTATAGAAATTCTTTGAGAGAGAATTATGGAGTCAGCCATTTCCACAAATGTAGTAAACATTGTACAAAGTCATTTACCCATGTTTTCACATTGATTTTACCTAGTGAGCTTATTACAGACTCAAGGGTATGCCTTGTTGTTCCCCCACTTTACTCGCATTCACAGAAAATGAAATTTGTTAGTGATGACTTTGGGGTGTAAGAACAGCACTTTATTGATTTCTCTGGTAAATGACTTGAGAGGGACCTGAATTATTCATCCTTCTGACTGTACAGGTTAGCCTTCTACATTACTAGCACCTTAATGAGTGATTTTCTTCCATTACACTATCGCACAGAGTAAATTACCCTCTCTCTACTCAAGTATTCCTAAATATTCACACACATACACACAAACACACAGGTACGTACAGACACATGTGCACACATGCATACACAAATGCATAAATTCACTCTCAGACATACGTGCACACACATGCACACATAAACAGACACACACACTCACATGGATCCTACTTCTGAACCCTTTTTGAGAATGAAGTCCCATATCTAAGCTTAAATTACAGTTAAATTTACATTTGCTATCTTCCTTTGAAGTATATCTCAAATGTTAGCATTAGTTAAAATCATGGACAAGACTTATTTCTACACATTTTGGAGTTTCTTAAAAAGTAGATTTAATACAGGATCCAAAAGTTTGCAAACATGACCAGCTTCTAGGTGGCTCTGTGCTGGAGTCTCAGACACAGCCTTCGAAGACAAATGCCATGGCTTCTAAAATATGGTAGAGAAATTGGGTCTATTGTGAGCTGAATTGTGATTCCCCAAAAATAAACATCAAATTTCTAACATCCAGCATCTGTGAATATGATCTTATTTGGAAGTAGGGTTGTTGAGTCTAGGATCTAGGTAGGCTCAAAGGACAGTCACCAGCACTCTCTGAAAGATGGGATGTCCAGAGGTAAAGAATCACTCATGGTTAAGGCTATACAGCAATGAAGACAGGACAAGGATGGATGTTATTGCAAGCCAGGGAACATCACAGATTGCCAGCATGGGACAGTCCTTTCTGGGAAGCTTCAGGAGTATGGCCTTGCTAGCAGCTTAACTTCTAAGCTTTGCATGTTTTCATTTCTTCTCTTAATCCTTTGTACATATTATTCTTTTGTCCAAACTATCTTTTCCCAGGTAGCTGCTTGGATAGAGCTTACACAGGCTTCAGGCTCCAGGCTTTGGGCTTGGACAGAGCTATCACTCAGTAGTCCTGAACCTACAGTGAGAGCAAGAACTCAAGTCTTAGACCACATCACTTAAAAGTCACCCTCCAAACCAAGCTAGAACAATAGCAATGTCTCCCATGATCTCACACCCCGAACTGTCATGTTAATTTCACTTCTGCTTTTATAATGAAATAACTGAGGATGGGTGAGGTACACAGAAAAGAGGATACTTGGTTCACAGTACTGGAGGCTCAAGAGCACGCCGCTGGTTATCAGCTCAGCCTTAATGAGGACAGCATAGCAGGAAATTGAAGGACAACTCACATGGGAAGAGAGAATAATGGGGATTCAATGGAGACTAATTACTTAATTATTAATTAAGTAATTCCAAAGCCATACCTTCAATGAATTAATGACCTGCCAATAGACACTTCTTTTAAGAGACCAGCTATCTCTTAACATTGTCATGCTGGGAACTAAGCAGCTAGTATACTAATGCTTGGGAGACATATCCGAAGCTGTGTTCAAGCCATATCAGACCCCGTTGAAGTACTGTACTTTCCCTGGCTCCTCCACAGTGTGTTGTCCTGATGGCATCAGGAAAAACCTTTACTTTTCTAAAGTCATTTTGAAATAATAGGTCTTAAATGAACCTGTTTGTTATTTCTTTTTTTAATTAAACTTTTATTCTATTTTTTTTACATTTTCTTCACTTTGTATCCCAGTTGTAGCCCCCTCTCTCATTCCCTCCCAATCCTACCTTCCCTCCCTCATCTCCTCCCATGCCCATCTCTCAGTCCACTGACAAGGGAGGTCCTTCTCCCCTTCCATCTGACCCTAGCTTATCAGGTCTCATCAGGACTAGCTGCAATGTCCTCCTCTGTGGCAAGACTGCTCCTCCCTCAGGGGGTGTGTTCGAAGAGCCAGCCACTGAGTTCATGTTGGAGACATTCTGTTTATAAAAATGTGTACTCCTAAAAAAGCATGCAATATTAAACAAAAACAAACTATTAAGATATAATAATTTTAGAAAAATAATGGTTTAGTATTGTTATATAATTAATTCATGGGTTACTTTAATTAGTCATTTATAAACACACAGGACAAGCATTACAGTTTATTATTAGTCAGATATAGGACTGGTATATCAAAAGTAAATGAAAACAGGGGTTTAGGGAATAGCTCAGTAAGTAAAATGTTTGCCATGCAAGCATTAAAACTTTAGTTCAGATCCTTAGTATACATGTAAAAAGTTGGGTGTGGTGGTGCATTTCTGTCATGGGAGTGTTAGAGAGGTAGAGTCAGAGATGACCCCAAGGCCAGCCTTGCTGAATCGGTATGCTCCAGGCTCAATGGATGATGCCTGTCCTTAAAAAGTGATTGAGGATGATACTTGGCATCAATCTCTGGCATGGTTCACACACACGCACACACACACCTAAAAGTTCACATGCCTGACAAGAACACATGCACACCACACAGACATATATACACAGAGAGCAAAAACATAGTGCATGGAACCAAAGGGACAGTTACAATATTTAGGTAATATTTAATAACTATAAAATCATTTTGTGTTTTGGGACATTGGGAAAATTATTCAATTTCACTAAGCCTCAGTTTTCAGTTTTCTTTGGAAATAACAATACCTGATGATCTCAAATGAGTGTCATGAATATATATATATATATATATATGTGTGTGTGTGTGTGTGTGTGTGTGTGTGTGTGTGTGTGTACAGAATGTGGCACTTATGATCATTAAGTGCCAATAAAATGACATTAAGTATAATAAATTATTTATTGAGTACTTACCATGTAAGCAAAATTATGATAGAATGTGTAAATTCATGCATAAAGTATGAGACTCATTTCTAGTACTTGAAACATTTATGTTTAACAATTTCCAACTAGGAAACATACAGGATAATTATGGAAGAAACAAGATGAACTCTAGAGTTTTCTTCTCGCTATAATTATGTATATTGGTACTTATGTATACTGTGCTTAAGGGCTACACTGAAAAGTCCGCTCAGTGATTAAGAACACTTCCTGATCTTGCTGACCACAGTTCAATTCCCAGCATCCACATGTCCTATGCATGTGTACCACATGCCTACATGCAGGCAAATGCTTATGAACAGAAAATAAAACAAATATTAAAAATATAAAAAACGTACTTTCCTATTGATAAAGTTACCAAAGATGACAATCTTTTTTCTTTTTTAATTTTAGTATTTTTTATTTTTATTCATTACAGTTTATTCACTTTGTATCTCCCCTGTAGCTCCCTCCCTCTTCCCCTCCCAATCCCACCCTCTCTCCCCCTTCTCCACCCATGTCCCTCCCCAAGTCCACTGATGGGGAAGGTCCTCCTCCCGTTCCTTCTGATCCTAGTCTATCAGGCAAAGATGACAATCTTTTAATGAAAATGCAAATTTTATTATCTTTTATAAAATTCCAGAGATAGTTAATACATGATGGGCTAGATAGTATCAAGTACCCCTGGTTTTTGTTTTGTTTTATTTTATTTTATTTTATTTTTTGTTGTTGTTGTTCTTTCTTTTCTGCCTTCTATGTCACTAACCACACAAATTAACAAACGGTCCAAGATGGCTGCTGAAGCTCCAACCATAAGTCCATTTTTTTTTTAAGGGAGGAAACTGGAGGAATGGGGAATGAGTAAAATTGAACAATATTAGCTTTTATTTTCACCTTTAAAAAAACTATTTTAAAAATCTCATTGAAAAATTTTTACTACTCCCAGTTGTTCAGACTTTAGTCACAAGAGTAAGGCTAGAACATTTAGTCATTCAAAAGACCATCAAGATTCCGTTCATAGGAAAGAAGGGGAGAATGAATATCCAGAAAGCAGTGCACAGGCTGAGCTAAGCCGGATGCAGGCAGACAAATCATCAATCCTTGAATGCTTGAATTTCCTTAGATATAAAAGGAACATTCTGACTCCCAGTATCAGTTGTTAGCAGTGCTAAATAAAACAAAAAGCACAATGCTCACACTGTAGCTACCTGGACCATGAAATCCGTTAGTGGACACTTCAGTATTATTATACGAGTAATAAATAACTCGAGAAAGATAATGAAAGCAGAGTGATGTTTTTGTTTTTTTTTTATTTTATTATTACTGGTTTTTTTTTATCAGTTACATTTTATTAACTCTGTATCCCAGCCGTGTCCCGATCCCTCATTTCCTCCCAGTCCCTCCCTCCCTCCCTCATCTCCACCGTGCCCCTTTCCAAGTCCACTGATAGGGGGGACCTCCTCCCCATTCATCTGATCCTGTTTTATCAGGTATCTTCAGGACTGGCTGCAAAGCCCTCCTCTGTGGCCTAACAGGACTGCTCCTCCCTTGGGGGTGGGGAGACCAAAGAGCCAGTCATTGAGTTCCTGTTAGAAATAGTCCTTGTTCCCCTCACTTTGGGAAACCAATTGGTTACTGAGCTACCACAGGCTACATCTGAGTGGAGGTTCTAGGTTATATCCATACATGGTCCTTGGTTGAATGTCAGTCTCAGAAAAGACCCTGTGCCCAGATATATTTGGTCCTTGTGGAGCTCCTATCCTTTCCCCATCAGACTAACTCCCCTTCCAGAGTGATGTTTTGGTAAGCTTCTATGAATGGATTCAGCTATGCAGAAACCTTGTAATTTCTTAGTGGACAATTTGAACATTTTGCTGTCCAATTTGGTACTCTTCATTAGTTCCTTTTACTCTCAGGGAGAGCCAGAGCCCTATGGATAGGACACAAGGCATTTGTGCTCTTGGGTAGTTCTCTGTCCCTTGACAGGAACATCTTTTCCTAGACCCTTCCTGGCAGTTTATGGTCTTTTCCCCACTCTGCTTGCACATGTGTTGTAAACAACTACCAGGAATACCCTGCCTTCTTCTACCCTGCCTTCTACCCTGCCTTCTTCTACCCTGCCTTCTACCCTGCCTTCTTCTGCCCTGCCTTCTACTTTGTCCCTATGACTTCAGTGTGTTTCTCATCCTCTAGTTCAAGCATCAGGTTCCTGGGAGGCACCCTGTGATTGTTTGAACCTGAAATGTCTCCCACAGGCTCAACGTTTGAATTGGTGTTACTATATAGTTGTATTTTAAAACCACTGTGGAGACTTCAGGAGTAAGTCTGTCCAGCAGAAATGTATCATTGGTGGCAGGCAGGCCTTTAAGAGTTATAGCCCTTCCTGATTCTGGCCTTTTCTCTCTATGTCCTTTCTATTCCATGAGCCTACCATCATTTCTTCCTTGCTCTATGGACTAAAACACCCTTGAAACCACAAGAGTGTGGAAACAAGCTCTTTCCTCCATGAAGCTGATACTCTTTGATATTTTGTCACAGTGATGAGAAAAGTTAGCGAACATTCTTGTATATAGTAGTAATTCATTTAATATTTAATTCTTGACAACTCATGGTCTTCAGGGTTTAGGGATTTCTGTGTTCTTATTTTGGCTATTCTGGTGAGGACAATATTCTCAAGCCTAGACTGAGAATCCAGATAGCTTTAACACTTAACCACAATTAAAGACGCCTTTTTCATTGAAGGTTATATGTTCATCCACATAAAATTTGTCCTTTGATTGGTTTGAAAATGGTTCAATATAGGCTAATTAATGTTTCAAACTAGTATTTTCTTCACATCTTACTTACACTAAAAAAAAACTAGTAAACACTCCAGTAAGAACGATAATGAAAACTTAAATGAATTTTAGTTCTGTTAAAGAACTAAAATGAATTTTTGCATTAACAATAGATTTTAAAACAGTGGTTTTAAAGGTTTAATATCACCCAAATCATTGAAAGTTTGAAAATATGTTAATAACTTTAAGCTTTTGCTATGGAGTTGCTAAATGTCCTAAGGTGACACCTGGACACCTAGGTGCATGTGTTCTACAGTCATGTGCAAGAACTATTGGCAGGGCCTGTCCTCTGACTGTCTTTTTCATCCATTCACTTTAATGAGAAACTCAGCTCTCTGATAATGTTACATACACTAACCCACAAGGAAAAGGCTGTATTTCAGTTCTAACCATACTTTTCAATGCTCAGTAGCATATTATGATATAAAATTGTTTTCTCATGGGTTCTTCCTCAATGGACAGGTCTCTTTTTTTGTATCTAGAATGAATGATTTAGGTTTGATTTGAACCCACTTCTGTAGACTCAGGATCAAACCAACATCAAAGGCGTTTAATGCGTGCTAGGTTTTTAATTATCTGTACACAGTTACATCACCGCACAGGAGGATTATGCTTGCACTTAGTAACCAGGAAACAAGAACAAAAACAGGTGTGCACATATCCACTCAGAAACAAAACTGACTTGAGAATATCTTTCTGGTGATTAAGATAATAAAAGTCAGTGGTGTCTATGGAAGAATGAGAACTCTGGAATTACTTCCTTAGAGTTCTTTTGCAAAGACGCTTAAGAGAAAACAAAAACAGTGGCAAAAGGAGAGAAAAGTTGAGGTCTGCATGGTTTCACCAAAAATAGACGTATCTGAGCTCAAGTCCTTTAAAGTCTTAACTCACTACAGAGGTTCCCATGAACATTTCCTTATCCCTTCCAACTATAAGTGTGCCTGTATTTTTGAATCTAGAAGAAGACTGCCGGGAAGTCTAATTTTCATCAATATTTTTCAAGTCTGAGATTCTGCCATACACGTAATTCCCCTTTTATTCTTTCTACAAGTCAGCCTGAGAAAAGTCATAGGTTCAGAGGTGGAAAGAAACCGAACTGTGTTCCTTATAAGACTCTATCACAGGCACCCAAAGGACTCGCTAGCCAGGAAAGTTGACAGCCTGCTGACCCATACTCTGATGTCCTCTAATGTAATCTTAACAACTTCTTTAGGATATTGTCTTTGGGAGATCTTAAAGCCACTCCTCAATCCTCATCAGTATTTAACCCTAACCACATCCAAGAGGTTCGGAAGTAAGCTGCCTCTTCCGGAGGGATTCCCCACAACCCCAAACATTTCAGGATGCTTAAGGACAAGTTTCAACCGCACCCTGTGCAGTGGGTCTCTGGCCCAGGGTCATGGCCACAGGCTGCCGGCGAGTCTGCCTCTCCTCACTGACCCAGTAAGCTGAGGGTCGAGTTGCCTCCCAATAGAGCACAGCACCCCTGAACTCTTGGCTGTCCACTGCCCCGCCATCTCCTGCCCAAAGACTGCTAGGTGCCTAAGAGATTCTAATTGACAGCTAAGATCTCAATCACGGGTCCCTCCTCGCAAAGCTGAAAGAAGCCAGGCGCACGGCAGCCTGGGAGATGTAGTCCTCCTAAATGTCATTACTCTCTGGGTTTTCTCTACCGAGGTCCCCAGAAGAGAAGATAGTCAGTCTGATGCCATGATATCTAGTTATAAGATCCCACTGTAGAGGCAGAATGGAGCCCCACGGTACAAGTGGGGAGACTTCCTAGAGGAGGCAGAGAGAACGGACTACAACTCCCATGCAGCCTCGCGCGGAGCAGGAGCCGGCTGCTCGCTTTGCGTGACCGCAGCAGGTTGGTCCTGGAACAGATGAGCGCAGAATATTTAGGCGAAAGCGAGAGGAGGGGGGGAGCGCGGGGCTGGAGGAGTACCTCGGCCAAGAAAATTATGCATGCGTTAGGCAAGCTCTGAGAGAATGGCTGTGGAAGGTAAGGGACACTTGGGGCGTTTTAAGCTCCCTCTTAACCCGCACATCCCAATCTACACATCCCTGCTGAAGCTCGGTTCCGGCGGGGAGGAGAGAAAAGGGGGTGGCGGCGAGAGGGCCCCTTCTCCCTTGTATAACTTGGCACTCACCTGAGTCCTGTAAGGCCAAGATGCACTTGATTCACTTGCCTTTGAGAGACGTCTAGGTGCGCAGGACTTCAGGGTAGGAGGAAAGAGCGCTCCCAGTCCTAGGCGATGTGCTGGAAATGGGTGGAAAACCGGGAAGTCCAGCACGAGAGTACAGCCCTGACTTGACCCCTTTCCCTGGCCCCTTCCAGCCAGGATGGGCTGGGTGGCCACATTACTGGGGGTGCTCTCTTTGCCACCTACACGTGGGAAAGGTCTGTAGCCAGAAGCGTCATTTAGAAGCTTGGACCCTTCGCTGTGTGTACCCAGCAGCGGCTGCACAGTTGTGCCCCTAGGATGGGGCTGTCTTTACACCTGTCTCTGTGTAGTCCTGCCCAGGGTTAGCAAAGTTCACAGAATCAAAGTGCAAGCCAGCCGCTTGGATTGGGAAATCCTTTTCTTTGAAGACTGCCTTCCTCTTTCACTGCCTTCCGTGTAATTTTGGACTTCGAATTTGCCATTTTGATTGCACAGCCCTGACTGTTTTTGAACTTCTCGTTAAGAGCTGGGTCAGGCAATTTTTGAGGGATCCGAGTTTTTCATGTCACGTTCACTTGCTTTAGAGCACAGTTTTTTTCTGTTCAGGTTAGTTCCAGCAGGGAACGGCACATGTGGAGCAGTAGGGTTTCTGATGTCAAATTAGAGGTCTCGTTGCACCTCTATGATGAGCTGAAACGAAATGAGTGTGGGATTATATGAAGAGTCTATCTTCACTTCCAGAATTATGGTTCCCGAGTATACTTAGGGTTAGAGGGGGCTGAAGCAGGAAAAGGAAGGCATGGTTGCCAGCTACGGCAGGCTGCTTGCCAAAGGGAAATGAGCTGGTTCCTTGCAGGCTACAAAGAAGAAAAACCAGAGGGTGGCTTGCTTCTGCCTCACCTGTCTGCTGCAGGAAACAGAAAATGAACTATCCTGATCCTTCACTTACTTCACGTAGCAACATCCCAGCTCACACACTCAACACCTGTAAACTTAGGAATGACGGCCTCTGGGCTATCTCAGGATCAGAGCTTCTCAGACCGATGCCTCTAGTATTAGCTTTCCCAACTGTACCAACAAAAACATCCACCTCCCCAACACACACCTGGCCTACCTTAAGTAGGCAAGTATGTAGGCAGGTGGATAGATAACAGATAGATGATAGATTGGTTGATAGATGATAGATTGATAGATTAATAGATATAGATAGATGACAGATAAATGATAGAAACATAGGTACATAGATGATAGATATAGGTAAATATATGATAGATAAATATATGATTGATAGATAGATAGATAGATAGATAGATAGATAGATAGATAGATAGGCACAGAAACAGAAAGCCAAAGTAAAGTTCGTCAGTGAGCCTGATGACAAACTCTGTTTATCTTCTACCACCCTTCCACTTTACCCATCAGGTGATATTAATTATGATCTCCCTTTTGTGTCAGTAAGGGACACTTCCTCTCCACACTGTCTTAAAGATACTTTTCTGTTCACTCTGAGAAGTACAGAATGGATTAGTCATATTTCTTGCCTTGTGGGATTGATTGCTCCAGTAAAGCCAGACCTTACAAAAACAAGGGTTCTGAAAGTGCATATAGACTTCTAAGAGCTTATTTTATTTTCTAGTGACTTTCTTGACTGAAATACCTGTGTAGTAGTCAGGAGTCCCTGGGTTTGAATCACGATGAGGACTGAAGTAGATAGGTGAAGGGAGTGTTTTAAACTTTCCTTTGGGGGTGGGGGGATGCTGCCTGTAGGTTGTTTTTTTGTTTTTGCTTTTGGTTTTTCTTTTTTGTTGTTGTTGTTGTTGTTTTGTTTTGTTTTTTTGCAAAGAGAGTTCTGTAGGCATGAAGGAGGCTCTTCCTGGTTACTGCCCAGTGGTCCTTCAAGCCTCAGGAAAGACATAATTTCCTCTAGGAAGTTGTTCCAGACCTTCCAGCTCTTCTGCCTTTCCAAGCTATGGGGACCTTCTGCTATGGTCTTCCCTAGTACCAATGCTTAAATCTTCCCTACAATTACCACACTCAATGCATCTCTCCCTGGACTCGGAAGCCCTGGAGGATGGAGAGCATGCTCTCCAATTTCCCTGACTATAGCACAGAACTTGGCTCCTAGCTGGCCCTTAGAAACTGCCCATGGATTGCACAATATTCATGGAACTTTTTAAATGGACTCCATAAGAGTGCCCAAAGCTTTCTTAGGTGTCCAAATGCCATATAAGGGGAGTTTTAATTATTTATTTAAGGAATGGTACCCTCTCTAAGCCATGATTGAAGACACAAACACTAGTTTCATCTCCTGCTAAAAATGATGTTGTCCTCCTAGTACTCATTTGAGATTTAGGAAATGGTACTTGGTGCTGCTTTTTAGAAACCTGTGCCCTGACTTAGAACATCAGGGTGTGAAATGCCCTATCCTGCATGACCATCACATATAGAATCCCAAGTCAAGAACAAACAATGACCAGTTTACACTGAGAAATAGTAATGTTTACTGAGAAATAGTAAGTCAGGGAAAGAGGAATTTTTATTAGAGGAACTTGAAAGGGAATATAACATGTAAGAATGTCTGGGCTTTCATGTCTATATCTGAAAGAAAAAAAATGGCTTGCTACTGTTTGCTTATTTGGAACAGTGTAGAAGAGGACAGGTTTTATAATGGTTCCTAGGACAAAGGTTATGTATAAATGTTATTTTCACTCTCCACCATTCCTCTCCTTTAAAAAGAAGGCCTCACTGTTTAGCACCTGTTTTACACTCTAACATTTTACTTATTCATGCCAGCCACGTTCTCTAATTAGTAACAAATTAGAAGGTTTTTATAATGTGTAACCCTCCTGTTAAGTAAACTTGAACTTGTAAAAATGTTAATTGCAAAAAGCGCCCTTACTCATTTTGCTAAATGTATGCCTTCCTATTTATCATGGAGAAGGATGCTTTTCGTTTTCTATTTTATGGCTACTGTGCTATATACATACATATACACATATATGTGTATATCACATTGAATTTAAGAACATCCTTCTTGTTTCTTAATTGTGAATTTTGCTTTGTTTTTCATTCATGAGTGCCTGTACTTTATATAATTACCTTAGGTGTTTATGTCTTGTGTTTAGCCCAGTGTATACCCTCTGTGAATGAATGAATGAATGAATGAATGAATGATGACAAATTGCAAGGTGGTGTTAGGAGTGGTTTTCTTTCTTTTTTTTTTTTTGTTTGTTTTTTTTGTTTTGTTTTATTTCTGTACTTGCTCCCATATACATGTGTTTTCCAACCATGGCATAGGATAGTATGTTACAATAGCCATTGTGTTGAGATTGTATTGTCATGTTGAATATTTTTAAGTGGAAAAGTAGGACCTTTAGTCACCCATTTGCCATACATAGAACACGTAGGCAGTTGTATGTACTGATGTCATTCCATCCAAATGAGTTGTGATGTTATAGGGAGAGGGGGAAATGCAGATCCATTAGAGGTGGTGTTATATTTGTCTCTGTATTCTACAAGCAGTGCTGGGAACTTAGGAGACAGCAATTGTTTCATCGGTTCCCCAAAGCTAGAAAAGGGTTTTTCTCATTGTCCTTGGATCCTTCTCTATTCTTTTATCCTCAGCTCTTTTTGACAAAAGTGGCATGAGTGATCATTCTGTTCTTAGTGTTTCTACAGCAGGTCAAACAGAATAGCTCCTCTTAAACAGCAAGAAAATGACTTCCAATTTTCAGCCCTAGAAGCTCCCCTCCCATCAAGAAAGTATTTCAAATGGAAAGCTGTGTGCTCTAAATGACATTTGTGATCTGAATTGTCGTTCTTAGCTGATCATAATAGTTTGTTAAATGACATCCTTCTAGTCATTCAGTATTCAGATTCTGTAGTTTTTCTGTTATAAGAAGGAAAACACTGCTTATCACTAGACTCTTTAAAGACTAATAATAACTGGAAAAGAGTCGGGGGGACAGACACTTGTAGCAAAGAGAAACAGTCACGGGATTGTGGGTTTGGGGAGCTAGAAAATGCTTACACTACCCACCTTGATTTGAGAACTAAGACCTTGAAAGGAATAACCACACCATAGCTTCCAGTTATGCTGCAAAGGGAAGAGAGAGGGGCTGAGCAGCCTGTGCCTTGTGGCTTACAGGGGAATGCATGTAAGATTACTATCTTTTTTTTCCTCCCCATCAAGAGGATGGGGAGAGATACTGGAAGCGTTCTGATGAAATCCCCCTGTTCCATGCAATGGGACGTGGCTTCCCTGCCATTGTCTTATCCCACCCAGACTTTTACAACTACTTTTTCATTCTGTTTTATATCTAGTCCATGTGTACTGTTTGAATGAATGGATGGATAAATGAGAGATGAGTGAGTTGCTGGGTGGGAATCCCATACTGGCCACCATGCTGATGAACTCCCAACCCTGTTCACAGTGAGACGGTGAACATGCTTCCCAATGGGTGTCTCAATCCAAACTCTTCTAGTTCTTTTTCCCTACACATATCATCAAGGGTTCTTTCTTTTTATCATTTCTCTTAATTTTATTTTCTAGTCCATCAGATCTGATTTACCTGCCTCATCAGTTCCTGTTGATTAGTGGTTTGGGAAATAAGATTGGTCACTAGTTACTCATCACTGAAAATTCCTAGGGTGGAACTATGTGAATAAGAAACAAGGCTCCAAAACCCTGATAATAAAGTTGCTGTGGTGGAAGTTCTGGCCACTCCCATTGCTTCTGCAGCCTTTATCCAGTCTCAGACAGGGCGTGGTCTAATCCCATAGTTGCCTTGCATAGCTCAGCCCTTACTAATCTCTTTCATTTTACCTTTTCTTCCTCAATAGCTTTGCTGTTCTCATATGCCAGAATGAATAAAGGCTGGAATAAAGACTGGGGGATGGTGGAAAACTTTACCTGTAGAGTTAAGTGCTGAGTCATAGTGGCTGGTGTCCTGACTTGTCACAGAGAGGCCATTTGGGAATCTGAAGCTTATGCTTCTATGCCTTTGATTCATCAGGAGAAAAAGGAGCTGTTGCAAGTTCTCATCCATGGTCTTTAGATAGTTCTGTGTTGTTTCTTTGTTTGTTTTGCCAATAGACATTAGAGAGCTGTCCTTATGCAAAGAACTACGCCAGATATAGTGCTGAAGCAATAAGGAAAAGACCTGAGCCTCTCTCTCCCTGGCCTCCTCCCCTACCTACAATTTGGTGAAAGAGAGAAGCCAAATAGACTTGTGCTGTAAGTACTAAATAAAAGTACAAGCAACAATAGTGGGGGAGGCCTGAGAACAAATGGAGCATTTATGGACAGGCGAATGTGAGCCTTTCATTAGGATTTATGGGTGTGGTGATGGGTAAAGGGCATGGAACATGTATGTATAATGTGTGCTTCCTAATGGGGTTTCTCCCAAGTGCTAGTACTGTGGTTGTTTTGCTCTATGGACAAGAAAGCGGAAGAAAAGGCTTCTAAGTCCACTCTAGAATCTTCTTTTTCCTAAGGGCTCTGCAATTGCTTTGCCGAACTTCAGCACTCTCTGGGCCGTTTGGCTCTTGGATATGGCGCTTTGGAAACCACAGGAACAAGTGAGAGAAGCTGTGCTCTTGTAAGTCATGCTGGTTCCTGCCTGATTTTCTGAAGTGGAATGGATTGGTGCCACCCTCTCTGAGCTGGCTCATAAGGGAAAATGTGGCTATATTTAGCCTGGTTTTGCTAAAGTGTGGGTGCAAGAAGCTGCTTGTACAGCTCGCCTCCCAAGTACAGAGAAGGATGGCACAGCTGCCAGTGACAGGGGTGGCCCGCCTCAATGCCTCCCACAGCCAACTTCCCAGATCTCTGAAGCCCGGAGAAGCAGGTTGGCAAGTTGAATTTCTTTGCTCACTGCTTCTCAGTTGCCTTGCACATAGTTTCAAGTGACTAGACAGACCTCTGTGGACTGCTTGATGGGGGTGGACCTCATATATCCTGAAACCTGGGACACGATGGGCTCAGGCCTCCTCTTAGGTTCTTATCAACCTCCCTATCTTGTGGTTGTCACTGTGGGGCCTAGAGCAGCAATTGGTGGTGGCTTTAAATATGTAAATTGTATAGCTAAAAAAACTGAACAGCCACACAGAGGGGCAGAAAATGTTCCGTGTGTATCTGGTCAATGCACTGAAGTTATCTAAGGTTCTTTTGTCCATTAATCTACTGGTAATACCAATAGACATGCCCTCATAGACCAATAGACAACACTCAGAGGAGTGTTGCTTTAGCATCGAGGGTATGTTGAAGACTCAGTCTGCCTGTTGCTCAGTGAATGCTCACTGATGTCAGGCCATATGCTGGAGGTCATGTTGCCTAACTACACTTAGTTTCCTGCCACACTCAAGAGTGTATCTAAACAATATGACATAGTATCTCATAGAATAGTAGGTATCTAAGTAGGATGATACCAACAAAATGTAATTGGTACATTTTAAAACATCTTCAGTTGAAAACATATATTGATGTGTGTTTTCAGGGCAACAAAAAGATATAAACTTACTGGCTTAACTTTTCCTGAGCAGACATAAAAAATATTTATTTACCCCAGGAAGAGCACCAGAGAAATGGTTCTACCCCAAGTGAGGTTGGTGAACCCCCAGTTTACTTGGGATTTTTTTTCAAGAGCTTTGGTAATGATTTATCTAAAGGAGCATGAACCACATATGGGCAGCTACACTACCAAAGAAAAGAACAAGGGGATGGGCCTAATGAATGGCTTCTGAATCCCTCTTGATTGAGCCTTGTTAGCCTTTCCTTCTTTGAACAAAAAAAATGATAGTGGGCCTAATCTTGTGACAGTCAAGTCGGTAGTCTGAAGCTGCTCTGAATTCAATGTAGAAGTAGGCATACCTTAAAGGATAGCACCCCACAACAAAGAAGCAATAGTTCCAGGAAGATATTCAGTAGAGAATCATCTCTGGCCTGAATATTCCTCTTCCAGACTTATTTAAATACAGTAGTTTTATAAGATTTCCTTCCTATTCATCTTCTGCCTATCTCTCTCTCTTGTTCATTCACCACACAGATACATGACATAGAGGCAAAATAAAAATTTCATATCTTTCAAAACAGCAAAGATGGCAATGGACTTAGGAAATGACATTGGTCAACTGGTGGAATATCCATGGCCCAATTAAGATAAGGCAGAGTTAGGTCAGATAACTCCTCTACAAATGAAAATTTTCAAAAGTTCTGGCATAGTAAGTGCCCAAGAGAAATATGAGTACTATCTAAGGCTCAAGTGACATCTTTGGTAAAATAGGATATCTTAAAATATTCTGTGGAAAAATGATCTGTTTCTCAACTAGGCTATGGAAAGTCAAGTGTGAAATGAAATATATTGTCCTGCTGGCATAAATCTTGATGAAGTTATATAACAAATAAAAATAGATTTTTTTTCTGTCCTAAGAATTAACACATCTCTATAATTATAGCTAAAATGTGTTTGAAGAGAACATAAAATAAACTTCTTACCTTCTCTTTCCAGATAAGGTATCATTCCAGTTGTGCCAGTATTTTTTTTTAATACTCTCTCCTCTATTTGTGCATATTTGTATTCCCCCATTCCCTCTTTCAACATAGATATAGGTAGGCATTTATTTATTTATTGTTCTGTCTTTTATGATTTCATATTAATATTTTAAAGCTTTAAAAACTTGGATTATTTGGGTGTGATTTATATATGGTAAAATTTTATAATTCTCAGAGTTTTTGAAAGCACAAAAACTCCAACAGTATAATGATGATCTAGAACAATTCTTTTTTTTTCCATGTTTTTTTTTAAATTTTTCATCAATTACACTTTATTCATTCTGCATCCCCCCATAAGCCCCTCCGTCCTCCCCTCCCAATCCCACCCTCCCTCCTCCCTCTGCTTGCATGCCACTCCCCAAGTCCACTAATAGGGGAGGTTCTCCTCTCCTTTCTGATCTTAGTCTATCAGTTCACATCAAGAGTGGCTGCATTGTCCTCTACTATGGCCTGGTAAGGCTGCTCCCCCCCAGAGGGAGGTGATCAAAGAGCGATCTAGAACAATTCTAAGACGTTGGAGAGTTTGTTCATGCCCTTTACCCATAGTCTATGACCATACATGTCTGGATTCTGTTTCTGTGATTTTCTTTTTCTAGAATGTATAATGGTATCATACATCTTATTGTTATTTGAGACCTGAGCAATGCCTGAGCATTGTGTGGTGTCTGAGCAATATTGTGTGGAGTGGAAAAACTGACATTTATCCAGGACATGTGGATTGTTTCTAGTAAGTGATGGTTATCCATGAACCACTGGAAACGACTGTTAACAGTTTGTGTGACTCGCTCGATTCTCTTGTGTTAATGAGAATGGGAGTTTTAAGTCAAATAAACTGTGTTCTTAAAGCAAGTGTTTTAGGAGCTGGAAAGATGGCTCAGGTGGGAATATGGTGGACAAGTGTTCGTACTTGAGTTCTGATCTCTAGAACTCATGTAAAATCCATGTGTGGTGGCCTGTGTCTTTGTCTGAAACCTCAGCACTGGAGAGGGCAAAGACTGGAGGCTCCCTGGAGCTCACTGGGAAACCAGTCTAGCTGAAACAAGAGCTCAGGTTCAGCGAGTGACCATGTTCGGAAAAAAGAAGTGGAGAACAATAGAGGAAGACACCTGATGTCAGCTTCAGACCTCCTCGTGCACACACTCCGAGTGAGCATGCTCACAAACATGCACACTGGCACACATACACACACACAAAGAATTCTCTCCCCAGCACACTTTTTTTTTTAATTTGTTTTGCCTTGTACAGAATAGCCAAACTGTTTCCTAAGGTAGCATTGCTTCATGCATGCATATGCTCTTTTATTTGAGTTAATGTTCTGTATTAATTATCTCCTGATAAAGGAGGCCTCACAGAAATAAGAGAACTTAGGTTAACATTGATATGCTGATTTGGGTAGGATGAGGAGGGGACAGCTATGGCTCTGACACCTATACATCCCATACTTCATGGTGGAAAGAGCCTAAAATTATCACTGACTTTAGCAATTCAAGGAGAAAGGATCTGCTTTTTCGGATAGGTTATGTCTGATGTTGTCCTGAAGGACTGCACAAAGAACGTGCCACGGTGGGCTTGGTTTGGGGGAAAAAACACCCAGACAAGAAAGACAAGATTTGAGAAGCCTTAACATCTAAGTGTGGAGGTTGGAGAGGTACTTCAGTGGATAACAGCATGCGCTGCTCTTCCAGATAACTGGGGTTTGGCTCCTAGCACCTATTTTGAATGGCTCACAGCTATCTGTAAGGACAGCTCTATGGGATCTGATGCTCTCTTCTTCCCTCCTTAGAGATTGCTGTCACAAGCACAAAGCCCTGCATACCATACACACACACACACACACACACACACACACACACACACACACATACATCATCTAATTACTGAGGGAATTTAAATTTATACTAAATAAATTTTTTTTTCAGTTTACTTACTTTACATCTCAAGGGTGCTCCCTCCCTCCCTTCCTCCCAGTCCTCCCCTTTCCTCTCTCTCTTCCTTTCCTCCTTCTCCTCTCCCTTTTTCCCCAGAGAAGGGGAACCCCTTCCCCTCCTGTATCAACCCTCCCCAGCACATCAAGTCACATCAGGACTGAGTATATCCTCATCTCCTGATGCCAGGCAAGACAGTGCTACCAGGAAGAAGTGATACAAAAGTAGACATTAGAGTCCACGTTAGAAATACTGCTCTTCCCCACTCACCAGGTACCCCATATGAAGGCCAAGCCTCCCATCAGCTACATATGTGCAGGGGGCCTACATCCAGACCATAGACCATGTGGAAAAATGATCTGTTTTTCCACATGGTCTAATGTGGAGCATCTAATGATGCTCCTTAGATGATGTCTCAATCTCTGTAAGATCGCATGGGTCTAGAATAGTTGTCTCTGTTGGTCTTTCTGTGAGGTTTCTGTCCCTCCAGGTTCTTGCATTTTTTTTACCCCATTTGTTTTCCCCTGTGAAAACAGGACCCCTGGAGCTCTGCCTCATACTTGGCTGCAAGTCCCAGCATCTGTCTCAATCATTTGCTGTATGGACCCTTCCAGCTACAGTCAAGTTAGGCTCCTGTCTGCAAGCATAGCAGAGCATCATTAATATTTTCAGGGGTTTTTCTTTTTTTTATTTTTTTATTTTTTATTAATTACACTTTATTCATTTTGTATTCCCCCATAAGCTCCTCCCTCCTCCCCTCCCGATCCCATCCTCTCTCCCCTTTCTGCATGCATGCCACTCCCCAAGTCCACTGATAGGGGAGGTTCTCCTCTCCTTTCTGATCTTAGTCTATCAGTTCACATCATACGCGGCTGCATTGTCCTCTACTGTGGCCTGGTAAGGCTGCTCCCCTCTCAGGGGGAGGTGATCAAAGAGCAGGCCAATCAGATTATGTCAGAGGCAGTCCCTCTTCCTATTACTATGTAACCCACTTGGACACTGAACTGCCATGGGCTACATCTGTGTAGGGGTTCTAGGTTATCTCCATGAATAGTCCTTGGTTGGAGTATGAGTCTCTGGGAAGTTCCCTGTGTTCAAATCTTTTTGTTCTGTTGCTCTCCTTGTGGAGACCCTGTCCTCTCCCCATCTTTCATAAGTTTCCCTGCTCTCTGCCCAAAGTTTGGCTATGAGTGTGAGCATCTGCTTCAATACCCTGCAGGGTAGAGTCTTTCAGAGGCCCTCTGTAGTAGGCTTCTGTCCTATTCCCTGTTTTCTCTCTCTTCCGATGACTATCTCCTTTGCCTTTCTGAATGAGGATTGAGCATCTTACCCAGGGTCCTCCTTCTTGCTCAGCTTCTTTAGGTGTACAGATTTCAGTATGTTTATCCTATATAAACCAAAAAATCTGGGCCCAGGGGTCTTTTCTGGGACTAATACTCCAACCAAAGACAATGCATGGAGATATCCTAGAACCCCTGCACAGATGTAGGCCATGGCAGCTCATTCTCCAGGTGGGTTCCCTAGTAATAGGAACAGGGGCTGTCTCTGACATGAACTCAGTGCCTGGCTCTTTGATAACCTCCCCCTGAGCGGAGAGCATTCACAGAGGAAGACAGTACAGGCAGTCCTGATAAGACCTGAAAGGCTAGGGTCAGATGGAAGGGGAGGAGGACCTCCCCTATCAGTGGACTTGGGGAGGGACATGGGAGAAGAAGGAGGGAGGGCAGGCTTGGGAGGGGATGAAGGAGGAGGCTACAGCTGGGATACAAAGTGAATAAATTGTAATAAATAAAAATAAAATTCTGGGAAAAATAGTGTCAGGGGCTGGCTCTCTACTGTGAGGTGGGTCTCAGGTTGGGCCAATTATTGTTTGGACATTCCCTCAATTTTTGTTTCCTCTTTATCTCTGCACTCCTTGTAGGCAGGTTAATTTTTGGATCAAAGGTTTTGTCGGTGGGTGGTTGTTCACCTCCTTCCACTAGTCCTGCCTGGCTAGGAGGTGGTCACTCCAGTCTTCATGTCTCTCCCGCCTCACCCCTCGCCCCATTAGGAGTCTCAGATACAGTCACACCCATATCCTTCTGGGAGCCTGCCCTGTTGCAGGTATCCTGCTTGCAAGGAGATGCTCCCAGCCCTCTCACCTCTCACTCTCATTCTCCTCACACCTGATCCTTGTTCCCTTCCCATTCTATCTCCTACCCAATTTCCTCTCTTCATCCACTTTTGCTGTCTATTCTATTTCCTCTTCTGAGTGACATTCCAGCACGCTCTCTTGGGCCTTTCTTGTTACTTAGATTCTTTAGGTATGTGGATTGTATTATGGTTATTCTGTACTGTACTATAGATCTAATATCTGCTTATAAGTGAGTAAGTACCATATGAGTCTTTCTGAGTCGGGGTTACCTTGCTCAGGATGATCTTTTCTAGTTCCATCCATTTGCCTGAAAATTTCATGGTTTTCTTGTTTTAAAATTTGAGTAATATTACATCGTGTAAATGTACCACAATTTCTGTATCCATTCTTCAGTTTAGGGACATCTAGGTTATTTCCAGTTTCTGGATATTATAAATAAAGCTGCTATGAGCATAGTTGAGCAAATGTCATTGTTGTACGGTAGAGCATCTTTTGGACATATGCCCAGGAGTGGTATAGCTGGGTCTTGAGGTAGAACTATTCCCAGTTTTCTGAGAAAGCACCAGATTGATTTCCAGAAAGGCTGTACAAGTTTGCACTACCACCAAAAATGGGAAAGTGTTACCCTTTCTCTTCATCCTCACCAACAAGTGGTGTCACTTGAGTTTTTATCTTAGCCATTCTGAATGGTGTAAGATGGAATTTTAGCATCTTTTTATTTGCACTTCTCTGATGGCTAAGGACATTTATCATTTCTTTAAGTGCTTCTCTGCTATTCGAGATTCCTCTGTCAAGAATTCTAGATTTAGCTCTGTACCCCATTTTCAAATGGATTATTTGAATTTGTTGGTTTTTAATTTCCTAAGATCTCTGTATTTCTTAGATTTTAGCTCTCTGTATGATGTAGGGTTGGTGAAGACCATTTCCCAATTTGTAGCATGCCATTTTGTTCTTGAAAATGTTCTTTGGCTTACAGAAGCTTCTCAGTTTCATGATATCCCATTTATTAATTTTTGACCTCAGAGCCTGTGCTGTTGGTGTTCTGTTCAGAAAGTTGTCTCCTATGCCAATGAGTTCAAGGCTTTTCCCCACTTTTCCTTCTAACAGATTTAGTGTGTCTGGTTTTATTTTGAGGTCTTTGATTCCTTGCACTTGAGTTTGTGCAAGGTGATAAATATGGGTCTATTTGCATTTTTCTACATGTAGACATCCAGTTAGACCAGCACCATTTGTTGAGGATGCTTTCATTTTTCATTGTATGGTTTTGGCTTCTTTGTGGAAAATCAAGTGCTTTAAGGAATGTGAGTTTATTTCTGGGTCTTCAACCAGATTCCATTGACCAACTTGTCTGTTTCTATGCTAATACCATGCTATTTATATTACCATTACTCTGTAGTATTGCTTGAAATCAGGGATGTTGATACCCCCAGAAGTTCTTTTATTGTACAGAATTGTTTTGGCTATCCTGAGTCTTTCAATTTTCCATATGAAGTTAATGTTTGCTCTTTCCAGGTCTGTAAAGAATTGTGTTGGAATTTGGATGGGAATTACACTGAATCTGTAGATGGCTTTTGGCAAGCTGGCCATTTGTACTATGTTAATCCTACTGATCCAAAGCATGGAAGATCTTTCTATCTTCTAAAATCTTCAATTTCTTTCTTCAAAGACTTGAAGTTCTTGTCATACAGGTCTTTCACTTGCTTGGTTAAAGTTACACCAAGATATTTTATATTATTTTGTGGTTATTGTGAAGGGTGTTGTTTCCCTAATTTCTTTCTCAGCCCTTTTGTTGCTTGTAGAAAAGAGGGCTACTGACTTTTTTGAGTTAATTTTGTATCCAGACACTTTGCTGAAGGTATTTATCAGAACTGTAGGACTTCTCTGGTAGAATCTTAGAAGTCATTATCTCATTTGCAAGTAGGGATACTTTGACTTCTTCTCTTCCAATTTGTATCCCCTTGTTTTTCTTTATCTGTTTTATTGCTCTGGGTACAACCTCAAGTACTATATTGAAGAGATATGGAGAGGGTGTGCAGCCTTGTCTTACCCCTGGTTTTAGCAGTAATGCTTTAAGTTTTTCTCCGTTTAATTTGATGTTGGCTATTGGCTTGATGTATGTTGCCTGTATTGTCTTTAGGTATGGCCCTTGTGTCCCTGATCTCTCCAAAACTTTGAACATGAAGGCCTTTTGTCAAAGGTCTTCTCAGCATCTAGTAAGATGATTGTTTTTTTTTTTCCTTTCCTTTTGTTTATATGGTGGGTTATGCTTAAGGATATTCATATGTTGAACCATCCTGCATTCCTGGGGTGAAGCCTTCTTGATCATGGTGGATAATATTTTTGATATGTTCCTGGATTCTGTTTGTAAGTATTTGATTGAGTATTTTTGTTTCAATGTTCATAAGGGAGACTGGTCTGAAATTCTCTTTCCCTGTTGGGTCTTGGTGTGGTTTAGGTATCAGGGTACTTTGGCCTCAAAATGAGTTTGGCAATGTACCTTCTGTTTCTATTTTGTGGAATATTTTTGAGGGATTGGTATTAGTTGTTTGTTGAAAGTCTGGGAGAATTCTGTGCTAAAACCATCTGATTCAGGGCTCTTTTTGTTGAGAGGCTTTTGATGACTGCTTCTATTTCCTTGAGATTATAGGCTTATTTAAATTGTTAATCTCATATTGATTTAACTTTGGTAAGCCATATCTATCAAGAAAATAAACTATTTCATTTAGATTTTTCAATTTTGTGGCCTATAGGTTTTTGAAGTAAGGTCTAATGATATTTTGGATTTCTAAGGTGTCTGTTGTTATATCCCCCTTTCCATTTCTGTTTTTATTAATTTGGATACTCTCTGTCTTTTAGTTAGTTTGACTAAGGATTTGCTTATCTTGTTGATTTTCTAAAACAAAACAAAACAAAACAAAAAAACAAAAAAAAAAAACCAAAAAACTCCTGTTTTTTTTTTTCCTCTTTGTTTCTAGGCTATTGATTTCAGCCCTGAGGTTGATTATATCCTGCCATCCACTCCTCTCTTGGGTGCATTTTCTTCCTTTATTTCTAGAGCTTTCAGGTGAGCTGTTAAGTTGCTAGTGTGAGCTCTCTCTACTTTCTTTATGAAGTCATTTAGCACTATGAATTTTCCTTTTAGTCCTGAATTCATTGTGTCCCATAAGTTTGGGTATGTTGTGCCTTCATTTTCATTAAATTCTATAAAGTCTTTAATTTCTTTCTTTATTTCCTTCCTGATCCAGTGGTCATTAAGTAGAGAGTTGTTCGGGTTCCATTAGTTTGTAGGCATTCTATTGTTTCTGTTATTGTTGAAATGTAGCTTTAATCTATGGTGGTCTGATAGACCACAGGTACTATTTAAATTTTCTTGTATTTGTTGAGGCTTGCTTTGTGTCCAAGTATGTGGTCAATTTTGGAGAAGGTTCCATGAGGTACTGAGAAGAAGGTATATTCTTTTGTGTTTGGATGGAATGTTTTATAGATATCTGTTAGGTCCAACATACTCAATGAAATGGTTAGTTTCATTATTTCTCTCTTTAGTTTCCATCTCAATGATCTGTCCATTGGTGAGAGAGGTGTGTTGAAGTAGCCTACCATTAACGTGGGGTTCTAAGTGTGATTTAAGCTTTAGTAATGTTTCTTTTACAAATGTGGGTACCCTTGCATTAGGGGCTTATATGTTCAGAATTGAGATGTCATCTTGGTAGATTTTTCCTTTGATGATTATTAAGTGCCACTTGTCATCTCTTTTGATTAATTTTGGTTGAAAGTCTGTTTTGTTAGATATTAGAATAGCTACTCCAGCTTGTTTCTTGTGTCTGTTTGCTTGGAAAACCTTTTTTGTTTTTTAAACAGCCCTTTATTCTGAGATAATGTCTATCATTATTACTGAGATATCACTATATAGTTACTGCTGTCCTGGAATAGAAGAAGAAGAAGAAGAAGAAGAAGAAGAAGAAGAAGAAGAAGAAGAAGAAGAAGAAGAAGAAGAAAGAGGAGGAGGAGGAGGAGGAGAAGAAGGAGGAGGAAGAGGAGGAGGAGGAGGGGGAGGAAGAAAAGACTCTAAACTCCAAGGCTCAGAAAATATTTTCTACAAAATCATAGATGAAAATTCTCCAATCTAAAAAAAGAAATGCCTGTAAACAGAACACCAAAAAGAAAACCAGAAAAGAAAATCTTCCCATCACATAATAATCAATATAGTAAATGTACAGAACAAAGAAATAATATTGAAACTGCATGGAAAAAGGCCAAGTCACATATAAAAGTACACATATAGAATTACACGTGACTTCTCAACAGAGGCTATGAAATTCAGAAGAGCCTGGACAGATGTCATGCAGACACTAAGAGAGCATAGATGTCAACCCAGACTACTATACCCAGCAAAACTTTCAATAACCATAAATGGAGGAAACAAAATATTCCATGAAAAAAACAAATTTAAACAGTACCTAGACACAAACCCAGCCCTACAGAAGATAACTAGAAGGAAAACTCAAACCCAATTAAGGCTAAGTACAGCCAGGAAAGCACAGGAAACAAAGCCCACAGCCGCAAAACCAAAAGAAAGAAAGCACATGCACACACTGTACCACCACTAACATCAAAATATCAGGCAGTAACAACAACTATTCATTAATAGCGCTCAACATCAATGGCCTCAATTAATCAATAAAACAACACAGGCTAACAGAATGGATGCATAAACAGGACCCATCATTCTGTTTCATGCAAGAAGCATACCTTGTCTCAAAACAATAACAACAACAACCACAAGATTCACTTTTTTTTTTTTTCAATGCAGTTTATTCAGGAACATTGAACAATCCTCGGACCCCGGGGAAAGCCAGCCCACAGCTTAAAAATGTCCCAATTTATTTCTAATATCAGAGATCAGACCTCTACTCTTGCCTGATGTGTCTAAAACAAAAAGGGGGAACTGTAGAGAGCTGCGGAATGCTATGCCTTAAAGATGGAGCTGGTTTCCGCCTTCCACCTTCCCGATGGTGAGTGCTCTCTGTCACGAACAACTCCACATTTGGCTAAGGCCGAGGATCTGGCTTGCTTCCATGTATGTGGACCTATCTGCATTGCCCCCGTGGCACGCCTGGGTTGGCTACCCAGAAGATTCACTTTTTAATTGTACCCAAAAGAGTGGAGCTTGAGCAAAGGAGGCCATGAGAGCAAACTGCACCCTTTCTTTGTATCAGAGCAAGTTACTATACTTTCACAGATGCTTCTCCCACAACCTCGCATTGCCCTCCAGGTCACTGTCAGTTTTTGTTTGGTTGTTTAAATGCTGTGGAAAAGTTGTCCCTAGTATACAAATACAAAAAAGGGGGAAGGAGAAGAAATTATAGTAAAGACGTGATGGTTTGAACGAGAAATGTTTCTCATAGTCAGGCATTTGAACATTTGGCGCCCAGTTGGTGGTTCTATTTAGTGAGGTTTAGGTGGCCCAGGCTTGCTGGAGGAAGTCTGTCATTGGGTGATGGGAATCCTGGAGTTGGCCCTAAGTAGCTAACTTGAGGTGCATGTGTCATATGAGTTTTCATATGCATTTCTCATCTAAACTTGGAAGCTGTGATTCCTGGGGCAGTGTGAGCCTTTCAGTTCCTGAGAAACAAAGGCAGTGAAATATTTAGGCTGCCTGAGTTTATCTGTATTCCTTGGAAGTCAATGAAGCCCATAGAAATTTGACAGGACAAGCAGTCTCAGGCATTAATCTTGTGCCTCTTGTTTAGCTTGCAAAAATAATTGTATCCTAGAAATACTGTTATATTCTGTTTTTGATAAGGGTATAAAATGTCTGATTGCTTGGAATAAATTTGACTCAGCTTCAGTTTTGCTGAGGCCCCTCCAACCTGGCCTGGTTAAGATTAATTTCTTACTGACCATATCAGGTTTAATAAGTAAGCACTGGCATTTACAATTAAGGACTTGTTTTGAAGTTAAATAGACACCAACACTTCCAGTTTTCTTCCTCTGCTTCATGCTCTGAGAAGATTTGAGCTCTCAGCTTCTTGTTATTGCTGCTGTGGCTGCTGTTTTCCCACTTTGAGGGACCCTTATCACATTAGAATTGTAAGCCCAAATAAACTCTTTTCTCTATAAGTTGTCATGGTGTTTTATCACAGCAACAGAATACTGAATAAGGTAATAATAGAATAATACAGATGGAGGGAAAGAAAACAGAAAGGAGCAGCTGGTAAAACTGTTTCCTAGGGGAAAAAGAGCCAGGGGTTTGGAGTTATGTAATTGTAAAGAAAAGCAGATATGTAATTAATCCTAACACTTTAGGGGATCCCCACCAACAATACAATGGAGTCCAAGTTCCTCAGCTTCAGGCCCTTCCAAAAAGGCACTTTCCAGGACTACATCCCACTGCTAAGAAATCTTTGTATTCATCTTCCTAGGATCACAACAGATCCCGAATTTCTTCTATCTGTTCATGTCTCCTCCCTGTCAAATGCTCTTACCCATATGTTCACACACTGTCTTTCTCACTTCCTTCTCCATACACACTTAAGGCAAGAGAACATGTGGGCAAGATTAGTAGATGCTGATGTGAGAAGCATACAGCAGCTGCAGCATTCCAGAGGGACCAGGAGGAGAATTTTCAGGAGTCAGGAAAAAGTACCCAGTGGAGTCTTCTATCATGTCCGCTGTCAGCCTGTCATGATGCCTTCTGGCTCTGTTAAGGAACAAAGTCAAAAGGAGAAGCAAATCTGCATCATGATAGTTCAAGATGTTGGTAGGCATCAAGGGAAGAAACTATTATTTTTCAGTTTCTATATGTGTTTCTACATATGTGCATGTATGTGGGGAGGCTAGAAACCGCCTACAAATCTTCTTCTTCGGGAGACATATACCTTGTTATTTCTGAGACAAGTTCTATAATTGGCCTGGAGCTTACCCCTTAGACTAGACTGCATGTACCACAAGACCCAGGAATCTGGCCGTCACTGCCTTCACAGTGCTGGCTTTACAACCACACCACTTTTCTTGGATATCTTTTTTTTTTAAATACATGTATTCTAGGGATCAAATTTGGGTCCTTATATTTGCATGCCAGCTTTTGACCTATTGGGGAATATTCCCAGTACAAGGAAACTGTTTTTTTGTGTGTATGTTTATTTTTATTTTATTTTATATTTTTATATCTCATGATTTTTAGTTTATAATTCAA
Source organism: Meriones unguiculatus (assembly GCF_030254825.1). NCBI lineage: Eukaryota > Metazoa > Chordata > Mammalia > Rodentia > Muridae > Meriones > Meriones unguiculatus. The sequence goes on from NC_083356.1 coordinate 46,752,986, forward strand.
ACTTAGTCTTAATTTTTTTAAATAAATTATTAAAATCTTGATTTGTTTTTTTTAATTAATTCATTCATTTTTTATTTTTTAAATTAATTTATTTTTTATTAATTTGTTTATTCACTTTCTATCCCAGCTGTAGTCCCCTCCGTCATCCCCTCTCAACCCCACCCTCCCTCCTTCTTCTCCTCCCATGCCCCTCCCCAAGTCGATTGATAGGGGAGGTACTCCTCCCCTTCCATCTGACCCTAGCCTATCAGGTCTCATCAGGACTTCCTGCATTGTCTTCCTCTGTGGCCTGGCAAGGCTACTGCCCTCCTCAGGAGATGGTGATCAAAGAGCCAACCACTGAGTTCATGTCAGAGACAGTCCCTCTTCCCATTACTAGGAAACTCACTTGGACACTGAGCTGCCATGGGCTACATCTGTGCAGGGGTTCTAGGATATCTGCATGTATGGTCCTTGGTTGGAGTATGAGTCTCAGAAAAGACCCCTGGGCCCAGATTTTTTGGTTCTGTTTCTCTCCTTGTGGAGGTCCTGTCCCCTGCACATCTTTCTATCTCCCCCCTTCTTTCATATGATTTCCTGCACTCTGTCCAAATTTTGGCTATGAGCCTCAGCATCTGCTTTGACACACTGCTGGGTAGAGTCTTTCAGAGGCCCTCTATGGTAGGCTCCTATCCTGTTTCCTGTTTTCTCCCTCTTCTGATGTCCATCCCATTTGCTTTTCTGAATGAGGATTGATCATCTTCCCAAGGTCCTCCTTCTTACTTAGCTTTTTAGGTGTATAGGTTTTAGTATGTTTTCCTATATTATATGTCTAATATCTATTTATAAGTGAATATATACCATGTGTGTCTTTCTGTTTCTGGGATACCTCACTCAGGATGATCTTTTCTAGTTCCCACCATTTGCCTGCAAATTTCACAATTTCCTTGTTTTTAATCTCTGAGTAGTTCCATTGTGTAAATGTATCACAATTTCTGTATCCATTCCTCCACTGAGGAACATCTGGGTTGTTTCCAGCTTATGGCTATTACAAATAAAGCTGCTACAAATATGGTTGAGCAAATGTCCTTGTTATATACTTGAGCATCTTTTGGATATATGCCTAGGAGTGGTATAGCTGGATCTTGAGGAAACACTATTTCTAATTGTCGGAGAAAGCCCCAGCTTGATTTCCAAAGTGGTTGTACAAGTTTTCATTCCCACCAGCAATGGAGGATGGTTCTCCTTTCTCCACATCCTCTCCAGCATCTATTGTTCCTTGAGTTTTTTATCTTAGCCATTGTGATGGGTGTAAAGTAAAATCTCAGGATCATTTTAATTTGCATTTTCCTGATGACTAAGAACGTTGAGCATGTCTTTACGTATTTCTCTGTCATTTGATATTTCTCTTTTGAGACTTCTCTGTTTAGCTCTGTACCCCATTTTTATACTGGATTACTTGATTTGTTGTTTGTGAATTCGTGAATACTTTATATATACTGAATATTAGCCCTCTGTCAGATATAGGGTTGGTGAGGATCCTTTCCCAGTCTGTAGGCTGTCATTTTGTTCTGATGACAATGTCTTTTGCTTTACAGAAGCTTTTCAGTTTCATAAGATCCCATTTATGGACTCTTGATCTTAGAGCCTGTGCTGTTGGTGTTCTGTTCAGGAAGCTGTCTCCTGTGCTAATGAGGTCAAGGCTCTTCCCCACTTTTTCTTCTAACAGATTTAGAGTGTCTGTTTTTACGTTGAGGTCTTTGATTCACTTGGACTTTAGTTTTGCATTTTTCTACATGTAGACATCTAGTTAGACCAGCACCATTTGTTGAAGATGCTGTCTTTTTTCCATTGAATGGCTTTGGCTTCTTTGTCAAAAACCAAGTATCTGTAGGTGTGTGGGTTTATTTCTGGGTCTTATATTCAATTCCATTGATCCACCACTCTTTTTCTATGCCAGTACCATGCAGTTTTTATTACAGTTGCTCTGTAGTACAGCTTGAGATCAGGGATGGAGAAACTATTCTTGATGCACTTGGACGGAAGTGGAAAGAAGAAACTGTGTACATGCGGGAAGAAAGGAGAATTACTTATAGTGAGCAAGATCAGTGTCACAGGGATCATAAGCATGGTCAGAAATTAGAAGAAGAAAACAAGGGACCATGCCTGGACTTGAAACAAGTTGAAATGGAGGTTTTTATATTGGTAAGAAATACCTGAAAGTGTTTTCTAAGAATGCATGAACTAACTTAATGAAGGAGTGTTTGAAGATACAAAGGAGCGAGAAGATTAAAAGAGAAGGCACTGTTATTTCTGGATGGATAGTTGGTGGATGATGTCAGATTAGGAATGTGGTAACTGGAAAACAAATTAAATTCATAGCTATTCAAAAATTAATCTCTGGGCAATATGATATGCAGTGTTCTAAATGTTGTATATGAAGTTGCTCACCTTCGTATTGATCCTGTGAGGTAGGTACCACTATCATCCTAGTGTACAAAATGAAAACAATATAGTACGTTAGAATGTGTGCCGATGGTCAAACAGTTAGTAAGCAATGGAGCTGGTATTGGAACTAAGATAAGAAAATGATCATTCACTTTCTATTTAAGAATAATTTGGCCAGGCAGTGGTGGGGCACACCTTTAATCCCAGAGGTAGAGGCAGGCAGAGCTTTGTGAGCTCAATGTGAGCCTGGTCTACAGAGTGAGTTCCAGAACAGCCGTGGCTACACGGGGAAACCCTGTCTCTAAAAACTAAGAAAAAAATACTTTAGAATACTAGGTTAAGATGTAATTACCTACACAGTTTTCTTTTAAAATTTTTATTTTATTTTATGTCTATGGGTGTTTTGCCTACAAATATGTCTATGCAACATATGCATGCAAGGTGCAGGAAGAGAAAGAAGAGGGCACCGGATCTTCTGGAAATGGAATATGAATGGTTGTAAGTTTCTGTATGGGTACTGGGATGAAATCTGGTACCTCTGGAAGAGCAGCCAGTCCTCTTAATTCTCTAGCTCTTACATAACTTTTTTTTTTAATGGGAGTTTTGGCAATTTCTTGTCTCTTTATTCTGCAGTGACTAAGCAGACCATGGATGGAACAGGAAGGCTTCTTATTCTCAGATACAGGAGAAGAGGGCACTTCACAGCTTAGTCCATTTTGTGTGGAGAGTAAGCCTCCACTGTTGTGGCTTAGGAGTAGCTGCGTCAGCCATCAGGATGCACTGTAAGAGGGCACCCTGATCCTACTGTACGGGATTGAATTAAGAAAACAAGGAGAAGTAGGGGTAGTGGTAAAAGATGAAAAAGAAGTTAAGAATAAATCCGGTCAACTTTACAGTTTTGACTGGAAAGAAAGCCAGTCTCTATTTCCTTCTCCTGGGCACCTTCCTGCTCTCAGCAGCATTGAGATATGAGTTTCCAGAGATTTGAGGCCATGTATCTTTTTGTATGTTAGGGATGAGATTTTCCCAATGCCACTAAGCAGCTCTTTGGCACTCTTGCCTTCCTGCGACTGTAGTTAGCCTGGCCAGTTTCTAAATTGAAACTCAATAGCTGGTAGCTTTGGCACCCATGTGTTTGCTGGGGCTCACCCCAAGACTATCATTAAAATTACACAGCCTGGCTTCATAGGGCACAGAACTTTCCAAAGTACTGTTTTATGCTTGGCCTATGGCTGACAACCTGGGTGCTGGAGCAGAATATAGGCTTTCTTTTTGTAAATAATGGTGTGAAGAGTCCCTGGTTCAAGGTCGCAGAGTTTGAATTTGTGGCAGAACTGAGATTTGGGACTAGGTGACCTGATTTTTTTTTTTTTGTTGTTACTTCTGTGGAAAGAGTGGCATAAAGCCCATGTTGGACTAGTTTGTAAGTGGTGTGTTAATAGGTTATTAATAGTTATCTATAGAATTTGTTTTATTATTTCAAAGGGATCTGGAATTTGTTTTAGATTAAGGACAGGGCAGCCAGAGCTCATGTGATGGTGTGAAGAAGTTTGGCTGATGGCCCAATATGATGGCAGGTTAAGATCTTTCTCTTTTCTAACTTTTATGTTCTTATGTTTTGTTTATTGGTCTCTAATACAAAACTTCTGAATAGCCAAACTAAATTAAGGTTAAACTTTAAAAGTTTTTTCCCCCTCTGAGTATTAAAATCTTCATAGTGCCCATATGAAAAAAAAAAGAAACATGAAATGACAAATTAGAAACTATCAGTAACAACTAGCATTATAACAGCTCAGCTTTTAGACACTATGATATTGGTACCTGGGATATTTCTTAGCCAGTAAGTTCTGGTTGATGGCCAGTAGCAGTTCTGAACAATCATATAAAATTGATATTAACAGTACTTCCATTTCCTACATGAAGAAAAAATAAGGCCCAGAGAAGCTAAACATTCCCCAAGATCAGAACAATGTAGAAAATGATTGTTTGAGAATTCTAACTCCTTTGGATAACTTCATTGTGTGCTTTGTTGCTACTAAATGTATCTCCTGCCCAGACCTACCCATCATTCATCCAAGGAGAATTAGCTTTCTTTGGCCTTTCTATAAGCAGCTGCCATATCTAAAATAGCACATGCTAGGCTAGTCAACCATAATAGTTGTTGATAAAAATAATAAAAATATTAGCACATTTCTATGCATGTTTCTGAGTGGAATGGGCTGACAAGTCTTATACCCCTTAACTTTGGCACTTCTTGAAGCCAATGATGGAGAGTCTGAAGACAGCAAGTGACAGTGTCCAAAATTTGGAAGGTGTCATCATTTTCTGTTTGCTCTGGGCTTTGAGGTGTTAGTGGTGATTGTCAATAGCATTGAAAAACACAGTGGTTAGAATGAGTTTTCATTTGATGGCATGGCAGGTCTCTGTAATGTAAAGACAGCATTCAAGTTCATTTCAGACAAGCACTGTAATATGCTTTCCAGTAACCCTTACCCACTTTTGTCATATTTGCTTATCAACAGTTACTGTTTTTTTTTTTTTAATTGTTGCTGCTGTGATGTTTCCCTCTTATTTTGAATATTTTTTTAAACAAGGTTTTCTACATATCTCATTCTTCTGTAATTTCAATTTAGTCTTCTGCATCTAGTGACCCACTAATGTTCTACTATTGTTTGCTTCTACTTCATGTAGCATGGAGGCTGTTAGTTCTTAATTATGTATAGAATCTTCGTTGAAGTAACTGTTCAGAAGCTTTTTTTTTCTAACAGTTAGACACAAAGTAGCCTCTTGGGTTAATACTTCAAAGTAAGGTTATATTTTTTAGGTGATAAAGAATAATACATATTTTATATATAGACATTGATAGATATTTTCTATCCGCCAGAGAATGTGATCTGGACTTTCTTGAAGTCTCGGGATTAGAATTCCTGTTTTGGATCCTGGATCATTCCTTTTTGTTTGTTTTAACCTTGGTTTTGATAGAGCACATCCCCAGCTTTTTGTACTCTGTTTGGTTAGGTGTCTTATGAGGTGTGCTTCTGAGGTCTTGCTCATTGGAGAGAGAGTTTATTCTCCCTTTGTGCTTAACTAATCTCTTGATCGGTGAGAATCAGGTTGGGACTTTTCTTCCCTCACAATTTTGAAGGGTCTAATATCTTCTTTCAAGTCTTGAAAATAATAATAAAAAAATCTAAATTTATTTTGACTCTTGATCATGTATTTGTCTGAAATACATTTTTTCTTCTTGAAACTATCACTTTAACGATCAGGAATCTTACAAGCCAACACATTGGTATAAGTCTGTTTTCATCTGTTGTGTGGGGTATATTGATCTTTGAACTTGGAAACATGCCATTCATTTCTGAGCATTTTTGAATTATTTATTTGGTTATTTTTAGTCTGTATTTTTTTCTGACCATTCTTTGTCTTCTGTTTTTTGAGATAATAAACTTTTCATGCTGATTCCTATTTTTTAAATTGTCTGATATTCTCATCTGTTTTTAACTTTGTTTCCTGTTATTTTATCTCTAGCTTCTACAGCATTTAATATTTCTACAGTTACTTTTAAAGTTTCAAGACTTGGTTTTTAGAGCATCTATAGTAGTTAATGTAATAGCTCTTTCAATATTTCATTTATATTATTGAGAACAAATTTATATTTTACTTTACTTCTTATATTTACTTGTGGAAAGCACCCCCTTGGTTTGATTTTTTTATTTAAGTTTCTTTTTTAAAAAAATAATATTTTTATGTTAATTACAGGTTATTTACTTTGTATACCAGCTGTTGCCCCCTCCCTCATTCTCTCCCAATCTCACTCTCCCTCCCTCATCTCCACCCATGCCCATCTCCGGGTCCACTGATAGGGGAGGTCTTTTTCCCCTTTCATCTGACCCTAGGCTATCAGGTCTCATCGGGACTGGCTGCATTGCCTTTCCTCTGTGGACTGGCAAGGCTGCTCCCTGCTCAGGGGGAGGTGATCAAAGAGTCCAGCACTGAGTTCTTGTCAGAGACAGTTCCTGTTCCCCTTACAGGGAACCCACTTGGATACTTAGATGCCAGTTTTAAATGTTATCTTCTGATACTTGAGGTGTTACATTCTCTGTACCTCTTGGAGGATCCCACTTTACATGATAAAAGAGAAACTTCACTCTAGGTGTTAATAGTGTTTATTGATTCTCAGGGACTGACCAATTAAATTCAGGGCAAGGAAGTAGGTCTTTTGCATGGTAATACATTGATCTTTTTCTTAACTTAGTTACTTGGAGAAGGTTCAGCATTTGAATTCTAACACCTGGGTCCAGAGTCCATATTTTATTCCTTTCCTTTTACTTACTTTCAGGTATTTTTATGTTAAAAAGTGTTTTATCATGTTATTTATATAAGTGTTAATGACCTAAATGTAGTTTTCATCACTAAAGAGGATTTTTTTAAACAGATATTTTTTTCTACTAAATTTATAATTTTTTAACTGATGTATTTAATACAAAGAATATCTGGTGCCTAATAGATGACTTGAAAAATAATTGTTGATTCAATTCAGATCTTGCTAACAGTTTCAAGCTTTCTGAACAATATATACTGGCATATGACATAAAGCCCAAGTTTCATAACTACCTTTCTTGTGCTTTTGACAAAAATGAGCATGCCAATAATACATTCAGCCCTAAAAGTGTTTTTCTGTTTAGGGAACTTTTGGGGAAAAGCACATTTATATATATATATTTGAGGTTGGGGAGTGTATTTTAGGGAAAACAATCATAAGTTGACCTGGAAAAGGCATGTAGAAAAAGATTTTATGGAGTGCAGACCTGATGGACTTAGGAATCCTTTGTGTACTTGTGCAGTAAGATTATAGCTCTTGGGATCTTGATTCTAGCATACAGTCTACTGACTGCTCCCGGAGACCTTCCCCATCTGTTCCTTTCTGCTGACTGTCTCTTTTTAAAGTTAGAATGGAAGAGTAACCCCAAGGGCTAGTACACAGCTGTCTCTTTTCACCCCTAGTTCTCTCTCCCTTCTTTCTGCTTCTATCCAACAGTTCATCATTAAAGTCGAAATGAGGCTGAGAGATTGCTACTGTTGAACTGGCTCTCTTTAGGAGAGCCAACTGTCATCAATGACTCAACCATGTGTCTGGTCATATTATGTCGTAGATTGTCTCTTATCCTTCATTGTGACATCTGTCCTTCAGGTGTCCAAGAGGAGTCTGTGGGCTGAAGATTCTTTGAAAAAAGCAAGAAGAGAGAAAGCATGTTGAAAGATAATTCACCTATACATTTGAAATTCTGGTGGCAAGATGATTCTATGCCGGCCTTATATGTTAGCAGATAAGCAAAGAAGAGCAGGTTGCATTAAAATAGGAATATGAGGAGAGTCTAGTGCCTGGAAATATTTAGACAAAGACAAGCCTTTCAATAGTCATGCAGGAAAATAAAATAATTCCTTTAGCTTTTTAGCTGAATTGTATATTTAGACCAGGAAGTAGAATTTGTATGCATAAAGTTTAAAAATAATATAATTTAATAAATTCTTGTATAGAGCAAGACAATATGAGAAACTAATGAATTTTGAAAAATTATGCAGCATAGCAGTATTACTCTATTTTAAATTAGCATTTTAAAGCCATTGTCATTGCATGCCTATTTTATATCTCATTTGGAAAGCAAAAGGAAAAAAAAAATTATCCATGGATTTACCTTCAGAGACAGGCCCTATGAGGATTTGGCATATTTTATTCTAACCTTTTCTCTGGATGATTTTTGGTTTTGCATAGCAGTAGTAAGGATATTTTGATGGCTTTTTAGTGCAAATATTTTTTTTTTCTGTTGGAGTTTACTGTGGTTGTATTCTGATAATACGTGGTTGTGATGTGTTCTTTTCTTGTCACGAGGCTGAATAAGCAATGCCTTAGTTCTTGGCTTGAATAAATTTTCTGTGATGCTTTTAACATAAAACACTGTTGAGATTAGAAACTGCATAATCCTTAGAGGAAAGGAGAATTCACAACCACTTAAAAATATCATATCTGAAAAAAAAATAATCAAAAGCACAAAAATGGCTTAGGGGATATGTAAAACACTGATAGTCCTTTAAGGTTCCTCAAATGCGAATGAGTCTCTTGGTGCCTTAGGACACATTGTTGATGTATAGTAATAATTATTAAATGTGTAGCCATTGTTATATGTAAAGTGATGCTTTTCATGCCAAAAGAAAAGAGTCTTTATACTCAGAGGCAAGAAAAGGAAACTGTAGCAAAGTCACTGTTGAACTCCAGTGGGAAATTCCAGTCTTGCACATGTCATCCAGTCATGGGGAGGACAGACCTCCCCAAGCAATAGTCCCCACAAAATGATGCTGTAAAATGATGGTTATGCATGGTCTGGACCTAGGCCCCCTGTACATATGTGGCCAATGGGTGGCTTGGTCATCATGTGGGTGGCCTGGAGAGTGGACAGTGGGGGATGGGATGGGGAAGGAGGTTCTAACATGAAATCTATTGCTTGTTTTTGGATCACTTCTCCCTGGCAGGGCTGCCTTGCCTGCCCTCAGTGGATGAGGATATGCTCAGTCCTGATGTGACCTGGTGTGCTGGGGAGCTTTGATAAAGGGAAAGGATGACTCCCCTTTTCTGGGAGGAAAGGTAGAGGAGAAGGGGGGAGGAGGGGAAGCGGGGACTAAAAGAAAATGAAGGAGGGGGGACCCTTGAGATATAAAATAAATAAACTTAAATAAATAAAATAAAAATTTAAAAAAAAAACATGCAATTTTCCTGAGTCCCCTTATAGCTTGACATACTGTGACTCAATGAATTTATGATTCTGGAAACAAATCTGGGAATCTGAAGATCACAAAACCTTGAATTCTTCCCATTTCCAACATCCTATCAATTTCCACATTTATTTCATTTTTCTGTGCAAGTCAGAGGTCAACAAATGAGGGCCTATATTGAGTTTTGTTGCAATATACTTATGTTCACTAGTTTATGTATTCTTGCTTTGGTACCATGAAAGTCAAGTTATGTAGTTCTAACAATGGTATAATCTGCAAAGTCTAAACTGTTTACTGTCTGTTCATTATTAGACAAGGACCCCAAATCTAAATGCATGACCTGCAAACCCCTTGCCATCATGAGTACTTTTTTTTATAATTTTTATTTTTTATATTAATTAGAAGTTATTTACTTTGTCCCAGCCGTAGCCCTCTCCCTCATTCCCTCCAATCCCACCTTCCCTCCTCATCTCCTTCCTGCCCCTCTCTAAGTCCACTGAAAAGGAAGGTCCTCTTTCCTTCCATCTGACCCTAGTTTATCAGGTCTCATCAGGACTGGTGGAATATCCTCCTCTGTGGCCTAGAAAGGCTACTCCTCCCTCTGGGGGGTGGAGTCAAAGAGCCCACCGCTGAGTTCATGTCAGAGACAGTCCCTGTTCCCCTTACTAAGGAAAACCACTTGGATGCTGAGGTGCCATGGGCTACATCTGAGCAGGGGTTCTAAGTTATATCCATGCATGGTCCTTGATTGGAGAGTCAGTTTAAGAAAAGACCCCTGTACCCAGATATATTTGGTCCTTGGAAATCAATCTGGCACTTTCTCAGACAATTAGGACATAGTGCTTCCTCAAGATCCAGCTATACCACTCCTAGGCATATATCCAAAATATGCTCAAGTACACAACAAGGACATTTGTTCAAACATGTTTGTAGCAACTTCATTCATATTAGCCAGAACCTGGAAACAACCCAGATGTCCCTCAACGGAGGAATGGATACAGAAACTATGGTACTTTTACACAATGGAATATTACTCAGCAATTAAAAACAAGGAAATCATGAGTCTTTTGTTCCTGTTTTGACGTTCATTTTTTTTCACTTTTGGAGAATCCAAAAGCCTCTAAACTTAGCTTTTTTAAACTTCAGTTTTTTTTTTTTTTTTTTTTTTTTTTTTTTTTTTTTTGGCAGATATATTCTCCAAGGTGATGGGGTCAGTTTTTGAGTCTTGGAACACTTTTTTTTTTTTTTTTCATTTCAGGTACCCAGCTCTTCTATTGATATAAAACCAAGTCCTTATCTAATATAGGAGATGAGAAAACTGCCACACTGTTCCAACATTTGAAGCCACTTTGTCCCCAAGAGACTAGATTTTGTTTAACATAGGGTGTGTTATATGGTTTCTAAGGCTCAGGAAATGCAACTCAAACCTACAAGGCTTAGGTAGGAAGAAGCTAGCTGTTGGCTTTCCTTCCTTAGATATCTTCCTGCAGATTTAGGCTTCAAAAGGCTTCATTAGAGCTTGTCATTGTGTCTTATGGAATATGTGGTGTCAGTAGGCTTTTTTTTCCTCTCTCTCCTAAGCTTTCCCTCCTTTGCTCCATGGCTTCAGGTAGCCTTTGGCTCTGTGGTATATGAATTCCTGCTATTTGCCCCACCCCTTTTTATGAGGCCACCTGCCTTGTTGGATTACTGATCCACCTTTAGGACCTCAATTAACCTTAGTTAACTCTTTTAAAACTTCATGTCCAACATGTTTCTGATGGGTGTCAGGGCATCAGCATATAAGCTGGTTAGGGGTATAGTACAGTCCCAAACACATAGGGATCACTTGATCCTCTTCATCTGATCATCTCTTCATTTCTTATTTCCTCTGCTGTTTGTTTCCTTCTACAAAGTTGCTTTTGATATCTCTGGTTAACAGTGAATTTTAAAGCCTGTGATTATATACAAGCTTTTCTGTTTACAGGAAAAAAAATGAATACTTGAAAGAAAGTGGGTACCTCATTCATTCATTCATTCATTCATTCAATTTTCTTTCAATAACTATTCACTAGTGCTGTTTAGGAGCCAAGCACTACATTAGCGTTTTATTACTACAAGATCCTTGCTCTTACCACTCAGGGCTTTTGTTGTGGGAAACAGACAGAAAACAAGCATATGTGCCATTCATTCTAGAGACTCACAAGTGCTGTGTAGATAACTGAAAAGAATGAAGGAGTTAGGTTACTTTCAGGAATCTTCTTTTATGGAACTGATGTTTAAGAGGAGGCATGGATTGACTAGTAGTCAGCTGTGAAAGTGGAAATATAAAGTTTATTCTTGAGAAAAGGGCTCTTGCAGTTTCATTTAATGTGCCCTGGCAGAGCCATTTCCTCTTGGACCAGTTGCTTGTCATATTCACCTTTGCTGTTGACCTAATAAGAGCTCCAATTTGCTCTGGTTAGACATGGCAATCTCTTTGATTTGGTTGTTTTCTTCTTTTATTGTCTCTGAAATTTCTAGGTCCTGTGTTCGAAGAGACCTGTCATTTCAAAGATCTGTGCCTCTAAATTCATTGACTTTATCATGTATTGGAAACTGTTGACTTAAGCCTTGGCTAGAGCAGCCTCTTCTTCTGAGGATGGAGATATGGAACCAGCTAGTTGTGTGGCAAATGAAGAAACAAAAATTTTATGTTGCATAGTGTTTCTATAAATAGTGTGTGCTTTATAGATCCTTAATACTTAAGGATCTAGAGGAAACCCAGACTTCAGCAGGTCAGGCTGATGTAGAGAAATTTTAATTCAGAAAATGGCTGTTCTGGCAAGAGGATCCAAAGACCTTCTAGATCTGTGTGATCTGGCTTGAATACAAACACACCTTTAATCTCAGGTGACAGAGGCAAGCAGATCTCTGAGTTCAAGGCCAGCCTGATATAGAGCAAGTTTCAGGTAAAGAAAAGCTTAGGTCTAATCCTGGTGGTACGTGACTTTAATCCCAAAATTCAGGAGACAGAGTCATGCAGATCTCTGAGTTCTAGTCAGTTCTGTTCAGGCAATTAGTTGAGTCAGTGAGTTGAGCGGCATTACAGTGGAGTCGAGTTTGTGTCTTTTCAGTTCGTGGAATCCAGAGGCAGTTCTACCAAAAGAGTTTTACAGAAATGGATTAAAGAGAGGACAAGCTAGACACAGGTAAAGACAGAAGAAGTCAGAGAATGAGAAGGAGCCAGAAGGTTAGAAAAGATTGCTAGAGTTAGTTTGAGGCCAAGCAGAGCAATTCAGTGAGAAACTGAGAGAAGCCAGATGGAATCAGTCAACTTGGATAGGAGCTTGAGCCAAAACAGCTGCGTTGAAGCAGTAAGAGAGTATTCAAAAAGAACTTAGAAAGGGTGAATTTATTCAGAAGGAAGTCTCAAGGGCAGAAAATATTTTAGGCCTAAATAAGATTGTACAGAGGCAAGAGGCTTCCCGGACTAGGCCTAGGTTAGCAGACAAAGGCAGTAAAGCTTCCAAGATGAAAACTAGGTGAATAAAGGATACTTTTAAAGGCTGAGAAGACCACTATCAGTTGAATCAAAAGTTCATTGGCTTTAAGATAAAGAGCAAGATCTTACCATGGCCTGCTAGGCTTTCCACTCTTCTTTTGAGTATGTCATGGTCCCTCAAGCTTCATTGGCTTGCAAAGATGATTCCATGCACCTAGCTGGCATTTGTCTCAGTGGATTATGGCATGTTTTAGGCAGGATTTTTTAGGCCCTAGATTGGTATTGTTCCCTTTTCCTTTCCAGCTTCTCCTGGCACCATGTACAAACCTGGCAGTGCTGTGTGCACCTTTACAATTGATAGCCCATGAAACCATTTCCAGTGTTGTTTTGTGTGCATGATGGCCTTGTCTGCTAGGTTCCTGTCTGCTATAGGCACAGACCACAACAGATATTCTCACTGGTGACTCTTCATTGGCTAGGAAATTTCCTGATGTACAGAATGTGCATAGTAAGAAAGGAATGGAAGGGCAGTAGCTTGCCAGGCAGACAGAAAAAAGGAAAGCAGAAGGAAGAGAGGCAAAAAGAGAATTACAGTCACAAGGGGGAAAGTGTGGGAGATCAGAGACAGAGTGGGATAAAGACAGTGAGAAAATAGAGTGTTAGATACTAAGGTGAAAGTGGGAGGTTGCTGGTCAGCAAAAATGCCTAATGCAACAGAACATTTGGATGGCTGGAAGTTAATAGCTTTCTTTGGGGGGTCAGCCATTAAGGGGTGTTTAGTGGAGTCAACATTGGTGGAAAAGGGAGATTACAATGGATCAAGACCCTGGTGGGAGGTAGCCATTGGATACAGTGGTTGGAGAGCGTTCTTTGAAGTAAAAGAAAGGCATGCTAACATGCCCTGGTTCTGCTGTCGGGCAACTGGCTTCAGAGACTGTGTCTGCCACATGCCAGAATGTGAACTTGCAAGTTACTTAACTGGTCTCAGTTTGCTCATCTGTAAAATGGGATCCAGTGTGTCTACTTCATAGAATTTAAATGTAGATATATATATTATTAGCTACTGCTGTGTAAAATCTTCTTGAGCCTGGGTAGCTTTTTGGTTTGTTTTGGTTTTTTTTCTTCCTGTTATGATCTTCTGGTTAGTTAGACGTTATGTGGCTTTTCAAGGGGAAACATGAAAAAAAAATGTACAAATGTCTGTTTTACCCCAGCTGGGCGTCCAGTAACTGTCTCGAAAAAAAAAAATGATGCTGCTAAGTCTGTCTTGGTGAACCAGTGAGTTTATTGTGATTACTTGAACAGAATAAGTATTTTAGGCAGCTGAACCTCCAAAACAAATCCACTGAGTATGGTGTCAACTTGAAAGCTATACCTCTATTGAGTTCCATGCACAACTTGTAGGCAGATGCACCACAGAGCCTCCTTTCGGCTACCCATTGCTTTCTGTTTATGTAAGCCTGAGCAGGATCCTTATGAATCTTAACTTTTCTGAGGACCCCAAGTCTAACAAGTTACAGGAGTCTCTTTCCCTCAACTAAAAGAGTGCTTCTATTCAGAGGGAGTAACTATATAGCACTGGCCTGGTGTCTCCTCCAGGCTTCTGGTCGGGATCAGTATACTTTGTATACTACACCCTGAGGGGCAGCAGCCCCTGAGCCTGAGCTTCCTCTGCCTCTCACAAGTGCCTAAGACACCTTGTTTAAGCTCTCTATTTCCATCCTGTCCTCTTGCAACCACTGGCCAAATTAACATCTATGGCCAGGGCCAAATTCGTTATACAGGGACCCATAAATTTAATCTACTAATAGCATGTGTAGCTAAAGAGTTTGGAGTAGTGCCCACGTACATCTGTTTATACCTTAAGCCATAGTAATATACTTTAAATGACAGTGTGGAAGGATAAGGAGTAATTCGCTCATGAGTGGATAGGGGTGCTGGTGGACATTACCTTATGGGAAAGAGGTGAGAGTGGTAATAGCCATTTGGCTGGTTAAAGATGCAAAATAGAGCCAAAATGAGGGCTCAGATGAAATGAAAACAAAGAGTCTAAGAGATGCCCCTTTTATGGCCTTTGAGAGCAGCAGCAGCAGCAGAAGCAGCGGTGGCGTCAGCAGTATCCATGGAGGCAAATAGTTGAGTTGGTAGAGCTTTTCTGGAATGAGCTGTGTGTTCTTGACTCCCCCTCCCCGTGTCTCCATTCTTAAAGAGCAAGCCGAGTAGTAACAGTTGGTGTTTACAATGTTGTAATGGCCGTCATATTGAAAAGTGACTGGATGCATCTTTAGAAATAATTTACACCGCCATAAAGTAAATTGCTAATCTTTTAGAGTGGATTCTTTAGACTTTTGCTGTTTGCTTTTGTATACCAGCCAAGAAGACACAGACCAATGAGACAACTGCTAGAATATTTTAGTAACAGCATCTGATTTGAAAAGCTAAGTGGAAACATAAATCTTTCTTAAATACACCATCCTGCTCTTCGTTGTTTTCTTGTGGCTTTGTTTCTTTGGTTATCCCATAGCTCAGTGTGCAACTGTATGTGTCCACAGGATGCATACTCAACAGGGTTCAGCGGGAGGGCTGACAGGTGGGAGCATAGGGGCTTTGAGAATTCTATAGCAGCACTTAGCTTCCCTGGTGGACTTAAAGGGACACAGCTGTTGATGCTCCTTAAAACAAAATCATGATTTCTGGGAGGCCTAACTTTATGTTAATGTCTTGGAGAACTACCCCAAGTAATGTAGGTAAGTGTTTTAAGAGTCAGAGTGAGGAATTGAGATCTGGAACACAACAGGGGATTTTTGTTATAATTTTGTAGTGGAAGCAGGGTTCTAGCCCAGGGCCTGCTCATGTTCAACACATGTTCTATCACCAAGCTACAGTCTCATCTGCAAGCAATGACATTCTAATATGCATTCTTTATCTTGAAGGATGCTCATGGAGCAGTATTCTAAACTTGAGTGTTGTCACTATGTTTATTCATGTATATTACTGGAACAACATGAATTAAGTTTATTTTCCTGCTTGAAATATTTAATGACTACATAATTGTTCAGGGAGAATGGATTCCACATTTCTTATGCTGATGCCAGGGCCCTACTTGCTCAAAGTGATGGCATCTGTTTTATTCTTCTGTCAAATTTCCATTATGCCTCTTCTCCAACTAGAGACAAACCAGGGCCTTGCACATTCTAGGCAAAGTTTGTTGGTTATTTTGTCAACTTTACATAAATTGGGATCACTTGGGAAGAGAAAACCTCATTTGAGGAATTGTTTTCATTAGGTTGGCCTGGAGGCATGCTTATGGGACATTTTTCTTGATATGATATATATGTATTTTCTTGATTAATGATTGATGTGGAAGGGCCCAGAGCATTGTGGGAAGTGTTGCCCTGGACAAGTAGTCCTGTTATGTGAGAAAGTATATGAACAAGTCATGAGGAACAAGACACTAAGCAGTGTTCCTCCATGGTTTCTGCTTCATTTTGTGCCTTGAGTTCCAGTCTTGGCTTCTCTCAGTGATGGCCCATAACCTGTAAGCCACACAAACCCTCTTTGAAAATTACTTTTGATCAGTGTTTTCTCACTGTAACAAAGAAGCAAACTATAACATATGTTCCTTTTCATAAGCTTGCTTCTTCACTCCCTCCATGATTGATTCTTTATTTTACTTTTCTTTTTCTTTTTTCTTTTTCTTTTTTTCTCCCTGGCTGTCCTGAAACTCATTATGTAGACCTGGCTGGCCTTGACCTCACAGAGATCTACCTGCCTCTACCTCCCTGTTGTTGGGAGTAAGGATGTGTGCCACCCTGCCCAGCTTTTTCACCATATTTTCTACTAATGTACTTTAGGTTCCAAGTGACTTGCTCTTCCCTACAAATGTCTCTTCCTCAATCTGTACCTCCTTTTAAACTGGCTACTTTGCTTGGTGGCTTACTGAGTATGTATATGTAAACCTGACTTTATCTTCAGACTAATCTGAAATACTAGGTTCCTAAGAAGCCTTTCCTGTTTGATTTTTGTTGTTGTTGGGTTTTTTGTTTCTTTGGTTTGGTTTGGTTTGGTTTGGTTTAGTTTTTGTTTGTTTGTTTGTTTGTTTGGCTTAGAAGTAATCATGGTACTCCCCAATTTTCTATCCTGTCATTGTTAGCTTTTCTGTAGTCCTTACTCTTACTGCTACTCTCTTTTTACTTCTGTCACCCACAGCGTAGCTATTGGTCAGCTTGCTTTTCTTTAGTAGCATAGCAGTATTCATACTATTGCTTTTTTGGAGGCACCTTTGAAATGAGAACACATATCATTTCTATTATTTTTTTCTTAGTAAGATTAAAATTCATATGCATAGAAGATACACTTAACATTTCTAGTCTGACTTCGTAAAAGACAGAGTTTAACTCTAAGAAATGCAGGAAAGGTGACATGAGAATCAAAGTAGGCCTGGCCCCATAGCCTTATCATGAGTGGAAGACTCAGAACAGACTACTGTTCGTTTGGCTTATGGCAATGACAGCTTCATCCTGTGTTCCTGTCTTGTCTGGAGAGGCTTTGGGGAGCTGCTGTTTTAGGAGACAGAGCTTTACCAGAGCTGATTTATCTGTGTCTCCCAATTTGTCTCTTTTCCTTCAGAAATAATCTTGAGCCTCTAAAAGCTTGTAACAGGAAAATAACTGTGATTTGTGACAGGAGCAACCAGGTTGGGGAATAGATTATTCAAAAATCTGACAGTTGTCTGAAATAACTAAACAGGAAGTCAGTTGTTTCTACAAAATTATGTCTGAAATGTATATGAAAGAATAATAGGCAGGTTACAAAGCCTGTTTATTTTCAAAGAACTGTATGTTTCATAACATCCCTTGTTAAGGCATTTTAGCCATTTTCTCTTATCTGTAAGGGGTAGATATGAATACTTAGATGATTTTAGACAACTCTAAAAACTTAATCTTCTAAGGTCATTCCTGACCTAATTCTTTCCCTTCATGACTGTCAAAGTAACACTTACAGAATGAACACATTGATGTTAAGACAGATAAGACAACGAAGACCCTCCATTGATGGTAAGGCAGAGAAGACACCGAAGACTCTCACACTTGAACAACGCACTAAGTACTCTGTGATGACGAAGATGCTTAGTAAAGGTCCTAAGTTTTTAATTGTCACTTTGGAATGCCCTTTACAATTTTGTTCTATATTTATCCCTTAAAACAAATGGTAAATATCTTTATTTAACTGTTACTGAAATTGCTAATGCCTAATGTTGCCTCCCCATGGAAGGAGGGTCGTTGAATAAAAACAGAATATGGAAATTCATTGAAATCATGTTAGATGTCAGCTTCTTTGTTAATATCTTGTCTTACCAACACAATAACAACACAAGGGTAAAAAGTCAAATAATATTACAATTACTGTTATATAGAAAGCATGCTATAACTTGTCTGTATTTAAAAGTATGTATTACAAGACAGTAGCAGTTTATACTTTACTTGTTATGTTGAATGAAGATGAATAAGTTTGTCAAAGTCATTTGTACCTATATTTAAAGCATATTTAGTATCTTTATTGTTTTTGTTAACATTAATAGTTTATCCAAATCAGAAACATGTATTGAATGTTAATTTTTCAATTTACCCAATATTTTATAAGTTAACAGCCACATGCAAACTTTTGATTCCCCCAGTAGTGGCTTCTATATCTTCTCCTTACACAGTCTTTATTTTCACCATTCTATTGCTCAGTCTACGCACTAAATTTTACATTGGTTATATTTTTTCACCTCTCACATTTTAATTTGTTCTTCATGTCATCTGTTTCTTTTTAATTTTAATTTTTTAATATTAATTACAGTTACACTTTGTATCCCAGCTGTAGCCCCCTCTCTCACTCACTCCCAATCCCCTCTCCCTTCCTCTTCCCCTCCCACGCCCCACTCCAAGTCCACTGTTAGGGGAGGTCCTCCTCCCCTTCCATATGAAACTACCCTATCAGGTCTCATCAGGACTGCCTGCATTGTCTTCCTCTGTGGCCTGGTAAGGCTGTTCCCTCTCACAGGGAGGTGATCAAAGAGCCAGCCACTGAGTTCATGTCAGAGACAGTTCCTGTTCCCCTTACTAGAGTACCTACTTGGAGACTCAGCTACCACAGACTACTTCTGTGCAGGGGTTCTAGGTTATCTCCATGCATGGTCCTTGGTTGGAGTATCAGTCTTAGAAAAGACCCCTGGGCCAAGATTTTTTGGTTCTGTTTCTCTCCTTGTGAAGCTCCTGTCCCCTCCAGGTCTTTCTATCTCCCTCTTCTTTCATAAGATTCCCTGAACTGTGCCCAAGTTTGGCTATGAGTCTTAGCATCTTCTTTGATACACTGCTAGGTAGAGTCTTTCAGAGGCCCTTTGCAGTAGGCTCCTGTCCTGTTTCCTATTTTCTCCCTCTACCAATGTCCTTCCCGTTTGCCTTTCTGAATGAGGATTGATCACTTACCCTGGGGGTTTTCTGTTCCTTCACAGAAGGTCTCTGTTTTTTTCCATCTGGGTTATAAGTAGCTTTTCACTTAAGCACTTTCAGAATGGCTGCTTTAAAATACTTATGCAATACTCTGCAATCTTGATGATGACATCTATTATTATTTTTCATCCTGTTTGAGGTCTTCCTGATTCTTAGTTATAGGTAGTTTTGTTTTAATTGAAAATGAATATTTTCATTTCATGTCATGAAAGTCTGAATCTCATTTATATTATTTGCTTTTGTTAGCATCTGTTAACCTTAGTCTGGAGATGGAAAAGAAGGGGGGGCACAAGGTAGCTATTAGAAGGTAGAGTTAAAATGCAGCCTCCCCCACTTGATCTCACTTGATACCTGACAGTGGAGCTCTTCCTTATGGCAGGGTGCTAGTCAAAGTCCTCACTGTCCAGGAGGCTTCTTCTAAGGCCACCCTAAGAAGAGGGGCTCAGATCTTGCCTGGCAGCAGCTCAAGTCCACCCTTACTATATCCTTATAATTGACACTTTGTAGGTGAGAAGGCAGCTTCATTACTAGTTCACAGAGCTGCAAGGTGACCTTTGTGCTTGGCCTCCTGTGAATACCACTTTTTTTATATGTTAGAATAATTTGTTTCAACTGAGTGAGGGTGGATGTCACTTTCCCCAGCTTTTGCTAGAATGGTAGTAGGTTTATATTGCTTTTCTCTCATGTCAGAGTAGAAGAGTTAAGTCTAAATGTTTCATCCTTCTTGGTTTTCTCCTTCCTAGTCCTTTTCTGCTGAACTTTTGTTGTTGTATCTTAAGTTGTGTCTTATTGCCTGGGTTCTATCATCTCTGAAGGGGCCTGTGTATGTGGGGAAAAGACAACCTCATGGATGCACATCCACACATGTCTCCAGTTGTGAGGTCTCTATACGGTCTGCCTTATCTCTCAGCTTCAGTCTTTGTTTTATTGGTAGTGTTGACCAGTTTTGGGTTTTATTTTATGAGATAACTTTAACAACAACAAAACAGCAGACAGCCTATGATAAAGCATCATTTCATAAATCAGCAATACATATTGACTGAATTAATTTGGTTCTAGCTATCAATCTATCATCTATCTATCTATCTATCTATCTATCTATCTATCTATCCATCATCTATCTATTGATGGTTTACAATGTAAACTATGCTTCTTATCTCATTGTTAAAAATATTTTGACATGAAATATAGTTGATCACTTGCACTTCCCCAATAAGATACCACATCCCTTCTCTAATAATTTAGACACCTCAGCATTTATCTACCATTGGGTCCTGTTCATAAGTGAAAATATTTAATTTGTGTGCACCTCAGAGATTGTCTAAATCTTTTTACTCCATTTACTGATGCTAAAATACTTAAGTTAAATATTATTTTAATATCTACTACGTTTAAATTGTCTAGCTATAATGGGTACAATGGGAGACTCTTTGATGTAGTCATTACAGTTAGCTAGTCTTTGAAGAATGCCATTGCTTGTAAGAATCTGTTCAACAAAGATGAAACTGTGTGTGTCGACAAACAAAATAAAGTGAGTGTGTATCATGTGCCTTAGAAGGGACACTGTTGTCACACAGCTGCATGTGGTATGAACATCTGGCTAGGATGAACAGTCATCTCCAAAAACCACATCATTGTTGCCAGGGCTACCATTGGGTACATGGTAATATCTCAGAGTTACTATTGCTGTGATGAAACACCATGACCAAAGCAATTTAGGAAGACAAGGGTTTGTTTGGCTTATACTAACACAGCATAGTTCATCCGTGAAGGAAGGAACACAAACATGGCAGGAAACTGAAGGCAGGAGCTGATACAGGGGCCATGGAAGAGTGCTGCTTACTGGCTTGTTCATTATGGATTGCTCATCAGTCTGATTTCTTATAGAATGAAAAGCCACCATTCCAGAGACTGAACTACCCACAGTGGGCTGGTCCTCCCCATCAATCACTAATTTTAAAAAATGATCTTCAGACATATATACAGCCTGATATCAGGAAGATAATTTTTGAATTGAGGCTTCCTCCTCTCCAATACTCTAGCTTGTGATAAGCTGATATAAAATTAGCCAGCATAGGTAAAGACAATTGGTATATTTTGTACATCTTCATTCTATTTCTTCTCTTTTATTTTCATTGGTGGAATATGTTATTTCTTATCAGTCGTTTTGGTCATGGAATAAGAGGCTCACCTATTACTGATTATTTAGATGTCCTGACAGTGAATACATCCATTATTTAATGCTGCTGTATTACTTCTCTGGTAGTTGTGTTTCTTAGCACTGTTGTTCTAGTCCAGAGGAAAGGCATTCTACTTGTGCTTACAAATTTGAAACTTCAGAATGTGTGTGGTAAGCTAGATTTAGCTCACTGAGGGAGGAATTTTGAAAATCATATTCTGGTTCCTTATGTCCTGATCCAAGTGATAAAGTTAGACATATTTTGAATTACCTGGGGGGTGAGGTGAGAGAGTATGGAATTAATTAGAATGTAGTATGCAAAGACCTCAGAATTCCTCAGCACTGTAACTTGGGCATAGGGATTGGGTTCTTATATCCCAGAATTCTTCAGGATCCAGTTATACTCTACCCTAAAATAAGAGTCAACATTTTCTATAAAGGGAAGGCTAGTAAAGATTTCCATCTTTAGGCCAGTCCCTGTTGCAGCTATTCATCTTTTGCAATTGTAACACAAAAGCAGATGAATGATACATAAATAAATGAGAATGGCTATGTTCCAGTAAAATTTTGTTTGTGGGCATTCAAATTTGAATTTCTTACCACTCTCCTGTGTTACAAAAATCTTCATTTTTGTCTTTCCCAATAATTTTAGATTTATTATTTTCTGTATGGGGTTTGTTTGTTTTCCTCGTGTGCATGTGTGTGAACATGAGGAAGGTGTTTGATCCTCCAGGAATGGAGTCTACAGTCAGTTGTGCACCATGTGGGTTCTGGGAAACAAACGAGGCTCCTCTGCAAGAGCAACAATTGCTGTCAACTGTTGAGATATCTCTGTAGCCCCTAAAATCATTTTAAAATGTGAATGTTGTTGTTGTTGTTGTTGTTTTGGTCACTGGCCACATAGAAGCAAGGTAGGCTAGACTTGAATGATACACATTGCTTTGCTTATCCCTGTCATGGTAGACGTTTTCTGGGTAGATTTCTTCACTCAGGCCATTGTGCTATTGGTCAAACAAATTGGTATCGTTGTTCCTGGAACATTTGTTTATTATAGTCTTGATATAGTTTCATATTTAGTACTTGGTATTTCAGGTGCCGATGAGCATATATCTGCAGGTTTATGAAATAAATCCCACGAATTATCTATGAACTATTGTTGGTACTACAAGGTCACAAAGAAATGCTGGTTGTGCTCTCACTTTTTCACAATGGTACCTGCACTTATTCTGTCTCTGATAACTACTGTTTGTGTTGCTAACTATATTCTTCATATACTTCTTTTTAAGTTACCGCTTTACTTATCCAGTTTCTGAGTCATGATGAAAGTATGAAACCTAAACCAGAATATTTTCTTAAGGCCAGTTTTATTTACTTTTTTCTCCTTTAAGAAGAGCTTAAGCAGTCATCTGCTTTTACTTAAAATGGAGTAATGCATGTTACAAGCCATATAAAAATTGCAGAAGATTTTATTTACAGTTGCATAATAAGCAGGTGATTGTTTTTCTCATGTGCTATGAAGATCAGTGGTTAGCATTTAGGAACAAAGTCTGATTCTCTCAGAGATGTTCAAGCCAATGTGGCTCTTTGTCTCTTGACCACCTTTCACGTATGTAGCCTTATGGTCACAAATGTCTATAGCCATACTAGACTTCCCTTGCATTCACGGTAAAGAGAAGACTGCAAGGTGTTATCAAAATATGTATTTGATTTGTCATTTCCAGTATTTTCCCCTCTCCTCAAAGTCCTGCTCGTGTCCTCTGCACTAGCGTCTGACCACAACTGCAAGGGTGGCTTGGAAATTGAAGATGGCTTTGAAGCTCTATCATTGGAGGGGACAAAAGGGAGAAGTGTTGGAAATGAATTTGTATTCCAAAGTGTCTACAACAAAGAGAAGCATAACCTATGTGATAATCAGATTGTTTCTGCTGGAAAGTCTCTCCTCAATTTGAGATCAGAATGACTAATCCATAGTTATTACTTAAATTGTTACATGTAGAGTATCTGCTTTGTGTATCTTACATCAGAGAGATATGGCAAAAGGGCTGTTTCCTCAGGGTATTCATCTCCAGCTAGAAACAAGACATGTACATGCAATTTTAAGTAGACTACCTGAATTCTAGAAGCTTATAGGGACTGCAATATCTTTATTTCTCAGATCATTCATTCACTTAACAATGTTTATTGGGTACAGCTATGTATAACTATTTAGGCTTCTTTGAAACAAAAATGAACAGTAACATCTCGATTCTGCCAATGGTAGTCACAGATATCAAAATAGCTCTATAGTTTAGTCATTTTCTGTATTGGACAGGTAATTTTGAAGGAACTTTTATTTGCTGTTCTGAAAAATACACAGGTTATTCAGAAGCCAAACCCAATGAATAGGATTGAATCAGAATCATTCCACCATGTCTAGCCTTTTCCTTAAACAATGACTGGGTATCTACTGTTATATTAGTTATTCAGCCAAGTACTGTGTGTGTAAAACTCACTGTGATGTAGCCAGTTTTTTTCTGAGAACTTTTGGTAGTCTATTCGAGTATGATACAAATATTTACAATGCATAGCACATGCACACAGAGACAAATTCTCATCTTTTAATAAGAAAAAATCTGAATTGTCTATGTTGTTTGGGTAAATGCATTGAACACAAGCTCAGTTAAAGTCTCACAGTGGAAACAAGACAGCATTAAGACTGTCTGAACAGGTTATCCAGGCAAATAATGTAAGAGAAGGGGATATAGTGTAGAGATATCAGTCTGGCCAAGGCGATGAAGCACACGACATTTCAGGCATATATAGTGAA
Source organism: Meriones unguiculatus (assembly GCF_030254825.1). NCBI lineage: Eukaryota > Metazoa > Chordata > Mammalia > Rodentia > Muridae > Meriones > Meriones unguiculatus. The sequence continues at coordinate 46,777,129 of NC_083356.1, forward strand.
GGTATTTCTGAGTCATTTCACCCTGAAGTTTTTATGACAGTTTACTCAATGTCTCTGAGGTTTAAAAGAAAGCATTGTCATAATACAGGAGTATTAGATATGAATAAAGCCCCATTCTTTGTCTTATGTGAGATGTCTGGTGTTTGAAAGGAATGTAACACTACTTATATCCATCCACCTTTGTTTGTTTCTTTCTTTCTATCATCTATCTGTCTGTCTGTCTACATAGCTATATCATATACTATATCTATGTATATCATCTATATCCATATCTATATTTATTATCACTCATTATGTCTCATTGTAAGGAGATAAAATGACCCTAGCACTTACTTGTTTAATACTAAGACCTAAGTCACAGCAAAATAGCTTTGAGGTACAGAGCTCTGAAAGCTCTGAATAGCTCGAATAGCTCTGAAAGGACAGAGCTTGCTTTGAAGCAAGTTTAGATGGGACCTCATTTGGAGTGATTCCCTTGGTAACAAATGTTTTATTTTGAATTTTGTATATTTGGCTTCTCTAAATACTTATGTTAAGTGGATTCATGAATGTTTTGTTCTAAGTACTCATACAATTCTTGGCTTTTTACTCCCTCTTGGTTTCTTGAGACAAGATTGCTCTCTGTATTTCAGACTGACCTGAAATTCATTACCCAGACTAGGCCTCAAACTTGTGAGAATCCCCGTGCCTCAGTCTTCCAAGTCTCAGGATTACACATATGAGTCACTACACAGAACTATATTTGTCCTTTTGTGACAGTCTTATTTCATTTATCATAATTTCCTCGGTGTTCATCAAGAATTTGTGTTTAAGGCTAAATTGTAATTGCGTTATATTTGTCACACCTTTCCCAGTCCTTCTTCTACCAATGAACATTTAGATTGCTTTACTTTTTTATTTACCAGTATCACTCTTATTTTTTCTTCTTTTTTGTCATTCCCCAGCATGAACCCAGAATTTATTTTCTGTGCTCATGCTATTCCCTCTTCAGCAGATCTGCACCTTTGTTTGAGGAGCCAACCTACTACCATATACCATATATTTCAGCCTGGACCTCTTCCTCAGCAATAACGCTTTGGTTCCATTGCCTCATACAACTGTTCTCGGTAGCTCAATGCCCAAGAAGTAAAGATCTGTTCATCACATTGATGTGTCTGCCTTCCCTACTACAGCTGCAAATCTGAGGAGGACAGATGCACACCATCTCTTAGTCTTCGCCATGGTCTCCAGTCCTAGTTCTCAAGCACAGATTCTAATACATATCTAAGAAAAGAAACATTTGTTCAACTGTAGAATCAACCAGATGTTTCCTCTCTTTACACAAGCAGGCCTTAAATCCGCTGGAAATTTTTCTCCAGGAGTGAAATATTTGGTGTTCACAGTATGTGACAGTCTATAAACAAGAGGCACAGTATAGTCTCTTGACTTCCTATACATGTAGCCTTATTTGTCCATCACACAAATATTTAAATCTTCCGCAGCAATCCCCTCCTTGACTGCACACCTAGCATTGATTTAGGTTTTTGCTCTGAGTTATTTGTTTAAATATATTTCTGACAGGCTTTGCTTTGTTGTCCCTGAAATTTCATGTCCCTGATATTTACAAATCAAGTGATGTTCCAGTGGCCTCCTCTAAGGTCTGACCTTCATCTCTATTCATCATGTGCAGGGTGCCCTTTTTTCCTTTCTCGTTTCTGTCTTCATCACCACCCTTGCTTGTTTTTACTAAAGTTATTTACTCAGTTTAATGGGCTCAGATACTCATGGGTCAGCTTTGATCCCCTTCATATTTCTTTGAATTTTCTCAAATACTCCTCTGCAAGTTATTGAATTGATACCATGGGAAGCTTGAAGTCTTTACCTGAAGGTTTTCCAGCTTTTACTTTTATTTAAATTCTTAACATTGGAAACTTTAAAATGAAGAGTTAAAACCCAAAATGTGTGTTAGAATCTCACTGCTAAAAACCATAAGCATGGAAAATCTTCCATGCCACGGATGTGTATGTATCTAGCATGGTCTTCAGGTTCCGTTTTTGAAGACACCGTCTTCTTCTATATGCATCCTCCATTCAAGTGGAAGCTAGGTGGACTGCTGGTGGAAATTTAAATTCATACACAGGTAAAATAAAACTTCTTTCTAAGGGAGAGACCCCTGGGGATAGACAAAGGGTGTATTAGAGTCTGATTTGGTGGGAGGTGATAGGGCAAGAGAATCCGAGATGTTGGAAGCTCATAGAAGTTCAGTGGTATTCCCACACCTGAATTTCAATGCATAAAGCAAAAGGGGATCATACTGGAAGAGAAAGATCAAAGCTGGGCATTTTTATTTCCCTCATTAATGTCTAATTCTATCCCTTGTGAATCTACTATCTCCCTACTGAAGCACACCTTTTTAGAATAATCACAATTTTAGTATATTTAATTGAATATTCATTTTAAGTAGGCTAGTCTTTGGAGATGAGAAGCTGATTGATATTAACAGTAATTAGTTTCATGCTCTCACTAGTTCTCTTTCCATCACTGTAATTTGAGCACTGTAGCTTGTTCTCCAATATGTGTTCTATTCCTGACTCTGTTGAGTAGCAGCAGTAGATTTTTGGAAAACTGACCTTAGTTGAATTTTGCTTGACTTAAGTTCACTTGGTCACCTCAAGGGTTTCAGTTCAATAATGAACATGTTACTCACTTTCAGCCAATGAGAAGGGATTAAGGTTCAGAGGATGATTTGGGGGAAGAACTATGCCTAAGTACTCTCTTCTTCAAGGTTAATACCTGAAGCATGTAGTTCAAGGATCTATATTTGTAGGATAAAATATAGGTGATGAAACCAATAGCAGCATGGAGAGATGAGGAAGGAGATCAAGGTCCTTTAGAGGACTGTTGAGTTGTAAACTAGCTTGGGACTTGTACTTAGAACTTTCCATTATAAAAGCTTACAAGTTTCCTTTCTATCTAATCTAGTTTAGATGTGCTCATCTCTAAGTTAAATTCATGTGCATTTCAAATGATTCTTGATCTTTGTGACCTTCAGCAGACATCAGTGTGACCTTTTGTGACCGTAACCCTTTTTAGCCTCATTTCCCTTATCTGAAAAATGAATATCATTATGTCTGGCCATGTTTTTCATGAATGTCATTTGAGGTTCAGAACAAAGCCTGAGGGAGGCCACATGAACTGATACTTGCTGAGTGCTAAACTTTGTGATGTGACTTTTCACTGCTTTTAGGAAAGCTGGAGATGAGGGGAAGAAAAATCCTCTAATAATGTCTGTATAAAATGACAGGAAATTGCATGCCTATGATCTTCCTTTCAAGCAGATGGCTTAGATTATTGGATATTTATTCTTCAAGGTACCTTGTATTGAAGGGGAAGGTTCAGGTGTAGGGGTGAGGGAGACGATTAGAAAAGGACACATATAGAAAAGTCATATTAAAGGCAAAACTGAATAGCTAAGCATAAGTTAGGTGAATAATAGAGAACATTTTAATCAGAGAAAGGCAAGAATTTTTGAGTTGGGAAAGAACTTGGTAAAGAAAAAAGGAAGCCTGTGAAAAAAAGCATTGTGATCAAAGGGCATTTGGTGTGGGCAGAGAAGCTGGAAAGATCAAGAGGACAGATAATGATAGGTCTTGTTGGACAAAATGAAGATTTCTGAATTATGTAAGTATAAAATGAGGCCACTAGAAAGTTTTAAGCGAAGGAGTTTTGTGACATGATATACACACCGTTATATACATGGGTCTTAAGGGACAAGAAAAGCAGATGAATTAGGTTGGCAGTCTGAGTATGTGATTCCTGTCTTTTCTATGGTGGTGAGAGTGGAAATGGAATGGGGGATACATTTGGAGAGTTGTTTTAGTTCCAGTTAATGGTTTTTGCTAATACATAGGAGAGATTATGTTGAATCTTGGGGACAGTGAAGCCAAGCACGACTCCTCAGCTTTGGGGAAATTAATGGGCAGATTTTTGTGGTAGGGAAAATGAAGTTCGGTTTTGAATAGGTTACATTTAGATGTTTCCTGTATCAAAAGCTAAGGGAATCAATGGTACTTGTTAACAACAACACAATAAAAAACACACAAACAAAAAACTAAAGAATGGGAAAAGGCATGCCTTATTTCACTTCTATTAGAAAGTGTTCTCTCAAAGTAGTCCTCCCTGTAAAATGCATTCAAAAGACAGTAAAAGGAGAGGGAACCACATATTAGATATTAGATAGATTAGACAATATGGTAGGGTATAGTTGCAGAGGTGACCAATCAACAAGGAAGAACAAAATGGGGGGAAGCTAAAGATAATGGAAGATAGGAGCTTGTCCTATATTCATGTCCTAATGGAGATACAAAGGAGGTTTTAGTATTTGACTTTGAATCATCTGAGATCAAAGAGCTGAAGATGATCTAATGGTTTTGGAGCCCAAAGATCCAAAATGTTTTGTTATGGCACATCCTACAACACAAGTGTGTTTATGCCGTGTGCACACGTGCAAATATACAAACACACGTACAAGTGGTGGTTTGTGGGGATTGTGTAGGGGAATATACGATTCTCATAAAATTCATTGCTTTTTCTTAGTGAGACTGAATACAGAGGAGGAGCTTATACAGAGGCGCTTATACATGTTTCCAAATGAATGAATATTCCAAAATATGAACTTTAATGGTAGAGATATTCATTTTAGATGCTATAAAAACTAAAAAATTAGAAGCTACTGGGCTTGAGTACCAATACCCCTCCACCCTGGTCTTTCATTCTCTTTCTTGAATCAGTGATAACTTTTAAAAGTCATTAGTTTATTTGTCTGCACAGTTCTGAGAATGTTCCACTTGTATTGAGTCCATGTTGAAAGAGTCTACCCCAGAGATAGTATGTATACATGCCCAATATTGGTTGAATGAGTATAAGAGGGTGGATTGAATGGATGCATGTCTTATGAATAGAAGGATTCAGTAGGGTGTAGGGAATGATCAGTTTCTAGATGAAGACAGAGCAATAAACCGGACTGCAGGGCTATTTCAGCTAAGTGGGAGGCAGGAATGAAGCCGCCTGACTGGGTGGTCCATCTGTAATGTGGGCATTAATAATGTGCTCAACGTGAAAGTCTTTTGAATGGAGGGGTTTTAGATTTATGCTTCCAAGCTCAAGGTTTTCTTCAGTGCTATGTTCATTCCTCATACACGCTATGTCCCATAGTCATTATACCACCACCCAGCTCACAGACACCTTGTTTTTTCCCACTTAGGCCTGATGAAATATTTTCTGTCACAGACACTTTCTTTGTATGATTTGTTTTCTGAGCTCTATTTATTCGTCTTTCCTAGCTCTCCACTGTGGTTTGAATCCACGGGGTATTGATCACCCTGCCCATGCTGAAGGAATTAAACTGCAAATTGAAGGTGAAGGTGTAGAATCTCAATCCATTAAAAACAAAAATTTCCAGAAGGTTTCTGACCAAAAAGGAACCCCCAAGAAACTGCAGGGAGAAGCTGAGACATCAAAGGTGAGCCATTTGCCAATTAAGGACTAAAAGTCTGAGGCTATAGCTTCGCTCAGCCGTGGTCCAGCCATGGAGAAATGCTAAGAGTGCTCCTGCTAATTACTGATGTATCTTTCATAATACCAGTATTCTGTCTTGCTGATAAGTGATAATAAGTGGCAATGTTAAATGACTTCCCTTTGGGTGAAATCAAAACACATGTGTGGCAGCCCCACAGTCCGAGGCTCTGGACCAATGATAATAGAAAAGACCCTCTTGTGTCTAACAGCAATAGATTTTTAAATCTTTTTATTTTGTACAAGTTATGCAACTTTAGGTTTCATGTTCTCCATCTATAAAAGAATCCTAAAATCTGACTCCCCTATTAGGATGAGATAAGTTCAGTAAATGATTTTGTGCTTCTGAAAGCATTTTGTAAAAGCCTGATCCTAAGGGGCTTTTGCTGACAAAAAGCTATTAATGACAATAACCGACTTTTGTAAAATGTGTGCATATATGAAGGATTTAAAGCACTCTTGGTGCTAGGCTTACTGTGTCTTTAATCATCCTATGAGTCAGACAATGGTAAACCTTAGTTGATGAAACACACAACTGTCCTATTTTGATGGAGGGTTACTCTTCATAATCTTTGGCCTACATTTAGGTACCATACAACTGAAAGGACACCAAACAGTGGGTTTCTGAGTGTTAGTGAGATTTTGATGAGGACAGCCATTTATAAAGACTTTCTCTTGTCTTAAAAGTCATGGTGTACAAACACAGAGACCCACAGCCTGACATTTTGGAGAGAGACAGAGACAGAGACAAAGACAGAGAGACAGATACAGGAGAGATCTTAGAACATCCAGCCCTAAATGGGTTGTTTCCGTCAAATGCTTCCCATCAGAGTTAGGGGAATCTGCAGAAGAGGAAGCAGAAGGAGTGTAAGAGCCAGAGGGGATGGAGGGCACCATGAAACAGGGTCCTATGAATAACATGAACAAAGTTCATATGAACTCACAGAAACAGAGTCAACATGCACAGGGTCTGCACAGGCCTGCACCTGATCCTCTGCTCATAATATTCCAGTTAGTATCTAATTAGGTTTTTTTTTTGGGGGGGGGGTCCTGGGTGCATGAGTGAGGTTCTTTTCCTCCTGTTGGTTTGTCTTGTCCAAATTTGATAGGATAGTTTTTGTCTTATAATGTTTTATTTTGTGACATTTTATTATTATCTCTTAGAAGCCTGTTCTTTTCTGATGAGGGAAAGAAAGGGAGAGGATTTAGATGGGTGGTGGGGAGAAACTGGGAGGAGTAGAGGGAGGGAAAACTGTAATCAGGGTGTATTGAAGAGAAAAGAATCTGTGGATTTTTGTGTGAACTCAGTGAGGATGTCCATGCCAAGTGCTGATGATGTTCATTTTAACTTTCTTATTCAAATTGAGAGAATTAATCTTCATAGACATTTGTTTCCTCTCTTTGTGGACTCCCTACAAGAGAATTCCCATTGATTGAGTTTGTTTGAGTGAGTAAGTGTGTGCAGCATTTGGAAAGCCAATATAAGAACCCAAGGAAAATTTGCAAGTAGTAAGGCCACCTGGCTGTTTTACCGTGATCCTCCTGCCTCGCTCCCAAATCGTGTTTTCTGGATTAAAATGTGATTTTGTTTTTGCTTTACCTGTGGCTATGAATGATGACCATTATTGCTTCCTCTCTGGCTAGATAATTAAAAACGGATGAAATTACTCACATGTATCTCTGGGTGTGATGTAAGAATCAGTGAATGATTGGTGAGGAAGATATTGCAAGCACTTTTCACCGAATATTTTTACACAGAGAAATAGCTCCTTAAAGGAAACTGGTGGATGGTCTGAATTTGGCTTGTGAGCAGAGCTAGTGATAAGTGAGCGGTTACCATGACATCTAAACTTAATCAATCTGTGGTGTTATACAGGCATCCTGAAGATTTAGGAAAAAATATCCTTGGGGTCTGATTTTACTCTGAAGATAAATAGAGATTGCCTGAGTTAAAGGATGCCTGAAATATTAAGAATCCAACTGGGGAAAAGAAAAAAAAAAACTAATTCTTGATATTTGTTTTACTTTAATTTAAATGTAATTAAATATTTCCAGATTATATCTCTGTTCTTCAAAAATATTTACAGAAAGTCGATTCAGATCTTATGTGGTTTGATTGCTTCTGAATTCATGTTGAATATATGATTTTGTGCTTCTTTGGAAAAATCCTACAGTTCTGTAAAGTGTCCCTCTGCCTTTCCAAAACGATAGACCACAGTTAGAAACTATGTTCATTGGAGTTTGTCCAAATCATCTACAATGACATGCTGAAACAATGAGAGTCTAGGGTTTTCACACTGACATGTTTGAGGATAAACAGAATAGAAATCTCAATCACGCATAAACAAAATTTGCCCATCATTTCACAGAAGGTGAGCAGGTAAAGATGGGGAGCTACAGTCATGGTGGTACCCTATGGTGATGACTGCAGGTGCAGTGGCATCCCAATTTGAAGTCTGGTCCACAGGCAGTAATGACTTGTCTTGCACACATATGGACATGCTTATGTTTCCTCTTCTGTTGTTTATAGAGGGCCAGCAAGACTGTGAGCCATCTTCTGTTTTTCTTATGTAGCTAGTTGAATCTCTGTTAACTTGATCTACTCTCAACTTACCTATTGAACCTCTGACCCAAAGTACATGCATGCTAAGATGTTCAGCAGTGTAAATGGTCGCAGCTTTTCTGGAGGATAGTTTGATAGTAGTTCCGAATGCTTTCAGTGGGTGTGAGTTCAGGCCACTGATTTTCTTTCTAGGAACTTGTCCTAATAAAATAATAAGATGTACAAAGGTGGACACTTTATTATATAGAAAATATTGAAAATAATTTGTGCCCATTCATAGCACACTGGCTAAAGAAGCAATCTGAGTTCATGCAGTAGAAGAGGGCATTTCTTTTTCAGGGTGCTGGGGTGTTGTATACATATATGTGGAAAGATACAAGTGATGATATTTAAATTGAGTGGAGTGTTATTGCAGGGTGTGTAAGGTTGCCACATATGTAAAAATATATTTTGAAAAAGGGCATCCCATTTTGAGCATGAGTTTATTTTGAAGTTGAGGTAATGAGAGAAAAATCTACACTTGATTTTTTAAAGATAAGCTTTATTTTCATTATATTTATTTAAAACGCTCTTCTATAAATTTTGTATTCCTCGTTTCATCATGATTTTTTCTGTTTGTTAGTACTTTTCTTTTTAGGCTGCTAAGTTTTCTTGTATGGCTTCTATTCTTGCTGGTAAGTTTTGTTTGCCAAAAGAGTGATTCTAATTCTTGTTGATAACTTTTTATTCTTGAAAATGTGAGTGACTGGTTCTTTGTTTTCGTGTGGCTTGGGCAGTAGACAGCATCTAATGAAATGCTGATTTTGCATTTGTCCCTACTGGGGTTCCAATGTTCTGACCAGGTGTTACCTCGTCACCTTTCAATTTGCCATTCTGATTGTTGGCTTTTCACCTGTTTGGCAGATCGAGGTCTTCCATGTATATTTTCTAGGCTTTCCCCAGGAAACCCTGTTGTAACTTCCTGCTGTGCCTTCAGCCTCTACCACTTTGAGCTGAGCCTGTTGGGTTTGGACATCAGTCCTATAATCATCACCTGATCCAGATACCCAGTGGGTGTTGTGAGCTTTGTGTCCCTCTCTGACTAGAGTTTATAATCTTTAATTTCAAACTTGGCTTTGTATAGATTTTAAACATTAATTACCTTTTTAAGACTTATTTTTTAGTTTGTGTGTGTGTATGTGTGTGTGTGTGTGTGTGTCTGTGTGTAAGTGTAGGTCTGTGTAGAGGTACATCTAGGTGAGTGAAAGTGCCACTGGAAGGCATAAATAAGTACCATATACCCTGGACCTGGGGTTATAGCAATTGGGACCCACTCTACATGGGTATTTTTTATTTTATTTTATTTTATTTTATTATTTTTTATTTTTTTTTATCAGTTACATTTTATTAACTCTGTATCCCAGCCGTGTCCCGATCCCTCATTCCCTCCCAGTCCCTCCCTCCCTCCCTCATCTCCACCGTGCCCCTTTCCAAGTCCACTGATAGGGGGGACCTCCTCCCCATTCATCTGATCCTGTTTTATCAGGTATCTTCAGGACTGGCTGCAAAGCCCTCCTCTGTGGCCTAACAGGACTGCTCCTCCCTTCGGGGGTGGGGAGACCAAAGAGCCAGTCATTGAGTTCCTGTTAGAAATAGTCCCTGTTCCCCTCACTTTGGGAAACCGATTGGTTACTGAGCTACCACAGGCTACATCTGAGTGGAGGTTCTAGGTTATATCCATACATGGTCCTTGGTTGAATGTCAGTCTCAGAAAAGACCCTGTGCCCAGATATATTTGGTCCTTGTGGAGCTCCTATCCTTTCCCCATCAGACTAACTCCCCTTATGATTCCCTGTACTCTGCCAAAGGTTTGGTCATGAGTCTTTGCTTTGAAAACACTGCTAGTTAGAGTCTTTCAGATGCGCTCAGTAGACTCTTGTCTACTGAGTCTCAATGCACATCCCAAAAAGGACACTTGCTCAACCATGTTTATAGCAGCTCTATTTGTAATAGCCAGAACCTGGAAACAACCCAGATGTCCATCAACGGTGGAATGGGTACAGAAATTGTGGTATTTTTATACAATGGAATACTACTCAGCAATCAAAAAGGAGGAAATCATGAAATTTGCAGGCAAATGGTGGGATCTAGAAAAGATCATTCTGAGTGAAATATCCCAGAAGGAGAAAGACAAACATGGGATATACTCACTTATATAGACCTATAAGATATGATAAACATAATGAAATCTATACACCTAAAAAAGATAATCAATTGAGCGGACATGGGGTAAGATGATCTACATGGGTATTGAGAACTGAATTTGATCCTTCTACAAGAAGGGCTTTCAACCACTGAGTCTTCTCTCTAGCCATGTCATTGAATATTATTAACCAGTGCTAAAGCCTGTGTAAGGATTGTGACATGAGCCTAATTGCATTGTATTTGTATTTTTTCATAAGGTAAAAATTTATAGCTGTAGATCCCTCCCTTCAAGGTTCAGAGAACCCCACAAAAGAGGAGACAGAAGAATGTAAGAGCCAGAGGAGATGGAGGACACCAAGGAAACAATGCCCTCTAAATCAGCATGAGCAAAGCTCATATGAACACACAGAGACTGAGGCAGTATGCATAGGTTTGTGCCAGACTGTACCAGGTCCTCTGAATATATAGTATGGCTACCAGTTTAGTGATTTTATGGGGTTACTGAGTGTGTGAATGAGTGTGTCTCTGGCTCCTTTGTCTTTTCTTGGGCTCTTTTCCTTCTGTTTGATTGTCTTGTCCAACTCTGATGTGTAATAGTCTTCCATTTAATTTTATCATGTTTTATTTTTATCCCTTAGAAGCTTTTTTGCTTTTTAATGAGAGATAGGTAGTGGATCCAAATGGGAGGGGCAGTGGAAAGAAACAGAGTAGTGAAGAGAAAGAAAAGCCATTATCACAGAATATTATGTGAGGAAAAATTATTTTCAATGAAAGGAAGAATGCATATATGTAAAGAAGTAGGTGTTTATTTTATGGTTTACTCAATTCTGGACTGAATACCTCTTATGGGTTCTCTATCTTAGTGATGTAAAAGCAATTAGTTATAATTGCCCCACCTAGTCAGAAGCATGTTGCCTCTAGCTCTTATAAAACAGAGAGAAAGTAATAAAGTAACTTACTAGGTCTGAAAACTTGTTAATAGGAAGTCTTCATTTTAGGTCACAGAACTGAACACAATTGAAACGTGGCTCTTTGAAATATATTTATCAGTGCAAGCCCTTGGGATCCTCTCAAATCCCTGGGAATCTGTGCCAGGAGTATAAACACCATCCCAGCCACTACAGTTCCAGATTCAAAATCCAAAAACCATGCTTTAACTTTGTAGGGGAGAGTACAAGGCAGGATATAGAACAGTCACTGTATTTTTGTTTCACAGGGAGGTCCAGAAGTTTTTCAAAGCCACCATTGCTATAACGAAGAGTTTTGATGAGTATGGCTCTCTGACACAGTGAAGGCGCAGCCTCTTTATCATCAGTCTTCTGCACCATTCTAGTCATATAGCCTATGGGTAACTCATAGTTTCTGCAGACAAGGTAACAGTTTCCAAGGGAACAACCCTGTGGGTTGCAGATGCTGCTGACATACTCAGAACTGAGGTCAGTTAGCCTTTTATCACAAAGCATTTGGTACAAGACTGGTGGGGAGGATACTCCACTGATCCCAGGTAGAATATAACCTATGCAGTGAAGTATTGGAAGATTCAAGTCCACAGCAATAAGGATGAATGGTGCCCTTAGTGCTGAAGCCTACGCATCATGGTTCAGGTATGGCAGTAGAGATACTCAGTTGTGTTCAGCAATAAGTATCATGATGTCATGGTTTGTATGGTGACAGGCAAGGCTGGATAAATTGATTGGGACCACGTATATGGGACTTGAGTGAGGGGCATGAACTTTTTTCAACAGGATTGTCCAGTGAAGTAGCCACTAGAAACCTGTAGCTGTGGGAATTTTAAAGAATCAAATAAAAAGAAAAAGACTCATTTCTTTGATCAAAAAAGCCACATTCCAAGCTCGTGATCAGTGTCTGGAGGCTCTGTCTTGTATTGAGTGGGCTGTAGAACATGGCCAACAGATCAGAAAGTTCTTTTGTAAAGGCGTGTGCTAATCTGGGGAAACCCGTGGGGTTCTCTGGGTACAGTGGTGAGCTGAAAAATGGACAAAGGTTGGCATTCTCTCTGAAGCTTGTTCCTAAGCCTACATGGATGCACGTTTCATTCAGACACAAAATTTTTCAAAATAAGCTGAAGTTTCTTTTGAATGTGCTATTACTTAATGTTCGGATGGTTGAAACTCTGCCATCATCAGGAGGCAGAGTTAGGTAGATCTCTGAGTTCAAGGCCAACCTGGTCTACAGAGTGAGTTCCAGGACAGCTTAGGCTACAGAGAGTACATGGAGAAACCCCATCTCAAAAGTGAAACAAAGCAAAACTTTTTTTTTTTTTTAATGATGATGACATAGCATCAGTCCAGAGGCAGGCAGGGTCCTGGGTATTTTTATCCTAGGACTGATCAGTATCATCACAAGTAGCATAAACCACCTTTGGGAAACTGTCTTAATTTCTAGAATTAAATTTATAGGTGTTTACTGACAATGCCACCTGATATATGCTTTGATTTCTTTAATATGAGCTTTATGAAGTTAAGAATCTTTTTTCTTTTCCATAATGCTAATCCAGGGGTGAGTTTTTTGACTGTCTCTTTCATTTACAGTTCTGCCTCATATTTATGTTTATAGAACTTGCATCTATGTTTTACGATTCAGAAACCTGGGCATTTAAGTAGTTCACAAAAATGTAGTTTCTGTTTAATAACTGTTGGAAGAAGGACATGAAATCTTTGTCTGAATAGCTCTAAATTTGGGGCTTTTATTGACTGCACATTAAATGAACAAGTGATCTATTTATTTGGAAAGAAAAATACAGGCTGTTGCACTTAGAATCTAGCCAACTAAGCACAAGAAGAGGTTAAAATGCTGCATGTATTCTTTACTCCTCCAAGAGAAATACAGCAATGTTGATTGTTGTATTATATAAGGGAGAAACAATGCCAGCATCTAAAACAGTGAATAATTGCCTCACTTGGCTTTGGGATACATTATGTGAATCTTTGGCAGTAGATGGCCTTTTCTCATTAGGCTAATATTAGATTCAGTTTGTATTTCTTTGGCACAGAGTTAAAGGAGTTGGCCTGGAACTTGGTGCTGGAGGCAAGAGAAGAAGAAAGCCTGGTGTTGTGCATAAGCCACAGGCAGATAGATGGTAATGGACTGTGGGGCAACTGGTAGGCATTTGTAACAATGAGCAGAAGTCATTAATCTGGGATCAAAACCAGAAAGCTGAAAGGACTCTGACCCGGGTTAAGAAGATAAAGAGTGGGTTGTACTTAACCTTGATTATATTACATTGTTTGGCGGTCTCTGAGAAGGTTTGTGGCAGTTTGGGAATAGAATGATGTCATTCTTGGCTATCTGTCCATCTTGGATCAAGAAGCAAAAGCTTCTCCACATAAAGCTGCCAAACCCAGCGTAATGTCACCAGTGATAGGAAAGGATGTAATGCATAAGACACATAATGAGTACATGTTTAATGACTTGTCTGAGGGTGAGAGCAAGAGCAAAAGGCCAAAGTGTCATCATGCTATGTGAGTCCCAGGCCCCAGCATCACCACTACCTTGGGTTTTTGAATAGGTCTGTAAAGAAGCCACAATAAACTTTCAATCAGAGTTGGGTTCATTACTAATGTGTTAGTATCTGAGAGCATCACCATAATATTGTACATTTGAACCACTGATCCATGGTATAGTTAAAGAAGAAGAAACCCTCCAGAATCTGTCCATCCTATCCACTGGCAGGGGAACTGAAAAGTGAGACTAAGTGGGGCTTTTGTAGACCTTGGGGCCTGGCAAAAGTATAGCCTACCTTAAAATATAGTTCCCATGCAGCACATCCGTGGAGACACTGGCTAGTGACACTTTTCTGGTGGACTAAAACTACATGGAACGAAGCTTGAGGTTTCAACATGAAGGGTGAGCATTTAAGAGAGATGGAGCACCCGGGAGTGGGTGGGCTAGAAGATCCAGTTGTATCTCCATTTACAATTTTGATACAACTCAGATAGACCTAAGAGATGGGGTTTGAGGGCTGGAGATGGCTACTGGTACTCTGCCAAGTGCTCATTTTTTCTAGCCTAAAACTCCAGAGATCCATGCAACACCCAAACCTGGAAGTACTAACAAAGTCATAAACAAATTGATTTAGATGTTTCAAAATTTCCTATCTATATGAAGGTTAATTTTCACAGACAAAAACACCAGGGATTTTCATGATAGCACTGGCTTCATGCTTCAGCTAGAATGAAAAGGCCCCCAGTCCCTGACAAGGGGAGCATGTGGGAAGCCTAAAAGAATTAAGAGCTGTGGCCAACCCTTCCAAATGACGGATTAAGAGGCTGATGATGCAGAACCAACAGGGAAGGATAGGGTGGTGTAAGATTGACATTCAAGGGTAGAAGGAAGCAGAGTTCGGTCTTTGACTATACCTGTAGCAAGAGAGCTGACACCAGAGTCTGGCAGCTGACAAAAGCATATCATTTCTAAGGTAATGCAATGATTTATTATCATTCATTCTCTCTCTCCACATTAAATGTATCTTATTCATAACATGTATAGTCTTAGAATGGTTTTCTCATCACTTCTTGTTTTCCTTTCTCTAATCTCCCACACTGCAGTTGCCATTGAACTATAGCTTTCTGAACTCAGGTGATTATTTAGAACAGAGATGTTAAACTTTCTTGAAATGACCATTTAATCAGTGGCTCACTATGGCAGATGTTGGTATGCCCTATGGCTTTGAGGAGGCAGTACGTTTCTTTGAGATAATAAGGGGTATCTTGCTTTAGACATGCCTCTGTGTCTTAATGGTGGCATAGCATGTGGACAGAACAGCTTATTAGAGATGCCAGGCCTATATGCTGCAGGCCTAGTGGTGTCCAGAACTGTGTGTGGAGATGAGGGTATGGAGAAATGTACTTTAAATGTTTTTAAAGAAACAGTCTGTTGTTTTTGCCTTATTTTTTAGCAGTATACAAGGTTCATAGCATATTCTGTTTGGACATAAAGTAAAAAAAAAAAAGGCTTATTATTGTTAAGACCAACACCATTATAGTACATAGATATTTTTGAATAGCGCTGATACCATTGGTGCATGGTTTTACTGTCTTGATATAAAATGTCTCCCTCAAATAGATTAGTACGAACTTACTGTCAGCTAATATTTGTTGAGAGGTTCTGGAAACACCAGCTCTTAGGATATACCTAGAGGAAGCAGGTCACTGATGACAGGCTTTTAGAGTGTCTTGTCTCTAGACCCTTCCTGTGTCTCTTTTTCGTTCCTTTTCGCCAAGAGGTAAATAGCCTCCTATGCCTCTTACTCATCCTGCCATGATAGAGGAAAACCTCTGAAATTGGGAACTGAAATACATCTTCCTTCCATTAAATTGTTTGTTTCAGATATTTTATCACAGTGATGAAGAAAAAAAAACCACAGCATACATGGAGAAAAATGAAGATTTTTTTCAATAAGTCAGGCATGGTGGTGCATACCTGTAATCCCAATACTCAAAAAGGCAAAGGCAGTTGGATCTCTGTGTGTTCGGGGCCAGTTTGGTCTACAAAGCAAGTCCAGGACAGCCAAAGCTACACAGAGAAACCCTGTCTTAGAAAATAAAATTATTTTTACAGTACTAACTTTTACATTTAGAAAAATTACATTTAGTACAATAAATACATTTAGACTGTATTTTTACAGTCTAAAATTGGATATCATGTTAAAAGTGCAAATGGTATGGGCAGTTCTGTCATATAGAGTTGACTCATCAGCAAGTCACATTTTTTCATCCCAGTACTTCTTCCGAAGTCCATTTCCCTTCATAGCCCTCACATGGTTCTTCCTCATCATCTCTTCTCCATGGAACACATCACTAGCTTCAGTTTTTGTTCTCTTAAGATCCACTCCTCCATGTAGCTCTTCTAAGGGGAAGATTCCACTCACTCGTTTTCCATTCTTTTTTTTTTTTTGAGCTGTATTTTGTTTTTTAATTAATTTATTTTTTATTAATTACAGTTTATTTATTTTGTATCCCAGCTGTAGCTGCTTCCCTGGTCCCCTCCCAACCCTACCCTCCCTCCCTAGCCTCTTCCCATTCCCCTCCTCAAGTCCATAGATAGGGGAGGTCCTCCTCCCCTTCCCTCTGGCCCTAGACTATCAGGTCTCATCAAGACTGGCTGCATTTGTTTACCATTCTAATGCTTTTCTAGAATGCTTCAGATAAAAGGCCAAGCTTGTATTGTGGCTGGTAATAAATGTAAAAGCTTTGGCATTGCTCACCTCCTGTGGAGCCCAGCTTCTTCCTATCAGGTGCTCCTCTAGCAGTCTGGGTTCCCAACCCAAGTGCCCTCTAATTTTTGTGAATATGTTAAGGTAACTCTCTCTAGAGACTATCTATTTTTACTGTCTCTTCTGCCGTGATGTTCTCCCCTTTGATCACTGTGCACTTCGCTCTTAGGCAAGATCCCAAGTCTCCTGTGTCTCTTTCAGAAACCTGTGCCAAAACCCTTCTCTGTTAGATACATTGGTCCCTCAGTCACTTCCTCTGGCATCCCTCAGTTTGGTGTCCTCCGTGGAAGTTGGCCTGAAGTCATCTGGTTCATTTTCTGTTCTCCCATGGGAATTTAAACTTCTTGAGAGCCATTTGTCTTGCTTATTACACTAGGATGTTTGCTAATATGTCCAGCATGTAGTTAGGTTGTTGATAATGAAAGATTAAGTCAGTTTATGTGAAACAGAAACCTCCAACCTTTTATGCTTTATTTTGCCTCATGGTTATTTTCTTATCTTTAGCTTTTCCAGTAGTAATCCAAGGATAAGTAATGGATCCCCTAAGGGCTGAATGTACTGGGGGAATGTATGTCTACACTGGTGGGTGTAAATGGGACCTCATTGACACACACATGTGTGACACACACATGATCACTCCAGTACACTTCATCCTCAAAACTTCCAGGTTGTCCCTCAGACTAGGTAAATACCTGACTGGAGACTGTGGCTAACTTCAGATCAGAGCTGCTATCTTATCTACAACTCCAAGTGTCAATCAGTATTTCAGATGGCAGAAGGCTCCCTGAGGTGGTCAGAGCTTTCCGGTATAATGATCTCCGACTCCTCTGGTTTCACTCTTCATCATCGTAAACTAGTCAGTACTTGGAGAAACAGAAAGTATATTCTTCCTTAAATGATGAGGAATCCTGATTTAAACTGGAAACTTAGGCTAGCAGGCATGGAGCAAGACCAGCAAAATTATTTCCAGAACTAGATGAACAGTTTCCAAGTTTCATTTTGACAGGTCCCCTCACCCACACACTATCTTAGCCAGCTAGAGCTGCTGTTGCAAACTGCAGTGACCCAGGTGGCTTTAACAGTAGCAATTTCTTTCACATAATTCTAAAACTTAGGAAGGGTGAGTTCAACAGGTCAGTTGATGCGTTCCCATGAGGGTCCTCTTAGCCACCTTTCTTTCACATGGCAAAGAAAGAGTGGGCTGAAAAGAAAGAGTTCTCAAAGCAACACCCATATCTGTCATAACCTTATCAACCTTAATTACTATCCAGATGACCTCCACTAAAGCTGTCAAATCCAGAGAAAGGGCTTCAGCATAAGAATTTTCAATACACAAGCATTTAGTCCTTGACCAAGTAAGCGTTTTAGCCAAATGCCAAGTATCTAAGTAGTAAATCAGCATTTGATTGAAATTAAATATGGTCATAAAACAGATGTATGACATACAGTAATAAATCTCAAATATTCATACTTACTTGTTGCATCTTAGTTAAAATTATACCAGTTTTTAAATTTGACATTATAAAGCAATAATAATAGTTTCTTAGAAATGTCACCTACTACGTTATTATTTTATATATTTATGACACTGAAAATAAGCTCTTTCAGTGGGCCAGAGGAGGAGCAAAATACATTTCCTTCAGGCCACTGTAGCAGTTCCAATGGCCATACCCTCCCCCCTAAGTCAATAAGCTTTTCCCCTATGACCAACATTAAGACTTGGAGTCTGGATTTATCATGTTGTTTGATGGTCAGGTTATAGTTTGATTGAAGCATTCCCATAAACTAAAGCTTTGGGCTATTATTGATGATACTTTCTAAAAATTCCCCCTAAATGGTTTCATTTTGTTATTGCCCCATTAGTTTTCTCTTTAAGCAATGCTTTCACAGAACCACAGTTAAACCTGATTCTCAGTTCACCCACCAGAATGATCTCATCATTGTGCGGTTTGAACTCACATCTTGTCATTCCTTTGCTAAGTATCCTCCATTCACTTCCTGTTTCCCTCAGACTGAACATCCATGACCTCCCAGCATCCCTGCAGACCCTGTGTACTGTGTCCTCTAGCAAATCAACCCTATCATCTGCTACTGCACTTTTCTGTGTTCTGGCAGCTCCCACTTTAATCGAGGCACTTGCTCCCCTTAGAGTCTTCATCCTGGCTGCATAGATGTACTTTCATGTCCTCTATACTGTTCTTCTTCAAGTGGGCTCATGAGGCAATTTTATTGAAATGAAGGGAAGCTCTTTCCCAAGGCTCCAGTCTCTATCATGTTATCCTCCCATACTCTTTGTGTGTGTGTGTGTGTGTGTGTGTGTGTGTGTTTTATTGGACACTACACTGCCATGGACTACATCTGTGCAGGGGTTCTAGGTTATCTCCATACATGGTACTTGGTTGGAGTATGAGTCTCTTGGAAGACTCCTGTGTTCAAATTTTCAGGTTCTATTGCCCTCCTTGTGGGGTTCCTGTCCTCTCCAGCTCTTACTATTTCCCACTTCTTACATAAGATTACCTACACTTTGACCAACAGTTGGCCATAAGTCTCAGTGTCTGCTTTGATAGTCTTCAGGGAAGAGCCTTTCAGAGGCCCTCTGTGGC
Source organism: Meriones unguiculatus (assembly GCF_030254825.1). Taxonomy (NCBI): domain Eukaryota; kingdom Metazoa; phylum Chordata; class Mammalia; order Rodentia; family Muridae; genus Meriones; species Meriones unguiculatus. The sequence continues at coordinate 46,796,267 of NC_083356.1, forward strand.
AGGTTCCTAGGTTGTTTCCTGTTTTCTTCTTCTTCTGATGTCTATCCTCTTTGCCTTTTGGGATGGGGACTGAGTGTTTTAGTCAGGGTCCTCTCTCTTAATTAGTTTCTTTAGATGTGCAGGTTTTAGTAGGTTTATCCTATGTTATATGTCTATATGAGTGAGTATATACTGTGTGTGTCCCTCTGCTTCTGGGACAGCTCACTCAGGATGATCCTTTCCAGGTCCCACCATTTACCTGCAAATTTCATGATTTCCTTACTTTTCATTGCAGAGTAGTACTCCATTGTGTAGATGTACCACAACTTCTGCATCCATTCTTCAGTTGAGAGGCATCTGGGTTGTTTCCAGCTTCTGGCTATTACAAATAAAGCTGCCACAAACATGGTTGAGCAAATGTCTTTATTGTGTACTTGAGCCCCTTTTGGATATATGACTAGGAGTGATATGGCTGGATCTTGAGGAAGCATTATTCCTAGTTGTCTGAGAAAGTGCCAGATTGATTTCCAGAGTGGTTGTACAAGTTTCCATTCCCACCAGCAGTGGAGGAGGGTTCCCCTTTCTCCACAACCTCTCCAGCATGTGTTGTCACTTGAGTTTTTCATCTTGGCCATTCTGATGGGTGTAAGGTGAAATCTCAGGGTCTTTTTGATTTGCATTTCCCTAATGGCTAATGACATTGAGCCTTTCTTTAAGTGTTTCTCTGCCATTCGATATTCTTCTACAGAAAGTTCTCTGTTTAGCTGTTCCCCATTTTTTAATTGGATTACTTGGTTTGCTGTTTTTTAGCTTCTTTAGTTCTTTATATATACTGGATATGAGTCCTCTGTCAGATAAAGGGTTGCTGAATATTCTTTCCCAGTCTGTAGGCAGTCGTTTTGTTTTGATGACGGTGTCCTTTGCTTTGCAGAAGCTTTTCAGTTTCATGAGGTCCCATTTATTGATTGTTGCTCTTAGAGCCTGTGCTGTTGGTGCTCTGTTCAGGAAGTTGTCTCCTGTGCCAATGAGTTCAAGGGTATTCCTCACTTTTTTTTCTAATCGATTTAATGTGTCTGTTTTTATGTTGAGGTCTTTGATCCACTTGGACTTTAGTTTTGTGCAGGGTGATAAGTATGGATCTATTTTTATTTTTCTACATGTAGACATCCAGTTAGACCAGCACCATTTGTTGAAGATGCTATCTTTTTTCCATTGTATGGTTTTGGCATCTTTGTCAAAGATTAGGTGTCCATAAGTGTGTGGGTTTATTTCTGGGTCTTCTGTTCGGTTCCACTGATCCACCATTCTGTTTCTATGCCACTACCATGCAGTTTTTATAACTGTTGCTCTATAGTACAGCTTGAGATCAGGAATGGAGATACCTCCAGAAGATCTTTTATTGCAGAGGATTGTTTTAGCAATTCTGGGTTTCTTGTTATTCCATATGAAGTTGAGAATTTTTCTTTCCAGGTCTGTAAAGAAATGTGTTGGTTATTTGATGGGAATTGCATTGAATCTGTAGATTGCTTTTGTTAAGATGGCCATTTTTACTATGTTAATCCTGTCAAGCCATGAGCATGAGAGATCTTTCAATCTTCTGATATCTTCTTCTATTTCTTTCTTCAGAGACTTGAAATTTTTTTCATACAAGTCTTTGAGTTGCTTGGTTAGGGTTACTCCAGGGTACTTCATGTCATTTGTGGCTATTGTGAAGGGTGTTGTTTCCATAATTTCTTTCTCACCCCTTTGGTCTTTTGTATACAGGAGGGCTACTGATTTTTTTGAGTTAATTTTGTATCTGGCCACTTTGCTGAAGGTGTTTATCAGCTGTAGAGTTTTTGGGGTCACTCACGTATACTATCATATCATCTGCAAATAGTGATAATTTGACTTCTTCCTTTCCAATTTGTATCCCCTTGATCTCCTTCAACTTTCTTATTGCTCTAGCAAAGATTTCCAGCACTATGTTGAAGAGATATGGAGAGAGTGGGCAGCCTTGTCTTGTCCCTGATTTCAATGGGATTGCTTTAAATTTCTCTCCGTTTAGTTTGATGTTGGCTATAGGTTTGCTATATATCGCCTTTACTATGTTTAGAAGAGATATGGGGACAGTGGGCAGCCTTGTCTTGTCCCTGATTTCAGTGGGATTGATTCAAGTTTCTCTCCATTGAGTTTGATGTTGGCTATAGGGTTGCTGTATATCGCCTTTACTATGTTTAGATATGTGCCTTGTATCCCTGATCTCTCCAATACTTTAAACATGAATGGATGTTGGATTTTGTCAAATGCTTTTTCAGCATCTAGAGAGATTATCATGTGGTTTTTTTCTTTCAGTTTGTTAATATGGTGGATCACATTGATGGATTTCCATATATTGAACCACCCCTGCATGCCTGGGATGAAGCCTATTTGGTCATAGTGGATGATATCTTTGATGTGTTCTTGGATTCGGTTTGCAAGTTTTTTCTTGAGTATTTTTGCATCAATGTTCATAAGGGAGATTGGCCTGAAATTCTCTTCCTTTGTTGGGTCTTTGTGAGGTTTAGGTTTGGTAGTGTTCCTTCCTTCCATACTCTTATTACTTCCTAAGCGTATATACTTTGTTATTTATTGTGCTTATTATCAGATGCCACCATCTGCTAGAACATAACCTCAGTGTCAGACCCCAAAGCAACCCTACCCGGAGATACTTGAAGAGCCCCAGCTATTTGTTGTTTGAGTGAATTCTTCCCATAAACGTTACACATTCAATTTTTATGTGGCTGGTAGAATTCTCCTACATAAAACAAACATGGAGATTGCACTTGCTGAATTATATCTAGAATGTTTGCATTAGAAGGAAAGATTCTATAAAGCAATAATAAAGCTAACAAACATCCTTACTTGAGTTATTGATAGCAGTAGAGTAATTGGATATGTAAATAATCTGTATTAGCAAATGCTCATTAGTTGTCCACAAGTTCCAAGAAGATAGTTAAAATGGCATTTGGCCACTTAGCCTGCCAAAACCCAAAAGCTGTAGCCAAATCTTAGCAGCAGATATTTGAACAAATAGCACAACCAAAGCTGCACTTATCCTTCTTTATCCTCATATAATTCATCTCTTTAGCTCATAAATACGCAGGTCCAGTTCATATGTCTGACTTGCATATTATATAGCTAATTAGTCTGAGGGGCAGGACTGTGATTCAGCTTTTCTGATATTTTACCAGAGGACGACAATGAAATGTGAATATCTTAGTGGTAGGAAATTCATAGAGATTGTCAATGGAGACAGATCAGACCTGGAGCAGACAGAAAAACATCATGTTTAAATATGCTATCCAGAAGAAACATTTTGTAGGGGAGATGTGGTTTCAGTAATTTATTTTAAATAAACAAGAAAGAGCAGAGACTCTGGGGACCTTCAGTGCAACCTCTGTTCTGCTCAGATATGTCATCTGGGGCCAAGTTCTTGGCCTTTGGTGTCTGTATGTATTCATATGTTCAGTGAGAATAATGCTCTTCCTCATTCAGCTGTCTAGAATCTTTTATGCTTACATATCAAATGCTTAGATAGTCTCCCGGCAGAATAAGCAATATGATCTGCATTGTTGATATCCTTACTGTTATAGCTATTATCCTCAGGAAACATTTTAGCAAGATGAATTGAAAACTACATATATAATGCACATGCACACACCCATATTCCATGCACATTGGCAAAAAACCAAATTGGCTGCTTTCAGATTGTTTTGTTTGCCCATATAAATTTTAAGCAATTCTTCACAGTAGAAATCTCAGAAATTTTTCATTTATAATGTCAAGAGTTCTTATTTCTCCAGAAAAACTTTAGTGTCTGGAGATGGGTGTCCTAGGTCCATACTTGCTGGAGCTGTATAGCAGCTTCTCTTGTGGGATGGACAGCCTTTCACATTTGCTTCTGCTTATGTATGGGCCACCTCACTCACTTTGCTTATTACTGGGATCTTCTGTGCTGTTTAGTTTCAGACCCATGCTGTACATGATACTGACACAAAACAAATGGGATAGCTAGCCCTCTTTCATTTAGTGGGGATGGCTCTTACAGACCTAAATTACACACGTTCTATACTCAGTACTACATATGCGTCCCATCTCTGAGGATGTCATATGTACCAGACAGAAGAGATACCACCTAATAGACCAAATGTCAAATGAGTAGAGAGTCTAATATATATTTGGAAGGAAACTGAGGTCTAGAAACTGAGATATAAAGTAAAGATGGAGTAAGACATGGAGAGTGATAGATAAGATTTTTTTTTCCTGAAGTGGAACTTAATGAAAGTAGGAATAGGTAGCATTCTACAGGAATGAGTCATGTTTAGGAACAAAAAGAATGGCATTATGGAGAGATCATGAGAGTGTATATGAGTTTTTCTTTTCAAATCCTCTGTCTCTCTGTCTCTCTTTCTTTCTCTCTCTGTCTATATGTATCTGTGTTTGTGTGTGTGTGTGTGTGTGTGTATGTGTGTGTGTGTGTGTGTATTAGTGTGTGTGTGTTCCACTGTTCATCCATTGGTATCAGAAGACAACTTGAAGGAGTCAAATCTATCATGTGTTATGAAGATGAAACTCAGGCTTTCAGGCTTGCCTGGAAGGTGCTTTTCCTGCTGAGCCATTTTTCTGATTCAGGTCTTAGTTTTAAACAGTGCACTGGAAACTCAGTAGAGAGTTTATAAAAAGAAGGCTCTAGCTGTTTCTCAGAGAGTGGATTAGAGGATAGAGAGCACAGAAAGAGGCAGACAGGGCCAGGGCTATTGTACATTTACGGGTGAAAGGTGACAGTTTCCTGGAATAAGTCAATTGAGAAGAAGAAAAATGAGCAAAAGCCAAGTATATTTTGGAGACAGAACTGGAAAGTTGTGATTAGTTATAATCCATGAGGCAAAGAAAGTAATTAAGGATTCTGATGACTCTCTAATTTGAACAGCTAGCTGATCATTTATATTAATTAGTGATAGAGGGAAAACTAGTTAGAGAATGAACGTTGGAGTATGGGGAGTCAGAATTTCATTTTAACCTTCTTAATTCTACGAATCCTGAGTAGGAAGATGCCCAGTACACCATTTAATTTGAATCCAGATGTAAGAAACTTTCGCTTCTTCTAATAAAGTTTAGATGTTACTTTGTCACATGATGCTACTGCATCTTAATCTATGCTAAGCCTGGGCTATGCTAGTTACCATAGCGTAAGTTAGTCTAACCAGATCAATCCAAGAGACGTCTAGGAGGAATTTCATACTGTTCACTGTCACATGGTATGTTACTGTCAGACAGGCAACTTGAACCTCAGGGTCAGGTGCAATCCTGACAAAGGGTGGTGCTCAGCTGATTCTCTCTTTCTCTCTTTCTGTATGTGTGTGTGGAGGGGGGAGTGGGAGTGTGTGTACCTGTTTTAAGGTATGCAGCTGCCGTAGGATTTTCTGATGGTCTTCATCTTTGAAACCTTAGTCTTTTCATTTCCTGCAAGTCTGTAGCTGCTGCTCCTTTGACTGCTATCTTGTTATGTGTAAAAGACCATGATGGGTTGGGCTTCTACTGTTCTGTTGGAAGGGAAATAACACAGAGTTACAAGCATTAGCTCTTCCCAGATGTCTCTGCTCAGCCTACTTTGACCACGTCCCCAGGCATTTTACGTGCCACCCATTGCCTTATTCATTTAATGCAGTAGTGAAAGTGCTGCTCTTGAAGAAAAGCAAGGATGTGGTTGTTGACAATTTTAGCAACCAATGATGTTGTTTACCTTTAGGATTAGCCATTTACTGTAGAGATATTACTGCCATGGTAAATGTTTTGTCTCCTCTGGGGCTCTAGGCAGTGGCCTGTGGGTGAAAATGACTTGTTGCAGTAAGCAGTCATGGAAGCATGTGGCTGGGAGATCATAATCTTCTTCCTTTAGGAGATTGGACTGATTTGATGATTAAGGTGACAGAATTCAAAATCCCAGGACCATGATCCCCAGATTTCTGCATGGAAGATAGCTGCCCAGGAACTGATTTAGAGGACGCCCTCTGTGAACTAGAAATAAGCTTTCCCTGTGTGCCAGGTTCTGGGGGGATGTTTGTTCCTGCAGTATAAGTTCAGCCTAACCAGATCAAGCAAAGTAGTATCTGGAAAGAATCTTACCCTGCTTGCTGTTACATGGTACATTATTGTCACGCCTTGATGAGCATCAGAACTAAATGCAATCCCTGACAAAGAGTGGGTGCTGGGCTGATCCTCCAAAGTCAGTAGCAATCACAAATTCCTTTTTAACACGAGGAGTCTGTCAGTGCTTCCCCTTCCCCCACTATTCATTTTCTTTTTCTTATAGCCGAGTTTTGACATAAAAGTAAATTTCCATTTAAAGATTTTAAAGCTTTTCTCCTGATACACAGCATTTTTTTTAACCAATATCCAGCTATTTGTGGTGCATGCGTTTTACTAGGCCCATTTAGTATTTGTGTCTAACTGACAACAGTCAGCTGCTGCTTCCACCTCCTACCCATGCTGTGATTTCCTGTCGTGTGGTGCAAGTCCACTGACCCCATTTATCACTGATAACTCAGCATCTGTAGCAGGTCCTAATTGCCAGGCTTGACAATTAAAGATGAATTTGCTTTTTGTGACATGTGTGTGTAGTGTGTATATGTGTTTGTGTGTGTGTGTATGTGTATGGTGTGGTGTGTGTATGTGTGATATGTATGTTTGTTGCAGATGTGTGTGGTGGGTATATGTGTATATGGTGTGCTGTGTGCATGTGGTATATATGTGGTGTATGTGGGGATGGTGAGTGTGTTGTGTGTGTGTGCATGGTGTATGTCTGTGGTGTGTGTGTCTGTGTATGTAGTATGGTGTGTGTGGTATGTGTGTGCACGTTATGGGGTGTGGTGTGGTAGTGTCTGTGTGTGTCTATGTGTGTGTGTGTCTATATATGTGTGTATGTATGTATGTATGTATGTATGTATATGGTGGTAGAGGGAGTGTGTGGTGTGTGTATGTTCCTGTCTGTCATGTGTGTACATGTGGTGTGTGTGTCTCTGTGTGTATGTGTGTGATATGTATGTGTGTTGTGGTGGTGAGTGTGCACATTGTGTGTGTAGTGTGGTGGAGGGGTGTGGTGGTGGTGTGTGTATATGGTGGTAGATTGTGGGGGGGTGGTGATGTGGTTTGTGTGTGTATGTGTTATGGTGTGGGGGGGTGGGAAGGTGGGGATGTGACATAATGTGTCTAAGCAATTGTTTTGGTGTGAAGAGGATAGCCTACTTTTCGCTCCGAGTGCTCATCTGGCATGCATTCTTCCTTGGTGTTATTGTCAACTTTCTGAGGTGCGGAACTTCTCCTTGAATGACCTCCTTCTCCTCTTGGGCTTCCTTGGCTAATATTTATTGGCAACATCTGGAGTTTAGTTATTTACAGAAGTGCTTATTACCGCACTTCTGTGAGTCATGGCAGCTTTTAGCTAGCTCTGCCATCTTGCTGCAGATGGCCCCTCTGGACGTCCTGAGTCTCACAGCCATTTCTCAGAGAGCAGGGGCTGCACGTGATATTAAAAAATCCCAGATAATCTGTGGGAGAGGAATGGTTACAATTACAACAGACGTTAAAAGTCACCTAAATCAAAGTCTTCTCATTTATTTATGAAACTATTCCTGGATAAAGAAGCAAAATGATGGCAAATCCCAGCAATTAACATGATTGCTATATTCCACCAAATCTTCCTGTTTTAACAGTAATACTCTGTTCACCAATCACATCTGAGGTATTTCAGCCTGGAGAATAGTGTTAATGTGTTTCAGTTAATTACTTTAGCTGAAGGGCTTCTTGACCTTTCTCCTGGAGTTCTTTTAAGAGCCTTTCTGGGTTAGAACTCTGCAGGCTGTAGATTCCTGCTCTGGGTGTGGTTAAGATGTGCTGCAGGAGAATGGAATGGGGAGGGTCAGGCACCTCTCCTTGCTGTCACAGTTGCTCTTAAAGTCATGCATCAATTTCCACTCAGTCTTTTCAAAGCATGTGTTATTTGCTACATATACGCCCTCAAAAACTATGCGCCAAATGAGGAATAAGCTGCGCTATCATTAGATTAATATATAGCCTTGATTTTCCTCCTTGATCCCTGTGGGAAAGGTAGACTTGTGACCAGGAAACCAGGCTGGACCTAGTATAAGGGGGAGACTTGTCCAAACCCCAATAATCTCAGCCTTGAAATAGGCAGAAGTAAGAATCGCTCCTTCCTGTCCTGTGTCTGCAGGCACTGGCACGTGTAGTCTGGCGACCCCCAACCTTGCAATTCCCAAAAGGCAGCCTAGCACCTGGATTTCCTCTCCTTGCAAATGAAGCAGTCCCTGCACCTCAACCCCAGCCAATGATGTTCATGCACCCCCAAGCCCCCACCCACTTCCCCGAAGTTTATATAGCTCTTACTCCATCACCACCCGCCCCCCCCCCCACTCTGGTAAAGAGAGCTCTATCATTGGAAGTTCTGTGTCACTAAATGGGCTGTATCACTCACTGAAAAGAGCTCTGTCAGAGAAGATACCCTCCAGGCATCACCATTGGACTGGGATCCTGCAAATCCACCCACCCAGCCAACCTTCATTTTGTCAGGTCCTGCTGTACCTATGTAGTCTTCTATACTTGGAAGCTCTGAGGGGAGGAAGAAGGACCCAGGCTCAGATTCCCCCAACCCCCATAGCCCTTTGTTATCTCCTTTTGGATCCGTACTTGCAGCTAGTTCTCCAGGGACTCAACACTAAAGATGTGAACACTCACTTCTGCAGCAACCATTAGCAACCAATGGTTTCTTAGGAAGGGGTGGAGCCTGGTGTGCACCCCTGTATCCATGATGGAATGTTGAAGGACACAGTCTTTTGCAGAGATCCATTCCAGTGTGTGTTTGTGATTCCAGCATGTCAATGACTTTGTTGTTTGGATAACAGTGTTTTGTTGTTTTCTTCTCCGTCTTCCAACTCTGCTCCCTCTTCTGCAGTGTTCTTTGATAGTGGGGCAGGGTGGTAGAGATGTTCCTTTTAGGGCTGGGTGCCTAACACTCACTATTTCTCAGCACTTTGTGCAGATACGAATTTCTGTGTTGTCACCTTCTGCAAAAAGGAGCTTTCTTTCCCAGATTGTTGGTGGCACTAGTCTATGAATATAGCCATAAATATTTAGAAAATAAATAAGACTGTAAATCTGAAAGAACTAGCACATATCAAAGGCATCACAAAAATAGAAATATCTGCATTTTGCCTGCATATTTCCAGTACATGTTAATCTGTTTTTACTACAACAGTAACTGTAAAATTTCTTGAGTAAGAATAGAAAATATAGTCTTTCTCTTAGTGTACCTCACCAAAATTTCTTGGTTTTAATGCTTAGAATCATATAATTGACTCTTCACTTATATATTATATTCACTGGTAATATTAACAATGTAGGCTCTAACTCTAAAACAAAATATGTACCTCTTCAGTTTCCTACTGTTCCTATAAAAAGAAAGAAATGATGTGTTTAGAATCATGTGTGTCACAAATTGGTTATCCAATAACAACTTGTCAGCCTTGAAAACATATGTGCAAATCACCTTATACAAACTAAGCAATTTGTATTTCTTTAGGAATAAATATGTATTAATATATGCATATAACAATAATTAATAAAAGAGAGGCCATCAATTTGAAAAAGAGCAAAGAGGATTTCATACAAGGTATTAGAGAGAGAAAGAGAAGTGAAAACTGAGGGATGATATGTTATAATTCTAAAAAAGTAAAATAAATAATAAATAAATGAAAAAAAAAGAATCATGTGTGTGGGTATGTTGTCAATGCTGAACCATACCTGTGTGGCATGGGATCTAGGGGAACGAGGTTTGCTGCTTTTCATGTTTTAAGATTGAAAGAAGTTCTTAAAGGCTAGTTCCTACTTTGCCTTATCTCCAAGCTTGCTTCCTCTATTCCACAATGCCTCCACTGACAAATAAATACTACTGTCTCAAGACAGAATGTGTCCAAATGAGTAGTGTGATGGTAGAGATATCCTTGAAAGTCAGTCCTACACTGAGAAAAGTAGTTGTAAGTTACCTATATATGGAAATAAACTTAGACTATATTATATCACTTAGGTGACATAAGTTAACGTGATTTCACCTCAGCTCATTCTTAGCCAAGTTCTTTAGGTATCTGTGCATATTCCAGCAATATCTGACTTAAGAAAGGGTAGCAGAGTGGAGTGGGACTAGGGATAGTTATCTGAATATGAAGGAAATACCTTATTCTTGAAAATTTCACAAACATTACCAAAATGCTTAAATAAATAATCCCATTGGGAGCGTTTCTGATCTGAGAAAATGCAATGTTCTAACACATACTATACATGGACCTGCACAACATATTTGTCTCTGTTTGCCTGTGAGTTTTTAGCAATTTTCAAAAATGAATTCCTCTTTTTTTTTAAGATAAGTTTGTGTGTGTATGTGAGTATGTACAAATGAATTGGGTGTCTATGGAGATCACAGGTAACAGATCCATTGGGTTGGAATCACAGACAGTTGTGAACTACCTGATATAAATGCTGGAAACTCAATACACATCCTCTGGAAGAAGAGGAAGCACTTTTAAAAGCTGAGCCATCATTCCAGCCCTGGCATTAGATTTCTGCATCTTAGCTATGTGAGATCAGTTTATGATGAACTTTAGTCCCAGATTTTAAATGCTGTGTTTTTAGATCAAAATGTATTTATTTCAGATCAACAAAGATCCCCTATTTGATTTCAAATTGCATCAAACAAACACTCTAGGTTTGCAATTCATTCACTTGATTTTAAAATGCCTACTTTTATAGTGGCTCAGAAAGTATGGCATGCTGGACTTCGCATGTGAGTTTGCTAACCTACACATGCCTATGATGACAGCAGGCACTTGTAAAGCAGCTATCATAAGCCAAGTGCCATTTCCAGCATGTGTGACATATGTTACCATGCCTGATTCTGGCAGCATTGCATGTTAGATAGGCTGAAAGCCATCCTTTCACAAATCTCAAGAAATGCTAGATAAAACATGGAGCATATTTCAACAAATGCATGTCAGACCTTTCAAGGAAGTGAGCAAATCCTCAGGTGCTAAGAACACAAGCAAAACTGAAACTAGGAAAGGGAGTGTACATGACAACTCCATGATGCCCTGCACCCAGGGTAGTGTCTTAGTGAGGGTGTCGTTGCTGTGAAGAGACACCATGACCAAGGCAACTCTTATAAAGATAAACATTTAATTGGGGTTGGCTTATAGTTTCAGAGGTTCAGTCCATTATCATCATGGTGGAGGCATGACAGCATCTAGGCAGCCATGGTGCTGGAGGAGCCAATTGTTCTACATCTTGATCCAAAGGCAGCCAGGAAGAGACTGTCTTCCACACTGGGTGGATTCTGAGCATGGGAGACCTCAAAGCCCACCCCCACAGTAACACATTTTCTCTTGTAAGGCCACACCTCCTAACAGTGCCACTCCTTATGGCCAAACATTCAAACACGTGAATCTAGAAGGCCCTTACCTCTTCAAACTACCACAGGTGGACATTTGAATTTAATGGCCTCTTAGTCCTTAAAAGTGGCACTATAAAACAAGAACCTTTCAAAGGCACTGTTCTGTGGAAAAGAGCAGGTCAAAATGTCTACCCAGTAGTTCAGGAAAGGAAAAGAAAATCACTGTGTCTTAATCTGGATTCTAGATGTGTGCAAACATGTTAGGATCCCCTGAATTCAGGTGCCTACCCTGTGGCCATGAGTTTGTGATCTACGTATTTTCCAAATGGCTCAGGAGACACATCACTAGAAATAAAGATAGTGGAAATCACTAAGACTGGTAATTGTCCTAAAGTGTCATGTTAAGTGTCGCACAGATTACTAAGTAGCTACTTGACACACTTCTTAAGGATTCAGTGTATCCAGTGTATCCGTGAGCCCATTTCACACTGCAGTTTCACACAGCCCATTTCACATCTTTAGGTGTAAACTTCTCTCCCCAAAATGTTCTTGGTCATGGAAGAGTAAGGCCTGTTAGTCAGGCCTCTTCAGAGACACAGCATTATAGGATACCATTGTCTAAATCTGTCCGTCTAGCTACAGCAATCCGTGGTCTTAGAGACTGACAAGTATGAATGCTTCCTCCTTCTGATCAGGGTGTGTAATAAGAACTTTGCTTTGTTCCCTGGGCAGGAACTGGCTTGCATCTCACCCGTGCCAGCAGTTCCCAAATGGGAACCGGGATATTTACGATGTGTTGGTTTAAAGTGTAGGCTAGGTCTCTTAAATAGTTTTAAATTATGATATTAATACTTTTGAATGCTTTACAAGGTGGTTGTCACATTAGGCTTCAGAATTTCATCCGCTGGTTTCATTCATTAACAGTTTTGTTATTGATGGTGGTGGTGGTAGTGTGTGTGTGTGTGTGTGTGTGTGTTATCTCTGACAGCACGGAGGTGAGCCTCTTGTTGCAAATCAGTAATACAAAGTCCATTAGAAAGAATCCCTACTGCGGGGTAGAGGAGTTGGGGGAGGAATATAGTTGTTTTAGGGAAATGAGTTTAGTTTGTTTTCTCTGGCACCCTCTCAGAAAGAAAGAAAAATATCAGGAGCAAACTGTGAAACTTGGGTAGGAGTGTTTTTGTTGTTTTATTAGTGGTTTAAACTAAACAAAGAATGTAAATCAAGCATCAAGATAAACACCATCAGGACCCTGAAGAAGCTTACATGGCAACTCATTTATAATTAATTGATTTGGTAAAGGGCCGTCTGTGCGTCTTGTTTTGCTTTCTTCTCACATTTGTTGTGTTAACAAATAACAGATGAATGTTAGTTGGTGGTTGTTGAATGATCGTTTTCCTTCCAAATATCGCATGGGTCATCTTTAAGTGTAAACTTCTCTCCCCAAAATGTTCTTGGTCATGGAAGAGTAAGGCCTGTTAGTCAGGCCTCTTCAGAGATACAGCATTATAGGATACCATAGTCTAAATCTGTCCATCTAGCTACAGCAATCCATGGTCTTAGAGACTGACAAGTATGAATGCTGTATGTAGGCCTACTGCTTGGAATCCCAGAGGGAATTTTTATTTTTCAGTATTGAGGCAGAATTCCTCCTTTAGGAAACCTGTCTTTGCATTTAGCTTTCAGCAATTTCAGTAATGTCCACCCATGTTATGGAACAAAAACAAAAACAAAAACAAAAACAAAACAACCCCCCCCCCAAAAAAAACCTGGCTTTACTGAGTATGAATGTAAAAACCCAAAACAAAACAAAAAACAAAAAAAACCAAAACCAAGCCCCTAAACAAAGCTCCTCCCTTTGTAGTAATAACTTTACTAGTGTTTGACCCAATTGTTGGGTATCATACCCTAGACAAGTTGACACATTAGATAGTGATTCTCATCCTTCCTAATGCTGGGACAGTTCCTCATGTTGGCGAACCAACTGTAAAATTATTTAGTTGCTACTTCATAATTATAATTTTACTAGTATTATGGATCTTTTAATTTTTGTTTGTTTGTTTTTGAGACAGGTTTTCTCTCTGTAACCTTGGCTGTCCTGGACTCACTTTGTAGACCAGGCTAGCCTCAAACTCACAGGGAGACTCCAGAGTGCTGGGATTAAAGGCTGCACCACCATGCCTGATGAGGGTTATGTATCTTAATGTAATTATCAGATATGCAGGATACCTAATATGTAATACCTGTGAAAGGGTAGTTCCAATGGGGTTGCGACCCACAGGTTGAGAATCACTACATTGGATTATTCATTGTGTATTGAAAAATCTTGTTCTTTTTGTTGGTTTGTTTGTTTGTTTAATAAAGCTACTGCAGACACAGTGAGAGTTATTAGAAAACTGAGAAGGAGGAAGCTGATGTGTCTGTTAACCCCACTGAGCCTGTTTGATTTTCTTTCAACATTTTAATAGAGTGTGTATTTTAAATTATTATGAAAATACTTCTGGCAATGGTTTTGATGTTTGAAAGTTTCTCACAACCAAACCTTCGGCAGAGTGCAGGGAATCATATGAAAGAAGGGGAGTTTGATGTGGAAAGTATAGGAGCTCCACAAGGACCAAACGTATCTGGGCACAGGGTCTTTTCTGAGATGGACACTCAACCAAAGTCCATGAGAGGATAAAACCTAGAACCTCTGCTCGGATGTAACCTGTGATAGCTCAGTAATCAATTGGTTTCCCATAGTAAGGGGAACAAGGACTATTTCTAACATGAACTCAATGACTGGCTCTTTGACCTCCCCACCTCCCAAGGGAGGAGCAGTCCTGTTAGGCCACAGAGGAGGACTTTGCAGCCAGTCCAGAAAATACCTGACAAAAGCGAGTCATATGAAAGGGGAGGAGGTTCTCCCCTATTAGTGGACTTGGAAAGGGGCAGGGAGGAGATGAGGGAGGGAGGGTGGGATTGGTGAGGGAATGAGGGATACAGCTGGGATACAGAATTAACAAAATGTAACTAATGAGAAAAATAAAATTATGGAAAAAATAAATAAATAAAACATAAAAAAGGAAGTTTCTATCTCTTTCTCATGTTTGTCCCAGTTGTCAGGAAAAAGAGCTCAAAAAAAGGGAGTTTGTGGCTCTGCATACTTTTCTAGTGTCCTCCTCTTATTAATTTCGTCAGTAGGAAAGGATAAAGGACCCTCATGGGCTGAGGCATCCATAACTGTTGCGAAAAGCCTGCCTCTGATAATCTCTAGTGGGTTCTGCAGCTTGAATATTTTATAAATTCCTGATTCATCTCAAATGAGTTACTTATACTATCTCAGAACTATATGCTGGAGTTGGAGGTGGCACACAGATGAACAGTGCTTGATGAAATAATGGAAGATTTTGTTACGCATTTGAATGAATATAATTAACGCACCAAATAATGACACCCCGGCTATTCTTGTCTAGGACAAGGAGAAAAGTAACATGATTAATAATTTTAATGAAAACTAGTAAGAAATGGCTGGTTTTAGATGGAGAACGATACCAGAAGTGACCCAGATATGGGCAATGTTCTATATTATCTATCACCCTCAATGTGCTCACATTCTTCCCTCTGAAAATCCCGCACAGACCCCAGTCTGTGGGAAGACAGCAGGGCGGCTCATTGGCCATTAAGTATGCTGTGCTCACCTTATACTGGGTGCTGAGGATAGGCATATTATACACAGTGTGCATAGTATGATATGGTATGGTATGGTATGGTATGGTATGGTATGGTATGGTATGGTATAATATATAGTATAGTACAGTACGGTATAGTATAATATATACTATAGGCACGAGAATGCTTGTGTGAATGTGGTAGGTTTCATCCTTGGTAGCTTAGAGTCTGTCAGGCATCAAAAGTATAAGTGATTAATTAAAAGCCAGTATCAGATCTGCTCTAATTGATGTCTTTGGAGCCACATTTTTTGGGATAACATAAAAGGTAATAGTGACTCTATCTTGGGAACACCAAGACTGAAGTGTTGGTCTATAAACTAGTACTTTCATGCCAGGCATGGAGCACAGGGGACTGGGGCCAACAGTTTCAGCTGATTTTTTTTTTTTTTTTAAGGAAGTACCCAGGGGTGATGGAGTTTTTCAACTGTCTCTGATATCAAGCCTGAGCTCTCCTTCCATTCTGGAATGTCTGCCATGTAACCTCATGCAGCTCTTTATTCCTGAGAGAGTCTAAGGCAGAAGTCCTTCGCAGCCTAGAGACATTCTTTTTCGGTATGCCTTTTGTCATATCTTTGTTCTACAAAAAGGGAAAAGGAGAAAGATAATTTTTCAATGAGCTTTGTATCTGTAATTAAGTGGCTGCCTTTGGTTTTGTGCTTGTTGCAAGCCTCCTGCAAAGCAAACCGATGTAGCCTTCTGTTGTGTTTCCAGGAGCCAAGAGCTTGTTGGGATGGGTTCCCGCTGAGTCTGTGTAATGTATTCCTTCTGTCCCTCCCTAAGCTGCAGATCTGCATGGTTGACATCATCACCTTGAATAATCAGGCTTCCCCAGTGTTTAAAGCAAGCTGCCTGAATGAAGAGATGGTATTTGAGGAGGTGCACAGGGAGATCAATGCTGTAATTTTATCTCTCTGCTTAAAAAAAAAAAAAAAAAAAAGAAAGAATTCTCCATGAAATTTCTCCATAGAGAGATAAAAATTTAAACATGAAGTATCTTACAGGGCTAATTCATTGTTCCTCATCCCATGTCCTGGAAGGAGGTTGGCTCATCTGTTCACATGACAACTGGAAAGATTCGGGTTTGCTTTCATTGCAGTGAGCCTCGTCTGGACTCCATGGGAACTGGTGTGGATCCTGTGGTGTGAGCCTTGATGCTCAGAATGTTGGATTTGGTGCTCTCTCTGAGAAAGCAGTCTTCGGAGTTACTTTCTGTGCCAGGCTTGGGACTTACAGGAAACTCCGCACTGCCCTCCCTCTCCCGTGGCAGTTTGATGTTACTTATCACTGATCAGCTTTTACTGTAGTGTCAGTCCAGGTCAGTCATCTGACTTTATTTTCTGGTGATGCTACATTCTTCTCTCTCATGACACGTAAGGACAGTTGGTCTTTAGCTCCTTTGATGCACCAAGAGCCGTGTGGAAATAGAAATACCCACATGTATGGAGGGCTTACTTAGTTCTAGGCACCCTTCTTTGTGTCTTGTGTATCATCTACAGGAAGCGAGCAAGTTGATAAGGTTGAGTCTCTGTCTTGGAGCTCAGCTGTTCATGGGAATTCTGGTAAAAGAAAGCTCTGAGGCTGTGCACAATCTTACTAGCTGTGTAACTTGGGGCAATGCTTTCTTGAGAGCATCAGGATACACTGAAGTATGGTATCTTCTTTTCCTCCACTTCAAAGAAAGAATATGTAGTCTAGGAAAAGTAGTAGATACCCTAATTCAGCAGTTATAGCCATACTTGGGTAGGATTCAGATCCCCTGGCCTGCTTATACGTGAATATATAGATGTGTGCATATACAAAAATATATTTATATGGTCCTGTGCCTCCTCACAAATATATTAATTTGTCTTTCTATGGCTGAAGTTGGACCATCTGCTTTTTATCACTTGCCTTATATGGTTTGTTGCAGCTAGCATGAAACAACTGAGCATCAGTGCCTTCATCCATCAGCTTATCTTTGATCCTATTCTTTTCTTCTCTCCATTTTATGTGAAAAAAACCTATCACACTATCTGCCACATTGCAGGTACTCAATAAATCTAATCTCTTCCCCTATGTTTTTCCTTCATCACTTGCAATATTAGCAGATAAACAGAAGGTAGAGTTGGAAGGTACAGTTGAAGGATGGGTTGAGGAAGGTTGGATTTCTTTGAGTTGTTAGCAGACAGGAGGAAGCAAGCGCCCAGCTTTAGGAGATTGGGCTCTCTTGCTGTTGTTCTTCTTCCTTTGTTTCTTAATAATATGCAGCATGTACCTAATTTTCAGGACATAACTGTGGGTGAAATTCCAGGGCACCTTCCTATTATCTTTGACTTTGGATCTTCATTTAGAACACCCAAACTCTAGCAAGCCTTTGTTATTTGCCAGCTAAAGGTAAGTGCGGCTCTTACAACAGAAGCAGATGCCTTTCTCTACTGTGCCCCACTCTCAAACCACGGCTATTGGCCTGACAATCTGCCCTTTAGTACCTTTTCTTTCTAAAGACTAGACAGGGGATGGGATTCCTTTTGGTGTCTGGTTTCTTTGACATCATGCAGCTGTGATTTCTAGTCAGTCTCTTGTCAGATAAATCTCTAAACCATAATGTCACTAAAATTTAATAGTTAAATTTTGTAGCATATTGCAAAAATGAAAGAATGTCTTCTTGGTTCTCAATATAGCATATAAATGATAGTTAAATATGTGTAGTAGTTTGTGAATATGTAACTGGAAAATGTGGCAGTGAATGTTGACATTTGGAGAAGTGATGGACTAGCTTGCACCTTCATGGAGGACTCTGTTGTAGGGAAAGTAAGAAAGGCAGGTTGGAAGAGATGATGAAAGATGTAGGAAACTAGAGCTAAGTTCTTGAACGCTGCTCTGTATTAGGAGCCCTAAATAGTTTTCTTAATAGGAAAATTATAGAAGTGATGTTTTAAGAAGGGTCACTTGCCCCGGTGGCTTGGCAAGGGGAAAAGGAGATAATGGCATGAAAAGTGAATAGAAATACTATCCTAGGGATTCATGAATACTTGCAGAAGCAATGAAAAGATAGAAACAGAAATAAAACACAGTTTATAGTAAGATTCATTGTTTTTGGTCTCAGAGCTTCCCTTAGTGAACTGTAGTGTGCTGTGAGAGCAGAAAATCCAGCTTAAAGAGAAGGTAAGGTTTTTTGTTTGTTTATTTGATTGATTGATTCCATCACACAAAATGAAGGTAACTCTTTCAAAGGGAAATGTCCACTTTTTGATAGATCCATGATGGTGGGACATTGGCAGAGATAAGAAATATGAAAGTTCTAGCCAATGGAGTAGTATTGGCATCATGCACGAGGAACAGTGATTTCAGGGCTAGGTGCCTAGACTCTGGGGAATGCTTATTGTGAGACAGTGGGGCCAAAAATAAAGTTCACAGGGCTAGGGATGAAGCAAGAGTCTTTGTCTCTTGACATTAAATATAATATTTTTAATTAATGTTGTAGGTTAGCACTCAGAGTACTGAGTCTAATCTTTGCATCTTCATATATTTGTGTCACTGTGGTTTATTCCAATTATGTATAGGTCACAACACTAGAAAGTTATCATGAGAGGGAAGAAAGAGATGAGAGGGTAGCAGAATACATGTAGTAGGAAATTATAAAGGGATGCAATTTGGGGGAAAGGGGGGAGGCTCTTGACACTTGTTTTCTTTTAAGGGAGAAGGGTCCAAGCCTCCATGAAGAGCACACTTTTCTTTTGTTCTTAGACTGTTCAACTTGATTTTATTTATTTTTTACTCATATTCACCTTCATTTACACCCCACCCTCATTTATTTTCCTCTCTTCCTTTCACCTTCTCCCCTATATTTCCCTTCTTTATCTCTTACATTTGCTATTACTTTGTCTTCTCGTGGTTTGCTTTTACCTGTTGTATTGCAGAAATAACTGCAGTCTTATCTGTAGGTTAGACCTAATGATGTATGCATGACGAGAAAGAAGGCAGAAAGAAAAAAAAAATGTAAGCAACCTTGGGAAGTCCAACGTTGCATTTATTTATATTATGTAGAGGAGCACTTTGTCCCTCAAATTGATCCTCCCATCAGAAATAATGCATTTTTGTTAAATGGTGTTTGCAGACAGCCTATCATTACCTAAATGTGCGTGAGCTTGTAAATTAGCTTTCACTTATATCCAGTTATAAGTAATCTCATAGAAGCAACTGCCATCAAATTGTCTTTTCTTATTCTCCAATTCCCTAGTTCTGGAAGACTTGATAAGACCTTTTGTTTTTCCCTGCAATGATGTTAAAAGATGAAAACAGTGCTTCATCCTCTCTAAGTGCTCTTAGAGTCATAGTCTCTTAGAAACCATACATTAAAATCTAGATATAAAATTGGTTTCTCCTTTTTAAATTAGTTTTTCATACATTTTGATCATGTTTTCTCCTTTTCGACTCCTAGGTCCTCCCCACCTCTCTGGCCACACAACTTCATGTGCTCAATTCTTTTCTTTTTTTTTTTTTCTGTTCTTTACCTCTCTTTCTCAAAACAAAGCAAATAAATAAGAAACAACAACAACAAAAACAAAAAACTGAAACAATAAGACAAAAAATACCAAAACAAGTGAAACAAAAAGACCTCACCCCAAACAATACAAAAACATGGAGACTGTTTGTGTTAGGAAACTACTCCTGGGCATGGGGCCTGCTGTGAGTGTGTTGATGTAGTCAGTGACACTCTGTTGGAGAAAACTGATGTATTTCCTTTGCCAGCAGGTATAAACTGCAAATAGCTTCTTGGTTAAAGGTGGCATCTTAGGTCTACTTGCCCCTCTCAGTGCTGGAACCCCACCTGACTTGAACTGTGCAGGACCTGTGCTGTCACAGTCTTTGTGACTTCATATGCCATCAGTCCTGTTGTGTCTAGAAGACACCATTTCCTTGGTGATATCACCTCTGGCTCTTACAGTCTCTCTGCCTACTTTTCCACGTAGCTCTATAAGCTCTGTGGCAGGAGTTTCACAAAACCATCTCATTTAGGACTGAGTTCTCCAATGTCTCTCGCTCTCTTAAGATTGTATTCTTTCATTACTATAATATTCTAAGTAACTTATGTACGTTGCTAATATTGCTCACCATAGATATTCATAAAACATCAAAGGTGTTCATAAAGCATTTAACTTTTCATTAAGTGATTCAATTTTTTAAAAAAAAACAAATATAGGAATATGAATGGGAATATATGTACCTGTTTTCTCTTGGAGAGTGAAAATATCCAATCATACTTAAGCATTTCAGAGCATTTTGGGCACTCTTGTCTTGCTATTTGAATTTCTTGTCCTGCTGTTGACTAACACTTATTTATTCTCTATTTGGTCCAGATACCCATTCCTCAGTGGCCTACTAGTTCCTCCATCCTTACACAGAAGTAAAATGGACTGCCCTTTTCAGAGAACATATGTCCGCTCTCTAAGACCTTCTCTTCTCCTCAACTTCCTTTGGCTTGTTTTCGGGGAAGTAGTCTGCACAGTCCTCCTCATGAACAAATAATATCCAGAATTCCCTGGAGTTAACTCCATTTATTGTCCTTATTAGTTACTGTGTGTATTTTGCTTGCAATTTATTGAAATGGTTGTGTATTTCATCATGGGTGAATTAATATTTGTCATATGTGGAGTTTGCCCATACGGAATTTAAACTAGCCATGTGACAAGTGCATAGGATATCAACCTAGTTGCCCAAATCCAAACCCTGCTTCTTTCTGGTTCCCGTTTTGTAAATAAGGTTTCATTGGCACATAGCCAGACATATTCATTGACATACAATGGTAGATCTGAGTAGCCTTGACAGAGATCACATGTCCTTCAAAGCCCAAAATTGTCATAGTCTAGCTTCCTTTAAAAATCTTGAATATAGGTTCCTTAGTGCCTAAAGACTTAGCTAAGATCTCATGGACACACACACAAGACTGGCCACAAAGTCCTATAAAATATTTGTGCTTTCTCGGGGGAGGATGAACCATAAATCCATAGAGATGGATTGAAATCTCTGATCCTCTCTTTGGTGACTGTATGTTCTAGGACAAAAGCTTAAACTCAGAGGTCTAGGCTCTTCTGAAAGGTGGGCTGAATAATACTGCACTTCCTGGGTGATAAGGATGTATTGAAGTGGTACACATATAGTCCCTAGACAGACTCCTACACGGGCTTTCCCGGGCCTCGCTTCATCTTCTTGAAAGGCAAGTTCCTGTAGGTCTATGTTTATGCAATTCTGCCAGCTGAGATGAAAGAAAATCAGGTTTTCTCCCCTGCATCAATTCAACCTCTCAAAAATAATCCCGGTTGCCTTTACTTATGTCGCACTCCCACCCTGCGGCCTGTCAGTGCCCCGCCACAGTCCTGCGACTTTGCAGGAGGTTGCTTCCCATGGAATGGGAATGCAGCCAAAAAAGTTAATGTTCCCAGCTCAGTTCTCTCCTTTGTTTGACCTCATCTTCACATCTATTTCAGCTTGAAATAAGACTTTTCAGGGCAAAGGGGCATTCAAGGACACATTTTATAGGGCCCACTATAATGGTGGACATTTAAGGAACAGAAAGATTCCTTCATGCAAGATAGATAGATAGATAGATAGATAGATAGATAGATAGATAGATAGATAGATATCGGCCGTCATATTTTATTATGTTTCTAGGGCATATTTGGAATTCCATGACAGACATTCTCCAAGATCCTTAAGTTCCCATCTTACTTGATTAGAAGTAGGATTTGTTTTCACAAGGACAACACAAAGCTATGCATACAAACCTCACACATGCTCAGAGTTGTGTGCAATTTTTTTCTTGCCAGTTATATCTACTTTGGGATAATGTATAGAAATACAAGTGTGTCTTCCATTATGACAGATGACCTTGAATCTGCAGAGGAAAAATAATCATAAAGCACTTGCCAACTTTAGTGTTTTATTATAATTAAAAACTACTAATGGCAGACCTCATCACTGGACACAGTACTCTGGGGACCTGTATTATGGTGGTTGAGAATCACCACACTGGAAGAATTTAGGCTCACCTTCGGGTGATGGGAAAGATGTGTAAAATGAATGAGGATTCAGGTAGCATAGGTTGAGTACCTGTGAAATAGAACCAGCATCTGGGCCAACTGATAGGATATAACAGCCCCCACATTTGTGAATCTGTTATCCATTAGTCTCTTATTGTAAAAAATAAAAAGCCTCACTGCTACCTTAAGCAAAAATGTAGAACTTATTTTAAGAATTTGGTAGCCTGTTATAGTCATCAGTCAATAAACCTAGAGTCTGGCTTTTGATAAACATTTATTGAATGAATGTATGGTGCTCAAAATAATGTCAGAAACCTAAATCATATGTAGTCTCCAGCTTTTGATGGATTTTCTGTGAATCTTTGTCTTCATTTCTTCATTTCATTCCTTGCTATAGGTTTCTGTTTCATAATCCATAAAATGACAAATGAATACCCATAGATCTTACTATTATCTGGTCTAGTTCATGAAACACTTCCCCCTCCATCTCATTTTTAGATTTTGGGAGAGAGATAATCTAATTGACCCAGTGTGAGTGACTGTATGGCTCAGCCTTAGAAAGTTACCTGTGACATGAACAAGGTGGTTGTTGGCCTGTTTCTAGGATCCTGTGGTTCTGTACATCAAATAGAACGTTTAGGACATTCCCAGTGTAAAAATGTCATTATAACATGACACTCCACAGTCCCTACTGTGGCCATCATTAGGTAGAAGAGATGAGGAAATAACAAAATGACCTCTCAATGTACAGTATAATATTTGCTGAATACAAGTGGATGACATTGGAGCCAGAATAGTTCAGCCTCTGATCTTGGGTAGAAATCCACCCTGTTCTTCCTCCTCTATGGTTATTGTCATTCAAGCTCTGGGACACACAAGAGAACTTAGAACTGTCATTTGAGAACATGTCAACTTGAGACATCCTTATTTTTGTGATAGCAGCTAGTTGATTCTGAATAGTAATGGAATTCTATTCCTGGACTTGTGATTTCATCTCTGAGAAAACGCAGAGCAGATCTTGGCAGGTGTATCTATATGTGATTGGCAGTGCCAAGGCAGCTCACACGGCTAAGGCACTGCAGCTGAGTTGAGTGACATTTCTGGGCTGTTTGTACTGAGTGTAATAATGATTTAATGTGGAATGTATCATGCATTACTCTTGAGAGGTTGGACATGATGCTTCGAAAGTGTCAGTAGGTTTATAGGCTCTGCTAAACCACTTCCCACCTCAGCAATATGGAGTAAGTTCCTTCACTTTTCTGAGTTTTGACCTTGTCACTTACAAAATAGCGATAATGACATCTGAGTTGGGACAAAGAGGATGTACATGCTTTCCTCTGCGCCATATACACATAAGTTTCATATAGACTACCACTTCATGCACTAAAATAAAGCAATAAGTTTCTGAAGGAGAAAAGCTTCTTAAACATTGAAAAATTAAGAATAGCTTCATGTACAAAGTCAGCTGAACACAGTTAAACATAGATGACACATGGGAGAAAATATTTGTACTATAAATAGCAGGCATTGAATGTATTATTATTTATGAGGTTTTTTGCAAACAGTTATAACAAACCCCTAAAATAAATCAATATATAGATGAATAGGATAAAGGAATAGACAGTTCAGAGAAGAATTTTTATATGATGAAAATCAGTACATTTAACCTCATTAGTAATCAAACAAATTCATTTTCAAAATCAGGATCCTTTGCATAGGATCTGAAAAGGAAGTTTAAAAACATTAAAATGTCTGGTACTAACACGTACTGCAAAACAATGGATACTTACAGTTGCTATTAACAAGAACATTCTTTTTTTTCAATGCAGTTTATTCAGGAACCTTGAACAATCCTCGGACCCTGGGGAAAGCCAGCCCACAGCTTAAATAGCCTCTGGGTAGCCAACCCAGGCGTGCCACGTGGGCAATGCAGATAGGTCCACATACATGGAAGCAAGCCAGATCCTCAGCCTTAGCCAAATGTGGAATTGTTCGTGACAGAGAGCACTCACCATTGGGAAGGTGGAAGGCAGAAACCAGCTCCATCTTTAAGGCATAGCATTCCGCAGCTCTCTACAGTTCCCCCTTTTTGTTTTAGACGCATCAGGCAAGAGTAGAGGTCTGATCTCTGATATTAGAAATAAATTGGGACTTTGTACCAATGTTCATTTAGGTGTCATCCACCCAAAGAGCATCAGACCCGTCTGATACCTTTTTCTCAGAGGCGGGACCTGGGGCATCAACCCGCATGCAATCAGACATGCTCTTCTCTGGGTCCAAAGCGGCTGACCCTGAGTGCAGTGCTTAGCCTTGCATCCTGAGCGTATCATTTTAGCTTTTTATGGTATCCAACCATGCTTGGGGAGAATGTCCTGCTTCAATGGCTGTAAAGGCCTGAATGATCATGGCTGCATCACACTGTTGTGAGACTCTAATCTTGCATATATACCACAGGCAAACCAAGGAGACCAACACCAGAAGGCCTGCTAACGCTCCCATGCCCGCCCATTCCTTCAGATGATTCTTGGCTGCAGCAATCCATGTTGATAATCCTGTGGCTAATCCTGCGTCCACTCTGGTAGAATTTACTGTGACAATGGCCACTCTCAGCAGCTCCATCGTAGTATCGAATTCTCCAGTCCAATTACCTAAAATATAGCTCGACAATTGTTTAGACAGATTTGCAGCACAGGAAAAATTCTCATGTTGTATGCTAGTGACACAAAGTCCAGCATACTTTCATTGACAGCCAGGTTGAGCGATTTGCCATAGGGTATCAATTTGCTCCTGCACGAGGTCAATCCTCTGATTGAACACCATCAAGCTTCCTTTTAGTTGAGCATTAATTCCTTTATGTACATCTAAGGCATGAGCTACATTGCCTAAATGATTATTCAGGGTCTGAGCAGTCTGCCCAGTATGACTCATGGCTAATGCCCTGGTGGTAGCTCCAACTGCCGTCAATGAGATGGTAGTAACAATGGTGGCTGTAGTTCCAAGATCCCTTTTCTGTCTGAAGAGAGTCATAGCGTGAGGGGCATCAATGGGCACAGGCAACCAGTTAGACATGCGAGTAACCAGGGCATACCTAAATTTACTAGCATTCCAGCATTGGGCAAAAATGCAAGTATCATTACCACAACTACTTGGCTCTATCTGGCTAATAATGAATAAAAATGGGGGATATAGACAAACAGGTGTGGGCTTATAGGAAATATTATGAGAGGCCTTAACCCCTCGTTGGAACATCCTGCGTCAGTTCTAGAACTAGCAGTGGTGGTGTCTGAGGTCTGAGTAGGTTCAGGAGACCATTGCCCCCAGGGGCGAGACGTGCTCCATGCCAATTGACTAACTCCATGTTTTCCTCCACTTTTGAAAGTCATTTAAGGTTCTTAAATTATTTTTTCCCTTTTTTTAAAAATTTTTCATCAATTACACTTTATTCATTCTGCATCCCCCCATAAGCCCCTCCCTCCTCCCCTCCCGATCCCACCCTCCCTCCTCCCTCTGCTTGCATGCCACTCCCCAAGTCCACTAATAGGGGAGGTTCTCCTCTCCTTTCTGATCTTAGTCTGTCAGTTCACATCATAAGTGGCTGTATTGTCCTCTACTATGGCCTGGTAAGGCTGCTCCCTCCCAGAGGGAGGTGATCAAAGAGCAGGCCAATCAGATTATGTCAGAGGCAGTCCCTCTTCCCATTACTATGTAACCCAATTGTACTCTGAACTGCCCTGGGCTACATCTGTGCAGGGGTTCTGGGTTATCTCCGTGAATAGTCCTTGGTTGGAGTATGAGTCTCTGGGAAGTTCCCTGTGTTCAAATTTTCTTGTTCTGTTGCTCTCCTTGTGGAGACCCTGTCCTCTCCAGCTCTTACTATTTCCCAGTTCTTACCTAAAATTCCATTCACCTGCCCAACAGTTGCCCATCCGGCTCA
Organism: Meriones unguiculatus; assembly: GCF_030254825.1. Lineage (NCBI taxonomy): Eukaryota > Metazoa > Chordata > Mammalia > Rodentia > Muridae > Meriones > Meriones unguiculatus. Next base: position 46,822,388 of record NC_083356.1, read on the forward strand.
GCATCTGCTTTGATAGTCTGAAGGGCAGAGGCTTTCAGAGGCCCTCTGTGGTAGGTTCCTAGGTTGTTTCCTGTTTTCTTCTTCTTCTGATGTCCATCCTCTTTGCCTTTCCAGATGGGGATTGGACATTTTAGTTAGGGTCTTCTCTCTTGCTTAGTTTCTTTAGATGCACAGGTTTTAGTGGGTTTGTCCTATGTTGTATGTCTATATGAGTGAGTATATACCATGTGTGTCTTTTTGCTTCTGGGACAACTCACTCAGGATGATAACAAGAACATTCTTGATGAAATATTATGAATTCATTTTGGCATTATTTCATATATGTATATGATAGATGGCTTTTAATCCAGTAATTCTGCCTTTGATTATGCAGTCATATGGACATAAGAACTATTATTTCAATGTATTTTTTTGTGGAGAAAATAATAGCAATTTTCATTAGTAGAAAAATGCTTAAATCATGTTATATTTACTATAGTAAAAATTGGAAATAAGGTAGTGTCCACTAGAAAGGGAGTAACTAAACAAATTATGGTACGTTCATTCAATAGTCTATTATGCATATTTAAGTGACTAACATTAATTCATTAGTTAAACTATGACAAGTGTTTCAAAGCCCATTGTTAAAATAGACAAGAACTATACAATTTAAATAAAAAGTGTGATCCAGTTTACAAAATGCATTCATATTTATGCACATCTTTTCAATATGCAAAAAGAAAGTATTGATCTTTGTGGAAAAGTGGATCATGAGTAAGGATCATGAGTAATGCATCATTTGTCATTGCTTACATTGTTAGTAGTTGTAGGTGAAGCTGTATTTCTTTGTTTCTTCTGACATATAATTTATTTTTTTCATATAATTTATTTTAAGTGATATTAATGTGAGGGTGAGGTACTAAGTGCACACTGTTTAGGCTAATGCTAGGCATATAATAATGTCTTGATTATAACTATTTCTTATAATCATAAAATTCAGAAAAATTCTATTAGTGACCACTCCATATCCTTCTAAGAACTGATCTATAAGGACCTTCTTCTGTTGTAACTTAGAAGACAGGTAAGTAATGTAAGGTATGCATTTATGATAGATAATTATCACACATATTACAAATAAAAATCATCTGGGCAATTGACAGCTGTGTGAGTTGGACACTGTACAGCTGTTGGCACTGGATGCAGTGGTGCCTGTCAGAGTTATGCAGTCCCCTCTTCTTAACTGCTTGCAAGCAGCTGTCTGATGAGGTTAGAGATGGCCAGCAAGTGGCCAGATAAAAGAACAAGCTTGGAGAAGGTTAGAATATAAATTGATGATTAGGAATAGGACAAATCTGAATGGCAAGAGAGAAGCAGTATAATATTTAATATTCATGTTAGGGATGAGAGGAATAAAGGCTGGGAAAACAAAAGTGCTAAAAATTAATAAAAGCTTGATCTATGGTAAATATACAAGAATTAATGGTATTCTCTCTGTTTGCAAAATGTTCTAGAAATGAAAGCAAGGATTCACATTGTATTTGCAGCATGTGTGTGTGTGTGTGTGTGTGTGTGTGTGTGCACTCACACACACAGGTGTGTACTTTACCTGTGTCCTGGGGGTGATACTGTGAGGTATTAACATTGGGAAATATGTTTATATGTTGGTAAAATTTCTTGGCAGCTCAGAAGAGAATAGAAATGCTTGCTGTTACTTGAGGCACAGCATCCAGTTATTAGGTTTCTGCAGTGAGCCATACAGAGAGAATTCGGACTCAGGCTAGCCTACATAATGACTATGCAAATGACAGAAAGGGGAAAGGAGCTAAGATAAATTGAGATGGTAGGGAAGGACTCGTGGTTTACTATTTGGAAAGTAAAGAGGGGAGAGTGTTCTAATTGAGTCCCAAGGTAGGTTCTGTGCATTTAGGCCAGAGTGTGGCAAACCGGTTGCAGTCCAGGTGCTAGAATTACAGGAGGATCTAGTTTTGTTGTGCGGCAACGTCTGAGGCTTGGACATACCCAAGAAATTGTCTTATTCTATTTGTATATCAGTCACTCTTCTCATTGTTGTGTCCAAGTAGCTTACTAGAATGGCTTAAGGGAAGGAGTTATTCTGGCTCACGGTTTGAGGAGACACAGTCCATCATGGCAAGGAAAGCATGGTAGCTAGCTGTTCCACAGCAGTGGAAAAGTGAACTAACATGCTTTATCTTAGGGGGTCAGAAACATACAACTATGTAGGAAGTAAGATTAGGATATAATCTTTGATGTCTGTATACCAGTGATCCACTGTCCTCAGAGCCAGGCCTCACCTCTAAAGGTTCTAAAATCTAGAAGAGCATCTTCATCAGCTGATGATCCTGTTGGGGAATTTTCACACTGAAACAATAACACACCAGTGCAGAGCTAAAGGTGTAGAGTGCAGTCAGAAGACATCCTTGAATGCTTTTCAGCACATCAGCTGCAATTCCTGCACCAGTATTTCTTTCCATATGCTTGATGAACTAAATGGCTCAAGCCCTACAAGCAAGGATTTTTCTTCCTTTGTTTGCTTTACCTGATGCCAAAGAAACCCGGTTTATATTAATTAAATCAGGGCTTCCTTGACCCCTGACCTTATTGCCTTTGACCTTGAAAAAGCATTCAGGCTCCTTTCTTGGGTGTCTTTTTCCCATTGCACAACTGCTCCCTTAACTTGTTTTTATCATCCTGGAGACATGCACTTCTCTCTGCGCTTTCTACTTCACCCCTGCCAGTCCTTTCTGACCAGATCTTCTAACGTTTCTTCTAGTAACCCCATTTGATGTGCTCCATCCTAGAAATGCAAAAGAGACTATCTAGACGTTACAACAAAGACTGAATTTAACAGCACCTCAGGTGGTTCTAGGTCTATACCCACCCTTTCCTTCTGTACTGTCAGAATTCAGTCCAATAATGGAGTCATGTGAGAATTCTGAGTGCTTGTAAGAAAACGCCAAGAAAACAAGACCTCAGTTTTGTCAAAAATGTGGAATTGTTCTAGAAAGGTGTTTTCATGATCTTCCCAGGTGTCCCAGATAGGAGTGGGTTTACTTCAGCTTTTGTTAGTCATATGCTTCTAAGGAAAAACATGCTTTTGCTTTGTGCAGCTTGTCCTTGTGATTGTATACTTTACTCTGGTGATTCTTCTTTTAATTCTCAGATTATCAATTGCCTGATGCTCTGAATAAAGTCAGCTATTGCATGAGACTTTAGTCCTGCTCATTTATTGGCTCTGTTCTCCCAGATTCCACCATCATTAGAGCAGTAAACACATGGTCACATGGTGACCCTTCTAAGGGTTGTTAATATCATGAACCAGGTGGCTGAGGTTAAAGGAACCCTGCCATTTGCCACAGCATGATCCTCAGCAAAATTATTTGCTTGTCAACCTCAGATTCTGTAAGTGCAGAGGGAGTTAGTGGCTTCTACCTCATATTATCAAAATGCTTAAATGAGGAAATGCATGTGAAACAGCAGGATGCTAATAAGCTTCCAGTAAGTGTTAGTTATTATATATTGATAGTTTCCGTTTGCTTTCCACACTAAAGTTTTGCCTCTTAGGACAAATAGAACTTGTTCTTTATATTGAGTGTTGAGAAGTACAATGAATAAAGTAATTGAAAGAAATGCGATTAGATGTTTTATAAATGGCTAAATTATTAACCTTAGTAATGACAGAAAATTGAGATGACAAAGTAGATGTGGCTCGGTGTTGTTCTCTAATCTATGTGACAGAGCTAAAGTTTGTATATATAGTCTTGTGAACATAGGAACTAAATAACTCCTGAACCCAAGTGCCAAGAGATGTATTTTATAGACTGTTTTAGGAATACAAATGAGTTGACAGAAGCAGGACATAGTAATGATGTTTGTGCGCTGCCACAAATACTTCCAGCTTGTTTACCCATTGAGAAGAAGTCAGAAAACATGTTTCAGTTACAGGAAATTTATGTGGTATCCTGAAACTTTGAAAATAATATAAAATATTGAGGACCAGGGTAATATAGAAGGGGAGGAGGACCTCCCCTGTTAGTGGACTAGGGGAGGGTTATAGGGAAAGAAGAGGGAGGGAGGGTGAGATTGAGAGGAAAGAGGGAAGGGTCCACAGTTGGGATACAAAGTGAATAAATAATAATAATTATTATTTTTTTTCTTTAAATCCACGAAAAAAAAAAAGAAAATATACAGTCTTTCTGTCTCTTCTTTTGCTATGATCACTGAGCCTTACGGGCAGAAGTGTTTTATATATGTATCCGTTGAGACTGGGCTCCACAATTTTGCATTTTGATAGGTCTTTGTTTTCTGTAATGGCTTCTCTCTGTGGCAAAAAGAAGCTTCCTTTGTGAGGAGTGAAAACTACACATATTTGTGGATATAATTACAAATATTTAAATTTTTAGGGATTATGCTGGTTTAGTAAAGTGGAGATTGTGTGCTCTCATCTAAAATCCATGACTTCACTCTCCCTGTGTAGATGGCTATGTTTCCAGTACCAGACATGATTTCCGTCTTTAAAGTCCAGTTAACGAGTTGTTTGCTACTGGCAAGATATGCATCCCACTACTGCACTGTTAGTAGGGCTGTTTTGTCATGGTGTTTTTGATATGGTTCATGGGCATCGTAGCTGGGCAGGATTGTTGGTTTTCTCTCTCCTTTATAAGCTTGCAAGCCTCATTCTGGTACCATAAAAGCTATTCCTCAGGGACGAGGCTTTTAGGTCACCTTCAGCTCAGGGGCCTCTGTGCCCTGTTTAATGAAATGCATACTATCTTCAGCAAATAGGGACTTACCTTTTACCTCTTGGGAAATCAGGGGCAATAGAAATAGGCTGTATGTTTTTGAAGTTTCTTGGATAGCCCTGACCAACAAGAATGACAACTAATAGCTATGCCAAAGTACACATGGGAAAACCTAGTAGGCTTTCCCTCTACACAAAGACACTATATGCAACTAAGGAATGCTGGGAGTGGGAGACATAGTCTTTTCCAGGAAAACCACAATAATTGGTTTTCCAGTACCAAATGGTCATCCCTGAAAACATGAATATAATATTATATAGACGAAGGTTATATTTAGGACTATAAATGTATGCATGTGCATATATTCACATAATAAAAATTAATGAGAAATAGGCCATCAATTTGAAAGAGAGCAAGGAGCAGTATACAGGAGGGCTTGGAGGCAGGAAAAGGAAAGGAGATGCCGTAATTATATAATAATATCAAAATAAAAGAACAAAATGTAGAAATCACTAGATTGGGGGTAGTTCCTTGTGACAAGAGAACACAGAAAGGCCTGGTGAACTTTAGAATTATTATTTCTTTGAAGCTAATGTTTGGAGTCAGGTACTGATCTTGGTGCTTGGAGCATGGATGAATGCGAACTTGTATCTCTTGTAATGGCACTTACATTTTGCAAAAGTGTTAGTCAGTGAGCAAACAAGTAAATGTATGATGCACTCTGGTGATAATTGTCATGGGAAACTGTTACAAAGCAGGGTGAGGGGCAGGCTGGGCGGATGAGGGACAATAGTGGGAAATCAGTGAAGACCTTACAAACAAGGTCACACTTGCCATAAATTGGAAGGAAATACATGTGGTAGCCTATCTTGGGAAATCTATGCCAGTGTGGGTAAACTATACAAAAACTCTTGAGGCAGAGCTTGCTTGAATAGCCAGTATGGCTTCTGTAGAAAAGGTAGCAGGAAACACATCAGGGAATATAAAGTGCAGTGGACCTCTGAGCATATTTTTTGCCTTTTTTTCTGAGTAAGCAGCATCAGGCTGTGATATAATCTGACAGCATTTTTGAAGTATCACTTTGGAGGCTGTGTTGAGAGCAGACCATGGGAAAGAGGGAAGCAGGAATGCCCCTTGGGAAGCTATTTTGCTCATGTAGGGAAGAGAGAGTGGATGAACAATGAGGACACAGAGGTAGTAGGGAAAAGGATTCAGGCATTTTATTTTCAAGGTAAGGGAAGTATTTGGTGATGAATGGCTTATGTGAATGCCAGGGATATGAAACAGTTAAGTTTGCCTCAAGACTTTTGGTGTGAGCAATTGGAAAGCCATAGGTAATATCTGAGTCAAAAGACTGCAAGAGCATTAGGAATGCTGTGGGAGAATATAAGCCAGGAATTCGTTTTTAGAAGTTTTCAGGTAGAGATATTGAACAGGCAACTTGATAGAGAAGTCTGTGTTGCAGATACAAATCTAGGAGGCAATAAATAAATGGTTTTTATACTGGGTGAATTTCCTTAGGGAACTGATGCCTACTGAATGCTGGGGCATGCTTAAAACTCAGGGAAATTAGAAGGAAACAGCAAATACTCAATTAAGGACAACAGCAGAGTAAGAGGGAAAGTTTATGAAAAGCTCTACCTCAAGATCCAGCTATACCACTCCTGGGCATATATACAAAAGATGCTCCACCATTCAATGGCGACATTTGCTCAACTGTGTTCATAGCAGCTTTATTTGTAACAGCCTCGATGTTAGAACACCCCTAGGTATGATGCTAGAAACAAATGTTTCTGATATGATGAGTACAGTGCCTGAGAGCTGACCCTAGAATTTATCAGTATGGATCCCCATTGATGATGAAAACTTTGTCTGTGCAACGTGTTCAGTATTTCGTTTGTTTGTCTTTAAGCCTAATAGGTGCTTCAACAAAGAACAGGCTAAGTGCACTTGGAGAACACCAGCAGTGAAGACTTCCTAAGCATTTCACTCTAGAATGCTGCAGGTGGGAGGTGAAATGGAGCTGCAGGGTAGAATTGGTTATAGGAATGAGAGATATAAAATGATGAAGAGAACTCTTAAAAGGTGTGAAAAGGGTGCTGAAGTGTAGCCCTTCAACAACTGAGGGCTTCTGGCAGGAGTGCAAGTGGGAAAGTACTCAGTTTTCCACAGAACTCAGCGCTGGCTATTGGGAGTATGACTATGCTCCAGTGAGATATGAGTATATGAGCAGTACAAATTGGATTTGTGGTAGTGATGCTTGTTATTATTGTTGTTGTAGTGGTGGTGGTGGTGGTGGTGGTGGTTCTTCTTCATCTTCTTCATCTTCCTTCTTTGGAGGGGAGGGCATAAGAAAGAGGGTGCTGATCTGGAAGGAATACGAAGTGAGTGTGATCGGGGTGCATAATGGGAAATTCTCAAATAACCAATAAAAGTATTATGTTGGAAGAAAAACACGGTTATATTCTGATGACATGACCCCATCAAGGGGAAACAGTTGAGGATGTGAGGTAAAAACATGCTGGAAAGACTGACTTTCAGGCATCCACAGTTACATGAGAAGAGGCAAAAGGAATGAGATTGAAGACAACATTGGCAGCACAGTCAGTGTGCAACAGGAGGATTAGGGCTACATATTCTATAGCTGGAATTAGAACTTCCATTCAGAAGTGCAGAGGGTTGGACTATATCTTGAAAGGATGTGGGTGGCAGGTTAGATTAGGCACAACAAGGACACCCAGAAGACAGGGCTTCAAAGGACACTAGATGGAACAGTTGCGTAGTATTTTCTGAACTCTTCCATGTGGGCAACCAGAGGCACTGAATGGAGAGAGTTTACTTATGCCAAGCTGGTATGTTCATAACAGGCATATATGTTGTCAACATTTGAGAGAGAGCAAAATTTCACCAAAGGAGTTTAGTTTTATTCCCTGAGCACTGGAAAGCACTTGTGCATTTTATAGGGCAGACTCTAGCCATGACGGGATGGGTGGAAGGAAGTACTCTACAGTGTTATAGTAAGTGATAAGAACCAAGTCTAAGCTGTTTCTGTCTTAGCTTCTTAGAGTTTGAGATAGCACCTCATTTCTGTTCTCCTGACAGACATCAATAAAGGATGTGTCAAGCCAGCAGCACTCTCAGAGCTAGTTTTAAAACTTTTGTGCTCCTCAGTACACACATGTTATGGACCCCTTCAGAAATATATCAGAATGACCCCCAAGGACCAAATAGTCAGAAATATTGCATACCCTATTAAGCAGAGAGATCCAGACAACATCTTCCATACAGATATGTGTAAAATGTTTTTACAGAATAATCTCTTAAAGTCTTGTTTTGGGATGGCTTTAATGTGCTTGTTTGCTGATATCCTTAGGAATAACTTAAGCCTTCTTTTTGTTTGTTTTTAATTTGGATACATAGAAAATTATTGAACACTTCTTGTTACATTCTGTTGTGCTGGGTTTGTTCACAATGCTTTTGTTTCTTTTTTTAATTAATTACACTTTATTCACTTTGTATCCCCCCATAAGCCCCTCCCTCCTCCCCTCCCGATCCCACTCTCCCATCCCCTTCTTCACGCATGCCCCTCCCCAAGTCCACTTACAGGGGAGGTCCTCCTCTCCTTCCTTCTGATCTTAGTCTATCAGATCACATCAGGAGTGGCTGCATTATCATCTTCTGTGGCCTGGTAAGGCTGCCCCCCCCAGGGGGAATGCTTTTGTTTCTTAGGATAACAAATTAGGGAAGAGGTGCTGACAGGACTTACAATAAAGTTGATTATGAAATCTTTAGTCCTTTGTTGTCACCAGTAGATAAAAAGTGCACAGCAACTTTGTAAAAAAAAAAAAAAAAACACTCCTTTTTAATGTGAAATATTTCTTTTCCATTTCCTTTTTTATGGGAATTTCGTTAAAGGTCATGCTTGCTGATGAAGTATGATTATTTAGTAGTGAACTTAACATCTATTATTCCACGCTGGCATTCATTTTTAATTTAATTTGGCACATGAATTGCTGTTACTATAAATCAAACATTGATGCTCTTCAGTCTTCCAAAATGCTGCTGAGCATCTTTCTTCTGCTCATAAAGTCATCAGCAGAGTCCTCCAAAGCTTGAAACTAAATGTGAGTGGGTTGGTGGTTTCGGAATTTCTAAGCCTCTTGCTCTCATTTGGTTTCTCTTTTCTTCATCTGCCATTCCCTTCATACGTGCACAGAGAGGATGGGAGAGAGGGAGAATCAGGGAGGAGAGAGACACTCATAGACACACACACTGACTGACTCTAACCTAGATAACCAATAATCTTTACTACTCAGTCTCTGTCATTAGACACTGTAAACAATGAAGAGTTACAGGAGGAAAACGTTTCATCCCTGAGGGCTCACAGTTTTGAGAATTTTGGCAAATCATGTGCATGTTAATTATTATTTGTGCTATAGACCTTGTTGGTTAGCCAGTATTTCTTTGACAAAAATGCATGTTCTATTGACAAATATGGAGACTGACTCACTATAAGTCCCCCTATTTAGTAATCCAATGTGAACTTTGAAGACTGAGGGAAAAGAACAACCAGTCTGCCCATAGTCAGGGAATAAGTTTAGCCTCACATTGCTGCTGTAACTTTTAAGTCAGGCTGAATCCTAACAAAATGAGGCTATACAGGGATTTAGCATTTAATTAACTGAGAAGAAAGAAGCTTAATAAAGTCTTGGCCTTATCACTTAACATTACTATTATTATTACTATTAAGGAAAATAGGGACCTCATTGAGATCAGTGGATGAAGCCCGGATCTGTGTGTTAAACATAGAAAGCGGTGAAGGTCATGCATCAGTCACTTAAGTCGTGTGCATATCTGGTAGTATAACACTATCAGCCACGGCATTGTCAAATATGCAGGCAGCTGGAGGATAAATATGGAAGCAGCGTGAAAGGTAAAAGCAAGAATGGGAGAATAAATGACAGAGAACACTTATCTCTCAATAAGAGAAATGATTTCAAATGTGCCCTCCTTCAGACCAGCTCTGACAGGTCTCTAATACAAAATCCTCTCGCATCCGAGAGGGAGAGACTCTGTGCTCAGCCACCTCTGCTCAGCAAAGGGATGAGAGAAATGGACATGGCAGCTGGTATTAAAGGTGCTTAGCTCAAAGGGAGGATCAAGGCAAACGTGACAGACAGTGAGTGCCGGGTAGAGATAACAGCTGCATGATGGATTCTTAGAAATGTGTAAAGAATTGGTCAATGCACAAAATAAAGTAGAGAGGGAGAAACACTGCAATTTTTAGATCAGCATGCACAAGAGGTTGCTGGTCTGGCCTAAAGGGGAAGAATCTAGAAAGCATTCTTGCAAGCATAAGTCTATATGGCATGAAGAAAGACGAATTGATACATATGCATCTTTTATATATTTTAATTATAAATATACACAGAGACCAACAAGCCTTTAGCGCCTGCGCTTATACAGATTGACGAGGCTAATAGTGAATCTGTGCTACATAATAGGTTTACCCTTGTCCTAATTATTTTTTATGGATCACTACCCAGGATGGATATAAAAAAGAATGGCTTTAACCTTTCTCTCAGGCTGATTAGAGTTTTACTATCTCTTTGCTCTTCTCTTTCCTAAATCTGAAAAAAGAAAAAGTTTGTGCAAGAAACAACAAATTGAGCCACTATGACCTTTTGATATTTAGGTATAGCAAAAAATGTAAATGATTGCCTTTAAACGGCTTACTGATGAGCCTTCCGAAAGAGAAACATAAACTTGTCTTTCTGATGTCAAATGTTCTACCCCTGAGCTATCACCCACCAATCACTTGGCTTCCCCTAGTCCTTTCTCCCGCCACAGTGTAGCACTGACAGCCTGTATTTTCTCAGATGGGTTGTATTTTCAGAATCATTAATCCATGTACATGCCTTGGAATAAATGCATCAACATTTTGAGTCCATTGAATGTTTATATTTTCAGCTTACTTTATCCTATTCCCTTTATCCTTACCCTAACAATGGAGAAATAAAACTGACTTTCACTGTGGCAGCAGTAATGACCATATTTTGAAGCACCTCACATTTCTGCAGTGTGATCTCTTATATTTCTGCCACTTTAGACAATTCTGGTGTGATAATATTCAGGTGGGCGTCTAAATGATTTAAATTGACTACATTCCCTGAAAAGTCAGCAGGATTTTGAAGATAGATATTTTTATAACCGCTTTTTCCTTTGTTGCTAAAACCTAAAGCGATAATTCAGCTTCATGTTTGTCATAAGGTAATTAAATTAGTATACCTTGAGTTATAGCACAAATGAGCTTTACCCTCCCTTTTCTCAACTTCACTTGCGTCTGTAGTACCTTCCCTGGGGTATTCTCTACTGTGGGGCCACAAAAAGCTCTTTCATATTGCTAACAATTACCTGAAATTATCAGCAATCATACATGAGGCAATTATAATGTATGGAGGCAGCTACATAATTACTATACTTTTTTAACAAAGAACTTAAATTTACCCTAATGGCTTGAACGCAAATGATGTTGCTGTGCCTTATTAGCTAACTGATCTAGAAAACACAGACTAGCTGTTAAATCATGTTATTTGGTTGTGACCAGTAAAAACGTGTCCTAATTTTAAGTGTATACACCTCTAGACAATTTGTGGAGGTTCCCTCGTTTTTTAACTAACTTGTTCCCATAGGCTTCACTGGAAAACAAAACACTTTTAGGCAGAGCTATATGAAGTTGTATGCACTGTCTAGGTTATCATTCATCAGTATCCTCAATAAGAGACACCATCACCACCTTGCATGTATCATTTGAAAGCAAAGGAGCAGCCATTGCCACTGCATATATCATCAAAATGGCTACAGCCGTGTTCCATGTAACTTTACAATAGACATAAATATATTCTCCTGTGCTGATTGGTAAAGTAGTCCCAGGGAGCTTTAAAGTTCTATGCAGGAACATAAGAATGTCAGCAAGTGCTACACTAAATTCTGGGATTAGGCTCGCTCTTACATTTTAGTCACTTATGCTCTTCTTTATTAATGACTGATACAATTAAAGATACCAAGGGCTTAGCAAAGTATGTGGTATTCAGAAGGGGCTTGGTGAATATGTAGCTCTTATACTGCATAATATTTGAGTTTCTTAAAGCATAAACAGAGATACAGAGATTTAAGTCAGTATGTGGGAAACCATGGGTCCATTAAAGATCAGAAAAGGTACTTTTTCACTGAGGACCTTGATGAAGAAGTGGGTAGTGCTACTCAGCAGTTGAGTTTCTTTCATTCCCACAGAGACACACTTGCCTGTCTGTGACCATAAATAAGGCTTATCTTTTGCCTCAGACAACTGACTTTCTCCAGCTGGTGATATTTTTTACATTACCGTGTCTCCTGCTTCTTAAATGTAGCTCTGCCATTCCAAGCTGTAATCTTGAGCCTTTGGTTTTCACAATGTTCTATAAGAACTCATCCTTTTCACAAACAATTACTACATGTATGTGGAGGACCAGCTGTGTGTGCCTGATACCAAGGATACTAAGACAAAAGAAGGCTCCGATGTGTATTGCACAAACATGAATTCCAACTCAGTAGCCACATAAAGACATGGAAATATTTGACGATTCCTTTCTTTAAGAGTTCCAAGCAACCAGCATGAAGGTGGTGCAGTGGGGCATGTGTCTATAACTCTGAGTATCAAAGAGGAAGAAAAACATCACTCGAATGACATGATTTAAAAGAACTGATGCAGTCAAGAATTTCCACTTACATGTGGGAAGTCAAGAGCTTCATCTTCTTTTTGTACTGGGGATGGTGTTTCTAGGAAGCTGTTTCTTACAAACTTAGATATTCAAGAGCTCTTCAAAAGATATTCAAATTACCAACAAATGCTGATAAGTTTCATTAACCATCTACCCCTCCAGGAAACCACCTAACAGTGTGATCTTTTGTAAGACAATTTGTATTCTCCTGAAGGGCAGTAACAATGGAATCCATAAAACTTCTCAAAAATCTTAACATTCTGTAAATGCTTGGGGATAACTTATCAGAAATTCTTACTGGTTGTCCTTCTGGGTCTAATAGTCTCCTCTTTGATGTTTTTAGGTATTCTCAAGTCACTGTGTACCAGGAATTATTGTTAGGAAGTAATTTCACTCTTCTGAATAACCTTATGGGGGATGGCTATTTCCGTTTTAGTCAAGTGTAAGTGCTATGAATATAGCCTACCAGACTCCAGAGACTGATGTAGCCACATACAGTGGACATTGCATCCAAACTAGTTTGACTTGTACAGGTATTTACTCTAAAGAATCTCACCCTTTTCTTCTCTTCATCTAATTGGTTCTTCTTGTAGATTAGTGTGCCAAGGACCTACTTTGAAAAGGGAACCCCTATGAATTAAAATGGTTTGTTTCTCATTGGTTATTGGTGGGAAAAGATGCTGACCCATGTTAGGGAGAAAAGAATCAGCCTAAAAATGAAGACTATACATCTCTACTTGCCTTTAAATATGGGATCTATAAAATATATCTTTATAAGTACAGTTTAGGTATAAACTGATGGTGCTAAGGAGATGGATCAGTCAGTAGAGTCCTTACTATGCAAGCATGAGGACTTAAGTTCTGATTCCCTTCATGCATCTGTGATCCCAAGGCTGGGGCAATGGAGATGGGAGGATCTCTGGGGCTTATTACCCAGTTAGTCTGGCCCATGGCTGGGATCCATCTTTAGTGAGAAACCCTGTCTCAAGTACTAAATGGAGAACAATTGAGTATGACACCAGCGTCAATCTCTAGTACCCACCCACACAGCATGCATATGTATATTTGCACATACACACAAATAAATAAATTGAAATTTTATTTTATTATATGAAACACAGAAAAATATGTTTACAGCAACAGAGACAAACCTTGGGACATATTTAAAGAGGAGCAAATGGACAGGAATATATAATTGGAACCAAAATATTTAAAATACAAAGAATGAGTGCGTCTCCATGTGTATAAGGAGTTGGGGAGACTTTTGGAAATCACAGATCTCACGTTTGACTTTATGGCTACTATCTATGATGCTAGGCTTGACACTGTCTTCACTGTGCTTGAAGAGCACCAAAAACAGGGTTTTTGTTTTGTTGTTGTTATTTTCTTTTTTTTTTTTTTCTTTTTTCAAGACAGGGTTTCTCTCTGTAACCCTGGCTGTTTTAGGGCTTGCTCTGTAGACTGAGGTGGCCTTGAATTCAGAGATCGGCCTGCCTCTGCCTGTGAAGTGCTGTAATTAAAAGCATGGGCTACCATTGTCTGGCTCAAAATGGGATTTTTTTTTTAATTTAACTGTCTTTAGAGGTTAATAGGACTTGAATGCCAGCTAGGTGAGACAGACAAGGTTGTGGTATTGGACAGCTTGATTCTTAAGCTATTCAAAGCACTATGCTAGACAAATTTATCTTGGTGCAGTATGAGCCTCTGCAGGATCAGGTGAAGGGAAAATGATGGTTTTGTCTACCAGAATGTGGGACATGAGAAAGTCTGGGGTTAAAGAGGCGCTTTCCTATGAGGAAGGGGTCAAGCAGGGGCCCCAGATAAACATCACCCCATCAGTGTACCTGCCCACACACTTTTACTAGTACCAGTAGAACATTTCAGACTCTGGAGCTTTGGAATCATTCCCCATAACATCTTGCTGCTCTGTGTACTGGTATAAGTACAGGTGAACTCCCATATACAGAAGTCCCAGCTAATTTAATAATGTTGTCTTCCCAATGTCAATTTTTTTTCACATAAACTCATCTTAAATTTTCTTGTCAACTACTTCTTGTCCATACTACCATCTAGATCAAAATGAGTGTCTTATTATAATCCATAATTGCCTCTATTTGATTGTCTTGCATTAAGTAAATCCATCTTTCATATTCAAAAGGGCATAAGGACTCACAAATGGTTTACAACCTAAACACATTATGAGCTACTTTAAATACATTATAGACAAAGGAGAATGAACAACCTTTGACAGCTTGTTAGGCTTCTCCTATAGCAATAGAGAGACCCTTTAAAGGAAGGGGAAAGTCTCCCTCATAGATGCTGTTCACTAAGTCATTGTTGGGAATGATACATAAGGATATGAACAAGTTGACTCCTTCTGCCTTCTTCACATTCTCCTATAAGCTTTCTCTCCAAAATGTGCTGAGGATAAACTGAGCCTGCATGCAAAAGCAGTCTATAAACATATTACACCCTGTAAATATCCAAAATCCCGACAGTGCCCTCAGTTTACTTTTGGAATTTCTCAGCTCATCTAAGTAAGCATCTAACCATCAAGATCAATTGATTGGGGAGATTAATGCCTTCCAATCCCTACTGTATACAGCAGAGTCTACATAGCTGAATTTTGTCCACCAGATGAGTTTACCTAGCCTGCCTATCGAGCTCAATATTTTATTTAAGTTAGGTGCCAAATTTTAGTGACAGAAATTCAACTTACATATGAGTTTAAAGTGTTTTTGGAAATCTTTATACCTTAATTCACATACAGAAATGATAGGCTGGAATGAAGTAACCCTGATGTGTTCCTTTTGAATTAGCTGTGATGCTAATAATAGTCTGTTACCCCCTAAACCAGACAGGAGACTCATTTGCTATCAATATTTTCAGGACTTCCTAAAGCCCAGATCCTCACTTACATTACCTGTTATACTCCTGCAGAGTGTCAAGTTAGTGACCTCCTCCACCAGACATTGTCACCATGAAAACCCATCTTTGCTCAAAATATTCACACTAATAACTATATCTGAACTATTTGACTTTGAAGACTGCCTTTGTTTATTGTTTCTTTTACTCTCTCTCTACAGTAACCAAACCAAACTCTGTTTCTTTCTCTATCCAAATATATGATATATGTATTGGATATATACAATGTATATTAGAAATATATAGATATATACATATGTTAGAAAGAGTTCTGTGTCAGGCTGACGTTTTATTTGATGACGGTGTCTTTTGCTTTACAGAAGCTTTTCAGTTTGATGAGGTCCCATTTTTTTTTTTATTGTTGATCTTAGAGCTGTGCTGTTGGTGTTCTGTTCAGGAAGTAGCCTTCTGTGACAATGAGTTCTGGGGCTTCTCTACTTTTTCTTCTAACCGATTTAATGTGTCTGGTTTTATTTTGAGGTCTTTGATCCACTTGGATTTTAGCTTTGTGCAGGGTGATAAATATGAATCTATTTTCATTTTTCTGCATGTAGACATCCAGTTGGACCAGCACCATTTGTTGAAGATGCTGTCTTTTTTTCCACTGAATGGTTTTGGCTTCTTTGTCAAATTTCAAGTATTCCTAGATGTGTGGGTTTATTTCTGGGTCTTCTATTCAGTTCCATTGATCCTCCTTTCTGTTTCTATTCCAATACCATGCAGTTTTTATTACTCTTGCTCTGTAGTACAGCTTGAGATCAGGAATGGAGATACCTTCAGGTGATCTGTTGTACAGGATTGTTTTGGAGATTCTGGGTTTTTTGTTTCTCCATATGAAGTTGAGAATTTTTCTTTCAAGGTCTGTAAAGAATTGTGTTGGTATTTTGATGGGAATTGCATTGAATCTGTAGATTGCTTTTGGCAGAATGGCTGTTTTTACTATGTTAATCCTACCAATCCATGAGCATGGGAGATCTTTCCATCTTCTAATATCTTTTTCAATTTCTTTCTTCAGAGACTTGAAGTTTTTTTCATACAGGTCTTTCACTTGCTTGGTTAGAGTCACCCCAAGGTACTTTATGTTATTAGTGGCTATTGTGAAGGGTTTCCCTCATTTCTTTCTCGGGACCTTTTGTCTTGGGTATACAGGAGGGCTTCTGATTTTTTTTTGAGTAGATTTTTTGTCCAGCCACTTTGCTGAAGGTGTTTATCAGTTGAAGGAGTTCTCTGGTTGAATTTTTGGGGACACTCATGTATACTATCATATCATCTGTAAACAGTTATAGTTTGACTTCTTCCTTTCTGATTTGTATCCCCTTGATCTTCTTTAGTTGTCATATTGCTCTAGCTAGGAATTCAAGTACTATGGTGAAGAGATATGGGGACAATGGGCAGCTTTGCCGTGTCCCTGCTTTCAGTGGGATTGATTCAAGTTTCTCTCCATTGAGTTTGATGTTGGCTATAGGCTTGCTGTATATTGCCTTTACTATGTTTAGGTATGTGCCTTGTATCCCTGATCTCTTCAAGACTTTAAACATGAATGGGTGTTGGACTTTGTCAAATGCTTTTTTGGCATCTAAGGAGATGATCATGTTGTTTTTCTCCTTCAGTTTGTTTATGTGGTGGATGACATTGATGGATTTCCATATATTGAACCACCCTTGCATGCCTTGGACGAAGCCTACTTGGTCATGGCGGATGATATCTTTTATGTGCTCTTGGATTCGATTTGCAAGTATTTTATTGAGTATTTTTACGTCTTCTCTTTTTTTGGGGGGTCTTTGTGTGGTTTAGGTATCAAGGTGACTGTGGCTTCATAGAATGAGTTTGGTAGTGTTCCTTCTGTTTCTATTTTGTGGAATAGTTTGAAGAGAATTGGAGTTAACTCTTCTCTGAATGTCTCGTAGAATTCTGTGCTGAAACCATCTGGTCCTGGGCTTTTTTTGGAAGGGAGACTTTTGATGACTGCTTCTATTTCTTTGGAGGATATGGGACTATTCAATCTTTCTGCCTGATCTTGACTTAATTTAGGTAGATGGAATCTGTCAAGAAAATTGTGCATTTCGTTTAGATTTTCAAATATTGTGGCACATAGGCTTTTGTAGTGAGACCTAATGATTGTTTGGATTTCCTCACTGTCTGTAGTTATGTCCCTCTTTTCATTTCTGATTTTGCTAATTTGGATAGTTTCTCTCTGCCTTTTTGTTAGTTTGGTTAAGGGCTTGTCTATCTTATTGATTTTCTCAAAGAACCAGCTCTTAGTTTTATTGATTCTTTGAATAGTTTTATTTGTTTCTAATTGATTGATTTCACCCCTGACTTTGATTATTTCCAGCTGTCTGCTCCTCTTGGGTGTATCTGCTTCTTTTTATAGGGCCATAAGTTGCCCTATAAAAAGTTTTTCATTTGGGCCATTAAGTTGCTTGTATGAGATGTTTCAAATTTCTTCTTGAAGACAGTTAGTGCTATGAGCTTTCCTCTTAGCACTGCCTTAATTGTGTCCCATAAGTTTGGGTATGTTGTGCTTTCATTTTCATTGAATTCTAGGAAGTCTTTAATTTCTTTGTTTATTTCTTCCCTAACCAAGCTGTCATTGAGTAGCGAGTTGTTCAGTTTCCATGTATGTGCAGGCTTTTTGTTGTTTCTGTTGTTGTTGAGGTCCAGCTTTAGACCACGATGGTCAGATAGGATACAAGAGATTATTTCAATCTTCTTGTATCTGCTGAGGTTTGCTTTGTGACCAACTATATGGTCTATTTTGGAGAAGGTTCCATGAGGTGCTGAAAAGAAGGTATACTCTTTTGATTTTGGGTGGAAAGTTCTGTAGACATCTATTAGGTCCATTTGATTTAGGGCCTCTGTAAGTGCCCTTGTTTCCCTGTTTTGCTTCTGACCGGATGACCTTCCCTTGGTAAGAGTGGAGTATTGAAGTCTTCCACTATTAAGGTGTTGGTATCAATGTGTGATTTCAGCTTTAATATTGTTTCATTTACAAGTGTAGGTGATCTTGTATTTGGGGCATAGATGTTCAAAATTGTGATGTCTTCCTGTTGAAATTTTCCTTTGATGAGAAGGAAGTGCCCTTCCTAATCTTTTTTGATTAATTTTGGTTGAAAGTCTATTTTATTAGATATTAGGATCACTATCCCAGCTTGTTTTCTGGGTCCATTTGCTTGAAAAACATTTTCCACCCACTCTGAGGTAATGTTTATTTTACTTTATTATTTTTTTTTTTTGCATAGGTGTGTTTCTTGGATGCAGCAGAATGTTGGATCTTGTTTCTGCAACCATTCTGTTAGTCTGTGTCTTTTTATTGGAGAGTTGAGTCTATTTATGTTGATAGATAATAGTGACCAATGTCTGTTCATTCCTTTTATTATGGAGTTGGTAGTCTTACTATGATTCATTGCTTTTTTTTTCTATTAATTTTTGTTTTGAAATTATCTGTATCCTATATTTTCTTTGGTGTAGTTGTTTTCATTGGATTGGAGTTTTCCTTTTAGTATCTTCTGTAGGGCTGGGTTGCTGTGTAGATATTGCTTAAATTTAGTTTTATCATGGAACATTTTGTTTTCTCCATCTATGTTGATTGAAAGCTTTCCTGGGTATAGTAGTCTGGGTTTGGCATCTGTGCTCCCTTAAAGACTGCATGACCTCTGCCCAGGCCCTTCTGGCTTTCATTGTTTCTGATGAGAAGTCTGGTGTGATTCTGATTGGTCTACCTTCATATGTTACTTGACCTTTTTTCCTTGCTGCCTTTCATTTTTCATTTGTTTTGTAGGTTTAGTGTTTTGACTATGATGTAACATGAAGTATTTATTTTCTGGTCTCGTCTATTTGGTGTTCTGTAGGCTTCTTATATGTTTATGGACATCTCTTTCTTTAAGTTGGGAAAATTTTCTTCTATGATTTTCTTAAAAATATTTTCCGGTCCTTGGAGCCTGGATTCTTCTTTTTCATGTATTCTTATTATTCTTAGGTTTCCTCTTTTCATAGCGTCCTTGATTTCTTATATGTTTTGTGTTTGGAACCTTTCTGATTTTACTTTTTCTTTGAGAGAGGACTCAATTTCAGCAAGTGTATCTTCAGCACCCGAGATTCTCTCTTCCATCTCTTATATTATATTGATGATGCTTACCTTTGTGGTTCTTGATCTTTTCTCTAAGTTCTCTAGTTTCAGGGTTTTCTCTGTTTGTGTTTTCTTTATAGATTCTATATAGTTTTTTTTATAGATTCTGTTTTCATGCTTTGCACCATTTCCTTCATCTGAATGAATGCGGCTCCTATTTTCTTGTTTATTTCATCTCTATATCTCTGTAATTGTTCCTGTACCTGGGCAGTTATAGTTTTCTGTATTTCTTTGAGAGCTCTGTTCATTTCCTTTTTGTTCCTCTAATAACTGCATAAGCATAGCTTTAAAGTCATTTTCCTGTTTTTCCACTGAATTAAATATCCATTGATTTGGGGGTTTGTTGGTGGGTCCATGATGTCCTGATTTTTGTTATGCCTACCTTTGGCCATTTGCTTATATGTGATCTTCACTGTTTTTTCCTTGACTCTGAACTTCAGACAGGAACTGTCTTTCTCTGGTCTCTGGAGTATTCTTCAGGAAGATCAGGGAGGTCCAGTGTTTTAAGAGTGTGTGTTGTTGTTTCAGTTGTACCTGAGGGAGGAAAAGCCACTGGCACAGATTCGTTATTGCGGGGGAGTAAATGTGTGTGTGTGCGTCTAAGTGTGTCTTGAAGGGGAGTGCTAGAGAGTGTAGGTGCTTGGGATATGGGGGTTGGGAGTAAGCGCAGGAGAGGATGTGGATGCTGGCGCGGTTAGCAAGTACAGATTGCTGGCACAAAGCGCCTGTGCAGGTTTCCTGAATACCCAGTGGTCTCCAATCTGTGGAGGGCTCTGCAGGCTGGACTCTGAGGTCTATGGCTGACAGTGCGGGTGGGACAAGTACTCTGTTGAGGGCTCTGTGTGCCCAGCCCTGTGCTCTGTGCCAGAAGCTGTGAGCACAGCAGGCTGGGCTCTGCTCTCTGAGTTGGGAAGAGCTATGTGCTTCCTCTGCTGCCTCCCCATCAGGCAAGGCTGGAGATCGGAAGTCGTGGGGGAAATGCCGAAGGCGGGGGGCGGGGGAGGTTGAGTGTTCTTAGTCTCAAATCTCAAGTAGGGAGATCTGTGCTTGGAGCAGGCAGCACTGTGTGCAGGCAAGCTGTGTGCACTGTGGGGTGCCTCCTCTGCTTCCGCTGCTAGTTGGGGTACCTTCCTGCTGCCTCCCTGTTGGCTGCAGTACCTCCGCCGCTTCCTCCACTGCAGGCTTGGCTACCTCGGCCACTGCTTCTGCCCGGTACAGGGAAGTGCCTGGGAATGGATTCCCCAGGAGAAGTCCACGGAGATGTGTGCGGTTGATCTGTGTCCTATTGGACTCAGATCAGGGTTTGTCCCCCTTCTCCCTGGACTCCTCGTACCATTGTTTTGGGTTCCACTGCCCTTCAACTCACCAATTCAGAGTTTCAGCTCCTCTGAATACAGTGAGCACTGGTCGCCGCCATCTTGGATTCCGCGCAAATGAATTTTCTTTAAAATTTTTGACTCCATTCTTTTTTACTAAGTTGTTTTAATATTTTATTTCTAAAAATATATATCTCAGTGGTGCATCAACTCTTTGAACATGGATTACTTGAAAAAACAAAGAACTTTGTAGTGGAGAAAAAAATATAACTAATGAGCTGATTAGGAAAAGCTTCTCAGAGGAAACTATAAAGAAACAATTTGTACACTGAATCATAGAGAAAAGTTTAGAGGCTGCTTTCCAAAACAAGGTATTGCCAGGACCAAGGCAAGGAGGCAACGTTTGAGGAATAACAATGTGAATGGATGCTAGAAGGCAGGGAACACTGCTCTGGGTCATATCACTGGAAAAATGACTAAGACCAAATTATAGAGTATTCCGCTTCACTAAACTATAAAGCCCCATGTTTCTATCTATTGGCTGTGACTTTCCTTTCCTTTGTATGGTTTCATAAAATTTTAGGATATGACCCTGTTTAGTACAAGGTGATCCACATTTGCCTTTTTCATAATTTATTCAGTTATAAAGGGTATAGATACAACACAGAGTACATTATGCAATCAACTTTTCAACCAATAAACCAATAAACCAATAAATAGGGTAGATAATTTTGGCTCAAAAAACTGAAAAATAGGACCATCCATACTGTTGTGAATCACTTCTATGTCTTTTCTTTTATTATTGACTTGCTGATTGTTTTCTTGATTTGGTAGTTTTGTTGTGTTTTGCTTTTCATCCATGTGGCATTCTGAACCAAGGGTCTAGTACTGATGTTCCTAAGTCAAAGGAATCACATTGGTTATATTTACTTGCCTAGCTGTAGACATGAGACTTTGGAAGTGTGTGTGTGTGTGTGTGTAGATACAGATATATCATCTTCAAATGAAAACAGGAAAATATAAATGTTTAAAATGAAATATTGATCATAGTGGCATAATAATTTTCCTTGAAAAATATTTAATCACCATTTAGTTATTTGTAAGTAGGGGCTTAGGTTCCATTGATAAGTTTTTAAAAATATAAAGCTTAACTATCTCTGCCCATCCTAAAAATAGCAAGAGTGTTTACAGAAAGACTGACTCTCTTCTATGTCAACTTGAGTTGTACTTAGTTAATTTTCATCAACTTGACACAAACTAGAGTCACCTGAATTTATCTTCATCAGATTAACCTATGGTATGCATGTTGGATATTTTATTATTGATCAGTAATTAATGTAGAAAAGTTTAGCCTGCTGTAGGAGGTCCACTCTGGACAAATGATCTGGGTTGTATAGGAAAGCCTTCTGAGTATGAGCCAGAGAGAGAGAAAGCCAATGAATAGCGTTCATTCATGGGTTTTGCTTGTTTCTTTGACTTCCCGCAATAAAGTATTATGACCTAGTAGTATAGGCCAAATAATCCCTTTCCGTCCCCAGTGATGTTTAGTAATAATGTTTATAACAGCAACAGAAAAAGAAACAGGTTAGAAACTGATACTAAAAGTGAGGCTGTTGCTTTGACACAGAAGATTTTGGGGAGTACTGTGGAAATCTTTGGAACCTTGGGCTCAAAAAGCCATTGAATGCTTGGGGCTTAGTGGGCTGTCTTGTAAAGCTTTGGAAGATAATAATGCTGAGAGAAATACAGAAAATGGAGGCCTGGAGACTAAAGTTTCCAAAGTGAGCAAGAACCTAAGAATGGAACCAGGGATGACTTGTGTGGTTTTTTTTAGATTAAGAAGCTATGGAAGCCTTTCTAGGCCACAGAGGAGGACATTGCAGCCAGTCCTAAAGAAACCTGATAAGCTAGGGTCAGATAGAAGGGGAGGAGGACCTCTCCTATCAGTGGACTTGGAAAGGGGCAGGGAGGAGATGAGAAAGGGAGGGTGGGATTGGGAGGGAATGAGGATCAGGATACAGCTGGGATACAGAGTTAATAACCTGTAACTAATATTTAAAAAATAAAAATTTAATTAAAAAAAGAAGCTATGGAAGTGAAACTATTGCTTTACCTGGACAATGGATGCTAACGAGCTAGGATTAAAAATTAGCTGTGATTAATAAAAGATCATCATCCCTGAGGTGAGCACTTCTAGGAAGTATTCTCTTAGGATCAATACCAAAAAGTGGTTTAGAAGAGCCCAAGGCTGCATCTCAAGCTGGAAGCTAAAATTGGAAATGTCTAACAGTCTCTGACGATGTTGGATCTGTATAGTACTGGTTTTAAAGGCATGGAGGGGTCATAAAACGTAGCTTAGCACCTTTTGGTTGGAATTATATTGCAGAGATGTCCTGATGGTGTTGCATCAGTTGCAGTGGAGAGCCCAGGATTAAAAGGTTCTTGGAGAGAAACTAAAGCTTGGCCCACCAGAGCAAGGATAGAATCCTTGAAAAGAGGCCAGGACAGGCCATTGGTGAAGGTGTTTCCTCCATTACTGTGGAGACCCAGTATATTGGAAATACTGATACCTTGACCAGCAAGGACAGTTGGCAGGTGTGAAGTGGAGATGACCTGAGCTTACAAGACAAGTTGTGTGTGTGTGTGTGTGTGTGTGTGTGTGTTGCAGATGACAGAGTCTGAGAAGTAGGATTGCCTAAGCCTTTTTTATTCCAGAGAATCACAAATGAATCCTAAATATCAAACATTTGAGATTTTTGCACTGTTGGTTTTTTCTCTCTCTCTGCTATGGTTGTAACTGTGCCTTGCTTCTTACACCTAAGATTAAGAAAGTATTATTATTATTATTATTATACATAAGCCCACAGTTTTAAAAAACTTTGGATTTTTAAAAAAGAGAATGTGGACTTTTAAATTACTAGAAATTTTAAAGACTGTGAAATTTTAAATTTTAAAGACTGTGACTCTGTTTTATATTGTGGTATTAACCTGAGATCTCAAGGACAAGGAAAAGTTATGGTTTAACTGTGACCTGTTTGTCTAGTTGAAAAAGGGTGGACTTATGACAGCTAATCTTCGTTGTTAGGTGGACACATCTGAAGAGAGGGAGTTGAAGATTGTCCCTACCAACATGACCTATGTGCATGTGTGTGGGGCATTTTCCCGATTGCTAGAGAGGAGCCAAATCTTGGCAGTTTGGCCTGGGCAGCTTAAGAATCATAGCTAATGCACGAGCCTGGAAGCAAGCTAGTCAGCAGCATTCTTTCGTGGTCTCTCTTCCATTTCTGTCTTCAGGTTTCTGCCTGGCTTTCACTTGATGTTGCTGAAGACAACCTTTTCCTCCCAAACTTGCTTTACTTACTCATGGTGTTTACCACAGCAACAGAAACCAAAGTACAAGAGAAAATATATTCCCAATGTTTGCTCCCACAAACAAATAAGCATGCTTAATGTAGTCACAATGGTGCATTGTTTAACTTTGATCAAAATTTGCCTGTATGATGTTCCACTAAATGATCTATATGTCGTTGGGAAGTCCAGTATTCCACGACAGATTTTGTGTTGTATATTATTATGAAATATTTGAATTTTCAATGTAAGGGTTTTGCATAGAAGTTTGAATTTTAAGAAATAATGTGGCTCTCCAAATAGAACTTTAAGCTTGTTTGGGCCTCACTGTGATAATTGGCACAACAGTGACTCAGTAGGCATTGCTTTGAAGTTTATATTATTAAGTCTACCCAGAGTTTCCAATCTACAAAACATTCATTCGTATCCATTGTTTTAAACATTAAGAGATATCTAAAGTTGTCAGTTTACCTGCTAGACACATCAAATGGCCTAAAATAGCACAGTAAAGTTAAAAAAAAGTGGAACTGTCAAATCACCTACAGTTTTTACTAGCTTTCTTTTTTATATGAACATTTCAATTTCAATTGATGTCAGTTTCTTTAAATAAGAATTGATCTTTTTCTACATTCCAGGCCCATCATTCTAAGAGCTTTACAGGGAAATAACCAAATCAGATTACTCTCTACAGCTTTGAGGTTTTGTATTTATTTATTTATTCTTTGGTAATTTGGTGAGCGTTTTATATTAAAATGTCCCTTTTGTTAACAGTTCAGTTTCCTTCTGCCATTCTAGATGAGTTGTCAATGATAAGCAAAGTAATATTTGAATTTCAGTAGATCCTTTGTGGAGGAAAATATAATATCCGAGACTGTCACAGTCCGTTTATTTTTTAAATGACACTACTGTAATAACCTTTTACTTGAATTTCACAGGAAACTTTACATTTTCATAGCACTGAAATCTGTAGTGATCATGTCCATGTTCCTTTATTTGACGAAGTGCTTTCTTTCTGTTGAATGTTAACAGGTATTAGCAAGTTTAGTTATTGTCTCAAGATCGCTTGATGGAAACTCTGTGAGTAGTACTGAATAAAGAAGATCTCTCCTCTGTTCTAACTTTTTATGAAACGATGATTCCACAAGTTCCAGACACTTGGTACATTGTAGATCTGGCCTGCAGAACCACACAGTGTGACCAGTAGCTTCCACTGTCCAACGTTTGACCCCTTCTCAAAGGCTGAACAAGATAAACATGTGGATGAGTAATTTTCACTTGATTTATGAGTGGCTACTCCTGAACTGCTCAGAGTTCAGGATCAAGTGATGTAACCAGATGTAGCCCATAGGCAGCTCCGTCTCCATGTGGGTCTTCTAGTAAGGGGAGAAGAGATAGTCTCTGCCATGAACTCAGTTGCCTGCTCCTTGATCACTTCTCCCTGGTGGGGCGACCTAGCAAGTCCACAGAGGAAGAGGATCCGGTTTGTCATGATGGAACCTGATAGGCTAGAATCAGATAGCAGAGGAGGAGGGCTTCCCCTATTAATGGACTAGGAGAGAAGGCTAGAAGAAGAGGAGTAAGGGAGGATGGGATTGGGAGGAGAGTTAGGAGGGAGCTACAACTAGGATACAAAGTGAATAAATAATAATAATAATAATAATAATAATAATAATAACAGTAATAAAGATATTTCAAAAATTTATCATTCTCCTTAACTGGCGTTAAGGGGTGTTTTAAAGAATTCTCTTTTTTAAATGTGTATAGTTGAACTTCCTACCTCAAAAATGATTATGCTACTGAGAAACTTAGGGAAAACCCTGTTTAAATGTGAATAGTATGTCACAGAATTATAGGAGATACTTGTCATTAAAAATTCTTGGAAGAACTGGGAGTGTAACCTACCGGTAGAGTGTTTGCCCGGGCATGTGTGAGGCACTGAAGCAAAAAGAATCCTTACATCCTACCTATGCCTACTGTGATTGTTAATCTTGCCTTGTGAAGTTGACACACCTAGGAAAAGAAAGCCTCAACTCAAGAATTGCCTCCATCAGGTTGGCCTGTTGTCATGTGTGTGGGACATTTTCCTGGCTGCTGATGGACATAGGATAGCTCAGAGATGGGCTAGGCTTTATAAGAGAATTAGCTAAATGTGAGCTTGAAAGCAAGCCAGTGAGAAGCATTTGTACATGGCCTCTGCTTCAGTTCCTGTCTCCAGGCACCTGCCTTGAACTCCAGCTCTGGCTTCCCCTGACAATGAACTATACAGCCTAAAATATTCTTTCTTCCCCGTGTTGCTTTTGGTAATAGTGTTTATCACAATAAGAGAAAGCAGAGAGAATACATTCTCAGGCAGAAACTGAGGTGGGGCTGCAGGAATCCAAAGCAGTGATCCCCAAGACTCTCACAGGACTCTTTCACATGTTAAATATTCCTATGTTTAAAACTTTCTACCAACTATAAAATAATTGTCCAACACATCTTTAGACCATCTCTTCCACTTAAAAAAAAAAGAAGTGTGAAAAAAAACCCAAAATGTACATGTATGTATGTGTTCACATGCATGCATATCTGTGGTTTCTATAGATTGCATAGATAACCCAGCTTCAATATTAAGTGTCAGTGGATATATGCATTATTATTGAAGGAACTTATTATAAATTAGTTCTATCTAATGCAATGTTTCAGAGTGAAACCATATGTAAGTGCTTGGACATTCTTCTCTTATCAACATTTATTTTTATTTTATTTTGAGACTTGGCATATATATATATAGCCCTGGCTGTCCTGGAGCTCACTATGTAGACCAGGCTGGCCTCTAACTAACAGAGACCCACCTGACTTTCTCTCCTGAGTGGTGTGATCAAAGGTGTGCACCACCATAGCCAGCATTCTCATCCACATTTATAATCTAAGGTGGATGACAGTCAGTGTTAGATATTAGGACATAATGCTGAAGACAAAGAAACTCACATTTAACTTGCATGTGTTCAAGCAACTTAGAGCTGTTGGTAATGTTAAATTGTAACTCGGAAGAATGAAGTACTACAGTCTGAACTGGAAACAAAAGGAGGGTGGGGAGGAATGTCGTTTTGCTGTTTATTTTTGAGTTTGTGATAGTTATTATATCCATGATTTTACTGAATCATATACTTGCATATTTAATGGGGAGAACAATTGCAGGTATGGCACCTGAGGGGGACATGTCACCTCTCTTCTCAAGTTGGGGCTAGCTTTATAAAGTCAAGAAATTCCTGCCTCCATTAGGCAGGAAGTTCCTAAAAGCCCCAGATAGTTCTGCCCTCCTGGTCAGCAGGTCAGTCTTTCCATCTCCTCCCACTCTGCTGGGTCTGGCCTGTGTGGCTCATTGGGACTGATTCCATGACTGTTTTGCTCTAAGTCCTTGTTGATGAAATATTATTAAAGTTTGGACGGCTTGCCAAACCCCTCCACACAAGGTTTTTGCAATTTTCATGTAATTATTTAGCACTTAAGGGATACAAACAGACTGAAACGTATTTAACTAGACTTACGATCTTTTCACCTCCTTATTGAAGAGCAATTCAAAATCACCCCCAGAAAGTGATTTTTTTCTTTTATCAAAACATTATTTAACCTTATGGGGAAAAGGCTAATATTCTTGGTTATTTTTTTTATCATTCTTTTATCTCTCAAGTGTCAATTCACTGTCAATATTTAGAGCACAGTATTATTAAGAATATAAAATGCTATTATAAAGCAGAATCTGTATGAAATTTGATCCATCATTTTGGTATAATATCAGACTTTCAATCATGTTGTAACATTAAAGTTCCATTTTTAATGTTTCCCCTCAATGGATTAATGTTCAAAGTTGAAGAATAAAATGGGTTTGGATAAAATGATTTGATTCATCCTTTTTATACTGCAACCTCTGACATGCTCTAACTTTCTGACTGCTCTTGGGAACTGGGTTAAAAAGAAAAAGACAATGTGCATTCACTGAGCATGTGCTGTATACCCAAAATTGTTTCTATATTTTAAATAATGATAACAATGAATCTCTGGCCTAAATAATAAAAATTCCTATAATAAAAAGTAGGCTGAGTAGGTGAGGTTAAGGCAAGAGTCTGAGATGATGGATGGGTTTCCTTCTTTATCTTCAAGAAAACTCAGAAATTGAAAGTAAATCAAAATAGCATGAAAAAGTACACATTGGTTATTGGTTTTGAGAACGGTGACTTTTACTATTGATATTATATTTTAAAATATAATATATTTATATTATATTTTATATTTATTATATTTTAAATATCTTACTTGTCCATGGGATATTGTGCAAATTGCCTGGACTTTCTAGGACTCAATTGTTTTAATTCACAGAAAAAGAAATGAGCATGTGGAGGTGACATAATGATCATGCCACATGTGGAACTGGACTTGGAACACAAACCTTTGGTGTGTGTTTTGTGTTTGTATGTGTGACTGATACTTTGAAAAGATTTACAGTCTAGTTGTCAGTAATGGATATTGTTGGTATAATGTTCTTGTGGAATGTATACAATTTACCCTTGTTCATTCAAATGCTGATTTCTCTATCCCACTCTCTGGTTTCAATCCAGCCATTGCATTATGAAGCTTGTTCTAAGCATCACCTGTCTCAAGTTTGTGTAAACATGCCACAATTTTTCTCTTTGTCGTCAATGAAACAACCAACCAGCCAGTGCTGTGCAATGGTGAGAATAGGGTGGAACATCTTGGTCCAGAAGGTAGAGAAGGAAGCGAGGGGAGAGGAGGAACAGAGAGAATCTGCAGGAGAGGTCTTGGAACCACGTGGAGAGACGTACCAGACCTAACATATGACTAAAAGCAAGTATAATGGGTAAAATCTGAATGGTAGGAAACTATGCGGGCTTGGAGGTTTAGGATGGAGTAACCAAGTATTGTGCTCTAGGTTAATTAAATAAATCATAGTCTCTGTGTGGTGATTCGGTTATACAGCTCATTTAGGAATAACCACTGATTAACTAAAAGATAAATCAATAACAAATATTAATAATCCACAACAGGATATATATTTATGTGGTTGTAATGTAAGATAAGATAGCATTCAGAAAATGCAGAGACAAACTCCTAGAAGACTGAGAAGACATGTTACTTCACTTAAGCTTTGGCTAATATAAGTAATATTTGAACCTGTCAGATGCCTTCCTAGGGAATAATTGCACAAGCAAAGCTAGAATGATAGAAGTCCACAGGGCCAATAAGGTGCTTGGTGTGGCTGCAATGTAGAATGCATGAAATACAGCTATGCAACAAAGAAAAATGGAGTAGGTTTTATCTAGCCTGTTTATGTAAGATGTGGAGTGACTGTATTTGTTAGTTTGGTCTCTGAGCCATGGAAAGTGGATTTTCACTGTATTTATTAGAGGGATTCAAGGTTAATTGATTTATACCCACCATACCACTGACAGCTGAGCATCCTTCCCACAGCAGACTCATGAAAGCACTGAATTTGTGGCAACAACCTTACAACTGAAGCCTCTGATCGACTCTTGGCTTCCATATTACACAGCTGGTCACATGTTTCATCATAGGAATGTCATCATGAGCATTAAATATCATCTGTTGAATTCGCCAAGTTCAAGACTAACCATTTCTAAACTAGCCAAGGCTGTTAGTAGTGTTGATCTAAGAGACTCTGGGAAGAATATGGCTAACTCAGGCCTGTCAACTTGTGTTAGTAAAGATATCAAGTCCATATGACACATCATATTTTAAAGGACAACAAAATGCTATTTCTTTCACCCTTTTGTAGTTCAAAAACCCAGGCTGAGAAATGGTGCACCCTTTTCTAGGTCTTATAATCATGGCTGATACAGCTGATACACCAGCAGGATCTGCCTTTTTCGTTGTAACTGGCAAAAGCAACGCATGGTAAGTTCTAAAATGTTAGGCAAGGTGGAGACTCTAGCCAAGAGGACAATGGCTTTTATCCAACTTTAGGTTCCAGAGACCCAGTCTATATAATTTCAGAGTTCTTAAATGCTCTGGTTAATAAGAATAGTAAGTTAGTAAGTTTAGTGGATGAATAATAAGTTAAGAAGAATAAAGCAAAGGCTTGATTTAGTGCGTATTTCACCAACAGTATATAATGGATTAGGAAAATTCTAGGAAAACAAGGTCCCAACCTACAATCTGGAGCCTAGTTTTCTTCTGCCAGTGCTCCTGCTGCTCCATCTTGCTGTTATAGAGGGACGATGGCTCTGTTTTCTGTTAACCTATCCCATTGGGATGGTGGTAGCTGCAGGTCTCAATTCTGTTCATTACTAAAATAGTAATCAAGAAATGCAACTTGAATTAAAAGTTTTTAAGGGATAATCATATTGAGGTGTTAATGGATAATGTTAAGGCCAGTACATGAAGAAATATCTAAATCCTATTCAGGGGTCCATGGATGATTTTCCAGTAGCTGGGAAAATAGGAGTGAGATTAGTTCATCCTTTTTGGTTGTTGTTTCCCTGCAGATTCTGATGTACAAAGCTCTAGTAATTGAGTTCACAAAGAATGGTCTCTGTTTCTAAGCTGGTGAACATACTAGGATTACATCTGGCTGTGAGTTATAGAAAAGCTAATTAAACAGTGGCTTAAGTGCATGGCTGACTTTTCTCACATGGCCTTGAAGCCCAGAATATGTAGTGCACCACTGGATCCCAGATGTACAATATCGTCAGTGCCACAGGCTCCCGCGTTTCGCCCCTGCTTTCCTTAGCACCAGCTTTTTCTAGTTGCATGACTTCAACCTGACTAGTCATATTTGCATGCCAGCTCCAGAGAGGTGTGGCCCAAGTGACAATGATGGTGTGTTCTTTTGAAAGCATTGTTTTTTCTTGAGGCTGAAAACTTTCTCTTTCAAACTATAACTCAATCACATGCCTAGTTTCAAAGGAGTCTCTGAAGAGACTTTCTTTTTTAGTGCTGTCCTGAAAATTAGGAATTCTGTTGGTAAGAAAGAATGATTATTATAGAACTAATAAAGTTTATTATAAACTAATAAAGTTTATGAAGTTTGAACAAAGTTTGTCAGAACATGTAGACCCTGTGACTTGCTCAGCCCCTGCTTCTTTTCACCAAAATTCAAGTTCATGTTCCATCTTAATGCCCCTCCTCATTCTACTTTTGCCACATGTGGGGACAGAAGTCTGAAATCAGTGTGTTACCTCGACTACACCCCCTACCCATGGATCTAGGAAATCACCTGCTTTTTGCCTTTTCCAGTTTCAGTTGTTGGCATCTCTCTGGCCACCATCCAATGCAGTGTATCTCTGCTAAACTCTGAGATTTGCAACATCACTCTAAGCCTTTCTTAAGAAATAGAAAATCAAAGGTCCATCTACCTAATAATCCCATCAGGTTGAAAAAGGTTATCAGTTGAGTCCTCTTGGTTTGTGGGCAGGACTTGAAGGTTTGTTTTGAGGGTTAAATGGATCTAATTTTTCCGTCTCTCCATCGCTTTATAATAATTTATAATAATATTCTTTATAATAATGTCTGCTCTAGGATAAGTGGTCGCAGAGTAGGTCACTGTGCTGTAGCTACAGTGGCTGTTCTGAAGAGGTTGATCTGGTTTGATGTCTTCTTTTCAATCAACTATGGAATTAGAGCATGGGAAAATAGTGAATATGAACTATACTATGTGCTAACCCAAACAGAAAAGAATACTTTTCTCTTTGGTAGTGTACGTCACACTATCTAGCACTATGAAAGCTTGCCAGTAGAATGAAGCTTTCAGGTCATTCCCAACAGAATCCTGTAAGCTTTAAAAATAACTGACCTTTTCTGGTGTGTGTGTGTGTGTGTGTCTGTGTTGTCTGTGTTGTCTGTGTTTCTAGTGTTTTTCCTTAGTTTCTTTTACTTCATTTTGTTAGTTTGTTCATTTTGTTATATCCTTGTTCTTTTGTCTTTTCTATTTGCTTGTTTGTATCCTTAAGAGTGAGAGAGATGTCATGGCGTTGAAAGGGGCAAGAGGTAGGAAGGTTCTGGTAGGAGATGAGGGAATGGAAACCAGGAACAAATATAGTGTATGAAAAAATGTTATTTTCAATAAAAAAATAGAAAAAATAACTGGCCTCACAACACACATGCACTCATCCAATAGTGGCATAAATATCATCGGAGTAACCAACCACTTTTAGATTGGATTTAAGTCTCACTCCACAATATGAAAAAAATCCATACCTGTCATCGTTACCAGGTCAAGAATCTGTCACTATGGAACAGCCTGATATTTTTCTATTAAATGCACACAGTATTCAGCCAACTCCTAATGACTATTCAGTACACCCAAACATCAATGCACTTCTCAACCCTCATCTGAGAAGCCTCTATTTGCAGTAAATGATGATTAACATTAAAAATTCACAACTGGAGGAGGTTAAGAGACTATATATACCGTATCCCCTCCCCCAAGGCATGCCGATCAATGTGGAAGAGGGAACAAAAAGATCTAAGAGATAAAGGTGGTGGGTGAGTACCTGGAAATATCTTCTTGACACTTGGGGAAGCTTCATATAAGAATTCACAGTGATTGTGTTAGTATTCACAAAGCTAGACCACCCAACATGGTAAGGGGAGATGGACATATTTTACCCTTAGCCATGAAGATTTTAGTCATTGTCACATGCTGGTAGAGGGGGAAGACAGTTTTCTTGAAGAATGTAGCCTCTAGTAAAACTGGCATTGCTCTACTGGAAGGCCACATGTCAAAGAATATGTGGATAAGCTAGGCATGTAGGTGCACACTTGTAATCCCAGCACTCAGGGAAGCAGAAGCAGATGGATCTCTGGGAGTTCAAGGACAGCCTGGTCTACAAAGTGAGTCCAGGAAAATCAAGGATACAAAAGGAAACCCTGCCTGAACAAAAGAGAGAAAGAAAGGAAAAAAGAAGGAAAGGAAGGAAGGAAGGAAGGAAGGAAGGAAGGAAGGAAGGAAGGAGAAAGAGAAGAGAAGAGAAGAGAAGAGAAGAGAAGAGAAGAGAAAAGAAAAAAGAATATGTGAATAGCACAAATTGGTCCTGAAAGGTATAAAAAGGGAAACTAAGGAAATAAAGTTGGGTGGATAGAGAAGGAAAGTGGAAGAGTTGGAGGAGGGGATGAATATGATCAGAACACATTGTATGAAACTCTGAGAATGAATAAAAATAATGAAGACAAGGAATGATTGATTTAAATGATAGCAGGGTCAAAATTCAGCCAAGGAAAATATGTGCAATAGGCTATTATGGGGGTAGATTGATCTAGAGTCTCTTTGAGGATGTGGCTTTTTACGACCATGAAGTAAGGAGGCTAGGGTCTAATCACCATCTGATACAGGCAACTTTAAAAATTGGTCTTATTTACAGACTCTAAAAAAATCATATCATACAGCCACTTTGAGACAGGATTCATTTTCATTTTAGTTTTGTTTAGATGTTAATTTTAGTTGTGTGTTACCTTGGGCAGAACAGAGGCCGTGTTTGTGGAGGACTGACAAGAGAAGGAGAAGGAAAGGAAAGATGCAGATGGTCCTAATCATGGGGTTCTCCCTCCTGCCTCTAGGTGGCACTTGGTCTCTGACTAATGTCCAGCCTCAAAGCATTTTCTCCTGAGTTCCTCAAAAACTAAGAGTAGATAGTCTTGAAAACAAGGATTATATCTCTGTGGGCTTTGTTTCATAATAATGAATTGGAGTTTTCTTAGCAGTTTTCTATAGTCAAATAAGAGTTGTTATGAGTGAACCTTGGAAGTGATCATAGCTGGGAAGGAAGGAAGGAAGGAAGGAAGGAAGGAAGGAAGGAAGGAAGGAAGGAGAAAGAGAAGAGAAGAGAAGAGAAGAGAAGAGAAGAGAAGAGAAGAGAAGAGAAGAGAAGAGAAGAGAAGAGAAGAGAAAAGAAAAAAGAATATGTGAATAGCACAAATTGGTCCTGAAAGGTATAAAAAGGGAAACTAAGGAAATAAAGTTGGGTGGATAGAGAAGGAAAGTGGAAGAGTTGGAGGAGGGGATGAATATGATCAGAACACATTGTATGAAACTCTGAGAATGAATAAAAATAATGAAGACAAGGAATAATTGATTTAAATGATAGCAGGGTCAGAATTCAGCCAAGGAAAATATGTGCAATAGGCTATTATGGGGGTAGATTGATCTAGAGTCTCTTTGAGAATGTGGCTTTTTACGACCATTAAGTAAGGATGGCACACACCTATAATCCACTTGCAAGGCTGTGGCAGGAGGTTTGGTCTATCTTTGTGGCCTGGGCAACATGTCGAAAGGCTGTTTTCTTGAGGGAAAATATGGATAAAACTACAAGTGAATAATATATGTAATGCTGGCTCATGAGAAGTGAGCACATATCAACATTTCATAAAGTTTGTTAAATGAATAGACCATCCTAACGCTTTTTATCAAGGAACTTGCCTCATTAAAACCTCACTCCCAGCCACAGAAGTTATCACCAAGGGCTCTTAATTTCCCTTCATGATGCAGCATTGGGAGGAGAGCTTATTTTCTGGTGTGAAACCAAACTGCAGTGCATGATACATTTCCTTTGCCTCCACCCAGACAGCATTAATGGATTTATTTTAAATTGTTGTTTGTAAAATGAAAGCAAACTCCAAATAATTATATGAAATTGTTTTTTAATGTTTGCATAATTTCTTCATCATTAAAAGCCACCAGCCTCTTTAATACTGAGGCACAATCAACCATTGGACATAAAAAATCGTTACCTTGAAGCTTTTAATATCTCTGCCTCACGCATAGATACAGGCTCTCTCTTTTTCTGTAACACATGGCTATTTATAGTGCTTGACACATTGGCATCTTTTTCTGGAAAATGCATCGTTTGGGCTTGACCTTCAATATGCAGATTGAGGGGATGCAGGAAAATCTTTATTCTGACACTTTCTGGACACCAACCTGTGCATTTCTCATACTACAGAGAGCAAGCTGAAAGATATTCTCTTCTTATAATTTTCCAGACCTCTGCTATTCTCACCCTTTCTTTCCATTTACAACGTCATCCCATATTTCAGCTATAACTCAGTGTTGGAAAAGTCTACGGAATCTATTTACTAGGCTGGTTTTAAAGACAGCTTTCAGAATCACAGAGGTGGTTGAGATGTTCAGTAGGTATTTGCTTTGAATTTAATTGTGTATATTTTATCTACCCAAGATCCGAATGAAAATGTGCCCTTCAGTATCTTTGAGATTTGAATACATAGGAGATTATTGGTGCTTTAACTTTTCCTGGTTTTGCGACAATGATGAGGGGGAAGAAAAGTTCTTCTTCTCATTTGTGTTTCATTGACACCTAACTTGAGATTGTGAGACAAGCTACTTGGTAGTAAATGGTTGTAAATGGTTGTTTTCATCTCTGCAAGTCAGGGCATTCATCAACAAAACAATATGCAAAAATAAAACACTAATGCTAATGTGCATTTGTCTCACATTACCCGCAATTATGTATTCATCAAACAGTCTCACTGGTCTCATGAACTGACTGGCTTTATAATAAAGAGATGTTATAAATGTGAACTTATATTTATTTATATATTCAGGATAATGAAAGATTCTTTTTGGCTGCTATAATAAAGTCCTTAAAAGATAAAGTTTTAAAGTAGTTCTCTAATAAACAAACTAATAAGATAGTTCAAAGTGATCTGCATGCCAACAGCCTAGAAGCTTGTTAGAAATGCACAAGCTTGGTACTCATTCCTGTTCTCTGTGGTCCAGAAAATGATCTACAATAGCCAATCTTTTGGTTTCAAATGAGTGACTTTGTTAGGCATATAACAAAGCAAAGCATAAAAGAACAAATGGTAAGGTATAGGTAGAGAAAAATACAGCATCAGATTAGGTGCTTGTAACATCCATAGAGAAATGGAATAGCATGATGGAGAAAGCAAACAAATGTAGCATTATCAACTTAAAACTTCCAGCAGAAATTGGCTGGGAGAGAGGCAGTAATGATGGAGTCCCCAGTTCAAAGTCTTCCCATGATGATCTTATGGCTTTCTGTTCCCACTGTTGGCATTGAAAAAAAAAAAAAGCATTTATTCACTAATTTGTTTCTGTGTATGTGTCTCCATGTGTAAGAGTATGAGCACATATGCATTCAGATGTGTGCCTTCCATGTTCATGGGGACGTGAACAACATCTTAGATATCTCCCTTCAGTCTCCCTCTGCTTATTCCTTTGAGAAACAGTTTCTTCCCAAACCTGGGACTCAAGTTTTCTTCACTATGCTCACAGTCAGAATGCCCCACCAATCAAACTCTCATGTCTCCAACTTCCTCAGAACAGTGGCTTCAGGTATGTGCTAGATGTAACCAATGAGCTTCTCTCTAGTCCTCACTGTAGGCATTTTTATATCATGTCATAAAGAATAGTAACCTCTCTTGGAAAGGAATTCTCCTGCTGGCTGTTCTCAAGGACACATTCTTTTCACTCCTGCATGGTTTTGCTGTTTTTTTTTTTTTTTCTTCCTGTCGCAGGGATAGGGGCCAGCTCATCCACCAGACAAGGGAGCCTAAAAGACACTTACACAAGCACGCTTGGGCATAAGTGGGGGGTGTCGTGTCTACCCCTCTTTCAGGGTTGATTTCTTAGTAAGCCAAAACAGCATGTGACTATTTACCAATATTTTAAATGCCACAACTCTCATCTACTGAATCTGCACAGACACTTTTTAAGAGGATGCCCAGCTCCTCTGTAAACATGTTAACATTGAGAGGCAAAGCACTGGCCTTGACATATTGCAATAAAGTTATGGAAGTAAGCCACTGTGACAATTAAACACTTAAGTAAACACGCTTCCCAGGTATCATTCGCAAAGTCAAGTCCAAACTGGAGAGATTCGCAGGCTACATCCAAAAAAAATTGTTTTAGTAAGTCTTCTTATTAAAGAAGAATAGAAATTTGTAATTTTTAAAGTACTTAATTATGATATATTGAGAGATAAAAATTGTACTATATTTGTAGTGTACAATACATTTTAAAGTAAATATATGTTGCAGAGTGACTGAATTAAGCTAATTAACATATGTACTTCCACACTTGTTTTTTTTTTTTTTGTGTGTGTGTGTGTGTGTGATGAGAACACTTAAGGTATACTTAAGCCTTTCTATGCTTTGGAATGTTTCCCAGGCAGTTGTGATGAATGGCTGGTTTTGTAAGAAGCAAGATTTTGGAAGACTTGGACATGAAAGTGACAGCTTTAAAAATTGCAGGATAAAGAGAGTGGGCAAAGGGAAGCTTCAAATTGTACAAAGAGTTCATGCGAGATTGGCTGCAAAACGCACAATTCTTGTCAGTCAGGAGCTTTTAAAGGAGGGCCAGAGGAAACAGAAAAATGAGGCATGCACTTCACCCTGCATCTGATTGTACTGAGGACTAAGTAAATGTAGAAACCCAGTGAAGCTACAGTTCTGTTCTGACCATAGAAGCAGAAAAGATCAGGAATGGGCTCCCAGAATGAAACCCATTCCTGTGTTCTCAATACTACCCTGATCAAATGTAGGGAGGATTTATGTAGGAAGAAAATGGAGAGAGAAAAGGAGGAAGTCCAATGCCTGGAAGACATGGCCTGTCTCTGGGGGCTCAGCTCCCCATCTCTTCTGCTGTCCATAGCAAAGAGAAGCCAGGAATGGCATCAAGCAAACTGTGGTCAGGGCAGTTTTCTGTGGCCGCTGGCTGCACCTCACCATCTGGTTGATTATCAGGAGACTCTGAGGTGGAGGAGGTCAAAGCCTTTTAAGTTTTTCATTACTGAAGGAAGGGATATTTGAAGTTCTTAGATTTCATCTTGATAGTGCAGAAGGCTTTGGCCAAGATTCACAAATTGTTCTTTTATCCACAGTGATCATTTAGCAGATTCCAATTTCCAACTGTTTTTCTCCAGTTCTTACAGACAATGTCCTCTCTGAACACATGCAACTCATACTCAGCACTGAATTTCTATGTTTTTTTATAGGTGGTCACTTGTCATCACGACAAGGAAGCCACAGGGGCACTGAAAATAGGAATGAAGCATATTACTGCAATGGAATTTTGTTTTGAGAGATTAAGTGACTTGGTAGCTAATCTTAGAGTTTAAAATAGATCGTTTTGCATTTCTACTTGCTTGTTAGATAACTGTGGTAATCATTGGTTCTAGGTAACAACATTTCTCCTCTTTTTCTTCCGGGCTCCTAGAGGTTGAACTTTCTGGTATCCTATTGGCTGGGTGATCCTAACTAATTAGCTGTACTTGGAGATGATGTGTGATCAAATGCTACAGATTTCAGGTGGAGGCTAACGTGACCTTTCCTTTGTCAGAGTTAATCACTGCAGCCTGTATCAAGAGGAGTCTCTGCCTTCCTGAGTCCCTGCTTAACAATGAGCCTGTATTGGTTAACTTTCTCTTTTCTGTGACAAACATGATAAAGGTGATTTGAAGAAGGAAAGATTACTTTGGCTTACAGTTTCAGGAAATGCAGTCCACCTTGGTAATGCATGGCTCATGATGTGCGGGCTGTCACTGGCTGAGAGCTTGTGGTCTATTCACATTATTGCTGACCATGAAGGACAGATAAGACTAGAAGCAGGGCTGGACAATACTGTCAGAACCTATCCCTAGTAGCCCATGTCTCCCACCTAAGCACTACATCCCAGAAGTTCTACAACAGCACTATTAGCAGCTGATGATGGTTATCAGAACATGAGCCTGTGGTGGTCATTCCATTCATATCACAATACCTGTCATAGACATATACAGTCATCCCCAAATAGAATTACTGCAATATTAAGTCAATAATACCTGGGCATTGTTACTTGGGTATAATCTAACATACACTGGCAGGTACACATTCTTCTCTGGGTAAGCACCAGAGAGTGAGAGTGTGGAAAATAAACTTAGCAGGTCACTGCGTGTTGATCTTAAGCTCTTCACACACTACACTATGACTTCTCTTTGAGAAATGGCACTGTTTTTATCTTTCACCTAGTAATGCTAACAGTTTCTCGTATGTCCCTAACAATATCTACACTTAATGAATAAATGAAATATATGATTCTATTTTGAACTGAACTTTGTGGCTATGTTCCTTTCTGTCATGATATATTTTAGCAATATCATTTCTATTTCTAATGTTTTTCATATTTTCTATGGTTCACTGTTCTTAAGCCAAGGAGTTTTAGGCATAAACAGCAACCTTTCCTAAGGTACAAAGCTTGGGCAATAAAAAAATAAAAAATAAATAAAGCTTGCGTGCATTACTATTAAACTGCCCGCATGGGTTGCAGAGGAGAAAGGAAGAGAAGATGCAATGACATTATTATAAATTCCATGCAGTAGATCCCCAGTTTGATTTGCTGGCATGCCCGGAGCCATTCGCAGACCTTTAGGAGCATTGTAAAGTAGTAAACATACAGGCACAACGTGCCTGTCGAGCGGATCTTAAATGTATAGTGTATACTGTTTTTTTTTAATTTTATATTTCATTGTGAACACTATGTCACTCTCTTTTTTCTTTTATGTACCATACTAATGAGCCTGTCTTCCAGGGAATAGCATATCGTGCTTTATACAGGGTCTTTAAATGGAGACTGTGTGGTCACTGAAAAGACTAAATGGATTTCAAATACCTTCCTTTAAAGCAAAGTGCTTTGTCTCAGCTTTCCTCGTAAGCCTGCTGGTCCTGAGAAAAACATATGTGTAAAGGATGAAATATCCTACTATAGCACATTCTCTGCCTTATTTTAGTTCATTAGTTATTGCTTTCTATTCTTCCCTTCAGTTCATACTGTGATTCTTTTGTTGCCTGCGTGTGTATTGTATGCATATTTATGTATGTGTGTGTATATATATATACAAATGTTTATACATATGTGTCTGTGTATACATATATGTGTGTATATATAGGTATATACTTATGTATGTGGGTGTATGTATGTGCATATGAAGGACAGAGGTCAGTATCAGATAATTTTTTTATTGAGACTGGCTCTCTTATCAAATGCGCAGTGCACAAATTTGCAGACTCACTGACCAAGAAGCTTCAGAAATTCAACCCTGCCCCAGTTTGCAATTGAGAGCACTGTGATTGGCTTCTGCATCCACAAAAGGGAACAAAATGCAAGTTCTTGTGCTTGCATGGCAAATTATTTATCAACCGAGCCACCCTGTGTTTTCTGCTTCCACTCTCTTTAATTGTTTGTCTCATATTCTATATCTGGTTTCATCAAATTTCTCATGGTTAACTTCTAAGAAAGTTTCACTGAAATTCCTCACATTTCAGATTTCAGTAGTGTTGTCTACTAGCTTTACTACATTGACCTCAGCCATTTTATATGGCTGAGAACTTCATTAAATATGTTAATTATCAAAAATCCTGAGGTGATCATGTAGTGTAAGCCCCTTAACATACAACATGTATTACTTCATAATAAAATCTCACAGAATTAATATTAGTAATACTAACATTTAACATCTGTCTATGCCATGTCTTCTACAATGTTTTGAACATATTTATCTCATTTAATTTTTGATGGGAACCAAAAGGAAATTATCATTGTTCAATCTATTATACAGAGGAAGAAACAGAGAAGGAGTGGCATTAGTAAGAAGGAGGCTGCAGTTTACCGAGTCACCAGAACCAGGTCCATTCTCTAAATCACAAATTTGACTGTCAACAAAAGAAAGAGAAGTGATGGCATTACATATATGCCTGAGCAGGGACACCTGCATACCTTCCAAGACTTTCCTCCCATCAACGGCATAGTTCACCCACTTGGCCATTTTCACCTAGGTAATGAATACATGTTTATTTACTAGTTGAAATGATCATGTGCAAATCACACCCAAATGAGTTTAAATGAAGTGCCAGGGCATGTTTGGGTATTTCTAGATGGAAAGTGAAAGTGAATATCAGGATGCCACACTTCCTTTAGGACCCTGATTTGTGCTGTTCTAAATGTCCTGTATTGTTGTTAGTGCCAAGGATCCATGTTGTTCTAGTGTGGTCGGAACATAAATCTTTCGAGAGTCTGGGGGCTTCATCCACATGGTGGCTCTTTTCTAGCTTAATGCACCATTTCCCAAACTCACCCTTCATGATTTCTCATCTTCTGCCAGGAACCGTGATGGCAGAGTGCATATTGATGACCCACTGCATGTCAGACATCAGACAGAAGACCCACAAGACAAATCATGTGCTTTCATAGCACTATCTTATGAGAGACTCATAACTCCATTACATGTAATCATATCTTGTTCTATGGATAGGGACACTGAGCTTGGTGAAGGCTTTGTAATGGCTTATAGTAGCACAACTGGGACATTACCAAACTGCATAAGCCCTACATTGGGGAGAATATTTGACAGAAACTCATCATTTCTGGTTGGTGTAAGACTCTGCTGCACACTCAGTGCAAGGAAATAGATTTGACCTTCACAATTCTGTAGAGGAAAATTTACACAAGGAATTAGAAAAATGAGTAGGTGAAGCATGTTGGCGAAAGACTGACCAGCACCTTAGGAAAATCTGAAGCTGGAGTCAAGGCCTCTGTTGATTAAATAGCCGTTAGCCAGATAGATAAGTTCTCAAAGCAGAGGTCACATTGAGTGTAGACCTTAGGTCCTCAGGAGATTAGTGAAACAAAGAGTGTGCATTCAGTGGGGACCAAGGGGCTGCCTGCTTGGCTCTTATACTTCTCTGGCTGAGAATAAATACACTTTTGCAGAAGAACGTGGCACACATGGTACCCACAATTTTCATAGAGTGAAAGTGGGTGAAGCTGTCAAGTTACCTTCTTGTTACTCCTCCACTCAGAGACCAGTTTACCGACTTGGAATAGGTGGCACTGAAAGAGAAAAACCAAGGTATTGATAGCTTCTTCCAGGCTCTAGAATCTAATCTGTATGAGGGAGAATCTATTTCCTCATCTTCTTCAGTTTCTGTAAGATTTCTCTATTCCTTGGCATGTGGATCCTTCTAGCATTTGCAAAGCCAGCTGCAACACCTTTAAAAATCTTCCCTACACTTGCACTCCTGACTCCCTCTTAAAGACTTTTAAAGTTCTGACTTCACCTTCATGACATTTGTGAAGAGGGACATTTCCTTCTGCTGACCATGGTAGAGACAAGGGAAGAGAGTCCCATGGGCTTTGTTTAGTCATGTCATGGAGATGAACAGAGCTATCAATATGAAAGAATATCAAGAGGAGTGGTTCTCAATTTCTGTGTCACAGCCCTCTTGGGATCATATATCGGATATCTTGCATATAAGATATTTACATTATGATTCATAACAGTAGCAAAATTACAGTTATGAAGAAACAACTAAATAATTTTATGGTTGGAGTGGTCACCACAACCATAAAATACAGTGAGAAACTGTACTAAAGGGTTTTAACATTAGAAAGATGGAGAACCATTGCTCTAGAGACTTTTGATTGTGAGCTGATGAGGTCTAAAATAGAAGGAGTGTAAGTGGGAATGGAAAGCGGTGAGTTGAGAGGAATTATTATGTACAGCAGTTGCCAATTATCTGAATAAGTAAAAGAAGGAGAAGGAGAATTCAAGAATGACCTCAGACTTTCTCATGGTCATCTGGCTAGCAACTGGTCTTATTTTCTACATAAAATGGAAGTTCTGCAAACCTTCAAGTGTTGACATAAATATTCTCAGCCAGGAAAACATTAACTGCTTTGACTTCTAGCAGATTATTGTGTTGCTCCCTCCTGCTGGCTATTCACATTTTCCGTTATAATATTTTTGCTTTCCTCTGCTGTAGGCTGTTGTTTAATGCAGGGTAGGCACCTGTCTCTTCTACACTAAATTACACTTCAGTGTACTATTTTAAACTGGCATATTATTGAGATTTTGATAAAAGGGTTCAGGTATGTTCCTCTTGTGGTTTTTGATGCATTAAATTATTTTTATATATGCTTTGGATAAATAAATTGCTTTTTGTAATATAATTGTAAATTATTGACTTCCATGAAAAACTAAGATTGCTGGCTTTCGTTCATGGTTTATAAACCATAGTTTGAATATCCAAGGTTCTCAAGAAACCGTAGAATGGTTTACTCCATAATATGCCTCAAGTTCTCTTTTTTGGTTCATCATCATGTTGCATATTTTTTTCCAAGATAAGAAAATATGTTTCTTTTCTCAAAATGTAAAAATATGGGCTAATAACAGAAGTAATTAAAAAGATATGGATGACACCAAAACTTCAGAAAGCCATGGAATACATGGGAAATAGATGAGCCAAGGTTTGTTTAACTTAGTAATTCAACCACTGCTGCCCAGTTAAGCAACTCTATCTTGTCTAACTTAATTTAAAATATCTTTCTTAAGTGCTTACTGTTAAATATTGTTATAACAAGTTGAGAATATGCAAAATATTTATCAGACAGTCTATTTGTATTTAGAGTATATAAAGCTGTCATAAAGACCAGCACAACAGACAAGCCATCCAGTGTTGTGAATGGCCAATGACTTGAATAGATACTACAGAAAGGATGTTAATGTCTAAGGCCCATAGTTTAACCCAGCACTGGGGGAAAAATATTAGAATAGCTAGTACATGCATAAAATTGTATCAAGCAGTTGAAATGGAAAATGCAAATTAGAACCATAGTGAGATGCAACCTGATGTTGAAATGATGAAAAGCATTGAAGACATCAAATAACTAGAAACATTGAGAATATCAATTATTAGTGAGGATCGGGAACAAAGTTCTCATACATTAAGAGTAAGACTGGAAAAATAATGTAGTTACTTTTGGAAATCAGTTGGCAAATTTTTCAGACACTCACAGAGTACCTAGAGGGTTAGTGTGAGGCTCCATATCAGATCCCTAGTAACACAAGAGGAAAAAAGTTAAATATACACTTGCTTGGTGACTCAGCAATTCTACCCCTACATATTTCCAAGTTCATCTCAAGGGCATAGCAACAAGATTGACTCAACAGACACTAATGAGCACAGTGAGACCTCACAACACATGACTGGACTGAGGCTTGAGCTTGTGTATGAGGCCATCAACCCTCAGCACTAAATAAACAATGTTTAAAAAAAATCATAGTGAGTTCAAAAAGATACAAAAACAACCTGATTCTACAAAAACAGAAGTCGCTGTAAATTATAGTGTCTGAGTCAAAAAAAATGTGTGTTTCTTTTCTGTTGCTGTGATAAAACACCATGACAAAGGTAACTTATAGAAGAAAGCATTAATTCTGGTTTGCAGTTCCAGGGGCGTGATTCCGTTATGGCTCAGAGGCATGGAAGTGGGTGGTAGGCATGGCATAGCAATAAGAACATGAAGCATCAAGCAAAGAGAGAGAGAAGAAGTAGGGCAAAACTATAAACACTCAGAGCCAATCCCCAGTGGCATACTTCCTCTGGCAAGGCTCCACTTCCAAAGATTTCACAAGATCCCTAACAGCACCATCAACTGCAGACCACGTGATCACATATCTGAACCTATGGGGGCACATTCTCATCCAAACCACAGCAAGAGTAAAGAAACTTTTTAGGAGAATAGAAATGTTCTATATGGATTAGATTGGGCCATTG
Source organism: Meriones unguiculatus (assembly GCF_030254825.1). NCBI lineage: Eukaryota > Metazoa > Chordata > Mammalia > Rodentia > Muridae > Meriones > Meriones unguiculatus. The sequence continues at coordinate 46,867,185 of NC_083356.1, forward strand.
CATACATGAATGAAAATGTTCCTCACTACTCACCAAATTCCATAAAATTATATACATTTTACTGTAATAATTCTTACCTAAAAGAAAAACTACTAGCCAGGCATAGTGGTACATGCCTTTAATCCCAGCACTTGGGACACAGAGGCAGGTAGATCTTCATAAGTTTGAGGCCAGCCTGGTATAAAAAGGAAGTCTAGGTCAGCCAGGGTTGTTACATAGAGGCTCCCTGTCTCAAAAAAAAAGAAAGGAAAGGAAGGGCTGGAGAGATGGCTCAGTGGTTAAGAGCACTGTTTGCTCTTCCTAAGGACCTGAGTTCAAACCCCAGCACCCACATGACAGCTCACAACTGTCTGTAACTCCAGGCCTGACACCAACGCACATAAAAAAAAAAAAAAAAAGAAAGAAAGAAAAGGAAAACTCTTTTGCTAAACTATAAATGGCAACATTGAATTTTTTACCTTCATGGATTTTGCAGGTGAGAAAGACATTGTAGAGAATGACTTTAAGTAAGAAAAGTCATGTGTATAACCCCTTATGATATGGGGTTCACAGGAGCACAAAGTTCCCTATAAGGGCACCTATGTGAACTCCAATAATCAAAATAAATGGCAAAGAGCAGATTTTCCAATGATGGAAGATGATTTAGATGAAATTGAAGAGGTAAACAGTGTGGACATTGGCTGTATAATACGGAATAACCATACACAATCCACAGATGCTAAGTAGCAAGGAGCAACAAGGGAGAATACTTAATTCTCATTCAGAAGGGCAAATAGAATAGACACCAAAAGTGGTTGAAAAGAGGGAACAGAACAGGAGCCTACCAAAGATGTCCTCTGAAAGGCTCCATGCAGAAGGCAATTGAAGCAAATACTGAGACCCACAGCCAAACTTTGGGCAGAACTTAGGAAGTTTTATGGTAGAGCAAGGGGATAAAAGGACCCAGAAGGGACAGGAGCTCCACAAGATGACCAACAGAGCCAAAAAATCTGGGCCTGCAGGGCGGCTGTAGAGACTCATGCACCAACCAAGGACCATGCCTGGAGAGGACCTAGGCCCCCTGCTTAGATGTAACCAGTAGGCAGCTCAATCTCCATGTGGGTCACCTAGTAAGGAGAACAGAGGCTTTCTCTAACATGGACTCTGTTGACTGCTCTTCAATCACTTCCCCCTCATGGAGTGTCCTTTCCAGGCCACAGAGGAGGAGGGTATAGCCAGTCCTGATGAGACTTGATAGGCTGGGGTCAGTTGGTAGGGGAGGAGGGCTCCCCTTTTCTGAGGACTGGGGGAGGGGAAAGAGAAAGGGAAGGTAAGACTAGGATGAGATGAGGGAGGGAGCTATGAATGGGATGTAAAGTGAATAAAATAAAAAAGGAAATAAAAATTAGTGAGAAAGTTCCACACTAAGCTACAAAGTATGAAGGTATTCATGTATTCAAGAGACTCAGAGACTGTAGTAGAAGAAGGGCATGGGGTAGTTACAGTTGCGTAGGTGACCAAAGTAAATGAGAGGAGAACTTAAAGAAGATGTGGCTCAGGCTTATAGTAGTGTCAGTCCATCGTGCGACAGGCCTGGCAGAGAAGCTCACATAGTGACCAGGTCAAGCTATTACACTCCCCTAAGATCATGTCCCTCTAGGCATTGTTCTTCTTGTGAGGCTCCCCTTTCCTCTGCTCCACAACCTCCTAATGTTTCAGTTGGATCAACCTATCAATGTTTTGAACCATTAATTAAGCCAGAGCTTCACTGAGATAATCCTCTCTGGATTACCCCCCTCACAGACACACCTAGGGGTAGGTTCTACTAACCTTCTGGCAATTTCTTAATACAATCCAGTTGATGATCATGATTAATCATGACAGGATAGCAGACTGTGGGCAGGATCAAGCCTGTTTTCCAGTACCTATTAAATGCTTTTATATTACCCATAGTCAGTACAAGGTGCTTTACCTTTTAAAAGTACCTAACCGGGATAGCAATGCCTAACCAGGTTTTCACAAATGTTATGATCATTATTCTGTTTTCAAAATCATTAGCAAGGCATCACCAAAACACTAAGAGTAAAGGCTTCCTGTCTTAGTCTCGGAACCTTATATACCCATGTGACTCAATTCTGGAAAATAGGATTTAAATGTGTGTGTTCTTTGGTGGATACTGGTGATGATCTCAAGGAAAAAGCTGATATATTCCCACTTTTTTCTCCTTCCTGCCTTCAGGAAGTCATATGTAATTTTCATCATTAAAGATGGTGGTCAAACTCTACAGTCAGGTTCTTTATTTACTATGGATCATATTAATTTAAAGTCTTGAGTTGTGAGAAGAAGAAAGTATAATGGATAAAGAAGTTAACATAGGATTTGTTATTTTTCCTAGATAAACCTCTTCAGAATCAACATAGGTCTGAATTTTTTTGCAAACCATCTTAGACCCAATAGTACTCTTAAACACAAAGATCCATTTGTTTAAAGATATTTTTCTTTTTCCCTTCTGTTTATTTATCATTTAAAGATGGGGATGATGGAAGTGAAGCACTCTGTCATCAACATAAATAACATTCCCTTGCTTGTACTTTCAGTTTATGTTAATGGCTGCCTTAAGGTATAGGAAAATGATATGCATGATCCACAATTATAAACTAATTGGCAAGAATATCAGAATGAAATCTCAATAAATGGGTTCCCTTCCCTTCTAGTTTGTACTAAGCAAAGTTGATTAACATCTTAAAGAGAAGTTGTACATGACTCCCATATCTGAGTAGCTGTAAAATGTTAACATATGATAATTATTTGCTACATCAACAACATCAGAGTCTTTATATTAAAAATACCCAAATAATAAGCATGTAACACATTTTACTTAATAAAGGTTGCTCCTATCTTCCAGAAAGAAAGAATGGTGGAAAGTGTACAGAAAAATAGGATGTAAGAGATCATTAATCCAAGTTGTCTGGAATGTTTCTGGAAAGTCAATCTTCCTCTTTTCCCCTTTATCTCCCACCATATTTTCTATCAGGATTTCAATATCCTAATGATAACCTGCACGTGTGCACGTGTTTTGTACAATTAAATCATGTTACTAAAACTGATGCCATGCCACTTACAGATCTTTTGATTTGAATTCACCAGCTGCATGGTTGACTTCAAAGTACTTATCTTGGAGTTTCTCAATAACAATAGGTTGGAGTAAATATAGCCTTTTGGTGAAATTAATAAATTTGAAGGAACAGAAAATATTGTGTAGCTGTAGGGATGAGGTTATGATCTGAGACCAGAATGAGCCAGTTAAGAACAGGTAAAGATATAGACCTAGAGTGAAACCAAATTCTATCATTTTATCATAGGGCTCTGAGCAAGTCTGTTTTCATCCCTAAGTTTCATTTTCATCTTTTCTAATGGAGCACTGAAAGTGCTCTCCTCAAGAGGTAATTTGGGAGAGCAGACTGAAATAATAGTTTTGAGAGACTTATCACAGCCTGTAATCTTTATTAATCTACAAGCTCTTTAAAACTCTGGAAGCCACACAAGTCATCCAGATGTGAGTTGTAGATTTCTTTATTAGTTCCTTTCTCCCTTTTATTCATTTCTCTATGTCTATGTGTGTCTGTGTCTCTGCCTCTCTCTTTCTCTCTCTCTCTCTCTCTCTCTCTCTTTATTAAACAGCCACACTATCACTTTCAGCCCAAGTAGCTGAAGCCTAGGTGCTTTAAACCAATGTGAATAGATTTCTACAGTGAAAGGAAGACTCTTTGAGACATACTCAGCTCAAGCCTGGGCTATCTTTGATGTACACTCACAGGAATTCTATAGCTCCCCTAGCACTGCTATGTACCCATTTTTGCTGTGATCTCATGCTGCCAAGACTAGATAACATAGTCTCACTTGTCCCCTGGCTCCTGTTTGGGAAACATTAACAGATGCTCAAAGAGTGAGAAGACTGTGAATTATTGATTCTTCTACTTGTTAGTCTGAGATTTAAATGTGGCTGCATTCTGCTACCAAGACATTGACTCCTGCTGAGCAGTGTCATCTACTTTGACTTCCTCTTACTTTCCTTGCTCTTAAAACCAAGAAGTGGCATCTGCTTCTCACTGATATAAATCCAAAGATGCTTTGTTACCCCTTTTTGGATCTACTACATCTCTCTCTGATTTTGTCAGTGTCCCTTGTTGTATCTTTTTATTGTCAGTATTACAATCAACCGTAAATCTGTGGCTCAAAGCAATGTGTTATTTCATCCTATAGTTCTATGTGCAAGAAATGTGACCTGGGTTGAAATAAGATTTCAATAGGGCTACCTACCTTCCTTCCTGGAATATATGATGGAAAATCTGTTTCCTCATCATTTTTACCTCCTAGAGATTGTCCAGATTTTCTGACTCATAGCCCCTTTCTCCATCATCGCAGCCACTTTAAGCAGCCTCTGTGTCATTGTGCTAGTGTTTAGTTACTGACATAAAGTATCTGATATAATCAACTTAAAAAGCAAAAGGTGGCCTGGCAAGTGGGTGAAGACTCTTGTTGCCAAGCCTGGAGACTTGAGTTTGATACTGAATCTGATATGGTAGAAGGAGTGAACCAACTCTAGAAAGTTGTCCTCTGTCCTCCATACACACTCCACCTCACAGGCCTTGACCATACACATACAAAATAAACAAACAAATCAATAATATACATGCACAATAAATAAATGTATAAAAGAAAAATTTACATTATTTGTCTGCTTTCTTACAGTGATGGAGCTTAAACCCAGGGACATTTTAACCACGCTTGTGTATCTCTAGGTTTACATATGAAATATTCACATGTTTTGTATCCCTACCAAATATACAATTACTCCAAAATCTCCTTAATTCTATTCATGTGCTTTGCTAACCGACATAACTTCAAAATCGTTCCATGAAAGAGCACAAATAGGATTATTCTGACTCATGAATTTCAGAGGTTTCATTTCAAGGACCATCCTGTGGCCAGTTGCCTTTGGGCCTGTGATGAAGCACTACATTGTGACAGGAAGCATATGGCAAAGGAGGGCTGTCACCTCATGGCAATCAGAAAACAAAAATAAGGACAGGCCATGGCTGAGGTCCCGATATCTCCTTCATAACCTCATCCTGATGACCAGCTTTGGAAAGGCTCTGTCACCAACCTACAGTGTCACAGGCTGCTGACCAAGCTTTCAACATGTGAGTCTGTGGAGGATAGTCAGAAAGTAAATGTATAGCAAACCTCATGTCACTTCTTCAGGATCTCCAAGAATCACACTTTTAACATAGGGCTGCCCAAACAATTCATGTAAGTTTGTTAATCACAAGGTCCCTAACCTTGCTCACAAAAGCAATGTAAGCGAATATATTTATAAGTTCAAAGGATTAGAATATGGCCATCTCTGGAAGCATTACTTTCTCTTAGAACCTCCTTCATTGAACTTTCACTATTTACCCCTGTGTGTTTTCTGCTTTCTGCCAGGACCTGAATGGATGCAATGTGATTTTCTGTAGTGACTCTAAGATAAATATTATTTCATATATGTGGTAAGTAAGTACAGAAATGTATAGTCCAGTTTGGAGTTGGCATATATTTTTATCAGTTTAATGGTATTAGATAAGTCCAAACTAAAAGTCCAAAATTTTTACATTTTCCAGTAGTTGAAAATACCCATGAACTCCCGTAAAGACTGGTTAGCTTGTGACACAATATTACATTTATAAAATGCAACTATCAAATATATATGCACACATTCATATGATATACTAGTTATATAGAGCAGAGACCATCAGCCTGAATAACATTGTCGAAAAGTAAAGATGAGAAACAAAGATGAAGTCTATATTGAAGACTTTCAATTTCAGGAAGATATTGAATGAGATAGGTTGAACTTTGTTCTAATAACTTTCTCATTTCTGCCTTTTTATCCATCTAATCAACCTGTTTACTTTTATTCTCTTGCCAACCTCCTTTGCCAGTTTGGTATTTAATGTTTTGTGGACGTCATATGACATTTTAATGTACTGCCCATTCCAGGAATAGTAAGATGATGTCTTGTGTCCTAGGAGTGCCAGAGTCTGGTAAACTTAGATGATCTGGTTTACATACAGAATATTCACGTGTCTTTAACCAGTGAGTTTTGTATCCCTATCAAATTTACAATTACTCCAAAATCTCCTTAATTCTAATCATGTGCTTTGCTAACCAATGTAACACCAAAAATCATTCCATGAAAGAGCACAAAAAAAGAGGAGGAGCCTAAGAGTAAGGCAGGGCTTGTACCTGCCAATCATGATGGTACAGTTGAAGAAGGGCCAGCAAATATTTCAAAAGGGGACCAGTGTCACCCACAGGCATCACTGGGTAGAGCCATGTGAGTACCAACAGTCGAGGTTTGGATTTCTTCACCTCCATTTTCCCAAAGACAGAAGCAAACAGTCCCTAAATGTTGGGTAAATGAAGGAACCAGAGAATGATAGAGGGATAAAGAAATGATACTGCAGAGTTTGAAACCACTCCTTATGAGTTTGTCTTTAGGTGTATTCTTCCTCTTTAACACAGGGGCATGTGAATTAGACATTATGGCAACTTTAGTGAGACAAGACCAAGAAAGGTCTTTATTATCTGTTGGTTTTCTGGGGGAATTTCTACCACTGTGTTCTATTTGATGAAGAGACAGGAAATTTTTGTTTGTTTATTTTATTCAACTTCTTGAAGTATCACTGACAGGCAAAAAGCTGTATTTAGTGTATACAACTTGATCAGCGTAGAAGTAAGTATACACCCTTGAATCCTGTTTTCATAAAGGTAACACACACCTCCCAATGTTTCCTCCTGTCTAATTCGTTATTGTTGCTTTTGTTATTTTGAGGCCAAAACATTTAGCATAAAATTTATTTTTAGCAGCACTTTAAGTACATATTGCAATATTATTAGCTACAGACATAAGCTAGAGAGTACATCTAAAGAGCTTACCTTTCATCATTGTAATTTGCAGGAGAGGCATTTAAGCCATGAAACTCTATCCATAATACATGTATAACTGACTCAGAGTTGAAGATTTTAGGAATCTCTCTTGGCTAATATACTATAATCTTTCTTCAGGTATTTGGATGATTATTTTACACAGCTACATTATTGACATGCTCACAACTTCTCTTCTCACATAAGATCTCCCTACCTTTCCTATACCTTCCTCTTTCCCTCCCACTATTCTATGTCTATTTTCCCATCTGTAAGATAGGCTAAATTTACTTCATGTTGTTATTTTTTTAAATTAACTACAAGTAGTGTGTGTCAGCATCTGGCCATTAGTAAGTCCTTAAACATGCTTGGGGTACATTTCCTATTTTAGTTGTGTGTATCCTCAAGAATGGAGGCACTTTTATAATATAAACATACATGGGTTTAGGAAGCATTAATATTGATCATCTAGATATAACTTGCAATAACCGTATTTCATCTTAAAGGCAGAAAATCAAAAGTTGGCCACTGACCAGTAAATAACATGTTATAACGAAATTCACTAGGTGGCAATCTTGGTTTCAATATGACAAGTGTTAAGTAATTGACAGGAATTCTTATTTGTTAAAGCAAATTGCAAATGACCACCTACGAGGACACAAGCAGGGCAATAAATGTGGAAAGTGATTTAAGAGTAGGTACGTATAATGTCAGTCTTTCGATTTACAAATCTAAATGGTATGTTTCTTCATAAAAAGTGCATGTTAATGCCAAACAGTGTCTCCTTAAAATGTCAAGTGCACTGAATTACTAGGATGTTGTTGATGGTTTGTGTTTTAACCTCGAACACTCCCTGTTATTGTCTTGATTGTTACAAAGAGGAGGTATGCTTTCAGACATGATTATTGCTTTATTAAATAATTTTGCCTTAATGCTCTTATACGTCTTCCATGTGTCTCCAATAATTTATTCATGAGCCTCATCATATTCTGCATAAAGCTAGCATGATTATATTTGCACCTGAAATTTCTTTAGATTGAGATGGATGGCAAAGATCAGATACTTTGCTGCACTGCCCTCTAATTGCCAATTTTACTAAATGTGAAAATGTAGTTATTTTTTTCTTCCTTGTGGCTTCCCTGGGAATAATACTCAAAATGCCAAATAAAAACTGTGTTCCATACAGAGAAGGTAGCTCCGTCTTCTACTTCTTATGGGAATGTGTCAGAATGTCCTCATTATCAGGGGAGTGAAGTGACTTCTCTGGACATCCAGAATTACTGATCCTTGTACATTTTTACATAGAGCAATAAAATGTATTTATACTATTTTTCTAACCTTTTATCTGGAAGGCATTCAGTAAAAGTTTCCATTGTAGTTTATAAAGTAAACAAGTTGTGGCAATTTAAAATATCGTCTCTGTGAATAAAGTGTAATTAATAAAAGTTAAATAAAAAATTAAAAAAATATCGTCTCTGAAACGCACCTATTATTCTGGTGATAGGATGAAAATGACCATCATTGCATGCTTTTGGAGTTTAGGTGACTGTACATACAACTACCTATATTAAAGGCTTATTTAATGTGTGGAATTATGTACTCCCATACCTACTGAATTCAAAATATACTCCACTTATCCTTTGGGGGAAGGAATACAAATAATAATGGTATTTAACAAATAACAATGGTTATTTAACAAATGATATTTGGTATCTTTCATGAGGCAAAATTGCCTGTATTTAAATCCCTGCTTGGCCACTGTCTATCTGATCTTCCTTAATCTATGAAATGGAGATAGTTTCTAATTAACTCATTGGGCTTTTGAGCAATTAAATGAGTTAATATATGTGAAGTTAGACCCGAAGCAAGCGCTTCTACTCGCGACTTTCAAAGCAAACTGTAGGCCCTGCTTCTCCTATGGCACCGTCCCTTCTTCCCTACCTGTGTGACTGATCACCCAAGCCCTATGCTGTGGGCTTTTATTGTGTTTAATGGAACTCTTTATCATACTTCTGCCATTTCCTCCTATTAATGTAAGTCAGTCTCACCCACACATTTATTAAGATCGCTGAGGGTAGGGATTGAGACCAACTGATTTAAAATCCCTCCTGTGCCCAGTACCATTACAGCACTATGCAAGTCTTTGACTTCAAATCGTTAGTGAGAATAGATCAAAATACACCTCCTCTGCAAAGACTGGTAGGGTTTTGCTTTTCTGCCTCTATGGAAGAGAATTTTTTGGTTCCTGAGTAGTTTCTTGATCCCTAAGCTTTTTCTTTTCTTCTACCTGACTGCCTCTCTCCTTTTGGTCTTTTCTGTCACTGGTCTATGATCCAACCTCCTGGCCATCTATTCAAGCAAATACACAAATATCTTACCTCGAAACACATACAAGAAATGGTGCTGGGTGCTACTCATACAGATGGGTGGTCTACTAAAGAGACTCTGCGTTTTGTACAGTTATCATATGCTCTAAATGAGATTAACCTTTGATTATTAATGGCTGTGTAAGCTCTTACAGGAAAACTATAAGTGAATAATGACTAGAAACTCCTTAAAATTTGTAATTAAGGGAGGCGGTGCTGAAGAGTCGTATTTAAGTGAGACTGGAAGAAGCCGTTCTGTCATAATCTGTTGGGGGTGGCAAATGATGGTAAAAAAAAAAAAGTCAGGAAGAGTGGATGGGGCTATATAGAAGGAGGCCCTCAAGGATCTGAATGGATCAATGCCACCAAAATGCCACATCAAGCCAAGTCCAGAAAGTGTCCCTTAAGCAATTGGCTGAGAAGATCCTGCATAGCCCTTTAGGGCGACATGTGTGTGTACATCAGAACTGCAGTGGGAAGCCACTGAGATGCCTGAGAGGTTGAAGTCTCATACTTGTTTGCATGCTTCTGTTTGCCTCTGTGGACCTTGCTGTGTGGAGTTAATGTAGGGTAACGTAGGAGTCAGTGTTACAGGCAATTTCTATTACCCCATCTAACAAAATCAGCAGTTGAATGGTTAATTTACTTGACTCTTGCTTGATTCTCAAAGTCCAAGGACTCAACATGACACCTACTATGCATTAGAAGTTATGGAGGAGTGAGTAGCTGGGTGAATTTAAAGATGTTGTTTGTGCAGTTCCTACAGTTTGCCTCTCCTGTGTTAACTTCTTGCTCATATCCTGTGTGTGGCTTCATGCTGTTGTCCCTTACTGAAATAAGTGTTATATACAAGCTCCTTCCACAAATACCTGTGATCAAGGACACTTCTCTCTCCCAATAATGGAGCTCTACTTGCTTCTGCTTATCTAGAGAAGCCTTTAAAACACAAAACAAAACCGATGTTGAGAGTTTCTGAAAGTAAATGTCTAGTTTTTCTCATTTTCTAAGATTTTTTTTCTGTTATTATGGTTGTTCTGACTTTTCAAGTACCTTGCTTACTAAATCCAAATATATCCAGAGTGTGATAAATCTAGAAATGGAGACACACGTCTCTGAGCTCTTCCCTTATTTCCTTGTATGCTGTGTTCAGGAGATAATGTGACCTCTATGGAGCTGAGACATTGGTAGTATATAGGGATGCAGCAATGAGCACAAGTGACAGAAGCTGTCAGCTTTTGCCGAGATGACTCGTTAGGAGTCATGATGAGTATTATAAGAAGAGGAATTGCTGGACAAGAATGCTTCCTTGAGAAAGCAGTGTTGATGCAAATAGTTGAGGAAGAATGAGCTATAATGATGTTATGAAAAACTGTGCCCAGTGCAAACAGCAAGTAGGGCAAAGGCCCATAGGCACAGCGTTCCTGTCACATTAGAGAATGGACAAGAACACAATGTAGCTGAGGGATAGTGGTCGGAAAGCTTATCAGAGATACAGTACAGGAAAACAGGGAAATAAGTTTCAGGGTACCATCAAAATGTGTCTTTCGCCATGGGGAACATGGGGAGCTGGAGCAGGGTTTTAAGTGAAGTAATTAAAGACATATTGACTGTTAACTGTTCTCCAAATGACAGAAGAAAAACAGTCTACCAAATCCATTTGTCTTGAAATTGGTGTCCCAAGCATGGAATAGGAATGTGCTGACACTAGTCTTGAGTAATGATGACATATTTTTATTGCCTGGGCAGCTTATAATGTCAAATAATGGAGTGTCAGCTCTTCTCTAATGAGCTTCAGGAGCTCCCACCCACTGCTAGGGAGAGACACTTGGGATCACATGAAGTAGATCAATGCAACAAATACTGTGATGACAGAAACTGCCCCAGGTAGCCAGCTGTTAGGAAGAGACTTCGATGTAATGGAAGTGGGCTGCCCAAAGGAGTGTTTCATGGCAAGGATTTTTTTTTCAAATTTATTTATTTTTGTGTTAATTAGAGTTTATTCACTTTGTATCCCCACTGTAGCCCCCTCTCTTATTCCCTCCCAGCCCCCCTCCCTCCCTGTTCTCCTCCCTCTCCTCCCATGCCCCTCCCCCAATCCACTGACAGGAGAGGTCCTCCTCCCTTTCCCTCTGACCCTAGCTTATCAGGTCTCATCAGGACTGGCTGCACTCTCCTCCTCTGTAGCCTGGCAATGTTGCTTCTCCCTCAGGGCAAGCATTCTTGAAACAAATTGCCCATCCAGTGCTCCCATCTCCAAGTTACAGTATTAGGTAAGTTTTGTTCTCTGTGCCTCAGTAGCCACAACTACAAAATGGGAATAATGGGGTTATTATGAGTTGTCATGACAGCACCTTACCATCTGTAAAGAATTTTCTATGTGTTTCAAACAAAACCTTCATCCACATCATGCTTTCCCTTGGGTTTCTACCTGGTCATTCTTTACCTTGTGGAAATGAGCTTGCTCTCCTTGGAGCCCAACTGACCTTTCCCTGATTACCTTCATCTTCCTTTCTGCCTCCAGATAGTCAATGGCTCTGCAGTGGAGCCTGGAAAATGATCTAGTCCTCTCTTCTGTTCCTTGATGAAAGGAGAACAACAGCTTTCCTTCAGTGGGAGCACTGTTGGAGAAAATATTTTGGCCAAGACATCATGGTAATTATATAAGACTCAAAGGAATTAATTTTCTGGTGGCAGATGAGCTTACTGCCTTTAAAAATATTTTATTCAATTAATATGATATAAAGGGATTTCTATCTAAGTACTTGGATTGTGCCCAGAATAAGAATGAAGGCACATTTCTTTTAGCATACAAGGCTAAGCAGGTTGTGTTACTGGACATATATTAACTTTTCTTCAGTTCTTTGGATCTTGAAGACTTAGCATGAGTGCGAGGCTATACCTAGAATATTGGTTTATTTTTATTCTATTTTATAATCATGTAATTATAATCTGACTTTCGTTGGCTAGTACTTCCGTTCTAGAAACTTGGAAAAAATACTTTAAAACTAAACCTTATTGCTATATTGCCTGGTAGGTAGTATCATACTTGACTTCCAGTTTAACAGCCTGGGGCTATGATGTCATAGAGCTTTTACATGGCGGAGCCAGTGTTCATACCTTCCTGTAACTACTTCTCAAGTTCCTCCTTATGCTACTATGTGTCCTCTTCAGTAGACAGATGGTTAGATAGTACAAGTAAAAGAGCTTGCTCTGTTCTAGCCTTGTAAGCAGCATGAATGATTCCTTGTTAGAATTTGAGGTGTTGCTATAAGTGTTTCCTTAACAACCGGTGCTATTGGGAGAAGTTGTGGGCCTTGAGGAGGTGGAGTCTACTAGGTCCTTAGGTCACTGGGGATGGGATGTGCCCTATGAGGAGACTATTGGGTCTGGGTGCTTCCTATCTCTCTTCCCTCCCCACCCACATTCCAGTTCATAATGTAAATAGGTTTTTCTCACTGTCTCCTCCACAATTGCCAACCAGTAGTACCCTGACTAAAGGCCCAAAACAGTTGGACTGTACAGTCTTAGACTGAATGATAAATTAAATAAACCTTTTCACTTTATAAGTTAATTACACTGGGTATTTTATTGTAGTGCTAGAAAGCTGACTAACATACTTTCCCAGGGCTACTATCATAAGCTTGATTTTGGAATAAGCCCAGTGTCTATCCATTTTCTGAGCCCTTTATGATTTAAGGACTTCTGCTGGGTATTCGTATCAAAGGATTATTTGATCCACCCACATGCTGGCAAAACAACAGAAAAGGGAAACATCACAAGCTTGAGAGAGTTAAATGGGAAAAGCAAATATTTTGAATTTGAGATATTTGGTTTTGTTGTAGCAAAGGCTCTTTTATCATATGCTAACTCTGTGTAGCCATGTCTTGGAAAATGAGCAGAAGCTCCTGCCTCTTGTGAAGCATTGGAACTTATCACAAAGCTAGCCACAGGATCCATCTTGGCACTAAAAGTCCTACAGATTACTGAAGAGACATGCTGACAGGTGCAGGTACAGGAAGTGGTGAGCCTGGGTTGAGCCCAGGTGGCTACAGGCTCTCCAGAAGACTTGTATTTATAAAATTGCTAGCAGCTGGGAAGAGGCATTGAGCATTGCTCCCGAACTGGCAATATGGCCACTGGGGCTAAAGGAACATATGTCATTTTGTGAGAACTAAAGTCACTTGGCAGAAGTCTTTGATGCTTGGAGAGGCCAGTGTGTGACAAAGAACATGTAATGATTTTATCATTTTTGAGTGGGTATAATAACATGCCTAGTATTATCTTGTCCCGAAAGCCACATGTTCAGATTTGTTTAGATGACTAGTAATGCTTAGTCATCTTTAGTCTCTTCTGTTGCTTACAAGGCTCTCTGCATTATTGTACCCACTTCTTGTGTGTTCTTGTTACACATAATAATTGTGTAATAGTTCTGCAGTAGTATCTGGGAGTTCTGAAACAGATGAAAGTTCACAGAATTAAAGATATATCTCACCTTTCTTGCTAGATTATTCATGAGTTCTTATTTATCCTCTAACATGGATATTTCCTGAATGAAAGTACAGGAACTATCTGGAACAAATATATTATTCATTTATTTATTTTTGAAAGAGTGTTTAGCATAACCTGGAAATTATTCCTGTGGTTCCTGCTTTCTATATAAATTCATATTTTCATAATCCAAGGAGTGAGAATTGGCTTGGACTACCCAGATTTAGGGTAAGATGCCAGATTTAGGGTAAGATACCCAGATATAGGGTAAGACCCCTATAACAAAAAGCTGAGCCTGTGCCACTGCCTTGGGGTTAACCATTCTATTCTGGACCACTGCCAGCTAGCCCAAATTCTCATGATACTTCATGGAAGAATTTAACAGTGAAATCAGACAGAGCTTTTAGATACCATTTGGGATATCAAGGGACAGATATATACTTTTACTTAGAAGCTTGATTTCTGTGAAGAGGAAGGATTTATGGGAAATTTATAAACATTACATTTGCCCTCTGCCCGTGTTTTGGCATTCAGATATTAGCAGTGCCTTACTTAAGAATGCTGACTGATTTGTTAATCTGTTAATCCCATCTGCTTTCATGTGAGTTGCTAATGGATCTACAACTCAAAATGAGATTTTTCTGAACAATTTTCTACAGCCCAATTTAACCCTGTTTCTTTCCTTGTATCCAATTTTATGTGTAGTAGGCCTCATTAGCATTTTTTGAAATAATCCATCAAATGCGATTTAAATGCCTTTGAGGAAAGTCCTCGAGCACTGAGTATAGACCTGAGCTAAGACTAGCTGGATTCTAGTCTTGATCCTGTAACTTGTATATTTTATAAGATAACTACTGTACTTAAAATATTTTATGCCATCATATCAACATATGTAAGACAGGAGTAATAATGGTGCTTGCCATGTTGGGTTGGTGAGAAAAGATGGTATGTACAAGAGCACTTAAATCTGTGGCATATAGTCAGTGCATATTAGATGAAAGAGGACGAAAATGGCTGATTATAGCAGCAATGTTGATAATCATAGGGATCATGGGGATTCAAATGAAAAGTATGGCAGTACCATCCAGTGGCTAATAATCTTGGAGGGGAATGTATCCAAGTCAGTCCATTTTTTTTAAGTGTTGGGTAAATGGATGCAGGAGTGTAAGAGTTACTGAAGATCTTTGAATGTATTATAGAGGTGTCCCATACTGACAGTTTCCAGGCTGAGAAAGTAGTATGTGCTATCCAGTGAAGTGGAGAGTCAGTTTGCAATGGTGAGTCAGAGTGTGGAGTATGGGATCAAGTTAGAGAAGAAGTCCACAAAGGTTCACAGAGCCTCTGTGGCCCTTGTAGATCATCTGCAATTTATTTGGGAAGTTCTGATGCAGATGAACAGCAGAGCCAAGGTGGCATAAAATCAACAAAATGAAGACTTAAGAAGACCATAGTAACTTTTGAAGATGTGGAGTTCTGTCATCCACAAGAAGATGACTTTGTGAACTGAAGGCTGTCCGAGCACCTGGAATGATGGAGTGATGAGACCGCAAGGAGCTAGTGGTCAGAGCTTTCTGTATTGGATTTTCTTTAAATAATGTAGGAAGCAGATCTTAGGAAATGGAGGGCAAACTGGACTAGTGCATTTGTTAAATAAACATTCATAAAGAGACGGTTTAGAAGTATGTGCTGGGTTTAGGAATCCAACAGGGCATAGCAAGGGTCCCAGGGGTAGCTAGAGAAGGAGCCCCAAAGAGAAGGAGCACTATGCACAGGATTGCTAGTTGAAGCCCAGAGAAAGGAACATGTGGCAAAAGGCAGAAGCTAGAGAAGAAAAAGGAAAGCTGGGAACAAGATACTCTGTCCGTTCCTTTTTGTAGCTCCTGCTGGTAGAGCTTCCCACACCCTCAACAGAAGGCATGGAGCAGTGAAGGAGGTTAGGCTTCCTGGCTTTAGAGAGATACCAAGAATATATGAAAGAAAGAATGGCCAACACTATTTGTCATAGATCATGTTGACATCCTTGAAGAATCACTCTACCCCCACTTTCACATTAAAAATCTACAGAAAGACAATAGTTATGAGTAAGATTGGAATGTGGAGTTTTCTCAAGTCACCTTTCTTTCTGGTCCGAGTCAGAAGCTGCCAGGCTTCCACAGATGCCCTTTTTGTTTTAATTATAACCAGCTCTTTTCTATTAAGCATTTTCATTAAAAGACACCGAATAAATACAATTATTCTTCCTCCCCTTTTCCCATTTACTGAAACTCCTCTGTGTGACAAGATTTTGAGGCAGATTGCCAGTCCTTACAAGTTGGTATTCTGTAGGTGAGAAAGCAGAGGTAATGATTATCCAGAAACTACAGCTAGTAAGCAAGGAAACTAGGAGTCAAAAATCAGTTTTGTTTTTATTCACATCCTACTGTCTATAGGCAATAGAAGTTCACTAAGTCGATCTGCTGCTCTGTTCTGTGGATTATTAAGGAATGGTATATAAACTATTACACTAATCACTACCATAGCCCTTATCATCAACACTGCCACGAATACGAACATCATCAATACTGCCTTCTTAACCACCACTGCCACCACTACCAGTACCTTCTAGACAACTATTATCACCACCACTACTGTCACCATCATCACCATCACCACCCACACTACCACCTCTGTGACCACCATTATCAGTGCTTCTACTACCAAAACACAGACAAATATTTAAACTAAGACCACAGGCAAGATTTATGGAAACTCAATCTAAGTATTTTAAGGAAGAGTTTCTTCCTGGTTAACTCTTGTTCTACTTTTTTTTTTTAATGAAATGTTTCTATTGTGCCTTTGCAAAGACATTTTTAGAGGTTCTCTGGTCCATTCCTCTTAGAAATATTTTCAGCAGTGACATATTGGTTATAACTTCGTGTTACAAAGCATTTCAATACTGTTATTGGTTTAGACATGACTTTAATTCTGTTTTGACAGAGCTAAAATTTCTGCAGCAGAGAATGTGATAAAATTGTTCCATGTTCAGGATTACCCATCGCTTCTCACCAAAAACTATGGTTGCAAAAAGTCCTTAAACTGCCGACGAGGTAATTGAATAATTTGTATATCAAATTAAGGCCCAAATGATGCTTTTAATAGCATAATTACTTATAATAGGAAAAAGGTCAGCATTCACTAGTAATTATCTATTCTCTGTAATTTTTAAAACATGAAAAAAAAACTGCTGTGGCCTGCAGATCCAAAGGCAAAAGGCACTGTAGAACATCACATCACTGGCATGAGAAAAACACCTTGATTATTAAATTAGTAATTTTGTTTGAAAGACACAATGTATAATTGATCAGCTAATTTGCCTGAAGCCTTTCATTTAAATCCTGTATCTCATACCTTCTCAAATGCACATTTTTACAACTGGGTATCATATGTGCCACCATTTATTTAACATAGTTCTTTTTCAACCTTAGTAGTACATAAACTTAATTCATATCTTAAAAACCAATGGTATCTTACAGGAGACAAAAAAAAAAGGATTCAGATCTTTTATTCCCCCAATGAAATAGCACTGAAAGGTTAAAAAACAAAGAGAAAACCTTTGGATTCTTAAAAATGTCGAAGATTAAATTCACACATTCTAATGTTGTCATTCATTTCTCTAATGTATATTATATGCCTTATCTGTGTGAGACACTATGTTAGTACTTTATGAGAGTAATAATCGTAATGATAAATAATATCCTCTACTGCAGTAGGATAGTGTTTTATAATTTATCAGAGGCTATTGCCTACCTCATCTTATTCATGCACAGAGTAACCTTGAAATGTAGACATTATTCCTCTACTCAGACAAAATACCTGAAAGTCCAATGACTAAGACTAAAGCTGACAAGATTGTCAGAGATTTTGGATCCTAGTTCTTAGATCTTTAAGTGCATTCTTTCTACTACAAATAAAAATAAATAAATAAAATAAATTCTGAGGAAAACTCAGAACATTCTAAGCCGCTAAATCTAGCCCAAATGCATACTTTGTAGCCTAGCATTGATGCTATTCATATTATTTCTTTTCCCATGTTAATTTTGGTTGTATAAGTAATACATCTATATGATTTTTTAAGAGGGGGGAATATAGTATTGTTACACAAAGTACCTCTTTACTGTTAACCTTTTCTGAGTATTTACTATGTGTCTGTGAGTAAAAGAGGTTTTAGTGTAAACTGATGAATACTCTTTACAGTATTTTCTGACTTGACTTTCTCTCGTACGCTATCTTTGTGATTTAGTCATTCATTCAACAAATATTTGCTATTCTCAGCACTAGGAAATCTTTTTAATTCACTAGCTCTCTCTGACAGATGAAAAGTGCCCATGTGTGTGTGTGTGAGAGAGAGAGAGAGAGAGAGAAAGACACACACACACACACACACACACACACACACATATATATATATATATATATACACAGCATAATTTATTAAAAAATGTTCTTGTCACCAGACACTTTTGGCTCGTTTCCAGGGTAATTTCAATTAGATTAATGCCATAATAACAGTATTAAAAATTATAGAACCTGCCTGTCTGTGCAAATGCATTTAATTGTGGAATAGCTAGATCCCTTAGTGGCAAGAGGTTAGGCAGGTGTACATAAATTGTAGTTGGTTTGTTTTAGGGTGCACAAAAAGTACTGAACCAATGATGTGTCAGAGTAGGCAAACTTGTTTTTGGAGACTCCATTTATAAAATATAGGTGATCACATTCATTTTTTTATTTTTATATTAATAACAGTTTATTTATTTTGTATCCCAGGTGTAGCCCCCTCCCCCATCCCTCCCAATCCCACCCTCCCTGACTCATCTCCTCCCTGCCCCTTTCCAAGTCCACTGATAGGGGAGGACCTCCTCCCCTTCCATCTGACCCTAGCTTATCAGGTCTCTTCAGGACTGGCTGCAATGTCCTCTTCTGTGGACTAGCAAGGCTGCTCCTCCCTCCGGGGGTGGCGGGGTCAAAGAGCTCACCATTGAGTTCATGTCAGAAATAGTCCCTGTTCCCCTAACTAGAGAACCCACTTAGATACTGAGATATCATCGGCTATATCTGGGCAGGGGTTCTATGTTATATCTATACATGGTCCTTGGTTGGAGAAACAGTCTCATGAAAGATCCCTGTGCCCTGATATATTTGGTCCTTGTGGAGTTCCTGTCCTCTCCAGGTCATACTAACTCCTCCTTCTTTCATATGATTCCCTGCACTCTGAGGAAGGTTTGGTTATGAGTCTAAATATCTACTTTGATACACTGCTAGGTAGAGTCATTCAGAGGCCCTCTGCGGTAGGATCCTGTCCTGTTACTTGTTTTCTCCTACATCCAATGTCCATCCCATTTGTCTTTCTATGTGAGGATTGATCATCTTACCTGGGTCCTCTTTCTTGTTTATCTTCTTTAGGTGTATAGATTCCAGTATATTTATCCTATCTTATAGGTCTATATAAGTGAGTATATACCATGTGTGTCTTTCTGCTTCTGGGATACCTCACTAAGGATGATCGTTTCTAGGTCCCACCATTTGCCTGCAAATTTCATGATTTCCTTGTTTTTCATTTCTGAGTAGTATTCCTTTGTGTAAATGTACCACAATTTCTGTATCATTTCCTCAACTGAGGGACATCTGGGTTATTTCCAGGTTCTTGCTATTACAAATAAAGCTGCAACAAACATGGTTTAGCAAATGTCCTTGTTGTGTACTTGAGCATCTTTTGGATACATGCCTTGGAGTGGTATAGCTGGGTCTTGAGAAATCACTATTCCTAATTATCTGAGAAAGTGTCAGATTGATTTTCAAAGTGGTTGTACAAGTTTATATTCCCACAGCAATGGAGGAGGGTGCCCTTTTCTCCACAACCTCTCCAGCATGTGTTGTCCCTTGAGTTTTTGATCTTAGCCCTTCTGATGGGTGTAAGGTGAAATCTCAGGGTCGTTTTGATTTGCATCTCCCTGATGGCTAAGGACTTTGAACATTTCTTTAAGTGTATTTCTGCCATTCTATAATCCTCTACAGAGAGTTCTCTGTTTAACTCCATGCCCCATTTTTTAATTGGATGACTTGATTTGTTGCTTCTTAACTTCTTGAGTTCTTTATATATACTGGATATTAGCCCTTTGTCACCCCAATGTACTTTATGATATTAGTAGCTATTGTGAAGGGTGTTGTTTCCCTAATTTCCTTCTCGGCCCTTTTGTCTTTGGTATACAGGAGGGCTTCTGATTTTTTTGTTGTTGTTGTTGATTTCGTATCCAGCCACTTTGCTGAAGGTGTTTATCAGCTTAAGGAGTTCTCTGGTTGAATTTTTGGGGTCGCTCATGTATACTATGATATCATCTGCAAATAGTGATACTTTGACTTCTTCCTTTCTGATTTGTATTCCCTTGATCTTTTTTAGTTGTCTTATTGCTCTAGCTAGGACTTCAAGTACTATGTTGAAGACATATGGTGACAATGGGCAGCTTTGCTTTGTCCCTTATTTCAGTGGGATTGATTTAAGTTTCTCTCCATTGAGTTTGAGATTACAGAGAGTTCAAAAATCCTGCAGAATAAACAGAACAGAACTATTTCAGGATTTTATCCTTTTCACACATAAGGTACATCCACAGCAAAATATAAAACAAGCAGTCAATTCTTGGGGTGCCTGGATAGCCCAGTTAGTTGTAAGAGGTCTGAGGAGGTGTTTGTTCCAATGTCCCATCAGGTGTTTGGAAAGGCCGAAGAATAGGATGTGACTTGTCAAACTTCAGGGTAGAAATGGAATAAACCCCAATTGTCATCAGAGAGGCTTCCTCCAGCAGCTAATGGGAGGAGATGCAAAAACCCACAGCCAAACAATAGGTGGGGCTTGATGAATGCTGGAGAAATGGGGAAGAATTGTAGAGGTCACAGGGATCTGGGAGAACACACAAAATCAGCTAAGCAGGGAGAGACTGAAGAGGCAACCATGGAGCCTGCATGCCTCTATATTAAGCCCTCTGCACACATGCAGTAGTCGTTCAGTCTGGGGGTTTTGCTGAACACCTAAGAGTGGGAGTAAGGGTGTCCCTGACTATTTTGCTTGGTTATGAGTACATTTTCCTCCTACTGGGTAGCCTTTTCAGGCCTTGATATGTGCATTTATGCCTAGTTTTATTGCATCTTATTATGTGTGTCCAGTTGATATCACTAGGAGGCCTTCTCTTTTCTGAGGGGAAATGAAGACACAGTGGATCTGAAGGATGTGGGGAGGGAGGAAAGACTGGTCAGGATATAATGTATGAGAGAAAAATAAAGAAAAAAATTAAGGAAAAACTAAGCAAGAGAGAGGACCCTAACTAAAATGCTCAATCCCCATCCTGAAAGGCAAAGAGGATGGACATCAGAAGAAGAAGAAAACAGGAAACAACCTAGGAACCTACCACAGAGGGCCTCTGAAAGCCTCTGCCCTGCAGACTATCAAAGCAGATGCTGAGCCTAATGGCCAACTGTTGGGCAGAGTGAATGGAATTTTATGTAAGAAATGAGAAATAGTAAGAGCTGGAGAGGACAGGGTCTCCACAAGGAGAGCAACAGAACAAGAAAATTTGAACACAGGGAACTTCCCAGAGACTCATACTCCAACCAAGGACTATTCATAGAGATAACCCAGAACCCCTGCACAGATGTAGCCCATGGCAGTTCAGTGTCCAAGTGTGTTACATAATAATAGGAACAGGGACTGCCTCTGACATAATCTGATTGGCCTGCTCTTTGATCACCTCCACCTGAGGGGGGAGCAGCCATACCAGGCCACAGTAGAGGACAATACAGCCACTTTTGATGTGAACTGATAGACTAAGATCAGAAAGGAGAGGAGAACCTCCCCTATTAGTGGGGGGAGGGGCATGCATGCAGAAAGGAGAGGGAGGGTGGGATCGGGAGGGGAGGAGGGAGGGGCTTATGGGGGGATACAAAATGAATAAAGTGTAATTGATGAAACATTAAAAAAGAAAAGGAAAAAGAAACGGGCTATGACATTCCGGGAAGAACCAACAGCGTGGACCAAGGCGTAGAGAAGATTCAGTTGTGAGTGAGAGATTAGAAATCCAGTATATGATGATGCTGCGGCTCCCCACTGTAACTTAAAAGTTGGAATAGGATATTACATCCATGAACTCTCAATAGCTGGAACTGTGTACATAAGCCTACAGGAGCAAGCCAGCCAGCACGAATGGGGTAAAAGGCTCAGGAAGTCCCACCAGTGTTGGAAGAGCTATTGTAGTTGATGGCTACTGGAAGAGAAAGAGTCACTTTTCTTCAGGCATCTGAATCTTGAAGACTGCCCATGCACCAGTAGGTGGTCCCATACTCATGCACATACAAGCAGCACTAAATAGAGTTGCTGGGACAAAGAGAGACAGAGGGAGAAGCAGGCAAACAGACAGACAAATGTAGAAAGAGAGAGCAAGAGGGTACATATGACATTAGAAGGAGAAATTGGGGCAGGGTAAAAGGGGAATTGAACAGGAGGACATGGGAGAGTATATTGGATCCAAACAGTTATATTTATGCATAATATTGAATAAAATATTTAACTTAAAAGCGTTTGTGATAATTGCTTAACTTCATATCTCATTATCCACGTAGAAAATAATTCCCTTTGTGTTGTCACGTCTGCTTGGTCACTGCTTTTTGTACCTTACTTATCTGCACAGTAATAAAACTATATACCCATGGATAAACTCCTGAAGCCCCGCATATTTTTGTGTCAGGGAATTTTTTTTTTCATGAAAAGATCAGAAATAGAGCAAAACTGGAGTATGGGATCTGTTCACTGCTACAGTGAACCTGCCTTCAAGTACAACTTGTCTGATGTGCTCTAGGCCCAGCATCCTGTCTGATACTTCTGAGTTGAGGAAGGAAGGGACCAGGGGTTGGATCACTAGATCCTAATCACAATCCTCCATGTTAAAAATATTCTTCCATACCCACAGGGCTCTGGAAAGGGCCACATGACTTTTTGGATTTCCCTTTTCAGGAAGATACTTTCTGAAGGCATTTCTGAGCTCATGAAAATACCGTCAGAGTAGATGAAAGACATTTTGGCATTTTTTAAACAGAGGCTGCTGCTGCCAGGAGCAGTGTTTTGTTTTTTTTTTTCCTGAGTATGAAAAGACTGACTATTTTACAGAGGCAGTTGGCAAAAACCCATCCCTCCTTGCTAGTTCACATTACCTCCTGGTGAATCAGCCAAAGATCACAATGAAAGAGTTTTTGTCCTCAATTTGTCCATCATTCACAACTATTACATACTGCTAGGAACCTGGACTTGGTTTGTGTGTATTTGTATATATGTGTATGTGTGTGTGTTATATAAATATATTGTTTATATTATTAAATGTATTAATTATATTAAATATTTCATAATATAGAATATCTACATATAAATGTAAATAAATATAAAAATAAAATATTTACTTTGCCTGGGTGTTCTGCTACTTGATATTGTTAAACTGACATCTTTAATTGTGTTGTTGGCAAGTACATGCATTATAATAATGAAGTCATTGAAAGAACAGGAAGTAGTGGCTTGTAGCAGGTCATGTTTGCTGGGGGTTGGTCTGATGCTATGTGTACAAATGCTAAATACTGGTCCCCAATATCTGGTTCCTATCCAGATGAGCACATTCTCATGTACACCAAATGATGTTATATAAACTTTGACCCCCAATATTCTTGATTGGTTAAAGTAAAGAAAGACTGACGCCTGTAGCTGGGCAGAATAGAGGTAGGCAGAGCTTTGGTTCCTGGGGTGGGGGTCTCAGAAGGGACCAGAAGATCAGGAGAAGCAGAGAGGGGAGGGACAAAGATAAAGATAAAGAATGAGGGCTGGCCTGATGGAACAAAATCATCCCAGGCAGGAACAATTATGGCAAGTAACATGGGGTGTGTAGTTAGGAAATAGCAAAATAGCTTAGAGGGTTGATATCTGCCTAGTTGTTCCTTAAAGCTGCTTTAATAAATAGCTAGGTATCTGTCCTCATTATTTGGGGATGGAACTAGCCCAATATATTAAGAACTCAAAACAGTCTAATAATTAACCACAGAATGTGTTCTTCCACTGAATAGGTAGTATGACCTACAGCATGTGTGACACATTGTTCCCCATTCTTATTCCAGAATAGCTCAGAAATCTACACATCACATGACTTTAAGACCTTTAGAGTATAGAATTAGAAAAGTGCCTTGGTGATTTGAACATGTAGTCTAAGTATCACTTTGAGTCAGAAATAGATTGAGCCTGTTATAAATGGACTAAGAATCACCTACGAGGCATTTTTACCTCATCCTTTATGAAGAATTCAAACCAGTTTTCACCAACTTGCCTTCTACATGAGATCCCAAACCTGGCAGGAACCTATGAACCTAAAGCTATTTTAAGACCTGATATCCTCCAGGCTCTTAAGGTGAGTGACTGTACATGCTGATATCATGTTTTATCCTGAGACTCTCTTGCAGCAGATTGTGGTAGTGTTTGCTCCAGAAGGACCTACCATTTTTCAATCCAACTTTTTATACAAGAGCAAGAGCAACATGTGAAATGTAAGACAATAGAGTCAATAATGAAATGATAAGTTAGACATTTATAATTTAAGTAGAGACTTATGGTTAGTAAACATTTCAATGGATAGATACTAGTCTGAGCACTGTACGTGGGCTGTACCACTTAACTCTTTGCTATCCCCATGAAGAAAGACATTTCCATAGACACAGAAACAGAGACATTCTAAGATGATCTACTGTGGGCCATAGAGTGCAGATGTAAGCTCAGGCAGTGTGATTCGAGTAACCCTTTTCTTAGCGGTTATAAGGTCTCAAGGGGACCTAGAGAAAGTCATATGGGCAAGGATTTGTAGGCAAGAGGCCAAACAATTTGGGACTTGGACCCTTGCTCCTGAATAGAAGACACAAGGAAATACAACCCTGTCATTTTTTGCTCTCAACAGGCTGATGTCCTCTTTTGAGAGTTCTACTAGGAATCATTGATTACCAAAAGCGGTTTGTGAAGCAATCCAATTAAGTGAGCCACGAATTACATGTCAAGTGTTACCATCTTTATTTGCTTATGTCAAGTGGAGTCAGAGGATTTCTGTGATCAGCAAAGCAAGTGGAAAGTGGTTGATTAATTTCCTTTAAGTTTTGTCAAATTTTGTGGGCAGTGAATCTAATTTGCAGTTTAATTTTCCTTCTTAACACACCCAATTTTTCCCTTTGTCTGTTACTGCTAGCCAGAACCTATCATTTGTAATTTCCTTTTGTTGAGTCTTGGAATAATAACATTAATTGGACTTCTTCCCTCATCTTAGTTTTGTTTCAAATACTTTGCAAAGAATGATAAGTTATAGGCCTGATTAGATAGATGTCATCCATTTTGTAAACTATATATAAAAGCAAACTATTTTTTAAAAATTATCTTTAAAACACATAGGAGTATTTTTGTAGTTACTATTCAGCATGATTGTTGTGTACCTACTATGAGCTAGAAATGAAGCATTTACAAGAATAAACCTACAACTACAACGTCATATTTTCTCACATATGTAATGAATTTAATACTGAGATGTATGACCTTCAGTTAGAATGTTTTCAATTTACCAAAGAGTATGCTCTAAAAAACTGATTCTCCCTCTCTCTCATCAGATATCAATTGCCAATAGCTCCTCTGTTAGCGACTTGGTACCCACCTCCCTTGCCATGCTGCAGTTTGATATAGCTTGAGCCTGCAAATGTCTTCTGCTTTCATAATCACTATAGAATAAGCACTGATTCTACCCTATCTAGAAGTCACTGTTTTCTTCTAGTCATCTGCCACATCTGGTTCTTACATTCTTCCTTTTCCCTCTTCTTGTAAACTCCCCTTATCTTTGGGAGGAGGGGGTGTGATCTAGATGTCTCATTTATGGCTGAACATTTCAGTCTCTTCTTTGTACATTGAACATATTTGAGTCTCCATGTTAATCATCATCTATTGTAAATATTAGTGTGTCTGATGAGGGTTGAGAGATGTATTAGTCTGTGGATATTGTGCTAAGTTATTAGGAGTCAGAGTCAATTTATTACTATGTACACTTAGCAAAATAATAGTAGTAGGCTGTCTCCTAGGGCCTATTAGCTGTCTAACCTCAGGTCCAATAATGGTGCCAAGGTATGGTGTTTATCTTGTGGATAAGGATTTAAATCTAATCATAAAGTAGTTGGTTGCTTCCATGATGTCCATACCAGTATTGTATTGGTTGTCATGTCTCACCAGACCAATTGTTATTGTAGAAAGCAGGGTTCATAGGTGAGTAAGACTAACGATTATTTTTGTGGTCCAGTTATCATTTTCTGCTCCCGCACCTTCCAGTGCTATGAAAGCTAGCCAGTAGGCATGGATGTTAATCCGTATAACTCAATTAAGATGATACCTATGGCTGAGTGCTATCACATGTTCATTTTAGCCACATGGTTTCATAGTTGCCATTGATTCCTGATCATGTGAATTTGAGTAGCCAAACAGTCTGGTTTGAGGACACCTGTGGATCTCTGGTTCTGGAATAGGTGTCTATGTACTCTTACATAATGCTTTTACCTGAACTGTGACCATTATAATCTTCTGAGAGTTCATCTCTAAAATGCTCAGTTCATCACTGAGCTAAGGTTTCATTATAAGAGCAATAATATAGTGTTTGCTGATTTCTCATTCTCTGTGTTGAGGAACTGTGAGCTGTGAGATCTAGGACTTCTTTAATTCCTTCTGTAATCTTCTTGTTTCCCTTTAGTTACTACAAGGTAATCAGTGAAGCCTCTGTGATAGAGTGGATCAATCTTAGAAGCCAGAGGTGTAAGCATGTGGCTACTTCAACCTAGATCCATTTAACAGTGAACTCCTTGAGCCACAGAACCTTCTAAGAGATGTTGTCCCAGGATTGTCTCAATTTTAAAACTGATGTTCCAGGTTCTGGAGACTTACATGCTAATCAAGGATTCCTGTCATACTTGTATGTAAGCTGGGATGATCAATCCCTGCATAGAAAGAAGACTATGGTATTAAAAACTGTGTGACTTATACATTTATATGTAATTACTATAAAGATATAGAAATTATTAACTCCCATTGAGAACAACACAGGCAGTTAAGTGGCTTCTCTGGAGGATAGTATCTAATAAAGGCATGAAGAACCCAATACATTCCCTCTTCCTTGTATATGTCTAAACCTATGTGGTTTTTGCTCACTTACGTAAACAGAACCTAAAAGTTCTGAAGGAATGCTTAGAAGTGTATCTACAAATTAGATAGGTGGTCTTAGGTGAGTGGATCACATTCTTAGCCCCTGTAGAAAATCAACCTAAAAAAAAAAAATCAAATAACCACAAAATGGTGGTTTTGTGGCCATGGTATTAGAGCACAGGAAACTGAGTTCCCAAGTTAGAAAGCCTTGAAATATTGAGAATCCTTCTTGCACATCTGAGGGGATACACCCACAAAAGGTCTCTACCCCACGACGCAAGGAGATCACTGTTCCTGTATCTGCCCCACAGGGATTCTGATTGATTTGATTGGGGAAAGCTCTTAGGTATTGCGCTAAGAAAACAAAAACAGACAAACAAAACCATGCCTCTAGGTTTTCCTAGTACTCAGCATTGTTACAGACATGGACAGACAGACAGACTTAGCTTTCTGGCTTGGAGGACTCTCCACTGTGTAGTGTCAGGTACTCTGACAACTACTGCCTCTGCTTTAACTCTGTAAAAAATAAAAATTATAAGGCAGGTAAGCATAACCTCTAATAACCTCTATTATTTTTGTTTGTAATTTCCTCATGGCACCCCAGGTCATCCCAATAGCTAGGAGATATATCCAAATAGTTTTCCTAGTTTAAATATATATATATATATTTGAGTGGGAAGTGGCCTCCATTTGTGAGTGGTTTCATTTAGCTCCGATTTTAAATAAAACTATAATGAATCTTGCTCCCAAAGGTTTAAGAGACAGTCCACTGTCGGAGCTTTAAAAAGAACTGTATTTAACAAAAATAAAGAAGCTCAATAATACTGGATAAGATAGATCTGCATATCCTCCACCGCACTCTCAGCCTTTCACTGTGCCTTGTCTTGGCAGACTTTGGGGAAATGGCTTTTATTCTCAGCTAAATGGCATTCTATTGGTTGGAATCCAAGTTCATACCATTTCCCAAGCATAAATAGCCCCTGACTTAATCTGATTCTCTCTCTCTGCTTCTCCCTACAGTCAGCCTGTAATACTTTGCTTTTCAACCCTTCGTTCCGTAGTGTGCTCTTTGGTGGTTGTGGCCCAGCCTTTCGTGGGCCAGTGGAAATACAACGTCACCCTGTCCGTGCACTTTCTCACCTACAGGTTTTTCTGAAGGTGAATGACTCAGACATATTATGCTATTTTATAACATAACCAATTTCAGTTTGTTAAAGTTAGCTCCACTAACTATCAGAAATATAAAGTGAGTGCATTTCTTTTCAAGAGTTATTTGAGGGAACTTCTCCCAGCTCTCCTTTATTTATTTAACTTTTTTTCCACAGCCAAGGGAGTGAAAGGAGGTATATATAACTAAAGGATCAGCTAAAATCCTAATCCTTTTAGCAACACTGTTGCTCTTATGGATTTATCCTGTAAAGGGCCTCTGAAATACTATTTCATTTTTTAGTCGTGAAAACTCAGACATCTTCTCAGAGAGAGATTAAACGACCTCCCCAAGGACATTCATTGCTAGTCAGAGGTTGATCCAGTAATCTAATTAAGGCCCTATAATTCTAGCAGTCCTGCCAAAACCACAATTTTCCCTCCTCCTCCAGCCAAAACCAGTAATTGAATATGATGACCTGCTTGGCCCCCAGCCCTAGAAGCCCTGTGATCCCCCAGCAGAAGCCAAGCCATTTGACCACATTTAAAGCTTCTACCACAGGCTAGAAGTATGGGACACTAATCATTAATCAGAGGGAATTTAAAGGACTCTCGTGGGAGAAGTCAGGCCTTGCCACTTGGGCTTCACGGGGCTTGGTCTTTGAAGAAGTGACTCAACCCTACTGTATAGCACGGTACCAATGCTTTCTTATAGGACCACTTTCCTCTTCTCTTTAATAGGATTTTTCCTCTTTTTATCCAGTTCCTACAAGGTGAGGTTGATCTGCCTTGGTATTTGTCCTGCTTTCTCACTGTCATGTTCCCTTTGTGAGCCAATGGCAGGCAGGGAGTCCTGCTTTCTCGTGCCCACTCACCACCTGCTCACTTTCGCACATGATGCTGGCTGTTACCTGTGCCTGAACTGTGGTGCCCAAATAAATTTCTACCTTTATTCCAGAATTCCTGATTCAGCAACGCCCTCCTGAGCCACCGTGTTTTCCCCATATGCCCCATGCCTATGCTACCCTCAGCCTGCCTGAGTACTGTCATGTCCTAGATCTCGGCCAGCACTGCCCTTTTGAGCCAGTCTTGGTTCAAGATTCTAGCCATATCCTGACACATATGAAGCACTGCCTTCTTGGTCTGGGAAGGAGCCATCTATGCCCTAAGCCACTTGAAGATTCCAGTTGGATTCAGTAGCTTCTCTGCCTTTCTATGTATTGCGTACAGGAGCTAACTGTTTATCCTAATATTTGGGCACATCCACTGTTTGTCTCCCCAAGTGATATTTATTTTCTCTGCTCCCATTTTTTCTTGTCCCTATTTTCAAGACAACTTGTCAAGTTTGTGAATGTTCATTTATTTGTTTATTCATTGGTTTGATTTTCTAGTTTGATTTCATAGAAGATGTTTGATTCAACTCTTGATGTAGCAATTCAGTCAGTGGATAGATCCAAAGACATCTGATGAATAAAAAAAAAAAAACATGCAGATAGACATTGTGTTCCTTTCCTCTTTTCTGATCTATATTGACTGAAGTTTAAGAATCTAAGTGCTGTCTATGAAAATGAGTAGTGCATTCTTGAGTTTTATTACTGTTCTCTTCATAACTCTTTAAATAGCTGGCATTCAACCTGCAGCTATTATTAATAAGAAAGCAAAAGCTGTTGTCTTGTTCTTTAGTTTGATGTCAAAATGAAGAAGAAACTTGTATAGGTTTACCAGGATGCTGTATCCTTCATTTTGTGTAGGACGAGAAGCCTGCCAAGACTGTTAGAAGCCTGGGAATGAATAATGGTCTTGAAGAAAGCATACTATAGGATGCACACATAGCCCTGGATTGCAGTTATTTGACAATATTATAAAATAGAGAGAGATTTAAAATCAAGCAGGCTTTGGAAGGAGTAGATACAGGATTGGAATAAAAGACTGATTTCCTACCATGTGCCTGAAACCAGCAAAACCATGCAGGTATTCAGTAACTTATTTTATTTGTATGAGCAATTAGGGTGATTTTGAGTTTTCACTGTTGCAAAAGTACCATAACAGTGTACTCCTCTATAGTAAATATTTTATCAAGCATATAAAACAATAGATATCTTGTGGCTTTTGTTTTACTTGCCTCATATGTACCTCACCATAACTTCCCCCTCGTCCTCCAGCCCTTTGGTTTCCTTTGTTCCTCCAAATAGTTCCTTTTTTTGCTTTCATATGCTATATGTGGATATATATATATACATATATATATATCAATGTATGAATGTGTATATAGTGTATAAGATATATCTTAAAATCTAAGTTATACATATGGTCAAAGGGTACACAATATTTGTCTCTTCTACCCATTATCCTGCCTTGACCCTTTCTCCCTTCCCATTGGCCCTTTTCTCTACTAAATACCCCACTCACTACTTTCATCTTGTGTATGTTTAATGTAGATTCTGCAGTGAGGATACATGAGATACTTGTCTTTCTGAGCTTGCTTTGTTTCATTTGATATGATGCTCTCTGATTCCATCCACTTGTCTGCAAAAGATAGCATTTCTTTCTTTGTGGCTGAACTCCACTGTGTATATGTTCCAAATATACACATATGCTTATTTACTTATTGATAGACATCCGAGCTCATTCCTTGGTGGTTATGAATGTACTGCAATGTACATGGAAGTGCAAGTATTTCTGTCCCATACTAACTTGGATTCCTTTGAGTAGATGCTCTGGAGTACTAGAGCAGGATCAGAACATTCCGAATCTAAGGTCACTGTAGAGATGGATCCCATCGCTCGATATCTAAGATCTTGTGGAACTTCCATACTGTTTTTCTGTAGAGGCCAGAGAACAACACATTTTCCTGCCTGAACTCCACCAAAGTAGCTCAAGAGTTTAATCCCAGCACTTGAAAGTCTGAATCTGAAGGAACACCTCAGGCTGACATTTGCGGCATAAATATTATGGCAGGACTTTATTGCACACAAATGCTTACATGCTATGTCAATGGGAGAGAATACTTAGGCAAAATATAAACATGTAGGGCTGGGAAGATGGATTAGTAGGTAATGTCAGTCAAGCATAAGGACCTGAGTTCATATCCCCAGGACTCATAAAGAAGCTGGGTATGGTAGTACACTCAAACTTAGTGCTGGGGAGAGAAGATAACCACATTCTGAGGGCTCAATGGCTAGCCAATATGAACAACCGGGTAAGCTCCAAGTTCAGGAAGAAACCCTATCTCAAAAATGAGATAGGTCACCTTCTCCATTTCAGTTCTAAGATTTTGTCTGGCTTAACCCTGTGAGAGTCTTATCCATGCTGCCATAATCTCTGCAAATTCTTTGTTTGAATTTTATTTTTTATTTCTTTTTGTTAAAGGTACAGTGAAAGAGAACCTACATAAAATTTAGTGGGGAGGAGTTGGGGAAGGGGGAAACATTATAAAAATATATTGTATGAAAAAAATTAAATAAAAAGCAAACAATAAGGTGCACAGTGATGGAAGAAGATAGGCAGCATTAACCTCCAGCCTCCACGTGTGTCTGACAGGTAAGCATACCTACACATGCACATGCATACACACATGCACCACATATACATACACACATACACACGCACATATGTATAAATACATGAATAGAAACTCAAATATTTCCTCATATCCTGTACTTTTGTGATTGACACACCAGCTTAATCATTTGTGTAAGTATTCAAATCAAATAATAAAAATAAAAACAATTCCATAGTCCTAGGCATTAACCCTGCCAGGTATGTAGAAAGCACATATATCCCCATTCTGTAGATGTCCCTTCATTGTGATTGCTGTTTTATTTTCCTTTGTTGTACAAACTTTTCAGTTTCATATGCTGCCATTTCGAAATTCTCGAAATCGTTTTCTTTGGTATTGGAGCACTTCTCAGGAAACCTTTGTCTACGCTTACGTATAGAAGTGTTTTCCACTAGCATTTTCAAAGACATGTCTCACATTAAAGTTTTTTGTTCTGGGGATATTCCCACCCCATTGTTTACCCTTCTGTCACCCATCTCTCTCACCTCCCATACCCACTATTCCCACACTGGAGACCTACAACTGGTAGGTTCCTGGGAAGATATGAGGATGACTCTAGCTGAGACTCCTAAGAGCAAGGAATATGGAGACTGAAGTGACAACCTCCTGTAGCCAGGCAGGACTTCCAGTGGAGGAAAGGGGACACCAATCCACCCACAAAACCTACTACCTAAAATTTATTCTGACTACAAGATGTGCAGGGATAAAGATGGAGCAGAGATTCAGGAAATGGCCAACCAATGTCTAGCCCCACTTGAGACATACCCCGTGGGAAAGACACCATTAATGATATTCTGCTATGCTCATAGACAGGAGCCTAGCATAACTGTCCTCTGAGAGGCTCCACCCAGCAGTAGATCAAAACAGATGCTGAAACATTAGGTGGAGCTCAGGGAATCTTGTGGAATAGTTAGGGGAAGGATAGAGAGAACCTGAAGTGACAAAAACTAAGGCCAACAGAGTCAACTAACCTAGGCCCCTGAGGAATCACAGAGACAAACTGATCCACCAACCAAAGAACATACATGGACTGGACCTAAGCCTGCTACACATATGTAGCTGATGGGAAGCTTGATCTTCATGTGGGTTCCCTAGCAATGAGAGCAGGGGAGATGGAGTGTCTCTGACATGGATGCAGTTTCCTGCTTTTGGATCACTTTTGCCTATCTAGATTGGCTTGTCTAGCCTCAGTAGAAGAGGATGTGCTTAGTCCTTGTATGACTTGATGTGCTGGGGAAGGTTGGTATGAGGTAGAGGGGAGCTCACCTTCTCTGAGGAGGAGGGGAGCTCACCTTCTCTGAGGAGAAGGGGAGCTCTCCTTCTCTGAGGAGAAGGGGAGGGGAAATGGGGAAAGAGAGTGGGAGAAGAGGAGGGAGTGGCTGTGATAGGAATGTAAAGTGAGTAGATAGATAGATAGATAGATAGATAGATAGATAGATAGATAGATAGATAGATAGAGGATGGAAAGAAAGAAAGAAAGAAAGAAAGAAAGAAAGAAAGAAAGAAAGAAAGAAAGAAAGAAAGGAAGGAAGGAAGGAAGGAAGGAAGGAAGGAAGGAAGGAAAGAAAGAAGAAAGAAAGAAAGAAAGAAAGAAAGAAAGAAAGAAAGAAAGAAAGAAAGAAAGAAAGAAAGAAAGAAAGAAAAACAAAGCCATGAGAGCAGGCATGGCCTCTGCATCAGCTTCTGTATCTTGCCCTGCTAGAATTCCTACACTGACTTCCTTCAATGATGGACTACAATGTGGACGTGTAAGGCAAAACAAAACAAAACAAAACAAAACAAAACCACTTTCCTTCAGCCCCTCCCCCAAATAAAGTTTTTATTCATTCTGAAATAATTTTTGTACAGGGTTATGAACTGGGTTTGAGTACTATTCTTGTATATGTAACTATCAAGTTTTCCAAGCATCCTCTGCCAGAGAAACTGGATCCCCTTTGATTCAATTTACAGTTTTGACACTTATAAAAACTTAGGTAGCTGTGGCTGTGTGGATTTATTTCTGGGTCGTCTGTTCTATTCTGTTGGCCTATGTGTCTGCTTTTGTGCCAGAACCATGTTGTTCTTGTCACTGTAGCTCTGAAGTATAATTATAAATTAAATATCGTGATTCCTCCATCATTGCCTTTTCTGATATTTAAGATTATTTTAACTATTCAGAGTTCTTTGTGCTTCCATGTGAATTTTAGAATTGTTTTTCTTTTTGTTTCCATAAGGATGCCCTTGGAATTTTGATGGGGTTACAATGAATCTGTCAATGTACCCTGATACATGTACTTTTAAATATATATATATCATGTGTCTCAAGGATGAAGCTCTTGAAATGTTTTTTAACATTTCTGTAAATTATTATATTATATAATATCCTTTCACCTTTTATTAATCATAGCGTGTTTTCTCATAAAATATAATCTGATACAATTTTTCCCTCTACTCCTCCTACTGCCTCACCACACTCCGACATTACCTCTCCGACACTGAAAAAGATCAGTCTTCTAAGAGATAACAACCAAACAAAATAAAACACAATGAGATAAAGCAAAAGCCATCATAT
This sequence comes from Meriones unguiculatus, assembly GCF_030254825.1. Lineage (NCBI taxonomy): Eukaryota > Metazoa > Chordata > Mammalia > Rodentia > Muridae > Meriones > Meriones unguiculatus. The sequence continues at coordinate 46,901,510 of NC_083356.1, forward strand.
CAAAATTGGACAAGGAAAACCAAACAGAAGGAAAAGAGGCCCAAGAGCAGGTACAAGAACCAGAGACCCACTCTTTCACACATTCAGTAGTCTCATAAAAGTACTAAATTGAAAGCTATAGTATATAAGATCAGGACCTAATATAAACCAATGTAGGCCCTGTGATTTCTGCTTTAGTCTCTGTGAGTTTATATGAGCTTTGCTCAGTTCTTTTCGAGGGCCTTGTTCTCCTGCTGTCCCCTCTGTCACATCCACTCCTCTGCCTCCTCTCCTGCTACATTCCCTGAGCTCTGAGGAGAGAGATTTGATAAAGATGTCTCGTTTAGACTGTGTGTTCCAAGGCCTCCCTCTCTTTCTCTCTCTGTCTGTCTCTTTCTCTATGCTCTCTCTGTTTCTGTCTCTCTCTCTCTCTTTGCATAATGCCTGGCCTTGGGTATTTGTTCTTATTTTCTTCTGGAGGAAGCCTCTATGATGACAGCTGAATAAGGCACCAATCTATGAGTATAGCAAAATATCCTTAGGAGTCATCTTATTGTTGCTGTTTTTACACCAATATTATTAAGTTTCACCATTAGTCTCTAGGCTATCTAGACTCTTGTTCTTGGTCACCCAAGCAGTATCAAGTATGAGTTCCATCTCATGGAGTGAGCCTTAAGTCAAATGAGACACTGATTAAGACCTTGAAATGTATATATACATTGCAAACATTTAGTTAAAATACTTTTTGCACCTGGAAAATGAAAATTAATCTTACAGGGGCCACATTAACCTATTCGACATTATCAGACGCTTCATTATTCTTTACTTTTGTATATCTGTACTAAGGAGTGAATGTTATGCTGTGCTCAAAAACTAATATAATAATCTGTGCATTAGAGAATAGCAAATGCCACTAAGACAAATTAAAACAAGAAGAAAACCCAAGCATATGGCATCACTCCTGGGTAGAATAACCAGGGAAGAGCTGTAGCTTGCTTTCGGGTTCACTGATGCACCTTGTAATCACAGACTTGGGAGAAAGAGGGAGGAGTGTCATGAATTAAAATCAAGTTAATTTTGCATGCTTATTCAAGGCCATCCTAGGTGTATAATGGAACCTTGTATCAAGTGTACAAAAATATTTATAACTTTTTTATGTAGGGACATATGTGAAGTATACACTAATGAAAATATACATAAATAATTACCTCTAACACATTTACTAATTATTCCAAGAAAGTGGATATGAGAGACTATTACTAATAGGATGTTTGGGTTGTTTGTATATCTGTATAGTTTGAATCATAAAGTCAGAACACACATGTGAACACACAGAGAGAGAGAGAGAAGAGAGAGACTCTATAGAACAGTATTTTCTTTCTCAAGCGTGTGAATCTTTGTTTCATGACTGTTGCCATAGCATATTTTATAAACAGAAACCCTTACGCAATGAGCAGCTACTCTGTGGCCAATGATGCAATGAAGATCTAAGCGGCATAATGACTAGAACTGTCAATACTCTTCTGGAAATGCCTAGGGTCCTTGGTGGGAGCAGATATTTATGCAGCTAATTAAGGCCCACTGAGAAATGGGCTTTTACTGCACAGCTCTAGGGAGAAGTCAGGGCAGGATGTGAGAAAACCCAGTAATAGTGGTGACATTTAGTCTTTGTCTTGAAAAGCATTTGAGAGCAGAATTCTCCAGATGAAGGAAGTGGAAGTGACACACATGTTGTGCAAGGGCACGGAAGCAGAAAGGGAGGCGCTCACTTGATGAGAGAAAACTTCTGGGGAAATGATTAGTGATAAAGCTGGAGATAAACTGGGTATCGGACATGACAACTGGACACCAAATTGTTCTGTTCTTTCCTCATATCACCAACATCCAGTTTAGCACAGTTTTACAGAATGGAGGAATATATTCTAGGCCATATCCCTATTGTAGGTAGGAACCACATCTTATAGTTGGTGCCTTCACCATCTATATTGTCTTAATTCTTACATTGTCTGTTCACCTCCCCATCACAAAGTGCTCCTTTCTCAGACATCATGCTCAATTCTGCGGCTCTTTTTACATTGCTGCTCTTGTGTACCTCTGCCTTAGCTAAAAGTAGCCTCTATTCTCTCTAGCTGACTCCATGTCCACACTTCCTCCTCAAACAGCAGCTTGAATATTCTTCTACAAATGTCCAGTTTAACTTCTGCTTGTCTCCATCCTCACATATCTATTAAATCGTCTCAGGCTTCAATGTTCTAATACTATTAACTTCAATCCCTGATTTTTCCATCTTGATGTCCCTCAAATAAGTACTTAAGAAGCACTAAATAAATGACCCTGATTTCATACTGGATCTCTTCTCTCTTTTGTGATGAGTGCCTAGTTGTGATTTTATATACCCACTTCATCAAACAGTATCATGCCTTGTGCAGTAATAGGATATAGGACATGTGTTATAGTTGCACAGCCTTTATTTCAATAATTCATGGAAACTGGGTGTAGCTCTACACACTTGCGATCCTAGCACTCATGAGGCTCAGGCAGAGGGATTATAATTTTGAGGCAAGCCTGGGATAAATAGGAAATTCCTATCTTTAAATATTTTTCTTCATTCATAAAAATTCATAGAATAGAAAGAATAATGGGGTGGGTTTTACTTTAGGGGAAATAATATCTTATTTGAGCTTAAAGTAGTATAGAGATCATGTTATTATTCTTAAAAACTAAACAAAAACTATGTCTGTAGAAGAGTAGAGGTTTTGAAATCAATATTATAGCACTATTATGGGTTTTTTTTCCCCATGCTGAAGTTTGAAAATGTTAATTGTATGTGAAATGCCTTCCAAGCTTTTTTATCAGTGACTGGTCTCCATAGAAAACAATTATGATCACTTTGTCTGAAGTGGACCCCTCCTCACTGTGCCCTTCACCTTTGCTGCAACTTGCACCTCATCCAGCTTTACTGTTTTTGTGGCTCTTGTCAGTGTTAACTTGCAGTTTCAAGGGCTGTGTGTGAGTTATATCATTCCTGCTCAACCGAGGTATCCCAGAGGGCCTAGTGTGTCATAGACACTTGATTAAATATTTTATACCTAAATGAATCCTTGAGTTAGTCTACAGGGGGAAAAATGCTACCTAGAACCCTTTGCCTCAGACTTGGTATTAAAAACTCACATTTAAGTTTCCTTTTAAACTTCTTGGAGTTACTTGGGGACACTTCTTTGGCAGATCTGAACATCTTTGCATGTATCCGACACAAAATCACCCAAGGTTAATAATGACTTGTTGGTTTTAAGTGGCTGTTAAGTAATCTGGAGTGTGTTATGCAGAGGCACTCCCCATGTGCTCGCTGCTGCCCTTTGTACCGCTGTCCAGTCTTTGGTCGTCATCTTACTTCAAGTGAGGAATAAGGAAACCTGGGAAAGTGCCACTGAATATGTTAACCTTATCAACAAGAACGCTTTGCAAATAGGAACTGTAAAGTTAATATGACAGATTATAATTTATTGTTTGACTCCTTTCTGGTGTAGCAGATTTTTTAAAGTGATATGCTAATACTTTAAAAACTGAAGTCATGAACTGAATACAAGCATGCAGGCACGGGCACGTGCACTCACATGGAGACTTAAACTGCTATTTACTTTGAACAATGGAGCAAACAGTGCATGAAATGAAGTGTTGGGCACCTTAAATGTAGAGATTTTTAAACTTTTTCTATGGTCACTTCTCTCAACAAGCAATGGTAACTTAAAAACCAGTTTGAGTCTCAGTAGAACTGTGGAATAAAATCCATTTGATGAGCATGGATACTGATTGAAAAGCGACCTAGGAGAGAGGCTGCTGTTACCCTGCTTGCAGTGTGAAAGATTTTTGCTGCTTCATAATCAATAATACCAAATGACTCTGAAGGGCTCTGCTGATGTATGAAAGGTACAGAAAAGTAATGTAATTGAGGACTGGAGAGTCAGTGGAAAATCAGTTTGGAATTCTTTGCAGGAGTTTTCTTTAAGGATCAGGAAAATACCCTATGCTGGAATCTCTCTATTCGCTATATCAAATGTTTAACCCAGATATTTTATTATTAAGGTAACGTACTTTTAAATCAAAGAGGTCAAGAAATGCAGGAGATGCCTTTGCGCCTTCAGCCTCTTTTTGCATTTGCTCAGAATGTTAAATAGCTAAGAACCAGAGTGAGGCCCCAGAATAGAAATAGAAAATAAGGTACATGGAAAGACACAGGGTGATATATTTTAATTTAGCAATCTGGCTGTACCAAGTGGGAAATAGAAATGGAATACAGAAGCTAAAAGAGAAGCTTATTTTAAAGGAAGGAATGGAGGAAGTGGAAAGGACAAAATGGCACAGGAAGGATTTTAGATCATGTTCTGTAGAGAAATGTTATTTAGTCGAGTAGAAAAACGAACTGATTCATGGTCTGTCTCATGGTGTCATTGTTCATTTGAATGGAGTCAGGTGCTGCCTATCAACTGGGAGAGCTTTTATTCTATTTATTTTAAGCATCTCGATAGGATCCCAGATTTCACTGCCACAAACAGTATTTATGAGAATTCTCCATGTGATTCCAGGTTTCTGTTTCTGGCCCTAAATGATACTCCCTAGAGAAAGCAGTCAGCTTTGAAGGCAAAAGGACAAATCACATGGGAAGCAAAGGATGAGCAACTGACCATGTTTCAATCTTGGATAAGGTGTGTGTGCTGATTGGGAGCAAAGAGTTGTTTGTAGCTTGGTTTTTGTTGCCAGACAGAGAGGATGCTGCAATTTTTCTAATAAGAGTCAGTGACAGTCCTAGGTCTCAGAAAGGACCAGCATATGCTCCAGTGTTTCATATCTTTTCATACTAATTACTTGAAAAAGAGCTATAAAATGACAACCATATTTTCCTTTGATTTTCACCTGGGCCATGTAACCTCAATAGCAAAGATGACAGCAGCACTACTAGGAGCAGCAGCAGCAGCAGAAATCATGAAATAGCAATAAACAGTCGAGATTAATACTTGAACTAAACAGCACATTTTCTGTTCATGTTGTAACTAAGTACTCATAGCAAACCTATTAAATAGATACCATATCCCTCTTTACTTTATGAGGAAACAGAGGTGTAGAGAAATGAGATTCTGTCCTTATGACTACATAGTGATAAAGTGAGAAAACCAAGATGAACCCACACACACACACACACACACACACACACACACTTGTGCGGAGTCAGAATGACTTCCATGGTCAGGCAGCCTTCCTTAATTAGATTTCTTGCAGTTTTTCTTTTACATGTGAGTGGGGACTGGGTACAGTTAAGGAAAGGCCCCTTGTTGCTTATGTATTATTTAAAATCAACACTTAATACAATGCCAAGCACTAACAATTACTCAGCACCTAGGAAGGGATGAGAAAAGGGAGAAAGAAAAAACATCACTATTTTCAAATTCAAACTTGCAAACACACAGCAAGTCACTGCAAGATGCTTCATTTCTTTGCTTTGTCTTATCACTGTATCTAAATATCACTCTTCTATCAAATGGAGCAAAAAAAGCTCAAGGATTAAAAAGGCTTATTCTATAGTCTCACATCTAGACTTAGTATATCATGGAGAAAGAATCTGAATAGTGGGAGAGTTCCATGATGTTGTAGAGTGTGCTCATCTATAGAATACTTATTATGTGTCTGCCTGCCTTCTTCAGAAAATAGTGAATAGTGTAGCAAATGGGTAGAGGAAATCATTATATATGTATATATGGACTCTAATGAAAACACAATGCATTAAACATATCTTGTTCTGTGGCCAAGGACAATTCTGAGATGACACTTAAACTGAGTTCTGAATGCAAACCTAAACTCTCCTTGAGAGAAGAGCTGGTTTCAATTGCCTACTCTAAAGTTGGGATGGCTTCAGCATACTGGAGCAATAAATAAAGGGGCTAGAATTTCTTGGTCTTGGGACATTAAGACCAAGACAAAGAAGAGGGGCAGATACAGCGAGAGAGGGCCCTCCAGAGTGAAGGATGGAGTCTGGGTTTTATTGTAAATACAAGGGCAGCCAATGTAGGTCCTAGTGGCATTTACAGACTTTCTCAGGTTTTCTTTCTTTATATGATAAAATATGGATTATGAGATGGCAAGTACAAAGAAAATCAGAAATCAGACAGGTTTGCTCCTTCTAGATGAGAAAAATATTATTTGAACCAAGGTAGAAGTCAGTGTATCAACCCAGTTGGTGTAGTCTATATAGATTCCACAGTCTTGCATGTGTATATGTATATGAGTTGAAAACTACTCTGTGATAGGGCTAAAGGGAAACATAGGTATTAAACATGATGCACCAAGATGTAGAAACATTGATAGAAAAGCATATTTGAGGAATATAATGAATTCTTTTTAGAGAATGTGAAATTTCAAGATCCTGATGGGTTTTTTTAAGTGAGATGTCAAGCAGGCAACTTATAGATGAATCAGAAGCATGGAGAAATAACAGTAACTCTCTCTAACTCTCTCTGTGTGTGTGGCTGTGTGTGTATAAAATTTAGTCATTGATGTTTTCACAATAATGAAAGCCAGGACTTGAAATTATTCTAAATAGAGTAAAGGCAGATAGTAGAAATGTTTGACAAAATCCTGAAGTGCACCATATAGGTCATAGAAGAAGAGACAGCAGGTGAATAAAGGAGTAACTGCAGATATAGACAAAAGGTATCTGAGAGGGAGCCAAGCAAAGATTGTGTTTCAAAACTAAAATGTATGCTGTTGTGTTATGTGGGACCACCAGATGACCTGACCACAAGTGTTAGGTTGGAATTAGAAATCTACATGTGTGAGGGTCATGACAGGAGTACTTCAGTAGAAGGATGAGGAAGGAACCTAACTAGAGTTTGAGGAACACTGGACAGTGGGGAGATGGATTGTTACCTCAATCACCTCTCCCAAAATATTTGCTTTGACCTTACTAGAATAATGGGACATATCAGAAAGTAGCCATGACAAGGAAAAAGGTAACAGTTTATAAAATCTGTAGTGGTCAAAAGCAATACCAATAAAATAGTCAGCAAACCTGTTCTATAAACTGTCTGATAGTAAATATTTTCATCTCTACAAGCCATGCAGTGCCTGTCACCATTACTCACCCCAGATATTTGTAGCATGAAGGCAGATGAACATGGTCACATTCCAATACAACACAATGCTCATGAAAATGAAATTTGAGTTACTCATAATTTTTGTACTCTATAAAATTTCTACCTTCTTTTTTTTTATTTTTGACCACTTAAAAATATGAAAACAGCTTACTAGCTTGCAATAAGCAAGAGGCTGTATTTGGTCCATGGAACATAGTTGCTGACCCCTAATGTAGTAAGAAACTGCATATGTGAGAAAGGTGTTTTTGTAAAATGTAAATGTTCAATATCTGAGCCATGTACCTAAATGAGTTGAAAGGAGAATCTCAAAGGTATTTGTACACCCATGTCCACTGCAGTATCATTCACAAGGCAAAAGAGTAAAAGTCACCCGTGTTCCAACCTTGTAACAAAAATAACTGATTGACCTACCTAGAAAAATACCCACAGAAGTGTAGCATCTACTTGGAAAATATCTCCTGGATCCACACATTAACCTCTAACTTAGGTCAACATATTAATATTTCTAAACAAAGGGTCAAAATCTTCCTGGTTTTCTAGCTCCAGTCCTTGCTATCTGGCAACAATCCTCCTTAGCATAAAGAAGGCAAACCTGAGAAACTGACCATACATAGATAAATAGATAAATAACACGCATGATGTAAGGTCAATGAATTATGTTTTCAGCATCAAAGAGGAAGATAAGAAGCTGGAGAGGTGACTCAGCAGTTAAGGGGATAATGATTGCTATTACATAAGATGAGGTTATGTTCCCATCACCCACACATTGGCTTACAACTACAACTCCAGTTCCAGAGTATGTGATTCCTTTTCCTGGCCTTCTTGGGCACTGCATGTTCAGAGTGGTGCTCACACACACATGCAAGCAAGACACCATAAACATAAAATAAAAATTAATAAAATCTCAAAAAAATAAAGAAAAGGCATTCTTTATGATACATGACACAACATGAATGAACCTTGGGGGACAGTATAATTGGTAAAAAATAAGACAGCCACAAAATTCACTCTGATCACATATGTATAGGCGCCTCCAATAGTCAAACTTAGAGAAACAGAAAGCAAGTTATCATTACAGAGGCTGGGGGAGAAAGACCAGAGCATTTCAGTTCAGTGGGTAGAAAATTTGAAGATGGGGTGAGTTCTAGAGATGAATGGTGATAAAAACCCCAAAAAGAACATTATTTTCAATAATATTGACCTGTGCAGTTCATGCAATTAAGATGATAAAGTTCATGCCTTTCATACTAATTAAAAATGTTTTGAAACAACCTGCAAGGTTCTGTATTTAATAGTAGAAGTTGAAGAAAAGGATAGCATGTTAAACAACAGATCATGTGTTTTTAAAATGGGAAGTATGAACTATATTTGAAATACATAATAAAATAATAATGTGAGTATCAAAAGAGATTAATCTTTAATTGAATGGGATTTTTTAATACCTGTTAGTATGGAGAAAGATTCGTACCTTAGCACAGCCTCATGAAAGCTCCAAATCTTTTTTGTTTTTATTTCTTGTTTTGTGGGGGATATGCATGTGTTTCTTATTTTTGTGTGTTTGTTTGTTTGTTTGTTTGTGAGAGAGAGAGAGAGAAGAAGAAGAAGAAGAAGACAGAGAGAAAATATCAAGCATCAAGTTTGGTGGGTAGGAGGTGTGGCAGACCTAGAAGGAATTGTGAGAAGAGAAATGAATGATCAAAATATGTGATATGAAAAAAATTCCACAATAAAAAAAATGTTTTAAAAAGTAGAATAAAAGGAAAACCATATAGCCTTCTAGAAATGTGAATAAACGAGATGCATTGAAAGCACTGAGCTGTGAAACTACCTTAGCCTTCACAGGGGACTACTTGGTGGTAGAAAGGCATGGGGTAATGCTGTCAGAATTTAAGGGAGACTGTTTTCAACTTAGAACTACCTGTGAGGGTTATGACCTGCGTGGGCTTGTTAGGAAGTGTCTTCTGCTTATGTCCCAACAAGTAGAAGATGCAAACTAAGAAAGGGAAAAAGAAGCATTCAGGCAACCATCCATCCATCCATCCATCCATTGAAACTAGGCTAAACTCTATCCAGAAGGAATTCATAGAGTAGATCTTTGAAAATGGTGGAGAGAAGACTTGATAAATGTAGAATATGATTACAATATTTAGAAATATTGGGGTTTTTTTCTTGTTTTGTTGTGTTGTTCTTGTTTGGAAGAGCAAAAAGCTTTCTGTGATGATGCTAGCTTATAATTCCAGAATTTGAGAGGGTGGAGTCAGGAAGACTGAAAGTTTGAGTGACCAGCAATGAAAGGGGGTGAGGCAGGAGGGAAGGAGGAAATGAAATAGTGGAAAGACCCAAATAAGAATTTTTCTTCAAAATATAAAGTAAGCTAAACTGTGGCCTGAATTTCATCAAAAGCTGGTGTCTTAGTTAAGGTTTTATTAGTGTGAAGAGACATCATGACCGTAGCAACTCTTATTAAGGAAAACGTTTCATTGAGACTGGCTTACAGTTTCAGTGGTGTAATCTATTATCGTGATGGGGGAAACATAGCAGCTTGCAGGTGCTGGAAAAGGAACATCTTGATCCTCAGGCAGAAAAGAGACTGTGACACTGGGTGTAGCTTGAGCATAGGAGACGTCAAAGCCCAACCTCACAGTGACATACTTCATCCAACTAGGCCGCACCTACTGCAACAGGGCTACACCTCCTAATAATGCAACTGCTTATGAGCCAAGCATTCAAATGCATAACTCTGTGGGGGCTGGAATATGAGAAATATATTTCATTTTCCTGTTGGGAAACTTCTTTAAGATTCTCAAAAGATATGACAATGGACTGCAAAGAATGTGGTGCAAGAAAAAATAATGCAAACTAGGCTAATTGACTCAGCATTTTGGACAGAATTTACATGGTCATAATAAAGTAAATGTAACATTGAATTTGAGATCAAGCTAGCAGAATAGATAGACTGTCAGATTGAATAAATTATGTTGTTAACCTTGACAACATAATAGTAATACTTTAGATGAAAAAAAATGTGGAACTTTTGAAGAACAAAACAAGTAGAGAAAAAAATAAGTGAGGTTATATTTGAAATTTATATAAATACATGTATACTATTTAAGGTTGTAAAAACAATGCAGCTAAAATTGGTAATGGATGCATAGACGAGGGAAGAAAGTATCAATTTGCTAATTCCTAATTCCCAATTATTCTTCCTAAAATACCAATAAATAACTCCTGGAGCCCTGAAAAGTAAAGAAATAAAGAAGAGAAACCATGAAGACATTGGTGCTTAGGTTACCTGACTTTCCATTGCTCTGAAGACATCTAAAGGAAACAGTTTAAAGCACGGAAGATGTGTTTGAATCATGCCTTTGGAGATCTTGTCCTGTTGGTCTATTCCATTGTCTCTAGATCTTTAGGAGGACAGAAACATCATGGCAGAAGGGCTTTGCTGAAAAAGGCTTCTTACCACCTGGAGGCCAGGATACAGAAAATGGTAACAAGGAGAAGCCAGAAGAAGAGCTCCCCTTCAGAGACCTTCACACAATGAGCAGATTCTTCCAGCCATGTCCCACCTTCCACAGTTTCACCACCTCCCAATGGTCTGCTCACATTTTGAATCCATTAGTTTATCCATTGATAAAGGTGGAACCCTCTGATGCAATCACTTCCTGTAATCCTCTCTCTCTAGATATGGCCTATTTTGGGCACCATGACTTTATTGCATAATTTTTGGTGGTTACTTTGTACACAAACTATAAATGCCCTGGAAATTGTAACTAAAGTTAGAGAAAGGAGATATTTTACTTGACTTAAGACCACATGTTCTTTGAAGAAAAAATAGCCACCAAGGAATGTGTTTTGCACTTTAATCCATTCTTAAAAGTCTTTTGCATACTTTCTTTGAATACAGTAAGGTTAGAAAGTAAATAGGAACAGAAGATGGCGGCGCCAGGAGAACACTGCATCTGAGGAGCAGGACAACATTTTCCATACAGCGACCAAGAGACTGAACTCTGGGCCCTAAAATAACAGTAATCATGTTTCCCAGGTGAGAGGAAACCCCCATGGTGGAATCAGTCCGGTCCACGCTCAGGTCACCCAGCCAGAACCCAGATGAGATCCCACATTGCGCAGGAACTAGGTCGCCAGACCAGAGCCACATGCCTGTGTGTTCTGATCACCTTCCCAGGCTGATCAGTGGGCACAAAATCACCAGAGACTGGGAGTCCCAGCCACGAGAAAACCCCACAGGGAAAGAAGGAAATGGTACTGACTTGGGTCACCCAATCTTTCCCTGAAAAAAGTCTCACAGACCAGCGAGTACCAGCCACCATCACTGAACTGGGCTCCAGCCGCAAACACAGACAGTTGCTGCACACCCAGCTCTCAGGCATAGACAGAGCTGTGCGCCCCAGGCCACCAGAGACTGGAAGTCATTGTCAGGAGAAATCCTCACAGGGAACGAAGCAAAGGGGACTGACTTAGGCCACCCAGTATATCCCTGGAAAAGGTCCCACAGACCTGCCCAACCCAGGGACCTGCTGTGCACCAGGTAGCCTGCTGTTATCAGGAGAGCGGTACCCACCCACCACAGATTACCACTTGGGTACTGGGGCACAGAGCCCCAACCTCCGACCTACAAAAGCCCAGAATGCCTGAGATCAACCCCCAGATACTGCTCCAAGGGGCAACCAGTTATCCCTAACAAAACTGACCAAACCACAGGACACACAGGTTACAGCAGAAGATCACTAAATTTACAGCAAGAAACCCAGAAGCAGGGCAGCCAGCTTCAGGACTTCTCCAGGTAAGAGGAGAGCCATCTTGACTAAAAAGGACCACAGTTACCACTCAGGTCTTTATGCCTGAAAAATACCAACCATCCAGTGACTATACCCAAAAAGCTGAGAAGGCTTCCTTCAGGAAAAACCATCTTTCTGCTAAGGGGATTATCTCCACCACAGGATGCCAGGAACCACCAGAAACTAACCCCAAACACCTAAGATAGCCCAATGGGTAGAGGCCAACATAAAACCTCAACCAACAAAAGACAGAGCAACATGGCATCTACAGAACCCAGTTATCTAGGGGCAAGTAGCCCTGGACACCGTAGCATAATTGAAATTTAAGAAGATGACCTAACATCTATGCTCATGAAGAAGATAACAGAGGAAACAAATAAAATGCATAAAAACCTAGAGGAAGATAAACTCAAACAGATTATGGCCATCTGTAAAGAAATAGAGGAAGTTGCAGCCAAACAGTTTGTGGCCTTTAGAGAGGAAGTGCTTATATCACTGAATTGTTCAAACAAACAGCTGAAGGAATTGATGGGAAAACAGGAAAATACAGTCAGACAGGTGAAGGAAATAAACAAAACGGCTTAAGATCTGACGATAAAATTGGAAAAATTAAAAAAAAAACACAAATGGAGGAAATTGTGGAGAGAAAGAACTTAGGGAAGAAAACAGGAACTACAGAGGTTAGCAGAACTGATAGACTACAAGAGATGGAAGAAAGAATCTCAGGTGTGGAAGATACAATGGAAGAAATAGATGTATCTGTCAAAGAAAATGTTAAATCTAAAAAAATTCTGACACAGACAGTCCAAGAAATTCAAGACAACATAAAAGGACCAAACCTAAGAATAATAGGAATAGAGGAAAAAGAAGATTTCCTGCTCCAAGGCCCAGAAAATATTTTCAACAAAATCATTGAAGAAAATTTCCCCAACTTAAAGGAGAGGCCAATAAGAATACAAGAGGCCTACAGAACACACAATAAATTAGACCAGAGACGAAAATCCTACCACCACATAATAATCAAAACAGTAAGAATACAGAACAAAGAAAAAATACTAAAAGCAACAAGGGAAAAAGGCCAAGTAACACATAATGGCAAACCCATCAGAATCACACCTGACTATTCAACAGAGACTAGGAAAGCCAGAAGGGCCTGGACGGATATCATGCAGACCCTAAGAGAACGCAGGTGTCAGCCCAGGCTACTATACCCAGCAAAATTCTCAGTCCTCATAGACGGAGAAAAACAAGCTATTCAATGACAAAAACAAATTGCAACAATACGTAAACACAAATCCAGCGTTACAGAAGACACTAGAAGGGAAAATACAACCCAAGAAAACTAGCTACTTTCAAGAGAACACAGGAAAAAATTAACCTCACTACAGTAAAACAAAAAGCAACCAAGCACACAACCTTATGACCACAGACAACATCAAAATCAAAGGATCTAACAGCCACTGGTCATTAATCTCTCTCAACAACAATGGACTCAATTCTCCAATAAAAAGACACAGACTAACAGAATGGATGCATAAACAAAACCCAGCAATCTGTTGCATAAAAGAAACACACCTAAGTCACAAAGATAGATATTACCTGAGGGTAAATGTCTTGGGTTGGCCTTACAAGCAAATGGACCCAAGAAGCAAGCAGGAGAAGCCATTCTAATATCTGATAAAATAGACTTTCAACCAAAATTAATAAAAAGAGATGGGGAAGAACACTTCATACACATCAAGGAAAAATTCCACCAGGAAGACATCACAATCCTGAACATCTATGCCCCAAATACAAGGGCACCCACATTTGTAAAAGAAACATTGATGAAACTTAAACCACACATAGATCCCCACACATTAATATTGGGAGACTTCAACACCCCACTCTCAACAAAGGACAGGTCATCAAAACGGAAATTAAACAAAGAAACAATGTCTCTAGCAGAGGTCATGAATCAAATGGACCTAACGGACATTACAGAACCTCACACCCAAACACAAAAGAATTTACCTTCTTCTCAGCACCTCATGGAACCTTCTCCAAAATAGACCATATAGTTGGTCACAAAGCAAGCCTCAACAGATACAAGAAGATTGAAAGAATCCCTTGTATCCTGTCTGATCACTATAAAATAAAGCTGGACCTCAACAACAACAGAAATAGCAAAAAGCCTACACACAGGTGGAAACTGAACAACTTGCTACTAAATGACAGCTGGGTCAGGGAAGAAATACAGAAAGAAATTAAAATCTTCTTAGAACTCAATGAAAATGAAGACACAACATACCCAAACTTATGGGACACAATGAAAGCAGTGCTAAGAGGAAAGTTCATATCACTAAGAATGGAAATCAAAACAACCCTGAGATTCTAAGATTTCACCTTACACCCATCAGAATGGCCAAGATGAAAAACTCAAGTGATAGCACATGCTGGAGAGGTTGTGGAGAAAGGGGAACCCTCCTCCACTGCTGGTGGGAATGTAAAATTGTACAACCACTCTGGAAATCATTCTAGCGCTTTCTCAGACAACTAGGAATAGCGCTTCCTCAAGATCCAGCCATACCACTCCTAGGCATATATCCAAAAGAGGCTCAAGTACACAATAAGGACATTTGCTCAACCATGTTTGTAGCAGCTTTATTTATCATAGCCAGAAGCTGGAAACAGCCCAGATGCCCCTCAACTGAAGAATGGATGCAGAAACTGTGGTACATCTACACAATGGATTATTATTCTGCAATGAAAAATAAGGAAATCATGGAATTTGCAGGTAAATGGTGGGACCTGGAAAGAATCATCCTGAGTGAGCTGTCCCGGAAGCAAAAAGACACACATGCTATATACTCACTCATATAGACATATAACAAGATAAACCTACTAAAATCTGTACATCTAAAGAAACTAATCACGAGAGAGGACCCTGACTAAAATGCTCAATCCCCATCCCAAAAGGCAAAGAGGATGGACATCAGAAGAAGAAATAAACAAGAAACAAGCTAGGAACCTGCCACAGAGGGTCTCTGAAAGGCTCTGCCCTGCAGACTATCAAAGCAGACACTGAGACTTATGGCCAACTGTTGGGCAGAGTGCGTGGAATCTTATGTAAGAAATGGGAAATAGTAAGAGCTGGAGAGGACAGGAACCCCACAAGGAGAGCAACAGAACAAGAAAATTTGAACACAGGGAACTTCCCAGAGACTCATACTCCAACCAAGTACCATGCATGGAGATAACCTACAACCCCTGCACAGATGTAGCCCATGGCAGTTTAGTGTCCAAGTGGGTTACATAGTAATGGGAAGAGGGACTGCCTCTGACATAATCTGATTGGGTGGATGACACCTAAATGAACATCAGTACAAAGTCCCAATTTATTTCTAATATCAGAGATCAGACCTCTACTCTTGCCTGATGCATCTAAAACAAAAAGGGGGAACTGTAGAGAGCTGCGTAATGCCGCACCTTAAAGATGGAGCTGGTTTCTGCCTTCCACCTTCCCGATGGTGAGTGCTCTCTATCACGAACAATTCCACATTTGGCTAAGGCCGAGGATCTGGCTTGCTTCCTTGTATGTGGACCTATCTGCATTGCCCACGTGGCATGCTGGGGTTGGCTACCCAGAGGCTATTTAAGCTGTGGGCTGGCTTTCCCCAGGGTCAGATGATTGTTCAAGGTTTCTAAATAAACTGCATTGAAAAAAAAAAAAAAAGAATGTCCGCATAAGAGGCATACCAGTGCCTCTTCACTTGGTATCTTTATTTTATCACTTCTGCTTTTTGTTGTATTTTTTCACCTTTATTCTCATGTCTATCTTTCTTTATCCACTGTTTTATATATCCTCCTTCTTCTTTAGTGGTTCTTTTTTTGTCAGTCTTATTTTTTAAGATTCAATTTTCTTTATTCTTCTTTCACATAATACATCCCAACCATAGTTTCCCCTCCCTCCATTCCTCTTAGTCTCCCCCTGACACACACAACTCCCTCTCCCCAAGATCCACTCAGTGTACCTAACACTATTTTTACTGTGCCCACACACAAGTCATCTGGCCTCCAAAGAGTGCCAGTGCCCACTGTGCCATGCCAAATCAGGCTTGAGAATCCAGTAGAGCAGCATATGAATGCCACTGAAGATACATTAATACATTCTTTCTGGACACAGAGTATGTGTGGTTTCAGGAACTATTTAAATGCCTTAGTTGAACAGTTTCTAATTCTTTCACAAACTACAAGGTAGAAATTATCTGTAATATACTGAGGTGAGAGGCATGTTCAGAATGGTCCGGAGACCATCTCAAGAGCCCTGGTATTAGTTATTGATGAAGCAGGCCTGCATGGCTCCAAACTTCTCTTGTTTCATCATTCTCTGTGTCAATCAAACAAACAAAGAAACAACAACAACAATAAAAAAAGAGATTGAGACTCAGAGATAAGAACTATGCTGCTAAGAATTATGGTGCTAGACAACTACATTTTTTCCTGCAAATTCTGCAACTTCTACTCAGTCAGTATAAGAAAAATCTAATGGGAGGAAAGAATGTCTCAGCCTGAGAATGTCAAGAGTACAGCTGGGACGTGAACCAGTTTTCTGACAATTGGAGGATATAGGAACTGTGATATATGGTGACATTCCAGACAGTTCTTCCACTTGTTCACTGGGTAATTATTGAGAGCCTCATACAGGGAACTGTTCTAAAATTTGGAATTTCTCACAGAATAAGAAAGACCTCAACCCTTATGCAAGGTACAAGGCAATGAGAGAAGAGTCATGTAATAAACAATAGACAAAATGAGTGAATTATATAATGTGCCACATGTGGTCGCCCCAGAGAAAGAAGCAGCAGAGTGCAGGACTGTGAACTGGAAATATCATAGGGAGAGATGCTGGATCTAAGCAGGGAGACAGAGATGATGACCATTAAGAAGGAACATTTGAGCAGAAACTTATGGAGGTAAGAAATAGGGCACATAGGCACAAGACCATTCAAGGCAAAATAACTGGGCATCGTGTGTATTTCTAAACAGCAAAGAGACTATAATAGTGAGAAATGAAAGTATTAACAGAGGCATGATCAGAATGATATCAGTGACATTGGGAAGGTAAATAGTATGAAGCCTCATATACCATTTTAAATGTTTAAAATGAAGACTGATAGAAGACAGAATTCTGTTAGTGGACTGAACACGCAGATGCAGTTGACTAGGTATGGCATGGCACTTCTTCCAGTTGAATTATAACAGTGTAATGATAAGAGAGATGGCATTTGATATCCCTGAACCTCAGTCCCTCATGTTTCTCCAGTAGATTACACATGAAATATGTGGTAAACACATGAAGCTATCTATGTCAAATCTCAGCAAAGGGAGGAAATCTTGATCAAAGGAGAGTCTATAGTATCAATTTCTGTCAGGTGACGTGTTGAGAGCAACCTATGGAGAGGTTTAAGATGAAAGAATGGTACCTCCTTCTTGGGTACCTTCAGTGTGATGTTTATGGACTAAATATGTGATTAAACCTGAAAAGTGTCTATTACGTCTTGTAGTTTATAGTTTGGAAAAAAGATTGGGCTGGAAATATAGTTTGGGGTTTATCGGTCTATAGCATGGTATAAAAACAAAATCATTAGATCCCTACAGAGTTCTGATGTGCTATGAAAATGAAAATCATGTACCTCATGATGAAGAAATGTGTTTTCCTTTTTTTAAATTCTTTATTAATTACACTTTATTCACTTTGTATCCTCCCTGTGGTTCCCTCCCTCCTCCCGTTCCAATCCCTCCTTTCCTCCACCCTCTGCATGCATGCCCCTCCCCAAGTCCACTGATAGGGGAGGTCTTCTTTTCCTTCATTCTGATCCTAGTCAATTAGGTCTCATCAGGAATGGCTGCATTGTCTTCTTCTGTGGCCTGGTAATGCTGCTTTCCCCTCAGGGGGAGGACAATTAAAGAGCAGGCCAATCAGTTCAAGATAGAGGATACAACCCAAGAATTAGTGAGAAAGATGATGGAAGTCCAGCTCCAGTTTTGGCATGAAAGTACCACGAGTTAACAATAAATGGGTAGTTTCACATAGATATTTATGAAAACTGTGGGCTTTGAGTAAGAGCCTTGGATCTGTATCCATGTGGGGTGTATTTATTTTCAATTGAGGGACTGATGTGTGGACCTTAAATGCAGTCACTCATTCCTACATGCACATGCACACACACAAACACACACATGCACACACACAAACTGACATACACACTCACCTACCTTAATATATCCATCATATCCTACCAAGATCTTTGAACCACTATTTTAGGTGTCTTAAATTGAATTGGATTCCAGTGTTAGATTTTAAACAAAAACTAATTGGTGACTGAGACTCCTACAGACTGTTTGTGCGTGTTAGTCTGCAGCAACAAAAAATGAACAAGAGCATCACTAAGTTCCAATGTGGACAAACAAGAAAAAAATTGCTCTCAGGTTATCCTTATACTTACTTTTTAACTTATTTTAATATCTCCACCACAGTGATATCCTAGAACAGTGGTCCTCAGACTTCTAGTCCTTAGCACTCTGATATATTGAAAAGTTATTGAAAGCCTCACAGAGCTTTTATTTTTACTTGTACCAGCCAGGAGGATAACCAGCAGAATGGTTAGTATATGTTTGAAATGATGAATTAAAACCTTAAAAACTTAATTGGAGTTTAGAAATCTGCCTATAAGGTACGGCAGCTCTAGTTTGAATTCAGCTCATTTGAAGAAGACTCAAAAGTTTATATTTCCTTAAGTTCAGCATAGGTCAATGGTATGCTTCTGCAATGATCAAGATTGTTGTCTAGTCAGCACTAGACTTCATTTTATAGTTAAAACACTGAGGATACTCCCATTAGAGAGAGAAAAAAAAAGTATGAACAAATTACAGTAACCAATGGGAAGTTCTCTGTCAACATTTTGAAAAGCTAGTGAAGCCATTAGCTTTTTTGGATGTTGCTTCCCCATTGCTGCTATTGAGGAGCTGTTGGCCAAGGGGATCAACATGGTTAAGAAACGTGGAATCATTCATTCTGGTGATGTTAAAAGCATGGCTAAAAGTGAAAGAAGGTGAAATAAGACTTGCGTGCATTCCTTCAACCAAGAAAGACACATGCTCTGTTTTGTTTGTTTGTTTCCTGGAAATATTCTGGGAGAGAGTTGTCTTCTCTTTGGAGGCCTGGAACATAAGTGCTTCATCTGTCATAATATACTTAGGTCTGAGCCAAGAATGACCATAAGAAGTGAACTTCATAGACCAGGGAGACAGGTCAGGTGATAAAGTGCCTGACTGACTTGCAAGAATGGGAACCTGCACTGTATTTCTAACCCCCCCCCCAAAAAAAAAAAGTTGGGTTAGGTAGCAGGCACTTGTGTTCTCAGCTCTCTGAGGGAAGTAACAGATGGATCCCCTGGACTCACTGGGCAGCCATCCTAGTGTATTTGCTAAGTTCCAGGCAAGTGAAAGACCAGTATCAAATACAGAGCTGACAGTATCTAAGGAATAGCATCCGCCATTGTCCTCTGGCCACCACATGCATACATACCATACATACACTGCCACTACGTATACACACACACACACACACACACACACACACACACAATCTCACAAAATAATAGTAAAAAATAAAATAAGTTAACTTCATAGGCTGGCAAATAAATATAACAGTTAAAGAACTTCACAATTTTCTACACATCTCTTTCCCTGCTACAGTTACAGTGAGCATTATTTGTGCTTTAAATTTTTTAATTAGTTCAAGTGTTCAGTGACTTGTGAACTATCAAGTTTCTTTTTTATATTTATAGACTGTTTTCTGAATAAATAAGCATTTAAAGCTTCTAAAGTAGACATCGATAGTTTATTCTATATAAATGAGTGTTTCTTCCTCCTTCTCCCCTCTCCTCTTTCTTCTTTCTACAGTCTTGAGTATGATGTTACAGAGTAGTCAGCAAAAGAGGACAAGAATTAAAGAAAGGGCATGTGATGGTTTGAATAAGAATAGCCCATAGATAGAGAGACAGACAGACAGACAGATACATAGATACATAGATAGTTATAGATATTTGAATACTTGGTCACCTGTTGGTAGAACTCTTTGGAAAGGTTTAGGAGATGTGGCCTTTTTAAGGAAGTGTGTCACTGGAGAAGGGTTTTGAGATTTCAAAACTGCTCCCAGTGTTCTCTCTGTGTCTTATGTTCCTGTCATAAGATGCAGGCTCTTAGCTACTAGTCCAGTGCTACAATGAATCCTACCACAATGATCACAAACTCACCCTTTGGAACTGTAACTAAACTCTTTCTCCTCTAAGTTGCCTTGATCTTGGTGTCTTATTACAGAAATAGACAAGTAACTACAACAGTGAAAGAAGAAAGCTCCTACAGCTTGCCAAACTGACTTACTATGAGATGCTGAAGCTATATTTACCACTTTCTTATAGTTGTCTACGGGTCTCACTTTTTCTTGCCAGTAACTATAAAAGAGCTAAGCTCTGATTTTTCAGTCAACCTCTTAGGCCTCATACAAGCTCATCTAGTAAAGACTTCACACCATAATTATATGCTTCTTCTCTTATAACTCAAAACCAAGTAAATTAAGAGAAAATTTGTATTGCAAAAAAAGAAAGATAGGGAGTAATTAGATTTAAAAAATAAAATTTGGCTTTAAAGACAGTTTGCAATATGTTCTTTCAATATTAAGTTTTTAAAGCACTTAATTATTTCATTACTTAGGAAAAAGGCTTCATTTTTACTCTGGAAAGCTTGAAATTAACTATAAAAGACTAATTTCTGGCTAAATGTAAATTATACATTCTTATAAAACATAGCTGAAATTATTTCATCTGGATAACTTAAGAATCATTTACAAAAATAATATTTTCCAAACAACCTTTCCCTCATGAATGAGTCTTGCATAGAACCTCCCTGTAAAAGAGAAAGTAAAAGTGTCTGAAATGCATTTTCATTTTGTCAATATAAAGAGCAGGACTAGTTCAGAAAGGAAATGTCTAGAATCCTGCTTCATGTCACAGTACACAGAGGTTAAGATAATAAACTGCCTTGGGCCTCTTTCAGGGCAGCAAAACAAACCAAAATTGTCTCTGGGGTTGTAAATCGAGGACTGATGTGGTAGAACTGAACATACAGAAAGGAAACTGGGATAAATGTTTTTTTAATGTTTGCCTTTGGGCAGGATTTTTTTTCTGTTAGTTTACTATTTGTAGCAAATATGAACTGTTTTATCTCAGCTGTTTGGACTACTATTATTTTGGTTTAGGCTCCTACTGTGAGAGAAAAAAGAAGACCTGCAGCGATTTTAAAAATGAGAAAAAGATCATGTAGTGCTAGGTCCAAAGAGGAATTTGAACACTGAAAGGCAAGGGTAAGGAGGACATTGCAAGGATGACCTATGCTCATCCTGCTCTTACCTGCTGGAGAGGGCAATGTGCAAATTTCATGTATGGGGATAGATTAAGCCTGCTGTTCCAACTCATATATAGAAGTAAAATTTAAGCTCTCCAAGGGCATCAGGTTACTGTATTTACTCTCAAAACTCAATTGCTGTTGGCCTGGAACCAATGATGATGCTACAAGGAGATATGACTGAGGGTCGAGAATACATCTAAAAACTAGAGCAGACTGGGTATTGATGTCATTTTGACTCATTAATGCTACACCTTAATAAGCTAATGTGTAACAGACTAATAACAATTTCAGAATGCAACCATGGCCAAGAATCAGCTGATAAATAGGGTCATGACTTTCAATCACAATTGGTTAGGGAGATGTTAAACGGTGAATTTTAATGGTTGAAACTCAGCCCCACCTCACCCCCATGTCATTTGTTTATGTTTATATGGGAGCTATCCCTTTAAGTTCACACAGTTTCAAGCTTGAATTTACTCCTTTCAAAGAAGACATCACAAAATTCATAATTAGGTACAATAGAATATATTCTGAAGGGAAAATGAGGATTCCCATTAGTGTTAACCTTAGAACTACTAAGTTTATGATTAACTGAAGATATCTAAGGAAGGCACCCATGGAAGCCTGGTGAGGATGCGTTGTGAGTTGACTTGACATGTTTGAGTAAATCATCTTTTGAAGCCCAGCAGATGGGCTCGACTGTTCTGCTCCTTAAAAAATGAGCAAGTTAAAGAATGACCTTTTGGGATAAGGAAGTTTAATGTATTGATGTATAAGCAACTTCATCCTCCTGCCTTCCTTGTCCTAATTTACAGCTTTCTCTGACTGGTTTATAGGAGTTTTCAAAAAATGTGATTAGCTCTACTGGAAAGAAACTTGCAGGAGTTTCAGGTAATGATATGTCAGCTATAAACTCATTCAGCTAATCTGAGGGGAGAGTTTTAGAGTAGGAAAAGCCAGATGCAGAGGCACTGACTTGTGAAACCTCTGACAAAGTACATTTCTACTGAAGAACTCCCAAACTCCAGTATTTTTTATCATGCAAAGGAAAGGATGTCATGATAAGCTACAGTAAAAGATTAAACGTGAGCATCAAAACAACAGCAGCCATAAAGACATGTGCTCACTGGAATTTTTCAAGCCCAAAGTTCTCCTCTCTCATCAGAGTTGGTTTCAAGTAGAAGACAGAAAATGGCTGCAGGCTTAGATGAAGCAAGATTGGTAGGCAGGGGAAGCCATGTTTGATTAGGAGCCACATGAACTCAATAGACCACTGGGAAGAGCAACCAGGTCTGGACTGGAAACCTACTACTTATTAGTGAGCCATGCCTAAGAACACTGGATGAATGAAAACCATCTCAGTTCCTTAAATCATTCAGTTGCTCTCTTTGCATGTAGTTGTCACCATCCTTCTTGTTACACGAAGATACCCAGAGGAGCACAGGAATAGAGAAGCTCCTTTGTTGTCATTACTAGCATTGCAGATCAAACTACCACAGATCCTAGTGAGGAGTCAGGGAATCATTTAGAAGATTGAGAAGCCCACGATTTGGCTTTATGATGTCTGTGATCCTCAGCCAGAAGAGTGAGAGACTTGAAGCTATAATTATCTGCTCATTTGTTAGTTATATTGATGGTTGATGCTGATATCAGAGGAGACCTTGGTTGGAGATTGACTAAAACTCCTACATATGATCTTATAACATGGTCTGGATTTCCTCACAGGATGATGGTTGAGTTCCAACTGCGAGCAACAAACCAGAAGCCAGACAGAAGCTGTGTCTTTTATGACCCAACCTCAAAAATAATGTACCATGAATTCTACTGTACTCCATTGGTCAGGATGGTCACAAGCCTTGCTAAAGTTCAATGGCTAGAAGCATTAACCCCTATATCAGAAGAAGTAACTTCAGTCACAGTGCATAAAGTATATATACATATATTTAAAAATACTCAAATATGACATCATTTTACAAAACTATAAATAAATTTGATAAGTATGAAAAATATCACATGATGTTCTATACCTTTATATTGCTGTGATAAAACACAAATACCTTTATCACAGCAATATAAAGGTATAGAACCTTTATAAATATATAAATAACACATTGTCAACTAATAAAAGAAAATATTCAATTTGGCTTATGGTTTCAGAGAATTAGAGCCCATGGTAGTAGAAGGAACAAGTGAGAGTTCACATCTGGATCCATAACCACAATACACAGAGAGAGAGAGAGCACTGGCACAGTGCCTCCAACAAGGCCATACCTCCTCATCCTTCCCAAATAGTTGTAACACCTGGGGACCAAGTACTCAAGTGTAGGGGCCTATGGGAACCTTTGAATTTCAAAATATCACACATAGTAAAAAGTGAAAGCACTGTCTGTAATTATTTTGTATGTGATGACCCAAGGAATCATTCCATTAGAAGCATATTAATAAAATGTGCTACCTGAGTATCTGCATATTCCCTCCCCCCTCTCCATTTCTTGGTGAACATCTCACTATATGTACTATTCTCTCTTAATACTTTTTTGTTTTCTTAAAATTGTGACATGGAGAGAGTTTAAAAACAAACAGGTTGAGGCTCAATGGTTAAGAACACTCACTGCTCTTCTGAAAGTCCTGAGTTTAATTCCAACCATCCACATGGCAGCTCACACCTGTCTGATGCCATCTTCTGGTATGCAGATGTGCATGCAGACAAAGTATGCATATACATAAAATACAAAAATAAATAAATATTTAAAACAATATTTTATTATTATAGAAGACCCATTTTGTCTCATGATTTCTTTGCCACAAATAAAACTTGATAGTAACAAAGAAGACTTTCATGCTAGGCCTACTGCTTTCTGTCAAGTGTTCTAAAACAGAAACAAGTCTGTCTCTGTAAAATCAAATGGTAGCAAGTGTTTGGAAGATATAATTCACACTCCTTCCAATTTAAGCCCTTCTTGCCTTTTTCTACCAAGTAGGAAGAGGAATTAGATGGAAATGATGTCTAGATCTCTGTACTAATGAACATGTTTCAAAGAATTTTCAATATTTTAGCCTTACTCTTTTGGAAAACACTGGCCCAGAATGATAAGAATAAAATTATTGACATAGGAACTTTCAGCCAACCTAACCCAAATTCCTGGAATCCTTGAGGGAGACAACAGAGCTACAGCTTATTAATAAATGTGTTTGCAATCACCATTTATCAAACACTGGGCTCTTTACACCCTGTATTTTTTTTTTAATTTTTACTTTTCATGACTTATGATCAGTTCCTTGGGAGATCCAGTGAACAGTAAAAGGCCTTGCCTTGTTGGCTTCTATATAAAGCCCAAGGACGCCCATTATCTTATTACCATTCCCCATACACTGCCAGAATTGACTTCTTGCTTTCCCACTGTGGCATGACTAATGTTCCCAGGCTTCATGGGACCACCTGAGTCCAGAGTCCCCAGGCAAACTAGCATATTTCAGTATGGTGTTATCTAAGTCCTCTAACATCCAGTCCTGAAATAATTATTCTCACCTGCTGGGGAAAATGCTGTAGTAGGCGCCAAGGGTGTCAGGGAGAAAAGATAGACGCTAACAGAGAAAGGCATTTGGCAATGGTTATTTTACCCCCTAAAACCATACGTACCTGCTTGGCAACCATCTTGTTGCTAAAATATTTGGAAATTTTCCAGTAGAGATAATAACTCAAGAACAAATAAAAATTCTCACTGCCTTTTCCTATTGCACTTTCTCGTGTGTGTGTGTGTGTGTGTGTGTGTGTGTGTGTGTGTGTGTGTGTGCATATTGAGGAAGGTGCAGAGGTTAGGGGATAATATGAGCCACATATTTCTTGTCAGAGAATTCAGGCTATAGCCTTTACCAAGCATGCTAGGATGTTGAAATTAGCGGCTTTCTAGGCATGGGGCCACATTAACAGACACTCCTGTCCTTCTTTCTCTACAGTCAGCTACAGTGAAGCTGTCAAAACCAGTGGCCCTGTGGACCCAGCAGGATGTCTGCAAGTGGTTGAAGAAACACTGTCCAAATCAGTATCAGATCTACAGTGAGTCATTCAAACAACACGACATAACTGGTAAAGTCTGCAGTATCCAAGACTCTTTTCATTCCCCCTCTCTCTCATCAGGATGCCCTTTCAAATACCTACACAGCAAAACAATATCCTCCTGCTCAATTTTCCTCCTATAACATTGTTCTAAAGCAGGCGATGAAATCCAGACAACATGAGCCATGACACTGAACAAATCAGGCAGTTAGTAGAGGAGAGTAGACTTTGAATATCTAATGCAAGTGTATGGGGGCAGATCTTGGAGAATCCTAGAGTAAGCAAGAACACATCGGCCCTAGTGAAAAAAGAAGACATCTTTTAAATTATCATGGTTGTAGCATCAGTGGGGGATTTTGTGAAAATGCAGTTTCTATATGGGCGAATCTTTTCTTTTTTTTTCCCCGTCATTAAACAAAGTGTATTGACTTTTCTGAGTGATTAACTATGTATGTGTAACTAATGATCTAGAAGAATCAATAGTAGAAAGTCACTTTTCCTGCCAATCCAGCCATGTTCTGTCATACAGCCACGAAGCTCACTCGTCTTTGTCCCCACCTATATGTTGTTAAGTTTCTAAAATGAAGTCATACTCCTTACTGTCACTGAGATGGACACATTCAAGTCACATAGTGAAACTACTATCCTATCAAGGGTCTTAAAGGCTTTCATTGATGAAGAAATATTTGGAATCTAAAAAGCAGGATGGCAGGATGTGCTGCAAAGGCCTTTGCTGTCATTTCTCTCAGCAGGGGAACTTGGGTGAGAAGGTCACCATTACAGTAGAAGGAACATATCCAGACTTCACCTATGCCAAGATTCCACCTATGTCTTGACAGCTCTCCACCCCCATTCCTCTTTCACAGCTATGCACCAAAGGACAGGACTGAGGAACACTGCTCTATGGGAAGGAATGCTGAGAATCCTGAGTCTATCCCACAACCTTCCTTTCCTCTAATAGAAAACTGAGCCCCTAGTGGAAAATGTCACTTGCCATGGGATTACCAAGCGCCCTGGAAGCCAAGGCTTTTTCCAAATACACATTCTACTTTGAGAAATTCCAGTATTTCTCATCCCAGTCCCTCCTATTACTTTAAATGGGGATCCATTTAGAGGAATGCCCTTCTCCTGATGTCCAGTTTTCACCTGTAACTCTGCTTTCTGGAACAGATCTCCACCTCGCTGGATAAAATTTAGCTGTGCCTTCCACAGTACCCTTGAGCCCTAGAGAAACAGGGAGAAGCCATGTTAGACCGAAGGGAGGGTATCATCAAGTGCAGCCCCCTTCACGGCTGTCTCACATACTTCATTCAGTGAAGAAGGTTATCATGGAAACAGAGTGCTAGCCACTCAAGATTTTTAAAAATGTAAAGCAGGATAACTTTAGAGTCTTGCTACTTACTTAAATGAGTAAGTATACAATAAACATGTCCAGGTACAGCTCAAGTTGACTTAACAAAGAGTGAAATTCTAACTCAGAAAGGGCCATTTTCTGTACTTCCCCACACATATACCCTAACTACTGCTAATGGCCCTTTAGAATGAAATTCCTAGAACCCCAAGGGTAGTGAGGGCAAGTAGCTTTGAAGGGCCTAGATTTCACATTCCAGTCCTTTGTCTTAAAGTATATGTATAAGAAAATCCCACAGAGGGTTGATCCTGCCAAGACTGATTAGTCTGTTAGTAAATGTTTGCTTGATAACAGTTATCTCCATCAGATAATGGCTTCTTATTGCTTCCTAATTTGTGCATTATGGCAATAACAATGCCTTTTCACAATCTTACTTGAAAGCACATCTCACTTACTTACTTGGTATCACTTATTAATTGTGGGAATTATGGCATGCCCTCAGAAACAGATGATTTTTATAAAGGTTTATATAGGGAATGCGAACAATATGTACCTTTACAGTGAACAACCTCAGTGCTGAGAAGAGCTCAGCCAAGTGACCCCAGCAAAAGGAATGGGAATGAGGTGCGTGTTGTACAGATGTCATGCTGCTCTGGAGAGCATCTTTTGTATCCAAAAGATACATGTGGTGTCACCAAAGCACCACAAAGGTCTAAGTTCATGATAAAGCTGCTTACTCTGGCAAGCTATTAAACCTCACTTCTTTATCTCCATAATAAAAAAAATCGTACTTAAAATATCAAAGAGTTGTGAAAATTAAATATTATTGGCCAGCCCTTCTACCTACAAAACTTATTTATGTCAAATCTTATCTGGAATTCTTCAAAAAAAAAATTCCATGACTTCATTCTAAAACCAACATATTTTGCGGCAGGCAAAGAAAGCAGGGAATTATTTGGGGACTTGTGGAACACAGAGAATATTTTCAGATTAGCATTTGGTCCACATCTTTTTGATGCTCACCTGTTGAAAGCCACAGAGCACCGCCCTCTTTACTTGATCTCTGACTGCTGTTCCTCTCAGGATGAATGTACACACCTAAATCATCCCACATAAACAGAAACTAGTACTTGAACCAGTCTGCAGTGTCTGGCCACAGGATGATAGAAGGTATGGGTACCCCAGGACCTTTGGTGCCCATGATGAGAAGAGAAGTTCATGAAAAACTGAGATGGGGCTAGTTGATAGGGTGCTTGCCTGGGCTCCACACAGCCATGGATTTGTTCCCCAGCACCACATAAACCAAGCATGGTAGCACACACTTATAATCTTACCACTTGGTGTGTAGAAATGGGAAAATTAAAGGTTCATGGTTATCCATAATTGTCTAGTGAGTTACAAGCTACTATATGATACATGAGACTCTGTCTCAAAACAAAACAGAACAGAACAACAAAAAGTTAAAGTGCAATGTCATGGCAAATTTTAATAACCTGTGCAGCCAGTAGAGTGACTTGAGGAGATGGCAGAACTGTTGCAAGGAACAGGACAAAGCCCAGAGAGGCAGCATTACTGTGTGACTGATTGATTGATTCATTCATTTGTTGGTTGGTTGGTTGGTTGGTTGGTTGGTTGGTTGGTTGGTTGGTTGGTTGGTTGGTTGATTTTTACAAGTTGTTCAGTGAACTCCTGTTTGCTTCTCTTTTATGCAAGGGAGACAGTCACAGCACCTCCCTTGTGATGCTACTCAGAAGAGTAGAGTGACCACATCACAGGAAGCACCCTACTAAGTGTGGACTGGCTGAGTTTTCCCATGTGCTGTTCAGATTTCTGAGAAAGCTGACCACTCATATACACAGTGTTGAAGTCAGGAAGCTCTGTTATCCTGAATACTGGGAAAGGAGTGCCTGAAAGGGAAACAAAATAGTCTGGCTGGTACATCCCCTGTGCTAATCTGAAAGGCTATGAGCAAGATCACTTCCCTGTCTGCTGAGGGGTGCTGTTCATTTATTTTTCTTAACACAAAGATAAACAGTTTCTTCCTCACTGAGGGACCATGTTCTGTCAGCGTAGCATATAAGTACCCTTGATTTAAAGGCAGCCTGTCCCGTAACGGTAACTGAAATGAGTATATGATAATTGGACAGAAGTTGAAAAGCAGTAGGTTAGTTTGCTGAGTCAAATCCTCTTGGATGTTTCTACCCCAACCTTTAAGACACAATAACTACATAATATCAAATAAGCTAGTCCTCATCAGTCACGTGAGGATAATTTTTAACTTAACTGGTCACTGGGGAGACTCAATGGGATGATACGTGTGAAGGCCACGCTTAATGCTGAGAAATAGTGGCCATTCATACATTTAGCAAGTATTTATGGTAGTTACCACTCACTCGGTGGGCTTGAGAAATAAGTAAGGTAATTGGTGACTCCTGGGGGTTGTGTGTGTAGGAGTGTGTGTCTTAAAATAAGGCCAGACCATTTGTGTTACCTAATTCTGACTGTAGAGAGCTGTTTTGCAACTCTCAGGTATAGATGACTAACATGCATTAACCTCCCACTTTTGTCTGCCCTTCTGCTTTATTAATTTTAATTACTAATAGGATATTAAAATAAGGATCAACATGGTCTGAAAGTGTTTAGTGGAAAATTCTGTGGTTTGAAGAGATTGCATTCACCTAACTTTTACTGTTTTGTATTTTTATTGGTTATTCTGGCCAGTCTCTTCTTTGTCCAATTTATATAAATTCAGCTTTATCATAGATATACACACAGAAAAATGCACGATACTTTTAGGGTTCAGTATGGAAGACCTTGAAATATTCCTGAAGAAAATCAGAAACTTTGGTAGAACAAATTTTTAGCTATTTACATGTAAATTACATCCCACAGAGGTTTGCTTGGCTCCCAGACCTCTATGGAAAGTGGCCTGGCATTTTCTGCCCATTGATTTTAGCCATCCCAACCTGTAATTGTGTCTGCCATTGTGTTCTCTTTTGAACTAATAATAGCACCTTACCAGTTTCCCCAGTTGTGAATCAAATAAGAATCCTAAACACATATTATTTTTTGTATGAGGGAATGATTTATTTATTTTTTTTTTTTTTAGACAAGTGGCCCTAGCTTGTCTGGAACTCGCTAAGTAGACATTACCTGGCCTCAAACATACAGCACCCCTCCTGCTCCCTCAGTCTCTGAGTGCTGGAATTTCAGGAGTGTGCCATTGTGCCCACCTGGATTTTGATCTCTTTGAAAATTACTCATAACCTTAAAAATTTTCTGTATTTATATGAACAATTCCACCACATTAATATTTTTCTTACGCCATTGTTTCAAGGATGTTAAATTCTAACCAGATTATCAGCTCAGTTATAAAATCTAAAAGATGTTTTAACCCACCAGTGCTTCAAAGCTTTTATAAATTTTCTGTTGGGATTTCTGATAATTCTGTTGTGCTAGAAAGCACCTGCTACATTGTGGCCAATGTGTTTAGTCAGTCAGGAAGTTACTTGTGTTAATTCCCTGCAGAAGCATTCTTTAAAAGAAATAAAGTGGTTAGAACACTGGAGAGATATTAGGATATATAGATTGAAATCATCAGATTAGGCTTGAAGGAAAGAAATTCACCTGTTTTTCTCTGCTTGCAAGATTCTTTCCCTAGCTTCCTGGGGTCTGGTTTGGAATGCTGATGAAGAGGCTCTGTTGGGACCAGGTGTAAGCTCACAGGCAACTTTCAGATTCTCTTTTATGCACAGTTAAGAATCTTTTCAGGTTGGAGGAGATTTCAGACCCTGGCTGCGCCTAGTATTCCTATGGTAGCTGCTAAGTCACCTCAACTTCTCTGGCTTCAAATCCATGCTCTGTGAGGACTCTTTCCCCTGCCAACTTTAAAGACTTATTTTCATGAGCAAAGCACTCACGATTTCCCAGAATATAAAATCTTTTTAAAAGCTACTTTGAATATATGTGTGAAGGGTTTCTGTGAGTCTTTTGCATGCAACAACAATGTATGTTCTTAGCGTGTCCGCAGGAATAGAGGTCTTTTGAGCATGCCTTACAGATGTTTCTTTTTGATATTTCCTATTTCTAAATGGTTTTCCATATAATAGATTAATTCCTTTAGTTCTTGGTGGAGGCGGGGGGAAGGGCTTCTAACATTACCTTTTCCTCCATTTAAAAGTATTCCACCAAGGATAAGGGTTAATACAGAAACACAAATATTTTTAAAGATTAGACTTTTATGACATCAAGAAATTTGCAATAGTTAGAAACATACACACTAACTATGAAGATAAGGAAGAAACTACAAGATAAACTACAAACTATTTGTAATTTGATGGTAATAGAAACTATTTCATCAAATACTTATTTGATATAGCTGTGGCAGAACTGACAGGGGAATTTTAGTTATAACTAGCCATATTAGAAAAAAATAAGAAAAACTATTTTAAAACATTAAATTCCCAACAAAGAAGTTAGGGGAAAAAGAATATACTAATGCCAGAGTAGAAGGACAGAAATCATACATTTAAGAGCTGAAACTAATGAAACAGAAAATGTATACACCATGAAAAAATTTACAAAGTTAGTCTTTTGAAAAGATAGCAAAATTGGTAAATGCTGAGCTAGACTGAGCAAGAAAAAATAAAAAGACAATATCAAAAAAGTGGTTTATCACTAAATTTTTATACCGTAAAAGGTAATTTAATATGACTATGTTATGAAGTAAATGTGCTATTATTATGTGACATTATAAAATATGCTTATTTCAATATTTTTAGTGGCATATGAGAAGTGTGCAAACAAGTTTATGCCAATCCATTTACTAGCCTAGGGGAAATTCCCCTAAAATTCTTAAGTTAAAACTGAATAAAAAAAACCACATAAATAGCCACATATTCCTTAGCAAATTAAATTTATGTTTAGAACGTTTGACAAAAAAAGTATAAGACCAGACAGTTTTGTCAGTAAATTCAAACTTCTGGTAATAATAAACATTCCCAAATCACTCCAGGAAGTAGAAGAAAAGGGAGGTCCTTGAATTCTCAGAATAATCATTACCAAAACAAGAAATTATACAAGAACGGTACAAGTTATATTAATATATGTAATCAATATAAACCTAAAAATTATTGACAAAATGTGAATTCAGTCTTGCCTGTAGAAAAACATCATACATGCATACATATATGATATAGTCCAGAGGGAAGAGGGCTTTGAAGAAAGTCTTAGATTTCTGAGATTAATGAAGTAAGGTCAAGGGATTAATGCTGACTGAAGCTCTCCTCCTGTAGAATGAATAGAAATACTATTTTTTCCTCTTTTTCCCCTTCATTTTGTTCGCTTGTTAAAGATTTCACAATGCTTCTCAAAGAATCAAATATACTTCCATTTCAATAAATGTAGAATTAAATTGACATAATTCAATACTGATTCATGATAAAATTTCTCAGATACAGAATAAATAAAATCTTTATGAAAATGAGTATCTAGGTAATGATTTAAAATATAGATTGTTTTTCTTCTATAACTCAGAGAAAAAGAAGTACAATTGCTCTTCCCTTCTACCAAATATGTACCGAAGATCACAAATGGGAAATAAAGTAAGTAGAATTAAAGTTACAAGGATTATAAAGAAGAAATAATATTTAAGAGATATCGAGGAGATAAATAATTGAGGAATTTTTTCTTTTTTTTCTTTATTAATTACACTTTAGTCACTTTGTATCCCCCCTGTGGTTCCCTCCCTCCTCCCATCACAATCACTCCCTTCCTCCACCCTCTGCATGCATGCCCTTCCCCAAGTCCACTGATAGGGGAGGTCTTCTTTTCCTTCCTTCTGATCCTAGTCAATTAAGTCTCATCAGGAATGGCTGCATTGTCTTCTTCTGTGGCCTGGTAAGGCTGCTTCCTCCTCAGGGGGAGGTAATTAAAGAGCAGGCCAATCAGTTCATGTCAGAGACAGTCCCTGTTTCTATTACAATGGAACCCACTTGGATACTGAACTGCCATGGGCTACATCTATGCAGGGGTCTTAGGTCATCTCCATGCATAGTCCTTGGTTGGAATAGCAGTCTCAGGAAAGACCCCTGTGCTCAGATTTTTTGGTTCTGTTGTTCTCCTTGTGGAGTTCTGTCCTCTCCAGATCTTACTGTTTCCCACTTCTTTCATAAGATTCCCTGCACTCTGCCCAAAGGTTGCCCATAAGTCTCAGCATCTACATTGATAGTCTGCAGGGCAGAGCTTTTCAGAGGTCCTCTGTGTCAGGCTCCTGACTTGTTCCCTCTTTTCTCCTTCTTCTGATATCCAGCCTCTTTGCCTTTCTGGATAGGAATTGAACGTTTTAGCAAGAGTCCTCCCTCTTGATTAGTTTCTTTAGGTGTAGAGATTTTAGTAGATTTATCCTATATTATATGTCTATATGAGTGAGTATATACTGTGTGCATCTTTCTGCTTCTGGGATAGCTCACTCAGGATGATCTTATCTAGATCCCACCATTTACCTGCAAATTTCATGATTTCCTTGTTTTTGTTTTTGTTTTTGTTTTTTTTTGCTGAGTAATATTCCATTGTGTAGATATACCACAATTTGTGCATCCATTCCTCCATTGAGGGGCATCTGGGCTGTTTCCAGCTTCTAACAGCCACTGGTCATTAATCTCCCCCAAGAAGAAAATTTTTATGAGAACTAATAATTTAGGAAACATACAGAAAACAAGATTAATATAGTAAAATTAATATAATACACAGAACTATGAAATATTGCCAAAAAAATTGAAAATCTGACTAAGTGGTGATATAGACTAGATTTATGCATTTAATTTCTCAACATCAAAATACTATTTTCTTCAAGATGATATATATTTTAATATTATATACTGTAGTATATTATATATTATAATATTATATCATATCTATATTATATAATAGTATCCCAGCTGGTTTTTATTTATTGAGTTTTTTTGTTTTGTTTTTTTGGTTTTGTTGTTGCTTTTGTCTGTGTAGCCTTCACTGTCTTGGACTCACTTTGCCTTTGCCTCCCCAAGATCTAGTATTACAAGTGTGTGCCACCATGCCTGGCCCAGCTAGTTTTTAAGAGAAATAAACACACTGATTTTAAAATGTATGTAGTCTGACATACTCTCTTGCCCAATTTTGATCACACTCAGGCCTGATGTAGCTTGATGACCTGGGGTGAATGAGGAGAGTCTCCTTTTCTGAAAAATAAGGGAAGGGGAAGGAGGAGGGAGGGGGTGGACCAGGAGCAGAGGAGGAATAGGGCTACAACCAAGATGTAAAGTGAATGAATGAATAAATGAATGAATGAATGAACCTCAATGAATAAAAAAATAAAATGTATGTGGAAATTCAAAGAAACTGGAGTAATGAAAACAACTTAGAGTTTTTGACAGTTTGCCCACTTGACTTCAAGACTTACTAAAACAAGCTATTGCTGGAGTAAGGAATGGCTTGTAGACCAATAGAATAGAAGTTCTTGAAGTGCACTCATACACAAGTGGCCAAATGGCTTTCAAAAATGATACCAGAGAGAGAGGGAAGGAGAGAGAGCTGAGATCTAGAAAGATGGCTCAGCTAGTAAACTACTTGCTTACTAAGCTTAAGGGCCTAAGCTTAACTTTCAGGACCCAAACATAAACCAGTCTGGGTGGCACGTGCCTGCAGTCCCAGCTCCAGGGGTAAAAAGACAGAAGGATCCCTGACCTTACTGACCAGCAAGTCTAGATGAATCAGTGAGCAATGGATTCAGTGACATCTCTTGTAGGTGTTAGTGACTGTTCTATTGCTGTGATAAAACACCATGGCCAAGGCAACTTATAGGAGGAAGGTTTTATTTGGACTTAAGCTTCCAAAGGGTAAGAATCTATAACCATCACTGCAGGGAAGTAGACAGCCATGGAGACTGGAACAGCAGATGGGGAGCTCACATCTTTTCACATCTTTTTTTAATTTTTTTTCTTTTAATTGGTCATTGATAAATTTCACATCATGAACCCCAGTCCCAATCATCTTCCCCTCCCCTCTTACCTGCCCTCTACCCTTGAAACCACCTTTTACCAGAGGGGGGAAAAATCTTGTGGAAGCTCTAGTGTGTCCCAGTGTGTCCCACAGTTTTGTCCACACTTCTTTGCTTGCAAATGTTCATTGCAATGACTTCCTGGTCTGGTATAAGGCCTCTGGCTTCTGCTACTCTATCAATTCTGGAACCTCACTGGGACTCCTTTCAGATATTCTGTTGTTGCCCTGTGTCATGGAGATTCTACAGTTTTGGATCTATAGGACCAGGCCCTTCATGCACTCCAGCAGTTCTTCAGTGGGATAAATGTATGGTGGGCCAGCTCAGAGCCCTGGATCTGATTCTGAGAGGCATCTGAGCTGGTTGGTCCTCCTGCTGTCCTGTTCTCATGTCCTGGGGTTGGCTTACCAGCAACCCCTGTAACCAGGGCAAGCTCTACTCTACTGCCCAGATGAAGTATAAGGCCTGCTCCCCTGAGTGTTGTAGCTTGTGGGGAACAGGGCAGTTCTCCTACTCCCATGACCCTAGAGGCAGCTCTCCACCTGCCATAAATAGGGAGGGGAGGAGAGTGTGTCTCCAGCATTCATGCCACTGCACAGCAGCAAGAGGCAGGGACAGCTCTCCTGCTCTCACACCCAAGGTGCCAGCTCACCCTAAACCCCCACATCCAGAGCCAGCTCTATTGTGCTGCTCAGGTGAGGTGCAGGGTCCCCTCTCCCCAGTGCTGCAGCTGGTGAGGTAGATAAGTCATATCTTAAACCATAAGAAGGAAGCAGAGATAGAGTACTGTGAAAGGCAAGAGGCGTTGAAACCTCAGGGGGCATACGTCTAACGAGGCCACACCTCCTAAGCCTGTACAAACAGTGCCACGAGCTGGGGATGAAACATTCATACCTCGGAGCTTCTGGGAGACATATGCATCCAAATCACCACATCATCTCAAAAAATAAGAGTGGAACGTGAAGTCAACCTCTGTCCTTCATATGTACGTACTAACCATAGAGACACATAAACACAAATGATACCAAAGTCAATAAGACTGATTTTATCACTAAATGGTACTAGAAAAAAATTGTAAGTAAACTTCCACCCCTGTCATTATACCTAAATGTAAAACCTAAATCTACAAAATTCTAGAAGAACAACACGAGAGAAAAAAATCTTTATTTCCTTGGAGATAGATGCAGATTCACTAGCAAGTCCCCCAAAGCACAACTTGAAGGGAAATTGACGAATTTATCAAAGTTAGACCTCCTGTTCTTCTAAACATTCATCAAGGCAGTGAAAAGGCCAAGTCACACACAAGAAAAAGGTGTTTTTAAAAGATCGCTTACAATGCAATCCATGAGACATGAAAGGAGAAGGGAAGACTATGTGAAGACAGGAGGCAGACTGGGTGAGGGGACAGGGATGGGAGAGAGCCATGGGGAAAGGGGTGGGAAAGAACAAAGTGTAATCACATACATTCATGAAAGTGCCAAAGTAAAACTCATCCTTTTGTGTACTGGGTTTACATTTTTAATTTAAAATATTACTGTCAAAAAAGTACTTATAGACAGACTACATAGATGACATTTTAATGAAGGTAAATAACCCGGTGGCTCTAAAAGAGAAAATGCTATCTTCAGAAGAATGACACTTAAATTGACCATAAGCAATATTCTGAGAAAATGGAAACCAAGCCACACTG
This sequence comes from Meriones unguiculatus, assembly GCF_030254825.1. NCBI lineage: Eukaryota > Metazoa > Chordata > Mammalia > Rodentia > Muridae > Meriones > Meriones unguiculatus. The sequence continues at coordinate 46,938,016 of NC_083356.1, forward strand.
AGATGCCACTTTAAACCTGATATAATGAAAAGTTCAGATACCACGCTAGGACCAAAGGTTTCTCTAGGTGTCATATATGAATGACACCTTTTGTTTATTTTTTGTGCACAGCAGAGTACCAAATAGCTGTGCAACTTTAGCTTTTAGAAAGTTAATCCCAAACCATCTTCCACTGCTGGTGGGAATGTAAAGTTGTACAACCACTTTGGAAATCAATCTGGCGCTATCTCAGATAATCAGGAATAGCACTTCCTCATCACAATTTCTTTATCCATTCTTCAGTTGGGGGACATCTCGGTTGTTTCCAGTTTTCTTTCTATTATGAATAAACCTGCTGTGAATATAAAAAAAAAAAATCCAGCAATACTACTCCTAGGCATATATCCAAAAGACACTCAAGTACACAACAAGGACATCTGCTCAACTGTGTTAGTAGCAGCTTTATTTGTAATAGCCAGAAGCTGGAAACAGCCAAGATGCCCCTCAGTTGAGGAATAGAGACAGAAATTGTGGTACATCTACACAAAGGAATATTACTCAGTGATAAAAAAAACAAAAAACAAAACAAACAAACAAAAAAAAAAACAAGGAAATCATGAAATTTGCAGGTAAATGTTGGGAACTGGAAAAGATCATCCTGAGTGAGCTATCCCAAAAGCAGAAAGACACACACACTATATACTCACTCATAAGTGGATAGAAGACCTATAATATAGGATACCAAAATATAACATACCAAAATCTGTACACCTAAGGAAGCTAATCAGGAAGGAGGATTCTGGTTAAGATGCTCAATCCTCATTCAGAAAGACAAAGAGGATGGACATTGGAGGAGGGAGAAAACAGGGAACAAGACAGGAGCCTACCACAGAGGGCCTCTGAAAGGCTATACCCTGCAGGGTATCAAGGCAGATGCTGAGACTCATAACCAAACTTTGGGCAGAGTGCAAGGAATCTTACAAAAGAAGTGGGAGATAGAAAGACCTGGAGAGGACAGGAGCTCCACAAGGAGAACAACAGATCCAAAAAGTCTGGGCAAAGGGGTCTTTTCTGAAACTGATACTCCAGTCAAGGACCACTCATGGAGATGGCCTGGAACCCCTGCATGGAGGTAGCCCATGGCAGTTTAGTGTCCAAGTGGGTTACATAGTAATGGGAAGAGGAACTGCCTCTGACATGAACTGATTGGCCTGCTCTTTGATAACCTCCCCCTGAGGGGGAGCAGCCTTACCAGGCCACAGAAGAAGACAATGCAGCCACTCTTGATGAGATCTGATAGACTAGGATCAGAGGGAAGGGGAGGAGGACCTCCCTTATCAGTGGACTGGGAGAGGGACAGGTATGAGGAAGAGGGAGAGTGGGATTGGGAGGGGAGGAGGGATGGAGGTACAGGGGGGATACAAAGTGAATAAACTGTAATTAATAAAAATAATTATACAAAAAAGAAAGTTAACCCCAACTTAAAAATAATGCTTCAATTTGATTCTCAGATATTTCTTCAAGAAAAAGCAAAATAAATCTCAATAATTTTTTTAGTCCTCTAATATTTGAAGGAGATTTACTTGGAGTAGCCAGAAAATTTCACCAACCCTATCAAGAGGAAGCAGATAAGATGTGGTATCAATGTAATGTTTTAAGCACACATTGTGTTGAATGTGATGAAATTAACATAAAAGAAGCACATGGTGTGTGATTGTAGAAGTTGTTCTATGTCAGAAAAGATTCACCTGTGGTTATAGTCTTCAAGACGCAGTTCCTAGGATAGGGAGTAGATGGGAATAGACTGCAGAAAAGAGCAAAGGTGCTTTCCACAATGGTGAAAATATTTTCTGTCTTTATGAGAAGCTTCAAATTGCTACTTCAAGTATGTGGGATTTATTGTATGTAAAAGTTATGGATCCATGAGGTGGGAGGGTAATATTTATCCATTTTTACTCTATGTATATGAGTGTTTTTCTCAACATGGATTATGTGTACCATGTGTGTGCCTAGTGTCCATGTAGGCCAGAAGAGGGCGTCGGATGCCCTGGCTAGAGTTACATGACTTCATGTGAGGCTCCCTGTGGGTCCTGGGAAACAAACCTTGGTGCTCTGCAGTGCTTCTTACTGAGCCACCCTTCCATCCTCCTGTGAAGCCAGTGTTTTAAGATCCGACATGCCTCCCTAAAACTTCAAATGGCATGCTGATTTAAGGGGAGAAAGGACAATATTATCTTACACACTTCTATCCTGCCTAGAGTGTCACTTATAATCAAATTGAGTAGCTATGGATGTTAGATTCATCTCCTGGTAATAAAGTTATTTACAGAAAAATTGAATTTGCAAATCTACTTTATGCATTTTCCTTTGAAAAGAATCATCTGAAGATACAAAAATATTCTTATTAAAAAAAAAGCCATAATCTTGCCACTTGTGATAGGATAACTACAACCAAAGAACAACTCTGCCTTTCTGTAATTCTGTCCATCTGGACATACATCACTACTTTCAGAACATTTAGATATTGTGGATTAATCAAATTGCAAAACATTATTCTGGAACATGTAATTGTCACCTTTATATTTTATCTATTAATATCTGTAAATTAAAAAAAAAACTCTCACATCATTTTTGAGAGCAGTTTCTGTTTAAAAACAAAACCCAAGATTTAAAACTGTAATAAATTTGGCTTTAAGAAAAACACACATCATTTTTATTTCTCCCATTTTCATCACAGCACCACCACTGGCACACAGAAACTGCTGCTCCAAGGGGATACATTGATTTTCCAAATGCAAGATTCATTTAATATTCGTAATAATACTTGGAAAGTTACAATGAAAGTCATCACCTCTTGAGCTATTTGTTTTTCAAGAACAGGAGGAATAGGTATAGTGTGGAATGGTCCTGCTTTAAAATTCCTCTGACGTCTTTCATAACAATTGTTTCTCAGTGACTCTGTATGCAGGCTTCTCTGCTGAAACTGAGAGAAGCTTGTATGCAGACGCCATCCACTGCGTAGCTCAGTGTCTGGAATCCACTGTTCAGTGCTGGAGAATAAGCCACAATTAACAGCGTCACCTGTCATTACTGGTAAGAAAGGGAGGGTTGGTGTTCAGTAAGCCGCTCCAAATATGTGGAGGAGCTAGCTGAGCACTAACTACCATCTCTCTCTCTCTCTCTCTCTCTCTCTCTCTCTCACACACACACACACACACACACACACACACATACACACACTCATCAGCTTCTTGTGAGTATTGGATGGCTAAACATGGAAAATGTTGAAAATGGTGCCAGGCACATTGTAGGGATGGCAGAAAACATCACACATTTTTATCATCATTATTATTTTTTAATTTATTTTATTTTTCCTTTTAAATGATTTATTTTTTAACTTTTATTAATTACACTTTATTCACTTTGTATCCCCACATAAGCCCCTCTCTCCTCCCCTTCCGATCCCACCCTGCCTCCCCCTTCTTCACACATGCCCCTCCCCTACTCCACTGATAGGGAAGGTCCTCCTCTCCTTCCTTCTGATCTTAGTCTATCAGATCTCATCAGGAGTGGCTGCATTGTCATCTTCTGAGGCCTAGTAAGACTGCTCCCCCCTCAGGGGGAGGCGATCAAAGAGCAGGCCAATCAGATTATGTCAGAGGCAGTCCCTCTTCCCATTACTACGTAACTCACTTGGACACTAAACTGCCATGGGCTACAGCTGTGCAGGGGTTCTAGATTATCTCCATGCATGGTACTTGGTTGGAGTATGAGTCTCTGGGAAGACCCCTGTGTTCAAATTTTCTGGTACTGTTACTCTCCTTGTGGAGTTCCTGTGCTCTCCAAATCTTACTACTTCCCACATCTTACATAAGATTCCATACACTCTGCCCAACAGTCGGCCAACAGTTCACAGAGAGAAGTCTCAGCGTCTGCTTTGATAGTCTACAGGGCAGAGCCTTTCAGAGGCCCTCTGTGGCAGGTTCCTAGCTTGTTTCCTGTTTTCTTCTTCTTCTGATGTCCATCCTCTTTGCCTTTCGGGATGGGGATTGAGCATTTTAGTCAGGGTCTTCTCTCTTGATTAGTTTCTTTAGATGTACAGATTTTAGTAGGTTTATCCTATATTACATGTCTATATGAGTGAATATATACCGTGTGTGTCTTTTTGCTTCTGGGACAGCTCACTCAGGATGATTCTTTCCAGGTCCCACCATTTACCTGCAAATTTCATGATTTCCTTATTTTTCATTGCAGAGTAATATTCCATTGTGTAGATGTACCACAGTTTCTGCATCCATTCTTCAGTTGAGGGGCATCTAGGTTGTTTCCAGTTTCTGGCTATTGCAAATAAGGCTGCTACAAACATGGTTGAGCAAATGTCCTTATTGTGTACTTGAGCCTCTTTTGGGTATATGCCTAGGAATGGTATGGCTGGATCTTGAGGAAGCGCTATTCCTAGTTGTCTGAGAAAGCACCAGATTGATTTCCAGAGTGGTTGTACAAGTTTACATTCCCACCAGCAGTGGAGGAGGGTTCCCCTTTCTCTACAACCTCTCCAGCATGTGTTGTCACTTGAGTTTTTAATTTTTTGAGGCAAGGTCTCTCTATGTAGCCCTGGCTATCCTGAAACTCAATATATAGACCACACTGGCCTCAGACTAGTAGAGATCTGCCTATCTGTGCCTCCTGACTGCTAGAATTAAAGGCATATGCCACAATGCCTGATTCTCCTTATTGTCATTATTAGTTTGCATTTACTGATGTGTCAATAATTGCAATTATAAAGATAGGCCACATCTGTCCCATTAGTCAGAACGAAAGAGTGTTGTCACTAGTTCGCAGCATTGGTCTCCTATACTGTCTTTTTGCACAAGAGTGGTCAGAACCACAGGGCTGATCTGCCACAGAGTACACAAGTTTTCAATTACTAGACCATGTCTGTAGCCAAGTCACATTGCCCAGGGAGATGAGCACACCCATTCTTATAAAAAGTCCATAGCTTTCTTTTTCAACTTTTCTGTTGCTATGATAGAATACCCTGACCAAAACCAACAGAGGAAGAAGTCATCCTTTTGGCTTATGGCTTCACAGAGAGAACAGATCTACGGTAGCTGGAAGGACATGGTGGCAGGAGTAGGAAGATGGATGAACACATTTCATTCCTGTTCAAGACGCAGAGAGAAACAACAGTTACTGGGGGCAGGCTGTGAAGCCTCTATACTCTCCTTGGTGGTATAATTCCTCCAGAAAGGCTCTACTTCCTAAAGGTTTCATAACCTTCTCATCAACTTAGGACCAAGTGTTCAAAAACACGAGCCTATGGGGACATTTCCATTCAAACCACCACAGTGACCATGCTTTTTCAAAGAGCAGTGTGGAGGTGGACTTGGTTTGCTTAGTCTTCTCACAGCAGATACTGGTTTTCCCATCACGAAGTCAACTCTACACTCTCCTATCAGAATGGCACAAAGTACTATGTTAAATAACAAGTCTGTGCCTTTACTTAAATGTTGAATATTAACTTTTCTACCGCCTATGAAAAATTAAGTGTATTTTGCATAAGGTACCTTTACCGTCTCCACTTGTTTGTTTTTGTTTTTTGGGCTCATTTCCATTTGATCGTATATATGTGTGTGTGTGTGTGTGTGTACTTGTCACTCTGTTAATTTCACAATAGATTTGTTTTGCTTGGATTTTGCATGTTTGGGAGAAAGTTCAGAGTCAGATTGAATCATCAGAAACCCCCTGTTTTGCTCTAACTTATTTTTGAAAATTGAAATGCCACATGCTCATCCACACAGAGCCCCAGATTGCATGGTCAGAACTGCTGTTACTAGATCTTCCTTGGGTCAGAGATTAGGCATTTAGAGACAGCCAGCTAATTAGACCAATGACTCTTTTCCAGTGTGTGCCATCATTTGTAGTAATAATCCTTATATATGTTATTGATGGGAGACACTGAAGCCCATATATGGGAACTAATTACATTTAACATCCTATGGAATTGCCATAATGAGGTGCAACTGTCTTCAAGGGGTCTTACCTAGTGGCATTCTAAGGACATTTCTTTAAACATCTATGCCTCCCATTGAGATTCTCTTCAATTACCTTCTTAGCTTTAGGATAATGTTACTGTTAGAATAACCTTGACAAGCTTTCTACCTTTAATACTTATGAACAACTAGAGAAAGAATGGACTGTGAGATTAGTCTGAGATTAGTCCATTTCACTGAGTGTTTGTTTGATGTCACCTTGACCAAACCTTTTTTAGTCTTTGGTTTTCTTTTCATGGAACTCTAGCTATGGTAATGTATCTCACAAAGTTGGTATCTTCTCTTGCTCTAGATGATCTATATTTGTGTGAACTCTGTACAAGTTTTTTTTTTTTTGTGAAGCAAATCACTTTTCAAGTAGTAAAGGATTATATAAATGCATTACTTGTGTGTAGATGCATATGTGTTTCTGTATATTTGTGCTGTTGTTTAGATATGAAACATCTCCCCAAACATCTTATTTGCTGCATTCCTGGTTCACAGAGTGTTGAGCTTCTGAAAGCCAATTGGATCATGAATGCATTCACCTCTTTAATGTGTTGATCCATTGATAAATTCAAGCTGAATGAGCTATTACAAGATGGAGCCTCTATGCCCCTTCCTGAAATGCTATCCACAGTTAATGGTTGTTGAGGTAAGAGGAGTCCTATTCCTCAGTGGTGTAGCTATGGGTAAATTTCCCAGTACAAAATGCTTCCTAAAAATATCATGCAAGAAACCCTAACTAAATGCAGTGAGTCACAAAACACAGACATGTAAGTAGGAGGAAAATAGTTGTTGGAAAGAAGAAATGGTTTGGCAGGGCTGAGAAAGATATAAAAGAGAATAACAGGTCAATAAAGGATAAATATAAAATATAAGAATATAAAATAAAATACCCCAAAAGAATATTGGGCCTAGGCGGAGGTAGCAGGCAAATGACAGCCTATTTTTAACGTGTGTGCTTGGTTTCTGGCCCTTCTCTCCTTCTTTTTCTCTGCCTACTGTCCATGAGGACATGCGCCATACCTTGATCATCCACATACTCCACACTGTAATGTTATGCCTCACCGTTCACAGTCTCAGGAGCAAAGGTTCCAAATGACAGTGGTCTTTGACCTGGGCAACAGTGAGGCAAAAGAAATGTTCCCTTCTCTGAGTTATTTCCATTTTTGCCCTTTTGTAGTTCCCTGTGTATAGTTTTGGTGCTGGAGTAATTCAGGTTCATGCAGGGTAACCGAGATCTGGAGGGACCCCACTGGGTCCAGGGTCACCTTTTGGGTGGTCAAGTAATTGCCTGACACTTAGCATTTGGTGGATGGCCAACCCTGGGGAGTTGTTATACTCAGCCCAGACTTCAGGATATTGCTATTGCAAATTCTGCAGGTATCCTAAAGCTTGAGTGTCATTTTTGGGGCAGGACACAGAATATGGGTTGGGAGGTGAGTAGGGTTCAAAGTAAAGTGAGCATTAACTTACCCAAAGGATATGGTAGACGATGGATTTTGTAATAAACTTCTTTCAATTAATGGATAAAAGAAGTGGCATAATTAAGAAGCAGTGGGTCACAGCACCACGTCCCAGTTCTACCATCTGAGAGGTCATGCAGGGAAAGGAAGCAGTCTATCCCTTTGCTCTTTGAATGGCCATCCATTAAGACATCAGTGTTTTGAGCAGCTCTGTCAGGACTGAGTGGGCTGTTCCCATGTCAACAAGGAATGTAACAACTTTACCTCCTACCTTTAATGTCACCAAGCTCCTGCGGGATCAATGGAGTGAACCCTGGCCCTGTCAGTCCTTACCGAAATAAAGGTCAGGGCATCTTTCTTTCCTCTTCTGATTTGGGCATTCATTCTTTCAGTTTTTGTTTTGCTTACAATAAACATTGGTCCTTTTCTAGCCTTTTCCTTTCCCAATGTCTTTGAATCCCTCCTTCCCCCATCCCCAGAGATCTCTTTTATCAGATTCTCCCCAAGTGATGCCACTACTAAAGTCAACGTCTTATTCTGCTCCTCTACAGAGTCACAGTGATTGTAAACCTTTTGAGCAGTCTCCAATAACTGGAACCCCTCAAACACTTTTAACTTCTAAAGTCTCTTTCTAATATATGGGGCCAACTGCCTAACGCAGGCAGTACTTGTGTTTGCTGGTTTTCTGTTGTGTCTGGGTCTATGGGGGTGAACAACCAGTAACCCTCACAGAGGCCCTTCAGGCACCCTGCAGGCCATTTGGGGGCTCTTGTGTAACCTCACTTACTTTAGTCAGAGATTAGTGGATTATTATTATTTTTTTATCAGCTGACTTCAATCCTCCTAACAAGTTCTAGGGAAAATTATCCAGAACCTCCTTATCTTGGGAGGTCTCTGTCAGGTCAGGCAGAGGTGGAAATCCACTTTCTTGGGGCTGTATTGTCCTCAAGTGATCCTCTACCTGGTTTGAGGGTAACTTTTCTACTCTAAAGCTGGATCTTGTCTTTCTCTTCAGCCATAAATAGGGCGGCCAGGAGCTGTTGGCAGTCATCCTACATTGGCTGGTGGGTGTAAAAGATAATCTCAAGAAGACTAATGAGAGCCTGGGGATTTTAGAGAATGGCAGGTTCTGAGTTCTCCAATTATACAGATTACTGACAGAAAGGGAAACATAAATCATGAAAGGGCCATAGAGAAGACTTTTGTGTCCTGGGCTCCTCTGAGATGCCTCCCTTATGTGGAGGATGGGGGCTGCCTCAGCCCCAGTGAAATTCCTCCTGGAGTCCCATAGCCAAAGCTGCTCAGCATGTTTAAAGGAAAGAGGAGGGCCCAAAGTAAAAAGACTATCTCTCTCCCTCCCAAATATGGCCAAGGGTCACATGAAGGCAGATAAAGGAGGAAAGTCAACTTCCTATAATGGGATTAAGAAAACAGGCAGAGTTTTGGGGTTCTCCGGGTGACCTGAACAAACCAAGAGAATTCAGGTCCCCAACAAGCAGACACAGGTCTTAAGCCAGGGCATGGGTCTTGCACTAGAATACAACTTCTCTGCCGCCTGCTTCCTCATACTGTTTCTTATTGTCATAACCTGGTACCTGGCATAAAAGTAACTCAGTCTTCTTGCTTTCATGCTCTGTGTACTAAATTTAGAGCCTTTTTCTTTTCTGCTAAGAACACTTTGATTACTTCTTTGCTTTCTTGTCTCCTTTTCTCAACGCTCATCCTACACTTTGCTGTTCACAGCTTCTTAATAAGGTTGCTCTATTGACGTTCTAGTAAGTCTCCCTGTGTCAGTCTTAGGAAGTCTGTTTTGCAATTTTTTTTAATTTATTTACTGTTCTATTAATTACAGTTTATTCACTTTGTATCCAAGCTGTAGTCTCCTCCCAAACCCACCCTCCCTTTCTCATCTCCTCCCATGTTCCTCCCCAAGTCCACTGATAGGGGAGGTCCACCTTCCTTTCCCTCTGATCCAAGTCTATCAGTTTTCATCATGACTGGCTGCACTGTCTTCTTCTGTGGCCTGGTAAGGCTGCAGCCCTCTCATGGAGAGGTGATCAAAGAGCAGCCACTGAGTTCATGTCAGAGACAGTCCCTGTTCCCACTACTAGGGAACCTACTTGGATACTGAGCTGCCACGGGCTACATCTTACATCTGTGCAGGGGTTGTAGGTTATCTCCATGAATGGTCCTTGGTTTGAGTATTAGTCTCAAAAAGGACCCCTGTGCCCAGATTTTTTTTTTCTCTTCTTGTGGAGCTTCTGTCCCCTCCAGATCTTTCTACCTCTCCCTTCTCCCTGCACTCTGCCCAAAGTTTGGCTATGAGTTTCAGCATCTGCTTTGATACCCTAAACAGCAACAAATCAAGTAATCTAATTAAAATATGGGGTACATAGCTAAACAGAGAATTCTCAATAGAGGAATATCAAATGGCAGAGGAACATTTAAAGAAATGCTCAACATCCTTAGCTATCAGGGAAATGCTAATCAAAACGACCCTGAGATTTCACCTTACACCCATCAGAATGGCTAAGATCAAAAACTCAAGTGACAACACATGCAAGATAGGATGTGGAAAAAGGGGAACCCTCCTCTGTTGATGGCGGGAATGTAAACTTGTACAACCACTTTGGAAATCAGTCTGCTGCTTTCTCAGACAATTAGGAATAATGCTACCTCAAAATACAGCTATACCACTCCTAGGCATATATCCAAAAGATGCTCAAGTATACAACAAGGACGTTTGCTCAACCTTGTTTGAAGCAGCTTTATTCATAATAGCCAGAATCTGGAAACAATTCAGATGTCCCTCAATGGAGGAATGGACACAGAAATTGTGGTACATTTACACAATGGAATACTACTCAGCAATTACAAATAAGGAAATCACGAAATTTACAGGCTAATGGTGGGAAGTAGAAAAGATCATCCTGAGTGAGGTATCCCAGAAGCAGAAAGACACACATGGTATATACTCACTTATAAGTGGATATTAGACATATAATACAGGATAAACATAGTAAAATCTGTATACCTAAAGAAGCTAAGCAAGAAGGAGAACCCTGGTGCTCAGTCCTCATTTAGAAAGGGTATTGGGATGGACATCAGAAGCAGAAGAAAATAGGGAACAGGATAGGAGCCTACCACAGAGGGACTCTGAAAGACTCTACCCTGTTTTGCATTTTTAAAAAGCTACTCTTTTGGATCTTCACCAAGCCACAGAATGCCATCTTTAACAATGCCTGAAGAAATGTGCTTGACAGGCGCTCAGAACTGTTCAGTTCTCTGCCTCCTGTTTTCCCTCTGGGCAAGCCTTCTTGGCATGTTTTGGCAGAGGGTGTCTAGAACTGGGCTTAGTTCAGGAGAAATTGTCACAGTGTCACTTTGACAAGAATTTTAGAGTCAGGTGCTATTTTGTTGAGTAGAAATGAACACCTTTTCATTGAAAAACTTCCCCTTAGGTCAGAAGGACGGAGACATGATCTGCCACACCATAAGGACTGATTTGCTTGTGGTTCAAAATACACTATAAATTATGACATATCATTCATCAGTCATTCAACAAATGTATATGTTTAGATACAATAGTGCTATATTTTATTTTTTGGTCCTTTGTGGAAGTTTGGCTAACCTATGATGATACTAGTCATGATTGGTCTCAGAGATGAAAACCTAAATTGGGGACTGGCTCTTCTTAGAGCCAGTGACTAATGTGTGGCGGTCGAAACTGTGTAAAGTTGCTAATGTTGACCAATTCTGACAAGTGGTGACAGTGTCATTAGGTTTGACACAATAGTGGAATAATGCATCTTATTTATAGGAAATATATAATATTTTCTGTGTATTAACCATGTGCTAAATCTTTTGTCACACTACTGAACTCTGACTTTGTAGTATTTGAGTGAATGCAGCAGCTGTTTTGCAATAAAGCTTTTATTTACAAAAATAAATGGCAGGCCAGATGTCGCAAACAGGCTACAATTTGCCAAACCTTGTTCTGATTTCTCTGTTTGTGAGTGGTATTTGCAAAAGAAATTAGAAGACGTGATTTCTTTAAGCCTCTACTATATTTCAGTTTTATGTACATTCAGTATAGAAAACTTAAAATCTACATATAAAAAAAGGAAATTTAACATTCTAATTCCAGCATTCTGAAATTGGCACCAACACAAACATTTGACATACATTCTCTGCTTGTTTTCTCTGTACAAATATTTATTGCTGAGGAGTAGCATTATTCCTTACAAGATGGTGTAGTTGTCTCTTTTCCACTTTAAAAATAGCTCGTGATTCCATTTCTATGTTGGTTATCAAGTACATGTATTTTTGTTGACTTCTTTATAGTTATTTTCTGGATATTGTCTACTTTCCAGATGAACTGTGTGTCTACTCCCATTCATTTTTCCATTCAACACCATCAATACTCCACCCTCTTCTCCCTGACCGCAGCCATGTCTTGCATTCTTAAATTGTATTACGGATTTCCCTACCTCATGCATACGCACATGCATACATGAACACACACACACACACACACGCACATGCACATGCACAGGCAAAGCACAGCTTCTCAAGACTGTGAATCTCCATGTCTATAACCCTGTGTCAGAAGACTAACAGTTGTCTTCCTCTGGCATTTGTTCCTTGGGTATAGACTAGATTTCTTCACTTTTGCCACATTTATACCAAGCCACAGAAGTGAATCTAGCTGTTGGGTATATAAGCACCAGCTTCAGTTCAAAGTGAGTCCTCATCTTTGGACACTAATTTCTTTAACAGTGCCTTTTCTATCTGCTTCCCTCTTCTCAAGGGCTCCCCCAAAGGAGAAGCTTGCACAGCTTTTCTTAAATTCATTAAATTTTCAGTGTCTTTCTCTAGTAGTTGTACACAGCCCGTAACATAAGCCACAAGGACATTAGAATTTCTTTCAGAGGAGAACAGACCGTGAGCAATCTTTAAAGGTCACATGATACACTGTGTCCTTCCTCATAAATCTTTCAGTGGATGATGAAGCAGATCCAGAAGCAAGTGGAGGGGTTCCTGTAGTAGTCATTCCAGAATGATCTTAACCCCAGCCCTTCCATTCAGTAATAACCTCACAGTGATGACCAGCCAAGCACATAGAAAAAGACAAAGGGAGATAATAAATTTATCTCTGGAAAATGTACACATTAAGTCCCAGACAAGCTAACTGAATGAATGGAGGCAGATTAAAGGATGAAACGACAGGTGATGAGCTCTTGCTATGCAAGGAACAAGGGAGAACCACTGAGAGCCCTGAACAAGGTCTGAACATGGTTGGCAAATGTTCCCAGACCATCCCCAGGCTCTCCTGAGTGTTGTTAGCAGTAAAAAAATTTTCCGTTGAGATGTGTGTCACATTTGAAATTTATAAAGTAGCGTTTCGCAGATTACCTAACCTTAGAACACTGTTGGTGAAATGTTAGTATGAGTCTTTTTTTTGAGATAGTCTACAATTCACATGTCTAAAATTTAAAAAAGAGAGAGAGGTAGAGGAGGAAGTGAAAATGGAAGAAAAAGGAAGAAAACATAAACAATGCCAACAAAATGAATCATACACATAAGTGAAACTGTCAAAAGATTTAAAAGACAAAAGAAATAAATCTCAAAAAAAAAGTAAAAAGGAGAATTTGACCCAAACTCAATTACCAGTAGATGGCAGCACTGAGCTCTCCTGCTCCTGGCACTTAAGGCTAATTTCTTCTTCTTCTTTTTTTTTTTTTTTCCTTCACTCTAAGGAGAATTCTGTCATCTCTACTCTTATTATTGTGCCTTTGTTAATTAAATACTCACTAAATCATGTTTACCTGTCACAGAACTGCCGACCTGTTGCTTTTAATATGCAATTTGGGGGCAAGAAATATTTTATATAAAAGAGAGGATTGTCTTAGCAGAGTCAGTACTCAGTGGTGATGTTCCTATTCCACGCGTCATCATTTTAGGTTATGTAATTCTGAAGTTATTGTCCCACAAGATAAACTGCTACCTTTCATTATAAGTAGAGAAAATAAAAAAATTATCTGGACATCTCTTTTGAGATAGCTAACAAAACATCAGAGACAGAATGACTGGAAACCATGGGAGAAGCAGTTCTTACTGAAGGGACACATGCTGGGGTCGGGGTCGTGTGTGTGTGTGAGTGTGTGTGTTTCCTGGATGACAAACAATGTTCTTGTCCTTTATTATTTTTATGTAAGAGGCGGTGGACTTCCTTTGGGAAGTTTTTGTGATTCACATCCCTCCTTGGAGCACTTGCAGTATGCATTTGAGTTGGCCATTTTTAGAAAGTGCAGTCTGAAAGAATGGGCAAAAAGTAAACTGGATTTATGAACAGGTCTTCTCTGCTCCCTGGAAGAAGTGTCAGTAAAAACAAATGTTTCATACACCACGAAGGGCAACGCTGTGCTATATCCAAAGATCACGGGCCTGTTTTGAAACTTTGGGGTTTAAAATAATAGGTGTTTCAAGTATACCTTAACAAATACTCATTCAGAAGTCACAGTGAGCTGGCCTTCTTCATAGAAAGAATGCCTTGTAGATACTGGAAACATAGGGGCAGAGGGATAAAGGAAAATCATGAACCAACCAAAAGGATGCTGAACTGTGACCTTGCCAAGAATCACAGGGCAGGCGTTAATCCAAAAGAGTTCTCATCTGCAGAGCAATGCAGTTGGGAAACAAAATTCTCTCAAGATGTTTAAACAGTAACATTCTAAGTCGGGCATTTAGCAGTTGAATATTAAATAAATCACTGTTAATAATAGGTTATTATGCAAGATGATACTGTGAATTGCACTACTCACACTAATTTATCTAATTTTGTTTCAGCATCCACTTATATCTTACAGTGTGAGAAAATAATAACATTTTCTTTCATTGCAAATATCCAGTATTTTGGCCCTTTCATTTTTAGAGGATTTTCTTTCTCTATTCTGGCCATTTGTTTACTTACTGAATATCTCATAGCTATTTCTATTGAAGTTTAATTATTTACTGATTAACTAAATAATTTGTAATTTATTATAAATTGCTAATTTACAAATCATTCATTACCTACTAATTGTTCAATTATCTTTAAATTAGTGCTCATTAATTTACTCAATAAACATTTGCTGAGCTGTTACTGGAGGGCCGTCTCCAGGAGAACAGAGACACAAAGAAGACCAAGGGAGAGACAGGGCTCTTTGCGTAAGGACAGAGCTCCATTCTGAAGCTCCACTCTCATGTTCACACTTTTCTTCATTAGCCTCATACACATAGCTCCATTTTTTTTTGCTTAGTCCCTAGCACTTACCCACCCACCCCCAAAAATAACCCTGGCCAAATTTCCAAACGCTACTTCAAATGTGCAAACACTCTGAAAAAAAAAATTACAATGTAAGCACATTTACTTATCAAAATAAAATTTTATTTAAATAATCAAATAGTATTCGGCAATGACTCCACAGAAGCATGTAGACAGATGGTAAATGCTTGAGGGGAGGAAAGGACAGAGTGGGTGCAGACACTGCGGTGGGGCAAGCAGGCTTGGGAGAGCCGAGCAGGGTGATGTCGTCTGAGTGGCTCGTCTCTGATTCTACCGTTCTGCTTGTCCTCAGTAGCACTGGCCAGGTTAGCCAAGCCTTAATGAGTGAATCTGCATGCCAGAAAGTGGTTTGATTTTCACTTAAAACAATCTCTACAATCTGGAATTTTGGCAGCTGTAGCATTTAGCTCAACAAGCTCTGTATTATTTTAGATGAATCTGAGTCTTTGCTATTTGATTCTGTTCAGGTTTGAAGGTTCTCTTGAATCCAGCTGATTCCCAAGGGCCTGTTAGAGGCAACTGGATTCAACGACAGTGTCACTCACTGTCCTCTACCAGGGTGTGAGTGATGCTCTGTGATGGGGGCGGGGGATGATAGTGTCTTCCGGTCAAAATTCTTTCCGTGACCTATTAACTTAATTAATAGTAACAGCTAACATAGTTAGTCATCAGCAAGCTAATCTCTTAAAGCATTTACTGTTGTCCTTTACATCCACAATTAACGCCCTTACACTGGTTTAGATGAATAGTTCTTATTGCGAGCTGCCTCTGATTCCACTTCAATAGAACTGTTGAATTAGTGGACCCAGTTTCCCTAATCTGCCAGAAAGAAAATCTTCTTCTTCTTTATAACTCTGGCCACTGAGGGGAAGGGTACCCTAGATAAAGGACGCTGAGAGCGGAATGCACTGGAAGCCCTCTCTTCAGTCTCACAAGGGACAAGCAGATCTCAGTGTGAGCTGAGATTTCTAAACACATGGAATGTGCCCAGGAGACTTGTCTGTTTGGCATGTGTAGGCAGATTGGACAGCTCATCCTGAAAACATACTTAGGAACGGAGACTGTTTATCCTAGAACGCGTTACTGAAGGCCGAAGGGCTAGAAGGAAATGTAAGCCTTCCAAAACCTCATCAAGCGTCAGCTCTCTGGTATGTTCGTCTCGAACAAAAAGCAGAATCTACAAATTATTTTTCAGTCAAATGTATTTTTCCAATTAAGTACAACGTTTTGTCAAAAGTGTCTTCTTCTGTTATTTTCATAACATAAAGCAATTAATTATCCAATTAATTATCCTTAATAGTGCGCACGCGCACGCACACACCTGAACATCTGAGAGCACGGTTATCCTTACGCTTCAAATTAGTTTATCCTCAAATTGTCTGAATACAAAATAAAGCACGGCCATCCTGCCAGTGAATCTTTAATATTGGTCGTAATTCTGGTTTGGCGTACAAACTAAACAATTAGCGATCTTAGATGGAAAGTTGTGTGGTGGTTATTAATCTCTTTGTGAAACTCCTTGGAAGAAATGTTTGCGGAGGATTATTTCCCTACTTTGCCCTAAAGACTCCTCAGTCTTCCTTTGCAGGACAAGACCTGGTGAGGAGCTTGCACTTCTCCTGAGCCCCTCAAGGGGGAGCAGTCACACCAGCTAATGGTAGGAGAATTGGCTTTGAGTTAGCTTTCTGTCACTGTAGTGAAATACCTGGTGGTAATTAGCATATGCAGAATAAAGGTTTGTTTAGAGTCACAGTTTTGAAGATTCCAGTGCAGAATCAGGCAGACCCATTGCTTTCAACCTCTGCGGGTAGACAATAGGGAGCACTGACCGGAGCAACCACTCATTTCTTGGCTAGAAAGTAAAGAAGGGATCAAGGCTGAGGTTCCACAGTCACTCTGAGGGTACATGACAATGACCTAAGATCCTGTTCATGATCCTACCTTTGAAAACTTCTACCATGTCCCAACAGCACAACTAATTTAGCGATGGGAGATGGGAAGATAGACCCTAGTAATATTTAAAAAAAAAAAAGATTTTCGCTTTAGTCAGGCTTGAATCTACATTGCTCAGCATTAGTGCTGGGTATCACTCTATATTGCAGGAGTGTGGTCAACCTGGCAGTCTCCCTGCAAACTCCAGGAAACTCTGGCAGCTAACCCTTGGGCATTTACTATTAAATGGGACATTCTGTGTAGACAGAACTATTGAAAGCCACCTACCACCTTACACCACTACATAAGCAGTGCAGACTTATGGGAAACCTGAAGGGAATTAGGCTCCTCTTTCCATAGGTCTCGGGAGATCTTCCTCATCTATACCACAAACCCTACCCTTTAGTCTAAAATCTACGTTCAGTGGTAGAGTGCGCATTTAGCCTAACGTTTCTAAATGAAAGGTCTGGTTAAGTCCTCTTTGAAGGTGTCTTTTCCCAAGGTAGAAGGAAAGGCCAATTACTAGATATTCTTACCTTTCCTTTATGTGAAGCTAAGATGGACTGGGTATGAAATAGACTATTTTCTCAGACAAATGCTGAAAAGCTACTTCCCACCCCCTCTCTCTCTCAAAAAAAAAAAAAAAGAGGTAAATACATTGTCGCTAGCGTGTATTTTTTGAGACAAGAGTTTTGTGTATTCTATGTCACCAAGAATGATGTTAACTTCTGATCGTCCCAGTCACCCAGTGCTGGGATGAGAAGAGTATGTGATGTTTGGGATAGAACCCATGGCTTTGCACATGTTAGGTAAGCCTTTTACCAACCAAGCTGCAGTGGCAACCCCATTTGGGCAGGTAACTGTCTTATTTAGTCTCCCCATTTACCTCAGACATAATTTCCTAATGGAAAAAAAGGATGAAACAAATGATTCACAGTCATTTTCCCCTTTACAATTCTTGAAAATAAAGTGTCCTTTCATGAGAAATACAGTCTTAAGGGGAAATTACTCTTGTATTCTGACTCAGAATACAGTGGGAAGATTTCTGTAGAGTCTAATCGTTTGCAAACTCTTTATTTAAGCGTGTTTTAACCAAACACCTGGTAAGAGTTGCAGTTTATTCGTGAGTTGCAAAACCTCCAAGTTGGGTAATACAGCTATGTGGCTGATTTGTCATTTGGCAAATAGTCAGGCCTGACAACCATTGTTTAAAGTCTTTTTATCCACAAAAACTGATGCACTGAAAACATCCTGAGATCTCTGCAGAGGACCCCGCCCCTTGACCTTGCACCAAATTCCTTAATTATGTTCTACAAAGAGTTTTTATTCTTTCAATTTGGGGCAACAGTAAAAGTGACAGTAGGCCATGTTGCGTATGGTCTGTTGTGCTTAGAACGCTAACGATCCTTTCCAAATCTGCCACGCGTCCGGTGCCTACTTCTTACATTTGTTGAGTTCTTATTATGTCTGTGAAACTGGGCTGGGGGCTCCCAGGCCTGGGATGAAAGCTGGGAAGCCATCTCACTCATTTGGCTAAACTGGCTGACAGTGAACTCTGGGGCCCCGCCTGTCTCTGCCT
Organism: Meriones unguiculatus; assembly: GCF_030254825.1. Classification (NCBI taxonomy): domain Eukaryota; kingdom Metazoa; phylum Chordata; class Mammalia; order Rodentia; family Muridae; genus Meriones; species Meriones unguiculatus. The sequence continues at coordinate 46,956,334 of NC_083356.1, forward strand.
CCCCAGCTCCAGGACTGTAGACAACATCTTATATTTATGTTTATGTTATGTTTACACAGGGCCAAGATCATGTTTCTCAAATTTCCAGACTACATAATATAAATCTCCTTTCTTCCAGCAGTGTTATGCTCCTCACTTCCTGGTGACGTCTCCCTCACTTTCTTCACTGAAAGCTGCCTCACATTCTTTCTACCTTAAACTCTTTGACCATAGCTGCTTTCCAAAGTCAATATCACATGTTGAGTTTTTGAGGTTTTTGTTATATGAACACTTTACTTTGGGTAAGTCATTCTGTTAGTTATCTGTTACTACGTAACAGAGAGCCTCAAAAGAATCTAAGACTATATCTCAGAGCTTTTATAGGTAAGGCATTTTGATACAGCTCTGCTGGGGATTTTGTGTGCTCTCTAATATTACCTGAGATCATTCACTGGCATTGGCATGGCCTGTAGACTGGGAGAGAAGGCACAACATGGACTCATTCTCATACATGGCTCAGAAGACAAGGCTCAGGGGCATGATTCAACTGCACATGGCCTCCCTTGCGTGGCTGCATGAGGGCAGTTGAACCTCATACGTAGCAGTAAGATTCCTCAGCAACACAGTGAGCATCCCAAAAGTACCAAGAAGAATTCTGTTGTCCATACCTCTCTAATGGTCCTTTCAAAATCAAAATGGCTTTTATTGACAACCAAGTCTGTTCAGTGAAAGCAGACGTGAACCCACCCAGCTCCAAGGGAAGAAACATGGCCCCTAACTTTCAATACAGAGTGTTGAAGTGTTCACCCCCGTATCTTAATATCACAATATAGACCACTGATGGATACCACATTCCTCATTAGATGTTTCTCATGGGCTTTGCAGACATTTTTGGATTTAAGCCTAGACTGCCCACAGTTCTTTATATTCAATCACACATAGCACTGCTCTCTTTCAGCCTTCATTTCCCCAAATCTATTCCATACATTCCAATTTATTTTCTACTATACACCTCTGGGAAAGAGACGCTTTTGTGCATATCTCCTTGATATACATGGATAAACGTTTGATATGCAAACCTGGATAAATACTTGATACACAAACAACCTTGTGAATGTACTCGCTATTAATTCTAATCCATAAAGACAAACAGAAAACATTGCTAGATGTGCTGATTGTTGTGACTTCAGAACATATTATCAGTAGCTAATGCTTCAATGGGAAACTATGCACCTTAAGATAGCATTTATGGGCAGGAGATAAGGACCAGAGGTTAGTATAATTCACTGCCCTTGCAGAGGACACAGGTTCAGTTTCAAGATCCCACACAGAGACATGCTACCACCTGTAACTCCAGTTCCAGGGACTCTGAAGCCCTCTTGACTACACAGACCGGATCTTGCACACACATGGTGCACATATGCTCACAGTACCTCACACATATACACACTAAATAAATATTTTAAAAGGAGACCCTTCACATTTAACAATCATGAACATAAATGTTTAAACTGATATTTCTGGGCAATTTTAGTTTTGATGTCATCTTCTTATTAAAATGTTACATTGTCACTTTTGCCTTAGAATGAATCTAATCAAATGAGGTTTTTTGTTTTGTTTTGTTTTGTTTTGTTTTGTTTTGTTTCAGAATAAAAAGTGTCAGCATCACCATTTTATTGATTTTTCAAAATCTGTGTTAACTTTGTGTTCTACTTTATGTGAACCAGTTTAGTTGAAGCCACGAAGCCTTTTAATAAGCGCATGTAAATTTCATGCCCTTTTGTACTGACCCAAGCCTGTCAGTGTGTACAACAGTGCTGCCTGCTCAGACCTGGGAGCCTACATTTTTCTTTGGGGATGTTCTGTATTCATTGCCTCACCAACTAATAGATTCTTATTGTTTTAGATGAAAAGTGTATGTGAACATAGAATCTAATTATTTTTGCCTCCTTGTCATAAGTCACCTGGCATTTCTCCTTAGGATCCAAGCACAGTAAAACTAACCAGCAGAGGGACATGCAACAAATATCTGTTTGTTTCTTTAAATGACACCAAATAGGCATTCAGTGTTCATTGAGTGAACAATGAATTTGCTCTGTCTACAACCAAAAGAAAAATGTGGAAACCTTAGTCACTTGCAGCTGCTTTTCCCCTTAGAAGTCTGATCAAAACATGGCAGATGATCAGTGTCTTAGTCACTGTTCTATTGCTGTGAAGAGGCACCATGACCATGGCAACTCTTTAAAGGAAAACATTTAACTGGGGATTGCGTACAGTTTCAGAGGTTTAATCCATTATCCTCACGGCAAGGAGCATAGCAGCAAATAAGCAGACATGGTAGCTGAGAGTTCGACATGGTCAAAAGACAGCAGAAAGAGAAAGAGAAAGCCACTGGACCCGGCCTGGGCCCTTGAGACCTCAAAGTCCACTCCCAACGGCACAGTTCCTCCAGTAAGGCACATCGCCCAATGCCACACCTTAAGCATTCAAATATCTAAGCCTGTGGGGGCCATTCTTATTCAGACCACCACAGAGCCTCATTTACCCTTGAAATGTATTTCTACCAGAAGTTTAAAAATTAATATTCTGCATTAGTAAAAATTTATACCTTTTCTCTTTCCTCTGCATCCTTTCTGTTTGTGACTTCATCTTTACATCTTAGATTTTACATTTCATAACAGCTCAACAATTAGCTAATATGAGTTAGAAAAGTCGGTATCTTCTTTTGTTCTTTTTATGAGAGAGCTAAGGTGAAATTAGTTAAAATTTCTTGCTGAAGGCCAGTAACCATGCTGAGATTAAATTAAAAATTCTGACTCTGGACCTTACCTCTCTATTCTTCTGAGCCACTGTGGCTTTTGATCTTTGCTTGAAATAGAAAAAAACCCTTGATGATTTAATGAGTGGACTTTTAAATCAGCAAGTGAGAGAGCATTTTAAAAATTAAAGCAGTTGACATAGCAAATTTAACAGGAATATTTTTGTAATAAAGTTACTATAAAACGGTTCATTCAGATAAAAGAGCTGAGGCTGAGAGGTGGCCATGACTCCTCGGCAGTAGACCACTTACTTCTCTAGGTATGCACAGGGTCTGGGCTTTAATCCCCAGAACATCAAAATAAATGGTTAAGATGGTAAATTTGGAATATGGGAGATGGATCAGTCAATAGGGTGCTTGTTGTGCAAGCATTAAGATCTGAAATCAGATGCTTAGGTGCTGCAGATAAAGCCAGGCATAGCAATAGTTACCTGTTATCCCCATGCTGGAGAGATGAAGACAGAAAGGCCCTGAGGCTTGCTGGGCAGCCAGTAACCAAATTAATGAGTCCCAAGTGAGTGAGAGACCCTGTCTCAAGGAATTAGGTGAAGAGCATTAAGGGAGATAACCTATGTCAACTCTGACCTCCACAGCTATATGCACATGTGTATATTCACATGTATAAGAGTAGTAAATTGTAGGACTTTATCGCAGGTTTTAAAGAGAATATTTGTTTCACTCTAATTTCATCAGAAGAAAAACAGAAGGCAAGTATTTCAAGATCTTGTGTATTTTTTCCACTTTAAGACCTTTCTTTTTGTAGTCGGGAGAAAATACTTAGATTTGGTTCCATCCAGCTTGTATAACCTGGTTAAACCAATATTTCTCAGAATCCCAATGTCATTGAACCTTGTTGTATTGCTCTGTGGAAAATATTTTTATGACTGACCATAGAGAGAAAACAAAATGAAGTCAACACGACTTGCCTTGTTATCTGTTTGCACATATGATTCCCATCTGTGGTTAATATTTATTTATGGAAAATATCATCTCCACCTAGGCTTTCTGAGAATTTTGAAATATGATGCTGAGCAGGAGTATAGTAAAGTCTATGAAATCACAAGTGGCAAGCACCCAAAGTGATTTCAGACTGGCTGTCCAGACTCTCAAATGCTAGTGCAAAACACTTCATCTTTTCCTCATTTCCTCTTCTACCTCTCAGTCTCTCCTCCCTTCTATCTTTTCATCTCTCCTTCTCCCTCTTTGTTTTTATCCCTTTCCTCTTTCTCTTTTGTCCTCCTTTCTTTATTATCTTTTTTACTTCTCTCTTTCCCTCCCTCCCTGTTTATTCCCTTGTTTCTCTCTGTGTCTGTTTCTCTCTCTCTCTCTCTCTCTCTCTCTCTCTCTCTCTCTGTGTGTGTGTGTGTGTGTCTGTGATTTAACTTAGATATAGTAAAAGTGTATGGATCTTAATGTATACAACTCAATATAGTTTACATGCATGCATATCTTTATGCATGAAATCTCACTCATTAAGTCAGAAACTGTTTCTACAGTCCTACCTATATCTCCTGTGCTTTCTTCCAGTTGATGTTGCCACATTAACCAATAATCTAACCTCTGCCACCATAAATTCATTTTGTTTATCAATCTCTTTGGGGCCTGGGTTTTTCACTCAGCTTTCTGTCTGTGAGACTTGACAAGATTGTATAGTGTAGCTACAGTTTTTAGTGGTTTTTGTTGAACAGTACTCTACTGCAGGAGGATAGTCTAGTGTCTCCATCCCGTTGCTAAGAATTATTCAATGATTTCCAACAAAGCTGCCAAGAACATTCTTCCACTTGGGTGGAAATCAGCACTTATTTTTATACTCAGAATTAAAATCATTGGGTATTGTGTACATTTACTAAATACATAAACCAGAGTTTTCAAAAGTGTTAACTCTAGTTTGTGTTTTGGTACCAATAAAACCCCTCCATATCTTGCCAAAACTTGGCATTGTCAGGGGTTTTTAAGTTTAACCATTATACTAAAGAAGCAGAACATGTCACTCATAAACTAAAGGAAGCAAATGAATGAAAGAACATATCTAAAAAAAAAAGTGAACATTATTGTTACCTGGCATTTAAGAGGGGCACTAGAAAAAAAGAACATAACGGGTTTCTAAGTATACTTGTTAGACATCTGCTTTAGCCTCATTCTGGCCACTGGATAAAGAAACATCCTCTCAAGCCTCAGAATTCCATCCTAGGAAATCAACTGGCAGGTTAAATTGGAAGTGCCTTCAGACACAGGAATTTGTGAACTCACCATTGTTGACATTTTTAAGTATCAAAATTTCAAATGGCAACTAAGAAAAGTGGGTTAACTCTCTGGCATCTGTAACTTCAGACTAACAGTTGAGATTACTCGGAAATTGGAATTGCCTCAGAAAATCTGAACTTTTTACTGTATCGATTGGTCTAATGTGTAAATAATTGCCATCCCAGATGGAAACGAGCATATGGGAACAGAGAAATATTTGAGTTTCATTTCTGAGGCCGAGTATCTTGCAAATTAGTAAAAAGACCAAACTATTGATCTAAGAAAGTCAGAGAATGCCACACATAATACCATTAAAACTCATACAGCATAACCTTGAGACATAATTTCATAAGATAGAGGGGTACTGACTATATTCAAATAATAAGGAAACAATTTTGTCATTATGAAACATGTGGCTGAAGAGCAAGTTCCTAATTCTTCTCTGAGAACACCTGCTGTTCCTATGATCTCAGGATTCCCCAGTTTCTCTGGTGGCCTTCATTGTATTAAGCCAAAACAGTCTTGAGAGTCCCAGTCATTACAATTTACTCTATCACTTCATTTTGTTCCAATAGTCCTTTTAAGAAATAACTTTCTTTGTAGTTTTTATTTGGTTTTTAGTTTGATGGTGGCCACTTTTCCTGGGGCCTTCCTGAGTGACAAGTTCTAAGTGTATCAGATATAAAACATCTTATTTAATCCTCATCTTTGTCATAACATTATTAAATAAATGCAATTAGCATCATTTCTTTTTCATTAATTTTTAACATGTAGAAACTTAGGTTAAGACAACTTAAAATAGTCTTCATAGTTCCCACTCTAACACATGAAACAAATAGAATTTAATTCTAAGGCATTGTACTCCTAAACTCCTATTATCCAGCTAAAAAATATTAATTATTTTATAGATACAAACACTATCCACAGCATTATAAAAAGTATTGAAGACATTGTTCCCTATTTCCATTGAGAATTGTAACCCGCTTTGTACAACAAATTAGGACACCTTCTCCTCCATCCTTCCTTTTTCCTTTTATTAGTTCAATTGCAACAGTGACCTGGCTAAAATTGGCAAATACTCTTGAATTCTCAGGGCTGCATTAGAGGAGTAGGCGGGCTGGAGGAAAGCTGCTTGGGAGCCCTACACAGGCAGCTGCTGCCTGCAGTGTTACTGTGGACAGAGGTGATCAATCATGTGCAAAGTGCAGTCCCCAGTTCACAGAGCAGGGCCTGTAGGTGGACACTTGACAGGGACTGTGGTACATTTTAGAGACTGTGCACTAGACCATTTCCCCCCAACTCATTATGTACTCCTGCACTCATCTGTGTCTTCAGTGGCTAGTAAGCATTACTGGTACCAATATCTTTTATGAAAAATAGCAATAAAAGATCAACAAGACTTTTCTTTGTGCAAGCTTTGTGTTAGCCGAGTCAAAGGGTGCCACTTGAAGACAATGTTTCTGGATAGCCCCGCTCTGATTATCTTGGCAGATACTAGTCACTGCTCTGTCCTTTATCAGCACAGACATTCTTAACTCAAGCGTCCTCCCCAGCACATCTAACATCTGCAACCACACATTCATGTTCACTAGAAGAAAAACAGAGCCAGAGATTTCTCAGAGTTCATTGACATTCCACAGATGAAAGGGCCAGGGCTTACACACATAGGAACAATCCCTGACCTTTGACCCTTCTGGCTTGTTTGGCTGTCATGGTATCCTTTTAAGCCTTGCTCCCTGGGCACTTTGCCAGTGTGGTTATTATACATGACTGGCCTACCGAGCTAGGAAGCATTCACCTATGTTTCTCTCTCCTTGATGAGTCAGTGTGATTTCTCCATTTGCCTTGCCTCTGTGTCTTACATATTTCTCTCTGATATTTTGATCTATGAGGATTTGCCTTTGATTAAGGGTTCTGCTACTTAAATGTTCACTTTTAGTCTCTCTAGCAGAAGACTGGAGGTATCTCAGGTGACCCAACTTCTCTGAGATATTAAATCTGGGTGTCAAATGCATGCACTTTCTTTGATAGATAACCTAATAAGCCTTTTCTATATCTAATTACTCCAATTTTGTAATACTGAATTATTTCTTTCTGTTGCCCTCCTCCCCTGTGACTTCCATATGTTGCATAGGTTTTCATAATTAAATAGGATAGACTGCTTAGAACTTCATCTAGAAAATGTAGGTTGTTTCACGTCAAAAGACAAAAAAGTGGGGTTGTATATGTCAAAAATGTAATTTGCAAAGAAGAAATAAAGAAAATGTAAACCCATCTCAAGAAAAACTTACTTAGAAGTTGGACTGAAGGATCATGGAGATGCATTTCTATGTGGCCAGGACAGATTCTGCAAATGGAATCTCAAGGATAAGTGCAAAAGTACATCTGGTAGACATGTGGTCAGGCTCCACCTCCTCAGAGGTGCACGCTCACACCTGATCTCATGGCATAGCTCATTCAAGGGGCAAATTAGTTCTTGTAGATCTAATTTGCATGTTCCCATATGTTTTAAATATGTTTATATTTTAGGTAAAACCTGGAACTGAAATATTCCAATCAAGAAATAATATATAGGACCCAAGTAAAAGAAACCAGAAACACAATTGCCTTACTATTAATAACAACCTGAACGAGATGTTAGAAATTCTAATTTCCAGCAGTTCCCCATTTCCTTCTATAAATCGGGGAGGCTACTAAGAGTATTCCCTTCAAACAGTCAGAGGTGAATTACAGCCATGACCCAAGACGCCTTGAACCAGGATGACGTGTCACTGTAAAATATAACCCAAAACAAACAAAATTTGATGTTCCATTAGAGATTTATGATTTCAGACATAACAATTCTGTAAAGTCATTCCAAAGATGGTGTCTCCTCTTTCTTCAACTTAGGCACATTCCAAAGCTATTCTTCACTGTAATAGCGAAGTTGTAACATTTGACATCTTTATGTAGAGGACTTAATTTAACCAATACAGTTTTCATTGAATTCAAGCTGTTGATGTTATGGTAGCAATACATTTATCAGTTATAAGATGTTTTCTCAATCTCAGTTCTGTTTTTAGCAGCTGATCAGTATGCATTGGAACAAGCCCTTCCTTTGACAGGGCTGTCTCCTGGCTTGTGAGGGTATATGTTCTCATATCCACACCGGGGTGCAGCGTGTGTTGATTTACAGATTTTTTTAGCTGAAGGCATGTGTTCTGTTCGGCTATGCTTCATTGCTCTGCATACAAAGGAAGACATTTCCATCGGAAAAGCAAGCTTATTTCAATTGTGGAGAAAATGCAGGTTCTGCAAGGGGCAGTGTTAGATCTCCATGCCACTTTGAGGAATTTGAATTTTATTTGTATCCGAGTGTCTCCTGATGGAAAGAAACTTGTTATACAAAAACTGATATTTACCAAATGAGAGATCAACAAGTTTGACTTCTTTTTTACTCTCTAAATTAAACAACAGAATATCTTACTCAAAAAAATGTTCATTTCAGTAAAGTGGTTAAAAAATAGCATTTGGCATTAGGTAGGCCTACAACTTACCCAAAACTTTAACTCCTCTTGCTACGAAGTCTTTGTTATTATCCTTCATTTAGGTGAGCTTAACTTTTTGCATCTAGAAAACAAGAGGAAAATAATTATACCCACTTGTGAAAACCCAATGGGCTAATTCATGCCAAGCATCTTTATTTCAGGATCTGAACTAGAACAAAATTTCAGCCAAATATATTGACATACGTATTTGTGTGTATGTGGAAATGTGTACATGTGCACATGTTTATATATGTTTTCATGACTTACCTAGTGCACAAGTGTATACTGCATTGCAATTATATAGTAAACAAAATGTTTGATGGAAAATGGGGCACATTTATAAAGTCAACTGAGGATACATACATAGATTTTTACCAGTTTTGTCTAATTATCTATTGGCAAGGCCACTATGCAAATCCGTTTTCACTCTTTGCATACCCAACTACTAACCATAGAGTCGGGTGACCTAGAAACATGTTGAATGATACCACAGAACCATCTGGTCTGTCTTGAATTCACTGCAGATGTGTCTCTCTATCCTATAAGCCCCCGTCAGTGAGTGGCTTCCCTAAGAAGCAGACTCAGAACAGGAGTCTCAGTCACTGCTCTATTGCTGGGAAGAGGCAGTGCAACAAAGAGACACCAAGAAAGGCAATTCACTGGGGGCTGGCTTCAGTTTCAGAGGGTTGGTCCATTACCATCCTAGCAGGGAGCAGACAGGCATGATGGAGAGCAATAACTGAGAGCTTTGCGTCCTGATCTTCAGGCAGCAGGCAGAGAGAGCTGAGAGAGTCAAGCTCACCTTCAGTGATCTATCTCCTCCAACCACACCACACCTCCTAATCCTTTCCTAAATAGTTCATCCACTGGGGACTTAGCATGCAAATATATGAGCTTACGGAGGCTATTCTTATTCAAACCACAGCAGCAGGTAACTTAGCTTCTAATACTAATACATGGTGTAGTTGTTACTTTTTGTATTAGTGTGACAAAATAGGCAGGGACAAAATAAGTCTGGACAAAAGCAACTTAGAGCAGGGTTTATTTTGATCTAGAGCGGCAGGGTACATTCCACACATACTGGTGGTGGGGGGACATGGCATCAGGGGGCCAAGGCAGCTTGTCACATTGCAGCCAGTCAGGAAGCAAAAAGCTGTGGATCCTAGCATTGAGCTTGCTTTCTGCTTTTTATTCAGTCTAGCAGTTACGTAGGTTTTCCTACATCAGTTAAGCTAAAACCTCTCACAGACATATCCAGACATTTTTCTGCAAAGTTGTTCTACATTCTGTCACGTTGACACTCAATATCAGAAAGAGAGGAAGAGAGAGAGAATCATATAACACAACCACATGCATCACACCTGTAAGAAGTAGACTAAGCAAGATAGAGCAGAGGAAGGAGCCAGGTTGTGATTCCAGACACAGGAGCGCTTCAGTCATCCGCCTGGAGAGATCTGGAGCTGGAATTATCCTTTGAAGTTTCAGAGGGTAAAGAGGTGTCAACAGATTCATTGACATAAACATTACATGTTGCCTGTGGTGATTTTAAGAAAGCCCTGTGGTCCCACTGTAGCATCCAGCATGCCTCTAGGCCACTGCCTCTACTGTCAGTAGCCATGTGTGCAGAGAACGAAAATGAATTTGTTTAGTAGCCTTGGCAGCACACCGTAAGCAAGAAAAAAAAAAAAAAAAAGCTGTTAAAACTTCCATGCATAACCAGGACAAGGTGCCAGTGCTAGGCTGCTCCCCTTTTCTACCCATATCACTACAGGCAGGCTATTCTCAGGAAAAGGGACTTGACCTTGGTCACAGTGACTCTTCTTGGCGTAAGAAACTTGTAAGAATGGCTGACAGGTAGGAAGACACTACTACGAAGGAGGCAGTGGGACGTTCCTTAGTCCAGAGGAAGCTCTGTGTCACAGCATAAAGTTCATGAGCAATCAGTAGAACCAATTCTTGCTGGGAACTGTGATTTGATTTGGTCTCAGTTCTGATTTCTTTTTTCTGCTCTCTCCCTCTACCTTCCTTTACCTTTCACTTTTTCCTTAACTATTTAACCCCACCCCCACCCCTTTTCTGCAGCTTTATTGAACTATGGATGGGGCACAATGGAGCACACGGGTATCAAGTGTATAATTTGTTGATCTGTGCCCCTAATTATCCCTGCTAAACCATCACCAGTATCAATTTAATGACGATGTCTAGCACAATGTTTCTTTGATTCCTTTTAGCCCACCTCCTTTTCTGCTATCCATCTCTCTCAATGTCACTGAAATACTTTGTCCAGTAAAATTGTTACCTTTTAGAATTGTATTTAAATAGAACTGATGGCAGTCTAATAACGTCTATAAATAAAAAGACACGAGAAGATTCTCTTCTTTACAAAGCCTCTCTTTATATGTGCTGAGAGAGACTAGCCAGACGAGTAAGCTATAGAATTAGAAAGCTAATCACTTGAAATCCTACTGTCCCTTGCTATCACTGTGATCTTAATCATATTATTTAAATTGTCAGACCCCATTTTACTCATTTTAGGGATGAGGATAATAATTGCACCAACTAAGAAGATGGTTGCAAATATTACAATAAAAAATGAAAAATTGCTGGCAGTTACAGTCAACTTGCCATAATTATTTGAAAAAAATATTGTTTATGTTTTTTTTTAATTAACAATGGTAGTGTCAAAGGTTTAAGGGTTGATGTCTAACACTTTCACCTTTATCTATTGGGTCAAACAAAAGATATCTCACCTGAAAAAAAACAACTGTTACCATGTGGCCTGGGTGCAGGAAACTCTATGATGCAATCCACAAATACATATTTCTGTCTTTCTAGGACCTTTAACTTCAAGATATGCTGTAGTGATTCACCATGCTAGATTCCCCAACATCCAATCATGGGTCAGTTTTTTTGAAGCATACTTCCAATATATTGTTCTTCTGGATTTCTTTCCATGTCTTCAGTCTGGTTGGCCCATATTTCTATATTCCGTGGATGCTGATGTCCTTCAAAGTATGAGTCATGGGACCTCTTCTCATCTGACACTCAGTTTCTTCTTGTTTTTGAATTCAGATGTCATCTCTACCATGATGTCACCCAAACAAAAGTCCTCTTATCTGCCTTCTCTTTGAAGCTCCATTATTTACCTGAATGCCCACTCTGCTTGTCAATTGACCATAGCATAGACAAGGGCTGTTCATGCTACACATCCCAGCCAAGGTGACTGCTGTTAGCTCTCGTACTGCTCACTCAGCAGTTTCCATGTCAACAGGTGGATTTTGGCTTCTTACATCTTCTAAACAGCCCACAATTGACATCCCCTTACATGGTGATTGAGGTTTTTCATCTCTGACTGGTCATTCTGGTTCTGCTGGCATATTTTCTCCTTTCTGCCAAGCTTCCAATAAGTACTAATTGTAGTAGAAGCCACCATGATCTATGAGCTCAGCAAAAGTTCCAATTTTCTAGCTACTTTTCCTCACTCACTGGCATTACTTATGCCCTCCATGGAGATTATTTGTGAGAAGCCAGAAAGAGTTTTGAGTACAAATGTCATCATGCCAGTCTCCTATTTAAAACTCTAAAGTGACTCTCTGGTACAATTATTTACTGTAAAGAGAACAAGAAGATCCTTCATCTGCCTCCAAGACCATGAATGATCTTGCCTTCGGCTAGCTGTCCACCCTCACCTCAAACTCAAGGCCTTTTCACACTCCATGTGTCAGTCTCACCAGATTACTTGCTTTAATCTGAAATTTGTATTCAAGAACATTTAGATGAATAGTTTTTTTTTGGGGGGGAGGGAACACTCCCCCCCAAAAAAAATAAAGCATCACCCTAACACCTCCACAGTCTGTCTTAATCTTGGGAATGAAGGTGAAAGGTGCCTCCTTCGAATTGACATTTGCCATACTGCATTCCTATTTAGGCTTCCTGCATTCTTCTTATGAAAAGCACTGCATTCTGTTCCATTTTGAAATGATGTCTTTATCTGAGCGGTGTTTTCATTGTTTTCCCTGTGAAACTGCGAATACAGGCATCGACTACACGAATTGTATTCTGGGCTTGTACTGCGCCTCTGGCCTAATATATGACACATTCATTCTTAAATGAGTGCTTAATTAAGCAGCTATGGCCTTCCTAACAGTGGCTTCTTCTAGCCATTGCTCTTATGTGTACTCATCATGCATCTTTGGACATGTCCCTTCACTTTTCTCGGTCTGTTTGGGGGGATGATATTTGTTTTCCTTTTCTCATAGTCATTCACTTCCTGAGTAAAACTTGAATGAATACACACCAGCTACTAAGCACTATAGTTACTTCATCAAGAAGTCAGGAATGAGAGGAGAATATGGACATGTGTATAAATTTCCTAGTAATTTGACAGTAAATGTAGTGGCAAAACCTATATTAGGCATACTGTTATAGAAAGCTTAATTTAGAGTAAACATATTGAGTCGAGTATTATGCTAGGTACTTTTAAATTTATAATTTTATATTTTATATGCTTTATTATATAACATATAATAATACTTTATTATAGTTTCACATCAAAAGACCAAAGCAATTAAAATCAATCCTGCTTTACAGATGTGGAAATTGTGAGTCAGCAGCATTTAGTAAATTACTCACGTTCATAGAACCAGCCTGTGCAGGCATCAGGCTTGCTGCCCAGGCTCCTTACTCCAAAACCTAGTCTCTGCAAATCAAGCAAGAAACAAAAATGAAAATACCATTTAAACAAAAATGAAAATACCATTTAAAGTGAAATTAAAGAAAGCAATGCAGTACCATACTATGCTAGAGTCAGTGCTCTGGAGCAAACTGTCATGTGGACGGTCCTCCAACCTCCAAGAATTTCAAAGCACTGCTCTAAACACTCCAACCTCTGGGAGAACACACAAGGCTCACATTATAGCTCATAATGAGCTCGGGCTAGAATGATCATGAGTAAACAATAATAACAACGGTCCCCAAATAAGTCAAATACAAGAGGATGTTAGGGAAAAAATTGAAAGGTTTTTTTTTTTTTGGTATAATTTCAACTGGGATTTGGCTTTTAAGAGCTGAAATCTGATCAATTAATTCATTCTTCTGGCCATAATTAAACTTTAGTCAGCTTCCATTACTCATCCATTCACAAGGTCTTTGAAGTTATATCTTAATTGAAATGCTCTGTCATGTGCACTGAGATGTCCAAGATCAAAAACAGGGAAGTTTTTACTTGAACTAAATTGGAATCCCTGTCCTGCTGTTTGTACAGGTTTTTGTTGTTGTTGTTGTTGTTGTTTTTGTTTGTTTGGTTGTTGTTTTTTTTTAACTGTGTGCCTCTCTAGTAACATCATTTCCCTCTTCTTTAAGACAGAGATTAAGAATCTGTCCTAGGGCAGTACCATGGATAAAACTGATATGGATAGATTAGAAAGGCTCTTACACAGAGTTCTGTGTTGGCTTACCTCCCTATCTACTCAAGTCCTGTGTCTCCATTCTGGGGGCATCTGCCTCCTAGATTGACATTTTCAGAAGCAGTTAGTTAACAGGAAACGTCTGGATCAGTGGTTCTTCACCACAGGCGACTTTGCCCTCCTTCAGATATTTGCCAAGAATTTTGAGCCATTTTTTATTGTCACGGGGTTGGGGGGAGACATTATTAGATGAAAAGCCAGAGATGTCATAGCAAGCAGGTGAAAGTGCACAACACAGCCACACTTAGAGTCTCAGGATACCAAGCTCCAAGAGCTAACAGCACTACATATCATGATGTCATTTCAAGATTTTACATGCTCAAAAAAAATATTTTCCTCGTGTTCAGACTCGCTTCATGTGAACAGCTTTGGTTATCCATTAGAATTCTATCATTAGTTGGCTGCCATAGTTTGGGTATGACTTACAGAGCTTCCCTACAGTATAAGATGGACGTTTTCCTTTCCTTAGGTAAGCTACCTAGGGGAAGCAACAAGACTGTATTCTTCTGACTGTACTCTTGCCAGCAGAACAGAGTGGGGGAACAATAATAGTGTTCCATTTTTCCGGTGAAGAAACATAAGCCTGGAGAAAAGGGTTGAACCAATGGTCCTGTAGCTCATCACTGGGTGGTCTGGAGCAGGATTAGCCCTGTCCTCCAAACTCCAAGCCTCTCTGTTTTTGTTAGAGTTTTCTAGTGGGTCTCACGGTCTTCATAATCACCAGTGCAGGTGATTATGAAGATTATTAGTTCTTTACGACTGACTTGGTGGTCTTATATAAGCTCTGTGAAAGCCAGAACACTTTCTTTTTTTCCTGTTGTACATATATGTGATTCGACCAGCACTCAATTGTTAATCCTAAGGCTGATGGAATGTTGAGTGTGTAGAAAGGTGAGGGGGATTTCATAGTTGTGACGTCAACATGTGAGGACCTGAGTTCAACCCATAAGAACCCATGTTAAAATAAAAATGAAAGCTGGACATTGTAGTTCAAACCTGGATCCCAGCGCTGGGAGTGCAGAGCCAGAAACTCTGGTGCTGGGTGTCTAGTCTTGATGAGTTCCAGGCCAATGAGAGAACTTGTCTCCCAAAATTAGAAAAGGTTAGACATCATCTGAGGACTGAGGCTGTCTGCGAACACTGACATGCATGTGCATACATTTGAATAACCCCTGCATACACATGTCCATCTGCACACAAACATGAATAAGCAAAAGTGTAAGGTAAAACAAAGCTCTCCATTTTAAAATAAACTAAAAGTTAACTTACAACGAGAATTTAAATATGACTTTAGCCATGGGTACTATTTCAAGTTAATTCATGTATTGAACCCAACATTGCCCTGTACCCGTTCTTTTCAGTATACAAAAGGTATGTGTTTGTCTATTGTGGCTGTAACTATGAGTAGAATACCGAGGAGGAGGGGATTCTTGTCGATAGGCATCTCACACACTTCTTGATAATTAATTTTAAAACATGCCAAGTGTGCAAGGCATCACTCACCTGGTGACACTGGATCAACAAAGAATCCGACAACAGTGCAGATGAATGCTGACAAATAAAAGCAAATGTACCACAAGGTTTGGTTTACCCATCAAAAGCAAAAAGGCCTTGAAGGCTGTTTATTGCATCATGAATCTTCAGCTATAACCTCCATTAAGATGGTGTGAGACTTCCTTACTTAAAAAAAAAAAAAGTGCTCTGAGGTATAAGAGAAGTTATTACTGAGTCTTTTCAGAGACTAAAACAAAATCTCCAAAAAAATGTTTTAAGGGATTTTTTTAAAAATTAATATTTGAAGAGGATGTGGTAACTGTATCTGCAATTAGCAAAATAAAAATATTCAACTTCTGAAGAGGATAAAAATAACAGGACCATGTTTTTACTCAGTTTAAAAGGTACCATAGTAGTTTCTCTCTAAATTTATATTTTAGATGGAAATTAATGTTATTCCAATTTCCTCCTATTAACATCATCAGCACCTGAATATAGTCGGCCAAATAAAGTAGACTGTCTAATACAAGCTTTCTACCTAAGACTGGTTTGAAAAAAAAATCAATGTGCAGTTCCCATCAGTCTGGTAAATTACTTACAGTAACCTCGGAGAAATTTTCCATTAACCCTTCCGTTCCTCAGCCCAAAGAAGGACATGCAATTAGCTGTCAATCATTCTGAGCCTCAGCATGTGAAGGAGTGGGCTGTGCTCTTAGGTAGAACTGAGAGGAGACATACTGGTCTTGCTTTCTTGCCAGGAAATGAGGTAATGGGTTGGCTGACCTTTGAGTCCTTGCTCGTGCTGGTCCTGGGAGATTTGTTGTCATCTTGAAGAAGTCGGGGACACTGTCTGTAGGCTTAGGAAGATGCTATGCATTGTTGGCCTATTTTTAAAGTGCTACTACACATGGCCTATCCAGGTGCAATAAGACTAGGTACCTCCCCTCATATTAAGGCTGGACAAGGAAGTCCAGTAGGAGGGAAAAGGTCCCCGAATCAGATTGATAGAACTGGGAGTCCTGCCCTTTTCTGAAGGAAAACAGAGGAGGAGTGGATGAGGAGGGAGGAAGTAGAGGGGAGAAAGGAGGTGGGGGTGCGAAGGGAGGGAAGAAAAACTCTAGTCAGGATGTAACACATGAGAGAATAAATTTAAAAAAAAAAAACCTACATACCCTTAACTACTCTTGGTCACAGTGAACTGTTAATTTAGAATGGTCTGAACAGGATGCAGTGGCCAAGCTCAGGCCCTTTCCCTACAGTTAGTTTTGTCCTTTAGGGAAAAAGCCTCTGGAATTCTTTTCAAATGAAAGAAGGAGGGCTATGATGAGAGAAGGGTGATGGAGAGAATCGGACGTTGAAAGTGTCAACTTATGAGCCATATATGACCCATATATACATGATTTGTTTTGCTCTACTAGTATGGAAAACATAGGTAAAACTTAAATGTGTAGATTTCATAAAACTTGCGAATAGTCACTCATTCATAATTTAAAATAGAAGTGGTAACAACTTTTTAATCCATTTTTGCTCTGGAGTAAATTTTAATCCATTTTTGCTCTGCAAAAGTACAGTTAGGATCTTAACTGTACTTTTGCAGAGCAAAAAAATGGATTAAAACTTACTGTTTCAGGAGGAAAAATCAAACTGTGCAGTCCAACTAATTTCAATGGTCCCTTAGAGCGGTTCTCCTCACACAATTACATTATCTGGCCAATCAAGCATTTGAAAGTGTGACCTCTGGAATAATTGCATAAGGAGGATAGGACCCTCTGGGCATGTGAAGCAGACAGAAGTATATGGCCAAATTTAAGGTGCGTTCCAAATACATTCTAAGGAATAATAATTAAAATGACAATATTTTCCAATGACTAAATTGTACAAAACATCAGAGCTTTATCATTTCTCTTCCCCTATACCAGGTGTCATTTCTTAAGGCTGGAATGGGGAATCAGTGACTTAATGACAGTTTAGCTGACAGTGACACATTAAGCAGCATCTGCCACTCACCATTCAACCAGCTCAGCTCCCTCCTCTCATCATATATTGACTTTTGTAACTGAGAAACTCAGGGTGTCTGACCTCCGGCAAGGCTACATTCAGGAAATCAAATAACATTGTCTTCCTCCCTCCTCCACCCACTTCCTCTCCTCTCATATTTCTCTTCTACTTTCTCATCTTTGCTCACTGTTGACTTAATTCCCTAGCCAGTTCTCTACATATGACAACAAAGACAGCCACTAACAGCAAATCTAGTATTATATTATACCTTGGGAGATGATCCAAGAAGGAAAGAGAACTTTCCTCTTAGCAACCAGGGCAATTCCAGTAAGGAACTTATATTTGCTCTGTCTGGGTCTCAGCCACACAACATTAATTCAACAAACATTTATTTAGTGCCAGAACGGAGTCACATTCTGATTAGGGACTTGAAAATATCAGTGAAGACCTGTATTCATGGAGCTTGCAGTGCATCAAGGTATGGGAAGAAAACAGGAAAAAAAATATCAATACAGTAAGCAAGAAAATGCTATTTTTCTTGAGAGCTGAAAAATGCTACAGGGTATTTCTTTTTTTAATCACCAAACCTCTCCCCAAAGGAGAAAGCAGTTCCCAAAGTATGAAAGAGAAGTTCTCTTATAGTGACAGATAGGGGGACCATATAGACGAAAGTAAGAGAGGCGCTCATGGTTGTAGTCTTGAGTGGGCCTTGACTACACAAACATCATTTCTCCACTCCATATGTTCTCTTTTACTCTGGGAGGCGAAAAAAGGAAAGGCAGAGCCACGAGCTGCCTGGGAGGCACAGAAGACCCATCTATGACTTTCTTCCTTCTATGTTCTTTATAGGCAGAAGTGCAGAGCTTCTCAGAGCTCCTAAACATACCTTACTCTCAGAGCCTGTTTGTTGTTGTTGTTGTTCCTTGACTTCCCTTCTCCTCCTATTCACCTTAATGACTTCTTTCTTTTGCTCAAAGTCCCCTGAAATACTGTTACGTCTCACCTCCTTGAGAACACAAAGAACCAGTGCTGCTATGAAATTTATCTTTTTTCACTGTCTTCCTAGTTCTTTGTAGAGGAATACGTTCAGTCCATGATATGCATGAAGTTTGCGATAAATGGATAGATGAATCTGTTGAACAGCAGCTGTCTCCTATCCCCACCCTTTGTTACTCTCCACTACATGGTGATGTTGTGTTCATGGTCCCCTTTTCTACCTAGTCCCACATTGATGGTGACCATTCACAGACCCTCCAACTCACCAACCTGAGTTCCTGTGCAAGAACAAGCAGAAATGGGCTTGGTGAATGTGTTTCTTTTTTTATTTTTGTGAGAAAACACTATGGCCAAAGCAACTTATAGAAAGAAATGTCTGTTTGGGGCTTATCATCCCAGAGGGAAAAGAGTCCATCACCATATGTCAGGAAAGAGTGGCAGCAGGCAGGCATAGTGGCAGAAACACCTGAGAACTCACATCTCTTGTACCCCACGCAAGAAGCAAAGAGTGAAAGAAGCAAAAAAGAATGGTGCTTGGATGTGAAACCTCAAAACCCACCTCCAATGCTGTATTTTGTCCAGCAAGGGCACACCTCCTGAAACTCCCCAAACTATGCCACCAACTGGGGACCAAATGTTCAAATGCCAGAATCTGTGTGTGTGTGTGTGTGTGATTCTCCTTCAACTCACCACAAGATAGGAGGCTCGTGTAAAGAATTAATTACCCAGAAGTCAGTTAGGGGACGCTATGCAACATGGTTGTTCCCAGATCTGCTGCTTATTAATAGGACATAGAGCTTTTGGGTGGTGCATAGCTCTTAATCAGCCGGAGATAAGCATGGTGCTTTCACAGAATCATTGAAAAGGAGATCATCCGTGTAAAGCTCTTAGAATGGTGCTTGACACATAGCGAATGTTTGCTGTTGTCACTACAGTCATATGAGAAGGAGCAGAGGTCCTGTAAGTGTGATGAGGTGGCAGCCAGCAAAGCATCTGTGACACCAACTCTGCATCGTGCCAGCGGTTCCAGGGTACAGAGGATGTGCATCTGTTTAATTCCATCTTACTCTTGCGGTGTCTGAAATAATGTACTTTTCATCATCATTTTGAAAATAAGAATGCTAAAACTCAGATAAAGCCTTACTGAATATTAAACCACACCGTTTAGCTCGTAACTCCATGCTTTTATTATTTTCTACTTTCTCTTTGTTCCTTGGGTCTAAATATTTGCATTGTGGACTAATAGGACAACTGGTTTGGCTAAAGAATGCTAATTATATGATTTACCACACTGGTGTTCTCACTGAAATTCAATGCATCTCCCAGAAAAAGTGGCACTGAGAAATTTCAATAGAAACAAAATCAAGGCCATATCTGTAGTCCCCCTGACATTTCCATGTACACCTACAGCATGTAATCATTATCTTTAAAACCAGTGGTGGTGTCTGGCATAACTGTCTATGAAATTGAAGGACGCCAAGGACCAGAGTGGACTTGGAGACCAGAGACGTATCCAGACCTAAGTCTTTGCCTGAAGCCACTTTCACTGAGCCTCACTTCCTATCTGGACGTAGAATCCACAGAAGGTTCCAAAGTTCCTTTAAGTTTTGGATGACTGAATAAAGACCTGCAAAGACAGCAATTCCTAATGGTTGGCAAGTGTCCTTATCATCTAAGCAAGAGAGTCTTTTCAGATGTGATTAAAGATCTCCATATGAACCAGTTATCACAGGTGTCATCATAGGAGAAAGAGAGGTTTTACAACAGCAGAAAGTGATGTGCAATGAAGGCAAAGATTATGGTGATGTGGCCACAGCCAAAGCAATATTGACAAAGCTAAAGTGTTTAAAATAAAATTTTTGCCCTCTGCCAGCTTCTAGAGGGCATGTGACCCCAACAAATGCTTTAGTCTTAACCTGGAGAAACTGGTGTTGTGATTCTGGCTTTCATATCTCTATGAAGATATATTCATGGTAATTTGGTATAGCAATCGGAGAAAACTATAAACTTGTTCCTTTACTTCACTTGCTCTTTCTGCCCAGCGCCCCCTGCTCAGCTGAGCTGGTGATGGTTTTTCTGTGTAAAACCCAGAACCAAGCCCTCATCTGACTTCAACCTGTGGCAAGGTCAAGCGCTCAGCCCTACTATCTCTGGTCAGCATTTGTTCGTGCGTTCATCACCAACCAATGCAGCTGCCACCTCCTACTGTGGGCAGCTTCTCATGTTTGCTTTCTGTAACAGTTTCCAATCAAGTCCCTCACATCAAAAAGGACAAAAATTTAAAGACCTGGAAATGTGAGGTCATTGGTATGTGGGAAAAGAAAAAATATTAACATTATTTAAGCAGAGCTAAAAATATGCAATTAATATGTATTTCAGCACTATTATGTGCTGGCATAGGGAACCTGACCAGGAAAATGTATACAGTATTATAGTCCTCCAGAGAAACAGAATTAGTGATAGATAGATGATAGATAAATAGATAGACAGACAAATAGATAATAGATAGATAGGTAGATAGATAGATAGATAGATAGATAGATAGATAGATAGATAGATAGGCTATGTGTGTGAGAGTTTGTATGTGTACAGATTGGTAGATAAAATAAATTGGTTCATACAGTTATAGAAATTGTTGAATTCAAAATCTGTAAAGCTAATGTCCTCGTTTGAGCCTAGAGGCAAGAAATGCTATATATTATAGAAAGCAATTTGCCTTATCTACTCTATCACTTTAAGTACCAACCTCTGAGCCTTGGGTGTAGAGGTTATGTTGTAGATGTAAGAATTAGGGCTCGGGTCAGTGTTTCTCTCCATTTTGACCAGTTGTAGCTTTCTGTGATAGTCTCTATCTACTGAAAAAGAAAATTTCTTTGATGATCCACACTTATCTGTGGGCATAAGGAAAGTGCTAAGACTTATGCTGGTTTAGGAAAGTGGCAGTAGAAGTAGGAGGTGTTCCTCTAAGTTAATATTCTAAGCTCAAGGAATGTTGTGAAGAGGCAGTGGACAGAATGTAAGAGCCAGAGGACAAGAACATCTGCTACAACAGTGTCATCTATATGTGGCAAGAGAGATGCACTATGAACTCTCAATGGTGCATAAAATCTGAATGCTGCCAGTTCACTTCCCAATTCTGATTGGTGAAATTTCACAAAGTCCTATACCTAGATGAAGAGATACCAGGAATTAATAATTGCTGACTGAGGAAAAATCATTCTTCCCCAGGGGTGAGTCTCAATACTAAGAAGTCAGTCCTAAAACATACACATAGGGGCTACACTAAGTATACACACACACACACATATACATACACACACATACATACACACACACACACACACACACACACACACACACATATATATATATACTTCACGGAGTTTTTCCTGGGCCAAGTCAAGGGATCCTGTGAATATTTTTTTTTTATCATTGGTGGCATCTGGTCTGGATAATCAGTATAAAGGCTGACTCATAGAGATAACCTTTTATTTCTGTAACTCCTATTGTGATCTACAGATGCTCACCTTACACCTGTTAACTCAATGCTATGGTGGTTTGAGGAGAGAATTGAAGGAATGAAAGAATGAGAATTCTAAGGGGAAGAAAGAAAGACACTTTAATGGCCTTTTTATAGTTCCACCTATTTTATTACTTCTGCAGATCCCAGATGTTTGCTGGAGATAGACTAGCAGAAACAGACCATGATTTCCTGCCTATAATACATTCCTTCCTAGAGCAATGACTCAGTTTCCTGCTAATAAAAGGGGCCACCAGCCATTGTGGATAAGTTTGGAAACTCGAGTGGCAACTGAGGACCTTCTTTCCTCCATACTACTTCTAGGAATTAGAAAGCCATAAAAATAGATTCAGGATCCTTACTGCTCCTGCCCTTCCACCCGGCTCTATGGCACCATCACTTCCTGTTTTGACTTTTTTCCATGTCCCAACCTCCAGTCTATTCTCCTCATAAGAACCAGAAATAGCAAGTGAAGACCTGGCATCATGCCCAACACACCTTTGCTCAAAATTGCTCACACCTCACATACAGGCAATCTCCAGTCCTCCCTAAGCCTGCCAGGCCATCTTGAACCCTGTCCCAGCCACCTCTCAGAACCTGCTTCCTACCACGTCTTCTCCATTCTGCTGTAATGACCTTCTCCATTCCTCTGACTTCCTTGACTTTTCTTTTGTCTTTCTTCCAAGTCCCAATGTCACCTCCTCAGACAGACCCAGGACTCAAGATTACTATTCCTCTACTCTACATTATGACTACAACATAGAAATTGGAGAATGAAATGAAATATATAATTCTAAATTTAAGTTATTTAAAAAATAATAGTTTTATTCATTATTTGAGGATTGTATACCATTGCATCTTATTCATATACATGTATTTTCATCATATACATCCTCCTTCATCTGAATTCTTTAGACCACACCATCTATTTACCCATCAAACGCCATGTCCCCTCTTTCTCTCCTTTTTTAACCCATTGAATTAAATTTATGTTGCTCAGATATCACTGGGTGAGAGGTCATTCCCAGGAGCATGGTTTACCTATCAGGCCAGGCTCACACCCTTAAGGAAAAATGACTCTCCTTTTCCCAGAAGTCATCAACTGTCAATATCTTCTCAGCTGCGGATGAGACTTTGTGCTCACATGCCTCTGCCATGTTGGGATTTTTTTTTTCAGGCTTAAACTTGAACAAGTCTATTTGCGTTCTTACAGTGATATTAATTCCATGCATGAAGATAACAGTTGCTGTAAAAAAAAAAAAAAAAAAAAAAAAAAACTTAGATGCTTAAATTATTTACATTTATTATCTTACATTTTGTGAAATTCAGAAGTTCCAAATGGGCATCAGGGAGCTCAAAGTGAGATGTTAGTGGAATGACTTTTGGACTGTGTGGGATAGAAGCCATTTTGGAGTCTTTCTCAGCATCTAGAATCTGTGAACACTTTACTCTGACTTTTGTTGCATTGCAACACCATTTTTTTTTCTCTCTAGTTCTCTACATTTGTAGTGACTCTTGATGGGCTGCCTGGCTGACATATTATTTCTCCCATCTTGTGGTCCTTATACTTCACATGCCTTTATAAAACATCTTTGGCAATGCAAGGTAAATGAGAATATAAAATCTTCTAGGGCTGTTGCTTTATCTTGCTGCAGAAGGCAATGGAATTGGGCTTTGGTCTGCTTTTGTCCTCTTGTTTCTTTTTCATGGTCCCCATGATCATCTGGTGGTACCAAGCCTGAGCTGACTCTATGAAGCCTCTTCCTTCAGATATAAATGCCACAGAAGCTGTAGAATATTGACAACACACACATTTTCTTCCTCCAATACAATGATCCAGTGTCGTGTCATCAATATTCCAATCCAATATTTCTGCCTACCGTCGGCACCTCACTTCTGGGCAGAGGGTTGGAAGGAATTATAGCCTATCATGGCCTACAGCTGGCTCTTTTCTGAGTAGGAAGGGTCATGTAATTGGTTCTGGCTAATAAATAACTACAGGCCAAGCATTCCATTCTCTACTTTTGCTTTGGTTATCAAGATTACCAAATTCAAGGAAGATAGACTTGCAGTCAAAATGAAGAATAAATCCAGGCACAGTAGACCACCATAATTTTCTGTACTTGAAAGTGTAAGTATTGGGGGGGTTCTCAAAAGTATATTTGTAATAATTTCTTAAGGTAAAGTTTTTACTTTGGTAGTTCTAGAGCATATTTTGTTCTTAATTATGTTTTTTAAATTTATTATTATTGATTATAATTCATTCACTTTGTATCTTGGCTGTAGGCCCCATACACACCTAGTCCCCTCCCAGTCCCACCCACCCTTCCTCATCTCCCACTATGCTCCTTCCCTAGTCCCTCCCCTAGAGGACCTTCTCCCCTTCTGTCTGATACTAGCCTCATCAGGTCTCATCAGGAATGCCTACATCATCTTTCTCTGTGGCCTGGCAAGGCTGTACCCACTCCCCCCCCTCCCTCCACCCCAGACAGAGGTGATCAAAGAGCAGGTCACTGAGTTCATATCAGAGACAGCCACTGATCCCCTTACTAGGAAACTCACATGGAAACTTAGCAGCCTATGGGCAATAGTATTTTTAAGTTTGAGAGCATGGGCTTCTTGGCAATGCCTTGGCTCAAAAGCAAGCAAGCAAACAAACAAAAACCATTCAGGATAAACCAGAAAGCTTTGCTATATAATGTTAAGCCACCATAGGCAGCATATAACCTAGCTTATCTTGAGTAATGTTCTGTGCAAGGGTTAAAAGGAAGGAAAGATGAAGACTGAATAGCACTGAATCTCTAGCTGCTTTTCTCCCCCCACCTGTGTCTATTCAAGGGCTGCCCATTCATCAGCTGCATTCATGGACTTTCTTGTTCCTTGGGGGGAAATGCCCATTAACTTCACCTTTTAGTTGTTTGGTTTCTGTGCTAAGGTGATAGAACATTTAATTTCTTTTTTCATAAAGAAGTAAAGTTACAGTTTTTTAAGGAGCAATTCTAATGTAGATTTAAACTTGGGCACTAGAGAAGAGAGAGTAGTGTTTAGGAAAAGAACAGCACACACCCAAACATGGGTGTGGACTTCCCAACAGTTTCCAAAGTCCATACAAAATTGTACTGAAAGACTTTCCATTGACCGCAGGCAGCTGCTTCTGTCTCTTCTTGATAGAAATGAGAACAGATCTGCAGATGTGACAGCTTAAACTGTGCAAAGAAAGTAAATGTGGGTATTTAACAAGATCACTCCCCTGCGTGATCTTAAGTAAGCCCTAAGATTAAAGTGTCCTTATTTAAGGGCAAATGCATAGTAGGGCATGATTTTGGGATTTCATAGAAATCAAGGTAGAAGAAAACATGCAGATATATGGGGGCAAAAAAAAAAAATAGAGTTGAAAAGGAACAATGCTGAGTTGCCAAGACCTAAATATGTAGCACTGTAGGCACCAGGGCTCCTGGTTTTGCCCTCCTTAATTGCATCCCTCTGTAGCCTCCTCTTACCCTTTTCCTTGTGGGCCCTTTGTCCTCAGCAAATGTTGGGGTGAGCAAAGCTCCCCACAGCTGGAGCCAGAGAGCTAAATGCCTGAAAACAGAATTATGGCTGGAGTTTCCATAAGCATAGGGAGAGCATCTAGTTCTGCAGATGGGGTGTCAACAAAGGGCTCCAGCCTAAGAACCCAGTGAAGAGCTCTGTTTCCATGGAAACCTGCAATTGGTGACCCAAATATGCAAGTTAAAGTTCGCTCTTTTACCTACCTCACTGTGTCGGTCTGCTGAGGATTGCCACTTTTACGTAAAAATCGGGGCTCTCTTTTTCATAGGTGGATTTTCTCTGTGCAAATCATCAGTCCTGCCAGCATAGATCACGGGGGTCCCCTGTTCTAAATCAGCTGCACTTAGGTATAAACTTTTTTGTCTGGGCGGGTGGCTAGGCAAAACTAAGATGGAAGTCATTCTCCAGGGCATTGCTCACTTGCCCCTTTCTCCATTTCCTAAACCCCTGCAGGGCGAGCCCTGCTGAGACTCACAGACAAGAAGCTGGAGCGCATGGGGATCGCCCAGGAGAACCAAAGGCAGCACATCCTGCAGCAGGTGCTCCAACTGAAGGTGCGGGAAGAAGTCAGAAACCTGCAGTTACTCACACAAGGTACCCTGCTGCTTCCTGGTGGGTGGGTGGCTGCATGGGAACAGAGGCAAACAGAAAATGTTATCACTGTGACTGAGGGGAGCCAGGAAAAGTTTGTCGTTGTTTCCTTACAGAATTTCCTTCATTAAAAGAGGCGGAAAAGTAGGTAGCTTTAAAGACAACTTCTCTCCAAAACTTTTCTTTTTCATTGCTCACCAGAGAGAAAGATGCATAAATAAGTAATGGATGTGCAAATAGAATTACTGGAGCTAACTTCAAGGTTATCGCGTACAGCTGCATAGACTGCCTACTGTACAGCCCCACAAGGCACCAATCACATCGATCAGGGTCCACTTGCTCCCTCCAGGTTTGTGTGGTGTGCAGCCTGCACAACGGAATAGTTTAGCCCTGGCTGCCCTCAGCTGACCAATAATTCTGAGGAGGTCTTAGAATTTGGGTAATTCTAAAGTTAATATGACCGGTGATGGAGATGGGGTTTTGATACATTTTGTTTTACCTTGTCTTTCATTGGTCAACGGGGGGGGGGGGGGGGAAATGTTTTAGGTGTACCTTTATTTAACTGAATGAGTGCATGCCTATACTCTAGAGATTTTGGAAATTCTATTCACTTCTTGAGAACAGAATGGTTTAAAATATAGACTAGAGAATTTAAATTTGGACTATTAAGGCCGTTTAATTCATAATAGTGTGATGAAGAACTTCCAGATGTTGAGAGCACCTAAGATCCCTGTAACTTAAGTGTCAAAGATACTTAAAATTTGAAGAAAACTCTTAAGTCCCACTATATATAGCTTACATATTTACCTATAGTTTTATAAACTACCATCGACTGTACTTTTTCTTTTTTTGTTGCCCATCATGCACCATTTTAAATGAAAGGATGATAAAGTAAGTGTTTTTGAGAGCATGGGGTAGTTTTCAACAAGCAGAATATAGCAATTGAATGCATATGGATATTGGAGAAATCTGGGTCAGCCAAGTTTTATGTTATTGCATTTAGACTAACCCAGTTAGCCTAAATTAGACTAATCTGGTTGCCTGGAACAGTGGTTCTCAGCCAGTGGGTCGAGATCACAAATCAGATGCCCTACATATCATGATACATCATGATTCATCACAGTAGCAAATTACAGTTATGAAGTAGCAATGATATAACTTCGTGGTTGGGGTCACTACAGCATGAGGAACTGTATTAAAGAGTAGCAGCATTAGGAAGGTTGAGAACCACTGACCTAGAAGAAATGGGGTGCATGAAAGATGAGTCTCGTAGAAGGGTGAGTACAGACAGCAAATGATTCAAAAACTAGTATCAGCTGTTTGATATGCTCTTTTGAAGTTCATCCCCAAAGGGTTTTGGTGGTGAGTTCAGAAAAATGGGTATACTGAGTGATTTGAATTTGAATGTGACATGCTGATACACCTTTAATAGAGATAATAAGATTTATGACAAGAAATGTTATCACAATGGTACTTCTAAAACAGAAAAAGAAAAGCAAATAATTCTGCTTAAACCCTACATAATCCAGGCATTAAAAAGAACATTTTCAAAGAATACATAATATGGGAAAAGGTGTGAGAAATGGGGGTGAGACCATTTGGAAAAGTTGATTCATGGCATGGCTCAATTTTTCAATACATATTTTATATCTTGTTACACATATGTAATATGTAAATGAAAGGAGTGGAGACTATTATGTCATATTTTCATAATGGTTACTCTTACCTCTGGAAAATCTGCTTGTGAATTATCTTAACTGTATTCATTATACTTTTCCATGTTTTCCAAATCAACTATAAAGTCATATAGTTGCTTTAATCAGAGCATATTAACTAGTAGCTGCCACCACAGCATTCTTCTTTCTACCAGTCTATGTTCTGGGAAGGTCTTAAGTTCAACATTATTCATTCTGTTGTTGATGTTTCCTCCTCCTTTGAAAACCTGTACATTCTGTATTCTTTCATCCATTCCCTTTGGAAGAAACTAATGTTCTCTCTAGCTCATGGGTATTTTTCTCTGAACTTTTATTGCTTTTCTTAGTACTTGTCCTTTCCATGTTAGTGTTCAAAATCACTTTATATCAAGCAACCTATAAAAAAAACCACAGTGTTTTGAAGTGGTAATTTCTTTTTTTATATATAAAGGGAACCAAAATTGACAAGATATTTTGAAGATTGATAATAGGAGATGTAAAGAGATCTAGGGAAGATTTAAATTATTTGGGGGTCTAGGTTTGCTCTAATAAGAATCAATGTTCTAACTACCCAAGGGAGCTGGCGGATGTAACATGCATCTCATGTGGAGTTTCACTACAGGGGTGATATGTAATTCAATATTAAATATTTGATTCTTCAAACCCACAAATAGAAAGCTACGGCAACAGTATACTGAATAGGTACAAGAGTTTCATAATTTTTTTTCAATCTTTTTAGAACTTTGTCAGTCTGTGTCTTGAGATTGGTTCACACTTCCAGCTTACAGAAATGGGAGACAGTGCTCCGAAGCAAGCATATTTTTGTAGGCATTAAAGCTGTTACCATAAATACCACAAACTACACAGGTTATTGTCCTCTAGTTACTATTCTTCTTGCTGTGACAAAATACCTGACAGAAGCAACTTAAGGAAGGAAGGTTCATTTTCGCTCGTGGTTTAAGGGTGCACAGTCCATCATGACAGCGGGAGCATGACACCAGGATTTTGAGGCAGCTGACCACATTATTTCTACATTCAGAAAGCAGAGAGACATGAATGCTGTCTCAGTTCACTTTCTCCTTTTACTCACTCCTGAGCCCCAGCCCATATAATGAGAGCATCTTCCAACCTCAGACATGCCCAGAAATTCATCCAGTGTGATCCAAGATTCCGTCAAGTTCACAACCAATATTAACTGTCACTAGTGAAAAAAAATAGAATTTATTTCTCATGCTTCTGAATGATGGGAAGTCCGGGTCAAAGCACTAGGGATTCTGCTTTATAGGCCTTTCTTACTGAGCCCTTTCCCTGTGCTTCACATGTCAGGCAAGGCAGAATCTGTCTGTGATCCCTACCAAAGGTACTTATCCCATTCATAAAACCCTGCCCTCGTGACTTAATCCTCTATCAGAATTACAACTTCAATATATAAATATGTTTGGGGGACAAAATATATAGTCTATTGCATTGATACTTAACTTTGTATGATATTTAAACAAAACTATTTTAAATAGTTCCTATCTCTCTCTCTTTCTTTCTGTGTGTGTGTGGCAAGAGGTTGATGTAAGATGACTTCTATCACTTTCTATCTATTTAGTTTGTGCAACTGAGTATAGAGCTAGCTCACTGACTTCTATAGATTAGCTGGACAGTGGGCTCTGAAGATCTGCCTGTCTCTACATCCCACTTTTTCCAACACACACACACAACACAAATGCATGCACTCACACACACACAGTGCTGGAGGTACAGATGTGATGTGAGTCATCACTCCTGGCCTTTTGCATGGATGCTAAGAATCCAGCTTAGAGTCCTAATGTGCACAGCAAATATTTTACCCCAGCCATCTCACCAGTTCCCAAAGTACTCCGTTTTGAAGAAAGGATTTTATCTTTTAAATAATTGGATTTTTTATGTATTTCTATTTTGGTTTTAGAGTCCCTTTAAAAGATATACAGGTTTTTGGAAGAATACAGGTGGGTCCCTTTAGAGAAACAGCTAAGTAAATCATGGCCTCATAGTTACTGGAGGTGTTTGAATCTGTAAATGAGGAATGAAGAAGGACCCCCAGGAAGCCATGAAAAAAATCCAAGATGCAGAATTATATACACATTGAACACGTGCCACAAAGGGAGAAATATTGTCTCTCTGTTTGTTCTTTGTATAAGAAATACAGAATAATGTACATGAAACTAATATAAGCTACACCCATGAGGCAGGAAGGTGGTCATGGAAAGAGGATACGTGCTTCAGATGTCATTTTGCATTTGAAATATGAGTGTTTGAACTATTTTAAAGAACGTGTTTAAAAAAATAAACAAGAAAGAGAAAGTATAACATTAGGTATGCCTGGATTTTAAGTCCTACCACGAACATTTAATGCTGTTACTTCAGGAAATCATTTTAGCACTCTGTGCTCCCATTTCCTAACTTCTGAAATAGAGATGAGTAGCTCTACTCAACCAATAAGATTATGGCAGGAATTAAAGGCTAATATACTTAGCCATTAGCCCTGTCACATAATTAAACCAACCTGGCACATTTACAAAAAGCCACATCATTTTAATACCTTTCATGAAATAAACTCATCTGACACACAGTTTACTTACATTCGCTTGTGTTCACTGTGCACAGGAAAAATCCAGATTTTGCCTTTCTCATCTATCACCTCAGGATGCTGACAAAAAGACAGCAGAACTTTGTAAGACTTTCGAAACAGCTCATCATCAGAAGCCAGGGCCATCTTATCTGAAGTCCTAGCCATCCACAGTGGCCCCATATCTCTCTGACATTTGTAAACAATGTAGTCATTGTTTGCCTTTGCATTCATGCTATGCTTCTAATGTCTTTAGGGAGATCGTCTCTTCTGAAAGGAAGCCTTTGGTCTTCTGTGTTTCATCCGTGAGCAGTGAGCTGGTCACATTTGATGAACTGTTCCTGCTAGAAGCTCAGCTGGGTCAGAGCACTCCCAGTTATGTTCTGGGAAGCAGAGCAGGCAGCTGGAGAGTCATCATGACACTACTTCTGCTTGATTCATGGGAGATGGGGGTGGAGGTGTGCTTTATGCAACACACAGCAGTGGTACAGAGTATTCTAGTCGCTCAAACGCATTCTCAGCATTTTGATAGTAGACATTGTTTCTAGACAGCTAAATTCCCCAACGAGATGCTGAATACTGTGCTTGACGTAGTTAATGGGTTTTCAGTGTTATATACACAGAGCATACACTAATTTCACACCAGCTCTTCGTATTTCCTCTACCACAGCTCCTACTTTTCGCTAGTCTGAATATATGTCTAAGGGAAGGGGACAACAGAGAAACTAACATTCCCAAAGGTCACAGACCTTGATAAAAAAAAAAAAAAAAAAAAAAAAACAGCACCGGAATGTCTGCATTTAAAGCAAGCTTTTGCTTTCTTTGCATGTTTTTCACTGGCCTCTTTTGGAACTGACTTTTTTTTTTCTTACACAGGATTACAAGGCCATTTTCATGCAAGTATATAATGTAATTCCCTTTCCAAATTTGCTTCAATTTTAATTATATATGAGCTATATATGATATATCTATAATGTCTGGTACCACAAATATATATGTGATATATCTATAATATCTATATGATATATATAATGTATATATGATATATATATGATATAGCTATAATATCTAGTACCCAAAAATGACAGAAACCATGCAATATTTTCCTTCTGCAATTGACTTAATTTTCTTGATGAGTATCTCTAGTTGCATCCATTTTCATATGCAAATGACGTAACATCATTTTTAAATATTTTTTTTAGTTTTTGATATCATAATTGTATCCTTTCTCTCTTACCTTTCCTTCTGTCAACCTCTCTCATTCTCCTTTATATGTAAATTATCCTGATGTGCAAATGACCCATGCTTTCTTTATCTGTTTTTCTGTTATTACATATCTAGGTTGGTTTTATAACTTGGCTTTTGTGACTGGTTCTTCAGTAAACATCACTGTGCAAGTTCTCAATGATGGTTGTCTTGGAGGCATTTTGACATGGAATAATGGGACAGCTGACTCATCTGTAGGCCTCTGGTTAGTTTCTTGGGGACACTGCCCAACGGCTTTCATCCCGGCTGGATAAGCAGTGTGTAAGGCTTCCTTTTTGGTCTTCAGCTTTGCCAGCATTTGTTATTTGTTGCTTAGTGACCGTCATTGCGCCTGGTGTGAAATGGCATCTCAGCAGGTTTTTTATTATTTATTTTCTGAGAATATATGTTATATACAGTGTGTGACAGTACATATGCGAGGATGTGTACATGTCGCAGCGTGTATTCTGAGGTCAATGTAACAACCTGTAGGAGTAAGTTCTTTCATTCCAACGCCTAGGGCCTAATAGCCTGAGTCCAATTCCTAGGCCTTAAACCCACTGAGCCCTCTCACCAGCCCCAGATTTATTCTTTATTTTTATTTGTGTGAATATATATATGATATATATATATATATATATATATATATATATATATCAGTGCATACATATATATGATATGTGTACACATCAGTAACTATGAACAAATGTCCTATGACTACAGTGACCTCAGAGGCTAGAAGAGGGCTTTGAATCACTTCAGTCTGGAATGATAAGTACGTGTGAACCACATAAAGTAGATACTGGGAAAGCTCAGGTCCTCTGAAGGAACAGCAAGAACTCTTAGCCACCAAGCCACCTTGCCAGTGCCTGAATAAACTTACTTCTGTATAATTTTGAATATTTTTGCTTTTAAAAATAGGGGTATTTTCTTTACTTGAATTCTGCCTGTTCTTTTAAAATTATTTCTTTTATTTTTGAGATTTATAATATAATCACATCATTTTCCCTCTCCCCTTCTCCCTCCAAACCCTTCCATTTATATTCCTAAATATAAGCCACTTACTCTGCATAATGTTACTTATATGTATGTTTTCAGGATGACTGTTTGGTATTGGATAACCAATTGATGTGCTCTTCCCTGGAGAAAACTATTTCTCCTGCTCTCAACATCCCTTGGTTATCTATAGTGCTTTGTGTGGGCTTAAGATCTCATGGGCTTTCCTCAGTCCACTTTAATAAGTTTATTGTTATTGTACTTGTTCAGTTCATGTTTAGGCAGTCAGGTTTGTGAGACTTTGTGAGTATAGCTTCTGACATCCCTAGGAGACAAAATCTCACAGCAAGCTTCCTGATCCTCTGGCTCATTGAAGCTTTTATTTGCATTTCTCGATGGCTATGATGTTGGACACTTTCCATATGTATATTGGCCATTCATACTTTATCTTTGTGAACTATCTGATCATTTCATTAGCTTGCCTGTTGATTAGGTTATTTAACGACTTGTTCTTTAGGCTTTTGAGTTCCTTGTGTCAAAGTATAATTAGAAAAGATATTCTCTCGTTCTGTAGGCTGTCTTAATTGTTTCCTTTGTTGTACAAAAGCTTTTGAATTTCATGAAGTACATTTACCAATTGTTGACACTATTTCCTTAGTAACTGGAGTCCTATTCAGAAAGTATTTGCCCCTGATGTACCTTAAAGTGTTTTTTCTTACTTTTTTCACCATATATGTGGATACCGAGCTTTGCCAGCACCATTTGTTGAAGCAGCCGTCTTCTCCAATCTCTGTTTTTGGCTTTGCTGTCAGAAGTCACGTGGCTATCAGTGCTTGAGTTTATTTTGAGGTCATCTTTCAGCTGATCTGTGTATCTGTTTCTGTGCTGGTACCATGGCGTTTTTATTACTGAACTCTATGGTATACCTTGAAATCAGGTATTGTGATAAATCTGTCTTTATTATTCTGGTTGGGGTGGGTTGATTTGGTTATATCGAGTCTTTTATGCTTCCAGATGCATTTTAAATGTCTTTGATTTTGGTTTTCTTTTTTTTTTCTACTGCAATTTAGATGGGGTTGAATTGAATCTGCAGACTGCTTTTGATAGTATAGCTATTTTTACAATAGTAATTCTCCTCAGTCATGTGTATGAGAGGGCCTTTCATCTCCTAGAATCTTCATTTCTTGGTGTTTAAATTTTTATTAGAGGACTGCTACTCGTTTTTGGTGCTGTTTATTCCTGAATGTTTTTGAGGCCATTGCTAATGGGGTTTTCTGATTTCTTTCTCTACAAATTTATTATTTGTATATGAAAAAAATCTATACGTTAATTTCGCATCTCATAACTTTGCTAAAAATGTTTATTATATTTCAGGGTGGAAATCTTTGACTTCTTTCTTTCCTGTTTGCATCCCACTAAAACAGTTTGGTTTTTATCTGCTATATTTCTCTGCCTCTGATTGATCAAACGTGGTAAGGACTTCATCTGAGAGTGGTTAGTGAATGAGATTTCATGTGAAAATCATATACTATCGATCATGGAATATGAATTATGCCAGAACTTAGCAAACATTCTTAAAGGACCTGTTAGTATTCTTTGTAGCCTATATACGTGTCTGTTGTGTGAAAGTAACCACATGTGATACGTAACTGAATTGGGCACAGCTGTGCTCTAATAATCCTTTATTCAAAATAGAATTGCTGATGCATGGAAAAAGAAAGACT
Source organism: Meriones unguiculatus (assembly GCF_030254825.1). Lineage (NCBI taxonomy): Eukaryota > Metazoa > Chordata > Mammalia > Rodentia > Muridae > Meriones > Meriones unguiculatus. Next base: position 46,990,773 of record NC_083356.1, read on the forward strand.
CTAAGTGAAGTGGTAACCTAAAACGGGAGAGAAAATCTTCAAGTTTCATACCTGGTAAGGGATTGCATAAAGAACCTCCACGGAAAAAGAATGCTACGTTTTCAATTTTCATTTTATTATTTTTATAATTTATCCACTTTGTATCCTGAGTATAGCCCCCTCCCTTATCTCCTCCCAGTACTACCCTCCCTCCATCTTCCCCTATCACTCTCCCCTAGTCTTCTCCCCTACTGTCTGACCCTAGCCTATCAAGTCTCATCAGGACTGCTGGATCCTCTTCCTCTGTGGCCTGGTAAGACCACCCCACCACGGGGAACTGATCAAAGAGCAAGCAACTGAGTTCATGTCAGAACTGAGTTCGTGCCCCTATTCTCCTTATTAGGGGACTCACTTGGAGACTTAGGTGCTTATGGGCTACATCTGAGCAGGGGTTCTAGGTCCGCTCCATGAATGGTCTTTGGTGCATCAGTCTCTGTAGAGCTCCCTAGGCCCAGATTTTTTTTTTTTTTTTTGGCCTTTTTGGTCTACTTGTTAATGGCCAAAGGACTTGAATAGTTTTGCAAAGAACTGAAGTGGTCAAAAATCATATGAAAAACACATTTAACATAAATTCTTAGAGAAATACAAATAAAAACCACAATGAGATATCACTTCAAACCCATTAGAATTTTCAGAGTAAAAAGTACAAGAAAAGTTAAGAAAATAGAAAAATCAGAACTTTTATTCAATGATAAAGGGAATACAGAATTATATAGCCATTATAAAAAATACTATGGAGGTTCCTCAGATAATTAAAAATGGAACTATCATCTGATTCCCATTTTTTGATATGGCCAAATGGAATCAGAAGAGAAGCTTGAACTAAATATTGATACACTTGGGATTATTGCAAGACACTGACCAAGAGATGGAAGCAAGCCAAATACTCACTTTCAGATGAATGGATACAGAAAGTAGAAAATATAGGACATATTTAAAATGGAATATCATTCAAAATATTTAAGAAAAAGGAAATCCATGTACAGGCTGAGCAGGTGAACTAGTTACGTTATCACAGAAACAGAGTAGCTGCCAAGGACTACTGTTGAATTAGTGTTCATGGGTACAGATTCGCAATATGGAAATTTTACATACATACATTGCAATATAATTTCAATGTACTTATTAACACTGAACCTTACATTTAGCAATAGTTAAGACAGAAAGTTTAATGTTATATGATATCTGTACTATAAATAAAACAATGTCTGAGCCATAGTTTGTTGACTCATGTTTAAAAAGTCAAGAACCTAAGCTTTTGATATCATCAACGTTATTATTGCTATTCTTGAATTTTCCCTTTTGAGTTATAAATGTTTACCTCAGTACCATGGGTACAATAATAATGCCCCACTCCTTTGGTCTATTTTCAATGACTTTCTCAGCTACAGAGGTAGAAATTATATAAAAATGTATCAACAACTGTTTTGGGTAAAATCAGCCAGTATAAAGTAATTAGGACAGATGACGGTAGTAAATATAGCCATCTTCAATGTCTGTCCAATTACTGCTTGTAAAATGGAGAGAGAACAGGAGCGGGAGGGAGAGAAGAGAGAAAGGGAAGGGAGAGAGAGAAGGCTGATGAAGGGAAAGAGAGAGAGATAATCAGGGCCTGTCTGGGTTCATTATACATTAGTCTTCCCCAAAGGACTGTTTTTACTTTGTTCAAATATATGTGTCAAAATCTAGTTGGGAATTACATGGCCAGATGGACTGCTCCAGTGCTCCATCCTTTGGAAAGACAAAAATTGGAAATGCTACATTCAGATCCAAGAAGAATTTTCAGAACAGTTTGGGTATTTTAGTCCAGTCACCTCCACAGTGATGTTCCAGCAACGAAAGGAGGCCATATGGTCCACCAACCTTGCTTAAAGAAGGAAGTTTATGGAACAGCACAATGGGCTCTTAAGACATTATCTAATCTCTTTTTACATAGCTGACCACGGAAACCCAAAGAGAAAGGATGAAGTCTTCATGCTGACACAGCTCATTCATAGCATGTCTGAAAAAGATACCACTTCTTCCAATTCCCACCCATGTATTTTTCTCTCATTATTCTTATTAACACATAATCTACATACAATGCAATTCATCATTTTTAGTATGGAGCTGTGACAATATGCCTATAGATGTTTACAGATGGAATAACAACTGCAATCATTTATATCAAGGTTTCTTATAAATTTTAGGTGTCATTTGATTGGGTGAGTATATAGATATAAAATTACTTATTTGTATCATAAATCTAAATTCATCACCAAAACAACTCACAGGTCAGTATTCTTAAGTTAATAAACAAAAATAAGATTAGAATCTGCCTATAACAAATATATATGGACAGAGATACACACACACATATATATGTATATATGTATATATATAATATGCATATATATGTTTTTGGAGAAATCAGCTATATCATTGGAGTTTGTTTTGAGGTTGCAATGATGGAATCTAGAGTATTGTGCATGCTAGCCATGTGCCCTTCCATTGAGCTGTTTCCCAAAACTGCCTCATCTTTTTACTTTTTTGAGACAGAGCTGGGTAGTTGGCAGTTAAATTTACCTGTGACACTGGTGCTGCAAATCTGATGTCCCATGTCCATTTTTATACTTGGTTCTTCTGCCTTATCGGAAGGGAACATTGGGCTTTACTTCCTTGACACTCCCCATCCTTGTCTACCTGATGATGACCCTCTAACATCTCCTAGTCTTGAATTAATACTTCCTACTTGGGCTAGTAGTATATGCAACTTCTCAGCAACTTCTTGAATGTTTATGCCTCCTGAAAAAAAAAATGGAACTTAGTTTCCTCAACACATCTCTAAAAATCTCACACACTACATACTTTAGTCATTCCCATCCACCAAATCCCCAGTCCAATCTTAACCCCAATTTCTTCTCGCAAATGATGGTTAATGTTGACTGATTATTAGGCTGAGAAGCACCTATGAGATTAGTAAAGTGCACCTCTGGGTGTGTCTGTATGGGTTTCTAGAGACACTACATCATAGGTGCTCTGATCTAAATGAATACAGTAATGAATGGACTGATCCAAATTCGACTATTGGGAGGTACTAAAACTGTAGAACACAAGGGAAGATTGAGGAGATGTGTCCCTAGGCGGCGTGTCTTTGGAAGCTGTAAGTTGCCCTGGCTCCTTCTCATTTCTCTGTTCTGCCTCCTAGCCAGAATGAAGTGAGCTGCTCTCACACGCTATCCCTTCAATGGTGGGCCCAGTCCTCTGAAAGAGTGAAAATACGTTTTGTTCTTTAAATTATTGTCTTGAGTATTTGAATAACATATACCCCAAAGAAACGAATAGCTCAAGGGGTAAATCTTAAGTTACTCATTAACCTGATGTTGAAAGCACAGGGTCAGCTGCAATATTTCCTTTTACTCACTGTGCATGTAAAATCAGTAGACAAACCCTCTGAGTTTCCTTTCGAAAATGTGTTTGTGTTTGTAGCCTCACCTGCCACATCACCATCCCTTCAATTCACTCCTTTGCATCTCCTTATGAGACCATTAGCAAAACTTACTGATTATGCTTTGACACCAGTGTTCACCCTACCCATTGAATCACTTTCTTACCCCAACTGTCAGAGTCTATTTAAATGTACCAGTAACAATGTTATCTTCATCCTTTCCCAGCAGGTGTATTTGGCCTCTGTTTGGAAGGCTGCTTGTATCCCAGGATAGCTGTGACTATGGCCCAATGCAAAAATCATAAGCCTGTTTAGAACATTATGAGGAGTGTGTGTATATGTGTGATTGTTTTTTTGTCCAGTTGCATAGTTCCTGAGTGTATACTTTTTAGATGACAATATTGTATGATAATGCCATAAGGTTAGACGTGGTTGCAATATTTGATGACTCCCTATTGCTTCTAGAAGAAAATTAAAAATTCTTAGCATCCTATAAAAAGACATCTAGATATTTCATTGATACGTTAATGTTAACTTTGGGCAAATTATTTTCTAGAGATGATACTAAATCTATGAAAATAAGGACTGGATATGTCTCACAAGATTATGATGATGAGCTAGTAAGACTTAAAAAAGGATGTAGGCTTGGTGAGTTTCCACTCTTTCTGAAAAGAGCTGTTTACCTCAGGTTTCAGAACCAATCAAGTCCCACTCTGAATTTCTCCTTTAGTCACACTAATTATGTATTTATTACAGGGTATCCAGTTTCCTTTCTTTTCCTGAGCACTGGGTGCTATAGTAGGCACTAGAGATGAAAAAAACACGTAGTAGTGAAATCAGAGATGTGTAATGGTAGCACGGCACAACTGGGAACAAGGGGAATAATGAAGACTTGCAAGGATATGTCACAGGAACTAGCTTTTGAAGGAAAAAAAATTGATAGGTGTACAGATTCTGACATGTGCCAAGTGGAGAGCCTGTGTTCTTGTTTGGAAACCAGTTTAGCCCCAGAAGGATCACACATTGGCGCTATATCTGGAGCTGCCAGTGCTCTTCATGAGATTCTGGGAGCTTAGGAGATCCAGCCTAGTTGGAAGAAGTAGGTTAACATGGGGAGATGCTGAGGAGCTCTCTCTCCTCTTAGCCTTTCACTCTGTATCTCTCGCTGTCTCCCTGTCTCTGTCTCCTCTGTCTCTCTCTGTATACCTCGCTCTCTGTCTGACACAAGGTAAAGAGCTCCTCTCCACCATACATTCCTTGCAGCCATGATCTGCTGCCTCATCGCAGATCCAGAATCAACAAAACCAAATGACTGTGCATTATACTACCCTATGAAACTGAAGTCCAAAATAAACCATCCCTACTTTGCTGCTTTTAAGTTGCTTGTGTCAGGTTCAAAGTCCCTGAAACCAAAAGAAACTGATTTGTGCTGATGCCCTAGGACCACTGTGGCCCTGTGGAGTATGAATAACCTCTGTGGTTGTCATATTTTGCTCTGCCTGCCCACCTTCCAGCATAGTGTTGAGAAAAAAAAGGGGATCCTCTGTGAGATTTTTAGATTTAAATTTAATTGTTGCACTTTTCTCTCATTTTCTAGCCTGATTTTACTCCCCATATAATCTTCTCTTAGTAGTAGACACAAATTTGAGTTTGAGTTTATAAAAAGTAAAGGTAGTTACCAAAACTATTATAGATCATCTTTCTCCATGAAAAGTATTATCTAGAATCCCTCTGTTGCTTTTTTCTTATCCTCCTTTTCCCCAAAGTATTAGCAGCAGAAGCAGCAGCAGCATTGTAATCATCTTATACTGACTTGGTTACCAAGGAAGACAATGGCTCTTCCATTTATAAGCCACTCACCTACATTGTATTGCCTAGGATTTTCAATCTCTAAATGTTCTCCTGAGTAGCATTGTGTAGTTACTATAAAGAAAACATTTCCCCTCTGACCCTTGTAATTTCTCAGCAGCTCATGGTGGGTAAAGATGTTGGGTGAGGAATCTTACGGGATTTGGTGAGATTCTCCTGCTGAGATTGAGGTCACGTAGAGCCTCATTCAGTGTCGTTGATTATGGTCTGCTGAATGCATGTTCTTTCTAATTTGTTCCAAGACAGTATATCTACAAACTGTTATTTCCCCAAGCTTTCCCCTGACACACTTCAAAATCTTCATACCTTATTATGCAAATTCTGTAGTGAGGAATACTTCTAATTTTATCAACTCTTCAAACTGTCAGAGAAATCCTCCTTAATGTGAGCTTTCTACATAAAAGTCTAAACACAACCGTCTTTTAGGGATTAGAAAAAAACTACACGTCAGTTTATCAGTAGGGTTTAGAATTATGATGTGTGCATTCTAGTTAGCATTCACTTTATCTTATTTTTGTTCTGAGTCCATTGTGACCAATTAATTCAAGCAGGTATTTTGTTTGAAGGAAGGTTTGATATTGACTATTGCTTCTGACCTGTAGGATTCTTCAAATTTTTTTTATTTATTATGTATACAGTGTTTTGCCTACATGTAACACTGGCATGTCAGAAGAGGGCACCAAACCTTATCACAGATGGTCGATGGTCGTGAGCCACCATGTGGTTGCTGGGAATTGAACTCAGGACCCCTGGAAGAGCAGCCAGAGCTCCCAACCTCTGAGCCATCTCTCCAGCCCTGTAGGATTCTTCTTAACAGAAAAATACGTGTCTGTTCTAGTGCCCCAGGTTGTCTCTCTAGACAGCAGATGGGAAAGATGTCCACACCCTGTTTCTCATACTGCGACTTGTTATGATGACGAGTAATGCGGATCCCCATCAATTCTGAGTGTGCCTTTCTGGCCACTTCTATAAAATTCATCAACCTCAAAATTCATCACCATTTATTCTTTAGCAGTCACACAAGATACTCTTATCTGGGCAATTCAGGGTGATCATGTGATTATATAACCTTAAGCTTACTGATTTAGATTTGAAGGATCTGAAATGGCTCAGTTACACTGAAGGTAGATATATTCTGTATTTTCTACAACTGACATTGGCTTCTCTCTTCTTGGTGAATATAAAGCTTGCAGCCCTGCAATCTAGCCACTGTAGTGGCTAAATGCTTTAGGGGTTTTCAGAGGTACAGTGAACTGCTCTGGCTATTCTGGGAAGAAATAGAAAATGTGCAAATTTATGATTTCTTTCCTATTTTGCATATTGTCAAGTTCTATGTCACCCTTTTGTTCCTCTTTGAACCACCAATTCTCAGTATCTGACATAATACAGTAGAGATGGCACAGCTTTTCCTTGTCTCAAAGTTTCTATGTGCCATTTCCAGGACCACACATATTAACTATACTGGGAATAGACTCTGAAGTTTTAAACCATTAGTACAAAGCTGCATCCTAGCCAAGAGAAGAGTCCTCTGTCATCTCTGAAACAAACCCTTCTTTTTTATTAACATCTCTTTCTTCTTTCATTTATCTTTATGGTAATGATACACATTTAATCAATGATTCCTTCAAAACACATTTATTGAGAATCTACTTTGTACCAAGAAAACCCTATATACTCTCCGTAAGGCATGATAAAGGAATGAGTTGGACAGTCCTTGCCATCAAAGTCAAGTGAGGTAAATATGCATATGAAAAGCTATAGCACAAGATGGGAAGTGACAGAAGTAAGGACAGATGTAAGCAAAACAGAAGACTATTGGGATAATGTCTAAGAGGAAGTGACCTCTGAACCAAATCAGGGCTTAGAATCACCAGGTTTGTTTTCTCTTTCTTTATCAAACAAATATGGAGTTACTAAGGTACTCAGCACCTTGGAGAAGTACATGATTCTGCAATAGTGTATTTACTATAAACTAGCTATTTACTGTTTACTATATGAGAGGCCTTTACTGTCTTTTGCTGAAATACAGTAAGAAGAAAGAAAGAAAAGAAGGATATATATATATATATATATACACACACACACACACACACACACACACACACACACTATCTGAGAAATCTTTCATCACCACAAAAAAATTATAGAAGTGAATTAAATCAAAGAAAATGGGGTGTTAATGAATAAGTGAACATCCAAAGGGCTTTTCCTGGAGCAAAAGATAAGACAACTCTTTCCCAGGAATCTGAAATCTAAAAAAGGAAGAGGGTTGGCCAGCTTAGCTGCTTCTTAACAACTATAGAAGGAAAAATTGTCCCAGTCAAAAGAAACAGGCTGTTCTTAGACTGTATTAGGGCTTTTCTGAGAAATAGAACCTGGGGGGTATATATAGACATATGAGTTTTATTATGGGAATTGATTCACACAATTATGTAGGCCGAGAAGTCCCACAACCTGCCATGTGCAGATTGAGGAACCAGAGAAGTTGGAGGTGCCATTCAACACAAGATGACAAGCCTAAGAGAAGGGGATACTACTGGTATAAATTCTATAGTTCAAAGGCCTAAATATCAAGAGCAAAAGTAAAAACAAAGAAGAACCAATGAGCAAAAAGAGCCCTCTTTCCCCCCCCCCCTTTATTACTGTTTTCAGCATTGGTGGTGGTTGAGGGCAGATCCTTTCATTCAGCCTACTGACTCAAATACTGACCTCTCTTGTAAACACCTTCATAGACACACCTAGAAGCAATGTGCTACCACTTATCTTATTTAGTTGACACATAAATCTTTCTAAACGACACATTAAATAAATCATCAAAAAGTTTAACAAATTCTAAGTCCTGAAGAAAGCTACTATAAGTTAGAGCGTCAAGAGAAAGTAGGAAAAGAGGTAAGCTGACAAGAAAATCAACCCCTGTCTGGAAGTTCAAAATCCAGGAAGAGCAGTGTTTCAGGGCTCAGGTTTAAGATTAGGAAAAAAAAAAAATCATGCAATATGGGGTTGTCAGGCAGGGAAAGTCCTCACTTGCTCTCAGAAGATAAAGCTTTTAATTGGATTCAGGTTTTCAGCTGATTGGATAGGCCCTGTCAACACTTGGTATGGCCATCTGCTTTGCAATGACTACAGGGGAAAAAAAAAAGATTAATTTCATCTGAAACATATCTACAGGTGCAACCCACCCGAATCCTATTTAACCAGATATCTGGGCATCCTGAAATCCCAGTCAATTTAATACATAAAAAGTAACCATTAGACTGAGTAGAATGACTTCTTGGCTCCAAAATCGATGTTCTGACTAACTTCTTACTATGAAATGTTTATTGTTCTAATCATCTCTATTAAAAAAAATCAAACAGATAAATTGTTGGCTGTGATGCACTTATACAAATTAATACTTCAGCTTGTCCAAATAAAAGAATTTTTTTTTCAAAATATGGTCTTTGTCAGGCACATAGCTATACCCCTTTAATCTTCCATTTTCCCTGGGCTCCTGGAAAAGGGGATTATATGTTTTATCTGAGCTACATATTGCATCCTAGGATTTTAGAATATGAAGCTATCAAATTTATTTTCAATCTGTATATCATAATGAAGCAAAATTTCCACCCTTGCATTTCCTCATTTCTCGAAATATTCTATTTGATCTTAATCTTGTCATATCAATGACATGAATTTTTTGCATGTTGACATTTGTTGACATTTTGTTGATTTAATGACTCAGCATAAAAGAGTACACAGAAAATTACTAATAATGACCTTCCTGTGTCTGCTATGGAAGAGGTGATAGGGCTTTGTGCCATACATTTGAAGACTCACTCTTTCCAGGTTATCAAATACGAATAAAATTTATGCTTACCATTAAAACCCAGCAAACTCTGTTGAAGCCTGTGTACATGAAGGGTCTAGGAATATATACGAAGAATTTTACCCTGGCTTTTAGTTCATCACATTCTCATCGTGTGGCAACTGCCATGATTCATACTTACTATAAACTATATACAAATATGTATCTTTTTATGAGTCAACAACTTTGGCTTTTTTGTATGTCATTTGTGTTACTAAAACTAAGATTGTATCACCAAAAGACAGAAAAGATAAAATAAAATAATAGAACAAAGTTTGTTGGCCTAAAAAATTTTCAGAAAAAAATTCATCATTCCTGCAGACTTGGAACATTTTTTAGAGAAAGAGTTTCACTCAAACGCTTTTGGTCTAGCAGGATCCCATAGGTACTAGAGCGTAAGTGAATAATTTTTAATTCTCTTTTAGTTTTGAAAAATTTGGTGTTTGCTATCTTTTCTGTTTACTTTTCTTTTTCTGGACTCAGTTCCCCCTCCAACTTCCCTTCCCTCCCCCTGGACCCCAGTGCATTCCCCTCAGCACCAAGAAGAGCTATTAGACACCTATTAATTAAGGAGCAGTTTCTGTTCTTTTGTCAGAGGCAATCATTTGTTTTAGAGCTGGTTTTCTGCCTTAATTAAATGAAAATGTCACCCTGTCGAATGAATTCATTCATATTTATTTATCTCGTTCTCTAGGCTTGAATATCTTAGCAGGGACCAGGACTCATCACATTTGCTCACACAATGAACTGAAAAATGCCTCATGTATCAGGTTAAAAGAGTCACAAATGACCACTCCACTCTGCAGAAATACCTCCTAGGCCAAGCTGTTATTGATGATGTGAAAATGGTTCTTTTTTCCTGGAGAAGTTACCTAGCTCCATGTAAGATTCATATTGAAGGACATCTGTGCACACAAATGCACCTGTGTGTGCTCAGGCAGCAAGGAGAGTGCCACCATCCCTTGGGCTTGTGTACAAAAACCTGTGTGTTTTTATTTGCCTTCTCAAAATGATGAGAGCTGATGCAAGGTTTAAATTTTATCCTGTTTACTCTCCAAATGTGAAAGGTGTATTTATTATGTATAGTCTCTGTAATTATCATCATAATGAGTGCTTTAAGAGATTAAAAGAAAACAAACATTTGTTTATTCATTCAATAATATATCAGGATCCTACTATCTGTCAGATAAAATGTTGGGACTCATTGATGAACAGTGCAGTCTGAGCCAGTAAAAGGGAAGGGAAGAACAAAGAATAATATGGACAAAAATCTGATCAAAATACCTGCATGCCTGGATTAAAATGTCACACTGAAGTTCACGGTCAAGACACACTGTAAAAATTCAGTCTGTGTTCACGCTCATATATATAATGTATATACCTAGCATACAGTAGATACTTCACAAACTGAATGAGCATATTAATGACTTGATCTTGCAAGAGAAATAGACAATAGCCAAGCAATTATTAAATTATTGACTCTATAGAATCCTCATAGAACCGTGCTGGAAATTATGAGTGTGTAGTAGAGATTTACAGAGCTAAAAAAAAAAAATTCACCCAAGAGTGTTCTCAAAGAGAAGAACACTGATGCTTAGATATTTCACTGCAACAAAAACAAGGTTGGCAGGTGGGTCATGAGGTATGGAGCCACAGATTTAGGCCGAAGCTAGCACACAGGAGCCTCCTCAAACATTAAATATAGACTGTATGCCCAAGAACTGTAGACAGTGAAGAATCTTAAGTAAAAAAATAAAAAAAATAAAAAAGTAACAAAATCAAGTGTTATTTTCAAATTGTGTATCATGTTGGGAAGGAAGACGCTCACATTATTTCTGTCTACGCTAAGAAATCAGCAGCTCGGTAACTTAGCACAGCGTGGGTGTGCTGCACAGTTTTGGCACTCAGAATGCTGGAATGTGTTTCTCTGAGCTATTGCTGAGATTTCCGCAGACTGTGTTTCTTTGAGGGGACGTAAGGGTAATCTGTTTCATTGCTCTTGTTAGACTTCAGAGGCCCCCTCAGTCTCTAGTCAGTATTTTTCTTCTTAAGTCTTCAAAGCCAGTGAGGACATGCTTGTGCCAACCCTGTGGCTTCTGTCGTCTCCATGGTTTTCCTTTCATCCACTTCGTGCTTTCATTGATGGGGGCTGTGGATGGATAGGTCTCACCCACGTTAACTGAGCGTAATTTCTCCACCCTTAATTCTATGGATAACAGGGATTCTCTTTTGCTTGCTGGACCACCTCACACACAAATAAGATCTGGAGGAAGGAAGAAGATGTTTTTAGAAGACCATTTTTCAGCTCCCCCACAGTGATAGGTTGATAGTAATAGTTAACTCTTCTTGGAAAGTTTACAGTGATATCAGGGCTTTTACTCTAGCTTGTAATAACTATGAAAATGTTTTGAATTGTATTTATTTGGTTTTAATTTAATTTGCATAAGGTCTCAAATTTAAAATGTCTTCAATGTGTTAAGCACAGATCAACTTTAGAGTCTATCAAGTCACTGCTAGATTATAATCATTGAATTACTTACCCATGAATAAAAAACATAGGTGAAACTAGACATACATTTGCATGAGTTCATGATTATATTAATATTAAAAATTATATATCAAAAATTATAAGTATTCATGGATGAATAAAGTAGTATACTGTTAATATTTCATTAAAATGATCAGAATTGATCATCCTGCAATAAAGACAAGTCTTGAAAATATACTAAAAAAGAAAAGCCAGTCACAAAAGACCACATGCTGAAGAATTCCATTGTCTGCACTGTCCAGCATAGGGACATACACAGGGACAGAAATTATACTTGTGACTGGCAAGGGTGAAAGAGAAAGAGACTGGAAAGTGCAGAATTTCCTTTTCTGATGATGGAAATGTTCTAAAATTAGATAATGCTGATATTTGTACAACCCTATGAATATAATAAAAGCCACAGAAGTGTATACTTAACATGCTTAAAATGATGAATTTTATCATAATAAGAAACAGAACTGTGATGTAGCACATGACAGTTCAGTGTCCAAGTGGGTTACATAGTAATGAGAAGAGGGACTGCCTCTGACATAATCTGGTTGGCCTGCTCTTTGATCATCTCCCCCTGAGGGGGGAGCAGCCTTACCAGGCCACAGAAGATGACAATGCAGCCACTCCTGATGTGATCTGATAGACTAAGATCAGAAGGAAGGAGAGGAGGACCTCCCGTATCAGTGGACTTGGGGAGGGGGATGCGTGAAGAAAGGGGTGGGAGGGTGGGATGGGGAGGGGAGGAGGGAGGAGCTTATGGGGGGATACAAAGTGAATAAAGTGTAATTAATAAAAAAAAGAAACAGAACTGTGACTTTTTCTGATCACGTAAATTAAAAGGGATTGGTCAGTATGGTAGGCTCACAAGATACTTTCCTCCTGTGATGGAAGGTTCACAAAATATACTGTACCCTGAGTATGCCCTGTTCAATCCCTTCCCCTTGAGGTGAAGATTTAAGCATATCATGTGACTGTCCTTTGATTAGGTTATGCCTTTAAGACATAGGTGAAAAGATTTAGAAGACATATTCAAGGTTGTAGTCACTGGATTTTTGACTAATCAAATGCCCGATCACCTCAGTGAGCCTGAATTAAACAAATCCTAAAAACATGACTAGGTCCTCCTTTAAGTTAGAGTCTGTTGGTAGCTTTGAAGAAGTGAGATACAGTATTGAAATAAGAGCACGTGGCTTTACCAGAAGCCATAAGGACCCACATCATACAACCACAAGGAAAGGAATACTGGCAACAGTTGTTGGTAAGCAGATCCTTCATAGCTGAGCCTCAAGTGTAACCACCATGAGTGCCTGCCTCCAACAAGCTCTTAAAGCAGAGGACACATGTAAGCCATTGCAAAACTTCATCCTACATGGTGTTAGAGCATGTATGTTGTCCAGCTACTAAGAATGTGGTAGTCTGTGACTTAATATAGGAAGTGAGGCAGTCTCCCTTCTTGAAATTGACAAGTAGGCTAGCTGTAAGAAACTCAGTAAAGATTGTGAGAGTCTTCAGCCAATCCTGTGCCTTTTCCAGGAAAAGGTATACTCACTCATTCTTAGACTTCCTATTTTGTTTTCTCTCAGCACATGCTGAAATGGAGAATTACTACTTTGAATTCATCATGGAAAATGCAGTTGAAAAATTCTACAGCATATTACAGATGTTAGGTCTCAACTCCCAACACTCCCCCGCCAAATGTCAATGACACTGACAATGTCAAAAATGACAATCTGGGCTCATCTCAGGATGGACTCTGACAGGGTAAAATGAAAAGATTGCTGGTGGATAGATAAGAACATTCTTCAGAACCATGCACAATAGGGTTTCTGCCTGCCAGGAAGAGCCACGTCCCTTATTTCCCCTTACCTTGGCAAATAGGGCATCTAGCTCCCTATTAGCACATACCTATAACATAATATCAAAGCCCCATGATAGTTCCCAGGCTGTTCATGAGAGCACTCCTTTCTCCCCTCCATAGATACCTGCTCTCTTTATATCTGCCAAGGCTTTCCCTACCTTTTTGCTACTTTATCAGTCCCCAAGAGGACTTTTTTTATTAATTACACTTTATTCACTTTGTATCCCCCATAAGCCCCTCCCTCCTCCCCTCCCCATCCCACCCTCCCACCCTCTTCTTCGAGCATCCCCCTTCCCAAGTCTACTGATAAGGGAGGTCCTCCTCTTCTTCCTTCTGATCCTAGTCTATCAGATCTCATCAGGAGATCTCATCTTCTGTGGCCTGGTAAGGCTTCTCCCCACTCAGGGGGAGGTGATCAAAGAGCAGGCCAATCAGATTGTGTCAGAGGCAGTCCCTCTTCCCATTACTATGGAACCCACTTGCACACTGAACTGCCAAGGGCTACATCTGTGCAGGGGTTGTAGGTTATCTCCATGCATGGTACTTGGTTGGAGTATGAGTCTCTGGGAAGTTCCCTGTGTTCAAATTTCTGATTCTGTTGCTCTCCTTGTGGAGTTCCTGTCCTCTCCAGATCTTACTATTTCCCACTTCTTACATAAGATTCCATGCACACTGCCCAACAGTTAGCCATAAGTCTCAGTATCTGCTTTGATTGTTTGCAGGGCAGAGCCTTTCAAGAGGCCCTCTGTGCCCAAGAGGATTTTTAACTACCCCAAATGCCTCTGGCTAGTCTCCCTTCAGCCAAGAGACAGCCATTTTGCAGTTTCATATTTCCAATAAACCCTCTTTCCACCTATGGGTTGACTTCATTCAGTGGTTTCATTGCATTGTCACTTATATCTGGTATCAATATTCAAAATTTAACCAGGAACTTTGATTTTGATATTTTGGTCATTTCATAACCTCAGATGTAAATCCACTTTATATGCTCCCTTGTGATGGAATCCCCATGGATTCAAGGACAGCTCCAAGGTCTCCATGCACACATCCCAGCAGTAAACACATGCATTTGACTCTACATCTTTTGTAGGGTTTGTGTGGGTTTTTTCCCTCCCATTAGACAAAAATAAATCTGAAGGGCTAGAAAGTTGAATATCTAACAACTTATGGAGCCCCTCCATAAAATATGCACATTTTAATCCCTAAATAAGTCATCCTTTGGCTTTCTTTTTTTCGTGTCCTAATAAGGGCTAAAATCATGATGGCTTGGCAGTTTCTGCTCTGAAAGACAATGGTGCTGAGAGTCAATTGTTCCCTTGGGTTAACCTGGCATTGGGGTCAGGAACTGCCGCACTTTTGTTTCCTAGTCCTTTAAATATCTCCTGGTAGATACTAAGTATTGTGACAGTAAAGATAATTGAAATAATTATTACTTAGACTCCAGGAAGCCCATTCTATTCAGGCCTTAGGCTTAGAAAGACTTGGCTTTTCCATCCTTTGATAACAATGGTGCTGACTCTGACTGCAGTCTTGCTACCTAGGTGGAAATGGAGAGATGACTGGCTTTCTTCCACGCCAAAAAGGAGGGGAGGGTGACTTTTATCAAACTCTTTTTGTTAGCTTTTTTTAATTGACATACAAAATTCATAGGATGTCTTCAAAAACTTTTTTATTGTTCTTTCTCCCCCATCCCTTCCTCTGCCATCCCTTTTCCCTTTCTCTTTCTCTACCCTTTCTCCCATCTTCTTCCTTCCTTCCTTATGGTCTCCTTCGTTTCCTAAGTGGCCCCCAATCTGATTTTTTGTAGCATTCATTCCTTTTTTAAAAAAATTATTTATTACAATTTATTCACTTTGTATTCAGGATGTAGCTCCCTCCCTGGTCTCTTCCCAGTCCTACCCTCCTTCCCACTTCTCCCTCTATGCTCCTCCCCTAGTCCACTAGGTAGAGGAAGTCCTCCTTACTTGCTATCTGACCCTAGCTTACCAGGTCTCATCAGGACTAGCTGAATTGTCTTCCTCTGTAGCCTGACAAAGCTGCCCTCCCAGGGGAGGTGATCAAAGAGTCAGCCACTGAGTCTATGTCAGAAACAGCCCCTGCTCCCCTTACTAGGGAACCCACATGGAGACTAAGTTGCCTATGGGCTACATCTGATCAGGGGGTCTAGGTCCTCTCCTTGCATGGTCCTTGGTTGGAGCATCAGTCTCTACATCCCCTGGACCTCTGTTGGTGTCCTTGTGGAGCTCTTATTCCCTCCAGGTCTTTCTAATTGCCCACTTCTTCCATAAGATTCCCTGCACTCTGCCCAAAGTTTGGCTGTGAATCTCAACATCTGCTTCAATACCGTTCTGGATAGATTCTTTCAGAAGCCCTCTGTGATAGGTTTCTGTCCTGTTCCCTGTCTTCTCTACTTCAGACATCTAAAGGAATTCATATCCTCAGGACATAGTATATATGCCCTGAGGATATGTGTTCCTTTCTTGTTCTTTCTTTTTTTTCCTCTGGCTCCTCTCCTTTAAGGCCTCTTCCTCACTTTATGTCTATCATAGTTCTCCATAAAGAAAAATAATAATGAACTTTGGAGGACAATGGGTGAAACTGGAAATTTCATACTACTTAAAAGTAATCCAGACTCAAAGGGAGAATAGTTTTAACCTGAAGCTCCATCGCAATCCCTAAATGGGAAGTCAAACAGTACTTAAATAGGTAGATATTTTAGAGCACTTGTATGATACTCTATATACCCAAGACAACCTGACTTGAGTATCCTCTATCCCAACAAATACCCCCAAAAAATGTATAGTTTTAATTTCATCAAGTTTTTTTCAAAACTGTCCTTAGATCCAGAATACTTAACCCATGAGGCCAGAACAATAACACTAACAATAATCACTGTCATTTGTTCCATGTTTACTGTGTCCACCCTATTTTAAGCACTCCATTTGCTTTATAATCTATCCTTCTGAAACTCTATGAGATTGGAGCTGGTACTTCTATACTTTAGATGAAGAAATTGGGGTATTAAAAACGTGTAGTGATTTAATCAAGACTCTCAGGATCAGAGCTCCTAAAACAAGCAGTGGGACTGATACATCACGACACCATTCTTTAGCATGCTATCTTTGTTGTTACAGTCAGCTGCACTAGCATCATGATAGTTCATGTTGTTCAGCATTACGTCGTATCCTGTACCAGAACTTCAGCAGGGAACATAATATAAACAATCCCCATTCTAGTAAGTTGTAGAACCTAATATGAGATAAGGTTAGTTTTTCTAAGGCCACCATATCACAGACCTGTAGGCAGAGTGGGTTACGTAACAAACATGTTTTCTCACCATTTTAGAGAGCGTTGGTGCTAGACGCAGATGTTGGCAGGGTTGGTTCCTTTTTAGGACCCTGTTCTTGGCTTGTTGAGGCTGATGTCTGCCTGTGTTTTCAGATTCTCCTCCCTCTGTGTGTAGTCTTTATGCTAGTTTCATTTTCTTATGAGAACACCATGTTAATTACTTCAGTTTGCAGAGATCCAGATGAGTGCAGGTGATGGTGAGAGCTAGACAAGTACTCTGAATGACCAAGATGAACCTGTTTTAAAGTATAGTCAGTTAGAGCTGGTGATGGGTTGAATGTGATTGTAGGTGGAGAATCAAAAATTATTCCAGGTCAGGGAAAATGGCCCAGGAGATAAAGATGCTTACCACCAAGTCAGAGGATCTGCCTTTGGTAGCTAGAACCCATGTAGAAGGAGAAGACCAACTCTCCAAAGTTTCCTCTGACTGTGGTATATTCTGATCTTATACACATGCAAATAATAAATAGTAAATACTTTTTTTGTTTTTTTTTTTGTTTGTTTGTTTGTTTTTTTAATTTAAGAGGGTCCAGACCTAAGGAGAAGCTTCAAAGTGCTTGGTACACAATCATGAAGACCTGACTCTAGATACAGCACAAATGAAAGCCAGGCTTAGCTGTGTATCCCTATATCCCCAGCACTGTGCGGGTGAGGAAAGGAAGATAGGGAGATCCGTGGAGCTCACTGTCCAGTCTGTCCACCTGAACTGACATATCTATGTTCAACGAGAGACCCTGTTGTAAAAAAATAAAATTGACAGCAATGAAAGATGTTCAGTATTGATCTCTAGCCACCATGTAAGCATGCACACACAGAGACACACACACACAAATATAAATATACCACATACACACAAGTGAGACCAGGTAACTGGTCTGAGCCCTCACAATGGTGGTATAGAGCCCTCACAAAGGAGCCAGTGGTATGGAGGAGGCTAGTTAGAGAAACATGAGAAAACAGTCTGGCCAAGAATGGAGAATGCTGATTTGTGAAAGCCTTGGAAATGGCCTGCGAAATGTATAAGATGTCCAAGAATGGAGCACCAGTAGGAGACTGGCAATGAGAGAGTATGTTTTGGAATCATCAGAATATAGTTATCTAGGATGCTGGAGGGAGTTTATGCACTCACTTGCCTGTTCAGCATTTCTTCCCTTCATTTTCCTTCACTTCTCTGTTACCTGTGAGAACTGGAGGTTTATATTCCAGGAGCCCTTTCTTCCCTAAGATTTGGGGCAACATTTATGGAACTCAGAAGTCTCTTCTCAAACAGTTTTATTAAAATGGATGTCAGGAAAATATTGAGGTAGACAAGAAACTGTGCCAAAAGGGGTATAACATGGACCAGTATTATAAGGCCAGGTTGTGCCCTGCTTTGCCTCATACTGGTTCACAGCACAGTTCTGTCAACACTGGGGTAGATAACCCACAGAAAGTTGGCTCAAAACTTGGACTTCGGCATCAAAGCCTCTATCTCAGTTATTATTCCAACTCTGTTTTTGCAAAGTGATTATGCCCATATCTAATTAAATGGTCAGTAGCAAGCGGATCTGCCTCTAAGAACCCATTCATTCTGGAGATCACAGTAAAGATAAAATACACCTTTTGCAAGTCTATTCTAGTAAAGTCAAGCACTGGAATTTTGTTACAATTCACAGTTATCACAAGCTGAGGAGTTGAGCAGGTAGAGTACAGGATATATAGCTTCATCATACCCAGCAAATTGCTTCGGACACAGGCCGGTTTCTTTGTCAACAAGAATCACAGTCAAAGGTGCCCCAACACCTAATGACAACTTTTCATTGTGAGTGAAGCCGGAGACTGGCACAGGTATTCAGTGTATACCAGTGCAATGAGGTCTTCTGATAGCTTCCTTTGACCAGACTAGCTTATTGACAGATACCTTTCAATCACTGGGGTAAGTTCTTTTCTGACTACTTGAGAAAAATTTTTTCAGCACACAGAACTTTTCCCCTGCCTGTTACTCTAGAATAGAAGAATTGCTACCACCGTTATCTCTAAGCTGTCCAGTCTCTATCTTTGTTCCAGTCATTTCATGGTGCTTCTTGTTCTAATGATCTGTTGATATCTATGCATGCTTCTTACCTGAAGTGTTTTTTATTAAGGATGCCCTTTACTCACCTTACACCCATCAGAATGGCCAAGATGAAAAACTCAAGTGATAACACATGCTGGAGAGGTTGTGGAGAAAGGGGAACCCTCCTCCACTGCTGGTGGGAATGTAAACTGGTACAACCACTCTGGAAAGCTATCTGGCGCTTTCTAAGACAAATAGGAATAGTGCTTCCTCCAGACCCAGCTATACCACTGCTAGGTATATACCCAAAGTTTGTTCAAGTACACAAAAAGGACACTTGCTCAACCATGTTTATAGCAGCTCTATTTGTAATAGCCAGAACCTGGAAACAACCCAGATGTCCATCAACGGTGGAATGGGTACAGAAATTGTGGTATTTTTATACAATGGAATACTACTCAGCAATCAAAAAGGAGGAAATCATGAAATTTGCAGGCAAATGGTGGGATCTAGAAAAGATCATTCTGAGTGAAATATCCCAGAAGGAGAAAGACAAACAGGGGATATACTCACTTATATAGACCTATAAGATATGATACTCCCTTGAGTCATAATGAAGAACACAGGCTCCATTATTATTTTTTTTAGTAGTAGTAGTATTTCTTAATTCTACAAGTGTGATGTGACTAGAGAAAAAAACTGAAATTGAGGTTGAGCCATACATACGTGTCCTAGCACGTCTCAGTCCAATAGAAGTAGCTGAATTGGTGGAAATGTTCTAGAGGTAGAGTGTTCAGTGCAGTAGCCACAAGCTTTACGTGGTGGCTAAAGATTGAGCTACTGCTGGTGTAACTGAGGAACGAGGTCTGTAATACTCCTTAACACAGGAGAGTAACAGCAGCTGCACTACACGCACAGCAACATCTTCCAATGGAGACAGATGTGATTTCGGAATGCAGTGGGACTTCAGCCTGACTTTAGAAATGAGCCACGTAACAGGCAACACTGGAAAGGCTGAAGTGTAAAGACTTCAGCAATGGCTGAAAGACAGGGAAACGTAGTTTATGAAGAATGTAGAGGGAAGCAGTTGGTTAACCAGCAGTCAACACAGAGAACATGTACATACAAGTAACATTATACAGACTGAACAAATTGTATTCATGTTTTAGGGTTCTCTCTCTCTCTCTCTCTCTCTCTCTCTCTCTCTCTCTGTGTGTGTATGTTTGGTTTATTTAGGAACAACAATTAAAGAAAAGGAATCCAATTTTAGAGAGAGCAAGGAGCTGCATTGGAAGTACTGAAGAGAAGAAAGGAAAAAGGATGTAATTATAATTTCAAAAATTAAAAAATGTATATAAAAAATAAAGGTAAAATGCATAGTGAAGGAATCTAGGGAAATTAGAAAGTTTTAGAAATATATTTTTTAAATTCAAAAAATATATCTTTCTATTTCACAAGACTTATAGAAGTATTTTGCCTGCATCAATCATCTCATTATTTGCAGTTGGGTTGTGTAATACTGAATTTTTATAGTTTTATAAACAAATATCTTCACAGGGTTATAGCACATAGTACGAAAGCTGTTCATTGTAATTTTCAACAGCTATAATATGAAAATAATCTAAAGAGAATTCTGAGGCAGTTACTGAGTAAAGAAATTTACCCCAGTTTCTGACACACGGTGAGTGGACAGGAGTGGTGTTTGGGGATGAGTAACAGCAGAAAAACTGAGGGAAAAGGGAATAAAAAAATGTTAGACTGAGTTTAGGAAGAATTGAAGCCGCCAAGTGCATGCTCACTGTTTGAAGTGGAGGAAGTGTTCTGGAAAGCCAGCAACAGAAGCACAGAAACGGGAAGGACAATCCAGCCTGCCTCCTGCCAATGCCTCTTCACTGGCCAAAGATGTCCAGAAGCTGGAGAGCAAAAATAGTCCAGTGATTAGCCTCCCTGGCACAGAGCTGGACAGTGAAGATAAGAATAGAAGGCATAGATAAAGAGAATGGAAATAAAAAGTACTATCGGGGGTGGGGTGGTGTTTTAAGAAGCATAAAGGTAGTTTGTACTGCTATAATAGTGTATTCTAAGCCAGGTAGCTTAAACAACAAAATTTTTTTTATAGTTCTGGAGGTGAATTCTACAATCAGGATGCCTACAGGTTCAGGTCCTGTGAGAGTCTTCTTCCTAGGTTTGGACGTTGCCTTCTTCATACATCCTCACACAGATGGGACATTATTTCCTGCTAACCCACTGATCCCATCAACAGTGTTCCACTCACAATCCACTTACCAACCAAAGACCTCACCCCAAATGTTGTTCCTTTGTGGGTTACAATTTCCATGTAGAAAAGTGTTAAGAATATAAACAGTAAGAATGGGTGAAATGTCAACCCACCTCCAAAACCTTCAACCCAAAATAAGATGGGAAGAGATAAAGATAGAGTAGAGACTGAGGGAATGCCCAACCAATGCCTGGCACAGCGTGAGACCCACCCCATGAGAGAGAGTCTGACACCAGTAACCATACTTTGCTATGTTTTCAGGCAGGAGGCTAGCATAACCATCCTCTGAGCGGCCCCACCCAGCAGCTGATTGAATCAGATGCTGAGACTCACAGCCCAGCCTTAGGTAGAGCTCCGGGAGTCTTGTGGAAGAGTTGCAGGGGATGATGGAAGGACTCAGAGGGGACAGGGATGCCACAAGAGGACCAACAGATTAAACTTAGACCCATGGGGGCTTGCGGAGCTGGAAGCATCAACCAAGGAGTATGCATGGACTGGGTCAACTACTCTACAAGTGTAGCAGAATGGCAGTTTAATCTTCCTATGGATCTCCTAGTGAGTGGAGTGTGTGCTGTTTCTACTGTGGACTCTGTTGCCTGCTTTCAATCACTTTCCCCTAGCAGGACTGCCTTTCCTGCCCTCGGTGGATGAGGGTGAGCTGATGCAACTTGATGTGTTGGGGTGGGCTGGTAGGGGGAGCTCCCCTTTTCTGAGAGGGGGAGAGAAAGGGGGAAAAGGGTGCGAGGAGGGGACTGAAAGGTGAGGAGAGAGGGGGCTACAATCTGGATGTGAAGTGGATATATAATTAAAAAAAGAAAAACAAGAGTCTTCCCTCTTGATTAGTTTCTTTAGGTGTACATACTTTAGTAGCTTTATCAATATCATGTCTATATGAGTAAGTATATACCGTGTGTGTCTTTCTGCTTCTGGGATAGCTCACTCAGGATGATCCTTTCCAGTTCCTACTGCAAATTTATCTGCAAATTTCATGATTTCCTTGTTTTTCATTGCTGAGTAATATCCCATTGTGTAGATGTATCACAATTTCCATTCTTCAGTTGAGGGGCATCTGGGTTGTTTCCAGCTAGTGCCTGCATGACCTGGATCTCTTCTGGGTTATGGCTGGGTGACCTGAGTGTAGTCCCAAGTGATTTCCAGACCGTGGAGTTTCCTTTCACCTAAGAAACACAATCACTGTTGTTTTATGGCCCAGACTTGAGTCTCTTGGTCACTGTATGAAAAATGTTGTCCTGCTCCTCAGACACAATGTTCTTCTGGTGCTGCCAACTTGTCCTGACAATATGTTTTAATCTGAATAGAAGACAGTATTTTACTGATAGAATATTTCAACTAAGTTTATTTGAGTATCAACGATGTCAGTGGAGAATGTTTGTGGTATGGGAACTGGCAACATGAAAATAAATGCCAAAAAGTTGTCATCATTTTTTCACGTCTTTGTCATGGCCTAAGAACCCATATTCACATTACACTTGCACACACAAAATGTCTTTTTAAATAAATCTCATTGCTAATCAAGAGGGAAGACTCTAGTTAAAATGCTCAATCCCCATCCAAAAAGGCAAAGAGGATGGACATCAGAAGAAGAAGAAAACAGGAAACAAGTTAGGAACCTGCCACAGAGGACCTCTAAAAGGCTCTGCCCTGCAGACTATTGAAGCAGATGCTGAGACTTATGGCCACTGTTGGGCAGAGTGCATGGAATCTTATGAAAGTGGAAAAAGTAAGATCTGGAGAGGACAGGAGCTCCACAAGGAGAGCAACAGTAACAAAAAATCTGAGCACAGGGGTCTTTCCTGACACTCATATGCCAAGCAAGTACCATGCATGGAGATAACCTAGAACCCCTGCACAGTTGTAGCCCATGGCAGTTCAGTGTCCAAGTGGGTTCCATAGTAATGGGAACAGGGACTGTCTCTGACATGAACTGATTGGCCTGCTCTTTGATCACCTCCTCCTGAGGGAGGAGCAGCCTTACCAAGCCACAGATGATGACAATGCAGCCACTCCTGATGAGATCTGATAGACTAGGATCAGAAGGAAGGAGAGAAAGACTTCCCCTATATAGTAGACTTGGGGAGGGGCATGTGTGGAGAAGGGAGAGGAAAGGTGGGATTAGGAGGGGAGGAGGAAGGGGTTTATGGGGGTATAAAAAGTGAATAAATTGTAATTAATAAAAAAACATCTGAGGTTGGAAGAAAATTAAATTATTTGAATAATAAATGTGATCTGTAAATGAAAAAAAAAAGAAAAACAAGAATGAAGTAAAAAAAAAAAAGGATGGGTAAAATGTGAACTATTTAAATAGCTAATATTAGTTGCAGTATGAAAAAGCCATGCAGTATGATGTGATAGAGCATTCAAAAGAAAGAAAGAAAACTTTCACTAAATATTGCGTGAAAAGCAAACTATAACAACAGTGTTACAGGAGAATAAGGTATTAGTTTTTGTTTTGTTTTTTTTTTTTTTTGCTTTTCAAAATAAATTTTTATTTGCTTTTATTAACCAAAAATGCTGGTGGTTATCAGTGAAATAAGATCAGTATTTCTGTGTATTAATTTTGCTAATAAACGTATTAAAAGAAACATTTATTTATTTATTTTTCTCATCAGTTACATTTTATTAACTGTATCTCAGCCGTGTCCGATCCCTCATTCCCTCCCTCCCTCATCTCCACCGTGCCCCTTTCTGCTGTCTGCAAGTCTAGTATTAGGAAACAAACTGCTGAACACATGATTAATTACTCTAGACCCTCTCTATACATTATGTTTATCTACATTAGAATTTCTTAAATTCTTTTTTTTTATTTTTTTCTTATCAGTTACATTTTATTAACTCTGTATCCCAGCCGTGTCCAGCTCCCTCGTTCCCTCCCAATCCCACCCTCCCTCCCTCATCTCCACCGTGCCCCTTTCCAAGTCCACTGATGGGGGGGACCTCCTCCCCATTCATCTGATCCTCTTTTATCAGGTATCTTCAGGACTGGCTGCAAAGCCCTCCTCTGTGGCCTAACAGGACTGCTCCTCCCTTGGGGGATGGGGAGGTCAAAGAGCCAGTCATTGAATTCCTGTTAGAAATAGTCCTTGTTCCCCTCACTATGGGAAACCAATTGGTTACTGAGCTACCACGGGCTACATCCGAGCAGAGGTTCTAAGTTATATCCATACATGGTCCTTGGTTGAATGTCAGTCTCAGAAAAGACCCTGTGCCCAGATATATTTGGTCCTTGTGGAGCTCCTATCCTTTCCCCATCAGACTAACTCCCCTTCTTTCTTATGATTCCCTGTACTCTGCCAAAGGTTTGGTTATGAGTCTTTGTATCTGCTTTGAAAACACTGCTAGTTAGAGTCTTTCAGATGTGCTCAGTAGACTCCTGTGATACGTTCCCTGAACATCCCATGTGTCTTTCTAAATGAGGATTGATCATCTTACCCCATGTCCGCTCTCTTGATTATCTTTTTTAGGTGTGTAGATTTCATTATGTTTAGTGGTATATATACAGAAAAATAGGTACATTACTCATATATAGGTATATTATTCATATATATATTTACAAGAAATACACTGAAATTCTAATAGTGTTTCTTTGGATGTGAGATTAAAGGTATTATTTTATGTGTGTCTTTAGCATGTGTTTGTAAGTGTTCATGTGTGTGCATGCAGATGAGTAGATGTGTGTACATATGCAGGCCAGAGGTCAACATCAGGTTAAAGGCTCTCCACCTGATTTTTGAGAGTTTTCTCCCTGATCCTGGAACATGTCAATTCAGCTAGACTGGCTAGCAAGCAAGCTCCAGGGATCTGCCTGTCTCCCCATACGCCAACACTGGGGCTGCACACACATGCCGGTCCTCTCACACGGATGCTGAAGATCCAAGCTCAGGTCCTCATGATTGCGTGACCAACACTTGGGAGGGCCATCTCCCCAGCCCTATGGAGGATGATTTTACTAGCTTTTCATCTTCCTGTGTTTTTCTGATTTTTTTAACAGTGCAACTCAGGTGTTATTTACAACTTGTAACAGTGTTCCTGTTGTTATTGTTCCATCTGAGGGGCTATATGACCTAGAAACGAAGCTCCTGTCTATCGGCCACTTGCCATATCTTTACTCAGCCTCATTCTCATTGTGTTCCTACTTGGTAGTGAGTAGGTGCCTGAGCTACAACTCAGTGCCATCAAAAGAGAAAGAGTCAATAAAAATGGTCTTTTTTTAAAAAAATATATTCTACTGGGAAACTCTGAGGTCCTAGAGAATGGCCTGATTTCCTATTGATCTTTTTATTGCTTCAATTATTTCCCCAATCACTATTCGTTAATTTAGATGCCGACCAACCCTCTTTTTCCATTATCTATTATATTTGGTCCCTGTTAAATATGAATCTTCGCTGGCACTTCCATTACTAAATTGACACTTGCCTAATGCCTTATTGGCATCTGTAGGAATGAAGCATATTTCTTAAGAACCATGTAGGCGGTAGCCATTTTTTTCTGAACCATCTAAGCATAGCCAGTGTTTTGTGTTCTTGTAATCTTAATCTTAAAAACAGCAATCCATCTGTTTCATTGTTTTATTCTTTCCTAATAGAAGAAAATTTCCCCCCACTGTCTTACTGATCTACACTCATCCAACCCTGATGGGCTCTTGTAAATGGAATTAACTCCAGCGATGCGATGGCTTTTCATATTAGTTATCATTTCAGCAAATCCATTCACTCTCCCTGGCTTGCTTTTTAACCTCCAGCTGCTACCCAATTATTAGCTCTTGGATGACTGCTTCAGCGGCATTACTGTAGTACTTGCTTGTCGTAGATATTAATAATAATAAGCAGTTTATAAATGTGCAGAGTGTTAATACACATAAGGATTATTGTTGATAAGCCTAATTGTAATCAGAGTTTTCCACTGGGTGAGTTAGGATTCTTGTGGTTACAAAGAATAGAAATCAACTCAAGGTGGCTTCAGCAAAGCAAAGAGCCACTGTGGGGTTGCCTCAATACATACTGCGAGAGGCCCGGAATAAGCTTTTAGAATAAAAAGGCAGCTGGGCCTCAGGGTAAATTAGAACTGTGAACTGGAAAATCAGCAAGAATCTGAAGATGGCAAGGGATGCTGTTTAGTACTGGGCATGTCCCTAAGAGCACTAGGTGTAGGCTCCACCTCAGCATCACAACTCCAGTGATCAACCATCTGATCTCTTTCTGATTTTCCCTTCTGGCTACTTCTTACTTTTATTTATTTGTTTGTTATTATAGTCCTGGGAATGACACCCAGCATCTCATACATTTCTTGCATGCTAGGTGAGAATTTTATGCCTTCATTCTTCAGACTTAGTTTATCACCTCTCATTTCATTTCACAGAGAAGCTAATGGTTTCCACTCCCTTCAACATTTCATAGGTGTGGCTAGAACCAGCAGAACCCTTTTTTGTGTTTTCTTGGCTTCTTAATTTTCCACTTCCAATTATGTTCTGACCTTCCCTATCCCGATTCCAGATTCTCTGGACAAGAACACTGATTGGGCCAGCATTGACCCAGTCAAGAACATGTAAAGGGAGGCCCAAGATATGTGTTTCTAAGTACCTGGCAATATCTCTTGTACTCTTTACTCACTGTGTGGTAGTCATATAGTAGTTTGAAAGATGTTAATCACAGTTATTATACAGTCAAAGCTTTTATTGGCCTTAATTATATTGCAGAGACAGAAATTAACCAAACTCACCATCTTTCTTTGCATTAATATCCTATAATTTAAGCATATAGCTTATGAAGATGTAGATGGAGCCATGCGAATGTAAACTCTGATGACTTAGGTCCAACATGGCCAAACTAAAAAAAAAAAAGGAAGTTTAGAAAGTTTCATGTTCTTGACTTAAGTGATTGCCATAGAGATATGCCAGGGCAACATTGGAATGTGGTCAACGTGACCTATAAATAACATCAAGGAAAGGGAAGCAGAGAACAGGCTCATGAAATCCAGGCTGACTTCCTGTTGTGAATATAGTAATTTGAGTACCACATTTGCTACGAATCTACATCCTATGGCCAAACACCATCCTACTCATATTTAATGAGACTAACATCCTAGGAGATATGTTTTGAAATAGCCAAAATAACAATTAGCTTCTCTGTCTAGGGCTAACTACATTGAGTCCACAAATAAAGACATGTATGTTTGTACACATTGTATACATTTGTCAAACACCTACTAAGGTGAAGTAAGTGCTGCCATTATGGTTATCAAACCAGACTTTAAGTGCACCTTGGTCTTAATTAAGCTCTGTGGTAGGCACTTGAATATAAGTACTTCATACTTTTAAATCATTTCATTTTCACAACATACACTATGAAGTGGGTTCTTCTGTAATTCACTTTTAATAGATGAGAAATGGAGGATCCAAGAGTCTGAAATAAGATAGTAAAAGTCACAGAGAAATTTATTAGAGAAAGAAGATTGTGACTCTAGATCTTTCTGGCCACATAACGCTTGGTGTCATTTGTGTGGTTTTTGAGCTGTTTCATCTTGGCTTCCTCAGCCTGTTCTGTTGATTCTCTGAAGGAGAGAGGAAGGAACACTCCCCCACCACAGGTTAGCACTGGCATACACTGGAGAAGGGGTAAGCTATGCCAAGTCACAGCCAAACATAGTGGATATCACGATTAACGGGGCTGCAGAAGAGGCTCTCCCATTTCTCAGTTAGGTGAGCTTGGGAAGTTTCCTTTCCTTATGCCTGGAGAGTACAGAACCAATAGTCTTCCCTTATAGTGACTCCATGAGGAAAAGTTGATAAATGTTAAAGTCCTGAAACCATACTCATAAAAAAAAATCAAGGGCCCTTCAACAGTAGCTCTTACTGTAACATTCTATATAGGTAACGGAGATGAGACAGGGATTGATAGGTCCAATGCTGCTACATTGGCCACTTAAAGTAGAATCCTGAAGAAAGGCCCCTCGCTTATTCTCACAGTTACTGAGTGTGTGCTACACACAATACATTCAGCTCTCTGTTAATTAACAATATAAAGGCAGGCACTATGACAATATACAGAATGTTTTAGATGCTGATTCCACAAGATAGATGGAACCTAGGAAAATGTTTGTAAGGAAACATTTTATATGTTACATAATGTTATATGTTATAACATCATAACACCTAAGAACCGTTATAGCCATGAAAAATCTTGGGTTTATCAGGAGATAGCAAACCCTGGCAAGCCCTTTCATTTTCAAATGCTTTATTTCTGCAACTTTTACCATGCCCTGTGCCCCTGTTTTCACATCCACAGCACAGACTATAAAACAGACCACTGTCCTTCTCTTCCAAGATGACACTGCTAACTCTTCATGTATCTTAATGAAGGATTGTTCAGTTATCTAGAACATTCCTCGGCTGGATTTAGCCCTGAGACAGGATAAAGCCAAAGTGCCAATGCATATTAAAAATTGACTTTTTCCTCATGGCAGCTTGTCGTTTTTCAATTTGGCATCTTTCCTTGTTCTTTTCTCCACCATGTAAATCTGTATGAGACTTGATTCATAGGGGATTTTCTTGTGAGGTGCTTTTCTTCAAGCATATGGATAAAATTGCCAGGTTTAACTGAAGGCTGTTTAGAGTCTTGCTCTGTTTACAGTCTAAAGCAGATCACTTCTGTTCTTGGCCTCAGTCCTAGATGCCCAGGAAATTAATGGTGCCTCTTGGCCTGTGACAGCCTGTTTACGTCCCTGGAGTTGGTCCCCGGTTTTTGCTGGCTGTGGGTGTCCGATCTTCCTTAGACCTGCTGCCAATTCTATCTAGCACTTCTCAGGGCCACCCTCCCCTAACCAGTCCATCCCAGCCGTAGTCTCTAAAGTCACAATGATTTGTTTTCTATACCTTTCTCACAACCAATGGATGGAATGGAATAACAAATCAGGTATACTTGATTTGCGCTAAAAAAGAATTTAACTCACCATGCGTGCATGTGCGTGTGTGTTTGTGTGTGTGTGTGTGATGTGTACATGTATACATGCATAAATCTGTGTTCAAAATGTGTGTGAAGGCAGGGGAAGATGTCAAGTGTCTTCTTCAATCATTTATTAACGCACTGTCTTGCACCTCGTCCAGAGCTCACAGATTCAGCAGAACTTATCTAGCCAGCTTGCTTAGGGGATGCTCTGTCTCTGCTTCTCCATTGCTAGGATTAGGCAGGCCACCACAACCACCCTGCTCTTCTATGGGTGCCAGGGATCCATTTACCACTCCTCAGAATTGAATGGCAAGGACTTTATCCAGAGCCATCTCCCTAACCCTCTCTCTTCACTTAAAAAAAATTACTAAGTATATTTGTAGCCAGTACTATGCATACTATTCTCATTTTTTACAGGTAGGGAAATGGAAGCACAGCAGAGTCAAGAAACTTGTCACACACACTGACAGAGTGGGAAAAGGAGGGATTCAGCCATGCAAAGGCAAGACCTGTTCTCTTGACCCCATGCTCTGCTGCTTTGCCCTACTTACAGGTTGACCCGACCAACCTCCTGTTTGAGTCAGTGAGTTATATGAAAACCTCTTTACACACAGGGAGAACTACATAAGTACTGGTTATTATTATTAGCATGTCTAATGAAAGGCAAAAGCTGAGGACAGAGAAGTAACAGAAGTTCATACATCGTGTCTGGGATTTGCCAAATTATGCTAATATCTAACAGGCTGCAGTAAGCATTTTAAAAAATGATCATGGGCAAATGGGTCGGGAAAATATTGTTTGAAAAGTAAGTCTTTTATGCTACTGAACTCCTCTAAGCTTTTAGTATCCTATTGTATATTCAGCCCCCATAAAATCCAGGATTTTCCCACCCAGCCCCCACTATTCTCTATTGAAATATCAAGCAGGAAAAGCGAGCACTGCAGACAGGGATGCTTACCCTAGACTGTTTTTATTGCCAGGCTGGCCCTCTCTGGCTTCTGGGAACTTGGGTTTCAGGAGAGTTCCCACCACTTCCTACCCAGTGCTCATGATGCTAAAACAGCACACATTCAAAAAGGTCTCTCATGCTGAACGCCTGACTTCCTTTCTGGAAGGCTGAATGTTGCACAGCAGTGGACAATGCCAGTGACTGTCTCCAAATGCAATCTTTGGGTCTTTGGTTACTAAGTTCCTTTCTTCCTTTTTTCCTTTTTTCTTTTGGTGAACCGCGATAAGCTTCAAGACTCTACAGGGCATACCCACTTCCCAGAGAAGGGTCTTTCAAAGGCAGGAAACAGTCGTCCAGATGTGTGCAGCTACTTGTCATTTGCGTGCGTGGCTGGGTTTTTCCTTTCAGACTACTCGAACTCCTGGTTCCCCCATATGTAGATCGGATTGGACACCACAGAATGGCGGAGCCATGTGAGGATGCGCCCGAGTGTTCTGTGCAGCACTTTGGGGATGGCTTTGCTGAAGTACTCAGGGAAGGCATGCTGCTCAATGGGCGACAAGCTGTAGGGGACAATGTTCTGCATCTTTAATCAGGTTCCCAGACTCGCGGCCCACGGTGGCAGGGGCTCTGAGGATGGAGGATGTGCTCGTGGCTCAGTCTCGAATGGGACTCTACCGCCCCACACCAGCACTACATACTGGGTCACCTCTGCCATCATGGCTCTGAGCCCGACTTCCCAGTTACCAAGTTTCTAATGAACATGTTTAGTAGACACTTCATATGTCTTACCACAGATCACTGCTGGACTCATTCTGTTGGACTCCACCCGCAAAAGACTCTTGAAGGCTAGAGCCTGGTTCATCCCGAATTCCACACCATGCATTGTTTTCCATTTTCTTATTTTATTTTGCTTCCATTTGTTGGAATAAGCCTTAGCTATGAATCAAAAACTTTGTATACTCCTGTGAGATAAACTAATATATCAAGTCTCCGGGTGTTCCTTGGGGCTTTGTCATGGCCAAAAAGTCCTCCTCACAGAGCCTTCGAGCAGCTCATGGGAATTTCAGATTTTACAGTATTTTCCTGTGTGAAGCAGTGATAAGCTCTTCAGTCCTTCAGGTGGAAGCAGACACCATCTCACACCATTGCTCTGATTATTTTGTGAAAGATGCTAGTTCATTTCTAAGTAAATTTTCTTCTTTGGCTGTAACACAGACTAAATGCATACTGACAGGCCCAAACCGACTGTAGTGATTTTATTGTCCTGTAGAAATAATGGGATGGAAAGAAAAAGGATAAAACCAACAACCTCAAGGTATAACCTTCTTTACATCCTCCCATTTTTAGACTCAATTCTTTACTCCAAATAAAGAGTATCTATACCATTAATTATATAAAATGTACTAAAATAATATATTTATAATCTGTTAATATATCTAATCAGAAAATCCCACTAAAAAGACCATATGCCTCTTTAAGTGTTGTATCTCCCTCAGTAAATAGGATTTCCCTGAGTTCATTTGATAGCATATACAGCTGTCTCAGGGCCTCCTGAGAACAAGTAGGCTGCTGTGGTGCATGAAAAACCAAGAGGAGATGGCAGTTAGTCCCAGCATGAGCTGCTCCAAGCACCTTTCCTGGTATGTCTCCTCTTCCACACTCTCTTGGCTGACTTGTCTTCCTCTTTTTGTGTTTCTCTGCTGCCAAGAGTCTTATTTGCATACACTCCACCCTTGGTGGAACAGTTGGTTTCCTGTGACCTAGGCTGCTTCCTTTGACTCTTCATAGAATGTCTAGACCGCCTACTCTGTTTTCCTTTTATCTGCTTTCAGTGCCTCTGTTGGCCCGTTTCCTGGTAATGGGTCTTGAACCACTTGATTTGTCTGATACCTTGCCTAGCTGACTAGCTGGTCAGATAATCCTTGTGTCTCAGTACCCATGCTCATGCTGCATCTTGCCTCCCATGTTTTTGCTTCTTCTACAACTCTGTTTTCTTTGATTTCTTCATTTAAATCCAGATTTTGTTTTAGGCTCAATGAAGCTGCCCTTCTCCATAATATCCTTGACATCTTTCTGATTTTGTATTCCCTGTAACATCTCAGTGGATATGCCTGGTCACTTACCACTTTATTTAATTATACACCAACCCATGATGAATAAATGTCTACTATACTTGGCAATAGTGATACAAGAAATAATGAAACAAAGCTCATGGTCCCAACTGCTTGCTATCTAGTTTTGCTGTGATACATGATGTTATATTATTTTTGGTCTTATTAGTTAACTGATTATTCAGATGTTCATGTCAAATTACCTGAGGAGAGGAAAAGTGCTAAATGGCCAGTAGTAAATAAAGATTTACAAGTCACCAAAAAATCCAAAACATGTCCCCTTTGTACAGTTCACTAGTCTTAGCCTCAATTTTCAAATCTGTAAACTGAGACTCGTCACATCTACCTCTCATGGTGTTAAGAAGACTGTCTCAGACAATGCTAATAAATTACCCAACCCTGGGCCAACGTGGCCTTGTCACATCAGTAATGGTAGCTGTTGTTCTCAACTAAGTCAGCCCATGAAGCAAGTGCTTATGATTCCATTTCTCCAGGAACTTCGGCCTTCGGGCCATGCTGGGAGGGATGATCCCAGCATTACGCTGTCAGTATTCCCCCATAATGTCCAACCAGAGCAGGATGGGAGGAGATGACAGAATGGAGCTGTGAGTCACAAAGTCAGAAGTGCCTGTAAAGACTCATGGGCTTCCTCTACACTGGCACCTGGATTTCCAAGTCCATTTATGGCTTTAATATCGCTGTCCTAAGTTTGCTTCATTTCCTGGCTGTCCCCAGAGGCAGAACAGAGTTCAGAAAGAAGGAATTTCCCTGTAATGTCCACTCACTCTGTGTCAGGTGTTGTTATATATGCATCCCCAACTTTACAACATCCTTCCAAAGAGCTTCTTATTTTCCTTTTTCTTTTTCATTTTTTGTGAACAATACATTGTCACTATCTTATACCCAGATCATATACAGTTTTTTTTTATTTTTTTTATTTTAAATTTTATTTATTTATTCACCTTACAGCCTGATCCTAGTCCCCTTCCACCTCTCCTCCCAGTCCTACCTTTACATTTCTTCCCTCCACACACCCTCATCTTCTCAGAGAAGAGGAGGCCCCTAAAGGATACCCATCACCCTGGCACATCAAATCGAGCAGAACTAAGTGCATCCTTTCCCACTGAGACCAGACAAGGCAGCCCAGCTAGGGAAAAGGGATCCAAAGAAGGGCAACAGAGTTAAAGATTGCCCCCTACTCCTGTTGTTAGGGGGCCCACATGATGACGTTGCTTCACATCTTCTACATATGTGTAGGGGACCTAGCTCTAGGCTATGCAAGCTCCCAAAGAGGTTCTCACTTCTGCTTCCCAGATTGAAAAGTCAAGACCTGAAGACAGTGGGTAATTTGAACAAAGCTACATAGATAATCCAAAAAGATCTAGAGCCATTAACCTCTGCAGCAACTGCCCTTCAGTAAGTCAAAGACTAGCTTATTCTGTTAGCATTTCCCCTACTACACAAACCGCTCTCCATCAGCCCAAGGGGTCTCCAGTGGAGAAATAAATTTACAACAGTCTTGCAATTTCATTGTCCTAATACTTTTTAAGGCTGGATCTTAGGTGAATCAGTAGAACTGCTTGTCACAAAATGGAAAGAGGCCTTCCAATATTCATGCAGGTCCACCCCCACAACACTGCTCATTCTAATTCTAGTCCTGGCTCTCCTGATAAATCCCCCTAGAAGCAATTATATGTGGTGTCCAACAGTGTGGTAACCAGGACAGGCCTGAGACTGACTAAAGACACTATAGCATTCCTTCCCTTTTGATTCCATATTGCTATTTCTGGACAACTCCTGAACTAAAACAATTTCCCCTTCTCCAAAACTACAGTTTATAACCCTTTTCATGCTTTTATTTATAATGTAGCTGCATGGACAGGAAGAGAAGTGACCGTGAAAGTTCTCTACCAACACTAGAAAGTTGATTTTGGTCTGTTTTCTGACTGCCTTTTGTTGTAAATGGCTAAGTTGCCAAAGATTTTGAGACCAAAGTTTTTGAGACCAAATTTTAGTGGGCAAATTGGTGCTCTGAGTAGCGAGTGGGTCTATCTGACACAGGATGCAAGGAATTGTTCTTGTCATTATTGAGGCTCAAGTCAACCCTTCTTATTTTACAGAATAAGAAACACATCTCAACAGAGAAAATGAGTTTATGCCCCCCACTTAGCTACTTCATGCAGCCTCGGGAGTAGAAAGTCCATTTCTGCACTTAGCACCTTTCCATGCTAAGTTGGGGAAATGGAGACTTGTCATGTATGGTCTTCTCTTGATTCTGTTATAACAGTCATCAATACCAGTTCAGAAAAACAGGCATCACACCTACTGTCTGTGCTCAGTTTCATTCTCTTTCTGAACAGCCTCTTTTTATTAGCCACCTTTATGCTATCAGGACAAAATAACTGAAGGAACTAACTTATAAAAAGAAATGGACTATTAAGCTTAGTTGGGAGATTCAAATCAAAGTTCAGGGAAACTAATGGCTAGTGTGTGATGATAGCGGCATCACATCAGCACATGTCCAAACAACTGGTCATATCACAAGCCAGAAAGCAAAAAAAAAGAAAAAGAAAAAATGAGCCAGGTTCCCACTGTCCCTTTGTTCCACTGTCATTGCCAGTGACCAAAGAAAGGCCCACCTACTATAGACCTACCTATACCTTACCTACCTCCCAAGATCAACTTTTTTTTTTGAAACAAGGGATAGCCCTGGCTGTCGTGCACTCACTTTGCAGACCATGCTGGCTTCAAACTCACAGAGATCCACCTGCTTCTGTCTCCCCAAGTGCTG
Source organism: Meriones unguiculatus (assembly GCF_030254825.1). Taxonomy (NCBI): domain Eukaryota; kingdom Metazoa; phylum Chordata; class Mammalia; order Rodentia; family Muridae; genus Meriones; species Meriones unguiculatus. The sequence goes on from NC_083356.1 coordinate 47,025,825, forward strand.
GGATTGCAGGCGTGCACCACCGCTCCCAGCAGGTAAACCATACGCTAAGAGTTCCATTCTGGGAACAAGCCTTTAACATGGATCTTTACAGAATGTTTACCCAAATCGTATGCTTCCTATGTAGGACAGTATGAACACTATATTTCATGGACCACCTACTTTAGAACCATCTATCATTTAAATTCAAACTGTAGAGTTTTAAGCTCTTTCCTCATTCTTCTGGGTCTGGATATGATTTGGTCTCTTGCATTTAAGAGCTACTAATATAGATTTGAAGTTTTTTATATCCATGACTTCTTATTTAGTTTATGGCCTGAGGTTCTCTTTCCACTGGGGTGTTAAGTCAGTCCTTCCATCATCATCTGTATTCCTAGATTTTTGTCAAACACAACAGCAAAATGAAAATCACTATATTTCTCATCAAGTTGTGATTTGGGCAGAATAGACATGGGAGAAAGAAATTCTTAAGAGACATCCCATTTTCCCTCATGCGTCATGATAGTGTGTTAGAGGGAAATTCCTCATTTCCTCTTGGTGTATTTTCAACAACTTTTTTTTTCAAACATGATGAGATATGCTTAAGATCTTCATTTTTGGTGGGGGCAAACTATTTTCAAATACACACCAGTATTTTCTTCCAACTCCTTTGTTTTTGTGCTTCTGAGATAATGTAGCTACTGGTGGCCATGGGCAGTGTCTATACATGTGTATGTCCAGCAAACAGATGGCATACATTGGTTGCCAAGATCTAAAATTTAGAGGATTTTGACTTTTGAAATTATAAATTTCTACCTGTTGTATTTAAAGTTTAAATATTATCACAGTTGCCCTATTTATATGCTGCATGTCAGTTGTTTCCACTAATTGATATGCTGAGTCACTAATGACATCCTGAGGATGGTCCCCTCGTAAATAGCCTTAGTGGCATATAATGGGGACTCAAAGAGGCTCTTTACGGTTGTTCTACCATGCTCTATAGTCTGTCTGTAGCTCCAAAGAGAGTCCTAACCAGAACCCAGCAGTATTGTTATCCCAGTCATGGATTTCAATCCTCTAAAATTATAAGAAAACAATTTACATGTTTAAGCCACCCAGTTTATAACACATTGTGGTAGCACTTTGTTATCACATGAATTGCAGTGTAGCCATCAGTATATTGAGTCTGCTACCTTAACCGACTACAGAACATCAAAGATGAATGCCAGTTCACCAGCATTCCTCCCACTGAGAGGCAGGGTCTAAAAACCTTCTCCTACAATCTGGGAAGGCTTACTGACTGACAGGATTAGTAAAATATGGTGGATTTGATAATTGGCCTGGTTTCTGGACTTAATCCCAGAGAAAGCAGAAGTGCTAAATTTCTAACTCTTTGGAACACTTGAGATGAGTCTGAGATCACTATATTGCTATAAAAGCAAGCTACAGGAAGATGTCCTAGAGAGACACCACATGAGAAAAGACAGAATCGTCAAAGAGCATCAGACACACAAATGAAGATGCCTTCCTGGAAGCAGATCTTTAGATGAACATCCAACTGAATCCTTCACCAATGCCCAACCCATAAAATCATAGCAAAATTAAATTAATACTTTGAGCTATAAATATAGACTCAATAGCTGCAACAAGAGGCTTTTTCTAGACCTCTCTTTTCTGAAATTTATTTTACCTCCAGTTTTGTTTTCTTTTATATCCTGGCTCCAAATAAAATTTGTGTTCATGGTTTTATAAAAGTAGTTATGTAGAGACCTTTGATCTACATAATCTTTTGGAAATTAAATATTAAAGTATAAATAGATACCTACCTGGAATTACATAGCTATCTCTCCACAACATCTATGAATTTAACTAACTGCCTATTGAAAGTATTCCAAAAACTCATTCTATATTTGCTGAATATGTACAGACTGCTTTTTTATTTCTAAACAGAACTGTATAACAACTATTTGCATAATATTTACATACTTTGAGTATTATAAGGAACCTAAAGATAGTTTTAAATATATGGGCAGATGTATGTAGTTTATATGCAAATATTATACCATCTCTTATGAGACCATTTCACATCTGTGGGTTTCGGTATCCATGAGAGATCTTGAAAACCAATCCCCTGTGAACATTGAGAGATCCCTGCATATGATAAAATTTTAGTTATGAGGGCAGGAGACAATCTCTGCATGGAGTGCTTTATCTTCAATGGACCACCTTGCTCAAGGTGAAGAGAACAGCAGGTCCAGGACTGGTCAGCTGTGAGAACTGGTTTTCTTAGCTATGAAAGAAGGTCCTATTCATCTTTGACACTGATGACCCTATGAATAGGTGAGCTCAGCTTTTGTACTATGTTTTCTGAGTGTCTATTTGTGTTTCTTACAGCGTACTAGAAACCGATTCTAGGGTGAAACAGCCTGTGGGACGAATGAAATCTCCATTTCTTTGCTGCACCCTATATCTTGCTTGTCTCCTCCAGCTCTCAGTAAATATTTGTTGAATAAATGAATGAGCAAATGAGTATGTGTTAGTCAACACAGTTACAAAGACAAATGAGGTATGATCCCTGCCCTTGAGGAGCTCACAGTCTATTGAACATAAGCAGCAAGTTAAATAGTGGTCATGCCTCCTGGGTAGTTCATTCTTTTATTTAGAAACACCGTTTCATCTATGTCTAGCTGCTATTCATAACAACACCCAAATGAAACAACAAGACATGTGAAAATATACCTTGGTAGAACTTAAAAAAAGAGAGGAGGCTTCACACTTATCCTGCAGAGATAGCCTCTCTATACTGGGTGACTTTCTGGGAAGGCAAAAGGGAGCTGCAGGAACCTGAGCGCAATCACTCAGAATCACCCTCAGGGACCCATCAGAAACAGCAAGAAGAAAACCACTGACACACTGTTCCATCAAGCTGCTCCTGCACTGACTGCAGAAACAGCAGTGTGGCCACTGTGTGGGCACTGCTCCCCAAACTGCAGCCAGAGCAGAAAGATCTGAGGTTGAAACCAGGGTTTTGTTTAGCTTTTTTAAGGGAAAGGTGAGAATTTTAAAATCAACCTGAATGTATAATTGTGACCACTAGAGGCTAGTAACCGTGTGGAGCAAGGTGATAGGAAAATGTTTGATAATAGGCACCCAAGCAGTTAGGAACAAGAACAACTCTTCAGCAATCTGGTATTCTACAGCTCAATGCAGTGACTGTAATTCCGAAAAACCCACTCTATATTGTATAAAGAACCACAGGAAAGGATCACAGATATACTCATGATAAGGAGATGGGAATGTCAATAATCCTGGTTTGATGAGTCCCTATCACTCACATGTATATTAAATGCCATAAATATGTGCAAGTACATGTTCATCAGATTTTTTTTCCAAATATTTAAGGAGATGGACACCTTCCCTACCTGGATTTGCCTATTAGAAACTATAAACATATGTTGAATTATTATAAAGTAGTCCATAAATATGTATAACTAAAATAATTACTTGAATAAGAGCAATATGTAGAAAACCCAGATTTCAACCAGCCATCTTCATCTGTGTTCTTCAAAGAATTATCTTTTTTTTTCCTTTATAAGTATGTTTCTCTGAAAATTTCATGATTTCCTTGTTTTTAATAGCTGAGTACTATTCCATTTTATAAATGTACCACAATTTCTTTATTCATTCTTTGGTTGAGGGACATCTAGGTTGTTTATAGATTCTGTCTATTAAAAATAAAGCTGCTATGAACATAGTTGAGCAAATGTCCTTTTTATATGGTGGATCGTCTTTTGGATATATGCCCAGGAGTGGTATAGCTGGATATTGAGGTGCCGCTATTCCCAATTGTCTGAGAAAGTGCCAGATTGATTTCCAAAGTGATTGTAAAAGTTTGCGCTTCCACCAGCAATGGAGGAGGTTCCCCTTTCTCCACATCCTCACCAGCATATGCTATCACTTGAGTTGGATGGTACTAGAAAAGATCATCCTTAGTGAAGTAACCCAGAACCAGAAAGACATGCATGGTATATACTCACTTATAAGCGGTTATTAGCCATATAATATAGGATAACCATACTAAAAATCCACAGATGGAAAGAAGCTAAATACCAAGGAGGCCTCTAGGGAAGATGCTAAATTCTCATTCAGAAACACAAATAGAATACACACTGAAAGGGGTTGAAGAGAGGGAACAGGACAGGAGCCTACCATAAATGCCCTCAGAAAGACTCCATCCAGCAGGGGATCTTAAGCAGATACTGAGACTCACGGCTAAACAAACAAACTTTGGGCAGAGTTCAGGGAGTCTTATGGAAGAGTTGGGGGGATAGAAGGACCTGAAGAGGACAGGAGCTCTAAAAGTAGACCAACAAAGCCAACAAATCTGGGTCCCAGGGTAGGGAAGGGGACTGCAGAGACTGATGCACCAACCAAGGACCATGCATGGAGTGGGACCTGGACCCCTGCTCAGACGTAGCCCATAAGCAGCTTAGTCTCCATGAGGGCTTTCTGGTAAGGGGAGCAGGGGCTGACTCTGACATGGATGCAATTACCCGCTCTTTGATTACTTTCCCCTGGCAGGACAGCCTTGCCAGGCCACAGAGGAAGAAGATTCAGGCAGTCCTAACTTGATAGGCTAGGGTCAGATGGTAGGGAAGGAGGACTCCCCCTTCCTGTGGAAGAGGGGATGGGAATGAGGAGAAGTGGAAAGAAGGGTGGGGCCAGGAGGAGACAAGGGAAGGCTAATCAGGATATAAAGTGAATAAATTATAAAAAAGGAAAAAGAAAAAAGCATGTTTCCCTGCGTTAGAGGGTTGCAGCTGTGACTGCTGTATCATGTGTGTCAGGAGGTGGCAGAGAGGAGACAGGCTCTATCTATGCTCAGGACTCACTAAGAGGAGCAAGTAAGTGGTAGGGAAATGCAAGAGAAAAAGAAACAAAAGGATGTGGCTACAATGAAGAGGAGCAGGACTGGAGACTGAGGGTAGAAAGGAACAATCTGATGTGAGTAGTCAGTGATATCATCTGAGACCATGATAGGATCCTGGCCTGTGCTGCCACGGAACCACATCTAGGTCTGTGGCCCTGCAGTAGCAGGGGTCTGTTACCACCAAAGGCCAGGGGATGTCCCAGGTCTGGGCTCCACCTAAGAACATGTTGATGACTGAGAGCTATATAGAACTATCCCCACCCCTCTCCTGGGCATTGTAAGAGAGCTGGCTCTGGGGGCATGAGATCAGGAGAGCTGACCCAACCTTTAGCCAACTGCAGTTCCAAGAACAACCTACACATTGCCCAGGAACCATAGTAGATCTGGCCCTGGTTGTAGGAGTTGCCAGTGATCTGGCCCCAAGGGTATGAGCATGGGAGAACCAACCCATGTAGTAGCATGGAAGAGGGAGAGATACCCTCTTTGTCCTCCCCTTTGTCCCTTACCACCTATGGCAGGCAGGAGACTTGGCCCTGAGGTCATGAAAGCAGGAGAGCTGACCCAGTCCCTCATCAGCTGCCGCACTCTGTATAGGAGGCCCTACACCTTGCCTGGGCAGCACAGTAGAGCTGACCCTGGTGGTGGGGATACAGTTGAGTATGGGAGAGTTGGCTCTGCCATTTGTCTACTGTGTTGTGGTATAATTGAGGGAGAAAGGTTTCCCTCTTCTCCTTGCCACCTATGGCAGGCAGGAGAGCTGGCCACGCCCCTCTCCTGCCACAGCACTCAGGAGAGTGAGCCCTCCATCTCACCTGAGTAGCACAGTAGAGCTGGATCTGGACATGAGGTTCCAGGTGAACCAGCCCCAAATGTGAGAGCATTAGAGAGCCAGGCCTGCCTCTTGTCTGCTGTGTAGTGGTGCAGTCATGGAAGAGATGCCTTTCTATCTTCCCTCATCCTTCGCCACCCCAGGCAAGATGAGAGATAGACCCAGGGTCATGAGAGTGAGAGAGCTAGTCCTGCCCCTCACCAGCTTTAACACTTGAAAAGAGTGGGCCCTGCACCTCAGTTGAGCAGCAGGGTAGAGATTATTCTGGTTGTGGGGGTTCCAGATAAGCCCACCCTGGGGAAATGAGAGTGGGAACGGTGGCTCTGCCCCTTGCTGGCTGCAGCATTGGGTGAGCTAGCTGGGACAGGGTAGCAGAACTTACACTGATACTGTGGGTATGGGAGAACAGGGAGGCTGACCAGCTCAGATACCTCTCAGGCCCAGATACAGTGTTTTTAATTGGCCTAACCCAACATCTTCCCCATTGATGAACTGTTGGAGTATGTGAAGAGCCTGGTCCTACAGATCCAAAAGGACAGGTTCTCCATGACAGAGGGCAACAAAATTATATCTGAAAAGAGTTCCAATGAGAATCCAGTATTGATAGAGTAGCAGAAGCCAGAGACTTCATACCAGACTGACTCATTGCAATGAACATTTGCAAGAAAAATGGGGGGGGAGGTGAAAGAGTATACTGTGGGAAATACTGTGACACACTATAGCTTCCACAACAAGTTTTTTTTTTTTTAATTTCTTTATTGGAAGGTAGGTTGCATGTGGTACATGATGTGAAATTCACAAAGAACCAATGAAAGTTAAAAAATAAGCCCCCAAAAATTATGTTTTTACATCTTTGCCTCCTTTTAAAATACATTTTTAAGTTAGACAAAGAGGAAGTGATACCTTTGTTTTACCTCATAGGTGAGAGGCTTCTAGGCCTTTCTTTTATTCTAACAAAAGTAAGCACCCATGCCAATATGTTTATATGATCAACATGCAGCATTGATTAAAATCCACTTGGAAAGCTTTCTTTTTGTCTGTGTTAAATACAGCAAGGGATGTCTGAGCATTGTTGGGCAAAGTATCTGCCCCTGTCTGGTCAAGTAGCCTACAAAGGCTGAGCTCTGTGGGTGGAAGGGACTGTTCACAAAGGACAATCTGGTGGCATACTCCACCAGTGGAAAGCTGGCTGCCCTTTTCACCATGCTTTGAGTTCCTGAACATAAAAATTCTTTAGGAATAAGACATAGTTTCTCTTTCAGTCATTCAGTACTATTCGTTCAATATTAGAACCCAAAGGAAAAAAATCATTGTCTTAGTAGTTACACTACATTATTAAAATCCAAAGTTGTTAAAGTTAGGAAAAGCTGTCAGTTGGGGCCTTTATAAGTTTGAGCTTCATATGTTCGTATGGCACTATCTTTTGATTCTGGCTAAAGAGATCTACTTTCTTTTTTGTTTCCTTTTTTCTCTTTTTTTTTTTTTTTTTTTTAGATCTACTTCCAGCATATTGACTCACACCTATAGCACTTGGCTGGCTAACATAGAAGGAATGTAACACATTTGAGGACATCCTGGGCTAGAGTAAGACCCTGAACTAAAAAATAAAAATAACAGCATTAATCTTTCACAAAAACATAACTTTCTTACTAATTTTTCTGTTTCTGTCCTTTTAAGTTTTACAGTCTTTCTTTGAACCATGGGTTAACTGCCATGGTTCTTGGCAGTTATAAATATTTTTCTGTGTCCTGTGCCATCCTAGCTTATTTTAGTACACTTAAAATTCTCATGGACCCCAATGCCCATCTTTGTGAGAGGTGCTATGTTAAGTGAATTAAAGTTGGAAGTGACTAGGAAAGAAAAATGAAGTTGAAAGAGGCATGCCTGTTTCCAAGAAGTCTGCATCAATCAGTGCCTTGGGACACAGGACACTACAAGGACAGTGACGCACAGAAGCAGAGATGCTGAGTAACATGGATTACTTACTCCTGGTCCCAAGGCAGCAATTACCAGAGATCTGCTTGGTTGCATAGGCTTGTCCCCTAATCAACAGTGCCAAAATTTTCAAAAGGAGGTAACATGGGATAAAACCCTTGAAGCATAAGGCCTTCTTTCTCCTTCAATTAAGAAAAAAAATTATTCCATCATGATAAAAGCATAGACCCAAAAAAGAACTGATAAAGGCCACATGGTCCATGCTTTTGACTTCGGGTTAAACCAGGCATTACCTATCCATAGAGGAGTGATGTGCCTGTTTATAACTCTTCAAATAAAAGAGGCTGTGCAGCTTTCTTTGATAGCCCAGCTTGATCTTTAATTGCCTTTTCCAAAAGGAATTTTTTGGTATGACTTCAGAGCTAGTCAGAGCTGGTTCCAGGATCTATACTGTCACTCCGACCATGGAACACTTAGTAGGCTAGTGATCTTGCTAACTTTTATTCAACTGCTTTGTAGCATGGTAATAAGCAACAAGCTTCTTAATGACATGGAATGATTTTAAGGAGTAAAGAGAAGCAGAAAAGACCCTTAAAACCTGTCACTTCCCTGGTCCTCTGTTTCCTGACACGCCCTATTACAGTCCAAGTGTTCTTCAACATTACTGTGGAGGAAGACTGTCCAATGTCTGGTTATTTCCTGAGGTAGCAGACAGCATGGTGTAACTGGAAAAAAATTGGCACACACTTCAAAGGGAAGCAAGCTTGCCAACAGAGTAGCAAGATAAAAGGAGAAGACATTTAGTATGTCACACTAGACTGTAGGAACTAGTAGTTACTGCCTATGCCAGATACCATTTGACATCACTGGGGCATAGGACCAAAGAACTTTGCGGTCAATGCCCTGAATGATGAGGGAAGATGATTCCTTTCATTTTTCATTATTAAGGAAGCAGGGAGACATATTGTTGACAGAGACCTACAGGGAACCCTGCATACAAATGGAAGGGAAGCAGAAGCCTGGGTTTGTGAGCCGCTAGCTGTACCATAGGAGCTTTTCACAGAAAGCAAAGCATTTTGAAACAATAATTGTATGCTATTGTGATGTCTGAGATATGCCTCTTGCTTGTCAGTGGCTGTGCCTTCATCATGGGGAGAAAATTTCTGACCTAAGAGTCTGCCATGAAATACCTTTTAAGACTTGGGGACTTGAAAAATGTTCCATGAGCTGAAAAAGTTAATCAAGGTTTCATACTCCGCTATAAATAATCTTAGTTGTTCCTGACTATCAAAAAGCTGGAATCTATCCTGCCCTTTTATGCAACAAAGACATAAGGTATGTGTAGCCTCTGCCAAGTGCTGCACTGAGTGAGGTCAAGGGTGAAGGATGGCAGACATAAGTCAAGTCCTCAGATTACTTGCAAGCATACCTGATATTCAGCAACTATTTGTTGAATAAATACATAAAGGGATATATTTAAACACATGAGTTGTAATATGATGACATAAGTTCTGGTAGCTTCGCCATGATTCTATCTGTGGATAAAGTAATCGGTGTAGACTGTACCTTGTAGAAGATACAGTGTTTGGGCTACATTTTTTGAGGTTATAATATAATTACATAATTTCTATCTTCCCTTTCCTCCTGTCAAACCTCTCATATGCTTCTTCTTGCTCTCTTCTAAATTCATGACCATATATATAATATATCCATATATATTATATGTATATATGTATATAACTGAAATACCCCATATAAGATTATAATGTATGGAATTATATATCTGTATATTATATATATATTATACATTATATTATATAATATATAATAAATATGTAATATAATGTAATAAAATATATTATGTACATATTATATGTACATATATATAATATTGGGTATATATACCCAACCTGCTGTATAACCTGTAAACCGCTCAGTCTTTATAATGTTACATGTATGCATGTTTTTAGGGCTGACCATTTGATATTGGATAACAAGATGGTATATTCTTCCCTGGATAAAGCTGTTTTTCCCACTCTTATTATTCCTTAGTTGCTTGGGCTACATCTGAAAGGGTCGTTATTGATTTACAAACCAAGCACTTAAAATTTGAACACATACACATACCAGAGGCATAGTCATGAGCTATTAGGAGCGCACACACACACACACACACACACACACGCATACACTCACACCATGTGCACAGTACCTGGGCTGGCCTATTAGGTCAAAACATTCAGAGTGATGGGAGGTAAGAGCAGCGATCACATAGGAGGCGGGGGAAAGATGGAGTGCAGAACTAGTGATGCTTTCGTGTCTTTTCGACTCCTGGTGATGAGCGCTTTCTTTGTTGTAAATCAGTTCCCACTCTCTTCAACATCAATTCCTTTGAACTTCCCTGAAAATAGAATAGTCCTCTTGGCCCATAAAATATCATTCACCTTCTATAAGATAATATGTGAGGTGATTTCTTAGCTTGGGAATATTCAGTGTCAACATAAGGCATTTATGAGCATGCACTCTCTTTCAGAAGTGACACTTTTGGGACCATAAAACATAAAGGTGTGTAAGTTTAGCATCGTCACTTACATAGGGAGTTGTGAGAATTCTTGTATGTAGATGAAAAGAATCACAAGATCCTTGGATCTTCAGTGAAGTTCAAGCAGAGAGCATGGCCAACTTCCCATTGAGCCTTTGCCAGTTTGTCTTGTCACATCAGAATTTCAATTGTACATGGGGAGACAGTGACTCTGAAGCTCAGAAGCTCTGGGGACAAGCTGCCTTTTCTGCTTTCTCTCTAAGAAACAAGGTATTAGCAAAGGAAGAGGGGTCTTGAGCGAAAGTTAACCAGCTCAAAGAAGCCCTCCATATAATAACTACCTGAGAAGTGATACTATTCAGGCCCCAAACCGATGCTGGAAGGCAAATACCACATACTTTCTGACAACAAAATTCCTCTGTTCTTTAGACACACGTTTCCTCAGGAGACAGATTATTAAATAGCCACACTAACACATGAGGTATATAAAGGCATATGAGGATGCCAAGGGCACTAAAAGAGACCCCCAGCTTCCCTTACAAAGGGCAGGATCCAGAGGTCAGGACTTGGGGCTCCACAAAACTGAACCTGAACAAGCAAAGCATTCCAGGAATGGCAGCAAGATTCAAGAACTGACTTGTTTACCGTGGCTGAAGATTTACATCTGTGATGATGGTAACTATGAGAATACAGTATAGCTAAAAATACAAGGTGCTAAAAATTAGGACATTACCAGTAAGTTCTTACAGCCTCACAGAGAAAACCCCTGTGGCAAGGGACCTAGATAGACCACGTGGCCATAATCCAAGCTCTTACATCCTCTGTGCATGCACGCAAACACACTACACACACATATACATACATGCACACACACATACACAGATGCAGGTGCGTGCACACACACACAGAGAGAGAGAGAGAGAGAGAGAGAGAGAGAGAGAGAGAGAGAGAGCACTGTCTTAACTGTGCAGGCACCATGCTGAGAAAAGCAAGGAAAAGCAGAAGGATGGAGACTAATTTGGTGTGGTGAATGCAAACCTGAAGAGCACCTGTGATTTCTGTTCTGGGAAATGCATCAAATTGGTGAAACATGTTAGTTAATCATAGCAAATGTCAATCTCAGCCCTGAAGCAATGTTGGTCACTTCTAGTCTAATGAATGGTTGCATGATCATCTTCACTCAGAGGAATGAAGAGGAATTTCAGGTTTCTATTTTTTTTTTTCAGTTGCATGCACATAACATAATCATTATGCTAAATTTTTAAAATTGTGGTTGTATGAACTAAAACCTTAAAAGGTTTCTTTTTTGTTTTGACCCATAAGATAAATGTTAACAGATGTTGTCATTTCATGTATATATTTTTAGACTTCCACAAATATGAATATTTCTAAAAGTAATTAGTTATTCTGTACTCTTGGTTTATATTTGATTTTTTTTAGATAGCTTTATTTTCTTTGTTTCTCCCTTTTTTGGGGTGTAGCTGATTTGGGCTGCATTTTTCTTTTATGTCTTTCCCCCTTCATTAAATCCTAAAAATGTGTCTGGCATGATACCTGTTTTAAGTTTTCCTTGCAGCTTATTTCAGCTTCTTAAATAATAATGATGCATGTTTAAAAATCTTTTCCAGACTTTGTATCTCAAATTACTAATATCAGGAATAAAACAGTCCATTGACTCACCCCTAGAGGTAAAGAAAAACTACCACACTTCCCTAATCTCCCTATAGCCATCAGTCATTCCTGTCCATTTTTTATTCTATATGTACCTATAATCTTTACAGTGTTGATTACCATGCAATGGAATCCAATATTTCAAGAATATTATTTGATTATTTTCATGGACTGTGTTTATTAAAAAACTTTTTTAAAAGTGTCCCTCGGTTTCTACATCGTTAATTAATTTCCATTACTGTAGAAAACCAATGATAAAGCTTTTCCTAGGTAAAAATATCTTCACCTTGCTTTCTTACTACTGACCACTTTGGGTACATGTTGGTCTATGAATCATAAAATATCTGTCTTCTCTCAAAAACATTTACACAAATTCCATCTTTGAGGTTTTTTGTTTTGTTTTGCTTTGTTTTCTTTTGTGTGGAATTTGTTTCTTTCCCCCAGACCTTGGGAAGTGTCTTCTTTTCAACTTTATCTTGTTTGCTCTGAACAACTGTCAGTTCTCACCAAGTATAAAGGAGAGTCATCCCTTTCCCCACAAGTTTTTTTTTCATTCCAGGACAATTTTCTTTCTTGTGCCCATTTGCGTTGCTTCTTGCTTCTGGGGTTCTGATGGCATTCCACCCTCCATTACATGCGCATTGTTCTTCCTTCCGCTGGCCTTTCCACCTGTCTTTCCCTCTTTTATCATTTCTCCCTGACTTTTTCTCCCTCTAGACTCTGAGTGGTTCTCTCAAGTTACACTCATCTTAATAATTTCTTGTTGATTTTTAGAATACCCCAAGGAGTCTTTGTAAACACAGATTTCTCACCTCACAAAGGCATAGTGAATCAAAATCTCCCATCTTGCCCCTAAGCAAGTGGATGTGAGCGTGTCTCCATCGACTTCATAGTTTGGTGATCACAGATTTGGGGAGTGTTATCCCTTCTCAATATTCTAATACATTTAATTCAGGGGTGTGAATTTTCCCTTTGCAGCCTGCATGAGGGTTTAGATTCAGCAATGGGATTGTTTGCCTGTTTGTGTTCTTTTAACAAGATCACTCTTATTCTGAAAGATGACTTCATTGCTTATCTTTCTGAATATTTGTGTTTTGATCAACAACTTTCAGAATACAAAGAAGGTACACTGTTGCCTTGTGCTAAATATTTTTCAAAGTATATTATCTTCTTCTCTGAGATTATGTGCCTCCCTTCTTTTGTGTTAAAAAGCTAGTCAATTCCATGTTACAGCCTATTGGCTAACTTACAGATCAGTAGGGCCCAAGGTGACTTCCTCCATTGCCAAGAACTCTGTGGTCTTAGTGGTTGACATTGATGTAGAAACTTTTGCTAATTTGTAGGCTGGTGAGAATGGCTAAGGGCCAAGTTCATGAGCCCTGCAGCCCTGAGCATTTTTCTAACTATCTGATGCACCTGTGTGGAAAGACGGGCCTTTGCCTGAAGACCATTACCTCACATTCATTTCCCCTACCCCACTATTGTATGTGCCCAGTGCAGCTGCATGCAGTCTTACATGAAACGTGGTTCCATCAGTTAATAGAATGTACATATGTGAGGCATGTGACTGAGAATATTTGTTCCACTTTTTTAAAAATTTCTCTTTGGTGACAGTTCTATTGTATGACTACCCTCAGTGAGCTTTGCATGGCAAACTTATTGCAGTTTGGATACTGAGGCAGGAGGATTGAGAGTTTGAGAACATCCTGAGCTGCATGACAAGATGTTATCTCAAAAAAAAATCAATGTAAGTCAGTAGCATGATGAATTTACTATAGAAATGGCCAATACTCTAGGTCTTGAGTTAAAGACTCAAGAGAAAACAAGAGAAAAGCCAGGAGTTTTTTAATTTCTTAAATTTATAGTAATAGGAAGTCTATTTTTTTTTTTTTTTTTTTGGTGGGGGGTTAAAAATTGAAAGTCCATGCTCCAGAAAGAAAAATCCTCCATCAATTTAAGATACTGGGCAGCTGGGCAATCCATTCATGAATTTTCTGCATAATTTCCTTCCTGGAGGTACTCTGTCTTACCAGATCTTTGGACTAACAGTGCATCTCCTGGGATCAGTCACATTCCTGTTTAGACGTTTACTTTCTGGAAGGGACCAACATAATGATTTTCTAGTTATTTTCATCTTTTATTTGCTTCACTGTAAATGTGACACAAAGCTGGCTGGGTTAGACCAATTATATCTAAGAGTTTGTTTCCTGCTGCTAAGTAGGATTGTGTAGAAGGCACCTCTCCACCCCCAAAGAAATGAACATTTAACCACAATAACCACGTCGACATTACAGGAGGTATCTTGCTGTCTTTCATGGACAGCAACTTATAGGTCATTTTATACCCCATTTCCATTAATTATCTGATGAGCCAGGGAAACATGCACAGGTCCTGCAGAATTAAACTGATGCTCAAGATAGACCCAAGGTTGCTGGAAAGTAACAGCTTCTTAGCCATGGACTCAAAGCCAGGAAGAACTTCCGGGGAGGAGGGAGATGATACCCACCAAGTACCCATGCAAATTTACATGTAAATACTTCTAGGCTCACTTGCAGGAAACATCCCCAAACACATTTGAAATGGTTCTCTTTCCCCTTTGTTAGTATTTTCACCATCCTGGAATTCTAAAGCAAAATAAGTCACTCCATTACTGAAACAGGAGGAGAATTTGACTACAAATACACTCTGTATCCTCTGGTCGGAGAGTGGCTAGGAGGATGATGCACTCGCTGTACAAGCCGGGCAGCCTGAGGTAAACGTTCCCAGGACCCCACAGATGAGCTAGCACACATCTGTGATCCCAGTATTACAGTGTTGGTGAAGGGGAAGACGGAAACGTGCAAGTCAGCAGAAAATTTGCTAGACAGGTAGCCTGGAGTACATAGCAAAGTGAGGGTAACAGTAGAGAGACCCTGACTGAAAACAAAGTGAAAAAGAACTAACTCCCCAAGTTTTTCTTTGGCCTCTGTGCAAGAGTCATTGCATGTGTGCACCAGAGCACATGTTCAAATACACACATTTGTGTGCATGTGTGTGTGCACACACACACCTCATACACACCCCTGCACCACACACACGCACACATCTTCTCCATCTTCTCAGCCCTGAATTTTGGGCCTTTTTTAGGACCTGGCACATAACCACTTATACCTCAGCTGTGGTGATTTTATTCTGATACAGGTCCTGGGTCACAGATTTGTCACCAGGTATTTATGAGAAAACGCATATTGTTTTTGCCTCTTAAATATTTCCAATTGATTGGTGACCATTATAGAGTTAATCCACCCTCTACCTATAGTGTGTGTGCCTGTGTGTGTCCATCTAATTCGACATAGTGTAACATAGTGTATCCAATTCCTATTGAGAAATTGAAGCACCAGGTGTGATTAAACAAGATCACACATTTCATTCTGTCTTTAATTTCACATCACTCTACCACAGCTGAATCCATGTACCTCCCCACCATGGATGCAGTGGAACCATGTATTTTTAGTATGCCCAACAAAGCCATGACAAAATGTTCCCAAAATAAGCCACCCTGCTGGGCTGTTGTAAGTCAAATTTGGTTTTGCTTCCAATTTATTCAGTATTGCTAGGCCAGTTTTATTAATCCATTCATCTCCCCAGAGTAAGAGTCCTAATAAGAGTAAGAGTAATTTTATTATTTATTAAGAGTGATATTCGTTATTGATGTTGAATTTCAACTGAAAATAATTCAAAAACCGGCTCAGAATCAAGGACAGTAACCCAAGTTCTCAGGATTGAGGACTCGGGGAGGTGATGATCAGAGGGTACAAGTGCTCAGTTCTAAGACAAACGGGAGCCCAACTGCATGGCCTGCTGACAGCTGTCAATCGTGGCTATGAGGTACAGGGCTGGCATTCTGTGTCCTCAGAATCTATAATCACAGATAAACAACAGAGCATGACAGTATTTGCCCGGCATTTACACCATTTGGATTAGATGTTGTAACTAATGTGGAGGTTATTTAAAGTCTATGAGAGTGCATATGTATAGATTATATACTACAAGTTGTATATTTGTTCACATGTGGGACCTGAGCATTGGTAGATTGGACTAGATTCTGCTGTCCATGATGGGCTCTTAGATCCAATTTCCTGGAGATACTTAGCTATGGTTGTATTTAAAGGTTACTAAGATAATTGTGCCTTAAACGTAGATGAGTGGACTGTGCATGCACTTGTCTACACACACGTGCACACGCACCACACACACAGGTACTTAAAATGATGGGTCATTTAATTAACTTGATTGTGACAAGCATGTTATAGTGTGCACATATATCAACACCATACTGTGTACCTTGATTCTATTTCTCAATGAGTCTGCAAGGGAAGATACTCACAATTCTTCAGCTTTTCCTCTCACGTCCTCCCCTGTTTTCCTTTTCCACCCCCTGAATCTATAACACTCATTCCAAACACGCGCCTAGAATTTAGAATTGGAAATGGTATGAAACAATTTCTTTTGCAAGCAAGTATTTATGGGCTACATGTGTCATATTCTTAACATTTGAAAAAAAAATGAAATTTGGGTCTTGACCATGGTGGCTCATTACTGTAATCTCAGCACTTGGGAGGATAAGACCGTAGGATGGAAAATTCAAGTCCAACTTGGACTACCTAGCAAGTTTACAGCCAGCCTGGGCTACATGGTGAAACCTGGCATTAGGAGAAAAACAGACAAGGTGAGAGTAGAAGAAGGAAAGGAGGGGAAGGAGTAAAATGAAATGGAGTGGGGGTAAGGGTTAGTGTGCCTGCCATCGGCAGTAGTAGGTGACTGAGCGCTTGCCAACTAGAATAAAGAGTAAAGCATTTTGTATTGAGACACCAACAGTCACCTGGCACGCACCGCACAGAAACGGACGCAATTACTGATGTAGTCTATAGAAAGAAAAGTAGTTGTTCCCTAGCCATCTGTGTTCTTCTCCTGCACTCCAGAAGCCAATCACCAGGAACGGTAATGAGTCATTTGCATACTACAGTTCAGATCAATACACTTCTCAATAAAGGTTGGATGCTCACGTGCCAAGTCCCATCACTGTTATGATGAGGCTTTATCTAGTCTTTATCACCGCATGTCCGCCACCTGCACTTTTTTCATCAGCTCACCTCCATCAGATTCTACTAACATCCCAAAAGGTAGAATAAACTTCAGCCCATAAATAACATGTTCTTTCCTACTTCTCTTCTGGTCCATGGCCTAAGGAGCTTGATCATCCCCTCCACACATACACTTGGAGGGTGGGGCAGGGTGGATGTTTGTGGTAGGTAACCTTTCAGTGATATGGATGAAAGCATGGTGTCTTACTCATTGTAGTCCATGTTCTACTTGCATCATTATCGTTGAATACAATTCTCATGTACCCATCTGCCTTTCCTGCAGTCCTTGGAAGAGCTAAGATAGCAGCCAAATAGGAAATGGCGACAATGTGGCATTTATAATCTTCATCAACCTAACTAGAGTTAGAATTAACACCCCCTATGCATTTTCTTATGAAAATCACCATTTCTCCACGGTATTCTTTTTTACAAGAATGGAACTCCTTGTCAAAATTAAATAGAACCTGTTAAGAATGATAGCTGGTTCTTTGTTAATATCACTTCTTGATAATTACCAAGGCTGGGCTATCCTTACCATGTGCAAAATAAGGTGTGTTTAGAATATAAGATGAAACAGATTTATGTAGAGACCGTCATATACATGACATAGAAGTTGGCAAAAGTGAAATAGCTGGGTTTATACAGTGAAATTAAAGGTAGGTTCTCTTTTTGTCAAAGTGATATTTAGTATTTTATAATCTGTTTATGTTGGTAAAAATACATTAGAAAGAAAGAAAGCATATTTTTAAAGAAGGGACATCACAGGGAGCTCCGCTTAACTTGTGAGAATCCCAATGAACAAAAGATTTTCCCCTGTACAAATAACTTATCAGTGCTATTGTATCATGTACATTTCTTCTGTTCAGTCTTTTTTTTTTTTCTGCAAGATGTTCATTTATTCATTCAATAAATAAATGTTAAGTATGGGTAGTATGTCGGAAATTCTACGAGGCATTTGCTTTCTCTGTATTAATGACAATGGTGACAATTTTTATAGCCCCTGTTACCTCCCAGAGCTGTTTATCATATGTACCTCTGTTTCTCATAGTCCTGTGAAGTAGACAGGACATGTGTATTAGTCATACAAACTCTAGCTGTTGTAGCAAATGTTTTCCAAAAAGTAAGTGATTTAGTTCTTTGTCATTTAACATTCCTAGCTGGAGGCTGCAGATCAGTGGGTGGCTCTATTCTACACAGTGATTTAAGGATCTAGCCTGAAAGTAGAGGACCTTGAGCAAGCAAAAAAAGGTTACAAATGTCGCTTATGCTGACATTCTGTTGGCAAGACCTTAATCGCATAAACACACCAGCCCTCAAGGGAAATTTGAAATTGTAGTCCTGTAAAAGGAAAAATAGATTTTAGTGTATAGTTAGCAGTCTCTGCCACAGCAAATATGTGTAAACTGCCATTTGTAAGATGAAAAGGCAAAGATTTAAAAAGGTTGACTTGAATAAAATCACTTGGTTAAATGTAAATAGTCACAGCTTTGGTGTCTAGCCCCTAAATGGTAGATCTGTAATTCTCCCGTCATGTTGGTAACAAAATACTTACTTACAGAAACTTTACCTGTATGTATCATGTGTACTGTCTCTGTTGATATAGGCTGTTGTGCCACAGACTAGAATTTTATATGCTTCATTTTATTTCTTCCTAGAACAGAGAAAAAGTCCTATTAGTACCAAATAAAAAGTTAAGTGCTGCCTCATGATAGAAGCATCGTGTTTGGCTTTTCATCATTTTCTGTAGCATGCCTGAGCACAGACTAGTAAAGTCCACAACATTTTCACACATCAGAGGAAGTTGATGCACTGCCCATGGGCATGAATTAACCATCTTCTCTGCAGTTACTCCCTAATCGACTCTTTGATGAATATTAATAAACAGCTGGGCAAATGATGGTCAGAGGTCTACAGAAAGGATGAAGATAGGGAAGGGGCTACACTGGGATACAAAGTGAATAAACTGTAATTAATATAAAAAGTAAAAATTTTAATAAAAAGAATGAAGACAGATACTAATACAGCTATTGTGCTTCTCACTGTAGACAACAAACAAACCAAAACAAATAAAAATTATTCTGAAAGCTGTTGAGAGACAGAATAATGGGAGGAGGCCTGTTTTAGAGACGGCATTCCAACAACTGAGTGAGTATAGTCCATAGGAGAAAAATCAGTGGGAAGAATTTTCTAGACATAAAAAAACAATAGGAAGAACAGTGAACTAGAAGGAAGAATATACACCCCTCGGGAACTGAAAAATCCTATGAAGCCAAGGATACTGAATGAGTAGACGTGGTCGTGATACATGAGCCAACCAGAACATTCTAATTCACCCCTCACAGGCACCTACAAGAGAAACTAATATTATCATCTTTATTTTTGTAGAGAATTAACTGATGCATGGAGAAGTCATATAGCTAAATAACTACCCTTTCATACAGCTAGTGAACAAGGCTCCCAGGGTAGAAATCCAAAGGGTCTAACACCATGCATACCCCTGTGCCATTGCTCTGGACACAATAAAGGCAGGGTTGACTCAAAGCTTCCACTTGCACCAGAAATGACTTCTCTGGCCAAAACAGAAGCAAAAATGATGTCTCAGCCTCAGCAAGGAGCTCTTAACCTCAAATATCTAGAACCCTCTTTTCGACAAGAGAGCCCTGGATAAAATTCTGAGGAACTGAAGAAGTTGAATAGAATTACCTCTGCTTTAATCTGCTTTTTCTGACATTTAATTTGTTTTTCTGTTACACATATAGATGCGAAACTGTAAGAGGA
This sequence comes from Meriones unguiculatus, assembly GCF_030254825.1. NCBI lineage: Eukaryota > Metazoa > Chordata > Mammalia > Rodentia > Muridae > Meriones > Meriones unguiculatus. The sequence goes on from NC_083356.1 coordinate 47,045,609, forward strand.
TGAGGAGATAACACAGGGGGTAAGAGCACTCTTTCTGCAAAAATGAGAACCCGAGGTTGAATTCCCAGTATCCATATAAAAAGCCTGGCTTCACGGAGCCAGTCTGTAACCCCGGAATTGGAGGATAGAGACAGATGGATCCCAAGAACGCTCTGGCTGGCCAGCTTTGTCCAAGTTTCTTTACAAAAAAAAAAAAAAATCCTCCTAAATTTTTTATCTTGAAGCGTAACCCTCCTGTGAATCTGTCTTAATTACAGATCAATAGATTTGACAGACTGAATACACCATGTCATTGCTGCTCAGACCTATAGACCATCTCTAGCCATCTAAAAGCCCCACACATCACAGCTAACGGGTACCACTCCTGAAAGGGTAAATGTAATGCTTAATTCTAGTAGTTAACAATAATATCGTCTGTGTTTGTGTGCTTGTTATAGATGGAATCATACAGTGTATACTGTAGTATCTGCCTTCATCATTCAACATTTTGTTTTTGAGATTTATTTGTGTTGACTGCTCTTCCCCTAAAGTATGCAGCATGTGAATGGATCAAAACCCATTTACATCTTCCTGAGATCATTAATAGTCAAGCAGCTTCCCTTTTGGAACAACTCTGTAAAAATGCTACTTTTTATAGAACTGAACAAGTCTTTTTGTGACTATATCTGTCCATCTCTTCTTGCAACATACTAGAACTGGAATGAATTGCAGGAGCTCAGATCACCGTATGCATTATATCCATTTCCTAGTGCTCCCGTAACAAAATATTATACACCTGGTGGCTTAAATATTAGAATTGTATTTTCCCACAAATCTCGAAGCTCTGAATCTAAGATTGAGGAATCTATAGGGTTGATTCCTTTGGAAGGAATCTCCTTCACTTGTAGAAGGATGCCCTTCTTTCCTTATGTCTCTGCCTGCTTATTCCTCTGAATCTGTCTCCCGATTTCCTCTTTTCACAAGGACTGAAGCAATGTTAGATTAGTACTCACCCTAATGACCTCATTTTAGCATAATTAGCATTTGAAAATCCAATTTTTAAATACAGTGTTAGAAGTTAGCATTAATATGTGGATTTGAGGGAAAGGACACAGAAAGGCGGAATCTCAAGGGAGATATGGCAATTTAAAACTATTTTAAAAGCTTGTATACTATCTGATTCTGTGCAGATAACATTATTGAAATAACGAAGGTAAACAGATGGAGAACATATTAGTTGTGACAGGAGATAGGAGTAGGGAGTGAGTGATGACCTGAAAGTATAGTACAAGAAGCCCTCACACTGATAGAGCTGCTCTATATGTGGATTATGGACAAGGTTACACAACCACACACAACGGGTGTGATCAAAACTCCAAAGAAACACAGACATGTGCGCATGCGCACAGACACAAGTGTGTGTGCACAAAGATGCATACACACATATGCTTAAAAACCAATGGATTCTTCTGGTGTCAATTTTTAATACATTCATAATCTCTGTACATTTTTTTCTCTGACATCATATGAATCTATAATAATTTCAAAATGAAAAGTAAAATAAGAAGGCTGGTTTTATTTTCCACGTTTAGGTTTCCATTGGCAATAGAGTCATCCTACTTAGATTTCCCTTATTCTAAAAAAATTATAATTTCAAATAGTTTAGTAAATGTCGGTAAAAATGTATCTAAAAATGCCAACTCTGTATTTACTCTTCTCCTTTAATTTTAATAATGGAATAATGAGAACTTGAATAGGGACTTTTTAGGATATTTAGAATGGCACTTTCTTTCCAATTTTACAAAGATGATAAACAAAAATTGCCTTAAGATCCTCCTCCTTTAATCTGTTTTTTGTTTGTTTGTGTTTTTATTTAAGTTTTATTTATTATACATACAGTGTTCTGCTTGGATGTACACCTGAAGAGGTCACCAAATCTCATTATAGATGGTTGCGAGCCACCGTGTGGTTGCTGGGAATTGAACTTGCGACCTTTGGAAGAGCAGCCAGTGCTCTTAACCTCTGAGCCATCTCACCAGCCCTGTCTGTGTGTTTTTTGAGGCAGAGACTCCCTGTGTAGTTTTGGCTGTCTTGGAACATGGTGTGTATCAGAATGGCCTCAAAATCACAGAGCTCCTCCTGCCTCTGCCTCCCTCATGCTAGGATTAAAGACCATCTTACTTGGCTTAAACTCTCTCTCTCTCTCTCTCTCTCTCTCTCTCTCTCTCTCTCTCTCTCTCTTTTCTCAAGAGTTACTTATTTTATTTTATATTATATGTATGAGTGTTTTGCCAGTGTGTGTAACAATGCATCATATGTATGTAGTACATATGACCCAAAAGAGGGCATCAGATCCCCTGAAACTGGAGTTATAGACAGTTGTGAAGCCACAATGTGGGAACTGGGAACCAAGAACAGTAAGTGTGGCTAAACTGCTAAGCCATTTTTCCATCCACAACCTTTAATCTCTTTCAAGTAAAAATATTTACTAACATATGATACTGTTCATGTCTCCTTTATTCATTTCCCTCCTTTGAAACCGTTCTTTATATATAACAGTAAGCCACATCTGAAAGCCCCTTGTGGTAGTTTGAATAATAATGCCCCCGCATAGACTCATTTTTGGAGGTGTGGCCTTGCTGGAGCTGTTGAGGTTTCTGAAGCTCAAGCCAGATCTATTGGCTCACTCCCTTTTCTTGTGGACTGCTGATCTGGATGTAGAACTCTCAAGTACCTCTCCAGCACCATGTCTGCCTGCATGCCGCATGCTTCCCACCATGGTGATAACGGACTAAACCCCTGAACTGTGAGTCAGCCCCAATTAAACGTTCCCTTATAAGAGTTGTCTGCAGAGACTGAAGCACCAAGAAGGACATGCATTGACTGCATCTAGGCCCCCTACACATATATACCCTATGGGAAAATGTCTTGTGGGTTTTCTAGTAAGAGGAACGGGGGCTGTTTCTGACATGAACTCTGTTGAATGCTTTTCAGTCACTTCCCCCTGGTGGGGCTGCCTTGCCAGGCCACTATGATAGAGGATATGCTCAGTACTGAGGTCACTTGATTATTAGGGTGGGTTAGTGGGAAAGGTTACCCCCTTTCCTGAGGGGTAGAGGAAGGAAAGAGGGGAAGAGGAAGAGAGAATGGGATCAGGAGGAGAGGAGGACGGGGTCTAGGATTGAGGTATAAAGTGAACAACTAAATAAATAAAGTTTAAAGTTTAAAAAAAAAGTTGTCATGGTGTGCTGTCTGTTCAGAGCAGTGGACACCACCTAATTTCTAAATGACTACCAGGACTGAAAACCTTTATACATTTGATTATTTGTTCTTTCTGTTAAATCATGAAAATCAGATGAATGTTTTAGACATAGAGAAATTGCAATACATGTGGTCATAGGGATTGGTTTTTTGTTTTTCAAAGATATTTAAAGCAACTAACCCTATTTCGGGCCTAACCAAGCTGCTACCTTCAGCCTGAAGTGACCACACAGCTCTTGCAAGTCCCTTACTATAATACATCGTATCTGCTATCTCAAATGGTCTCGGCAGAATATACTTCTGATAAAAAGAATTATTCATTCCATGCACTTCTTGATAAGCCTTGGCTGCCTTGGCCTGCTCAAAGAGCCCCTACAAGTCGCTGCCTGCGGGAAAGGAGGAGGGCTGAAGGGCAGGCCTCACATATCTTGGAGGTGCATCAAAATCATCACCTTGGCTGCTGTAGCTGTTGTTTTGTACTTGGCCAAGTGAGGAAATGTGAGTGAAGAAAAGCCAGAACACTCCTTTCCACTTGTAAATTAGCAAATTGCCATCAGATTATTTAATTTTCCTCCCTGCTGCTCTCACACCTGCACACCATCAGGGCTTCGAGCTAATGTGTCAATACAGGGGCGTAATTTGGTTTATATTCTACATGGATTTCTAGTTCCGTTGAAGATAGGAGAAATGCCTTCCTTATTTCCCCACAGCAGACATGAGACAAGGAAGGAATTCCTTCAGTATCTCCATTAATGATTGCATGACAATGGCTCTTGATAAAAGGGAAAACAACAGATTCTGCATATCCATCTAGATTGAGTTCTTAATTTTTCTTCCTTGCTTGTCTTCCCATTAATGTAGGGTTGTGTTATTAACAGGAAATACGTTCATAATTACTTTAGGAATATTCTTATTTCATTTAATATCAAACTAAAGTGATTTCCTTTGCTGATTCTGTACATCAGCTGTGAATCTACCCTAGAAAGGATGTGCGTTCAGCTACTAGTCAAGCCTCCGACGTCAGTTCTGATTCTTGTGAAAGTATTCTTACTGATTTTTACTGAAATAGATTGTTTACTCTTTGGAGCCCCAGTATCCCAGCTACACATGTTAGAAAAAAAAATTTTTACCAGAAAGGCTATATTGGATATTATACAATAAAAGTGCGAAGAGAAGGCCCCACTGTCATATTCACTCTATAATGGTTTAATACAAGCTAGAGAATGGCTATGGGACTAGCATGAGCAGTGGAGGATAGGAGGAATGTACTTATTTAATGAGGAGAAAAGATTAACACACGTCAAACCATATCTTAAGACAATATGTAATTAAATGTAAATGCCTTAAGAGCTTAGAGGATAAAATTGGGATAAAATGGTCCTATAAATATTCATCAGAACATGCATGATCTAGGTGTTGACAGATATAACCTGGAAGGGATAAAGAGGCTGCACGGTAGCACGGGTTTGATCAAAGAGAGGTTTAGGACAAGGGAGACAGGAGAGATGGAGCCACAGGTTCAGTGACTCCACAGACAGAAGCTGTTCATTTCACAGGGAGGGGCGAACAAACAGCCAGATGCTCTTAGCTATTATCTAACATGATGTAGTTAGCAATCGCTAAAGATTAAGATGGTGGAAAAAGGCAGACACCTCTAAACAGTACTTTAAATGATACAGAAACGAGGATCAGGGAGTTAGCCTGATGGAAGAACGCTTACCTAGCGAACACAGTGCCCTTGTTTCAGGTTCTTGCACTGAATAGGAAAAAGTTAAATAAATAAATAAAGTCCAGATGTAATACAATAAAAATCTGTAAAGAGAGAACAGTTCCAGGAATGGTGGGGAAAAGCAGAGTGCACATCCATTTTTAAGGCAAATGAGATGGAGACAGCCTCCTGATTTAAGGCACTCATTTAAAAAAAAAATAACCTAGAATGGTAGTGAAGACAGCACTGTGAAAGGTGACAAATGATTAATAACTTGGAGGTCACAGTAAAACATAAACACAAAATGATTGACATGTTGTTGAAGTTAAGATTGTGGGTGTTTGAAAAAATTAACTAGAGGGGGGAAAGCGTTCTGTAATTTAAAAAAAACTCATAATGTCGATTATTGAAATCAGGTGGCAAGAAAAACTATCTTTAAAAATGAGGGGAACAGAGTTCTTCTGGAGGGGGTGTGGCCACAGTAAGGTTGAGGAGCTACCTAAGGAAACTCAAAATGAAGATTTCCTCTGGGGGCTTCATGTGGGCTGAGGCTCTGGTGTGGATGCCAAGAGCGTGTGAGCCTCGACATTTCCACACAATTTTCAAGCGCTTGGCCCTGCTTCAGAATGAAGCACTCAGATGAGTCTAACACAACATCACCTTAATACACATGCTCCACCAGAGATCAACAAACGTCCTCCATAAAGTGCTACAGTGCACAATCATCCTTCATAGCCAGATACTTTGTTGCATCTGCTGCCGCTTTTCAGTTGTTCTGTGTAGCACAAAAGCAACCATAAAGGATGCGCAGATGAGTGTGTTTGGCTTTTTTTTTCTGATAGTTTTACTTATAGAAATATGTGCTGAGCACAAACTTATTGTTAGCCCATGGGCAATAGTTTGCTGACCTGCTCTAGAGTAACATAACCCAAGTCATGCGTTCTTTGTGTCTCCTCTAAGTCCATAGTGTAAGCAGAGACTGAGGACAGCAGCCTCTGTTAGCGGTTTTGTCAGGTTGTATTGTCCAACCACAGAGTCACACCTCGATTGTATCTTCTCTTATAATAAGTGAGCATTTGACATGTGTCTGAAACACATCTTGAGGTAGTGGGAAACTCAGAACTAAGCTGAGGTACAGTTACTGTACATATAATGAAATGTAAAATATTCTGTTCCCGTCCAAAACACCATGCGGCTTCAATTTGCAGAGTATACAAGAATAGACATTAAAATTCTGGTGTGTCAGTCTCGTGGCAAAACTTAAGTGAAAACAGAAAAACATGTTTAGTGTGCTTATGTAACAATTACCTTAATGGGAGTGGAAAATAGTGCAAATTCCAAAGGGTTCTCATTATTTCAAGAATGCCTCTTTGGGGCCTCCATTTCACTGTCCCATGAATTTATTTTGTGGATCACAGGTAAGTATCCTCTATGGTAACCAGGAGACCCTCAAGGTCTTGAGCTGTTTTTGTTTCCATGAAGGCAGTTTCTCAGGGGAAGGCTTCAGCAGCTTCCTAGTTTGCCCACAAGTATTATGTTGACCACTTTGTGAATTTGATTTCAAAAATATGAGCAAATTAACATGCCAGTAAAACCCCTACACTGATATACAGCATCTTGCACGTTTTAGAAAATGTTTTTTTTTCTTTCAACAAACTGCTTTAGATTTATTAACTTTATATCAGTTTGTTGCCTATGTGGGTGTGTGCACATGCCATGTGGGTGCTTAGTGGGTGGTCACAAAAGTCAGAAAAGGTGTCTGATCACCTACAACTGGAATTATGAGTAACTGTGAGCCACCGTGTGGGTGCTATGACCTGAAGCCAGGTCTTCCACAAGAACGAGTGTTCTTTTCTCTTCTCTTCTCTCATTCATTACACCCTGACCAGTTTTACCTCCATCCCCTTCTGTCTCCCCCAGATCCACTCTTCCTCCCTTCCCTTCATAAAAGATCAGGCCTCCCAGGAGTATCAACCAAGCATGGTGTAACAAGCTATAATAAGACTAGGCCCAAGCCCTTATATTAATGCTGGACTAGGCAATCCAGGAAAGGAGTCCCAAGAGCAGGTGAAAGAGTCAGAAACACCGGCACTCCCACTGTTAGAAGTCCCACAAGAACACTAAGCTGCACACCATAACCTATATGCAGAGGGCTTAGCTAAGACCCATGCAGGCTCCATGATTGCTGCTTCAGGCTCTGGGAGCCCCTCTAAGCACTGCTTAGTTGATTCTATGGACCATGTTCTCCTGGTGTCCTTGACCTCTCTGGTTCCTGCAATCCTTCCTGTCCTTCTTCCTTGGACTTCCATGAACTCATCCTAATGTTTGGCTGTGGGCCTCTGGAACTACTCCAATCAGTTGCTGGATGAAGCCTCTTTGATAAAGATTGGGCAAGGCTCCTGTCTACAAGTATAGCAGAGTATCATTAGGTTTCATTTATTGGGGTTTTTTTTGGGGGGGAGGGGGAGGGTGAACTGGCAGTGGTTGGGAACAGGAACAGGAGCAATCAGATTGGATGGGGAAGGATGAAGGGAGAGGGGACTGAAAGACAAGTGGAATTTGAGGGTATTGGGGTGGGCATGTGTAAACCTAGTGCAGGGGAAACTCCCTATAATCCCTGGTGTCTCTGCAAGGTGACTCCAGGGAAGATTCTTAATAATGGTAGATATGCAGCCTGAACCAGCCATCTTCTATAACCAGACAAGGCTTTCCCGTGGTGGGACTGGGACACCAACTCAACCACAAAACCTTCAACCTACAGTTTGTCCCGTCTGCAACATGGTGGTAATGGTGGCGTAGAACATGTGGAACTGGCCAACCAATGACTGGTGCAACTTGGGGTCCATGCCACAAGAGGCAGACAAAGTCTGATACCACCTGGATGGTCTGCAACCTGAGGCTGGATAGCCGAGAGATCTAGGATATAATCAAACTACTGGCATAATAATAATAATAATAATATCCTTAATGATATTCTGCAACAAGTTGCAACAGTGTTCTTAACTGGGCCATCTCCCCAGCCCTGGCTAGAAACAATTCTTGAGGTAACAATTGCTTCTCATCCTCCATGGTTAGCTTTTAAAATCAGGAATGTAATTTCTAGTGAATCAATAAGAATCTCTGATTTTTTTCCAGCATGTTTTCCTTCTCAAATCCCTTTCTCACAGAATTAGGCAATAACATAATAGAAAAAAATGTAGATTTTTCCTCATTTTAATAATAGTAGGATTTTTTTTCCTCCTAGGGGATTGAATCTCGGAGATCATGTATGTGATCCAAGCACTTTGCCACAGAGCTGTATAGTCCAGTGGTAGAATGAGGATTTTGAAGACTATGAGATTGACATCAAACCTGATAATAGCTACTAGGTCTTTTATCATATACTGTGAGCAATTTTAATAACCTTACTGAGCCTGGTCTTTATATTCATAAAAGGAGACTTACTGTCTTGACCTTATGGAGCTGCTATGAGAATTAAATTAGTTGCCAGTTGTGAGAACATTTGGTACCTTGTTGGAATAGTAAAATGCTTTTTGTTGCTTTGAAGTCCTTTTGTTATGTATTCATGTCAATTTAGACATGGGACTATAAACATGACAAGATATAGACCCTGCCCTTAATACACTTCCTATCTGGTAGAAACACCATTCTTGCAAATCAGGTGCAGGAAATGAAATCACTTATGCTATTTTAAGCAGACAGTATTCAACATAGGAAAGTAGATGATTACAAAGTTGTCAAAAGGGCTGGAGAAAGTCCAAGTTTGCTGCTGAATCTTAGAAAGAACAGGTGAACAAGTCCACTTATCTTGCTTTGTCTGGTCAAGGACACCTTCTGCCACAATAAAGGAAGTTGGAGATACAGAAAACTATCCGGGAAATTACTGATATTAATAGCAAACTGTCTGAGCCATGATCCTGAGATCAGGAAGTCACCATTTTTGCAACTGCCTCTGTACACCCATAAAGTTCCATTTTCCCCGAGCTCTGGTTAGCAAAATCCAGACTTCCCTTATTATGAACCTTCACCATGCTTTTATGCACATCTCATGGAAACAATATTGAATTGGCTGGACCTACAATCTAGCTTCAAGGAAGTCTTTAAAATGTGGTTATTTGGCTTTAACACCTCTTCAGTATAATGAGACTCACTAGAGTCAATATGAAATACATACTCAATACCTTATCTATTATTATAGAGAAAAAAAAAGAAACTGATTGTGATAACTATTCTTGGTTGTGAACTTGACTACATCTGGAATTAACTAAAACTCAAATGACAATACTCCTGCGAGGAATTTTTTCTTTACTCAAATCATTTGAAGTTGGAAGACCTACTTCTAAACTGGATCTTTGAGGTGGGAATATAAATCTTTAATCCAGATCTTTTGAGGTATGAGGATCCACTTTTAATATGGACCATACCTTTTTCCAGCAGCCTTTATAAAGGGCATGGAGGAAGGAAGCTCCTGTCTCTTTCCTTGCTTGCTCTCTCCCTTGAGCAAGTCCATTCCTTCATATCATTAGAGCCTATTTCTTTGGCATTCTAGCATCTACTGAAGACTAGCCGAGACATCCAACCTTATGGACTGAACAACTGGACTCTGGGACTTTCCATTAATATGCAGACATTGTTGGATTAGCTGGACCACAGCCTATTAGCCATTCTAACCCTTTATATAGATACATTCTGTAAGCCTGACCAAAAAGTTAATCATATCAAAATAGGACATTGTTAGAGAAGAATAGAGTTGAACAGAACAATGGAAAGAATAAAGCTCAAAGCCCAACAACCTGATCAGTGTAGGCTTTGACAAGAACCAGATAGAACACTTCAGTGAAATGACTTGGAGAACTTTGTCTAAGTTATTTTTCCATTCCCATGACAAAGCAAGATAACCAAGGCAACTTATAAAAGACAGCACTTAATTTGGGGATCATGGTTCTAAAACGTTAGAGTCCATGATTAACATGGCAGGAAGCATAGTATCAAGCAGCCCGGCATGGCACTGAAGCAATAGTTGAGAGCTTATGTCTTATCCACAAGCACAAAGCAGAGAAAAATCTAACTGTCCCAGAATGCCATGGGCTTTTGAAACCTCAAAACAGACCCTGCAGTAATAGACCTCTTCCAACAAGGTCACACCTCCTTATGCTTTTAAAACAGTTCCACAAACTTGGGACCAAACATTCAAATACATGAATCTGTGGGGGACACTCTCATTCAAACAACCACAAACTCTATGAAGAAAGAACTAAAGTTACAAAATCCTAGATAGACAGTAGGTCAGGAAAAAGATTTGCGTATTACTTCATTCTACTTTGACAGAAAAAAAAAAAAACCATGTAGAACATCCCCTACTGCAAAGTAGAGTAGTTGCAAGAACATGGAAAGAGACAGATATGTATAGACAGAAAGAAAAAGAAGATTTCACAGGCACTCATCCTAGCTATCTACAGGGAGTTGGGCAGAATGAATATCCTAACCTCCCTCTTATTATCACTTCTTTCTACCATCTCCCCATACTTCACACTAATAGAATTCAACCTAACAAAAAACTAAAGGCAAGTGGCCTGTGGTGTTTTCTATACATGTCAATATCTAGCAGTACATACCATGATGGAAAGGGGTATAGGACAGAACTAGAGACATAGAAGAATGTTAATGCACACTCCTGTCTTTCAAGCTGCCTTGTAATTTTAGGCAAGTGAGCATCAGGTTGCTCACTATAAAACTATAGTACCAATAGTACCCAGGTTTATTAAAGGCATAGAGTGAGACACTGCCTCAAAAATGTGTGGTGATCGCTTGGCCTCTAGGAGACATCAATTAATGCGTTCTTATCCTGCCCTTAGCTGGCGACAGGTCTTTCACTTGTGGCTGCCTTACAAGTCCCCTAGAATCAGCATCTTTTATAGACTGACCGTATGCCTGAAAGGTACCTGTGGTTCCTTTCAACAAAGAGTTCCTGGCCCTGAACTCCAGTCCAACTAAGTCATGTGTAGAATGATGTGAATGTTCTTCATTTCAGACAAGTTCTCCCAAATGATTTTCACACACAGTAAAGTGTGGGAACCACCATTCTAGAAGTCCATATTTCTAATTGATGCCCGCTAGAGTGATGCATAGGCAAGATTTATCTGTGCTTGGAGTCATTAGGTGATGTTACAGCCCATCAGCTCAATGAAGAAAAACCATCAGACCAGGACACTAACAGCCTGCCTTGTGATGTTAGGTCACACTGCTTCTCCATTTTGCTGACTTTATTAATACCCAAGGAACAATGTTCCCAGGCTTTTAATTAAAAATTTTCTAACATCCAGACTTTAATCATTTCCTATGTTGAATATCAGCTTGAATTTTACCCCTCTTCCCTTTCAGAGAAAACTTAATTGACAAAGCAGACACTGTGAAAGGAGATAAAAGGTTTTTTAAAAGCATTGTAGAGGAGAATAGGTCAGTGATGTGTAGATACAGGAAGAGACCAAAAATTAGGATATGGTCCAAGGATGGAATACCCTGCTTCAATTAAGGAAAGGTACATAGAGATTCATCAGTAGTTGGGGACAAAACAGCTCATGATGTGGATCCTGAACTGGTTAGAATTTTCCTTGGCTTTAAAAGTTTCAACAGAGTAATAGCTTAGGCAAAAGATGCTAGAAAGTCCCAACTTGATGCTTATGTAAAACTGCAAATGTTGGCAGAGCAAAGGTGGAGTGGAGCAACAGTTGAATGCTACAGACTTCTCAAGTACTTGGGCTCCTGCTTGATTTGGTCCTACCCACTCTGAAATGTGGTCCTTGTTTTTATGTTGCAGCATGGAACCACAGAGAACCTATAGAGTGGCTGACTTTTGAAAAGGGGTTAAGATATTTCATTTTTTATCATTGTAGCCATAACTACACTATACTATATGAGGCTGAGCTACAGCATCTCAGATAATTGTTCTATTAGGTGGGAGTTATGTTCCAGACAAGTGGAAGTTGTTACATATCCTCTATGAACTAAGACATTTATTTTTGTTTTCTGTTTCCAGTATGTCAGTTACCAGTGGTTTTCCAGATAAAAGCACAGATTCCATTCCTAGCATTTTTTTTAAAGCAGAGACGTAATACAGAAAATTTTGAACAGTCATAGATGCGTTAAATAGCCAAACCTCAAAAATGAGGTAACTCAGAGTTTATCAGCAGTAGAAAGCTTGTACCTTTTCTGGACCTGGAGGGGAAAGAGAAAGGTCAGAGCCGAGGAGTGCCAGCTGCCCAACAGAACTTGGATTGCAGTAGGTTTCCCAGTGAATCCAGTGCCTCACGTTGGCTAAAGCCACCTGAAGGTCTATGTGCTAAGAACCTTGGGAATCAGCTCCACATGGAATTTGCAAGGAAAGATAAAACATTCATATAAAAAAAACCATAAAACCAAGGACGTGAACCTGGGGTAGGTTGCCATTTAAGAATGTGCTGGGCATTATCTCTACATAAATATGAGAAATCTGAAAAGCCAAACTGGACCCTTGTCCAGAAAGCAAGAACTTAAATAAGATGTGTGTGTGTCATTATTTGCAATAGCTACAAGAGAGAAATACCTCAAATGTCAATAAATACAAATATATAATATATGTTAGGATACAGTGAAATATTTTTCTTCTAAAAAATGTGGTGAAATCTGAATACAAATTTCAATGTCAGTAAGTGTTGTAAGAGTGTGCTAAGTGAAATAAGCCCAGTAGAGAACAGCAAATATTGTAGGATTGTATTCACAGGAAGTTCCTTGAATGCGCATATTCACAATAATACAGGAAGGGGAGCAAAAGTTATAGAGCTGTGGTAGAACACAATGGAGTCAGTGAACATGGAATTTCTGTTGGGGATGATGAGGAAGTCCTGGAAAGGGATAGCAGTGGTGGTCCGGTGTGTGAATGCACTTAATGCCACTGAACTGTACATTGTAGTGGGTTAAAATAGCACATTTTAAGAGAAAATTATTTTAGAAGTTAATCATAAAATTAAAAAATTTTCTATGCTTTTCAAATGTATGTCCTGATTTGAAAACTCTTCCCAGGAAGGGTGCAATTGAAGCTAAGGAACAAAACAATGGAATCAAAGACCATGAAGACTTAAACATCAAAGCATAAACTAAGCTTTGTTGCAAAGTTTCCATATGCTTTCTGGTGGAAGAAATATTACCTCTTGGGCAGATGAGAAAGCTCAAGAGGAAAAATACTTACTATTCAAATCTGATGGCCAAAGGAGAGACCCAGCTCCCGAAACTTGTCCTTTGATCTCCTCACATGCACTGTCACACATGTGTATGCATGCATACCATACACAGTGATAATCAATAAAATGTAAATTAAAAAGAAACATGTACTGCCTCTTTATAAGCTATACTCGGTATGACCATCAATCATAAGTGTAAATTATAATAACAAGGCTAACGCAAAATAAAAAAAATAAAAAACTAGGTGAATTTAGTGGAATCTCAATGTAGGGAGTGTCCGAAGAACTAAAAATAACCTCATGAAAGAATAGGAAACAAGAAGCACACTCAGAGGGATCACAAAGGATGTTCTGAAGAGCAGAGATAACCAGGAAGAGGAATGGTGTCTGGGTACGATGTAGAGGATATGCTCAGCTGTACCAAGGCTAGCCAAGAATGCCGTAAGCATGAGCACTTGAAGGTGCTCGTTAGTTTTTATATCCAACAATGGCAGAAGGTCACTGGCTGCTTTGGGAAGACCATTTCTGTGGTGACAAGAGGCATTTATGTCAGAACACAATGAGCACAACTGTCTTTTCCGCTTCTCTCCATTTGCTTGCTCAACAGAAGCAGTAAGCAAACCCTATTCCCAGAACTACACCGACAACACTGATGATGGCAGCACACAAATTAAGAGGCAAACAAAAAAGTCATGTTAATTTCAAGCTCCATTAGAAACACAGGGAGAAAAAAAAAAATCAACCTCTGCCAGATAGAAAAGGTCAAAATTAGAAGGGAAAATAACTTTTTGTTGAGATCCTCAGAAGGTCTTGACAGCAGTGAGACCTAGGAGTATTTGGTTTCTCCTTTTACTTTTTTCAGTAACGGAATTTTAAAACAAGCCGTCTTGTTCATGCCTCCTCTGATCACACATGTGAGCAGATGGAACATGGCTGCATGCTTTTGTTCCTAGAAAGAGAGACCACAGTGTGCTTGGGGGGTAAGTGCCCTACTTCCAAGCTGTCTTCTATTTCTTTTACATGTATACTCTTTTTCTTTTAACATCCCTAGTAGTGTTTATGACTTTGGCCAGATGTGTAAATCCACTCTTTTGAATATTTCATAACGTACATAATCTCTAACATGAGTATGGTATAACATATCAGAGAGGATTCAGCTCTTTTATCCCTTTGAAGACTGTGTTGCATACCGCAGATCAAGTCCAGGAAATGCACGCATGTCCTTTCCTTACTTGCCTGTGTCAATGGGGGCCATACACAAATGAAAACTGATACCCCAAATAAGTTCTTTTTAATGTCATGGCAGTGAGCATTCTGAGTCTTTGATGATGGATGAGTCTTCATTTGTAAATGCAAAGCCATATGTGTTAACTTAGTTTCCTCCCAGGCATTTTGTATTAGTGAGCATGCCATATGGCCTCATAGTGTTCCCTAAATCAGTTTCTTACTGTACTTTGATTTAGTAAATACAGGAAGAAAAATTCACCATAACTTTTTGGTTAGGGTCAGAGCTCTATTCTACTTGAAGTTTTGGACTTAGTAATTTCTCTGGCTTTTATGAGTCTGATATTTTCCATGGAAGTATTACATTTGAAAAGTCAATCATTAAATCTGATCTACCTTTCTTCCCCTAAGAAACTAATCAGATGTTTTTAAAACATTTATAATCAAAAACAATAGATTTTTCTTTTTGAGCATGGAAATACAATCATTGCTAAATTACATGACTGGACTGAACTTCAGGTACTAGTTATAGCACAAAGTGCAAGACTGTAAGAGACTCTTAGAAATAAAACATGGATTGTGGCCTGAGTTTAATTAAGTGTTGCTCACGGCACCATACAGGCTGGCACTTAATTATATTCAATTCATTCATTTATTCATCTTTTACTTTTCTCTAAATGTATCATATCTCTATTCTTGTTTGCTTCAGCTCTGTAGTGAACTCTTTGAGATCAACTAATGCCACACAGTAGACACTCAACAAGTTTAGTATTAATGAGCCCATGAGCAAAGAAATAAATGTCGCCATTTAGAAAAGGGTGCTGCAGTTCCTATAATAAGACGGACCTGAGAAATTCAGCCGAAATGAACAAAGGCAGGAGTTATCTGGCCTTCCTCAGAATGTGTCCAAATATATTCATGGCTTCCATGGATATGACAGACACAGGTTCAAATTTTCTCCCTGCTCCTCTATTCTTTTAATCGATTCCTGGGTGGAGAGGTGGACCTCTGAAACACAGTGTTATAAAACACAGACAGTTTTATTAAATCCTTACATTGGTACATTTACATACTTAGTTTATTTGTATCCCTAGCCTATACTCCTTAAATTTCTCTCTGTTTCCACTGTCTCCTTCAGGTGTTATTATCTTTGTCTTCTTTGTAACAGCCTATGATAATGTGATCAAAATGAGATCTTCTTGCTTAGTCTGCCTGCAGAATGTCTCTCTGAGAATAGTTTATGGAATGGGTGACAGTGCTGGTCTGCTACAGTAGAAAATGCCGAAGGGGAAAACATTTACTTTCCAGTCTGTGTCTTGTACAGGTCATTCTGTTCAGGAGCCCGCATGACTTAAAACCCATCTAAAATATAAAGCACATTCATCATGGCATAAGTCATTTTACCAGGTCTCGCATAACTCATGAATTGTTAAAGCAGTATGTTAATGAAGATGTTCACCATAAATGTATCATCTCTTTGAGGCAGCTTTTAATGAGTTCCGTACAAGCTGAAAGCAAAGGTATCCATGATTAATACTGGCCAGAGATTCACCCGGTGACCCACCTAATGAGCCTATGATGGCTAAACTGTTTTGTGTCTGTAGCTTTTAGCCTTGAAGGACCTAACGACCACTGTGAGCATTCTAATCAGATCGAAAGTGTTTCAGCCAGTCAGTGGGTCAAGAGGGCTACTTCCACGATGATGGCTTTCCACGTTCTCATTTCACATTTTCACACTGACTGTGTTCACAGATTCAGCACTCCGAGTTTTACCTTGTCCTCCACGCTGACACTGTGATAATTATTCTCATCCAGTGGCCTGCTTTTAATTTGTCATCAGCATTTTGTACTTGGTTTTGCAAATGACAAAATAACATTATTAGACATCTGTAACCCTTTTTACCTTTAAGTAACAAAACTCCTACAAATGCATGAAATTGTTAAATTCATAAATGGTTGCATGGATTTCTCATAAGCACTTTTCTACTGTATAAAGATCAAAGCAGTTAAGATGTGCTAACCATGGTGCACCATAGAGACTACAAGTTTACCTTCTAGTAGAGTGATATATAAAACCCCAGAACTGTGCAGCTTTTGAATGTGGACTCCCTACCAGTAAAATACAACATTTACAATTTTAAAAATTATTGTGAAAGTGACTACCATGGGAACCCCTTGTCACTTTGGCTCTGCACCTCTTGTATGCATTAGGAAGGCACAGGGGACTCTTTGGAGCATGGATTGATGATCCCTTGATGCAGTGGGTCTGCGGAGGAACTTGCAAGTTTGATACTTGTACTCTTGATCTTGGACACATACTTAAAAGCACTGTAATATGAGTCTGGTGGGGTGGCTCAGTGGGTAAAGATTCTCCCTGCCTATCCTGCCTAACTGAGTCTCCATGGACAGAACATCTATACTGCTTTTAGATTCTTTTGTATTCTTTTTAATTTTTCCTTATTCTTGAGAAGTTCATACATGTATCTGATAAAATATGATCACATCTATTCCCTACTTTTCCTCTCTAGACCTCTCCCAACACATAAACATCAAATTTTTATTGTATTTTCTTTTACTTCCCTTGATACCCTACAAAGTCTAGTTAGTTTTTATCTTTTTTTTTTTTAATCTGACCACCTGCTCTCTCTAGATGCCTAGATATGCATATTTCTCTTTCTGCCTCATCAACCTACTTCCCTGGCTAGAGATTTGCCATCCTTCAGGTTCTAGTACCCCATTTATTTGTCAGGCCTTTCCAGACCTCTGCACACAATGCACTCTATGACCAAAGTAGACTCTAATCAAACTATCTTTCTTCTGTTATGCAAAAATAATTGTGTCAATGCCCCCAGAAAGAACTGAATAAAAAGCAATAATGATCATTGCAGAACAGGTGACAGAAAAGAGTGTAAGAACCAGAGGTAGTATATACTTACAAGGAAGTAGTGTCTTTTGGATACCACAGAGTAGCTGCCCATATGTACTCACAGAGTTTGTGACACCATGCACAAGACATATGTAAGCCTAAAATGAGGCCATATTCCAGCGTGGAGAAAGGACTTGGACATGAACTTCTATCCATAGCTCAAGAGTAATTGGCAATTATTAATTACTTAGAGAAAAAGAGTCACTTTGCTTTAAAAGTATAGCTGAACAGCTGTGAATCAGAAAGCCACACATCCAAGAATATTTGAACAGCACAAATTGGCCTTAATGGGGGAAAGGGAGGACATGAAGTTGGATAGGAAGGCATCTTAGAGTTTCTATTGTGATAAAAATGCCATGATTGAAAGCAACTTGGAGAGGAAAGGGTTTAGATCACTTCCACTTCTAAGTAACAGTCTATCATTGAAGGAAGTTAGGACAGAAACTCAAACAAGGCAAGAACCGGGAATCAGGACCGAGCTGACTCAGAGGCCATAGAAAATGGATACATTGTTAGAGGTTGGTCTGAAGCGTGTTACGGGCCTGCAAGATCTGGTTACACCTATCCTTGTTTTGTAAACCTGCCTAAGACATACCTGATTGGTTGACTAAATGGCCTATAGAATTGGGCAGGGTAGAGTTGGGTAGGCGTGGCAAAGGTTCCTGGTCTTTGGAGGACAGGGAATCACAGGACAGAAGGACAGGAAAAGAGGAAGAAGGAGGATGCCACAATGGGTTAGTGTGGTGAAGAACCACATGGCCCGAAAGGAAGGACTCCAATAATAGTATAAAAAGGCCCAGATGAAGAATACAAGCAAGTACCATGGGATTATGGATGGACGATAGTTCAGATGAGGATGATTGTGGCAGATGGCACTGGATGGGGGCTGAATAGTGAGGTAGAAATACCTACCCAGTCCAAGGAAAATAAGGCAATTATAAATCTAGCAGGTGCCCATGTCTTATTATTTGTGATAGTGGGTTAAATAATACCACCATGATAATCTTGGGGCTAATAATAACCATTATATAGCTCAACACCCAATTTTCTTTTTATTTACAACAATACATACTGTCTTGCTCCTCATGATTCGCTGAGCCTGATTTCTTATAGCACCTGGGACCACCAGGCCAGGGATAGCACCACCCACAAAGAGCTAGACCATCTCACATCAATCTTCAGTAGAGAAAATGCATCACAGACTTACACACAAGCCAATCTGGTAGGCGCATTTTCTCAATTAAGGTTCCTTCTTCCAAAATTACTAGTTTGTTTCAAGTTGACGTAAAATTTAGTCAGCACAGAAAGGAAGCATGGTGGATGTGGGCCAAAAAAATTATGGGAGGGGGATAAATAGGATCAGAACACAATGTATGAATTTTTCAGAGAACTATTAGAAAAGGAAATAAACATTCCAAAAAAGACAATGACATTTCACAAATATTCACAACTAAAGCACACCCTTCTCTCAACTCCTTCATATAATGTAATATGCCGCACATTTATATGAAATTAAACTCAAATATGACATAATATATATATTAAATCAGTGTTCATGTTTCAGATCATAAGCAAACATATTTATTAAAGAGAATTTTTGAAGTCAGTAAATCACACAAAGTAAACTATGTCTTTAATGGCACCCACTAATTGAAAAATTCTCCGGGTATATTCTCTTATATAGATTGTTTGCTTATTCATTATCATTCATTAAATATATCTCTTTGCTTAATATTATGTTGTACATTTGGTTATTGCTTAGCTTATTCAGACAGTCTAAATAGTGGTGCTGCCAATTTTCTGATTATTACTAATACTACTGGGATGAACATTTTATCCCTAATCTCTGTGAACACAGCTTATCATATTTCTAGGATTGTTTCTGTTAAGTGGTGTGGCTACTTCTCTGGTAAAAGTATATAGGGAGAAAATGAGGCTAATACTACAATAAGTAGCCAGAAATACTTTTACAAGTAGTTATATTTGAAAACCAGGTCAGTGATGAGCAGACAAATTCTATTTTCTGCTGTGAATCTATAATTGACTTGTTCTATCTATGCATTATGATTTAAAATACTACTATATTATAAAAATTATATGGTTTCTTCCCAAGACATAATTATGTTCTCCAGGAAAATAAATATGAATGTTTTGCATAATCCATATTACACTCATTTGAACAAACAGCACTTTTAAAAATTTATGACAGTTGCCTCTCCTGGTATGAGGGTAGATAGAACCATTCTTCTGCAGCAGTCTCTGAAAGCCTGATCTTTCTTTTTTTTTTTCTTGGTCTTTCTAACTATATATACAATTGATGAAGTTCAGTTATACTTGTTTCTTATTTACTAGTCTTTCATATTTCTTCCTTTTTTTTTAAAGGCCATCCCAAAGCTGGGACATATGGTACATGCTATCCCTGTGTCATTAGAAGGAGATGTGCTTATACATTTGCTATGACCCTGGGGTGAACACTTAGGTAACTGCCCTTCCATAATGACCATCAAATCCTAGTGACATTCCTTTGCATATTAATAAGAGTAAGTTACTTTGTGAAATTACAGGCATCTACACGGTAATGAAAGCCATTATCAAAGGCATTCCAGTTACACTCTAAGTCACGAAAGCTTGAACAGCCAATTCCTGGCTTTGGAAAGTATAGCATTCATCTGAGTGTTATCATAGGAAAGTTTATTGATGCATTAGAATTTCATAGCAGACATCATGCTAAATATGCCTGTATTAATGAATAGTTGTCTACTAGTCTGTATGTCACTATATTATATAGACAGCTTTACATATATATGTCTATATATGTTATATATATATATATATACACTATCATATAGACAGCTTTACATATATATATATATATATATATATATATCAGACACTTATAATTTGGCAAAACTAGTTGAGTACATTGGAAATCCCAATACTCAGGTGGCTCAGACTGGTGAATAAGTATGAAGCCTGCCTGAACTACTCAGCAAAAACCTACCTGTATTAGTAACTTTTCTTGTTACGAAGGCAAAGTACCTAATGAAGTGTTTATTTTGTCCTATAGTCCCAGATACACTCCAGCATGGCAGGGAAGGTACAGGGGCCAGAGCAGGAAGCAGCTGACCACACTGCATCCATAGTCAGGAAGCAGTGATGAATGCTAATGTTAAGCTTGTTTTCGTTTCCATTTTGTTGGTAGTTACACTTTATCTTCCCACATCAACAGGCCTAATCTAGAAAATCCTTCATAGACATACCCAGAGATCTGTCTCCAATTCTATTCTATAACCTATCAAATTGATGATCAATGTAAGCAATATACAGTCTTTAAAAAGAAAAATATCAAATGGTGAGCAAGCACACTTAAAACTAGAAGTTGATCCTACTTAAAGATCTCTGTTGGTTTTATAGCGTATTGTATTCTGGGTATCTAAAGTAGTGCCAACCACAGATTCAGTAGCTTTGTTGAATAAAGAGGGGAGAAATAAGAGAAAGAAGCAATATTCCATACTTAGTCATCAAGACTGTCTTTACTTTATGGTGTAAGAGAACATAAGACAGCAAATACTTTCTAATTCTAGCTATGACAAATGCACCATAAAGGCTAAATGGCATGAAGGCTGATGGGCAAACCTTGCTGAAACTTTGCCTCTGGTAAGGAATAGCTAAGTGTTTACTGAACACTGACTTTGTGCTCTAAACTAGAGTGCTGGAGATGCATGAGGCATAATGTACATGGCTGGTGAGCCCTTGGAAAATGTATGCTCCACTGAGGGAAAGAGAGAGAGATGTCAAGCAAACATTCCTTTTCATAAGTGGGCAAGTATGGTGTTTACAATGAGTTAGGCATCTGGCAGAAGTTTACTTGGCCCAGAGGCTCAGCACTCTTCTTTTCTTGGGGTGGAGATAAAATGGAGCTATACCTGGAGCCAAAATGAACATTTTAAATGAAAGTGTTAACAAAATTAGTGAAACCACTGTAGGCTAGAAAAACCAAAACATATGTATGGGAGGAGGTGGAAAGAGGTAGGATGAAGCTGAAGAGCTTTTTGCATACTTTTTCTACATAAGGTCTCACTGACCCTCAGCCTCTTTCCAGCTGCATGAGCTTTGTAAAGCCTACTGAATATATTGTCAAGTCAACATGCATTCATCCTTGCTGAGTACGTGGTTTGTTGGACCTTAATTCTGATCATTTCCTTGCACTCTTTCCTTCCTTCTGTTGGCAGTATGGTGAATTCATCAAGAGCGTTATCTGTCTTGTATTACAGTGATTCTCCTTAGGGCCTGGTGCAAACTGTGTAGTACCAGGTGATGCCTAGGACGCCATGGCCCTTAGTGAGCAATCTCTTAAGTGCTAGGATTTAACATGTTTTCTCACCAAGACTTTTAGTTAATAAAAATTGCTATGAATTAAAGTACTAAATTGAGTCTCCAGTATTTGATACTTTCACATGTAGAACTATGCACCTTTATTACCATTGATATTTGAGGTCTGAGGGTTGTGTTTGGCCATAATTCCATATTCAAGTAAAGTACAATATCTGTTAATTCAGATTTTCAAAGCCTCTCAGATACATAATGGTAAAAAAAAAGGTAGTCTATACATATTGAATTTTTATGTATGGTGCAGTTTTTCTGAAGGATATGAGAAAATATGTAAATAGAGAAGTTAAATGAATATTTAAAATATATATTCAGTAATAATTTGCAGCTCAAAAAACAAAGCATTAATTTAGAGCTTCAAACTTGTAATTCAACTGATTAGAAGAATCCAGTACTCTTCTTATTCCATGTTATGTTGTAGCTAACTGACCGAGAGCTCTGAGTGAATCAGCAAGCAGGGAGTTGACAAGCACCACTCCTTCTGTATCCAGACGACTTTCTTACACTGTTTCCCCAATTTTCAAGTCTTACTGCCAACATTGAAAACTAAACCTGGCTTATCCCTTTTTACTTTCTTGAATCATTATGCAATAAAGTTCCTGCATTCCAAACTTTGCTGACAGTTCCGGTCACAGTACATAAGACAGACTCAAATGGATCAGCATTCTCTAACCAGATGAGTCCATAGTTATTTTAAAAATCCTTTTGCTATATCAACATCCCCAGGTCCCACCTGCTACACAACAAACAGATTAAAGGAAAACCTACAAGTGCCACCTGTGGTTATATGACCCCTAGATGATTTTGTTTTGTATTTTCTGATCATTTATAGTACATACAAGATGATATTTATACTTCATATATTACTTACTTTGATTTATTGTTTTATTCTTTTTAGCTTTTTTCTGGTTTTTTATATAGTGTTTCTCTGTGTAGCCTTGGCTGTCCTAGACTCACTTTGTAGACCAGGCTGGTCTTGAACTCACAGAGACCCTCTTGCCTGCCTCTGCCTCCCAGAGTACTGGGATTACAAGTGTGCACCACTGTGCTGGCTTCTCTCTTTACTTTTGTTGACCAGTTTAGTTCTGTTTATGCTGTTGACTAGGTGCGTTGTATAGTGTGGTTTTATGTATTGGCCTATTCATAAATTATTAATGCCACCCCAGGAAAAAACTTGTTTCCAGAAACAAGTCCTCCTGACATGTGACCACTGGTAATTTCTGCTGAGCAACACAGTGCATGAAGCAGACCCTGATCTGCCTTCGAAGAACGCCAGCAAAGCGACTCTTCCACTGGTGAAGCAATTAACTTTATGTTCTGATTGCTGACAATGTTGGATGCCTAGGTTGGTCACGTTTGCAAAAGCCATGTCAATCTTTTCAGCTTGCTCAGCTCATGGGAAAGTAAGGGTGTACAGCTAGGTTCTGGAGCTTTTGGGTAGAAATAAAAAAGATTTACACTCAACGAACAAGGAAATGGCATTCCTGGCTATCAGTCTGGAAGGAAGGGTATTTTCTTTCTGGCATGCCGTGGCGAGCCCCCTGCCTGTGTCCCTGAATGTCAGTTCATGCCACATTGCTGACTAATGTGACAGGTAGATGAGTCTGACATGAGAACAATCTGCTCTATGCTTGGGAAGCAAAGTTAATCCAAATCAGTGGCCAGGTCTCTTAAGCTGAGTGAGTTGTGCTAAATCTTTATTTTTTTTTCATTTATTACAATTTATTCACTTTGTATCCCAGCTGAAGCTCCCTCCTTTTTTCCCTCCCAATCCTCCCATGCACCTCCCCCCAGTCCACCAATAGGGGAGGTCTTCCTCTCTTTCCATCTGACCCTAGCCTATCAAGTCTCATCAGGAGTGGCTGCTTTGTCTTCCTCTGTGGCCTGGTAAGGCTGCACACACATCCCAAGGGGGAGGTGATCAAAGAGCCAGCCACTGAGTTTATGTCAGAGATAGCCCCTGTTCCCCTTACTAGGCAACCCTTTTGGACACTGAGCTGCCATGGGCTACATCTGTGCAGGGGTTCTAGGTTATCTCCATGCATGGTCCTTGGTTGGAATATCAGTCTTAGAAAAGACCCCTGAGCTCAGATTTTTTGGTTCTGTTGCTCTCCTTGTGGAGTTCCTGTCCCCTCCAGGTCTTCCTATCTCCCTCTTCTTTCATAAGATTCCCTGTACTCTGCCCAAAGTTTGGCTATGAGTCTCAGCATCTGTTTTAATACCCTGCAGGTTGGAATCTTTCAGAGGTCCTCTGTGGTAGGCTCCTGTCCTGTACTCTGTTTTCTCATGCTTCTGACGTCTATCCCATTTGCCTTTCTGAATGAGGATTTAGCATCTTACCCAGGGTCCTCCTTCTTGCTTAGCTTCTTTAGGTGTGCAGATTTTAGTATGATTATCCTGTAATATATGTCTAATATCCACTTGTAAGTGAGTACATACCATGTGTGTCTTTCTGCTATCCATTCCTCATTTGAGGGACATCTGGGTTGTATCTAGATTCTGGCTATTACGAATGAAGCTGCTATGACCATTGCTGAACAAATGTCCTTGTTGTATACTTGAGCATATTTTAGATATATGCCTAAGAGTGATATAGCTGTATCTTGAGGAAGTGCTATTTCTTAGTGTCTGAGAAAGTGCAAGATTTGTTTCCAAAGCGGAAATCTCACCAGCAATGGAGGAGGGTTCCCCTTTCTCCAAATCCTCTCCAGCATGTGTTGTCACTTGAGTTTTATTACTTTGGAGTTCTGACCTCAGTGCCTAAGCTGTGTGTGGCAATGATTCGGTAGAGCAGGCTCTCCTTGAAGACTTGGCAGGGAGCACATTTTCCCCACTAGCCCTCCATATCCCTCCCTTCTCCCTAGCTCAGTTCTTATCCAGCCACAAGAACCTGAATTTCCCAATAGCGTACTTGTGGATGGAAGTGAGGTTGCTTGCAAGAATAAGGTTTTAGACACAGGGTAGAAGACATCACACTGAGACTCATGGGCTGACTGTACCTTGAGAATATATGGCCCTTCCCATTTTCAGCTCCTTTCCAGCAGCAAACATCTGGCTCCAATTTTCACTGGTTATTTTCAAAAAGAAAGCCTTACCAGCCAGTATAATCCTAAGTAAGTTATAATTTTCAAGAGAATAAATCATTGAGGAAAACCATGTTCCTAAAACTAAATGTAAAGTGGCTTCTCTGCTTTTTGTTTTCAATTGTTTGCATTATCCTTTTATCACAAATATTGATTAATGTTTATACTTTGCTGTGATTAATGTGAGAAAAGCTGACATTTTCTGGTCCACAAGAAGGGAACCAGTAAGATAAAATTTCTTAGAGTTACTTTGAGTCACCAAAGCTGACTGCAAGAAAAACCTTTAGCACTTTCCTCTTCAGTTTGTCTTTCCAAGATATCTCCCTGCTCTAAATTTCAGCACCTCAGGTGTATAATGAAGCAACTTGAGGAAAATCTATAAGGTACCTGAGAACATTCATCCAGGTTCTGCTTTTGGTCCCTGTGAGGTTTTGGTGCTGCTGATAAATGTGGCTGAGCTTCCCAAATGTCATGAATAAATGAAATCAGGTCTGATTTGCAAAACTTGGGCTTTTCTTTTTTTTCTTGAACAGGGTAAAGAAAAAACTTCAGGCTGGCTGAGTAACAATGGTGAATTGAGGGTGCTATCATTAGGGTGAACACAGGTTTTGTTGTTTTTTTTTCCCCTCTGACTCTCTCACTGTTTGTCCATCTTTGTCTCTCTATGTCTCTCTCACTCTCTAGCTGTCTCTGTCTTTCTGTTTCTATTTCTCTGTGTGTCTGTCTCTTTCTGTCTCTTTCTTTATCTCTCTGTCTTTCCTCTCTTTCTGTGTGTGTGTGTGTGTGTGTGTGTGGCACTGAGAATCAAACCCAGGGCCTATACAAGCTAAGCAAGCACTCTAACCCTGATCTACATCTACAGGCCTGAACTTAGCAGTTTTTTAATACAAGGATTCCAAAATATGCTTTGCTAGATTTGTCCAAATCCTGTGATTCTGGCATACTGTCAATTATACTAAGCCATGTAATTCAGTGTCTAAAGTATCACCCTGTACCTTTTTTTTTTATATATGGTTTATAGATCCATCTTCAAGACTCCAATGAGAAGACATTAAGATACCTACTTTTGCCAGGTGAAGCAGGGGCTTGCTTGTATCCCATTGCAGAGTGCCTAACAAGTTGGGCCAAGGGTCAGTGACTCACTGTGCACCTGATACCAGCCCCTGAGGTTTGGCTTTGTAGTGTGAAGCAAGAAAAACACGTGACAGCATGCACAGATCTGGGTCTTCCTAGCATTTTCCTTCGGTGCTAGAAAAATGACAGAGATTTTTCTGGAAATTAAATTGCAATAGATGGCAATAGAGAAGCTCCAGGGTGCTAGTAAATATTTCCTCACAGGGGACACTCAGACACCAGACCTCTGAAACATCAGCCAGCTGCTGGAAACTCTCCTGATTTAGTTTCATTAAAGATACTAACAAATGATTAAGCCAGAAGGGGGATTCTGTGTTCCATTCCCGGGAACTGTGATTAATAAGTGACTTTCCGTGTCATTCTTTTTTCCACTTCCTGTTTTTCTCCCTTAAAAATAAAAGTAACTATTCACTAAATGGTGGGTACAAACAGGATGGGAGAACCTGAGTATCCTGGGCTATTTATAAGCTCAACCCAGTAGTTCTCTCTCTTTTTTTTTCATATACATCCACCAGACCTTCCTTGCCTGTAGACCTAGTAGAACTTTCTTCCTCAATACAGACAAAGAATAGCACTATGAGAGTACTGAAGGGAAAGAAATGATTAAGAATCAATGGTGTGGTATGTTAGAATAAAACAGTGGTTCTCAACCTATGGGTTACAACCTTTTGGGAGGTCCCACATCAGATATCCTACATATCAGATATGTACATTATTTGTAATAGCAGTAAAATTATGATTATGAAGTAGCAAAAAATAATTTTATGGTTGGGGTTCACCACAACATGAGGAACTGCATTAAGGAGTCACAGCACTAGGAAGGTTGAGAACAGCTGGACTAAAAGTGGGGGGGGGAGGAGTGTATTCATAAGGGACATCCCCTTGCTTGTCATGATCTCTATAGCAAACACAGTGGAACTCTGTCACAAATAGAAAAAGGTTTCAGGAGTTCTTGGTGCTGGGAACTATACACAACTAAACTGAAATAGAAATGTAAGCCAGCATTTCAGTTAAGCTGCTTATTAAAATAATGAGGCCAGTGAAGCAAGGAGTAAACTGAGGAACTGGAAGTTGATTTGGTTAAAATGTTCTTTTTACAGGAAGATATGAAACTGAAGGAGGGGTATAAGGCCACACATTTAGGAAATAAAAACAGTGAGGAAACAAGACAAAAAAGTCACTGGAAAAAAGACAAAAAAACAAAAACAAAAACAAACAACTTTTTTTTCTACTCACTTTGTACTTACAGAAATCTTTGTTCGCGTTTTTATTAATTATTATTAATTATTACAATTTATTCACTTTGTATCCTGGCTGTGGCCCCCTCCTTCATCCCCTCCCAGTCCCATCCTCCCTCCCTTTTCTTACCCTATGCCCCTCCCCTTGTCCACTGATAGGGGAGGTCCTCCTCCCCTTCCATCCGACCCTAGCCTATCAGGACTCATCAGGACTGGCTGCAATGTCTTCCTCAGTGGCCTAGCAAGGCTGCACCCCCCAGGAGGAGGTGGTCAGAGAGGTTTTTGTATAAACCTAGACTAGCTGCTATCTTAAGTTTTCACTGTAAATTTACTCTTCCCTCTGAAATTTACTTTTTACATTTTGCATTTAATAAGTAGTAATTAACTTTATTTTCTCTAAATGGGGAAGAATTCCATTGAGAACATTGACTCCTTTAGCTAACACAGTGTCACCTCATTCAGGTAATGTATTCTAAACATGAAGCAGATAAACATGGCATTTGGAAGAACCCTTGAGGCCATGATGTACCTGTCGACTTTTCTCAAGGAAACATTTGAGGCCAACTGGTTTGTGAGCACTGTCTACTCTACCCTTCGATTACATGATGGTGTCAATGGCTTCACCCAAGACACTACAGTTTTTTTAAGGTCAAAGGCATTGACACCAGGCCCTGAGACTTCCAGCCTAGTAAACTGTTAAACTCGCCACTACTTTATCTACATAAAGAGAATGAGTGTCATTAATTCTAAAATTTGGAAACTGTGAATGCCTTTCAAAGACTATAGAAATAATATAAAAAGTGACCTATTTTCCTGTCTGGATTTCCCATTAAATTTTCTTGAAATTGAATTGTCCATTTTTTTTTTAAGCTGTGGTCTCATGTGCCATGCTGTTACGTAAGGGCTATAATTTTTATTTAGCTGGTCCGTGGCAAGCTGCTAAGTCACTGAATCTTGCTTATTTGAGTTCTTTAGTGCGGAAAGTGCCTCCTAAGCCCTTCCGTTTGATTATAGAAACAGGCAAGACCAAAAAACCTCAGAAGAGCTGACACCCCATCAATAATTTTGAAAATTTACTTCTTTCTGATTACAATAGTATTAGGAATACAACTTTCAACTCTTAGTATCTCGAAGGAAACAGGCAAGTAATTCAAAAGTGTTATTGCAGATTTAATAAAGGGTAGTTGAAAATTATTTGAGACCACATTGTTTAAAGTGCATCCTCTCAGAAAATAGAGTTGACATCAGAAAGGTGGTGTGTGTGTGTGTGTGTGTGTGTGTGTGTGTGTTTATCAAGAATTAGGAAAATGAAGGTTGGCAACCCAGATTCTATTTAGCAGCCTGTAATATAAAACAAAAAAAAAACAAACAAACAAACAAAAAAAACCCAGCACCTACGTCATATATAAATGCTTAGACCATCTGGGCTTCAGCAAATGGAAGAAAAGTTACTGTTACTTATCAAAGCTCCTTAGAGAATGAAGACTTGCTAAATGCTTCATAGACCTCAACTGTCATTCACATTATATAAGGAAAACGGAATGTCTAACTGCTGCCATTTTGAACAGCTGCTAGCAAAAAAAGGACTTGCCAAGGCTGCTTCAGGGAAACATTGGCTTGATCTTGAGGGTGTCTCTCTTCCAACCTATCAATTAAGAAAAGAGCAGAGCCAGTTGTGATGTATTAGATATCTCTGCAATGGATCACTCTGAAAATCGTATATTGGCAAGAGTAATTCAAGTTGCCAGGAATCCAAAGATTCCTGTGACATCCCCAGAAGTCTGATGGTGTGTGACTGGTTT
Organism: Meriones unguiculatus; assembly: GCF_030254825.1. Classification (NCBI taxonomy): domain Eukaryota; kingdom Metazoa; phylum Chordata; class Mammalia; order Rodentia; family Muridae; genus Meriones; species Meriones unguiculatus. Next base: position 47,074,569 of record NC_083356.1, read on the forward strand.
ACTCTGTTAAATGAAACTGCTGAGATGACTGTCATGTGGTGATTAATAAAGTGCATAAATCTTAACTGTGGAGAGAAAAGAAGATGAATTGATGCACACACATATTGGAAATGCAATGAAACCAAATTGGAGCTACCAGGATTTGCTAATATATAACAGAAAAACAATAACATGTTTATTGTTCCCCACTGGCCTTGTTTTGTTGATCTTATTTTAGAAATGACCAGTGAGACATATTCTGTGCTTTTTTTTTCTAGTATGGAAGTTCTGACAACGTGGAAAAGTAATAATGACAGCATGTAAAAGAACACTTATTATTTATTTTTTTATGTTAGTGGAGAATCTGAAAGTGAAGAATTGGTTCACCTTCCCTCAAAGACATTATTGAATGCTATTTGTAATTGTATATAAAGTTTTCATAGTTTTCGAAGTAATTAGAACCCTAGAGCAAATAAACACTAAATGGGCTCCCATCTCTGAAGTTATTTTTTTCAAACTAAATAGCTCTGCTTCTGTGATAATTATACACTACTCATTATAAAATTAAAAATCATTTTAAGTGAATGGATGCTTTTTTATATAAAGTATTTGTTTCTTGCTAATTATTGTGAACTAATTATAGTTTATGATGGTCTTCAAACACTCTGAAATCATTGCTTTGAAGGCCTGGTCCTCCAGGGTTTGCAAGCTTCAGTTCCAGAAGGGGGAAAAAACATGATGATGAATGGGGAAAGAGAGTCAATAGCAAACAAAATGATAATTTTCATGACTGTGAGAGGATCAGATATCTGGAGACTGTCACTGGCATTTATGCAGCGGCGTGGGCATGCTGGGTGGGGAGCATCAAGAGCAGTACCGTACTGCAGGCTGGAAAGAGGGCTCAGTGGTTCATTGCTGGTGTTGCTCTTTGAGAGGACCCGAGTTCAGTTCCCAGTGCCCACATCCGGCAACTTAAAACTGCTTGTAGCACCAGTACCAGGGGATCTGCCGCTCTTTTCTAGCCCTTGGACAACTGCACCCACGTACATATACCCTCGTTCAGACATACATATGCACATAGAATTAAAAATAAAAATATATTTTTTTAAATTTCATTGTTACTGTGGCCCTACCTTTCATTCTGTCTGCACTCTCTTAACACTATGGTCTTTGGCATTTATTTTTCTGCCTCTGAGCTGCCGTTTTTGCATTTGTAGAATTGGTGTAAGAATGCCTTTCAACATTGTTTTGACTGTTATAGGTAATGTTTATAATTCTTTAATCTAAAATACCATTACCATAGTTACCAGCTATTACTGTCATCAATTATTATTCCTTCCATTCTTGTTTACAGGATAGAGAAAAATTAACTACCATCATAGCCACCTAATGGGTCATCAAGACAATTCTGGACATCTTGTGACCATTTTGCCACCCCATCCCCCTGGGAACTCTGTACTTATCAAGAGTACAGGATTAAATTAAGTCATAAAAGGGGAAGTTTGGCATGTCCTTTTCCTATTGTTATAGACTGACATTTGGTTAAGTGTGGGCAGAAAGTGTGACTGTTCAGGCCACAAAACCAGCAGGTTCTAAGACCCCACTTGCCCACTAAATAATGGCAGTCCACATTCCCAGGCTCTCTCTACAACAACTGGAAAACAAACAGAAGGTAAACTATGATCAAAGAAAACCAAACCATCAAACAGTAAGAAAAACCCCTGGAGAGCTGCCTTATAAATGCCCCCTTTTCTCTCCTCTTCCCTTTCTTTGTAGGAAAAGGGTGCCATGAATTATGTGGGTTAGCCAGCAAAGCACACCAGGTGTTCCTGCCAGGAAGCAGAGGTGATGAATACCAAGTTCACCGGTTCCCTGTAACTCGCAGCACTATCGCAACTGCTGTCATCAATAAACTATTTCCTTTTGCTCCCCTTAGCTATTTGCTCTGACTTCTCATTTTTCATTTGCTGTTGGTTTAAAGTACATCCTTCTTGAGTCAGTTTCTTGGTTCTAGGTACTATGGTTGCTGATTGCTTATTTTTTTTACTCCTTTTTATCTTTTTATTTATTTTTAATAATACTTTTTAGTACTTCAAATTCCTTTTTAGAATATCCAACCTTCTTTGTTCTAAAAGTCATAGCCTCTGTTTCTTTAATTGTTGTTACACACACACACACACACACACACACACACACACTGCATATTTCAGGCACAGAATGCCTTGCACATGATATCTAGTTGATTTTTTAACCAACTGTTTTACAGCTGATGAAATGTGTAGGGTCATCAGGATTGTAAGGGCTTCAGTGAGACTTGGGATAAGACAGAGTGGGGAGAGGGGAGGATTCCTAATTGTTTTCACCATGATGAGCTAAGATTTCGAATTCCAGATGAATTCTCATGCCAGAGAAACAAAAAAAACTTTTCCTGATTTTTTTTCTTTTAAGAACACTCTACTTTAAATAACACACAAATTTAAAAAAATACCACATGAGAATAATGAGTGATATTTTACTACTAAAAATTGGAAACTAGAGATTTGCTAAAATAAAATCTACCTATGTTTTAAACAATAAAAAAAAAAGTTGCTCAACTATAGCAGCTTTATTCATAATAGCCAGAATCTGGAAACAACCCAGAGGTCCCTCAACTGAAGAATGGATAAGAAACTGGTACATTTACACGGTGAAATAGTACTCAGCAATTAAAAACAAGGAAATCATGAAATTTGCAAGCAAATGAATGGAACTAGAAAAGATCAACCTGAGTGCCATTACACAGACCCAGAAAGACTCATGTGGTATGTAGTCACAATTCTAGTCACACAGTACAGGACAGACATGGTAAAGACCCCAAGAAGATTAGCAACATGTAGGGCCCAAGGGAGGATGTGTAAATCTCACCCAGAAGGGAAAATAGAATAGACAGGTAGTGGTTAAGTGGTAACAAGGTAGAAGAGGGAGTGCAGAGAGAAAAAAGGGTAGAGATCAGACCTGGGGAGAGCAGGGGTGGGAGGGCAGAAGGCAGAGAAAAGAGAAACGGGGAATGGGGGAATCTTTGTGACAAGCTGCAGACCTAAGTCAGAATAGATCTCTAGGAGGATATGAGGGGGACACTAGCTAAGACTCCTAGTAGCAGGGGCCATGGAGAATGAAGAGGACACCCCCCAACTAGACAAGACTTGTAGTGGACCAAAGAGAACACCAACCTACCCACAAAAAACCACTATCCAAACTAAACCAGTCTACAAGGCCTGCAGGGACAAAGATAGAACAGATCGAGCAGAGATTGAGGGAATGTCCAACCAGTACTGGGCCCAACCCTAAAACCCACCTGATGGAAGAAAGCCAACCCCTGTCACTATTACCAATACTCTGCTAAGCTTGCAGACAGGAGCCTATCAGAATAGTCCTCCTAGACTCTCCACCCCAACAACTGTTCGAAACAGATACTGAGACTCACAGCCGAATATTGGCAAAGCCGAATATTGGGAGTCTAGTGGAAAAGAGGGGAGAAGGATAAAGGGACCTAGAGGTGACAAGAACTCCACAAGAAGACCAAGAGAGCCATAACCAGGGCCCAGAAGGGCCTATGGAGTCTCAAGCCCCAAGAAAGGACCATGCATGGACTGGATCTCAGTTCTCTACATTTATGTAGCTGATGGGCAGCTCAGGCTTCATGTGGGCTCACTAGTGAGGGGAGCCGGGGAGGACGCTGGCACAGACTCTGTTGCCTGCTTTCTGATCGATTCCCCATGATGGGACTGCCCTACCAGGCCACAGGGGAAGAACTCAGTCCTCATTCGACTAGATGAGCTGAGGGCGGGGAGAGGGAAGGAACCACCCCTATTAGGAGGAATAGGGGAGAGGGGAGGCACGAGGGAGGGTGAGAATGGGAGGAGAGGATGGAGGGGCCTACGACTGAGATGTAAATTGAATAAACAAATTAATAAAAAAGAAATACTTTAAATCACACAATTTTTTTTAAATGCCAGATGAGAATAATGAGTGAAATTTTACTGAAAATTGGAAACTAGAGATTTGCTAAAATAAAATCTACCTGTATTTTAAACTAAACAAAAAGTTTTTAGTTTAGCCTATTTTTTAAAATGGTTTTAAGTTTTAATACATGTATGTATTGTATGCCAAACCTATACCTCCTCATATTTTCCTACCCTCCCAAAATAGTCTAAATAGTGGTTTTCATTGTAGACCATCATTGTTAACGCTGCAGTTAATCTGGCTTCTCAAAGCGCATGCATTCTGAGTAGAAGCTGCCTGATTGTGCTGGTGATTGGCTGTCAATCAAGAAACACAAAGCTGGTGCCATCTCTGCTTCCTGTTATCTTTACCCAGTCCTCTCACTGCTTAGGACTTCCTGGTTCCACTTCCCTGGTTTCCCACTTAACATGAGTGTGGGGTTCCCTGCCAGCTTATGACACATTGCCTCAGGGGTAAACAGAAGAAAATGTTCCCATCCCAATAGACTCAGGGAGTGGTATTGTTGGCCTGTCTTTATTAGTTCTTGTTAAGATGCTGGGGGGAAAAAAAGGTTGCTTGGGTTTCAGGAGAAGAAAGAAACAGGAAACAAGCCATACTCAGAAAGGGACAAGCACCAACAAAGACAAAGAAATGTCACCCTTAACTGTGTCTCAGGGAGAAGGAAGTGATTTCTAATAGATGGCTGTGTACTGGGCAGATTCAAGAGCCTAACATGCATAGCCAGCTGCGATGGGTTTGTTTGAGTATGAAACAAGGACTCTTTGAATGCCCAGGTTTTACCTGAATTATAAGCATCACTTCCTGTAGGCCCACCATGTCCTAGGGCTGGGTCATTCCAATGCACAGTGTCCCAGGCACTTTAAAAAGGTCTGGTAATGAGTAGGAGCCCTATAACTTGCAAAGCCTTTGTCCATTTGTCCTATGCTTCCAAGAAGCCCATCCATGTTGGTGGGGTTTTTATTACCGGGAGGGCAGTGAAGTAAGTGGTGGGTTGTTTTAAAGAAGGCTGTTGATGACACAGGGACCCCCCCCCAAAAAAAAGAATAGTGTTTGTTCTTTATTGTTTTATATTTGGGTTTTAGTAATAACATTATTAAATAAATATTATTGCTGAGATGTATGTTTCCTTTTTCTATTTACTTATTTTGTATAAATAAAAATCTCTACAGTCTCACCAAACTTTATATAATTACTCTATCATGGGTATTTTTGATCTCTTATTGAATATCCACTGTAACGTGTGAGAAAAATGCATTCACAAACCAGAGTAGTGAAACTCTGTGACCATACATAGACACAACTAAGGCAGAGAGAACAAGTTAGGGCTTCAGGAGGATCCTGGGTAACTGTATAAAATATGAATACACGTAACACAGATATCTGTAACCGCTGGAGAACGGGACAGTACTTTGACTAGGTCATTAGTCTGGGATCATGTAGGATCCAAAGCTGAAGAATTTATATCTGCTATATTTAGAAGTTTCTTCTATATTCTCATTTTCTAGAAAATAACAATGCTGAGCATATACTTGCTGCCACAGGCAACTGCACGAAAATTTAATGAATTTTCTATCGTCATTTCAAGTCACTCTTGATGTTCCGTCTGTGTCTAGGTAGAAAACGAGACTGTTTCATATTCCTCAAAGAAGAACATTAGAGGGGACAGGAATATACCAGACAATCAAAATCACTTGCTTGTCAATCTAATTGTGCAGATGCTCAACACAGGAACTGTTGAATCTTTTCCAGCTTGGTGTGAAAACGTACAGCTATATTGTTTGAGGGAAACTAATGAAGGTATTTCAACTATCTCTTCCTCCATTGGGACTGACACCCAGAGTGCAAGAAATGAAGGTCTTGCCTGGTTGTTTTAGATGGCTTTTAAAAGTATAAGGAACCTGCGTTTATTTTTGTCATTACCAAGGGACAAAAAGTGACCCTCAGGGTTGCTCATTAAGAATCCAAAGACATTCCTGGAAGAACATCATGAGTTTGCTAGAAGGAAATCTGAGCAGTTCTTTGAATCAGCCTTTATTTTACCCATTTTATCGGTATGAAAGTTGTAAGTCAGAGTCACAGAGATTGAAAGAGTGATGCTGTTTACATTAGCATGGCCATCTATAGTCTGGAAACCATCATGTCTTTTCCATTCTTATCATTTATGAGGTGTAATATGCTGTAATAGACGCTGTTTCTGAAGAAAATTTCCAGATAATTAGTGTAGAATCCTACTGTCCAGCCGTGAGATCAACCCACCTTTTTGCTCCATACATATCAGCTCAAACTCCTACAGCTATACCTTTTCCCTTTAGCATCTTTGCTGAGTTTTGCTCAGTCTTTCCAAGTTTCTAGGCACACTGTGATGCATGAAACCTTCTTCTGTGAGTACAGCTCCCTTCCCTAAAATGGACTTCTTATTCTCCACTCTAGTCCTCAGCTTTATCTCACAGAACCATTCAGCTATGGCCAATGGACTTCATCATATCTGTTAATTCAGACCCCTGTGGCTTATCGGAGAAATGTTGTGGAAATTGTACTGTGATGAATTAGCCTAGCAGAGAGGAACAGAACATTTTAGACTGGTGTCTGCTCTTCAGTAAGTAACCAATCAGTGGCTACTGAGTAGCTACTCTTGCTTTGGGCTGCCACCCCCACCCCCCTATCTGCCTAATGTGGTTCAGACCTAATTATAGAGGCTCACACCATATTCATTAATTTATACTCCTAAAGGTTCCATTAACATATCAGAATCTGATCTAAACAATGCGAGAGAGTACTATCTTGTTTTTGCCAAGAGACAATGTTTCTCTTCAAGTGCCACAAAAGGAAAACTATGTATTTTTCTCCACAAGGCCTGGCTAAATGTCAGGATACTGGGAAATTCCTCACACATCTACACTAGAACTAGATTTTATTTGTGATTTGTCTAGACTCATTGGAATTTTTATTATTGTGAATTTAATCCAAAAATGCAATTATCCAGGCCATTCTACCTAATGGCTAAGTTGGGCTTCAATAATACTTTTTAAGGAATAGGAGAAACTATGCGTGTATGTGTGTATGTATGGGTGTGTGTGTGTGTGTATGTGTATGTATGATTAATATAGGCCTTTGCACACAAGTGTACACATAAATGTTGCATACGTGCATGCAAGTATAAAATGAGAGTGTGCAAGGAGCACAGTGTGCAAGTGAGACAGTGTTCAGGGTGAATAGTTAAACTTACCTTACAGCAAGCATTTCTTCCTGTATTTCCAGTCTGAACAACTGGATAGTGTTAACTGGAGTGTCAACACCTTGAACCCTTTCCTGTTCCAGCAAGTTCTGGTAAAGTGTGAGCTCATCCTCTTTTTGTGAAGAGTAGATACACCACCGTAGTTACCGTGCTTACTGCCCAGGTTCATTGGGATTTCAACTTAAGCTGTTGCTTGAAACTGAAAACAAAATGTTGAATGTTGGAAAAGCAAGAGAAATAAATTCCATGATACTGAAAGGCAGAGTTTACGCAGACCTTTTTCTTTCTTTGGCTTAGCGTGCTTTGGGCCTTCGGGGGGGGGGGACCGCCTGCTAGAACCCAGCTTTTGGTCTACTCAGCAGACAGCCTCCACCAGCCTCTGCTGGAAATCCAGGACAAAGAAACATCCTTTCCCTGCCTTGGACCCTGTGTCCTTATAAACTGAGGGAGAAAAAAAAAAAGGTCTTCAAGTTACTAGAACAGGGTTCACTGTCCTCCAGGATGTTCAACCTTGAGCATGTGGCAAGGTAATTCACAAACGTTAATTTCCTTTTACTGACAGCCAGGACAATATTAGAAAAGAACAGTGAGAAAATCTGATCAACTACAACCAAGGCAAATTAAGCTATTGCCTCCCAATATTATTTGGGTCTAACTGCATACTCTCTTCTTCAGATGTCTTGCCTTAAACCAGGAATCAGTAATGTCTATTTGCAGTGGATATTTACCTCATTTCTGCTGAAAGCGATGGAAGGATATAGAACTTGTCTTAACAATGACTTTTCTGTCCTAGCTGGTAGGAAAGGAGAGACAGCTTGTAAAGACCTGCTAGTAAGAACCAATGCTTTTAATATAGATGGATTTTAAAATATGGATAATGAACAAATTTTAGGGAGACTAAGAGAGACATCAATTTGGAAATTATGTAAGGAGTTTAACAATCTCTAGAATCACATCCAAGGTTACTCATCAATCCCCCCAGCCTATATCAAGGACTCTTTCCAAACCCTATTCCTAAGCAACTTTCTGAGCTCTCTCTCCGTGTCCCATGTCTGGCCTACATGATCCCATTATAATGAATATCACCACACTTTTTTCTGAAAATCCCTAGTGGCTATTAGAAAAAAAAATTATCCAGCAAATATATTTTTTGTGCCCTTCAGAAGTATGCACTGGGCTAGGAGATGACTAGTCAATAGTGAGTAGTGGTAGAAGCCCTGTCTGCCATGCAGCACCTGGAGACCTCCAGCATCTGTTACCACTGCACAGAGATCTCCTGAAAGAAGGAAAATTCCTCCCGTGCTGAGCAAGCATGATGCTATAATTTGAAAAAGTGCTGAATTCTACAGTTTCATGGGATCTGCATTATTTCTTTCTTATTAACTCACAATTAATTTATTCCTTATCTATAACATGAGAGGCCAGAAATAAGTTCTCTATGGATCCTTTAATTTTTAGAATAACATAATTCCTGGGACTCAGGAATATGTCTGTCAAAGACAAATGGTGGTAGATGTTTTATTAGAACTACTAGCCGTTTCTGAAGCTGAATTTAGATAAACTACTAAATGAGTTTTAATAATTGTCTTAGCTAGGTTTTTAAAACACCAGGATTATTAGGAGATGGTTTATTACAGGTTATAGTTGAAATCTGTCAGAGAGAAAAGTCAGGGACAGGATCCTAGAGGTAGGAACTAAAGCAGAAGCCATGGAGGAATGCTGCTCGTTGGCTTGCTCCCAGACGTATGCTCAGCCTGCCTCCTTATACCAACTTGGACAACCTGGTTAGGATGGCCCTGATAACAGTGAGCTGTTCCCCCATATCAATCATTAATCAACAAAATGCCCCCACAGGCTTGCCTACAAGTCAGTCTGATGGAGCATTTTCTCAATTGGTGGTTCTTGCCTCTGCTCAAATGATTCTATCCATGTCACATCGACAAAACAAAATAAAAACAAACAAATAAAACCCTAACCAGGAAGCAATACAAAGTGTCCCTGTAAAGTAAAGACTGCTACTAAGATGGTAAATACATTGTAGTCATTAACATAAGCATCTATATAAGGACTGCTACTAAGATGGTAATTAGGGTGTGATCATTAGCATAAAATAAACAAAGGCAGTCTTGGAGATCCTGCTGCAGAATGTAAAATATGCACTCCCACCACTTAATCTAGAAGCAGGAAAGTACCTTACCTGCCCCTTGTGCAGGTAGCTGAGACAGCCTGAGATAATAAGAACTGAGTAATAAGAACTCTTCTTTCTAGGGAACCTTGTCCACCAAAGCTACTGGGGCACAGCACATATATAATAATGCAATTGAAATAAGACTTACTTGCCTGATGAGAAAATACTTATTTGTTACCATGTATTGTCCACTAGAATTTGTGCTCAAACTAGTTTCATATTTTTGAGCAAAGCTTGTGATTCTTTACTGTCTTTTGGCTGCAGCTTGGATCATGGAAAGCTGGCATACAACTTCTTTTTTTTTTTTTTAATCTCCTAAGTGATATGATAAATACTCCAGAGTTGTGACCCCATCCAGGTCATTAAATAAGATCAGCAACCCTCAGGCTGTCTTCCTCCTGTTTCTGTGGAGGGCTGTGATAGCAAAACACCCTGGAGGTATCAGCAATGATAATGTTGTCCTTGATTTTATCTAGATTTGTGTCTATCCAGGCCCATGCACCATACACCAAACAAAGTGACTTATTAGATAGGAGGGCAAGGCACTGGCTCCTCTCCAGGTTGCTTGGCTACAAAATGACCCTAAGGGAACGTGTTGCCATCACTGTGACACCATAACAACTGGACTAAAAATACATTTTGACTAAGATTGAGGGCATTGTGCTATCATTTACACAGGGGTTTGTTTCTAGAATCCCTTGTTCAGCTAAAGAAAATGTTTTGGCTAGTAACATCATTGTTAGTATCTAAGTTTCTTAGGGCAGAATAAGGCCTAAAGACTGTCTATCTATTTGTGTGTTCTGTGACCCTCCCTCATCATCATCATCAGAGGAACAAAACGATCCAGCCCTAGGTTCAAATGGAAAGAATGGCCAACACTGAATTGTGGCAGAATCCTATAAAAGATCTATAATTCCCTTCTAATTCAAAAATTTGCTAAGGTATACGTCATTTTTAATCATGTGCTTCTGTGTGTTGTCTACACTCAACTGGTCCACACAACTATCTGCCTCATGGACAAAGCAAATCCCACATCTCCCAAGAGCTTCCCAGAAAAGAAACACTGAAATCTCAGGTGCACTGGGAACAAGATTATGTTGGATAGATAGAAATCAGCAACAATGCATCAAATATGCATGTCCAAATTACAGCATTAAAATAGACTTCTTACACAGTCCCTCTCATGCATATAAAGTACTCACAATATACCTCACAATGTCAAAACAAAGAATCAGTGGGTGGATTAACTACTTCAGCTCTGTATCTGACAGCTACTCTGAAAGCATCATTCATATATAGACCGGAAATAGGTGACTAAAATTTAAAACTGTTTCATCACTTCCCACAAAACCATTTCTTCTTTGTATTGACCATAATGTATTATAAACATGCAAGAGAAGATGGTAATGAGGATCATGGCCTCACATTAAAGGCACTGGGGCACACCCAAGTTTGATCTAGATTTCCATTCTGATTTAAAACATGGGCAGTTGCTGGGGAATTTTTCTTTTCATGTGTATTCAGTTGGCAATAAAATATTGTTTGTCCGATAAGTAGAACATCTTAAAATAACAGAATGAACTCCAACTGATTATAATTTTTACTGCACAAAAACAGTCTTCAAGCTCTCTGCCTCAGTCAGAAAAATGTGCCACGGGTTAGCAGCTTTCTGACCACTCGAATTCATCTTCATTTTTGCATTCGAGGCTGAGGCAGCACCAGACCCACATGTGCAGTTGGTTTCTGTTCAGTTTCAGAGAAAATTATACTTCCTTGCACAGTTCTTTTTTCTGGATGCCCAGATTATGTAAACATACACATTTCGCTTTAAAAGCAGAGCTGGGACCAAGCCCCGACAGCACTGATTTCCTCTCGGAATAGCTTCTGAAGGCAGGCTTTCCTGAGGAAGGATTTTCAGTCTTTTCTAATCTCTGGTTTGGAGATATCTTAGGAGACTCTGCGAATGCACACAGCGATATGTAATGGAAACAAGGAGTCATCACTTTTTACTTTATCCTGCCATATTGGTCTCCTTGATCTCTGGTGACACTTCAAAATGGAAAACTTACCCGACTTGGTTTTGCCTTTGTGATTACCAGACCCTTAAATTATCATTCATCGAATTCTTAACTCCTTTCCCACATGGCTATAAAATGTGTTGACCCCGGGTATGTTGCTTCCAGTCTGGGTTTTGAGAAGAAATGTCTATGTTCCACTAGAAAAGGCATAACGGAATCAAACAAGGACCAATGAACCTAGTCCCCATACCAGCTTTATGGCTTGATCTATGGGCTACCCAGATATAAAGGCTCCCTTAAATCTCCATTAGGCATGTTCAGCTGAGGACCTTGGACATGTGGAAAAGCAAGAAAAGAGGCTGTTCTCTCTTCTGTGGTAAGTTGCATGGTGATAGAGCATCATAAATTAGCTCATCTCATGGGTCAACTATGAGATTTGACATGGTGACTTTCAACAAGTATAGGCATAGCCCCAGGGCTCTTCCATAAACAGATGCATGTAGTCTATGAGATTTACAATGTATGACAACATGAGATTTTTTGTGGAAGGCTTAATTACTTTCAGAGATTTAATGAGTTTTGAATGTGAGATATTTGGTCAAAAAGTTAAAAAAAAATAAAAATGATAATTAACAAGTAAAAATTGCTTCACTTTGGAACCCAAACAAACATTTACTTTGGAAGCATTTATTTATGTGATCAGTGTTTAGGATTTTCCACAATCTGGACTCTTTCTGGAATCCATAAATACCATGTTTGCTATCAGAATGAGCACTACCAATTAGCAAACTTATAACCAAGGCTGGGTAAATAACTGCATTGTTTGCTATGAAAATTGCGAATGAAAGTCTCACCATGATTGTTCAGATAAACTCAGAGAAGACTTTCTGGAAGCTGTCTGTCTGCAAAAAGGCAGCATTATCCCACAGAAAGGACATGGACTGTGAAATTAAATATGCAAGAGTGTGAGTCCCAATTTAGAGTCTAAAAAGTTCAGAATCTAGTCTCAATATGTTATCTATGAAATAGGAGTAATAATAATGATTTAATGGAGTGTTATTAAGGGTTAAATAAAGCATGAGAGCAATATACATATTGCACAGAAAATATGATGTTAGAGTTAATCACTTTTGTTTTCTTGATTCCTAAAGAATATCATCTAAGAATCACATTCTGCAAATGTTTTCACTCAGGGGACACACAAATCCAATTTCATTTCCACACACCTCCCCCTTTACTCCAGACCTTCATAAACTTGTCAAAATGGCATAAGGAAGTGATAGCATGAAAACTGAACATGATCATCCACTTCTAGCAAGATGAATGTCTAGGTGTTTAAGAAAAAAAAAAACAACCTTCATTTGTATTTTAAAATTTTAGCTCATAGATAGACAATAAACAGTTAAGTAGTCAGAAAGACAAACAGCTAGATAGGCAGGTGAGTTCACAGCCAGCCTGAGCTGCATTAATGTTCCTCAGATAGATGGGTAGATAGATAGATAGATAGATAGATAGATAGATAGATAGATAGATAGATAGATAGATAAAAGACAAAGAACATCCATTCTATGAAAGTAATATTCTCAGACCTGTGTGGGATAGTAAGTTGAACTTCATATTCTTCCTGTAAATGCAAAAAGAAAAGAAAATAATCTAAAGGTAAAATTTTTCAGTAGTGATTTTGAAAAAGTACACTTACTTTCTCTTGGCTTTTCAGTAATGAGGCTTTTCCTCACTTATAGTCTTCACAATTGTAGAGAAGAAACTTAACAAGAAAGAAAATTTTTAAATTCTCAAGAAATAAAAAGTGAAGTTCTAAAAGAATTGTGGAAAAGTGGAACAGATACCACAAAGTAAAGTAGAAGAAAAAGAACACATATTTTAGCCAATAAAATCAATACAACTGTACTTCATTCTTTCATTCAAAAGCAGAATCATCAAACTACATTAACACATATACATAATCAGACAAAATATACCTATGTGTTGTTTATAAGAGAAATAAAAGAGTTGAAAGTAAAAGTAGGCTTCAGTATTCCAAGCAAGCAAAATAAATTTTTAACATAATAATGTAAGCAAAATAAAGCATAAAAGTCATAGTAATATATTATAGATAAGGAGACTTTGCATTTTTTAAAAAGTTACTATTGCTAGCCAGGCATGGTGGCTCATGCCTTTAGCCCCAGCACTCAGAGAGGCAGAGGCAGGCAGATCGCTGTGAGTTCAAGGCCAGCCTGGTCTACAAAGCCAGTCCAGGACAGCCAAGGCTACACAGAAAAACCATGTCTTAAAAACAACAACAACAAAAGAAAACAAAGTTACTATTGTTTAGGTAATTAAAGTGATGTTGGATTCACATATACTAAGTAGCATGACTTCAGATATGAAAAGCAAATTAACAGGAGTGCAATTAGGTACATATAATTTCACATTATAATGAAAAATTTTGTATGTGGCTTTTGGTATGATACACAAAGCAAGAATAATGAGCATGTTGGATAACTTAGTCTTGAAAATGTGTTCAGAACACTGTTCCCAGGTGGAAAGAATACATTATTTTGAAGGAGACAAAAATATATGCAAATTCATCATGTTCTAGAGTGTGAAACAAGTTCACCAAATTTTAAAGAACCAAATACATCAAGTAGAATACAAACAAATTCATTATAGAAAAAAATATATATACATATGAAAACATAAATATTCTTAGGGTGAAAGAATAACTCATTTAACAAAATGCATGAAACATAAAGCTAAAGTAATTATTAAGGAAAAATTTTTATTCCATAATGTTTATGTTAAAATGTATTAGTCAGTCACCAATTGCTAGTTTTATAAAATAACAGCAGATTAAGATATAATGTGGGGAAATAATAAACATTAATTTAAAAAGAAAACAAAAGTTGAAAACACAAAAGGTTGATTACTTGAAAAAAATTAACACATTGGTTAAATGACCAAAAAGGGTAAAATTTTCAAATGTGCATCATAAAAGATATAAAAGTGTCTATAGTTATATATGAATGAGAAATTATCAGATTTTAGAAGCAGTTTTATGAACTACTCCATGCAAATAATTCAAAAGTTTATATAAATGAACAATACAGAAGCACAAATGAGTCATCAAAACTAATTTAAGAAAATACGGGAAACCCAAATGATCCCCTAAGCATGAAAGAAAGGTAATTGGTGAGTAACTCTTCCCCCATAAGGGTATACTAAACTGAAAGGTTGCATGCGAAAATTTAGCCAGTTATTCATGTCTAAAATGTATCAGTTCTTGTAGACAAGAAAAGACAAAAGGATATTCCCAAATTATTTTGACAAGAGCAATATCACTCTTGAACCCAAAATTTGCCACAGTAGAGTGGAATCAAGTTGAAGCTGGAAAGATAACTCACCAAATGTGGCTTGCATCCCTAGGGACTCCAGCGTGGGCCCCAGAATCCGTAGAATAAGCCAAGTATCCAACAAATGTTTGTGACTCCAAGTCTAAGGAATTTGACCACATCTTTTAGCCTGAGAGCCAAAAGCAACTACATAAATATGTGCATTTACACCCATAAATAAATAAATGTTTTTAAGGAAAAACATATACCATTCAAATATTTAAATGCCAATAAGTAAACAGGACATTGGCAAAATAAATTTTAAAAACTAGACAACATAAATTTAAGGTGATCCCTGGAAACAAGATTAGTTCATAATTAGAAAACAAATACAATTTATTATATAACTTCATAAAAGGAAAAAAATCATTTCCATAGATACCAAATACTCATTTAATAAAATTCTACAAATATTCCTTACTTAAAAAATTATCAAGAACTAGAAATTAAATGGAATGTTCTTAATGTAGTAATCCGTTGTCCTAGTTAGGATAACCTAGGAGGAGAGTACTTTAACCTGAGAATTGACTCCATCAGATTGACCAGTAGGCATGATTGTGTCAGTTGATGGTTGACACAGGAGAGCTCAGACTACCATGGGTGACACCATCCCTAGGCATGTGGAGCTTGCCTGTGTAAGGAAGCTGAGCATGAGCCAGAGAGCAAACCAGGAGGCAGCATTCCTCCATGGTTCTTGCCACCAACTTCCTACCTCAAAGTGCTGGACACTTTTTATCAACTTGACACAAGCTATAGTCATCTGAGAGGAGGAAAACTTGGTTGAAAGAAAATTCCATAAGATCTGGCTGTAGGGAAGCATACAGGGCATTTTGTTAATCGGTGATTGATGGGGGAAGGCCCAGACCACTGTGGGCGATGCTATACCTGAACTGCTGGTCCTGAGATCTATAAGAAAGGAGGCTGAGCAAGCCAGGAGGAGAAAGCCAGTAAGCAGCACCCCTCCGTGGCTTCTGCATCAGTTCCTGCCTCCTGGTTCATGCTTTGTTTGAGTTTCTGTCCTGACTTTCAGGACAGTGTGGAAGCTTAAGCCAACTAAATCTTTTCTTCCCCAAATTGCTTTGGTTATGCTGTTTCATCACAACAATAATAACTCTAAAACACATGATTTGCTGCTATGGCTTCCCATAAAGATGGACTGTGACTTGGAAATGTAAGTCAAATAAACCATTCTGTCCACTGAGTTGTTTTTGGCTAGAGTGTTTTATCATAGCAACAGAATAGACTTTATACACAGAAAGGGAGAAGGAGGAATCATTCTTAATGAAAATGATTAAAAACCTCTTTAAAATTAGAAATAGGATCAGAGTCTCATCACACCTCAGCCAACTTGTAGAGATTTTAACATAGAGAAATATGAACTAGAGAAACATTTGCATTCCAGAATATGGGCAAAAGAATCTTCATGGCAGCTTTTATTTTAATAGCAGAAAGTTGGAAATTACCCAATTATCCTTTTTTTTTTTTTAGAATTTATACATCAACTGTGATGTCTTTATAAAATGGCCTCCAATGTAACTAGAGAATAAATGAGCTGTGTTTACATGTCCACAGGCATAAATAATGATAAGCCAAAAGCTAATCACAAAACACACATTTTATCATTGCATTTTATGAAATATATTAAGGTTCATAAATTAGTTACACTAGTAGCTGACTTTTCCTACTTTATTTTTCTTTGCACTTTTATGTCTATATTGCCACTTCCAAGAGGACCATCGCTTTTTGCCATGTAATCTCCTTAAAGACAGACACAACGATTTACAAATCACTTCCTCAAATGTAATGCAAGAAATATAATACCTGTCCCATTCAATGGGGAAAGTTTATTAAATGAAGCATCATCCTGTAATTTGATAAGCACTAAGTAAATATAAACTGTTGTGGATTGTTGGTTGTTGAGAAATTAAATAGCTCATGTAAAACACTAGCACAATGTTGGGCACAAAACTATTGTTGGTATCATAGATTTAAGCCTTATTCACTTCTCTTTGCTTGTGATCTTCTAAAGGCAGCTATGTCTGCCTCAGGACCCTACCTGTATCTATGACACCCAGCTCTATTTCTTGTAGAACAGATTACTGAGACCAAGTTTTCATACATAGATACTCATCTGTGTTATATATATTGCCTATCACAGTTGGTTGCAAAGAAAAGGAATACTGAATGGATTACCCTACCCATTCCTTCAAGGCTGTATACTAATAACCTATTTGACAACATTCATCATTTGGTCCCGCAAGATTCATCCTAGGGCCAACTCGTCTCCTTAACTCTGGGTGATTAACTCTTTATCTCTCAAGCCAATTGTTTGACCAGCTATTTTCATCAATCATCACAAACCTCCTTAAATTTCAGTAAAGTGACTTACGTGAAAGCTGTTGCTCCTTAGATCCCATAAAAGCTCCTCAAAAACTAGTTTTGTTCCTTTTCCTCATTCTTCTAGTCTGAAGTCCTGAATTCCAACCATGAATCACCAGGCCTTCTTTATCTAACAAGAAGAGATAAGAACTTGTACTTTCTCCATCAGGTTTAAGCTTGAAACCTCTATGACCTTAACTTATCCAGTAGTTATCTTCAAGTGATGAAATAACCCCTTGGCATGCTCATGGTGCCAGTATTTTATCTTATCTCTTCTTTGTGCTTGGTTTTTCCCTGTTCATTTGCTATGTTATGTCCTGTTGTGATTCAGGATGTAGGTCACTGTTATATTCTGAATCATAAACTCAAGTACACAACCCAAGGCCACGGTCAGAGACATGGTGAAGAGATTGCTAAGAAAGAACGTCTTATAAACCTGTAATAGTACTAACAGTCAATACAGAATGTATTTTCTAACTCACTAAGTCCACAAAGAAAATCCCAAACAAAGAAAATTCCATCCAATGTACTGCAGAATGAAAATTTTAATCCAAACAAACATTTATAGTTTAAATTAAAAAAAAACAAACAAACAGGTCCATCCTACCCTGGGAAAATTCACAAAGTTAAATATGACAAATGTCCAGAGTAAGCAGGAGAAAGAAAGAGAAGGTATGATATTTCTGGAACTGTTTACTATCAGAGAAATACAAAGGAAAGTCATTAGCTTCATATCCCACATTTCCATTCCATTTTAGATGGTTACATGGTGACCCTGCAGCTTCTAATCCCGGGATTCTGGTTATTTAGACTTGAGTTATTGACAGGTAACCTCAGCAAAGGCAATATAAAAGAACACATAGTCTTCCTAAAAAATACATTTGGGAATAGACAGTTCATAGGAGTTTTTTAATCATCCTGGACATTATTCTACAATAAATATTAATGATTTCACTAAAGAGTTCCCTCCCCGTCACCAGCTCTACTAAAAACAGTCTCATCCCCAAAAAAATTTATTGATAATTTTCATACACTGTATTTTTATCCTGTTTCCACCTCCCCATTCCTTCCAGATCCTCCTCACCTCCCCACTCACCCAACTTTATGTCCTTTTCTCTCTCTCTCTTTCAAAGGCAAAATAACAAGACACACACATCAAAAAGAAAAAAAAAAAGCAAAACCATAAAATGAAAATCAAAACAAACATGCAAAAGGTCAGTAAGACAAAAAAATAAATAAATAAAACAAAATTTCCACACAAAAACAAAACATAGAGGTCTTTTTGTGTTGACCAACTGCTCCTGGACAAGGGGCCTGTGTATGGCTGATAGGTAGTTTGGTTGATACACCCAGGAAGACTCTACTGGAGAAAGAAGATTTTCCCTTTGCCAGCAATTGTCAACTACAGATCATTTCTTGATTAGGGTTGGGACTCCATATCCACTCTCCCCGCCTCATTCCTGGGATCCCATCCAGTTTGAACTGTGTCAGTCTTCCTCAAGCTGCTGTAGTCTCTGTGCTACAGTCCTTGCACCTCTTAAAAACCTGTCTTTTTTTTTTTTTTCGTCCACTTAGATCAGCCTTGAGGGAAGGGCTCTGATGAAGACATAGAATTTAGAACTGAGTGCTCTAAAATTTCACATTGTCCAATTGTGGATCTCCAAGACCCATCTGCTGCAAGAAGCCTCTCTGATGTAGGTTGAACACTAACTTATGGGTATAGCAGTGTGACATTAGGACTTACTTTATTGCTATGTTCCTTTAGCAGACTAATAGTATTAGACTCATGGCATATCAGGTTCCTGGCCACTTAGGAGTGTCAGGTACGGGTTGCATCTCATAGAGGGGGCCTTAAATTCATTTTTTCTTTTTTTTAATCCTTTTTTTAAAGATTGATTTATTTTATGTATATGAGTGCTCTGGCTGCATGGACACTGGTATGGGAGAAGAAGACATCAGATCACACTATGGATAACTGTGAGACACCATGTGGGTACTGGGAATTGAACCCAGGTCCACTGGAAGAACAGCCAATGCTCTTAACCTCTGAGCCATCTCTCCAGCCCCATAATTTTTCTTTTTTTTTCCTTTTTTTAACTTTTATTAATTATGCTTTATTCACTTTGTAACCCCCATAAGCCCCTCCCCCCTCCCCTCCCAATCCCACGTTCCCTCCCCCTTCTTCATGCATGCCCCTCCCCAAGTCCACTGATAGGGGAGGTCCTCCTCACCTTCCTTCTGATCTTAGTCTATCAGGTCTCATCAGGAGTGGCTGCATTCAATTTTTCTTAAAGTGGATGATTACTCTCATATTTTGCCACAATTGCATGAGTGTATTTTTCAGGCAGATCATTATTATAACTTCCAGGGTTTATATCTGGGTGCATACAGGAGCCTAGCAAAACTGCCATCAGAGAGGCTTTATCCAGCCACTCATGGAAACAGATACAGGGACCCACAGCCAAACATAAAGTGGAGTTTGGGTAATACTGTGGAAGAGAGGGGATGAAGGATTGAAGGAGGCTGACACCACAAGAAAACCTACACAATCAACTAACTTGAGCCCTTGAGGCTTATAGAGACTGAACCGTCAACTTGAGAGCATGCATAGGATAAACCTAGGCCTTCTGCACCCATGTAACAGTTGTGCAGCCTGCCTTTGGATCCCTTTCCCTAACTGGGCCTCATTGTCTAGCCTCAATAGGAGAAGATGCACCTAGTCTTACTGCAGCTTGATATGCCAAGACTGGTTGATATCCATGGGAGGCCTGTTCTTTTCTGAGGAGAAGGGGAGAGTGGAATGGTGGGATGGGAAGGGAAGTGAGAGGGAGGGAAAGGAAGGGAGAGGGAGGAAAGGTGAGAGGAGAGAAGGGAAGCTGCAATTGGGATGTAAAGTAAATAAATAACTTAATCTTTTAAAAAAGATATTTAACTTTCTCTGTTGGTACTAAATAAACTGTGAAATTCCGTAAACAGTGGTTAGTGGGAGTAAAACCTTGAGTTAGATGCCAGCTTAACATCTCCATGTTTGATGACATAAGTGAGTATTGTCTTCAGCAACAGCATCTTACCATAAGATTGTTGAGAGTAACCAATAGCCTTGGCAGCAGCCTGAGGAGTTTGAACATTTTCTAAGGGACTCCTTTGATAACAAGTTGTAACCCATTTCTGGGCACCTGAGTTTTACTTGGTAGAATAAGCTAGCTAGTTAGGGCATTGTCTCCCCTATTATGTGGTGAGTCCATTAGGTTCCTTTCAAGTAAGTATATAATTCAGGAGTCTTCTATATGAGCAGGTCTCCATGTAGCTTTTCAAATGGCCATTAGTGTTAGCTGTCCCTCCCCATATTCCATCCTTTACCCTTCTTTCTCATTCCCATCCATATTAATATTCTTACTCTAGTTTCTGCTTTGTTTATCCATAATGTTATATTTCTCCTTTCTGAGACGATCCTTACCTCCCATCTGGTATCTTACTAGGTACGTAACCACGATGGTTATTCAGGTTATGGCATACATTTTGAATTCTTAAAAGGCAACATCAACATATAAGAAATAAAACATACAATATTTGTCTTTCACCACCACCAATTTTTTTTATCATGGCAGCTACACTACAGTGACTACAGATGACCTACAGAATTTAAGTTTGTGAGCCTTAATAACTCCCACTACACAGATACGCGATACTCACATGAATGACAATCTCATCCCAGTTTACTTAAGCCATGGGAATGAATCTGGAATATACATCTGTTCACACGGATAACTTCAATCTGCACCTATGAAGAGAGGCACATGCAGATGTTCCTATACAAACACTTTTTACTAGTTGAAATAAAACAAAGTAGATGAGAGAAATAGAGAAGTTTTATAAACACTACTAAAACATTCAGATCGATAAAAGAGACCAAAAACTTGATTGAATAAAACATCTTGCTTCCACCTCATTGCATCCTTGTCCATATTGATCAGCTGTAATAGAGCATGACAAAAGGTATTGATTGACTGAGGCAATTCTCAGGTATTTGGAACTTGAAAGCAGCTATAGACTACCAAGAAGGCAACGCTCAACACAAGCCTAAAATGAGGCGGGTTAAGTGAAAAGAGGGCTGGGGCTTAAGGTGTTCAGTGTCTGGATCCATCTGGCAAATGACTTGCTTGAGGCAGAATAGGCCTCATTTATTCCACCCATAAGTTACACATAAGCATGTGTTGGTTATTGTCTTATAAATAGCTGTTGATAAAATGCCTGCTTAAGGTATTTGCCTGGGTTTCTGTAATATTGATTTCAACTAGACTCTCAAAAACAGAAAAAACAGATTGAACACAGAGTTCTTTCTGTGTGTATGTACAAGAGAAAAAGAGAGAGAGAAGAACATCAGAGACAGTGTGAAAGGTTTAAATCCTCCCACCCAAACACAGAAAACAAAGATGACAGTATAAAATTTTATTTCTTTATTTAGATTTATTTTATCTTTGTGTGCATGTGTGTATGTGTAAGAGGAAAGAGAAGGAATAGCAGAGACTGTGTGAAAGGTTTAAATCCTCCCAAGTCCTCCCACCCAGATACAAAAAGCAGAAAGATGACAGTACAAAATTTTATTTCTTTATTTAGTTTTATTCTCTCTCTCTCTCTCTCTCTCTCTCTCTCTCTGTGTGTGTGTGTGTGTGTGTGTGTGTGTGTGTGTATGTGTGTGTGTGTGCCAGATGCCCTGGAGCTGGAGTCACAGAAAGTTGTAAATGTGGGTTCTGAGAATCAAACTCTACCCTCTCCAACAACAGCAAGTGCACTGACCCTCTGAGCCAACCCAACACAACATTTTTTTGTTTTAACTGGGGAGCTGACGTCTGAATCCATGGTAAATACATGAGAAGAAGCCAGACAATGGCATTGGAGCCAAAATGAAGATTATTGTTAGAAAGTGTGAGCAGTTTTGAACTGCCCTCTCCCCCACCGAGATTCAGAACATGCTGGCTCGTTGTTAAAGCTTTATTCTGACTGTATTAGCTGATTTTCTCACTGTAGTGGCCAAACTACTGACAAAATGCAGATTACGGAAAGAGGGTTTTATCTGACCCCTGGTTTGAAGATACGGCTCATGAAGGCTGAAAGCACAGAAGCAGAGAGCATCAGGCCATATCACACCCACAGCTGGGAAGCAGAAAGAGGTGAATGCTGGTGTGGCAGCTCCTTGTCCTTCTTATTCAGTACAATGCCCAGCTGTGGGACTGTGCGGAAAACCACGGAAAAGACAGGTCTTCCTGGCTCAGTTAAATTTCAACTAGAAACGCTCTCGTGACATGCCCATGAATCTTTCTCCCTGTGTTATTCTAAATCCAGTCAGGTTGACAATGAATACTATGCATCACACTGAAGAATGCAGAATTCAAGGACTCTGGGAATGGGCTATACTAGACGTAGCTGAGATTCATCTCCCTGGAGAATGGCATCAATGGGATGTGAGAAGCCTAGTGTATCCTGAAAGAGAAAGTGACAGAAACTTTTAAAAAAATTAAAGTTAACGAAATAAAAGTCAGGGTCATCATCTCCCAGAAAAACATTTATGCAGGCAAGGGACAGTGATGGTGGGACACTGCTTACGAAGCATGTTGATTTATGAAAAGATAATGTGTTTAGATGAAAGGTGGCCGCGGATGCAATGGTCTTAGTTAGAATCAGTGGGAGCAAATGGATATCCATAGCTGGAAATCCAGTAGTCATATAAGCATATCATTCAAAAATGTGGGAGAAAATGCTAAATAGACAAGCAGTCCAGGGACAGTGACTGAAAACAAGAATATAGAGGATGGTATATGTGTGTGTATGTATACAAACATACATCTATGAATACATAGACACACACACATATATATATGACTGAAAACTCATAGAGTTATACTGTTAAGTTGTAGGCCTGTGTATTGGAATATACGCATAACATTAAAATTAAGTGTTTGTATATTGTCTAATGGAATAAAGAGTTTCATCTAGTTAATAAAAGTAAAGGGAAACGTGCTGAAAAGACCAATTAGTGAGACTTTGTCTCGACATCCAATGGCCAGGAGGAACCAAAATTTTCCTCCCCATCTCTGCATCTTCTCTAACAAATACCTTCTGTTTACTTGCTAGTGGAGTGGGTCCTCTTCTTCAGCTGACCAGGCAATAAATCACAGCTTATGAATGATGGGAAGCAGATGACATGGCTTTCTCAGAGCATCTCAGTTTTAAAGGCTTTTATGTATCCTCCGCTTTTGCTTATGGAGCTTTGGGACAGTGTTTGGTTTCGCAGAGAGTAAAACTTACATCCTGAGAATCACATCGTTGTAAGCTCTCAAAAAACTTCCTTTTTGTTTTGCAAATAAGGAACAAGGGTGTGTGCCTTTTATAGTAAGTGGAGCCTAGGAAGATGTCAACTGTTCATTATCAGTGGCTCACAGTTTACGATGTTTTGCATTCCTAAATATAGGGCTTTCTTGTTTTTTTTATTTTCATTTTTAGTTTTAATATATAAATTTTATAGATTTATGATGTATAGCATTTTTGTTATTTTTTTACATTGTAGAATGGTTAAATCAAGCTAGCTTATGTATTGCCTTACAAATGAATGTGGAGTGTACAGTGAGAACACTTCAAATTTCAAAGTAGATTTTATAAACTACAGTCACCACACAATAGATTTTTAACTTCTTAGTTCTATCTAGTTGAAGTTTATGCCCTTTGGCCCATATCATCCAACTCCTCCCCTGGCCTTTCCTAACTACGTTGATACTCACAGGTTTTATAAGTTTGACTTTAGATTCTAGACGTGACTGAGATCATGCAATGTTTATCCTCCTTTGTCTGACTTAATTCATTTAGCATAATGTCTTCCAGGTTCATCATGTATTCTTCTTTTCTAACGCTAGGTAACTTTCTCTTGTATGAACATAATACATGTCCTCTATCTGTACACCACTGATGGACAACTAGGTATCTTGACTATTGTGAAGGCAGCAATGAACATGAGACAGCAAATGTCTTTTCAGGATCCTGATTTTATACCCTTTGGGTTTGTGCCCAGAAGTGAAACCACTTGTCATATGGTAGTTTCATTTTTAATTTTTACAGAATTATCCTCAATATTTCCCATTACAGCTGCACTGTTCCATTCTAACCATCCATGCACTGTGGCTCTTATTTTCCCTATCCTCACTCTTCAGCTGTCTATCTGTTAATAGCCATTCTCACAGGTGAGAACGAATATCAGATCTTACACTACAAGATGGCTTACAGGCTTGGATTTAAACTGTAAAAAAGTTTTAAACACTTTTTTCAGCTATGAATTTCTTGTTGCCATGCTAAGCTATACACCTGATCTTCAGAAAAGCTCCTGTGTGTAAATTTTATACATACTTGAATCAGAGTCCCTGCTGCCCATTCATGCACCACTTAAGTATCTTTGAGCCTTTAAGTATCTTTGAGCCCTTTGTGACTTTGATTGTATCATTTTTTACCCTCAATTCTAAATAATATTGAATGAAATGACTAAATTGATAGAAAGAGAAGAATTTGAGTTCTAACCGATTTATCGGGTAAAACCAAGTATAAGCACAGAACGCTCAGCTGTATTTTATGCTTGGATTTCTTTCCTCTTGGATTTCTTTCCTCTTGATTCTGTTCCTTTATCCACCTCTGTTCAGCCTTCAGCAGTTCCTAAAGAATGTCTTTACTGCCTAGACTCCTGAATTTCCAGGCTCAACTTATAAAGAAGTGCCCTTAAAAGTACATCCTGCCATTCTGTTAAAAAGAAGAAGGAATGCTTCATTGGGCCCAATGTGTTCTACATATTCAAGGCTGCCATATGGCTTCAATGGTTGTCTAGTGAAAATATATTTAATATCTCGTAAAACCTACATAAAGATGTCAAATGCCCATAATTAAAGACAAACCCTCTTTGAGCTATTGCTTTACCAATTAGCCACCTGGAGCTGTCTGGCCAAGTTCTAATCAATTAGACAGTTGTGGATGTTTTGAAGATGTGCAAGTCCTAAGGAGAGTTGGGAATACTTAGCAATCTTAGTGGTGATGATAGTGCCAGGATAACTGGATTCCGGATGTTCTCATTATGAAAATGCCTCATGCAGTGCTGTTTCACTCCCTCAGGTAATCACCATTGCAAGTAACTGAGCAACATCACTGAGGCTTGCCCTTTTAGACTATTAGAACTCACAGTGGCCATGTGAGGAGCAATCTTTGGAGGTCACAGGAAGATACTTTCTGAATTAATTTACTTGTTGCATGGTTCCTTCGTTTCTACAAAGGACGATCATGTCTTGACTTCAGCTTGCTACTCTGGCAGATGCATAATAACAGTTCATTGCCTTCTGCATCATCTCCAACCAGACGACAACAACTGAGGGAAATGTCATCTTTGGTGTCTGTTGCCCCTGGGAGGGGACATGAAATGAAGCAAATGCTGAGTCACCTCCCAGACTCTCCAGTTCTTGCTCCAGCACATCTGCTTGCTTCTGTCCTCGCTCAGCATTCTGCCTTCGCTCACTTCACTCTTGTGAATGGCAGCATTGTTATGCTTCATTCTAGGGGCTATCCTTGTCAGCTTTAGGCAAAACCCAGCTCTGGGTATCTAGGTGACTTGAGGATGTGTCAGAGGTATTGCAGAACATTTTCTTTCTTTCTTTCTTTCTTTCTTTCTTTCTTTCTTTCTTTCTTTCTTATTCTTGCCCTTTTACCTTTAAAAAATACATATTCCAATACATGATTATTTGTGTCATTAAGGAGCAATATAAGTGCATGCTGTGCTGTTTGTCAAAGACGACCAGATGTTGGGGACTATCCTCCAATAGACCTGGGAAGGAGAGGAGGCAGGAGGCTGAGTCTGCAACTGTTACACAGACACCTCTGAGGGTGTAAAGGTGCTGGTAGGAATGAGCCACTGGGTGTGGCTACTCAGAAGCCATTCACCATCTGCATGCAGTGTTAACTAGACAATCGTATTGATTTTTGCAGGTGTTCTCAAAAAGAAAAAAAAAAAGTGCCTGAGAGTTGGAGTTGAGGCTAGACATAAAAGTAAACCGTGTTTCGAAATAATGGGGTGTAACTATTTCCATGGTAGTGGAATATTTTATGCCTCCTACAGAGTAAAGGAAGTCTTTATTTATTAATTATGCAATGAAAAGCATCTCCTCATGGCTAGGAAGAGGGGTGGTACGTGCCATTAAAGTTTGTGGGAGCTTTGTGAGACAGTCTATGTGTTTCCTGTCAGCACCTCCCTGAAAACTCTATTTGCATCTCTGCTGCCTTAGAGACAAGACCAACTGTTGCCTTCAGTGTCGCGATGACCACTGTGGCTTGAACCTTCGCATGCACTGTTATTCAGCATTCAGTTCATACTAGAAATGTACAGTAAAAACACGACATTCTCAAACTGAGTTTTTACATACACCCCCTCTATTTTCACGGGAGTTTCCTTGTAATCTCTCTGCCTTTCTCAGGAAGATTTAGCTTCTGGAAGTTAGCAATAATGACTTTTTACTCATTTTGTAGACTCTTTTTCCTATCTTTCCAAGAAATATTGTGATCAGGAAGGCAGATGTAAGCATAAGGATTGGTTTACTGACTGATTATTTTTTTCCATGATGTATGTTTGTGTGGTTAAGCAGTGTTCTGTTATCGACTTTCAGGAAAACGTGTGTCAGTAGAGATTCACATTTCTCAATACCTGGTAGTTAGGACAGTGCTAGAACTATAAGAAAAACCCTGATTTTCCTGGTTCTAGCTTTGTTCTACTCCATCTAACAATCAAAGTTCTACCATACCATGTCTTCTGTTGTGTTTTCACATATCTGTGCATAAAAATTGTAATCTGTGGGGCTGGAGCGATGACTCAGTCATTCAGCACTTGCTGCTCTTGCAACAGACATGGGTTGGGTTCTCAGCACCCACATGATAACCCACAATTGTCTGTAATGCCAATTCTAGGGCACCTTAGGAACTCTTTTGGCTTCTGTGAGCAGAGATGTATGTGGTGCACATATACCCATGCAGGATCACACTCATGCAGGCAAAATAATTGAAAATAAATCTTATGTTTCAAAAAAATTATGATCTACATTTATCTCATGCTTGGCTTCTACAGGTTTCCGCACTAAGCACTATACAGCTTTCTTTCCAACCACCAGCTACCAGAAGTAGGCATGGTTTTTGAACAGAGAACAGAGAAATGTAAACACAACTGAGTGCAAAAAAGCAAGAAAAATAACAGGAAACAAAATAAGCACACTTTATTGAGCAGACGTTGAACCTGGGTGTGGAGGACAGTAAAATCAGTGCTATTTTACCTTACTTCCTATGTCTGCAAATATAAATAAAAACAAATTTTTAATTATGAAAATAGAAGTGATGAAATAAAGTGGGTTTGTCACGAGAAGTGACACGTCTTCCATGTTTGAAGTAATTAAGTATCAAACTACCTCCTTCCAGAATAGAAAATGCAGCACCCATGTTCTAGAAGGCCTTCCATATGTAGTCTATGTCCCGGTAATCCTGTGGCCATAATGACTCCTGAAATCATGAAGGGGTGTCATTCCATGTGACATGAAAGCATCCCTGAGGTGTTCCTTCCTGTGAACCTGACTTTGCCCAGTCACTTGTCTCCCTTGTAAACTACTTTTTTTTCCCATGTAGTCTGTACCACCACCTCATTTTCTTATTGTTAACTGAAGAATTGTTCATCTCTATTTAGACTTCAGTGCTGCATCTGCTTTATGCTCTCCATCTGTTCTCATTGTAGTTTCTTTGTAATATATTAGGTGCCGGGTAACATTTAAAGACACAGCCAACTTAGCGTGGGCCTTCAGCATTTTTTCTCTCTTAGTGGGAAAGCTGCTTAGACTTAGCAAAAATATAAATGTGGTCTCGTTGCCAAGCCGAAACCACTTTACCTTTGAAGTGTTGTTAAGTTGCTGTTCTTTCATGCTTTTCCTCCTTGCCTGTCTCCTTGGCATGCCCCAAACCCCACCCCATTTTCAGTAAGAAGTGACATGGTCTCCCAAGGAAGCCTGAGAAAAATCAAGCTTTTCTACTCCAGTGGCTGTTCTCTTAGACTTCTAAGTCAATACTGCCTCAAACAAACAAACAAAAAACTAGCCTCTACAAGGTTCAGCTTTCCCCTCCCCTTTGCAAAGGGACAGGACTACTGCCTACTTCATAGTATTGTCATGCAGACAAGCTTCAAAGAGTGCCCAAAGTGGGAGCTATCACCTATTGCAAAAGCTTCACAAATATCAGTCGCTATCATGACCGTGACCATGACCATTAACTCTGCAGTAGCTCACAACACCAGAAAGTACAAACTGTGGACAGTAACAGCTACCAAAAAGAAATAAGAAGAATGTGTTTTCTTGGTTGACAAATTAAGCGGAAACCAATTTCACATTAACAGCAGGCATTTGCCAACTTAGAAAACACAACTACCAAGGAGGATCCAAAAGCAGGGCTCCGGGGCTGGCATTCTTTTCATGTGTCATATTCACTTTGATTGGAAGCTCTTACTGAAATGTGAATCTCATTGAATTTATTTTTCTCCTTTCTTGTCTAGCCAGCTGTCATTATATGTATCCTCAGAGGTGTGAGTTTTCTGACCGGGGCTTGCATAGGACAGAAAAGTCAGGCTTTGATTCTGTTTGTGTGTAAGGTTAGTGATGAAGAATTCAAAAGAAGAACTGTCGGATGCTCTGGGGGAGATTCCGGGCATAACCTTCTTCTGTTTGTGGGGAAGTTGAGGGTGACAAAGAACAGCAATGCTAGTCAGTAGCTATGTCTAGTGGAGTTCACAAAGCAGTTCTGGACTTCTGAGGGAACTGAAGCCTTTGATGAATGCATTTTTTCACACATGCACATACAATCTCAAAAACTGATTAAATTTTGATTGCAACATCTGTATTCACTCATTTGCACTTTTAACAACCACTTACTTAGCATCTTCTTGAGCAGAGGCACTTTGTCAGACCCTGGAATGCTGCATGGGATAAGACTATCACAAAAGGAAAATGAAAACACAGTTCAATTCTGTAATTTGAGGATAACTAAGAAAAGGACATACTGCTAATATTTACACTGTAGGTGTTGGCCAGGAGATGGTGCATATCCTAATGGAAAATAGCATCAGGAACCTGGGACCATTGTGGCATAAATGAACAAAGGGCCAGAGAAAACACTTCACAATGCGGAAATCAAGGAGGGCCACCCCAAAGGGGCAGCACTGCTTCTCTTCTGCTTCCTAGGTGTGCCTCCTAAGACCCTTCATTGGTAAATAGTACCTGGGATGCCAATTAGCGCACAGTATCAGGTACAGACAGTGGAGAATAGAACTAGAAAGACAAAGGAGGGGGGGTGTCAGCACAAGGCCTTCAGGATCGTAGATCTAATGGTGGAAGATAGACACAGAAGCAACCAGTTTTAATGCACTATTTATAAGATAAGCTGTCTAACTATGGTTAAGACGCTGATGTCTATAAACTAATTCAAGAGCTCAGACAGAAGATGGCTCAGCAGATGGAGGGGCTTACTGCCAATCCTGTTTACCTGAGCTCAATGCCCAGGATCCACATGGTGGAAGCAGCAAACTGACCTTTGCATTTTGGGTTCTGACTCCAACACACACGCTTGCTATGAATGCATGTATGCCTGCACATGTGTGCACATGCACACAAATGCTAATAAATAAGTAAAGAAATATATTTTTAAAGATATCTCAAACCATATAGCTACTAGCTCTTGTATTATGGATCTTCAAAGCTGTGAACAAGTTTTCTGTGTGCTGGGAAGAGATGGAGGAAATGCAACAAGGGACAGAAGCAACGTTTAATATACAAATCACACAGACGTTTGCTTAGAAATCATCAGGACAGGTCTCTGGGAGATGCCTCCATGGGTACAAGCACTTGCTCTGCAATTATCAGGACCTGAGTACAAATTCCTACTGCTCACATAAAATCTTGGCATAGCTATGCATACCTGCATTTGCCTGTAACCCCAGCCAGCATTGGTAGTGGAAGATAGGCTGATCCAAAAAGAGAGCTAGCTACCCAGCCATTCTAGACTAAACTAGCTTCAGTGAGAGACCAGGTTTCAAGGCAACAAGGCGGAGAGTGATGGAGGATGTGTGACATCCTCCTCTGGCCTCCAAATAGGCACAAACACCTACACATTCACACGCTGGCAACATACATGTACATGCACATGCATACACATATTCACTCATTCACAAATAAAAGGAAGAAGTCATACATGAAAAGAGAGCCTAAGGGGTATAGAACCCAAGCTGGGAAATTTGTGAGGCTTTATTTAGATTGTTGGAGGCTATGACCCAGAGTCGCCACAACAGGCTTAGTGACATAGTATGGGGTACTTCAGACACACAAGCCTCCTAGAAACAGATGCTGCTTTTTTTTGCCACATGTGGGAGACCTAGAACAAAAGGTAACACGGGCTGGATGCTCAAAAGCTCTTTGGAGGCTGTATAAATCAATAGACAAGAGTTTCTATACCTCAGCCCATGTCTCCATTTTAATTTATAAACCTGATACACAGTAACAAATGATAATGTTCTGATTCTTCCTTCTTGAACTAAAATTAAAGAGATTTCAAGATTGGTTTTGTGGAGTGGACACTGGAAGGCTACTCAGAGTATCTGTGCATTGTTAGAAGCATTGCTTAGCCTTCTGTCTTTTAGTTCTCATCTCTAAAGTAGAAACTATGTTCTCACCTTCAGCCATTATGTTATTGTAAAGATCAAATGGTATCAAAGGGGATTCAACAGGTAGGAAGTATTTGACAGAGGAGACATGAGGGTGCTTTGGTCTCCTCAATGCAAAGGGGTATAACAGAATGGATTCTTCAAATAATCAAACAGTATTACATTAAACTGGTTTCTCAACCTTGGTACATTTTTTTTTCAGTTGTGGTGCTTTCAGATATTTTATTGCAATTGATTCTTTTCTTCATTTGTTGGAGAAAGGTCCAACTATGTAGCCCCCTCCCTCATTTCCTCCTGGTCCGACCCCCCTTTTTTCCAACCTCCCATTCTCCTCCCCTAGTCCACTGAAAAGGGAAGTCCTCCTCCCCTACTATCTGACCCTAGCCTATCATGTCTCATCAGGACTGCTGGATCCTGTTTCTCCGTGGCCTGGCAAGGTCACCCCACCAGGGAGAAGTGATCACAGAGCAGGCAACAGAGTCCATGTCAGAGACATCAACTGTTTCCCTTACTAGGAAACCCACATGGAGACTGAGCTGCCTACATCTAAGCAAGGGTTCTAGGTCCTCTTCATCCATAGTCTTTGGGTGGTGCATCATTCTCTGCAAGCCCCACCAGGCCTGCATATTTTGACTTGTTGGTCTTTTATGGAGCTCCTGTCCTCTCTGGGTCCTTCTGTATTCTCTTTCTTCCATAAGACTCCCTGCCCTCTACCCAAAGCTTAGCTGTGAGCCTCTGCATATGCTTTGATTTCCTGCTGGATGGAGTCTTTCAAAGAACATCTGTGGTAGGCTCCCATCCTGTTCCCTCTCTTCTACCCCATTCCAGTGTCTATGCTGTTTGCCTTTCTGAATGAGAATTAAGCATCTTCCTTAGGGTCCTCCTTGTTGTTTAGCTTCTTTAGGTCTGTAGATTTTAGTATGTTTATCCTATATTCTATGGCTAATATCCTCTTATAAGGTAGTATATACCATTGCATGTCTCTCTGCTTCTGGGTTATCTCACTCAGGATGATCTTTCCTGGTTCCATCTATTTGTCTGCAAATTTCATGATTTCCTTTTTTTAATAGCTTAGAAGTATTCCATTGTGTAAATGTACCACAATTTCTGTATCCATTCTTTGGTTGAGGGACATTTATGTTGTTTCCAGATTCTGGCTATTACGAATAAAGCTGCCATGAACATAGTTGAGCAAATGTCCTTGTTGTATGATGGAGCATCTTTTGGGTATATGCCCAGGAGTCGTATAGCTGGGTCTTGAGGTAGGAATATTCCAAGTTTTCTGAGAAAGTGCCAGATTTATTTTCAAAATTGTTGTACAAGTTTACATTCCTACCAGCAGTTGAGGAGGGTTCCCCTTTCTCCAGCATGTGTTGTCACTTGAGTTTTTTATCTTAGCCATTCTGATTGGCAAGTGATTGTATTTTATGTAGCTTTTAAAGGTATTAGGATTAGAATATCTCAGACTCTTCCCAGCATAGTGCTTACAGCTTAATAATAAATCCTAGTCTCTCTATGTCAGTTATTGGGGAACTGGCTCATTAAAGAAAACTATTACCGTAATAATTTACTGCATTAATTAATTTAGAAAGAATAAGTCATCTTTCTACATGCATTGTAAGAGATGAAACAGTATTCCTGACCTCTTTGAATGGCCACTGACATGCCCAATACCACCATCACTACTTGCAATGACCAAAAAGTATCTCAAGATACTATGGTATGCCTGGATGGCAAAGTTTCGCTGGCATAAACATTCATTCTCACTCTCAAGCACTCTCTAGAATTTTTCTAAAACATACTGCTAACTTTCTTGGGCTGTTAAATGTGAGCTTTTGTGAAAGCCAGGTATAAAAAAATCTCAATACCTTAAACCACATTTTAAAAGATTTGCTGCATCCCTAGCTTGCCGTAGTTTTGTAGACCTGTGTCTTTGTTCCATGGCTTTGACTTTCCCTCCCACTCTGCCTCTGTGGATGACAGCTGTCATTTTCTTGTAATCGTTGATGTATACTAATTTTCTATTTCTAATCTACTGAGAATTTAAAAAGCAGTTAGCCAGCTTTCACAGACTGAATCTAAAATGAGAATCTGTAGTCCCTGTGTTTGGGCCTAAATGTGAGGATCCTGGCAGATGGACTTGATTCTTCTTTTGAGCCACAAAGAGGCCTTCCTAGTCCTCACTTCTCAATGCTGTTTCTCTGCCACATGCATGTATCATTATCGCTGCTGTTTTTAATACAGCCTTATGGCGTTAGCCACAGCTTTGACATTCCCTCTATTCAGAATGAAGTAAGAGAGAGGAAAGGTACTCAGACATGCCTACCAATCACACAACAACATTCTGTAGAGTAGTTTATCATTTATTTTCTTACTACTATTTGCAATATGGATTCCATTTAGAAATTGTATGAAGATTGTATCACTTATATATCTATGACACTGCATAGAATCTGGATAATGCAGGTGAATGAAATGATCTTCAACATTTTAAGTAAAATAAGACCAATGTATTAGGACAGAGTCTTCACATGGTGCCCGGCACATATTATATTTGTGAAAGAAAGCACATGAATGAATTACAAAAATATATTCTAGTGGAGGGGGAGACCTGACGTAAGATGTGGCAGGCAAAAAGATAAGTGCTTCAAAATCCAAATGGGAAAAATGGTTTGTAAGGAAAGCACAGGCTAATCTTTCATGTCACAGATAAAGAGAAGGTGGTAATGGTCCCAAGAGAGGGGGATAAAATGACTGAACTTCAGCCCCCTTCCTGGATCTGCTGCAGTTCTCTTTTGAGTTTGCAGATTGGGAATGGACCAGAACATTTCAGCTCCTGGGACATATTCACCTCTTTTTATTTCCTCCGATGCCAGTGCTTATGTCTTTCAATGGACAGAGAGAAAGGTTAAAGCTCTTGGTGTGCGCTTGACACCAGTATTTGGAACCACTGGTGTCTCTAACAGCTCTCTTGTCTGGGCTGTTAGGCTATTTCTGTCTGCTGTAGCAAGGAATAATCCCTCGTGCCAGAATAAAGCAACCTGCAGTGGAACGCCTACCTGAATGATGAACAAGGTCACAGGAAAGCATTTCATTTAAAAAAAAATGGCTTTGTTCATAATAAAAAAGGATCAGTGCTCAATATGGCTTTGAACACTTTGAGAAGAATGCCATTTAACTTGCTGTGTATTTTCAAGGTCATGACTTCTGTTAACAGGCTCTATCGGTAACATACTTCCAGAGGGCGATTCTGGTCAGCCCGACCCTTTGGACTGACCCTTTTCTGACTGGGCATAGGAAGCATGAGCCCATCTTGATAGCAGCTATCCCTTAGTGGGAGGCCAGATTCCAAGCTAACTTGTGAATTTAAGGAACACAAGGATGCTGTGATTTCTTATAGGCTTCTAGTTTTCTTATGATCATTTCAGGGAAGACTTGATGAGGAAATTAAAAAAAAAAAATTGACTGGGCCAGAATCACAAAAAGTAGCCAGCCTTTGAAGATAAAGAAATTCTTAAGGTAACCACCTTTTTGTGTGTAGCATAAAGATCTCTACGTTTTTGAGTTCTGCAGCATTGGCATTTTAGTTAGGTCATCAGTTAGTTGGGCTGGGTTAATAGTTCCTTTTACTGTGGTGACTGTTAACCATCTTTCCAGCAGAAAGTGCCTGATTAAATCATGGGCTGCTGGTGGGGAGAAAGACATCATTCCTCCCTTGGTCTATCATCTTCATTCCCAGCACAGCTGGAATTATATGCAATGACTTTGAAGCATGCTGGGTACTTAGCCTTATTTTGTCTGTGTCCATAACAAAAAGCAGTTGTCACTGGTTCTAAACACCTTCTCTCTGTATGATTACATAGGATCTAGGTCAAGGCTCTGAGCCTTGGGTCAGTAGTTTGAGCATGCAGTAGAGAACTAAGAGATAAACTGGACTGCAATAGAGCTCAGGATTAGAAACCTAGAAAGGAATGATGGATGAAGTGGGTTAGCTCAAAAGGCTATGGATAAGCACCAGTGTGCTCAGCTTTTATTCAGGTATTGGAGATATGAACTCAGGCCTTCATGCTTGCTCTCCCTACCTAAATCTGTATCTTTAAGTCTCAGAAATTGGAGTTTCATCCCTCTGAGTCCTAACTTTGAGACTTGACCTATTCTGGGGCTTTATTTCAGACTGGCAGAGCTAAATATGGAAAATGGATTTTTCCAGTTCTGTTTTGTTCATTTTATCCTAGATAGTGTTTTTATATTTTGTAAGTTGAGACAATTTTTTAGGAGTAGGCTATTAAACTAAATCCACCAATAACAGTGTTTCAGTAAGGAGATGGCTTCTCACAGTACATGTGAAAAGCTCTTGAAACATAACATATTTATAACTTACAGGATGACCACAAGTATTATAAAGAATAAATACATAAAAAGTACATCATAGGTTATGATTAATGTATAGATATGTGCATATTTGTAATTTATCTATTCCATAACTACCATGTTTAGCAAATTATTATGAAATAGATCTTAAAATACTGGCAGGAGCAGTAGCTACCTCAAGGTCATACAGTTAGGAGTAATTTTTAATAATCTTCTTTTTCTTCTGATCATCTGTACTTTTTAAAAAATTTTTATTTATTTTTTATTTTTTTAATTTTTTATTAATTACACTTTATTCACTTTGTATTCACCCTTTGGTTCCCCCCCTCCCATCCCAATCCCTCCCTTCCTCTACCCTCTGCATGCATGCCCCTCCCCAAGTCCACTGATAGGGAAGGTTTTCTTTTCCTTCCTTCTGATCCTAGTCAATTAGGTCTCATCAGGAGTGGCTGCATTGTTCATCTGTACTTTTTGTCAATGAGAATGAGGTCGGTTATTTTGGTGGATGGGTTAAGTGCTAGAAGTTGAATTCAGACCTTCATGCATGACATATTCTGCTTTCCCAGCCCCATTAATCATATAATTTTTAAAATCGTAAGACAGAAAGGTAGGCATGCACCCAGCTCCTTGTACAGTTGAGGTATGTGGGTCTCCTTGAGGGTCCCCACATTCTGCCTTCTACAGTGATTTTGTCACCTGGCACACCTTTATATAACACATTTGAAACTGATTCTTTAAGTTTTTGAATTTACAGCTTGTACAGGTATCTGGATTGCAAAGATATCATGAACAGCGTGAGGCCACATCATGTTCACTGGGGGGTGAAATGGCAATAGAGCATCATAAGATTTTACAGTAGGAGGTCTACATGGCAGAGAAAGAGACAACCAACAGAACTTCCTTGACCACTAACACCAGTGTGGAAGAGGAACCAGGGCCACTCTCTGAGCATGAGAGGGTCCAGAGAATGGAACATGATGAACCAAGAAGACTAAAGAAAGAAATTCCAAACTCTATGCTGGAAAGTTTGAGAACAGCACAGCCATGCAGTAGGCATTGGCATGTTCTGGGGACATTGAATATGGATCTCTTCATGAAGAAAGAAAAGAATTCTCATGGCTCACATTCATAAGAAGAAATGGGGGTGGGGGGAAGCAAAGCCCCAGGACTGAGGAATAAGAGCAATTTAAATTTAATACAGGTTATTAATTACTGTCTCCAAAGAGCTTGGTATGAGAAGCTGGATTGTCATCTTACCCAGGAGGCATTACTTAAGATCACTTCTACCATAGCTCACTATATCCTTCAATGTGGCATGAATCATAATCTCTGGAACCTTCTTGTTTCCGGCGGGGAAGCTGTAACAGGGATAGAGACTATTGGAAAGATAAAGTGTTCCATCAGTGCCATTTCGGTAACTGTTCTTCACCCTCCTGTCACCCCTGGCCTGAAAGACCTCAGAATGGAAACATTCACCACGGCCTAGTGCTTGACATATAGGGACTTGGCCCTAGAACAATCTTTCAGAACTTAAGTTTTATTCTAAAGTAAGTGGTTAACAGCCATTCCTCCCTTCACTCTTTTCTACATCTTTCATCTTCTGTCCACAACAGATGTAGCCAATTTCTGCACAGATGCAATCTGCTTTACTTGCAGGAAACTGTAGTTTAAGCATCATTGCTGTTATGGGTAATGTCACCACCCTCAGTTAAACATCATAATGTCTAAAGGATTAGAGACATGTTCACAAATATAATAAAGTCATTCAAAAAATTGAAACATAAGAACTTTCTAACAGTAGGGGACAGTTAGGAATGACAAACTGAAATGCTTTATTTCCCATGCTGGACATTTTCTTCTTGGGGAATAACATGCATTAGATAAATATTTAAATACTTTAGAATTGAGAATAAGTAGGTTTGTGGCTAAGGTTAAAGCTCAGTGGAAGATCAATTTCCTAGCATGCTCATATCAAGAGTTCTATCCCCAGCATTGTAAAAAACAGAAAGAATAAATGGACGCTGATTTCACATAAATCACCTCTCTTGTTGCCTTTGAATATTTTATCTACTCTCCATATTATCTTTCTTTGCCTAGCGCTGATTATAGTTACTTCATGTGTTAAGTCAGGTAATTGAACATGAGCTCAATATTAGAGAAAATGCACACCATTACAAATCTCCATCTATATAGTAACATCACTAGTACCATGAGCTTCTGAAAACACCTGCCAATGCCATCATTGGCCATCAACACTGGGCAACAGTAGCCAGTGTTGCAGAAAGAATAAAAAAGGAAACATGCCCTATCTCCCACAGGCCTGACTCTAATTCTCTATAGAGAGAGCAAGACTTCTTGGCTACCAGGGAGCTCCCACTGCCTAGCATACACACTGAAGATATACAGCTAACCAATCATTGTGAAGACGGCATGATGGGGCAGGGGAGGCAGAGGGAAAAATGAATGGGAACATAACAACAAAAAAGAGGATGAAAAAAAATAAAAATGTGAAAGGAAGAAGAAAAAGGAAAAAAAAGAATAATCTACAAAAAGGTGCCTAACTCTTTACGTTTATGGCTGCTGAGGAAGAAAAACACTGTCAGGCAAAAGGCAACACAGCACGGGGCGTACCATGTTCTTCCTGGCCCTGCTGCTAACAAGCTGAAAGGCCTGGGCCAAGACAATCAGTCTTTCCAGGCCAAGGTTCAAGGCCTTGCTTGTAGCAAGACAGAATCAGACCCTTCAGACATACCCTTCATGTCCAGAAAGTATATCCTTCTGGACATGAGCATCCTGGTCCTCATCCCAGCCATCCAAAGATCAACAAAAGCCACCTCTCCCACCACATCACACTGACGCCCTTCCCATTCTCCTTTCCATTTCTTCAATCTTTTTACTGGGGATCTGAGTGTTCTGACTGAGCATAAGTTACAGAAATTATTTTGGAAGGACAAATCTCATTTTATCTAGCCTCCTCTTAAAACCAAGTTACCTACAAACACATCCTTAGGGTCTGTCCTCTGTGACTCCGTCAGAGCCCAACTAGGAAACTTTAGAGAGGAGAATGAAAAATAAAATATAGATATTTATAATTGAAGCATCATTCCCCCTGGGGAATCACTTCCTTTTCCCTTTCTTGATAATGAAAATTCAGTCAACTGAATATTTTGTTCCCCCAAGGAAGATTCCTCAGCTGCAAAGGATGCTGAACACGTGGGGAGACTCCCTTACAGAAAATGATGCCCGTTCAACAGCTAATGATCTCCTTGCATGGGATCAGAACGTGACAAGGTCTTTGAGGTTGGCCCCCTTTCAGCTGTGAATTAGGTATTAGGTGCAGAATATAGCTAAAAGCATTTTGCAGGAGCCTGCAAACCAAATGAGCACTGGATCCAATTTTATACATGTACAGGTATATCAAATAAATTTAATTTCCCCCATTGAAGGTGCTTGCTTTTAATTCTGGGGCCAGTGGTGCAGAACAGTTTTGAAGATTAAATTTTCCATTCCAAGAAAGTAGTTGTGGATAGAACTTCTAAAGCACAAGCAGCCCCCTCCCCTCCAAAGGAGCAGAAGGTTTTCAGTGCACACAGCAAAGGTGGGGATGTAAAAAGGTCTAGTGAGCAATAAACAGACAAGAAACTTCCAGCTGCAAGATTTCCTTTGGCCACCTCATTTCAGGCCAGATAATCACCTTATTTATAATCAAAGCAGGGCTAGCTACAATGCCCCAGTTGCGGCTGTGCAGACCCTGCTCTGTTGCCTGAGGCTACTTAGCCTGTGTTATGTGTGGTCTAAAGCTTGGCTTCCAACTTTTTAACCACTACTGTGATGAGGCACCTGAATGAGGTAGAATTTGTAAGACCAAACACAAGGGCTTTTAGGAAGAATCTGCACTCTTTTTTTTTTTTTTTTTTTTTTTTTTTTTTTTTGCCACAAAGCCTTTCCTGTTTTTCTGCTACTCACCCACAATCCCCCATCCTGTGTCTACCCCTTTTGCATGTATCTGGGACTTCAGTTGCTATAATTGATAGTGTTGCGTTGCAATTAAGCCCTACAACCTTAGGCAAGAGCCTTTAACTTTCTCTGTCTCTCTGTCTCTCTCTGTGTGTCTCTCTGTCTCTGTCTCTCTCTCCTTTTGTCTTTTTTCTTTTTTTGCATTTTAAATGGCAATCTCAATAATAGAGTAGGTACACTTAAGTAAGAATGACTTAAAATTCTCCAGGCCCAGAGAACCATTTCTTAAACTACAGAGGCCCATGAAACACACTGGGTCTTTGACTCTGTCAGACTGAACACAATGCCTTCAGTGTGTTCAGAGCTTAGGGGAGTATAGTACACCGGCTAATTTGTGTCTCTCTGTGTGTTATACATGTATATAGATGTTTATGTGTATGAACATGTATGTGAAGACCTCAGGTCTCCATGTTATTGTTTGAGACTGGGATCTCACTGAATCTGAAACCCACTGATTTAGAAAGACTGGCTAATGAGCTTCAAAGATTCTCCCTAGCATTAGGATTACAGGCACATGCCACTGTAACAGGCTTTTATATGTGCTCTCAGAATCCAAGCTCAGGTCTTCCTACTTGTATGGCAAGCGCTTTACTGATACATCTACCCAGCTTCCCGTAGCTCTTTCTCATCTTTTGGCTTGCCTAGCATTTGATTCTTCAAACTTTGGGTTGGTTGGCTATCTTCACAATCCTGAAGAGCAAACGTTTTGCTTAATCTCATTTCTTCTGTGTTCACACTGCATGCTCAATACTGTTTCTGATATCTTCTATAAAATATGCTATTCTCTTGTTGCATAGCCCATTTCACTTTCATTTAAAATGATAAATAAATGAGGTTCAGAGAGTTTAATTGATTTACCTAAGATGGGGAGTTGGTTTTCATTAAACCAGAATTAAAACACAAGACATTTCAATACCATGCTGTTCCAGAAACCTTTTGCATATAATTAATTAATTAAGTGATAGCTGGCATTCCTTGGCCTGCTTTGTCTTTCCACACAGAACATGCAACTTCCATCTTTAGAGAAATTCCTAATTAGACCGGTGATCTCCTGACCTAAACATCAGCTACTCAGACAAAGGGAGGACCTGGGGAGAGATCTGCTTGCCTCCAATCCCATCATAGGTTTTCTCTTCATTCACTCAGAAACCATCCCTGTTCATGGTCACTCAATTAGTCAAGAGTCCAACTGCTCATTGGATCTTACTAAATGCCTACCTACCCAAGGAACACCTCCATGCTTCTATTAGAAATTCAGGGTATTGTTGAAATATAATCCTAAAGTTTACATTGCATCTAATATCATCCTTGTTTCCTAGAGCAAGAACAAATAGGGTCTGCTTTCTTATAGATTATGCAGAGCAACCCAGGAATTATCATTGTTGGAGAAAAGCCACCTGTCCTTTGAATTGCCTTTCTTGCTTTCTAAAATACTATTGTAGACGGTATCAGAAATGACTTGTGGAAAAAGCAACTGCAGCTGAAGAAAGTTGTGTATGATACATATACATACATATTTATATGTAACACGTTTCATTTTATAAAATGAAATAATTGTTAGCTGAAATAGTATTTTGACAATAGGAGCAGTTCCGTTCAGCTGATGGTCCTTGAGGATGAACAGATTCTCATGAATAAAGAGGTGCTCGTAGACATATTTATCTGAAACTGGATCTGTTTTAGAGAGCAGGGTATTTTAAGCAGAAGTATATCTTAACATGTTAAAAGAATGTTCTAATAGGGACTTCCTGGAGGGTTTTATTTTTTATTTTTTGTCAGTTAACACTGAGCATTCTTTAATTGGCTTCAATTTGTTTCTCTAACATTTCAGAAGAGGATGTTCATCTTCCGATGTATTCCAAGATAAAGTGCTCTGCTTGCTAGTCACTTTTTCAGATGATGAACAAAGTGAGCAGTGATACAGGCCAGGTGGGCAAACACGCTACCAGTTTGTCCATCCAATCCTTCCAGTGCCCGTGGAAGACATCAGTAATCAGTCTCAGAAATCTGAACACTCTTCTCATCAGCACCCTCTAAATAGACAGTATCAATCCATCATGTTGGCCACCAGTTTGTTCCTAAGCTAACAGGCTTTTGTCCCTCAGTGGTGAAAGCCAATCTTTATATTAGGCAAGTACTAAGAATATAATTCTATGGATAATGCAACATAATGAATAATTTTTTAAAAAAATTTTCTGTGGAAATAGCACCACATGAGCTACTATATGCTCAACCAAAATATGATAGACAAAATCCAAATATTTTTGAGTACCAAAATGACACAGTAGAAAATTCCACATTGCCCTCAGTGATTAGTTACAATCAAAACACAGCACCATCAGAATATTGTATAAAATATAGTTGTCTTCAGGCTGTGGGTATGAGGCTATGTATATAAGGCATATGGAACTCATAGTTAAGTTCATGTTTAGACCTGAATCTCATCCTCAGCTGATTATGTATATACAAATACTCTAAAATCTTAAAAATAATTAAAATCCAATATTCTTCTGCTCCCAAGGATTTCCTGTAAAGAATGCTCAATCTGAAGTTTCTAGTGTAGGAAAGGGATTCATCATTCAGAATTAGGCTTTATGTTGGATAAAGTATAGTTCCTACTGAACTATATATTCATTTCTCCTACCGGTGAAATGTCCCTACAGATCCATTTTCAAAGAGACTGTTCAGTTATGCTTTCTCACTATCTATGTTTGTCAGATTTCCATCAGTATGATGAAATACCTAAGATAGCCAGTTTATAAGAAGAAAGGTTCCAGAGGTCCCTGTTCGAGGTCACTTTGGCCAATTGTTTTTAGGCTTGTGTCAGAACAGTATATCATGGCAGGCATGGTGGAGCAAAGATCTTCACTCCATGGCAACCAAGAAGCAAAGATATAAAGAAAGGAGGGCCCATATTAGTATCTACTCCCAATGGACACCTAGCCCCTCCCCCACACCTAGTAATGTCGTAGCCAGACCTTTCTAAAGTACATGTGTCTTTAAGGAACATTCAAAATTGAAATTCTTCTATGAGCTTCTACAGTAGTCCCAATCAGCAATAACCCCCTCATGGTTACTGCTTCATACTCCCATTCCCAGTCAGCAATCCCTTTCTCATAGAGTCACAGTCTCTGTTTTCCTCATTTGTCATTATATAAGAACTTAGCACCATTTGGTTCAGTAGGAAAATGTGAAGGGATAAATTTCCCTTCTAACTATGTTCCCTTCCTTCAGCCCTTCTACCTTTAATTTTATTTTCCACATATTGCCATGGGTTACCTTGCCTACAGAACTGACCTAGCTGTGTCCTTATCACCTTTCAACTAG
Organism: Meriones unguiculatus; assembly: GCF_030254825.1. Taxonomy (NCBI): domain Eukaryota; kingdom Metazoa; phylum Chordata; class Mammalia; order Rodentia; family Muridae; genus Meriones; species Meriones unguiculatus. The sequence continues at coordinate 47,117,233 of NC_083356.1, forward strand.
TGATAGAAAACTCAAGTTCTTCTCCAACCATGGAATGACCCAGTCAAGCATGTACTTTACAATCTAGTAACATCAAGCCCTTCCATGTTCTTCATAACATATCATTCCTGCTTTCATACCCCTTATGCTATCTAGAATTCTTTCCCCACCTAATTTTAATTCATCTGAACCTGGCTCTATTGTCAATGCCTTAGAAATACTGTCCTGTATCCCAGAGTTGGGGGCTGTGTCTCTCTTCTGAAATCTCTACTCAGTTTATTCCTATTTATATTAGAACACTTGACGTGTGTTTTGGTTGGAATGTGAATTGTCTACCATAGGTTTTGGTATTTAAAAGTTGGTCCCCAGCTGGTCGAACTATTTGAGAATGTGTGGAACTCTTATGAGGTGGAGCCTGGCTAGAAGAAGTGTGTCACTAGAGGCAGGCCTGGGTTACATAAACTGGTCACACTGCCTGTTCTTTCTCTGCTCCTAACTGTCCCAAGCTCTGCCACCATACTTGTTCTCCAGCAGGGTAAACTCTATCCATTTGTAACTGTAAGCCAAATAAATCCTTTCTCCCTTAAGTTGCTTTTGCCAGGATTTGTTGTTGTTGTTGTTGTTACAACAGAAGAAAGACTAAGAAACCCTGCAACACCAGGATAATCTGTTTCTGTGTTTTCTTGACATTGTTGTGACTGAATATCACCGAACATCCATGACAAATGATAAAGTATTTGTATATATAAATTGAAAGACTGTATGCTGGTTTTAAGTGTGTAGTTCAATCCAAAAGTTCAGAGATTTTTGGAACTACATTTTTCTACATTTCTATTGTTCCTGTATTCTATGCCAACTCAAATTAATCTCTTGTTATGAAATGACCACCACTTTTAATAACATAAGTTTTCTTATACTAAAGTTTTCTTATAGGAAAAGAAGTTACTTCTTCCTGTTATTGTTTGATAAAATCACTGAGCTTCCTCTCACTGGTGAAAAGATCACACTGTGATGATTGACTGAGAGTCCATGATTGAAAAGTACAGATTCTTATAGAATGGGGAGCAAACAAAGGTTGTCTTGGAAGCTACCAATGACACATTCTATATTCTCCTGTGAGACCCAGATCCATATGTGACCTGTGGATTCCCAGCACACAGCAGAGGACTTAATATCTGCATTGGAGCTAATCGGTATACATGTGCCTGACTAAAGAAAACTGAGCCTTGGAAAATGTATCTCTATCCTTTTTCACCTCTCTGCTTCAGCTCAAAGATTCCACCTTGCAACTATTGCTTCTCATTCCTTCACTTATGAAGAACGGGTTCCTGTTTCCCTTGAAATAGGTAACCTTTTTGCAATCAAAAATCACCATAAACTCCACTACCTTTTCTCACCCCAATCGCAGAGATATCTGCCTGTTTAAAGATCCTTCTTCGAGGCTTCTCTTACAACTAGAAGATTCAGTGATAAATGCAAGAACACATCACCAGAAATGATAGAAACATCAAAAGAGATTGGTTTGCCAGTCAGCCCTTTTTTATTAAATAGTCCCCGAAGGCAGCTGCTGTATATTTTTTTATTGTTCCTACAAAAGAAAGGATAGCTGAGTACAACAAAACTAGACTTTGCAAAGAGGTCTGGGTCAAATTCTGATACCACCAATTCTAAACTCTGGGCAATGTTGGGCAAGTGCTTTAGTCAGAGCTCATACCCTCCTGTGTAAGACGGGGATGATAATGCCACTGCCTAAGAGTATAATGAAAGGCAAACGAGATGAGCTGGAACACTGTAAGACAAAGTAAGGGCCACTCCTTCCTCTGAATGCCCCAGGTGCACTACTAGCGTGCTCAGTGTTGTTCGTTCCTAAATTCTGTATTTCATGGGATCCAGACTGCTAGTGAACTCAGCACTACAGAAGCTGTGTTGAAAGCAGGTTGGCCTCACAAGCTCTAACTTGCAAGAACTCGAGGCTTCTTAGCAATTTTTGGCGTCTTCTCTAAGTTTCCCAAAAGGCAGTTATCTCCTACCTTGGCGTGGAATGACTTTGTTTGCTGGTGAAGAAAGAGGGAAAAAATGAACAACTTACCTGCTCTCGTCTCTTTTGGAACCTGCAAAATAATGGATTTGAAAATGAGGGACACTGTGATTGTGAATGGCCTTCATTATTCTTGAGGTTCATTTAACTTGGACATGTGCTTCCATGCTTGCTGAAATAGAAGTCAGCTTCATATACTGTTCCTAAAAACAAACAGCTGAATATGTGTGGATACAAGAGAAGCTTTTTATGCACCTCACATACTCGTGAAGGCATCCATGTTTATGAATAAAGCTTTACCCAGTGCCTTCATCAGATTAGGCTATCAGCCTTCCATGCTTCATTTCAATTGTCTCTTCTCCACTTCCTACTTTTTTCTGCCATACTTTCCTTTGGAATAAAAAAAAAGTCTGCCCCTTAGTCTTACCTTCAGGCCATTTTATCATCAAGGTTCACAGTTCTGAAGCCCATCCCCTTCTTCATAATATATATATATATATATATATATATATATATATATATATATACACACACACACACATGAAGGTTAGATAGTTCTATCCTTGAGGGAAGTCTAATCGTTACTATTGGTAGTCACTAGTAATATTATACACATTTATATATAATAATATATAGTATGATATATTATATTATAATATTATTTCAAATTATATAATATTTCAAATGCAAACATTTTCTTACAAAAAAATGTATGGGAAGAAACATCCAATGTAAAGGACTACAGGTGTCCTAGAGTTCCAGTGATTAATAAAGCCAGTGCCAGGCTTTATTTGACACTTATGGGAAAATATTTAGAGTTCTTCTTGGTTTCTCACAGAGGGGAAAACGGTTGGTGGCTCCTAGAGATGATGTCATTCGGTTGTATAATCTTCAGCTTCTCTTTGGAAGCAATGAAAAAAAATCATCATCTTAATTTTTCATATTCTCTATATACAGAATTCTTTATTTAGATAAATATTAAAACACACCCTTCAGCTCTGTGACATCTTCAGTTCTCCATGTTCCTCAGGAGAATAACCAGATTTGAGTCACACTTTAAAGACACACAAGCTTTCCAAGTCTCCATCGTAGTCATGTGTACAAATGACAATGGCAGGATAATATGGCATCTATTGTCTTTGGAACTTTAAGGCTGATTTTCTTTGTACAAAAGGGATGGGTGTTTATTGTAGAAACTCTAGACTCTACACACAGGTAAAAAGAAGAAAGAAAGACTTATAGAATATGACCACACTCAGAAACGACTATCGTTGAGGTTTCATTGCAGATACTTATTATCTTCCCAGTAGGCATACTCAGCCATGTGTGCACTTTCAGTGGGATCATACTAACCATGTGGGTTTTGTTTTCTACCACAGATGCAGAGTTGACATCTAGGGGGCTGGGGGTGTCTTGCTTTGTTTTGTTAAATGCCATTTAAGGGACTCATGTGGATCGCCCTCCTTGTAAATTTGGTTTTCATCATCTACCACCTCTTGCCAAAATAGCAACGATACACATATACTATTACTTTGAAGATGAATGGATTTCTTTTTTTTATATATATCTTCATTTTTTTCACTGAGAATTTTGATAAATACAAAATAAAAATTTCATATATCACTCATTTACTTTCTTATTTTTAATTTATGTATTTTTTATTAATTACAGTTTATTCACTTTGTATCCCAACTGTAGCCCCCTCTCTTGTTCCCTCCCAATCTGACCCTCCTTCCCTCTTTTCCACCCATGCCTCTCCCCCTCTCTCTGTGTCCACTGACAAGGGAGGTCCTCTTCCCCTTCCTTCTGATCCTAGTCTATCAGGTCTCATCAGGACTGGCTGCATTGTCTTCCTCTGTCGCCTGGTAAGGCTGCACCCCCCTCTGGGGGAGGCAATTAAAGAGCAGGCCAATCAGTAAGATGAATGGATTTCTGATATAATATTGTATTACAGGCTTAACAGTTTTGTGTGTGCACGCATATGTGTGTACATGCATACATGTGGTCGTATGCCTATGCATGAACATGAAGAGGCAAGAAGTTGGTGACTTTCTCTATCACTCTCCACCTTTTTATTAAGTCAGGTTCTCACAGTGGATCTGGAACGCACCTATGGCTAGACTGTTCTGCCAGAAAATCCCCAGGCTTGTCCTGTTTTTGCCTCCCAGTGCTTGGAAAACAAGCACATATTAACATATACAGGAGCTGTGAATCCAAATTCAGGAAGCCATGCTTGCACAGCCAACACTCTGCCCTCTGAGCCATCTCTCTTTCCCCCTACTGTTTTAAAATCTATTTATGTTTCCATGTATGCATATAGATCATGGTTCCAGGTCTTATATAGCATCCCATGGCATTTTACTTAGTGACTTACTGACTGACATGCCCTTGGGGTGCATCAAAGAACTTGGAAGAATGTATATCCTCTAGATCAAGGCTAGGGATTATTGAGTCATGGAACACTTTTGTACCGAATTTCATCACATGCTGGCAGATTAGAGCTCACATGGGTAAACCATGTCTCCTCACCCCAGAGAGCATTACCCCAATTTTTAATTGTGTCCAGTCTGATACATATAAAGTGCTACATAGTTGGTTTAACTTGCCTTTTCTGATAATTGAAGAGTTTAAACATCACATAATATGTTTCCTTGCTAGTTAGAGTAGCCCATTCTAAGGGTAGACTCTCATAGCCCTTCAGTTTAACAGCGAGAGAAAGATTCGTGCTTGTTTTGTTTACTTGTCTTGTAAATATGCAATAATACCTACTTTATGATCTTTAAAAATGCCTATATTTTGACATTCTGTTGTCTTTTAACTCTCTTTAGTGTCTTTTGTAAGAAAAAATGCGTACACAAATTTTCTTTTTATGTTGCTTACACTTGTGGCATGCTATCTTATTTTTGTCATTGCCTCATTTTGTCTGTCAGGCTAGCTTATGTATTGTTGGGTTTTTATGTTAAAAACGAGATGTTTATATTAATGGTATATGTTCAAAATATTATTTTCAGAGTAATTTTTAACCAGCATCCCATTTGATTGCTATGACAAGTGGGTGCTGTAGATACGAGTCATCTCATTGTACAAACAAACAAAAAAACCATATCAACTCAGAGGAAATAATGATCTGTCCAATATCACACAGCCCATCAGTAGCCAACCAAAACCAATAGTCTAGTCTCATAGCCTCAAGTTCAATAGCATCCGATGAGGCTTATCAAGAATCAAGATAATTTCCCAAAAAAATATCCACGGAAAAGTCTTTGTCTTAAACTAGAATTTCCAAAACTTTGAGCCGAACTTTATCTCATTTCCTTTTTCACTTGTATCTGGGTGTGTGGTTATATGTGTGCACCATATCTTCATCCCAGGCTTTAAATGTACTGAGCACAGATAGTTTCTGGCTATCAGGGCAAGTTATCCCCTGAACCTGCCCTCAGATTTCAAAAATGAAGGTGAACCATCTGGCATAAATAATAAGTAGGACAAAATTTTCAATCATTTTCACATCAGAAAATGTCCTCCCAGAACAAGAATATGTCATGAATTTTGACCTTAGTGCAAACTGTACAGAGATAGATGTGAGAGAAATATTGAACTCTGGCTCCTAAAATCAGTGAATGCCATCCCAGGAATGGGACTAATGAGCCTGGGTCAGATGGGTGTTCATAGGGGAATCTATGCTCTGAGCCCGCACTGGCAAAAGACAGAGTAGTTGGCGATGGAGGTGACAGAGACTCATTCTTCAATATAATCTTAATTACATTACAAAAGACAGTTCATAGGCACACTCTGGACAAGAATTAAAAAAAAAAAAAAAAAAACAGCCAAGTGTTAGGGCTTCTTAATCTTGGCATGTTCTTCAGCACCACAGGCAAGATCTGCATTCTCTGACTGAAGTTGTCTTTCTTGTATAAAGATTCTTTTGCATAATCCAACTGAGTAAGGTTGTAGTCGGTATGTTGAGAAGAATGGGTATTTCAAATGTTGGTCAGATGAGCTCAAAAGATTATAAAAACAATCATAATTATAGCTTCTACTTACTGACTGCATACTGTGTGCCAAACATTGTGTTTAACAAGCACTGTTTCCCTTCTTCCAGGTGGGAGGAACCTGTGGAAGACCTGCTAGTGTTTCTCTGTCTTAAATACGAGGAAATTCAGGCTTAGAGTGGTAGAATGAGTTGCCAAAGGCTAAAACGGCCAATTACTGGCAAAACCAAAATGCACATCCAGACCTATGCAATTCCAAAAGTGAAGTTTTTTGGGCTCAAAATCTTTGTACATTAGCCTTTGCTTTATAACAAGTTGTGTCCAAGCGTGACCACTTCTAACCTTGGTCTGTCACCTGCTTCCTGAGGGTCTCAGATCTAGGAGTGGCTTCTGCTTCAAGGTCTTTCAAGACCTTGCCACCTCACTCACAGAGGTTAGGGAGAGGGCCCAATGGCTTGTGCTATCTCCCTCCCCCTAGGGTAGGAATTCTCAACCTCCCTAATGCTTCAACTTCTTAATACAGTTCCTCATGTGCTGACCCCAACCATAAAATTATTTTTGTTGCTGCTTCATAATTGTACTTTTGCTACAGTTATGAATCTAATGTAAATATTTTTGGAGATAGAGGTTTGCCAAACAGGTAGTGACTCACAGGTTGAGAGCCACTTCTCCAGGGACATATGAGTTATATCTGTAAATAAAATATTCTATAGGTTTTTTCTGAAAGTCAATTGAGAAAGGCTATAAGATACAAGCTAAAATAGGCTATACAAATTTGTGTGTCATCACTGCTCTAGGAATCTACCACCATTTTGTACAAAGTATTTAGAGATATTTCTGATTCTGCAGAAGAATGCCCAAGAAGTTTGACCTCTGTCCTAGGAAAGCCTAGCCCTTATGCAGGTGTCACCTTAAGCAAGCCTCTTTACATAGAGATGAAAAGACCTGATTTCCACACACGGCTGCCACTAATCAGTTCATAGTTAATGGCATGGATAAGAATCCCCCACTTCTTTTTAAACTGGATAGAAGAATAAAGGAATTGTAAAGAGATCTGAGAAGTGTTAGAAACCAGGTTCTGAACCCTTTGATATTCCAGCCTGAGTGGGATTCAAGCTCAGGATGGGAGTAAGAAGCCGTCTGAATAGAAAAGGAAGCCAGAGCATAGCCTAAGAAAGCAGATCATAGAATAGTTTCTGGTGTGTCTACATATTTAGTAAGGAAAATAGTGCTCATTGAGAGTCTAAAGTCTGGAGACAAAATTTTCTTTATAGGCAGAACATCTAGGAGAACTCATGGAACATAGTAGGAGCTCAGCAAGTAGAAGCGTGTATGTATTCTTTTATTATCATCATCCATCTTATCATTATTCTGAGGTCTAGGATGTGCAGATATATATTTAGTGTCTTTACTACTCATCCAATTATATTCTAAGTTCATAAGAGAGGAACCTTATGTATCTGCCTTATGTACTACTGTTCCCCATTACTTAACGCAAAGAAGATGCCCACAATGATTTATAAGAATTAATGTACATAATGCAGAACTTTCTATGCACAAGCTTTCCACAGTTATGGGCATTATAATCATCACCCCATCACCACTATCATCATTGTCATTATCACCAGCACCACCAGCATCCTCATCCCCAACACTTAAGAGTGCCCTGGTGTGATAATTCAACAGTTCTCTTAGTCTACAACCACAAGATATAATTTCCTCATACACCTTAGATATCTGGTTCACAGTAGGATCAGATGCTTTTCCCATGGTTACAGAATAGTTCAAATACACTGATAAAATGTTGTTATGCTTAAAGGAGAAAAAAAATGGATCCCCAAAAAACTGTCACAAGCCCTGCCACTGGATTTACCCAAAGTGTATTAAGCCATACTCAATAGCTCTTATCGAATCCCGTTGCACTGTTTATCAAAGAAGTGTCCTAGGGAAAGTTACCAAACTTAACTGGACCTGTACTGTGGACTTATTTATAAAAATAAAGAAAACATTTCCAACCAAATACCAAAAGGACCACTGTGAGAAATACCAGATATGCTCTTTGCCAAGTTTCTTGTATGTGCTTTTTCCATGGTAGATGCCAATGTGCCAATGTTTTTGGAAGGAATGATGCATGTATATACATGGATGATGCTTTTTTTTTTTTTTTTTTTTTTTTTGCTTTTGGATTCATCATTCTTTCCAACGTTTCAGTCAGCAAATGAAAAAAGAGTTTCCAATGCTAGGTAGGAATCTCTGAGTGTGCAGAATATATGTTCTAGGAATCAGTGTGACTTCAGCCAACTTCTAAGATATAACTCTGAGTTCTGGGATCTTATTCACAAAATATGAGCAAATCATGTTTACCCAGCAATATAGGTGTGCAGCCTTTAAAATGACTAAAATGCTAGACTTTATACTCTATATGTCTGACCACAATTTAAAAATAAAAAATTGTGGTGGCTAGGTTAATAGCTTCCTGATACCATGAGGCTAATATTGAGTGCTGACGATACAGACTGGAGTGGAAGATCCCATAAGATATGCTAAGTGAATATCTTTGGTTGTTCCCTTGGTGGTCCTATGAGTGAAACGTTACTACTGCTGCTTCATTTTATAGATGAGAGAATGGACATCAATGCCGTGTTTCTAACTCTGGTTTGTACGGTGTATGCCTTGTTTGTGAATTCATATGCTTCACCACTTAGTTTTCTCACTGTTTTTTTTTTTTTTTTTTTTTTTTTTTTGATAAATCACTGAATCCCAAATGCAAGCAAGTGAACCTCTGGCCAAGGCCAGCTTTGGTAGACAAGTTGACATTACAGTCTTTTGAAGTTGGAGAAAAATCTTGTCTTCCTCTGTTCTTTGATGTTCACTGTATGTTAGAACAAAGAAAAGAAAAGAACGGATGAAGGAAAAATACAAAAATACAGTTGTCTAAAATTTCTTTGTTTCTTTAGTGTTAATATTTATTTATTATATTTACATGCTTTTAATAATCACACTATGGGGCTAGAGAGATGGCTTAACAGTTAAGAGCAATGGCTGTTCCTCTACAAGACACAAGTTCAAATCCCAGCACCTCCATAGCAACTCACAATTATCTATAACTACAGTCCCAGGGGATCCATGGCACCAGGCGCATACAGTGCACATATATGTGCATGCAGACAAAATACCCATGCATATAAAATAAAATACATAAATCTTATGAAATAATAATAATGTTAAATCTTTTATTGGGTAGTGACATCAGAACTCGTAATCAAAACCCTATAAGACTGAGAAGTTTTGGCCCTAAGTAAGGACTTTCCAGCCTTCTGCCTTCTCCTCCACACCTGCTAAATCATCCCACAGGGAAAGCCGTAGGTGGTATTATGAAGAAACTTCAGAGGTCTCTTCTTGGCATATCCATAAATGGAGAATCCAGAACACTACAGCTAGGGAGAAAAACAGCACATTCAAACTATTGTCTATCAGTTTTTCTCAGGACAGTCTTTAGCCTCACACCTGAAAAAAAAAATTTATTCCGCATTGATTCACTGCCATGAACTTGTCTGGATTTTACACTAGTTTTTGATAATGATGATGATGATAATGATGGAAATGATATCCAAGACATAGAGAGCTAGCCAAAGCAAACCTAGAAAGCTAATAAATTGAGCATAAATAAATCACTTATTTTTTCCCAATAACTTAAAAATGTTGGTACAATCATCAGGGGGTTTTTTGGGGTTTTTTGTTTTGTTTTTGTTTTGTCAAATGAAGAAACAAGAATACTGAGAAACAAGTGAAATAATGATCCAGATTTTCAGTTTGTAAGTCACAGGGCAGATGGAATGATGGGCAACCTTGCTTTTTTATAGATCACCTATGGCAAACTGCTGTTCAGATTGAGTAGGTTAAATCCTTGAAACCACATAGCCTAGAGCCTGTCCTGACACCATGAGCATATTATTACCACCATCCTCAGTTTACAGAGGAAACATGAACAAATGAATAGGTTTCCATTGCCATTAAAAGGTACCCAAAATAAACACAACTTAAAGTGCTGGTTGTGGTGGCATACACACTGGGGAGAATCAAGCAGAAAGGATTTTGAACGCACAGTAGAAAAAAAAAAGCACAAAAGGAGAGAGGGTTGGGCATGTTATACTTTGTAGTATGACATACACAGTCTCAGCCAAGAATGCCTGCCCCAGAGTTACACACTTGCCACTTTCTTGCATTGTCTTCTCAAGACAGTCTGTTTGGGGAGTGTGTTTGTTGTTTGTTTGTTTCAGGATGTGGGAGGGAGGGAAGGAGGAAGGGAGGGAGGGAGGTGAGGGAGAGGACAGAGATCTGGGAACAGTCTGTAATACCTCGTGGGGAATAATGATACTCTCAGTTGTTTTTGTAGCTAATGTTTATTTCCTTAAACTAGCTTAAGGAAAATGTAAAGGAGAAAAAAATTGTTTTGGCTCATCTGTCAGAAGCTGTTAGTCTATGGTCAACTGCTATCATTGCTGCTATGCCTGTGGCAAGTCAGAAACATCGTGATCGAAGGTGGCAGAAGAAAGATTCAGTTGGAGGAGAAAGGAGTAAGTTGGAAAGAAGGAGAGAGCAAGGAAGAAAGGAAGAAAAACAGAGACAGAAACGGAAACAGAGCAGAATATCTAAGGACCAGAAAACACCTCAAAGGTGCCATTTCCAGAGATCAAGTTTCTTCAACCAGGTCCCACCACCTAATAGCCCGACTAGATATGAGTTCTTCAGTGGATTAATCCCAATAATCCAATCAATTTAATTACTTTTAAATAGTACCAACAGCTGGTACCTGAGACTTTGGGAGGCATTTCACAATAGTAGGCTTAGAAAAGTTAAACAATTTATGGAAAATCCATTGCTCAAAGGTGGCAGAGTCAAACACAATGCTGATCTCTCACCAGCTGAGCAGAAAGGAAAATGCAAATTTCTGACTGTGTTCCAGCATCTTTTTCCCCCGGCTTTCTTAGTGGGTCTACCAATTTCTACTTTTATTTGTCAGCCAAAGAAAGCCTGGAGGAAGGTTGTAGTCTCCCCAAGTATGCTTTTCCATCTGAAGAACCAATTCTGATTCTACGGTAGACTGTTCTTTTCCATCTTTACATCAAACTTTTTACTGAACGTGGATCTTTGCATTAGCACAAGTCAAATTTGTTTTCAACAATGCAGAATACTTCCAGTCAGCCCAGGCAGGGTTTTCCCTGTAATTGTGTCTGTAATAATCCACCATTTCATATTCATTTCATCAGTTTCAACAGTTCACAAGAACACCTATAATCTTAGATCCGGAAATCAACTGTGTGAGAATTGCCTCATCCTAAATTTAGTCCTTACACTTGGTAATTTAGCTAGAGAATTTCAATGTTGAGTGCCATTCTTCCACGGATAAGGGACGTGTTACTATTGGGGTTGTGTTTAATTCTTATTATTTAGTAAATTGAACTGGGTACCATGGAGCTTAAAAGTGCAGGGTATAATTGCTTTAATGATACAAAGGCTCCGTGGCTGCCTACTTCCCTGGTCTTCACAAGGATTTGCTCATAAATAGGATGTTGTTGACCAGTGGGGCTTTCATCTTTGATATTTTAATAAAACAAATATTGTTGCAGTATGCAATTTGTGGAAGACTCAGTTAAAGTGATGGCAACATTGTCTGATAGGGCCTATTCATAACTACCAGCTTTCCCTAAGGACTTACTAAGTGTTTGACACAGTACCATGAGCTTTTTTAAATTTCGAACCAACCCTCGGAGGTTGATATAATTACCGTCCCGTTCATGGGGGTCTAAAGAGGCTACTTTGTAGTATGACATGCACAGCCTTGGCTAAGAACGCCTGTCCCAGAGTTACGCACTTGCTGCTTTCTTTCACTGTCTTCTCAAGACAGTCTGTTTGGGAGTGTGTTTGTTGTTTGTTTGTTTCAGGACATGGGAGGGAGGGAGGGAAGAGAGAAGAGAGGGAGGGAGAGGACAGAGATCTGGGAACAGTGTGTAATATCTCGTGGGGAATAAAGATAATCCCGGTTGAGTTTTGTAGCTAATGTTTATTTGTCTGTTTCCCAGGTAGCTCTCATGACACTAATCACCAGTGTGGAATGTCTTTGTTCCTGTGCTCCCCACCCATTTTCAAACAGGACCCCAACAGCTGAGAGCACAACTCTTAAGATCCCTTTCTTTCTGTAGAAAGACTCACATTTAGTCACCTGATGAGAAGCTTCACTTTCTATGAAAGTGTTTAAACCCCACTGACATGATGATACATGTTTAAAAAATAGATTTAGAGCAATCAAGTCTATTTTATAAGTTTATAATATACATGCTATTTCTTAATGGGCTCAGAGTGGCATCTAATTGACCCTCAATTTGAGTTTTACACATCTGAGACAATTGAACAGATTTCCATGTAAATGATGGTAGAATTGACAGCTTGTGTAGATAATACCTCTGATTATCAGAAAAAAAGGATAAAATTTGAAGTTGTAAGCTTACTTGGAGTTTAGCAGCCAAAGAGTGAACTTTCTGGAAATACTTATATAAGAAAAAGTGGATTAAAATCAATTCTGCTTCTAAAAAAATATTTAGAAATTTTTTAAAATGCCTGTCTACTGAGAGACTATGTATGTTTAATGTTTCATCTGTAGCAATAACTAGACTTTATGTTTATTTCATTGCCTTCTGAACCTCCAAGAAGAAAACAGAAGCATTCACCATACACAACATATTATATATTATTATGTTTATTACTTCATTCAATAAATATTTCCTAAGTGCTGCATCTGATTCTGTTGTGCATCAGATAGAGCAGCAAACAAGAGAGACTTGCTATTTCAGGTACATTCTAACTGGGGGAGTGGGGATTATGAACACAAAATCTCAGCAAGAGATCAGTAGGTGCTCAGTGGGTAAAGTGTCTCTTATACAAGCATTAATACCTGAATTCAGATCCTCAGAACCCATGCCAAAAGCCAGCCAGGCCAGTGCACACCCAAAACACCAGCACTGGGGTGGGTGGAAATAAGGGAGATTCCCCAGAAATCCCAAGCCAGCCCGTCTCTGCAAGTTCTAGACTCAGTGAGAGACCCTGTCTCAATAAATAAGGTGATAAATATTAGTGGAAGACAGTAGACATCAACCCCACATCCACACACATGCATGCATGCAGACACACACACACACACACACACACACACACATGCAATTTGTGTGGACAGTGGCTGAAATTTCTGATGACAATATATATTTTGACAAATGTGAAGTCAAGAGGTAGGCTATATCTTCTGTGAGAACAAAATGTCATGGAAGGGCTATGGAGGTGAAAGGTGTGGGAAAAGATCCATGGGCTCTTTCACATTACAAGCTTTTCACCAAAGGATAAATTAAATGGAACATTTTAAACCCAAATATTCCTCTCCTACCTCCTTCCTGCCTCTATTTTCCCAGTTTGCTTTTGTTTCATAGAAAACAGTTCACTGTCCAAGGTCAGAAGATCTCAGGCCACATTACATTTCACACTGTCCCCGAGCAAAGCCAGAGCATCTCCCAATGGGAAGCAAAGCCACACCTAATGGCTTTAATATGGAATCCCATTCTCCTAGCAGCTACCTCACAACCTGTGACTTTAACAGCTCCTACCTGACACTCTCTCTATCTTTTGGCATCTTCTTCTCAGATACATTTGCCTCCTTGGTAAGCACTTTAGCGTTTCCCAAATCTGTAAGGCTCCTCCAGAACCTTTAATTATTCACAGAGCTGGGAATAAGGAATTCATGTACTGGTCTGGAAATAAGTTTGATGGCCTGTGGGGCTTCTCTGCATCTTCTTTTAGCCTTTAGGAGAGAAAGAGTAGTGCATTGGATGAATTCTCCCGGAAGCCAAGCTGTCACTCAGGCACAGGACTTGTTTCTCATGGTCCAACTGAAAGCTCAGGCATATCTTCATATTGGGCATTCCTAGGGAAAGGAAACCTGAGGTCCACATCACTTAAAACATGTCTTCAGAATCATCTTGTCTATAAGTGGTAGATGTGGGATTTTACTAAACATATTTTAGGTCCCAAGGCTATCTTCATCCTTTTTCTAATAATGGGTCTAAGAAACTCTCAACTTGCCTTGTCCCATTGGGGCAGGGGGATAATACATGAAACTTTCCCAAGGGTTGGCATATCCAAAAGCTTTGTCCTTATTTCTCCTGGTCAGTGCTTGGTATGTGGGATGTCAGGGCTGCAAATCAACATGTCAACCAAAAGAAGTTAGCTTCTACGAATACAATTACCAACAACAGATTATATTTCAAGCAGTAAACTGCCTGTCTTAATCTGGGTGTCAAAACCCTATGGGCAATTTATAAAGAAGCTGAAATAAAAAGAACAAGACAAATACATTCCAGGCTTTAGCAAATTCCTCTGCATTTGGTAAAGTCTAAAATGTATTTGTATTTTTCTCTGGGAATGGGAGGAAAATAGATTCATTCCTCTTTGCTGTTACTTGGGTCCAGCTAACCAATAATACATGGTGGAGCCAACTGCTCTGATCAGTGTCTTTGAGTTGTTATTGAAGTTTGCAAAATATTGCTCAGATTCTTCCTGGCAGAGTTTCAATACTATTTGTTTAAACTGGAATTGGGCTGATACTCTTCATTTCTGTTTAACCCGCCAAGCTGGAGAACCCATCACATCAACTGCTAACATCATGACTTCTATGAAGCAAAGGCTGAGCATGCCTTGAGAGCCCACAGCCTTGGCTGGTCCTCGGATGTGGCTTAAATCAAGCATGACTGCAGCAGCCTCTTCCTTTTCTCTCTTTGTTTCTTTTTGTCTCCCCCCTCCCCAAACATATGCATATGTGCACATACACATACAGGTAGCAAGTCTTTGCCTGAGCACAGAAGAGGGAGGCACTCCAAAGCAAAAGATCTGTTGTAGACAAAGGTGATACCCTTTTAGGTGTACAGCCTGTTCACTGTTAATAGGGAAATAAGGGCTCTTTTTCTCTGCTCATCTGGAAGATGCTGTTCACCCTCAGGCAAAATCTCTTGCCACACCCTAACATTATCCTCTACTCTGCTTCAGGCTAGAAGAACCAGTTCCACTTCCTCCAGCAGCATAGACTCTGCCCCTGCTCATACGCTGACAGGCACACCTTTTCTCTACCCTCTCTTACCAAACTTTAGTTGACCCTCTACAGTTTAATTTGGATGGCATTCCTCAGGTCCACATGGATGATTTGGATATCCCTGCTTTGCCTGATACTATGAGATTTAGTTTATTTTATGTTATCAAAACCTTAATTGTAGCTAATTATCTCCTCAATAAACCTGCAAGCTCAGAAAGGCAGAAAAAGGCTGGTCTTGTTCTCATACATTTTTGGAACAGATAGACAGACACATACACACACACACACACACACACACACCATTTTCTTGAGTTTTATTTCTTGCATAAATAACACCACTATTCAAGTTAATAGCTAAGTAAGTAATAATACCTTCATCCTTGCTATCATTCAACAACTCAACCATCATTGAGTGGCTGTCAAATTCTCCCTTGAAGTTCCCTCCATTTGGTCCATCCAGAAGTAAAGACTGTGGAGCAGTGTGCCATGGGAAACATCTGTAAACCAGGTCTAAGAGTGTATACATCACTGCTGTTCACATTCTAATGATGCAAGCTTAGTCACAAGGCGACATCTGACTGCAAGGAATGCTGAGACACGTTGTCCCTGGCTAGGCATCTATTTCTACTAATAAGATAAGTAGAAAGAAGGATATAAATTCTGATAGACAGATAGATTTGTTATATTCTAGGATCCCAGTGCTTAATAAAGTAACCAATCAAAAACGAGTTGCTGGAATGAGTAAATGAACTAATGAGCAAACAACGTAGAGAAAAAAAAAAAAACCTTAATACATTGTATACCAAAGAGTGTACAGTAGTACTATCTCACAGACACTTCAAATCAGTAACAGCAGGTAGCCGGAGAAGCATGAAAAATTCCACTGGTTTTAAGAATTTGTATTACTCACTTGTTGAATGGCAGGGCCTGGCACAGCATCCGGTATAAAACTAGTGCACACTGATGTGGAAGGAATGAAGGCATGGTTAGGAGAAGTCAGTCAGCATGAATGTCAGTCACATCCTGTTCGGCGGGTGATTCCCAACCCTCAGTCTGGAGGAGGAGCCTCCCCTCCTAACCCCAGAGAAGAACCTGGCAACCGACCTGAATGTAGCCGTTCCTTTCTCCCCTCATCGCTAGCGCTTGTCTTTCTGCTGTAATGCAGATGTCTAGGGGAGACCTCCTGTAGGCCACCGTCTGTGTAAAGGCTGTCCTTATGGCAACCTGTCTCTTCTTCTAGTGCTCAGAAGGCAGAGATGGGATCCCCGGGGCAAGCTGGCTAGTGAGATTAGTCTATCTAATATCAGAGAGTTTTGAGTACGATTAGACCTGTGTCAAAAATTAAGGCAAAAAATAAATAAGGTGGAAAAAGATTAAGGAGGGCTTTGGATGTCAACTTCTGGCCTCAGCACATATGCCTACGCTTGTGCACCGGGGCACATATGGACAAACATATGCACATTAAAAGTAAAAATATTAGGGGCTAAAAACAGGACTCCATGTCTGAAGGCATTGACTGCTCTTCCAGAGAACATGGGTTTGATACTCAGCATCCATATAGCAGCTCACAGTCATCTCTAACCCCAGCTCAGAGGATCTGATACAGTCTTCTGAACTCTGTAAGTACCAGGCACACACATGGGACACACACAGATGTGTAGACAAAACACTCATAAGAAAACAGTCTCATAACCAAGTGGGTTCCCTGGTAAGGGGAACAGGGACTATTACTGACATGAACTCAATGGCTGGCTCTTTGACCTCCCCCCGCCCACGAGGGAGGAGCAGCCTTTCTAAGCCACAGTGGAGGACATTGCAGCCAGTCCAGAAGAAACCTGATAAGCTAGGGTCAGATGGAAGGGGAAGGAGGACCTCCCCTATCAGTGGACTTAGAAAAGGACAGGGAGAAGATGAAGGACAGAGAGTGGGACTGGGAGGGAATGACGGAGTGGGCTACAGCTGGGATACAAAATTAATAAACTGTCTCTAATATTAAAAAATAAAAAGTTAATTGAAAAGAGAAAACAGTCATAAATAAAAAATAAATGAAGAAAAAATAATACATTTGTAAATCAAAACTCATAACTTCCTTGCTTGAAACCACCAATGGCCTCCAGTTGCATTTGGGATAAAATTTAGATTCTCTCACACTACCATCAGGCCCACTCATGTTGTCTCCTTCCTATTGTTTCAAATCAGCAATTCTTCTGCTTGTTCACTGTGTGTGAGCACACTCAACTTCTTTCTTTTCTGTAACATCTTCTATCTTCTTGCCTTTCTGTAACGTCTGTGATTTGCTTTTACCTCTGCTTTTCACTCTGCGCTTTTTTTTTTTGGCCCCAGCTTTATTTTTTCATTGATTCCTTCTTGCCATTCAGTTTTTAGTACAAATGCATTTTCCTCGCTGAATCTTCTGACCAGCACACCCAACCAGTAATCCTGTCCCTGTAGATCAACCCAAACCATGTGTCTTCTAGAGGAACTCAAACCCCACAGTGTATGTCAAAACTACCCAGGAAGTTTTTAAGACACTCTGCTGCCCCAGCAGACATCTGGAGTGGTTCTGAGTGGTGTATCTTCTGGCTTGTTCGGGAGTCAGTGGTTGGTGATGTGAGCTGAGGCATCTAATGCCGAGGCAGTAAATGTAAATAATTAGGCTTTGACTCTGAACTTCAGATGGCTGTCATTGCTGGTCATAGGAGGGTGGCTATGCATAATCTCTCATTCTGGGGAAGTCTTCCCATAGGGGAACTCTGTCCTTTTGTGTGGAACAAAGAAGAGGAATGAAGGAGGGGTATGGGAGTTTTATCTTATGAGCACTTTTCATCCTGACACGCTTAGCAGAGAGTCAGAAATCAGCCTCAGTTAACTCATCAATTTCCTGGAGTTTGTTGTGGATTTTCAGCATTTAATGATCATATTCAGCCTAAGCGGAACAGAAATAATAACAACAGTGCTCAGGGAAGTGGGAAGGTTGGGTTTAAAGGTGAACTGTAAAGTTGGGAAAGAGGAAGAAACTAGAAACATGAGCACTTAATTAACAGGAAAATGTTTTTCAGACGTAAAGGAGGCAGAAATGAACCAGACATAAATCTGAACATTGAACAGGAGATATATTTCCCTCAAGTCTTATTTCTCCATCATTGGTCACTTTTCTTTGGTCCTTCAGGCTGAGATCTTTCTCTGTATGATGATAGTTGTGAAAAAAGCAGCATAGATTCATTTATACTAGTGACATTTTCGCATTTGAAATGTTCTCCAAGCTCTATCACATGTTCATCCCTGTGAGCTGGAGGTAAATGAGATGTAATATTCTTGGCTAACAAATGATGAGTGGAGGCCGGAGTGCCAAAATGGTGTACACAGACTCTCGCCCCATGTAGGCCGAACCCAGAAAGAAAGCCTTGTCTCTGGACATTTCCTCCAGTCTCTTCCATCCCAAAACTGTTGGTAATGTATGCAGTGCTTGTCTTCGACCTTCTAACCACTCATCGGCCAGAAATCCGTGTACAAGTCCACTTTCCCCTCAGCTATGCTCATTCTCCCCTCTGGTCACACTACTGCAGCTCTTGATAACAACCCACCTCCTTCCCTGACCTAGTATCTTCTTCTTCTGTGAATCTACGGAACTTTTTACTTTTCCTAGTCCACCTATTTTACCAAATACTAATTATTTACCTTCACGTTACCATCATGACTTTCTTGAGAGCAGATGGTGTCTTTCTATCCTTAACTTCTTAAAAAGAGAATAGTATATACTAGACCTTTCATAAATGCTGTTTATATGTATCCACGGATGGATGGATTGATGGATAGATGGATGAGTGGATGAATGAGTGGATGAGTGGATGGATAGATAGATATGGATGAATGGATAGATGGACTAAAGTTTAAGTAAATTGAGAAGACACTCTATAAATGCTGATTGATTTAATGGAAAAATAGATGGATGAACAGAAAGATGGACATATAAAGATGTCCATGAGATACAGAAGGACTTTTTTCATTCTCTAATAATTTTATATATGAGTATTATATTTGTATAATTCTCCCCTTTTTCTCCCTTCATTTCTCCTGAGTCCCTCCCACTCCTTCTTAAATTCATGGTCTCTTCCTTTGTTCTATAATACATATATTCACATATATGTTTATAAACAACCTCTGAATCACTTAGAATTATTTATATGTGTTCAGAGATGACCTCTTAAAAGTAAACTAGTCTATTGGAGGATTTGTTATTAAAGAAGACTGATTTTTTTTCTCTCTCCACAACTACTAGCTGTCTATAGCTTTTCTTCTAGTAGTGAAACATTGTGACATTGTGAGAATTGTCCCATTCACACTGGCATATCAAAAAGTGTCATTTTCTAGGTCTTGTTTAGGCAACCATACCATTAAGATTTTCTGGGGTGCAACTTCCCTGTCATATATAGAAGATAATATTTTGTACCAGATGCAGATGTCTTGTCCTTGTCCTCTGGCTCTTAATAACCTTTCTGCCCTTTTTTTTATATGTTCCCTGAGCCTTTGGTGAAGGGATTGTGTTGTAGATGGACAAATAACTTATTCTAGGCTGACACTCTGCTCATCAGAGTAGCAATAATAATGTCTCTCAATAAACAGGCTCTGTTATCATGATTCTGTGAGTTACTGTTGGAATCTTATTAGGAAATGGGCTCCTTGTTCCTCAACTTCCCCATGAACTAAATAGAGACCACAATGTCCCCTATATAAATTGTTTAAAAATTCAATGGTGCTCTTAACTGCTAAGTTATCGCTCCAGCCCTAGCAGGGAACAGGACAGAAGCCTACCACAGAGAGCCTCTGAAAGACTCTACACAGCAGGGTAACAAAGCAGATGCTGAGATGCTGAGACTCAGCCAAACTTTGGTCAGAATGCAGGGAATTTTATAAAAGAAGGGAGAGATAGAAAGACCTGGAGGGGCAGGAGCTCCATAAGGAGACCAACAGAACCAAAAAATCTGGGCTCAGGGGTCTTTGCAGAGACAGATACTCAAACAGTGACTGTGCATGGAGGTAACCTAGAACCCCTGCTCAGATATAGCCCATGGCAGCTCAGTCTCCAAGTGGGTTTCCTAGTAAGGGGAGCAGGGGCTGTCTCTGACATGAACTCTTTGATCACCTTCCCCTGAGGGGGGGCGCAGCCTGACCAGGCTACAGAGGAAGAAAATGAAGCCAGTCCTGATGAGTCCTACTAGGCTAGGGTCAGATAGAGGGGGAAAAGGACCTTTCCTATCAGTGGACTAGGGGAGGGGCATAGGGATAGAGGAGGGAGGAAGTGTTGGACTGGGGGGAGATGAGGGAAGGGGCTACAGCTGGGACACAAAGTAAATAAATTGTAATAAATAAAAAATAAAGCAAAATAAAAATAAAATACTAATTTGAGAAAAAATAATTAAATAGGATGATAAATATAAATAACAGTTATCATGGACCAGCATGTTAAATAGTGACTGACGCAGTAAGTGGGCGATATATATGGCTCTGTAGTCTCCCAGAGTCATTTGCATGAATCTATCATACAGAAAGTTGAGGGAGGAGTCAGCTCTGAATCTAGAGATGGAATCTGGCCAAGTCTGAAGAAGTGATTGAGGCCATGCCAAAGACAACTCTTGCTTTGAGCCATTTCATCCCTAAAAAAGTTTGCTCTTCTCTTAGCTTCATCCCATCCTCCACCGCCTCTGTTTTGAAGAATTCAAGTTCTACCACTGGATTTGGTTACATCTGTGCACTTGTTCCTGTCCCTGGGCTGTAGGCTTCTGGAACACAGGGATTGTTCTGGCCAGGCTGCTCTTCAGGAGGCCCTTCATAAAGTTCTGCTGAATTGAAATAAACTGCCTCAAGTCACTTAACATGCTGTTTTAGAGACATGGTTGAACTCCTAAACACTGCATTCTAGAACGGTTCTGGCCCATCAACCCTATTCCCCTGCAAGCAGTTGGTGAACTTAATGATCTCAATGCCCCCAGTATGGCACAAAGCCTACTCCCTTGCAGATCACTCCTGGAAACTTTCCTTGCACCAGCAGCTTCCAAAAGCACTGACAGCACAGCTTGCCCAAGAGCATCTGAACAGGTTCTCTATAAGCTCAACAGTGACTTTCTTCAGGTTCCGGAAAAGCCAGCCTCATATTCAGAGGCAGGAAGCTCCCCCTGGAACTGTGAGGTCTTATTTTTGATAGTTTTTTCCATCTAATAAAACACCTGATACATGCATACTCAACATATGGTGAAGGAAGAAAAGGACAGAAGGAAGGAGGGATAAAAAAAAAGAAAGGGAGGAAGGGTGTATTATTTGCATTCAAGATGTGCAGCATTTAATAAAGGAAGAGGGCTACTCTGAATTACTTTTACTATTTCTAATAAAAAAATATCATCTCTGAGTGGTTTTATGACCTCTATAAGCATAGGGCAAGCATCAAGAATGCAACAATGTATTTTGGTCATTTCACTAAATATTGTCTCCAACCCCCTGCCCTTTCTTGGATTCTCAGTTGAGAAATAGCTGTAGTAGGTGAGCAATGATAATGTCACTGACTAACGATTGATGGAAACAGATATCAACCCAAGATGGTTTTAGTGCCAGAAATGCTGTTTGCTCAACAATCAGCAGCATCAAAGAACTTGAGCATTTCCCACAGAGCTCAGCAGTTTTGCCAGTAATGTACTGAAATTCACACCTCTGCCACAAGCACTCTGTTTCTGACATGAAATAGAAAAAGTCAGATCTTTTAAGTGTGGTACTCAGAACGGGTTGGTTGCTTCATTATCCAAAGAGCTAACCTCTGGAGCTTTGTTACATGCTATAAAATTAAAAGGCTTCGCTTTAAAATTTATAAATTCCATCTGTTTTTCTTTTCTTTTTTAATCCTGGAACTAGAATTTTAGAAGCAGATGTCTGTCCTGTAGTAACTTGGGAGGTACTGCTGTTGTTAAGCATTACTGCTGTGCCTGTAACTAACCACATCTTTAAGCAACCCATGTGACGAGCATCAGATCCACAGTTTTCTTTGCTTGTGGAGTATTACTCTTTGACCACAGAGCACCCATTATTGAGCATTCTTGATGGTTTTTAGTCTTAGAACTTGGAGTTAAAAAAATGAGGATAATAGTAGTCCCTTTGAACATTCTATGCACTCTTTCTGCCCTTCCTTTCCTAAATCATTACTACCACTGTATAATTTGGGTGTTTGGTTTTTTGGCATGATGAATGAGAGAAGCTACTGAACCAGAGTGAAATCTAGCTTTTCCAGAGCCTGCCACCAACTCTTCCCCACCATTAATCACATCTCGGATTTCTCTTAGCTCACTACATATCTCTTCTTAATGCAGCTCCATACAACTTCTAACAAACAAAATCACCTATTTACTACGTGCATTATACTTTTCTTATTCAAGACTGTATCATCTCACAAATGGAGAGTTTCTTAGGCTTAAACATTCTTTTGGTCTTTTTGTTCAATAACATACCCCAAGTTCAAAGCAGAGCCTGGCTAGACATGGTGTGCATGCCTGTGATCCCTCACTTAAGGGGATGAGGCCAGGAAGATCACAAGATCAAGGACATCCTGGGCCACATGGTTGAGAGCCTGCCTGAAAATAAAAATAAACATGAGGCTGGCACATAGGAAGCCTTCACTGTATATACATCAGCTGTCACTGTTACCCTGTTTAGCATGATGCTGTCCTGTGTTCATAGCACTGATGGAAAATCTGGGGTCAAGAACCACATGATGATTTACAAAAAATGACACAATGAGCAAATTGGCAAGAAAAAACAGATCTTCTTATCGCAACCCAATTCTTTGCCTAACTCCCAACTCAATCTTGCCGCACTTTTATTATGCTATAAAACGAATAACTGTTTATGAGTTCATTCCCAGGCACATTATTGCTTTTATATCACATCAAAGAACTTGAGATGGGTAAAAGATATAGCCATATTGATCTCAGAAACTCAGCTTTTCTTCCCATCATGAAAATCTGGATTGAGGCTCATTTTGAGGTTTGGAGCTATTCCCTTAGAGAAAGACATCTCCAAACAGCTACCTGCATATCCAGGCAGAACAACTGTGAATACCCACATCAGGCGATTTTAAAATCAGCCTTCTCAATCAAGAATCCTTTCCGGTTACAACCCACCATCTTGTACAGAACCTTAGAAGTTATAACAACGTTGTGGTGTCTGTAGCTCCAGGTACTCAATGTGTTCCAAGAAACCTCAGATGGTACAGGAAGAAGCATGGGTCAGTCAGTCTATCTGGGAATTAGGCTGTGAGTCAATGGGGCCTGATAGAATTTGAACAACATCTGAAATAGAAAATATCAACCTGGGAGACAAGCAGATGTTATAACAGAAGGGTTGGGTTTCTCTAATTGCAAAGAATGCTTCCTTGACTGTCCAGAGAATATGTTCATTGGAACATGTCAGCAACAGGACATACCTTTAAATCTTCACACTAATATTTCTTCATTCTTCTGAAACTGGAGTGTCACTTTTCATAGAAGAAAGGGGAGGAAAAAATAATGTTCTGAGAAATAGCATAGACTATTCTTTTGTCACATATCCCCAAGGCTACTGATTAAAGTAATAGAACTTGAGTATGCATTAGCAGACAGAATTGATCATGGGCATTACACCCGTGCTCTTGGCTTGACTAGTGCTAGGCTATACTGAGGGATGCATTGCAGTACAGGATGCTAGTACCACAGTGACCACAACTCCCGACAAAACTCTGTACCACCTTTTCACACTTTCTCAGACATTTTCAGTCATCCAGAGTTCATGGTAGCAGCACTTCTCCTCATCTCATTATGAATGAGAAGGCTGACATAAGAAGCATTCATGACACCCAAGCCACATAAGTGGAAAATTACAGAGTCTTTCAGTTTTTCCTCTACTCTTGCCATGGAATATGCTGCCTCTTGCCTACAGGAATGCTCCACCTGGGTGCACCGAGGGCATCCTGTATATATCTTACTCCAGGTTGTCACCTTCCCCTCCCCCAAAAGCCCATCCCTTTTCCTTTTTTCCTGACTTATTTCAAAACTGCCTTTCTTCTGGTCAGCAATTCTAGACACCTCAGAGGAGCACTTGTGCATTGTCCTTTCTCACTGTACTTTTTAAAGTTAATGCTGGGTTTCCGTGACTGACATGCCAAAGCTCTTTGCTCTTACCTGCTGTCCCTGGCCACTTCTTGGCTTAGGCTTTCATTTTTCCCTTGTTCTGAGGAAATGCTCAGTGATTTGATGTACTCACCAAATCATTATTGAGCATGGTGCCTGGTACTGAGCAAAGGATAACTTAGACCCTGTATTCAATGGAGAAGTAAGCAAATAACTTTTGCAACAGACATAGAAGGGCAACAACATACAAAAGCATGTTTCTAAGCCATAGCTATGATCACAGTGTGTCTAAGGTTCTAGAATGTTCCTGATGCCTAGCACGTACGTGATTGAAAACAAAAACTTAAACTTAAGCCCTACTTGGTGTGCATGTCCCTTCATGTTCTGACTCCAAGCACAAGATTAGGTTGTGGGTGGCTGCAACCCCATTTCTCCCCATCTCTCTCTCTCGGTTAACTCATCCTATGACTAAGCCATATCTGACAGATATGTTTATAACTTCATTCCATTCCAGAAACAGCTCTGCCTCTTCATTCATCCACATCTGCCTTAAGCAAACTTTTCCAGAAATGTTGTCATTCTCCTTGATATTCAAAATAGTGCTCTACTTTGCTTAAACAACCCTTCCCACTGCTTCGTTAAAATTAATTACTGTGTGTGTTTCCCAGCATGTTTCTCACACCACTGGTACAGCAGCTCTCTTCTCGTAATGTAGTTACTTATTCTTCATTCTGCCCTACCTCTAAGCCCCAAGACTGTGAACCTTTTATGAGCATTTAACCAACAAAGGTTTGAAATTAGGCTTTGTTCATTACATCAAACCTTAACTAGACAATAGAGAACATCAGCATATCTAGATCCTTATTTTCTTTGACCATGAGTCCTGAATTGCACAAAGCTACTCTTCTCATCTCAATTTAATTTTCAAAAAATTCTCCTTCCTGTTTTCTGTTCATTTCAAAAATCATGTTCAGGTGTTCCCAAGGTCTTCATATCTTGATATTGCAACATGTGTCTTATCTATGAAAATGTCTCCCACCCCCTGTTTCCTAAGTCTCAGAGACAGCTGGAACAAGGACAAGTTGATTATAAAGTGGCTGTATCAAAAAAAAAAAAAGCTGTTTGGGGGGAAGGCTTTGATCTTCATGTAGGGCAAGTCTAGATGCAGTTTCTCTGCATAAGTAGCATGCATTCTAATTATTTCCAATTGGTTCTACCTGTTTGCAACAGGAAGTTTAAAGATGAATGGAAAGGGGGCGGGAGGATTGTAAGAGCCAGAGGTCGTTAGGGCCAGGCACTATCTTTTGGACATGACAGGACCACTGCCTACATGACCGTCCAACAAGCTACAGTTCTTTTCATAATCCCAGTACAGTATCAAGCCAGTAACAGTGCAACATGGAAGGGGGAGAGGCTCACAAATCCCCAGCCCAACTGAAAAGCTGATGACAGCTGATGAACCACTGGGAGAGAGGGATTCGCTCTTTAATGGGTGTCATAGGCAGCACTGACTGGACTCAGAAGAAAGGAAACAGCCCATAGTTACATGTGGAGGGGTGGATATGACTAAAATACATTATATGTGCATATGAAATTCTCAAAAAAAAGTAAAATATTTATTTTAAAAAATATTTCTCTGGGAAACTAATTTTATAGCATGATAATTATACCAGAAAAAAAGTAGTGATTAATTTAAACTAGACTCCTCAGAAGACCTCCTAAAAATATTAGAAAGTATTAAGGCCTGGACAGTAGTCAGATCTGACACTAAAATGGAGCTCTCATACCGACCATGAAATTTGATATCCCACAAACCTAGAAGCCATAGAAATCATAAAATACAGACCCACAGCCAGATTATTTATATTGCTAAAATAATGTGACAAACAGCTTTATAAAATTAGTACTCCACTGGAATTGCTGAGGGATCACATTGATAACCACTATTTCCCTCCCTGAAGGAATGGTGTGTGAGCCAATTCACACAGCTTTATAAAGGCCCAGAATTCCAAGGCTGATTCTCCCATCTCAGAGCATCCTAAACTACTTGCCAAGGTGCTAAGCTAGCTGTATTATTTTCAGTATTTACCATAACTCTAAAACAATTCATTAGATCATTCAGATAAAGAAAAAAACTCAAATTTTGCCTCCTTTATCCATTATTGTGTAATACATTACCTCTAACAGTGGCTTCAACAACAACGTTACCCGTAAGACATAGGGAGCTGTAGGAGAGTCCTAAATGAAGATCAGTCTCAGCACTAACTTCCTAGACTTTGCATCTCCATTTAAGACCTGGTTCAGATTCCAGCCTCTTTAGAGCCAATGTAAGTGAGCCCTCGCCTAGGAAATCTGACAAATCTTTTCTCCTACTAATATTTTATGCTATTTTATGTTTTATACTGTTAACTACATGACTTTCCTTCCAAACATTTCAATCATATGACAGACAAAAACATCCTCAGCTGGGTCTCACCCTTCCTCTGCAGCGCACTCCTTTGCCCATGATGGTATGAATTTGATGTGAGCTGGTGAGCAAGAGAGGGAGCTTTTGAGGGATACTAATAAGGTAAAGGTGTCTGAAGCAGATCACAGCAAACATCTTTGGTGGCACGCAAATGTGATCCCAGCACTTGGGAGGTAGAGACAGAAGAATCAGGAGTTCAAGGCCAGCCTTGGCTGCATAGGGAATTTTGGATCATCCTGGGCTACATAAAACACTGTGTAAGAAGGGGGGGGGGATGAGGAACTAGTGCAAGGGCCAAACAGAGGAATCTGGAGACCAGAGACAGGCAAATACTACATAGAGAATCAGTTTAGTGGGTGGATATTCTACACATTACATATCATGGCAGCAATTTCAAGTCTCATGGTGACACATAATTAATACTTCATGCAGAAATGTTGAGAATACACTCCAATTGTTGAGCTTTCCAGATGTTGAAACTAACTCTTTTTACACCCCAACTAAATCTCTTGATTCTGTCATTATGCACACAACTATTTTTTACACTACGGTGAGCCTATGCTCAGTGGATACAGCCGCCCCCCCTGCAATTTATTGCTTCTTTCCTAGTTGTCCAGTCGGCTACCAGCTACTTCTAGTTGGCACTGTCTGCTAGTCATAGCTACTTCTCTCCTGTTATCTTAGTTCACAGAACTTCTGAGTGAAGGTGAAAGTATCGTACTTAGGAAACAATGACGGCTGTGTCCCTTGTAATTTACAAGCTTCTGAGAGTTTTCTCACTAACAGATTAAGTACAGTGTTAGATTTAGCTTTATCAGAGATCTGCACGCTGTTTTATAGAGAAGCAAGCAGTAACTTTGGGCTTGGGAGCCATAGTTTCTGTAGCGATGTTCAGCTCTTCCATTGTAATTTGAAAGTGGCTGTAGGCAATACATAAACAAATACATTCAGCAATGTTTCAATAAAACTTTATTTACAATGTCTATGGTGGGCCAGATTTGGCCTACAGGTGCTAGGGCTTTTTCAATACCTGTCTTAGATTATTGAAATTACAAGAACTGAACTTTTGAAGTAGAAGGATTTGACTATTACGTGGCTTATAATAGAAATGAGAAATATATTTCCCTCTGTTGAGAAATTGAATTAATCTAACTTGTAGTTGTTTAAATTTTTTTAAGGGATCCAGATAAAATTTTTATTAGATAATGGCTGCAGTGTATGCTGGCCTCTGGCCTTAACCTCTTACCCAAGGACTGGTCCCGTCTGGCCTTTGCCTTCCCCTTTAGCCTTTGTTCTACTGCACTTTGCCCTGGTCTGTTACTATAAGACCTTGCTTGTCTTCAGGAAATAAGCAGTGTCATTAGTCAGCAAGTCACGGTGAATTACAAATTTATGAGTGCTCTCTTTAAAGCACTGAGACAACTGCTGTTTGCATGGAATCCTAGGCTAAGTAAACTTCAATAACTTTCCGCACTTCCTGATTTCCAAATGAAACAAGTCTGTGACACCCTTACATATAGATCACATGCTGTATATATGCAGTGTGTTTCTATGAGATAAATAAAAGTCTGTCTCTTTAGCTTCACTGTGCACCAAAGATGAAAAGCTTGACCATGTTGTATCTTTTAAAAGATGTATTTATTTTATGTGTATGTATGTGCTTGGAGTATGTGCATGCAGTGCCCACGGAGGCCAGAGAGGGCTTATACCATGTTTATGCCATAGAACTTGAGTTACAGATGGTTGGGAGATGCCAATATGGTTTTTGCAAACCAAACTTAGGTTCTCTGGAAGAGCGAAAGTGCCTTAGGCAGAGCAATCTCTCCAGCCTCAAATTCTGCGTGTGTGTGTGTGTGTGTGTGTGTGTGTGTGTGTGTGTGTGTTTAATTTTAAAAGTTCTGCTTTAAGTAGATATAAATGTAAGTGATTTATATTAAATAGACCTAAATATAAAGTAATTTATATTGACTCTAACTGATGACCATTTTATTAGTTTGTTTCCTAATTTACAGAAAGGAGTTTTTGTTTTTGTTTGTTTGTTGTTGTTTGTTCTGGTTTTGTTTTTTGTTTGTTTGTTTGGTTGGTTGGTTGGTTGATTGGTTTTTGGTGGGGGAGGGGGTTACTCTGTGTATCCCTGACTGTACTGGAGCTCGCTCTTAGATCAGGCTGGCCTTGGACTCAGAGATCCTCTCTACCTCCTGCATGCTGGAATTAAAGTGCTGCCACAACTGACCAGAAAGCAGATTTTATTCAAAGACATTAGTACAAATAGAAGATATTTTTGTAAGAGCCAACTTGTTCTTTCTTTCTTTTTTTTAATCCTTTCATATGTAAGGCTTCATTATGTTATGTTTTCTGTAGTTTTGATACTTGGTTTCATTTACTTTTCCTTTTTAAAACTTGGTCATTCATTCTTTAATAGTTTGAGACATTTAGGTAACAGATTTTAGTCGATTCCATCCCCATTCACCTCGTTTATCTCCTTCCCACTTCCATGGAAATCCTTCCTTTTTATTCCAGTATGTCTCCCTTCTATGTTCATGTTTTTGTTTTATTGTTCTTGAGTGGGGCATTGTTTGTTTGTAGCATGTGACCCACTGAGTTAATTAGGGCTGCTCTCACGAGCATGAGTGAGAGGTTATTTATTAAAGCATAGGCTACTTTTCAGTGCCTACACCACTGAAGAAAATGACACCCTCCTCCCCCATAACCATTAGCTGTCTCTGAAGTCCCTTAGAAAAGGGAGGGACATTATAAGCCTCTCTACCATCCTAGGTTCCATGCTGACATGCCCAGTCTTGTTCAGATAACCACAGCATCAGGGAATATGATGCAGTATATTGTATGAGGAGGCCAGAAATCCATGTTGGCTATCTGTATTGATTTTTCACTCTCCGTCATAGTTTTGGGAACAGGGTCTCTTAATGAGCCTGAAACTCACCAGTTGGCTAGACTGGCTCATCCCAAGCTACAACAACCCACCTGTCTCTGACCTCTGACCTCTGACCTCAAAACTACAGCTACAGACGTACACCATAATGTCAAGCTTTTCTATGAGTGCTGTGACTACCAACTCAGGTCACCATACTTGCACAGCAGACACATCTTCCAAGGCCCAACCTCTAGATTCTTAAAATTCTCCAGTATTCAGAATAATTGTGTAAGTTTCACGCCAGGAAGAAGAGGATTTAAGTGCACTTCCAGGTCCTGCTTCTTAAGATTCTAGAAGAAACCTTGCTCGAACAACTTGGAAAATTAACAAGGTAGTGATTTGGGGGTTGTTGTTACAGAATTTCCACATAACACACTGTACCACATCTCAGAGGCTCCAGGCATCAATTATTCTTCGGGCATAGTTTTGAAAATTAGAAAAGGCTTGATAAGAATCTCTTATTATTATTATTTTTCACTCCTTGTCCCATAACCTGGGGCTGAGGATCCACAACCCAGATAATCTGCCAAACGGTGGGCAGTTAGTCTGATTGCTCAGTGTGGGTCTCAGTTAGGACACTCGGTTTCCCTCCTTGGGACCTTTCCATGTACCTTCTGGGCTTATGGATTGCATACAGCTATGTCTGAGAGAGGAAAGGCAACGAGTTTCTATTCCTCCCAGAAAGCAAGTCTAGAACTGCCACATTACCATCTCTGCCACATCCTGTTGAGGGAACTCATGTCAGTCTTTTCCCAGACTCAAAATAACCCTTTCAGTGAGCATTAGGAAGAGGAGCTATAGCATGGAATTTGCTACAAATGAGTCCAGTCCGTTTTATAGATTCTACAATATGAATTTTACTTCAAAAAATATATTAAAATCCAACATTTTTTAAGACTGTTTTCCAAAAGATGAAGTCTGGCCTCAGTGCCCTCTCTCCCTCCTCACCATGCTCTAACTCCTTATGAAATGGGAAGGGACCTGAGATCTGTTGTGTGTCCACTGGGCGCAAGACCCATGATAAACAGACTTTCATTTAACGTTTCCAGTGCCTTTCAGATGCACTTCTTTCATAATTCTAACGTTTCTAAATTGTGCATTTTACAGTCTAGGGAGGCTTATGACAAGTAGAGGTCATGTGGCAGTCTTGCATGTAAGTATTTGGCTGTGATTGTTCATATTTTTATCACTCCTCCCAAGTTTAATAGCTATTTAAAACAGCTTCTGAAATATTACACTGTAATTTGGCATTGAAGCAAAAATGTATCTTGAAAGCCAAAAGTCATGAAACTGCACCATCCACAAGGCAAATTTTGACACTGAAGGTATAACCACAATTTTATATGTTTTTGCAAAGCAGCCATCTGAGCTTTGCAGTCAGATAGAAATAGATAACAAATAAATGAAGGTGTGTCATGTTTTATTACTGAAATACCATGCAGAGGGATTACCTATCACACGTGAAGCTGGTACCTGAAGGCAGAGAAATTGCTAGATTTTTTTTAGAACAGATGACAGAAAGCATGAAGCAGTAGAGGCTTATATTGTTCCTTGTGCCAGACTATCAAAGCATCCTGTCATACTTTAATTGGTACTGGGGCTTTGTTGTTCTGTGTTATTGGTACATTTTTTTTAAATGTAGCTCAGCTAGTATGCTGGCTAGTATTTATGTCAACTTAATACAAACTACAGTCATCTGAGAAGAGACTGAGAACATGCCTCCATTCGATTTCTGTCTAGGCAAGCCTGTAGGGCATATTCTTAATTAGTGATTGTTGGGGGAGGGTCCAGCCCATTGTGGGTGGTGCCTCTCCTCAGCTGTGGTCTAGGGTTCTATAAGAATGCAGGCTGGTAAGCCATGAGGAGTAAGCCAGTAAGCAGCACCCCTCCATGACCTCTGTATCATCTCCTGCCTCTGGTTCCTTCCCTGCTTGAGTTCCTGTCCTCGGTGATGGACTGTTACCTAGAAATATAAGTGAAACAGGCCCATTTTTCCTCAACTTGATTTTAATCAAGGTGTTTTGTCACTGCAGTAAAAACCCTAACAAAGACAGATGGAATGAAATATGGTGATAGATCTTACCGAGAGAGAGAGAGAGAGAGAGAGAGAGAGAGAGAGAGAGAGAGAGAGCCTGCTAACATGTGAATTCCCTTGACTTACAAAGAAGGCTGTGGATCAGATAGATCAGAGAGATTAAGCAGCTGGACACATCACAAAGCCCACAAAGGGGGAACCTGCTGCCGTCAGTCTCGCAGACTGATGCTTCCCAGTTGTAAGGCAGCCTGGCTTGGTTCTGGAAAATCATGATGCTGCTTGGTGTCATTCCCAACCCTTGTCTCTCCATCAAACCTCAACCATCCCAATAAATAATGAAAAATGCTTGTTTGCAGAGATTGTTTTATAAGGGCCACATAATACCAAATTAATCAGTTGCCGTTCCGAAATGGGAATAATTTGAATTATTAAATGTGTTGCAGCCCTTGAGGGCAGGCTTAGGTTTTGGGAAAGTTTCCCTAACTGATACTTTAAGATAACACATTAAGCATTCCTTGGCATCTTACAGAAGTGAATCATGGTTTTACCCTACTCTGCTCACTGATTGCAAAGTGTGCCAGGGATTTCCTATCCTTTCTCCTGTCTGGGCCAGTGCCATTTGAGGAAAGCATGGGTAGCAGCAAGGGTCTGCCTCCCTCTTCTTTACTACCATGCCCAAGTTAGGGGAGAAGTCCCCCTGACTGCCTCTGCCATAATGTAGGGCTCCTGTCACTTCTTATATGGTCCTTTTTAGTTATGCCATGAAAAGACTATACTAAGTAATTACAGCTAGATCTCAGATGTGTACAATACAGTCCCCTTCTCCATGGAATTTCTTTAACTAGAAGCAATATTGGGCAGAATTTGCAGTCCATCTGTAAACAACAATGAGTACTCCTCCACTTCCTCACTCCTCAGGAACCCTGCCCTTCCATACTAGCATACTGGACATTGTATGTCATGGCCTCTTTGTGCAAATATGTCTCAGCACACCAGGAACTGCCTGAGGATCAGAGCAAGAGTTGTTAGATAATGATTTTTCATATAACCGGTGTTTAGTATAGTACCTGAGATGGCAATCAAGAAATTATACTGAGGCTACAAGAAAGAGTACACGACTACATTCCCAGCCTTGTGAAGCTGATGCAGTAGAATCATGAGTTCAAGTACAGCCTTAGCTATATAGAAAGACTGTAGGAAAGAAGAAAGGAAAAGGAAAATCATGTTGAGATGGGCATGGAACTTCATTCAGTTGCATCATGGGGGAATATAGTGTTTATTCTGTCTATGCATACAAAGTTCCAGAACAGAACAAGAGAGGCTTAGCAAGACTATGTGACATCTTCTTGGCAATAAGTAGATGGAGAGTAAGCTGTCCTTGTAAGAAGGGTAAAACTAGGCAGGAAGAAATAGAAGGAAGCAGAGCTCGGCCTTTGACCAACTACTCTGTGAAGTGCTACGAATAAGGCTAAGAAAAGATTAACATCTGGTGCAGGGGGAGATTGGTGGCCAGCAGTACTTACAGCTCTTATGGAGGATCTGAGTTCAGTTCCCAGCACTCACTTCAGACAGCTTATAGCCACCTGTAACTCCAGGCCTGGGCCCAGGGTGCCATCTTCTGGCCTCCATATATATCCTACAGCACCCATTTAGTGTTGCTTATATTACATGTCATATGTTTAGAGATGACTACTTGGGATTCAATAATCAATAAGGAGTCTTGGCCCTTGAAAAAAAAATTATCCTCCCTCGCAGAAGTCATTTGACTACCTGTAGCTAGATGTCCATCCAATTGTGATGTCTTGTGAAACGTCCTCCAGCCACAATGACATGACTGCTATGGTCATGTGCAAATTTTGTTTACACAACAGTATTGCTGAGATGTCCTGAGTGTGCCATCCCTATAATTTCCAGAAAACACAAGTAGCATCCTGATCCTCTTCCTCTCACCATCTTTCTGTTCTCCTCTTTAATGATGATCCCTGACATGTAGGTGTAGGAGTTGCATTGTAGATGTAGCAACTGGGGCCGAGCTCCCCACAGGGATTTATTCCTTGTATTTGGAACAGTTGTTGATCTCTATAGTAAGATGCTTTGAACAGAGCAGAAGCAGGTCCGGGTAGCTTACCTACCATTAGGAAGTTACACTTAGGCTTAACTCGTAGGGTAGGATGCCAAATGTGTTTAATCACCAGCACTGAGGAGGCAGAGGCAAGTGGACCTCTGTGAGTTTAAGACAAGCCTGTTTACATTATGAATTTCAGGCCAGTAAGACACCATCCTGGAGAAAAGGAGCTGAGGACGTGGGCCAACCACTAAGCACACACTTTTTCCAGTTCAGTTCCCAGCACCCACATGAGCTGGCTCACAACCCCTGTAGCACCAGCTTAGGGATGCCAATGAGCTTTTCTGGTTTTGCAGGTATTGCACTCATATACACATATACACATGTGAAAACTAAAAATAAAATCTTCTTTAAAAAAAGAACACTACCTTAACAGAGGGCTCCAGGTCTTGTCTGCAACGCTGAAAATATTTCCCCAGAAGAAATGCAACGCATAGTACCTAGCTCCAGAATACCACAGTCTACACCCCACAGACTCAATCAATTAGTAGTAATGCTCCCCAGATTCTTTGTACTTGATGTTTCCCACTTTGAAGTGGACCAGATAATCCTATCAACCACTAAGCTACGATGAGGCTTCCAACAAAGGATTCACATAAACCCCATTGAAACAGTACTTTTTGCGTGAAAGTGTGCCGCAGATGTAAGCTGTTATTACTCCCTTTTCTTCTGTGTACCCCGAGTCCCTCATCAAAACAGATATAATAATACTAGTCCCAGCCCATTTCCTTTGGACCCTGACAGAATGAAATGCAATTAAATGTGTGAAAGCAATTTGGAAGTTAAACGCTGTGTAGTAAGGTGGGACAAGGGCTTCTAACTTTCCTCAGCAGAAAGCTGGTCCCAAGGGCCTGGACTGCAAGGCAGGGAGCTTGTATCTCTGAGCCGCTGTGTGCATGCGAAGGGCTTCTCCGGGTACAGTATGTCAAGGTGAAGGCCTCTGCTTTGACTGGCCCAGGATTACGTAAAGATGGGAAGGAGACATCTAAGCAAGAAATAAATAAGGTTTAAATGCTGCAGCCTTGGAAATCAGTGACATTTCAAACGTCATACTGTTGGACATCTGGGCTCTATTACCTGAAATCCCATTAAAACTTCATAATTCTGCGTGGAAACTGGTAAATTGCAAGATCCTGCTGATGGCCACCAGCCAGTTCAAGCAATTAATCACAAGAGTCCCCTGAGCAGGTTCGTGCTTCATGCCAAGTAGATTCTTTGCGGGGAAACTGTGTACACAAAAGGAAGTGCCCAGTCCACAGTTTCATAGCAACATGGCTTGTAGCCCTGCCCGCACAGAGACACTATCTGCTACCGTGAAGACAGCCAAAGCCTCATAACTTTTTCCTCAATGGAAATTAGTACTCACTAGCCCAGGGAACATCTCCAAACCTCGTTAACCGTAACACAGACTATAACCTGCTGACTCCAGTTTAGACAAAGCAGGTCCCACCCTCTCCCCACTCTCAGCATGATCTCATTTGGGAGGGGGAGCAGAGTGTTTTATTTTATTTTATTTTTGCCATTCTGTTCTGCCTGCACTTCTGGCATCTACCCCTTATGCCCAAGGCCCAAGAACCAAAGCCCACAGCACTGTAACTTTGGACCTTGTCTTCAGAATCCTGCCAGAATAACGCCAAGCTCATAACAAAGAATCTGTTTCTCCTAAGGTTCTCTTGCTTAGTTTTGCCAAGTTCAAGAGGTTTGAGTAAATGAGATAATCTCCTTCACTTCAGAATGTTTATAACGTTTTCCTTAATCACAGTTTTGTGTATACAGTGATTCTGGGAACATGCAGGAAAGCAGAGAGGAAGCCTCAAGCCACACAGAAAAGAACAGGGAGGGGCATTTGTGGACAAAAACAGCTTTACAGAGAGTTGCCCTTGCTGGATCACTTTCTTTTCTGAAGCCATCTTCCTCAGTCTGTCTTGGTTTTTCCTTCTACAGTGTAGTAGCCAGTTGGCTACTCCATTTACATGTGTTTTTATTTACAGGTAGACGTGGCAAATATAAATGAAGCAAAATTAAAGCTAGAAGTAATTTTCACAGGCTGGAGGGATGGCTCAGAGGGTTCAGAGCACTTGCTTGTCAAACATGAGAACCTGAGTTCAAATCCCAGCACCACCATAAAAAGGCAGGTGTGTCACTACAATGCCCTTAACCCCACCTCTATGGAAGTGAACACGGGCAGGTCATACAGGTAATGGCTACTGTATTCAAACAGTTAGAATATATTTCAGTCACTGCACAGAGCTCAAGTAGCCGGGAGCCCTCTGAGTGTGCTCTGTGAATTAGTGACACTGGTGTGGTCCATGTACTAGTAGCACTGGTGTCAGCTGAGACCTTGTAGAATGACATGAACAACAATACGCCGTCCTGTGATACATCACAGATTGAAAGTTAGGAAGCGCTAGCTGAGGTGCCCTCTGCTTTAAGAGTGTGTGCTGATGTTCATCATTGACCGTCACCTTTATTTGTTTTCTTCTGGCTTGCATAGTACTGTTTCATGGAGAGACTCTCCTAGCCCCCTTGAGACTACACATTCAAAAGGAGAAACACTAAGTGTATCTTGTAGACTCCCGTAGAAGAGCACTTTTCTCTTTCTCTTGAAAAAGCTTCAGAAACTGGAGAATTTTTTTTTTTTTTATCATTTCTTTTCTAAAGACGAGAGTCTTAGGTAAGGATACTTCTTCATGAAAGACGACATCGGATTGGCTAACAGGGAAGCTCTTGAGATTAAATAAAGTTAAATAGTGCAAACAGGCAGAGAAAATAGATGAAAAGGAAAAAAAAAAGCAAGCAGAAAAAAAGAAAAACTGAGTTTACTCATACAGTTAACAATCAGGCAAGCAGGCTCTGTATGCAGTGGTGGAGTAAGCTGTGGTACGGAGACTATGAGATAAAACAGTCCCTCAGGGTGTTCTCAGACAGCGAGCTGATATTGCAGAGGAGGAGGGGGATTTCAATAGCTACTGGGATTAGACTGCAAGGTATATTCCTGTGCTCGCTCTTTGCTTTTTGATTTATTGTTGTGTGTGCCAGTGGACTTTTCTAAAGCATCTAAAAGGTGCTATAGCCTTTTCCAGTGGTTGTCAGGATGTAGTAACTTGAGACACTTGCTTCTGTCCAGTGCAAAGGATGGACTCACTGGGGTCATCACAGACTAACTGTCTGTACAAATGCACCCCTGTGGAGAGCAGCTGGCCAGATGCTCCATTCTCTCTCAGAAATGCATCATTTCATAATTGTGTGGTACAGGGTGATCAACTACTGCTGTCAGCCACTATCTGGTTCACTATAACTGTGAAGCAGTGGGAGGTGGGCTGCTACTTTCCAGGGGAAATCATTCCTAAAGACCTAAGGCAATAGATAGCCTGAATCTTCATAGACTTGAGATATCTACGTACAGTGAAATTTGTAACCCAGTTCTCAAAAGAGGAGTGGACACTCTACCCAACACCTTCCTCACATACCTGAAGGAACTGCTAACTTTGTTCATGTAACTGTCTTTGTATATCCCTTGAACGTTCATTCTCTCATTTCACAAACATGTCCAAAGCAACTTTGATATTCCTCACATTTTCCCCCACAGCTCAGAAAGAGAAGAATAAGACACATTTTTTTTCCCTTAAGGAACTTGAAGGTCATAGCGGTTTCCAGAGAGGCACTTAGACTATAAATGCTACCATCCCCTGCAACATGGTCAGAAATTCAGATCCATGGTCCTACTCTAAAAGAAATGAATCTAATTCTTCCCATTTGGAGCTCAGAAGAATGTCTCCATCTCCCTGAAAGACTTTTAAACACTGTGAAGTTCTTGCCTAGAGACAAATATATCATCAACTGAGGCTAGTACAGGACAACATAGGTTCAAATGTCGTGTCATTATATGGATGTGAAATCCCACAGGCCTTGCAGCCTCAGAGCAGTTTAGAACACTTTAGCCAGTAGCCAAAGGAACATGGGCATACAGAAGTCTGCAGGAAGCAAGAGGCACTAGAAGATTTAACAATGTCCAGGTCCCTCGGACCAAGAATAAGTTAGATAGCTTGCACAGGTCTCAAAGCCTTTTCTGACTGCCCTGTTCTACAACCCAACGTTAGATCGCTGTATTGTATTATATCCAGGGTTCTTGTTATTTTGTTATATGAAAAGAGCGAGTCTATAAACCACATTTTCCCACAGCCGATACCACTTTTCTCTGTCTGAAGGACAAATAACTACTATTTAAATACTGGGGGAAAGACGTGGGTGATTTCATGGACTGCTGCCAAGCTAGCTTCACGAGCATTACTGTGCTTCTTGTTAAACGTATAGCTTGCCAATCTTCCCCCTGGACATTCTGAGCCAGTGCAGAGGGAGAGAAGTAGGTGAAGCAAAAATTTTGAGACGCTCCCTGAGGTGAGTCTCAGGCAGGCAAGTCGGAAGACCTGCGGCGCAAATGTCAGTTTTTAAACCCTGGAAGCTGGAGACATAATTTAACCTGCATGAATCAGAGTTGATTTCTGAAAGGTTGCTTCAGGTTTGTTTTTCCATCTATAGTCAGACTTTTTTGTTTAGGGGATAAGGCAATGGCTTGAAGAGTAACATACTTGCTGCTAAAGCATGAGGAACAGAACCAGGTAAAGCCAGATACAATGTGTGCATATCAGTAATTCCAGGGCTGCTACCACAGCAAGATGGAGAATGCAGAAAGGAGAATCCCTAGGGAAGGCAGGCAGGCTGCATTAGCCAAGCAGATGGCCGTGTACAACAAGAAACTTGCCTCATGCAAGGTGAAAGGCAAGAACCTCTCATCTACTCACACGCCGGTGACACACACTATGACTTATGTGCACTGACAGTCACATAAACACTATCTATCTATCTATCTATCTATCTATCTATCTATCTCTATCACTTACAAACACAATCACATATACACAGAGAGAAAGCGAAAGAGAGGTTTTAAAAATTAAAAAAATACGTTATATACCTTTATTGACACATAGTAATTTTATGTATTTATGATATACACTGTGGTAATCTGATGTGTACACAGAAAGATCAAAGCAGGGTAATTAGAATTAGTTAAACATACAATGATTTCTCAGCCCCATAGTACTGAGTAATGTTCTATGCGTAGCAGGAGAGTCCATGAGCAAATCCATTGTCTTCCCACCCTGCCTTCCTCACCCCTTGTCCTCCTGCCCAGAACTGAAGGAAAGAGGATAAATCTTGGCTTACAAACAACACATTCTTTCCTTCCTGGTATTTTCAAATACGGGACAGTTTCCTCGACATCTGAATCCTTCAGAACTTCCCAGAGTCCATGAGAACTACAGATTCAGGCAGTAGAAACACACTTCCTCTTACCATATCAGGAGTCAATCACATTCTAATGGGAAAATAGAAACTACAGGGTAAGGAGATGAGAGTGGTGACAAAAATCTTTCCATCCTCTGTATGTATTTATTTCCTACTTAATACTTTTGGAACAAGCAGGTACCTGGACATCTCTTAGCCAGAGAAAGGGATATAGACTAGCCTAAAGGCCACAGCCTGGCTTAGGTGATAGATTTCTCTATGCCTGACTTTTTTTTTTTTAATCTGTAGAGTAGAGTCAGTGTCTGCATTTACTTGGTTGCTGCAAAGTAGACTTAGTTCTGAGTGTGATTTGCTAGGCACATGGTGAGTACTTGGCTACTGATAGGTTTTTACTGTTATCTTCATGTCGTGTATAAACTATATTACTCAGAGAACTCCGTGGAAACAGAATGCAATCAAATGACACTTATGTATGTATATATATGTAAGTATGCATATACAAACACACATGTGAGACAGAGACTTGGCATAGAAACAGGACCACTTCATTGTAGAAACTGAGACGTCTCAAGATCTGTAAGCTTGAGAACCAAAAGTATAGTTGCACTGATTCTATATCTAAAGGCAAACGGCTAATGTCCCAGCAACAGACAACAAAAAAACATGAATTATCCATTATTCAATCCTTTGTCTATTCAAATCTGGGGCCTACCCACATTATGGAGGGACATCAGCTTTCCCCCCCCTGCGGACTCAAGCATTCATCTCTCACAGAAACATCTTCAGAGAAACACTACAATAATGGCTAACTGTGTATGTGGATACCTGTGGCTCAGTTGAGTTGACACAAAAAGTTAACCTTCACAATATGATGGTTTCAACTTCTCTAGAACAAGTGGAAAGTTGCAGGCTAAAATAATATATGATGTATATATATATAATATATGATGTATAATATATGATATATATATATACACACACACATCATCATCATCAGTTTTTTGTTGTTGTTGTTACTCTTCTTGCATGTCTTGTGCCATTCTGACATCATCTTGTTAGAGAATTTGACCTCTGTCTTCACATAGATGGAGGGTAAAGTCATAAACTCAATTCCTTAGTCACATTCTCAGTGAAAAGACATGATACCCGCTTTTATCTTCTGGGGACAAGGAGTAGTAGAAATGGAACCAGTACCACCAAAAACACATATGCTATCACCTACCAGAAGCCCTGCTAGAAAAGCTTAGTTTTATGGCCACATAAGTCATCCTTTGTCCTCCCATTAGCTTGTAACTTCTTCCATGAATACTAATTAATTAATTGAGCATATCCATCTAAATCATCCAATCTTGATTCTTATAATGGCATGCCTGTGAGGGTTCTAGAAGTTCGGAGTGATTTAGTTTTAGAGGTTTTGATTGCATTGAATATAAAAATCAAATAAAATGAGAAAATGATGACTAGAAGAGGGGAGCGAGGTTTGAAATTAGCCTTATTTCCTACGCACGCAAGAGGCCCACTTGGGTGGGTGTTATCTTGACCTATTTTGAGAGTGATATATCTGGCTCACAACCAAGAATAGAAAATAAGCAAAGAGGTGTGTCTGCTAAACCAGCCTCAGCACATTTGACATTTCAAGCTGGAATAGCCTTTGTTGGGGAGCCCATCCTATGCATTCTAGACATTTAGCGGTGTCCGGACCTCAACTTGCTAGATGCTAGTGGTAACCTCTGTGAGTGACAACCAGAAATGTCTTCCAGACAGGGCCAGTTGTCTCCCACAGAGCAAAACGGTACTCATCAGAAAACCACCCAGCCGTGCTGCGGGAGACTATAAGCTGTTAAAAGAGAAATGAACTACCATTCTGTATGTTAGACTTCTACAACACTCCATAGCGAGGGCTTGTGTTTAGTGAAAATTCTTTTACGCAACACAATTACTTGCTTCTCTCTATTCCTATTGTAGTTAGAGATTTTCTTTTCCTAACCTGCATTCACAGTGAGGAAAGGTTTGTGGTGAGAGCAGATCTGCATTCTGGTCTCAGCCCTATCCATCTAGCCACAAGACAGTGACAAATTCATGTACCTGCCCTCCTCTCAACAGGTGCTTATAACACTGCAAAATGGCACTGGAGTTGGAGCAAATGACTGTCTATAAAGTCCTAGCTGGCCCACAGTGCCTGCTCAGTAAATCCTAGATCTGCTTATTGTCTGTTCTTTGGGGCAACTGTGGTACTAACTCCCACCTGATATAAACTACAAAAACATATCCAAGAGCAATTCAGGCCCACCCCCAAAGACCTCAAACTTAAAGTCCCATGAAAGACACATTCTTTCACAAAGGCATGTCCCTTTCTTTCTTAATGAAAGACTTTTCAAGGGAAAAATCTTATTTGCTCTTTCAGATCATGAGATGTAGGGTTACCTGATATAGTATCTTTCCTCCAAATGTGCCAAACCTTCATTCTTGTTGCTGGGGTGAAAGGAGGTAAAGCTGAACACTTAAGTCCAAAATCTGTTCCTGATCCCTCAGCCAAGCTGGCTGTTGGCTGCTAAGCAAGCAACTTCCTGCCTTTGAAGTGTTAGAACCTCTGTTTATCAGGCAACTGTCTGAATGTCTGCACTAATCAAGAGGAGAGTGGAACCAGGGTACAGCAATTGTGACCTGACAGGTGGGGACAGAACAGAAAGGCCTGACGTATGACCGTTGTGTTTCTTTTCCTAGCTCTTGAACATGGAGCTCTTTGTATCTCTGGTTTTTCAACGGACCTTTGGGAGCTTGGGATAATAATAAAACAACAGAAGCGGTCACCCATCAGTTATCTCTTATTTGCTAAACATGGTACAAAGAGCTTTTCCTATGACCTAATTTTGTCATCACAGCAACCCAGTGAGGTAGAGATTATGTTAGCTATTTTAAAGATGAAGCAACTGAGTTTTGAAAAAAGAAAAATCATGGTTTTACATCACACAGCTGGTAATCGATGAGCCATGGAAGTAAGCAGAGATCAGTTAGAACACATGCTCATGACCACTGCATTTGGAAGTTTCACTGCTTGTCCCATACTCTGGACTAAATATGATTAAGTGCAAGAATGCAAGCTAGATTAAACAACCGAAAAAAATGAATTCATCAATATCATTTTTTTCTTAATCTCACAACTGTGTCAAGCACTTGCTCTATATTTGATACTGCATGGTATTTTAAGAAGACACAAAAAAAGACATGGCAACACCCTCAGAAAGTTAAGAGGATACTTGAGGCACTGCTTCTAGGTAGAATGCTCATTGGACATATTCAAGTCCCTGAGTGTAAAAAATGGGTTGATAGTTATATTAAATAAAGAATTTGTTGAGGATTTGGTGATAAAAGTTTAAGGAACAATGCTATAATACAGGAGAGAGTTCTTAACTGTGTCTAAAAAGAGAGAAAATTTTGTAAAGTATGTGACTGCTTGAGGGAGGAGGTACTGAAAGATAGAGGAGAGAGTATTCATGGTGTCAGAGGTATACAGAGAAAGCATCTGAGAAGAAAGAGGTTGGAACATAGGACAGAATCATTGCAGAGAAAATGGGGAGCTACAATGATTCTGATATAGCTGCAGCACAGGGGGCAGGAGCCCAAAGCAGGTACCATATAAAAGATGGCTTTCCTCCCACTTAACAGAGAGGCAGAGATGCCAAGTACAAATTGCCATTTTTCATTTGACCAAATGTATTTTATTTTGTTGTTTGTTTTGTTTTTTTTTTGTTTGTTTGTTTTGGGTGTTTTGTTTTGTTCTAATTAATTTCTAAATTTGTTTGAATTATAGAGTTTAGCTTGTTAAACAATAGGATTATTAATGACATTGAACATTAAATTAAATAGTTAAGATATTTCTATTATTAATTTATTTATTCACTTTACATCCCAATGATAGGCCCTCCCTCCCTATTATCCTCCCAGTCCCACCCTCCCTCCCTTTTCCTCCTATCCCCCCTCCTTTTCTTATCAGAAAAGGGAAACCCCCAAACTTACCCCTGCTCATCAAGCCTCATCTTTCCCTGTGACCTGGCAAGGCAGCCTTGCTTGAGCGGGGCGAGGGGGCAGAGGAAGGGAATGATCA
The DNA here is from genome assembly GCF_030254825.1 of Meriones unguiculatus. NCBI lineage: Eukaryota > Metazoa > Chordata > Mammalia > Rodentia > Muridae > Meriones > Meriones unguiculatus. Next base: position 47,160,486 of record NC_083356.1, read on the forward strand.
AAAAGCAGGCAACTCTGTTTGTTTGGGGTTTTTTTGTTTTGTTTTGTTTTGTTTTGTTTTGTTTTGTTTTGTTTTGTTTTGTTTTTGAGACTAGGTCTCTTGTAGTATGGTGTAGCCCTCAGATTTACTTCATAGCTAAGAATGACCTTGAACTCCTGATCTTCCTGTCTCCCCTCTCTATGGGATCATAGTGCATACTGGGTTTATTCGGTGCTGGAGATTGAACACAGCGTCATTAATACTAGTCATGCTACTGTAACAACTGAGCTATTATCCTCAGCCCCATTCATGTAATGCATGCCTGTGGGTATGTGCCTCATGCTTGTGAACATACGTGTGTGAAGGCCAGAGGCTGGGGTTTCATGTCTTCTATTGTTTTTCATTTTGTTTGTGAGACAGGATCTCAATGAACCTAAAGTTCATAGATTAGCTAGACTGACTGGCCAGTGAAGTCCAGGGATCCTCCTGCCTCTGGCCTCCCAGCACTGAGATTACAGACATACACCACACACCCAGCTTTTAGTCATTTGTTTTCATTTTGAAACAGGGTCTCACTGTGTAGCTCTGGCTGGCCTGGAATTTGCTTTTGAGACAAGGCTGGCCTCAAACTCACAGATACCTGACTGCCTCAGTGTCCCGAGTGTTGTGCTTACAGACATGTACCACCATACATGAAAGAGAACTCAGGTTTTATTTAGGAGTTGGATATCTGAACTCAGGTCCTCATGCTTAAGTGACAAGTACATTATCCACTGAGCCACTGCTCCGGCTGCCTTCATGCAGCTCTTGAAATATTATTTCTAGGGCTAAAAACAAAAGGCTTTCATGAGGGCAGGAGAAAGCCAAGTGGATTTAGGACATGTGCAGCCTGACAACCTGAGCTCTATCCCCAGGTCCCAGATAGCAGAAGAAGACAACCAACTACCCCAAGATATCTTCTGACCTCCAAACATTCATGGTGGCATGTACATGCTCATATACATATACCCACAGACACAATAAATAAATAATCACCTTTAAAAATAATCTCTAGTGATGACAGAACAGCCCATCACAAAGCATATGTGGTAGAAAGATTAAGGTTCAAGTTTTTTTGTTTTGTTTTGTTGTATTTTACCTACAAGGTTTCTCTGTGTACCAGCTCTGGCTGTTCTGGAACTAGCTCTGTAGACCAGACTGGCCTGGAACTCGAAGAGGATCCTCCCATCTCTGTCTCTGCAGTAATGGGGTTAAAGTTGTGTATCACAAGCCCAGCTTAGGTTCAGATTCTAACTTAACTGAGTGCATGGTGTATCCACCTTGAGTAAATATTGCCTTCTTCTTTCCACTGAACCTAATACAACATGGTGATCCATTTAAAACACCCAACACTAACTGCAAGAAGCATTAGCGGACAATGAAGGTTGACCTAATGTAGTAGAAAAATGTAAAAAGACAGCATTTTGCCACAGTGTACTTCCTTCTTTGACCATATGTCTTCCCAAGAATCATGCCTGTGATCATCATGTCCCAATAGCTTGTCAATCCCCAAAACCCTAATTTGTCTGTGGTCTCTACTGCCTTGTATATTCATATTCTTTAAGAACATCTCGCTATTCCTGCTGATACAAATTAATTTCTACTGCAGTTCTCTACCCTGTGTGCCATTGCCTTTCATTGTTATGATTGAACTTGTGGGTAGGTACAGAATCCCACCCTGGAGAGGAGGTTGGTGGAGAAAGACTCTGAACTCTTGTATTTTGTATTTCTGACCCACTACACTTCTGCATCGCAGGGGTAGAACGTACCTATGTCTGACTACAACTTGGACCCTGTGACCTGTATAACCTTAGGCTAGTAACATTCGGGGCCTTGATTTCCTTACTGGTGAAATGGAGATTTATTTTTTTCTTTCCCTAAGAAGAGTATTGGACACTGAAGGTGAAAAACCGTTCAAGTATAATAGGCTAAGGTTAAATCCATGGATGCAAATTAGACACACCTGCCCTCCTTGAGCTCTTGGAACTCCATATAGGCAGCACAACTATTTGGATGATAGACCTAGAATTTCCCAAACAAAGGTGTAAGCATAGTAACTCAGCAGGGCTCAATTCTTAACTGTCATTATTCCTGCTGGAATTTTACCTTGTTGGCTTTTTTCCAAGGACATACACATATCTCCCAGATCTGACTGTAATGACATCCTCAAGAATGTGGTACCATGCTGTGTCAGTTTGCTCGAAATCTATGCTGTGCCTCAGGGCTGTATGGAGATGGCATACTTATAGGTTGACCTGGATATTTTATATTTTTCTCTACATTACTCTCTCTCTCTCTCTCTCTCTCTCTCTTCTTTCTATCTAACTAACTATATATCTCTGTCTCTCTATCTCTGTTCTGTCTCTCTCAGTGACAATGGGGCATCATTTTCTGTGTGAGAGTAAGAAGTATTGTTTGTTTGGGTATCAGTGGTGAATGTCAGCTACCATGATATATTAGTGAATCACTGTTTAGGAGTTTGCACATAATGAGCCTAAATGTTCTTACTGTTTTGGAAAGTATTTCAACAATAGTACTAGTAGCACTATAGCATATCATAAATGTTTATCCTATTACTATATAATTGTCATAATTAGTATTTTAATGGTCATGTAATCATCCATCTTACTAATGTACTATAATTTACTTAAATTTCAACAACAGAATTGTTTGATTTTTTTTCTTTAGTATAAATAACCTCTAACTTACAGATTTTTGCTCAGAGCTTCTTGTATTTTTTATATCTTTCCCTGGGGTACACTACTAGGAATGAGATCACTAGATCAGGGTATATGAATTTTTAATGATTTTTAAATAAATGGATGTTATT